>NC_089883.1:20827500-22027500 GCF_040182565.1 Anser cygnoides | reverse complement strand
GTAAGACTGCACTTCAACTTGGTTACTTTATTTTACATCTGTTAGATTTTAGGGGAATAAAGCTGAGCAAGAAATGTAAATCAAACCTCACAAAATGTAATGAAGCTCCTATCATATCTGGATTCGAACTTTATATATATATAGACTTGGTTCTATTATGGTCCTGAATTGTCCTCTTTGGATCCAAACATCTATAAATCTTAAGGAAGTTTTGAGTCTGTTCTGAATTTGGACATATTTCTGCCTCACATTTATCTTTCTGAATGTACATAAGATTTATGTGTTGTGTAGTACAGATATTCAGAGTCCTTTTGTGTTTATATCTTAAACTAAGGGGTTTCAGAATCAACAATTTCCTAATCAATTCTATTCTTTTCCTGATGTATATCAAATTGTTCTACCTAGACAGCGTTTGGTGATTTTAATGAAGATTTACTCGAGTAAACATTTTCAGACATTTTCTGGTGGGAATTCTCAGGATTTTGATTTTCTGTATAAAGAAGCACTTGAACACAACATGTTCAAGAAAAACTACTTTTCCGCTGCTTTTCAGGGTAGGGTATTCAGCACAGGGAAACCACAACTTAAAAAATACTGTCAAACCTCTGCAGCTTTTGTTAGAATAGGGCAACTCCTATTAGATCAGTGTATTTAGGTATCATGTTCTGTATCATAGTAATTTAATTTCACTGGCTTCAACAAATCATAATACTGAAGAATGGAAAACGTTATTTTCAACTTTTCAGTGTGTTATTTTTGTATTTGTCAAATTCTTTTTACAAACTTTACAAGGAAAAAATTGTAAAACTTGTTATTAAGCTGACTAATGGGATAAAAGGAAAATTTTAGACTTCTTGTGAAACTGATTGTTTTTCTCAGCAGATTTTAGGTGACTGTTCACATTATGAGCAGAATTCTGTCTAAAAATAAGTTGGGTCCACTTCTTTATGGGTTGATTGAGAACAGAAATTTCCACACCATTCTCCCTTTAATGTGATCACAATGGGCAGTTGTAACTTGTCCATTTATATAAAAAGAATAAATTAGCAAATTAGCCACCATAAACTGTTAGTATATCCAGTTTTGCTGACATGTTTATTGTAATTTGCAATATGCATGATGTTGATTTGCAAAAATGTTCCATTTTCTTTTTTGAAAGTATGAGTTATAAATTCATGAATCACAAGAAAGCAAAACTGTAATAAAACTTACAAGCTGGAAACACTACACAGCACATCTATGTCATCCTTAAAAAGAAAAGGGGGGGGGGGGGGGGGGAAATGTTGAAATTTTTTGTAATTTGATTAAAAGCCTAAAACCCTCCATTTCACTTAGCTAAAACAGAATAAGCCAGATGGTCTTTCATGCCTTTACATAATGAGCAAAATGCATCTAATGAACATGTCATGAAATGTCTAGAAAAAAACTAGAAATGAACAAATATCTTAATGTTCTGAGCAGTACATTAAAAGTACACAGCATAGAATCTCATAAAGTAAATCCCTTATTTTGTCTAAAGACGTAAAAAGTATTTCTAATGTTTTGTTTTACTAGTATGTATTTCAAAGGAAAGGAACTTATCTCCAAAAGCACATCTAGGAATTAAAAGTGGCCCCTCATGAACAAAGGAAGCAAAAAAGAAAAAAAAAGAAAAAAAAAAGAGAGGCAGAGAGAGGCCTTTGCAACCATAAAAGTAGAGTTCCAAATATCATCCCTCTTACAAAATGTTTCCTGAAAATAGGCTGCAGAGCACAGAAGTCAATTCTGGAAACGTTGTAACTATGAAACTAAGTGCAGTAGTCGGCACTTTCAAAAATAATAATAAAAAAATCAGGCAACAACTGTATTCTAATTGCATTTAAGAAATTAAAGACCACCTACGTAGGGGGGGAAAAAATCTCATTAGTGGAGCTACAGTAGATAGTTGAGATTCAGACTCTCTTAACCCAACCCCTTAGGCTTGCTTGAAAGAGCTTACAATGCCTTAGTCATTTTCTTTGTGCCGGAACAGAAGTATAAAATGTGCACAGGCATCTCAAGTCTTCCAGCTCCAGCATGCTATGGTAAGTTCATGTGCATTTCTTGGCACATCGTGCCCTCACAACGAAACTGTGCCCTGTACCCCAGGGAGAAAGGATGCCACCAAGAAAAGGTTGTGTGAGGCTGCTAGTTTAGTGTAGTGCTAATAAATCCCATAAATCATTACATTTTTCTGTCCATAAAATTTTATTTAACCAGCTGACACGTCATAGAAATCATCTTCAGACATGAAATCTCAATTTATTATCACTAACTAAGCAGTAGCTTATTTTCAAAGTATCAAGAGTTTTATGATAGAAAAGGAATTTCCTGTAGCATCTTCAGACAGCCTATGGGTTAGAGGAACAGTGCTTCAGAACTGGTTTTCTGATATTTCTCTAGAAAGTGCTGGAGCCTGTCCATCCAGCCCCATGGAGCTCAGTGCTCAGCAGTACTCGTGCTGTGAACTGATCAGCCTTTGCGACTGAGCCTGACTGCTTAATCTGCGCCCCCTAACAAGTTCTTAACAAAAATCAGCTTTCTTGAAGATAGCACACTGAAATGTCATCATCAAGAAAGTTAAATATCTTATGAATTTCAGACAAGACAATAAATTCTGGAATTTTTCAACAACAGTGAGAGGCCTGTAAGTCCGACTTCTGAAGCTGCTTACACTAGCCATCATATTCCCTCTAGAGGAAGCATTGAAAATCAGTTCCAGCAGTGCCCCACTCTCTCCCCATTCGCCATCATCAAGTTATAGATCTTCAGAAACAAAAGCTTCACAGGCTTCCTCTCACTTTTTCAAAGGGACTTCTGAAGGGGGGGGAGAGAAAAGTCTTTTGAAAGCCTATCATCAGTTCTGTTGCTGATACTGTTGGATTTGCTCTACCAAGAGTTACACAGGAATTTAACTGAATATCTCTTTACAGAGTCCATGCCTGACTACAACTGACTTTAAAAACAGCTCAGTAGGTATTTTTCACTTGATCTTTAACCCTTTGTCTTCCAAAATTTCTTCTTATCTTTGGCTCTGATGAAGTTTGTGATTCAACTGCGGAGCTTTAACTTTTTCCAGCAGAAGTTCTGTAAATCCTTGCTGGACTCTTTTGGTTCTGATTTTAGCTCCTGTTTTCTGTTCGTCTTTTAAACACAGCTATGAAAGTTAGAGCTAAATGTTTCTAATGTCATAAAATTAGGTTTAGACCTCCTTAAGAACTATGATTTCTGAAACTGCTTGAAAGTGGCTCACTAAATTCTTCCTCAGGGATAGGTTCTTGTAAAACTGTTGTCTTAATTCTTTAGACAGATACCTGGACAGGAAGGAAAAAGTTACAAGAAAGAATGGATGTTCGCTGGGAAAAAACAACAGAAAACTCTTAAACATTTAATCCGAATGATTTAATTTTATTGCTACTGATACTTGTCAGTGGAAATGCGCACACAACACTCAAAGTCAGAGCAGCTTAGCCAATATTAAATATGTGTATGTCACATAAGGGACAGGTAAGAGTACAGAAAACGTAAAACAACATGAATAAAACCCTTTGTTACATGAAATCCATCAAAAATAAGGCCTTCGGTAATAATCATCAGATACCACAGTAAGAGTTTCACACACACCTGCTTCAGTGGTACTTGAACAATTAGTTTGGATAAAAACAAAACAAAAACAAAAAAACAACACACTTTTCTTGATCATTTGCTTATAGAACATATTTTTATTGCCTCCCTGAATCACACATAGCTTGGGTGGAAAGAAGACAGCTGCTTGGGCACTAGTGTATTTCAGTTTGAAGTATATCTAATCTTTATTGAGTTATTTGAGCCCCATGTACCAACTGCAGAAAGGCATGCTTTTGTGGGGAGATTTTTTTTCTTTTAATATTAATGACTGATTTTGCCCAACAAAGTAGAGCTTAGGAGACAACAGAAATTCTCTAAACGCATTAGACTTAGAATCCAATAAATACACCAAATACTTCAGTATAAATCCTCATCTTGTTTGTTGCTTCTGCAGGAACCACTGCTACTGGGAATCAATCTCAAACATTTTATTTGGCAATTAGTTTTCAAAAGCTTCTTAGTGTCTTCTTATTTGGTTAGCTTCAAGGTTGTTTTCTTTTGTTGTTGTTTTTTTAATCCTTTGCAGTTTTTCCATTAGTAAGTCTTACACATGAATTTGGCACTAATGTCTTAATTACGTTTTTGTTTAATTAAGATTGGGGGCAAGTTAGTCTTATTTGCAAACTCACACTACGTGTTATCCTATGGAATGAACTGTTTGCTAGGGAGTATGAGCTGGGGGGAATCCAGGTTCTGCTGAACTCAATGGCCAGATTTGCAGAGACTTGAGTGGCTCTAGGAAATGTTCATCTACAGGTTTTAGTGGTAAAATGAGAGTGGCTAGCCTGAGGGAAAAACATCTGTCCAGATTCCCAGTGTATTGATTACAACATGGTCTTACTATCTTAGAGTGAGTATTGCAGTCCCGTTGAAGTGGATGACATTACAGAGGTGGTGAGGTACTCTTGACAGGACAGGGGCAGATTCTGTCTCCTGGTAAACGCTGTGCTGTTGTTATAGGCTATGATGGGGGGTCTAGCGTTAACTTGTAGTTAATTACTTTGATCCAAGTCCCAAACAAGAGGGCAGAGCATAGGAGAGAAGATCAAGAACACAATTAGTCATCTGTGCTTATTTTGTGTTATTGAATCTTAGAAGAACATTCAGCAAAGAATAGAAAAGCTGAGGTAGCACAAATGTGATGGCAATAATGCTTGCATGGCAGTGCTTTCACTGCCCATCCTGTGTAAGCTGGGAAAACCTGTCAGACTAGGCTGCATCACAGGGAGCAATATGCATGAGTGTTTTACGTTGTCCTTGTACTGCTTTCTGTATCACAGACTCAACGTCAACTAGTCTCTTACTAATACCTAGGCTTCTATTTCAAAATTAGCATTTAAAATATAATATCATATGCTGTGAGATTCACAGGTTTAGTGATGTCAAGCCTTGCTTGTCTGGCTTTCATGCTATGTGTACAATGTAAGTCCTTTGTAGTTCATTTTTCTCACTGAAGCATAGTCACAAGGATCAGAAAGAACTACCTGAGATCTTTCCATAACAGAAGTGATTTGCATAGTATCTCTTTTTAGAACAAGATAGATCTTGTGAATGTTGTTCTGTGTTTATCTTTTGCTATATCCAGTTGGGATTTAGTACACAAATAAATTTCCTTCTTAGCTGAAAATGCAAACCTTTCACTTGACTGAAATTGTAGCACAGCAGTTGCTCTGACATATCAAGATGTTATTAAAGAGACGCATGGACTCAGAGAGGAATTTCAGAAGGATTACACTGAGTAAGTATACAGCAGTTACTAAAATAAAAGTTGACATTCAGATCATATTAATCTAGAAACTAATGATTGTGAAGGTGTTATGCAAGTCATTACTATATATTAGGTTGACGTGCGTGTGTTCGTGTATATTGAGTCCAAGAGAGCAAAAGTCAAACATAAAGTCATGATCCCCTCCCATCAAGTGAATGATAAAGTTACTCTCCTTCTATTTGGGAGCATGAACATGTTCCTACATACAAGATATTTGCTGACTGCATTATCATGATGAAGAAGTACATGTCAATGGGATTAAGATAATGCAGAGTATTAATATGGCACCAGGCAGTGTTGTTGCACTTAGATGTCTGAGTGTCTCCATTCCAAATCCTTTTTGGAAAGGTTTAGAACCCATTTACTGCACAGTAAGATTAAACCCACAATTGAATGAATTACAGGCAGATGTTATAGTAAGATGAAATCACACTCCACTGATAATCACAGCTTGTGCTTAAAGCATGCATCACCTCTGCATATAGTCTCTGACGTTTTTTGTTGTTAGTTTTCTGTGTGTGTGTGTATACTGATTCGCATTATTTTAGTTGCAGAAGATGTAGCTTATTTAGACTGAAAATACAGTTAGAGTAGTTATTAAAATGCATTACAGTTATTAATTAACGCAGCATTGCTGCATTACAGTTATTAAAATGCAGATCTGGAAAGACTTAACACGTTTAGATGTTGGAGCTTTATATGTAGAAATTCTTATCCTAAACCTTCTTGCTTTGTTGTTAAGTAGCTACTAATGTCCTTGCTGCTTACTTTACACGTTGTTGGTATATCGTTCTCATGCTCTTTTATTTATTACTAATGTATAGAAATGTCTTCAAAAGCAAATAATAATAAAAAACAGACACTGATTCATTCTTTTTTAAATTTATTTAAAAAGAAACAATTATCTCCTACTGGTAATTAAAAAAACAAACAAACAAACTTTAATTTATATACTCTGAATACCATAAATCTTTCAATTAGTTATGTCACAATTTTATTTGCAGATTACAGCAAAAGTATGGCAAAAAAATGAAGCAATAAAAAAGGAAAGGAAATAAATTAATCAGAAGTTTAGAACGTTTGTTTTTATTCTTTTATTATTGTGCCAGTTTGTTTATGAGAATATCATTTATAAGATTCATTGAAAAGTGCTGCAGCCCAAAAGCTTACATGCATGTTTTTGGGAAGGTTCCATGACTGTGTGATATGTTCAACTTGAAAAAATGAATCTAAAGTATCTTTATTCTTCTCATAGACTGGTTAGAGCTTCCACGAATACAGCTGAACTAAAGTTCAACTCAAATATATGAAGGAGTACGCTGCTTTTATGACAGGATTATAAGGAGAGACTCACTCAAACTAAGGACTGTATTTATTAAGACCAGTGATAATAAAGCCATGGCATTATTTTTCTTTAAAATCTCTGGGGTTAATTTGAAAATTCTTGAAGATATTTAGCTATTGTTATTTAATTTTTGGAGTCCTGTTTACAGATTTGGTTGCACGTACAGCACATCTGCTGTACATTACAAACAGGCTACAAGATACTACATTTCCATCAATAGTATTAGTGAATGTTTTGAGATTAAACCTTTCTGTAGTTCTAGATCCCGTTCTTTACTGTTTCCCTTATCCCTTGCTTTTCTCTTGTCAAATACATCTTTTAACTGTCTTCCCTCCAAATCCTGTCTCTTCATTTCTCCCCTTTGTGTCCAGACCCTGTCCTTTTCCTCTTGACTACTTGATTTGCTTGATCTACAGCATTCTCTGTTCAATTTTTCTTGGTTGTCAAAATACAAAAAAATGTTCTCTAGCAATAATATTACCATTATATGTCCCCTCTGACGTTCCTGAAAAGACCTGGCAGTCTACACTGGCTGTGTTCAAA
Source organism: Anser cygnoides (assembly GCF_040182565.1). Taxonomy (NCBI): domain Eukaryota; kingdom Metazoa; phylum Chordata; class Aves; order Anseriformes; family Anatidae; genus Anser; species Anser cygnoides. Next base: position 22,020,199 of record NC_089883.1, on the reverse strand, counting down.
TTTGGCAGAGTCATCTCACAGAATTAGTAGCCTCTAAGAATTCCTATTTGGCCTGAATTAGCATGGGTAATATCCAGAGTATCTCTTCTGAGAGATCTCTAATTTGATGCAGACATCTGGACATCCACATGTGCTTAGCATCATAAAAATGTGCAGAGGGACAAATCTTGTTATATCTTTTATGGCCAAAAGGGTTATGACATGAGCAAAACTTCTCCTGAGTTCTCATTGTAGATGGCAGAGAAGCGCAAATTAGTGTGGGCACAGGAAATTAATCTTGTACTTAGAAGCACGGCTAGAATATTATTGGGGTATCTTAACGTACAGTCATCTCTTTGGGTAATCATAATCTTTTCTCCTACTGAGGAGATGGGCTATGAATCGTGGATGTTACAGTTCAATGCATTGAAGTTACAATCTTGAGACTGCTAGGAACTTCCTTAGGCACTGCATAAAGTAGGGGAGAGAGTGCAGTTTGTCAGAAAGAAGTTAATGATACTAACTCTTGGTCATACCTACTTAACTTTTACTTAGTACAACTGAGTGAATTCTCTCCTTAGTTATTCCTTATAGATTTTTTTTTTTTTACCATGGTGAACGAGTTACATCTAATCCTTTGTAACAGTCTTGCATGAAAATGCAAATTCATTCACCATATAGAGATGCACGACTAGGATTTAACAATTAAAATACAGTATTTGGACAACTCAGACCCAAACTTTGTTTCACTATTTGTTCATTTATTTAGTAAGGGGAGTATGTTGTATCGTACAGCTCACAGATAGCATTGATTTTCACTAAAACTTTCATATTAAGTCACCCTTGCACCATGCTACAGAAGAATATAGCTAGGAGGAATGTTTTCCTGCTTAACATAGTGTGCTCCTGATGATTTACTTGGCTTGCAGGTGCTCCTCCAATATTATCATTAGTTGCAACAGAAATAATCATATTTGAGACTAGCATGAAACTTGTAATGTTTAGCAAGGTCCTTCCATTGTTTGGTTTGTTCAATTCCTTAGTTTGATCTTTCATCTTTACAGGATTCTATAAACAAAACAACATCCAGTAGCTGAAGTGAGTAAGCACTGAACACTCTGCAAACACTGCAAGGTTCCTATCCTACAATAAAATGGTTCATTGCTCCACCTGGTCTTACTTTCATGACAGAAAAAGGAAAAGAAAAGAGATCTGCTATAACAAACCATCATCTTTATTTCAATTTCAGTTTTCTGTGTCAATAGGTTTTTGTAAATCGATGTTTACACTGAAATCTATTTTTAGTATTGGGAAAAAATAGATCTTAGTGTTCTTTTAATCACTTCTTCAGAAATGTATTTTGATAATAGCAACTGCTCACTATAATAAAAAACAGAGAAGGCTTTCATTTACTGTGGCATTGGAAGTCCTGCCAGTTCTAAATGCCCTACATAGTTTCTTTAAAAAAATTTATGTTCTTTAGGCCTCAACAAAAACCAAAGCTCCTCTTCCAGGTTTGGTAGCAAACAGACTATTATTCTCCAATGCTAACCTTTGGACATCATTTTGGTAATAAGCTTTTTTAACATTTTTTAGGAAAGTATTCAGCTTGTCAGTAGGCACCATTGACACAGTGCAGCCACCCCATCCAGCTCCAGTCAGACGTGACCCAACGGCCCCAAATTGCCTAAAAAAAACAAACAAACAAAAAAAAAAAAAAAAAATAAGCCAGAAGGGAGTAATCTGTCATATATTAAATACCTATAGAAAACTAGTGAATACTGAACTCAAAATACATCCGTGTTATCTGACTTGCTGAAGTTCACTTGGTTGTATATATGCCAACAATTTGTATTTACCATTTTGTACAGAAAAAAATCTGTCACTTTAAGCTGCAATGTAGTCATTTCTGTCAATTCTAAGATACTGTCTTTTACAGTGCTTCAGCATCAACTGTTTTAAGGATCACAGTACATCTGAGATGAAGAAAGCAGGAGAAGAAAAGGGATTGTGTTAGCAACGTTCATAAGACATCAAAAGTGAAAACAGAAATACATGACAAAAACAACAAGAGGGTTCATAAACTAATTGCACAGGATGTAGGCATGCAAGCCATTTTCTAATGTGGCAAAGATGAATAGCTCTATTCTTCCAGGGCAGATCTAAAACATGCTGAAGATTCACAGGCTTCTGCAGGACTACAGAGAGTGCTGGTCAATAAAAGGAGAGTTCATAAACTTTTTTTAAAGAAAAAAAGAAAGAAAAAAGTCTTTTGCACTCAAACATCTGTTTATGCTGAATGGACAGAGCTAGGTATCTATCTTTAAAGGAGCCACATGAACGTAACAGACTTACAGCAGTAGAGCTAAAATAAGAATATAGTCTCAAAAGAACAAAATGCCTTTAATAATGGGGGCAAAGAGAAAAAAACAATGATAAAGAAAAGACATGAAAAGATAAAATCATTCCCACCCTCAAGATACTGGCCTGCTAGAAGTGTCCTACAGCAAATCTCATGTCGTTACCATGCAAGATTCAGATGCCACCTCATTAGAATTTAGATGAATTACTTTCATTACTTTGTTTGCCTGTGTTCCTTATCTTTAGTTAGATTCAGAAAGAGTAGGAAAATACCATGTAATGAATTTCTTTTGGATGGTTTAGAAAACTCATTTGAAATCTTAATCCTCATGAGAGGTCTAATCAGATTTGCAACAAGTATTTTTGATGTTTTCAATATCCACGCATTTGTGACTTACTAGTCATAGAATGGGTTTTAGGAAGAGTGAGCATCATGCGAATAATATATTAGAAAATGACAGCTCATTCTGAGTGTAGGCTGTTGTGATTTTTTGCATGTACATTTTATGTTAAATGAGTCTGGTATACTGCTGGGTTAGAAGAAGTTTAGGTCGTATTTCAAGCAAGTATTTACATATGTGTTTCATTCTAAACATGCTTACATATCTTCTTGAATAGAAACACTTTCTTCAGTGTCTGTGTAGTGCCACCCTGCATATTGACTCGATTTTATGTTCCTTCTTTATTTCCTGTTGGTGTTTTATTTTACTTATGATTCCTGTAAGCCACTCATTCTCTGATGCAATTTTTGGTAGTTTCTGGCCCATGGAGCAACCTCCTAAATGAGCAAGATACAATCCAGTCTCAATTGCAATCAATAGGGAAATTCCCATTGACTTCATAATGCCCAATCCAATTTTCAAAGTGGTAAATCAACTGTCTGTGTTCATCTGGCCTGTTACCTCAGTCAGAATTTTGTATTTCACATGGTGTCTGGCTTTTATTTTGGTGGGTAACTGAAATCCCCTTAGAATTGTTCTGAACCTTTTATTGATTTCATAATTCTCTGTGGTCATGCTCATGCCTCATTTTTACTGAGTCATTTTAAAATACTTATTTGAAATAAAGTGTAAAGTAGGCAGAAAATGTGCCTGTTTCAGAGCTGAAGTCACTGTGTTTCAAAATACTGTGGCTACCAGTTTCAAATGTGGTGATACAATTAGGTGCTCGGGGCGTAATGCTGAGGAACTTGGCATTTTGACAGGCAGTGCTGCAACACCTGAAAGTTAGGTATCTGAGATTGAAAGAATTCTTTCAGCGAGCACCTAATTCTGCTGATACTGGAGGTGTGGTTGGCGCATGGGAAGTATCTAGGTCAAACACAAGGAAGTGATTTTGGAACAGGTCTGAAACTCTTTTTCATTAAGTCTCAGTCAATTCAGTCCTAAGCTTGGACTTACTCTTCTGGTAAAGTGGGATTCATAGCCAAACACTCTCTTCTTGTGCACCAGCATCTAAATTATGCATTTATGAAGAAAAGAGCAGTAAGCAGAGAGTCACTCTTTTGACAGTCTTGCAGACAGAGCACTTACACAGTGAGTGACATGGATTTAACATGTGGGAGAGTATGTGCACTACCTGGGCTATAGTGCACCCATGAGCACAAGTAATAGGGTGAGAAGGAGCACATTTAAAAAAAAAAAAAGAAAAAAAAAAGGCAATGTATCTCTACAGTCCAGTGTTAAGAGGCACTTGGTGCTGAGTCTTGGGGTCTGCTCGTCATTTCCTTGAAGAGCTTACATACCTTGTTCCCGTATTCACAGGATAAAGAGAGAATTGTGAGTGTGTGTGTGCGTGTGTAAATGAGAGCGAAAACACGAATGCTACAGCAAAGAAAAGATGAGTAAGAATGGAAAGATCAAGAATGAAAGTTGCACAGTTGGTATATAGAAGTGATAGGTAAGACACTGCAGTACCACATTTTGAAAATAGTTCTGTTGTGAGAGATGAAAAAATCAGCAATATTGTTAATTTGAAATACTCAAAATTATGAACCAGCTATTCAGAAAGTATGGAATTAACATGAGATTTAAATATAAATTGGGGGTGGTGGTATGGTGCATACTTCTGTTTCATAGCTTAGCATGCATTTGAGTAACATCTTTAAGTTTTTTTGGAGCTGCAAACTTTTTCATTGGTTTTTGTTTGTTGATTTTTCAAACTATACCATGAACCTGTCCAGGCCTTGCAGCTTTAGGAAAATCATCAGTGATAAGAGTCTTGATAAAACACAGAGTTGTCTCTGTACCATAATGTACCTGGATGTAATGTAAAAATTGCATTTTAAAGTGATCAGAGAGGATTCAGCCATCTTCAGCTGTAAGGGGCATGGCTGGTAACACAAAAATTGTTGGGTTTTATACCCCCAAGATACGGAGAATAAGGGAATGAAAGTTATTTGTAAAATTTGGGGACTCGGGGAGAAAGTACCTAAGGAATTCAGGAGCTCAGTTCCAATGTTTTGTTCCTTAACTGTTTAGTAAACCTCTTGTGTTTTAAAAGGCTAACAGGTAAAACAGCTATTAATAGCATGAGAAAGGTTAGAGAAAGAACAAGTCTTTTGTCTTTGCAAAAAATAAAATACTGACCAACCGGTGGTTACTCTTTTCAGCACTACAAACCACAGCAAGTATGGATCCCTTTCTTTCTTGGCAGATGCTGTACAGTAAAACATAAAGATCTAGGCAAAACAGAAAACATCTGGATATGCAGATTATTCTTCACAGTTTAAACCTTGTAAGGAGAGAACAGCAGTAGACTTGGGCAATTCTGTGGAATGTATTTTTGGAAGGGCTTTTTAAAGTTACAGGGCAGCTGTATATCATTGTAAGAAAAGAATGTAATTTATGTAGTTCCTGGCCATTTCTATAATCACATCAGCCAAGTTTTCCTAGAGTGACTAGTGATTTTTACGTGCCCTAGTTTTTTAATGCACAACTCGAGAAAAGTTTAAAGCTTTTTTTCCCCAATAGTTTTCAAAACTTACATGCTGGATTAAGCTGTATTCATCTTGAATAGCTATACACTTCTACAAATCTAATCATAGCATTAGAAAAATCCTTCATGAATATGAAACTTCTGAAGAAGGATATATTTCTTAAGAAATATTCTTAGTGGGACAAGACTGTAAGGAATAATGAACTAATAACTTATTTACTTTGTGCAATTAATATAATAGAACAGTTACAATCATTTAAAAATACCGATTAAAATTATTTTGCTCCACTGTGAAGCATAGTTACGTTCATCATACTAGCCATAGGTGCTTCTGTTGGCAAGTTAGAAATCTGAAGTAACATGGGCACACACGTCACTTTTTTTCTTCACTATTTATGTTTTGGTCCATGGAACTGAAACGCTCTGATTAATTTTAATTCAATTTAGTAAAATCCTGTGTGCTCCTTTCCTTTTGGTTCTGTGGCTATGTCTATGCTGCTGCCTATGAGTTAGTGTCACAATACCCAAGCTAGCTCAGAGAGCAGCAGCTGCCTAGCTGTGAAAGCACAGAGCTCAGCACAAATCAGAAACAGAGAATTTCCATCCCAGTGCTAAGCTTCATGCTGCAAGACACTGCTACTAGCATCCATGCCAGCTTATTCAGTGTAGCACAGGTAACTCTATGCTGTAGTATAAAACTTACTAGCTTATACCTATTTGTTTTCCTCTACTTGAAACAGGGTAGTTATCTCTCAGCATTTCTGAGAACCAGCCCTTCTAGTATGACTCCAGCTGCATGCCCTAAGTGCAGACACTTGAAATGGCTAGTCGCTTCTGCAGGGCGCAGTCATTGGGTACTTCCGACCGAGGCATCAATGCTGGGTAGTTACTGTAACTAAAAATAATGCAGATGTTAATTTGCAGGGTTTTTCCTCTGTCAATGGGGTCCCAGAAGAGGCTGCTGGTACCTGGCACTGGATCAAGACTTCGCAGCCCATGATTTTGCAAAACTGAGGAGAGCATAGTTTTTGTCTTCAGCTGGCTCTGGAGACAGCTCTCCCTTCTCGCACGTGGATAGACGGTTCCCCTTTGAGTAGCTGGGACAACCTTGCTGGAATGACCCCACTAACTGAGGGACTGTCGTAGCTTACTCCATTATGTGATCCAGTAAACTGAATGTGGCCTGCGAGTTACATACAGGATTGGCTTCCAAGGGAAAGAGCAAAAATTACATTGTTAAATTACTATCAGACTGTCCAATGGCTATTAGGGCTTCTCTGTGTTTTATCACAAAACAGCATGCGTATCCCATATGCAAAATAATCTGTGAATGTCCAGAAGTCTTGCATTTGGTTTTTGAGTTTGTAGTTTTCTGGCTTAGAAGCCATTCCATCTTGTCTGCAAAATTAATGAGACTAACCTAGCTTAGTAAATAATCATCTGTATCATACTGTATCTATTTACAAACTTGGTAAATGGGTATTACTGAATGCATATGACTATAAAAGTAAGAATGCATATGGCATTGCCAGTTTATAAAAATTCATATTTTTGTTATAAACCAGACTAATTTCCTAGTCAAAAAAAAAAAAAGCTGGTAAAGTATTTTTGTAACCTTCCTTTTTTTAACTTCAAACTGAGGCAGTTTCTGTCGTCTTCAAGACTCGAAGATTTAGAGAAAAGAACTCTATACTTTTTATAGAGTCCCTACTTCTGAAAAGACAGTGAAACAACATTCCTTGACCTCAGGTTTACAAACACTTAAGGCACACTGTATTTCCCTTCTGGTAGGGCAATAACCTTTAACCTTTTAATGCTCTATCTTAGGCCAGTTTCCCAAACTATGCGCACCCTTCTCCAAGGAGAAGCAAGAACTGTTAAAGGTGAGCAGCAGTATGAAGTGGGCACCACCAGGATTTGTGATGAATCGAATGAGGGAAGCAGCCAGGAGAGGTGGCTGGGGCAGTGGCAGGGATGAAATAGTGGTGGGAAGGCTTGGGTGGGCAACTATTTATTCCCCTATGCCTGTGTTAAAATAATTACCAACCACTGAATTCTTTTTACGGGCACTGAATTTAGATCAAAGTTAGCACAAGAAGTCTGTCCCATGATTAAATGTACCAGAAAAATGGAAGTTGAGGGGCTGAAACGTGTATATCCTTTCATGCCAGTGCTGTGGTATGGATGAAATACTACGTTAAATGTGAGTAGTAAGTATTCATTTTCACTTTCTCTGTTGTTAACACATGGTTATACCAGATCTCATCATCCACTGTAAAAGAGTTAGGAAAATAATGGCCTGCTACATGCAACCACCTGTGATTTCCAGCTCACTTCATTCCACTTTTCAAACTCCATTTATTCTGGCCAGAGGATATGAAACTGGGGAGGAATAAAGGGGGAAAAGAAGGGACAAAATGACAAGGTATATGTTTTGGAGTTCATAGGTCTTGTTTTACGGCAGCCCAACTGAGTGAGGGAACCCAGCTAAAAGAACAAGGCTGGGAGAGGGACAGAGACTGAATAATGTAGAGAAGGCTCAGACACACAGTGTGGAGAGTAGAAGCAGGGTCAGACATTGTAATAGTTAATATGCTCATCATTTAAATGGTAAACTGCTTTCCAACCTATCTGGTGCTGTAGATAAAATTTCTAAGTAAAAAGAAAAAAAAATCCTTAGCATTTCCCAATATACCATTACAATTTCAAGGTAACCTAGGAATGTAGAACAGTTCACTTACTCTCTAGAATTCCCATGGTTAAAGAAATACACAAAAAGTAAGAGAGTTCAAATAAAACAACTAAAATGATGTTTTAAGAAAACCAGTTATGACTTCTACATTTTTTAAAAAAAGAATAGCCAACACAGCCTAACATAACACTTGTGATGATGAGTCAATCCAAAAGCAAAGTCAGTAATAAAGCCATAAACTGCAGCTTTCATCTGAAAGTATTACACAGATGTCAGCAGGGAAACAATTGACCATGTAATGTCCCTGCAGGAGATTAATTTTGTAATAAGAGACAAGAATACTTTCATTTTAAAATTGCAATAGCCAACGATGTCATATTTTCTCATCAATTCAAACAATATTCTCAACAGGCGATTACTCTTCCTTGTGGTCAAGACTTACAGGCAGATGTCTACCAGCCGATCCAGTTCAGGACAGCTGCATTCATACATTTCCCTGCAGCTGATATAGCTCTGGTTCATTAATTCTCCCAGCAGCTGGATTGCATTGGCAGGTGCTTCGTTGCATATCTTCTTAAATTCCAGCACTCTGGCAGCTTCACTATACACGTGCTTTGCACGCTGGTGTAACTTGAAGGTGGAAACTAAACAAAATGAAAACATTAAGTAGTACAGTTATCCATTGTTATTTAATTCAAAAGGAACATAAAAACATAGAATTGTTATTTTTACTAATTCCTATTTCATATCAGAACACTCTAAGCTAAAAGTCTTCTGCAAAAGCTCACCTACATCTTTAAAAGAGCTAATAAAGTAATATTCAGAATTCATCAAAATATGATGGGCACATTTTTATAACATTATGCACATAACAAAAAGAGTATAATTTAAAAAAATATACAAGATTAAAACTTCTCTCTATAGGAAGAGATTTTAATGCACTGAACTGATACGTGAAATATGAAACCAGACATATGTATACCCAGCTTTGCAGGTCAGCCCCAGCATTAGTTCGTTGCTGTGTCGCTGGACAGACTCATTCTTCTCTCTTACTTTGCAGATACAAGCCACACGTTCCCAAGTTAGCAGTGACGTGCTGACAGAAAGCGCTCACGTGCATTAGGGCATTAAGCAAATGCTTTCAGGTTTTCAGACAGGAGCCAAACTGAGTCATGAGAACACCAGAGAGGTGCCCAGTGCCCTGCAGGCTGATAGCTGCCAGCACCTGCTGGCCCAGGACATTGTGTGCAACTGCTCCAGGCCTAATTTGCATCCATTGTGTCACAGATAGATCTTTAAAAAAATAAAAATAAAAATTTAATGTTTATTTTGAAACTGAGGTTAATAAAAATGCCGTTGGCCATACTTCCTGGTGCATAGGTAAGGAAGCCCTCTCAGGTATTTCCTCAATGCTGGCTCAACGTGACTGCAAATACCACTAGGTTAAAGGTATGCTGAAGAACACAGGTGCTTTCAGTTTGGTTTTCAGGGTTTGTTTACCAAGCCTGGACAGTGGGGCAAAACCAGGAAGGGCATGTCTGTGGTTAAAGGCTCCTTGAGCTACTCCAAGGTTAGGCTGTTAAGTCCATTGTTTTCCTCAGCCACCAGAGTTCTGTTCGTTTCAATACTACGGACTTGTTGCTGTTATTGAGGAAGTGTTACAGAAGTATGCATGACAATTTAGTTTATGATAAAACTGGATTGTTTGAGCTTTTTTATATTAGCAAGTGAACCTTATTCTTTATTGGGAGCACCTACTGCAGTATGTTTCATCATTACAACTCAAGCACCTCAGAATATCCCTCATTTTCTTTCTACACATGAATTCTCCTTTGTAACAAGGACTCTTTCCTCCTGTCAGCTTCTGGTCTCTCTCACTTTTTAAAATTGCTGATGAAATAGTCAAACACAGGCAAAAGGATGAGAAGATGGGCAAGCCCCTGTATTCCTAACAGAACTTGCTGTCTGACCCAGACACATGCACTTCCTACTGGGCCGTTCTGTGGAGACCGAGTTCTGGAACCACTTCTGATAATTTTGGCAGTCTACATTTGCAATTGTACGTAGAAGTCTTCCTTGAAAGACTGGAAATGAAACTCTGTCCAGTATGAAGTAGTCTCTCATATATATATATATATATGTATGTATACATACACTCCAGATTGCACCCCCTACTAAAACTTCAACAGTGTCTATACAATCTCTGTATCTTTCCAGAATAAGTGTAAATCACACCTATAAATGCTGAAAACACAGAGCTGATAGACAAAAACAGTCTAAAATGACAGAGCAACATGGAACACAGAAGTTTTCTGCTATTGATGATATTGCTTCTAGTGATATTTATTTTGTAACTCAATACAGCCTGCTACTGAGAAACACTGTGTTGCTGTCTTGTGAGGAGGCCTTCTAAATGTATTTAAAATTAGGATAGAAATGACAAAATTGAGAGCCCCCCAGAAACACCACACAGGAAGAGCATGTTCTGCTTTCCCACTTAGAGGTGTGTTCTGCACCACTGTATTTTGTTGCTGCTGAAGTTACTTGCACTGTGTTTTGCAGAGCAACACCTCGGTATTTCTGAATGTTGGAGAATGGCTGCGTGGCATTTTTTAAGGATGGTTTCTCTTTAAATATTCTTTTCTTATAAGCCATTGTTTTACAGCAAGGAGATTTATAAATGTGCATTTGTTTAGGGAATATCTAAAGTTGCGTGAGAGATTGCCATAGCTCACACTCTCTTGTAAATCACCATTGAACAGTAGTAACCCAAAGAATGAACGGAAAACATGTCTGTTTTCAATTGTAAGGCAACAGACTTGCCAAAGGCTGTGATTGATTCAGAGACCACCCTTTGGTAGAGCAATGCTCTACTGGCCAGATTACCTTTAAAATCTCTGGGGTTGTGTTATGCTCGTCATGTTATGAATTGGAATGGAAATGGGCACTCCAGCCCCTGGCTGTCAGCCAGCAACTCTGGGCTAAGCCCTTGACAGTGTCTGCTTGGTGGAGAGCCCCGCGGCGCGGGGGAGAATTCACTACCTTGACGCTGGCTTTCTCTCTGTGAAAGCAACCCTGACAAGCAGTTCTCAAATGAGAGCGTGGCTGTATGTTATTTTCAGAGTCCTTTGTGGCTGTTTACAGAACTGGTATCAGGTAAAGCCTGGCATCATTACATTAGCTGTTAGTTGTTTATGGGCAGCGTTTTATTTCGGAAAATTATGTTTGTGTTTAGAAAAGGTTCCACTTAATTTGCTTTTCCTCTCTGGCAGCATGTTTACTGTTCAGGTAGAGTTATCTTCAGGATGGCAAACACCTCTGTACTCTCTGAGTGCTATTCTATAACAATCAAATGATTCTCATATTTTCAGCTATCAACACCAAATGCTTCTGGTAATAGAGAAACCCTGTTGGATCTCTTCTGTTTGGATGGGTGGTCCAACAAACCATCTCCATATAATAAAAGATAGCAGAGCACACATGATATTCCCCAAGACTACATCTATATTTGAACCTTCCTACTCTATCACAGCCTGTATACTGAATCTATGCAAGCAGATCTGAATTAACAGGCCAGGCCATGCCAAAGAGCTACAGAGCCCATGATTTTAGAAGAGTGCAGGAACTGATCAAAATCTGTGTGTTTCATGGGAAAGCAACCACATTTCTTACAATTAAAAAAGAATGATTTCATATGCCACACTTTGTCATGGTTAAAAGAAAACTTAAGTGTGCACAACTGCTTAGTTTATATCTGAGCTAGGGCTGGAGGGGCTCTGAAAGAAGAGAAACTGAAGCCCTCAAAGTAAAGTGGGTGGTGTTGCACAGTACTTGGGCTGTAAGGTCTTGCCCTCTGCGGGGCTCAAAGGAGAGCAAAAAGGTAGGATTTAGGGAAATAATGCCCCATTCTTAAAAGTATTTGGGTCCTTAAATCTATTATTGTATATGGAAATTAGGTACTCAAGCAGACTAAAAATGTAAATATATTTTCCTAAACCTTTAAACTATTAAGCCCTGGTTTCACCCACTTATATTTATTTCCAGCTGAGGGGTACGGACGTACTCAGCTCACTCTGCTGTCAGTGGAAGGGGCAGTTCAGGTAACTGTTCATCTCACCTGAGATGTGAATTGCCCTACAGCACCCATTTCTGTGACTAGAGAGGAAGTTAAAATCTTTGCTGCAATGATGCTTGCTGACTGCCATGCTGACATAAGAGCAGTTGTCCAGCACGTGTCTTAAGTAAAGTTTCTCCCATAAAGGGATCTGTGCAATATCCAGTCCTGTTGTTCAGCTTGTTTAAAATGCCGGAGCACCGTTTGCATCAATGGGGATTCATATCAACTAAGGATCACGTCTCTGATCAGAAACATGCTGTCAAAAGCTGTTTGTTCACACTGCTGTGTGTTTCCTCTCTGCTGCTTTCTGTGTAGCTCACTGCCATGCAAGAAAAAGTTGTTTGATTTTAGACCTAGACATGCTGGCACAATCAGAATCTTGGGGGCTTTGTTGTCCCTTTCTGAAGAGTCAATGTGGAGATTGTGATTTATGTTGTATGGTATCAGCTGCACACACAAAAAGTTTCTTGTAGACTGAAGTAAGAGTGAGCTATACCTTCTATAGGCTGAAAGAAATACAGATCAGAAGTTGTTACAATGAACATGAAAAGTCAAAATGAGACCAAAGAAAACTTTGGGGAGGACAAGGAATCTTACACACAAGTCCACTCTTAGTGATGCTTTGTCACTAAGTTTTTAACACGTTCACCTGCAGTCAGCCTATAACTGGCAGAGCTAATCCACCTTTCAAGTCATGGCCTCAGTAATTATTTCTGAAGCTTCAAAGAGGACACAGTCCTCAAGGAATCTCATCCACTGTTAACTGCTTTGTGTTTCCAGTCAACATCCATTTTTCAGGGAATGTCAGTGACTCTTGCTGACCCTTTGTGCATTCTCTGTACCCAGGCTTTGCTCCTCTGCACAGGATCTCTGTAATACCATCTGTGAGCAGCTAGACTTAACTCACTTAGCAACCACCAAAGGCCCTTGAAAGAAGCAGTGACATTTTCCAGTGCACTAATAGTTCACACTGCAGCAAGAACCTTGCAATTTGTTAAGACACAACTAACATTAATGAAAGCTCATTCAAAATCCGTACAGAATCTCTTAAACAAAAATCCCGGGCTATTTGTTCCAAACAAAAACATCAGTTAGTTATATGTAACAGAGAAGTTTACTGTGGGTTTGCAACTGTATGGTCATATTTTTTGTTTTAACTTTATTAAAAATTGTGTAAACCTGTCCACTCCACTTACATGGATTTTTTTCTCTATAATTAAACGTTGTGGCTTCCCAGCAACTCATATGATTTGTTGTAACTTCAGTTTCAGCAGATTCCTTTCTTTAGGGACTTCCTGTACAATTCTATCTGATCTTTAGCTAAAGACCAGCCTCTTCAGGCTGTATATTTTTTTCTGGCTGCTTTGGCAGCTTCTTATGATGTGTTTCACTGTAGATTAATGAGCTACACATGGCTGATGGAACTGTTAAAAATTTACAACAGGAAAAACTCACCAATGCAAAATCATGGAGGGGACAGTTTCTACCACCATTACTCATGTGAAATAGTACCTTTCTCTGTTAGGCATCCTGCTGATTGAACATGAAGAGGGTGAAGGTTTCTGGTTCATAATGTATATAAGAAAATGCTGCCAGATGGCTTTAATTTGAGCCAGATTGTGAACCCCCCTACTCAAAGTGGGGAACTGTTACTCTACTGGGACTGCTCAAGTGACTGTTTGTAATCCAGCTTTCTGAAAATAAACGAGGGACCAGCTGTTGCTGGATTCAGTGACCCTTTTAGTAGACACCTGCTTTGAGAGTATGGTAACTACCAATTTTGAGCTGTTTTTTCTCGAGAGACATGCGAGCTTTAGCAAGGCTGTTGTGACTGACCTAGAACATTCACTGCCCGTGCCTGACCTGTGGCAGTCCCGAAAGGCCTGCTTCGGCTGAGTACCTGTATGGGGTCTGCCTGGAGCGGACATGTCCTGGGGTTCATCCCAAGGAAGCTGTAGTTTTATGGAAGGAGATGAAGTGTGCCCCAATTTGGCCATGACAGGGATCAGGCTGAGGCTGTGATAGGCACCCAGACCCCAAAGCTGGGAAGTGCTCTTAGGTTCACCAATTTGGAGGTAGCTTCTGTTCTTGTAAGACAGGAGCACTCTATGGCCACACACAACAAAACTCTTAGGTGTGGCCGAGGAGCACATCTGAGAGTCCACCTTCACGTACAGCCATGCCTTAGTTTCTGTGCAAATAAAGTAAAAATTGTTCTTGTGTTGATCACCATTAATACAGATAACTTGGCAATGCGAATGAAAGGCTATTCAAACACCACTCCTTCAAGCTACAGGACGGTTTTAGAATTATCGTTCCAGGAGACAAATAGGAGGGCAGTTCAACAGCCAAATCCCAACAACAACTGGATACCTGTTATTCCCATGACAACTCACTTCCCAGGTTTAAATGCCACAATTAGATTAACAATTTTATATGTGAAAAGGAAAAATCAGTTTAAAAATAACTCACTTAAGAACAAAAAAAACTTTTTATAGTTAAAGGAATACACTTTTACAGGAGAGTATCCTTTTGTGGTGAGGCTTATAAATACTTAATGTCCCACAATAACCACACACTAAATGTTCTGTGAAGTGCTCAAGTCCAAGACAAAATTATGGCATAGTGCACCTTAGAATGTAAGAAATATTATTTGCTCTAGAGATGTTCAGAAGCCACAAGGACAATCCATGTGTAAACATCTGGAAGGGGGATTTAAACTCAGGATTTTGAGTTGGCCAAGGAACAACTGCAATAAGTTTACAAAGGCTTTATGCATCGTCTGTGCTTCTCCAAACCTGGGGAACAAGTGGGGCTGTACAGTGAGACACTGCAGGAATCCCTGAGTACCTGCCTATAAAAGGGATACAAAGTTGCTGTGCATCAGCCACAGCCTGGGACTTGCCCAAAGCCTGTCCAACGTGATTTTTCTTTGGGATCTGGATATTTTCTTTGGTCAGCCTTACATACACACAGAACTTTGTGCAAGTATACAGTACCATCACTGGAGCAGTAGAGGAAGGAAAGCTGGACTGAAGGCTAAAATAATATACATAGTACTGTCAGATCCTTAAACAGGAGATACAGCATCAGTAATAACGTTAACTATCACTGGGCTTTGAGTAATACAAAAGAATTAAAACTACTGACAATTTATATTCAGCCACAGAGAAAATTCAGATTCTGGTAAATGATCTAAGTAGTACTTCTCATGCACATATTTTACACTTAACGTTGTAATATTTTATCAGAAAAGTTGATAAAACCTATACAAAGGAATAAAAGGTACCCTAAATGTTAGAGCTCTCTTTGTTCTTGTTGAACATGAGTTCAACATTCTGAAATCCTCTGCAGAGATCATTTATTTCTTGGTGGGTTTTCTCACATAAAGAAGCCAGGCTTTGTCATTAAAGTATAGTGGGAAAGTAGAGGGGAGATAAGGAAAATATTTTTGTCAAACACCCTCTGGTTTTCCAAAGCCAACATAAAATGAAATTTGTCGAGTGTGTTAATAAAAAAGAAAAAAACACTGTGCATTTAGATTTTCTTTCTGTGTCTGTCTTGTTTCTTCTTTGTATATAGTTTTACAGAAATCTGTTATTTGATTTTATATTGTACATGCAAAGAGACTTCCAGCATAACCCATTGTAATTGGCCTTATCAAATGAAATCATGGTCACGCAAGTTTAAGAGATTCCGTTCAGCAAACATCTGCAAACACTATTCAGAGCCACAGTATAGCATTTCCTTTGAGTTTCTTCTATAGCTTTTGAGTTTAAATTTTTTATCCAGGTTTTGGGGGAGGGAGGGATGGACAACAAAACATAACCTGGATAAACAATTCAGTTCTACAGAGCTGTAGAATTTTATTTTATAAACCAGGTCTATAAATTATAAACATCTGTAAGTCTTGTACTGCTTCATAAAGGGGAGTTAGGGGACAGCATAAAAGAGTTAGAACTTTGTAGTTCCCCATGAAAATGCTGCAGAGTGCATCTACAGAGTTCAGTCTTGTACATACAGCACAGAATGATCATAGCTCTTTCTGTGAAGATCAAGAGCTGGAGTAAGATACCATATTCCATGCTGGTACCCCTCTGGCAGTGTAATTAGACAGTAAGATAATTTTATGCTCTCTGATATCACTGTCTTGCAAAACAGGTTATAGATTCAGGCCTGATCTCAGCTCAATATATAACATTTACAATTGTTCCAGATATACATATTATTTAAATATGTGCACCAGTATGCATATATATATGTTACTAATTTATATGCATAAAATATATACCTTCCTGAAAGCAGTCTTGGCAAGGATATAATTTCACTGTGGAGAACAGCAGAGGTATTAAAGCCACAGAATAGAAACAAGGAAGTATGGATTATTTTAAATGCATAAAGAAAGATTCTAATCTCAATTGGAAATGACTATGTAGGCAAATTAACAATTTCATAAATGCTCTATTAAGTACTATTAGCAACCCTACTGTATACATCCAAGACAATTCTTTCAGACGCCAGTCAGTCTTTCAAAAGTCATATACACCAATACTCAAGACTACATGGTATAATTATATGCGAGAATATGTGGGAAATACATTTAGTAGTAAATTGTTTACCTGCACCAACATTTTTGTAAAATAAAAAATATATATATATTGGCAGTAACAGAAACTTCTTTCTCAGGAAAGAGTGGCCCAGAAGATTTGCTTCATGTTTTATGAAGTGACCATGTGTTTATCAATTCGAAAACAGAAGCACAAGCTCCTCCACTTGTGCTAGCCCTGAACACCAGTTAAAGGACTGCAAACAGGACTCATTTGATCGATGCTGTAACCATCCAAAATGTTTGGTTTTGTTGCAGCTATGGCTTAAAAAGGAAGCCTAGCTTAGTCTTTTCTCTAGAATAAAGCCTGGGTTATTTAGAGATGACTCTAAAATATTACAGACTAATCTAAAATAGTAAGTGATCTGCTACTTCTACCATTTAAGAAACCATTCTGCCATTTAGCATCTTGCCATCTAAGATTCTGGAGAAGTATTCTGGCAAGACTTGTGCACTACTTACTAATATTAACGCAGAACTATTTTATATAACACAAACATCATGCAGTAAAAAACGCCATTTCATATATGCTTACCGTCTTGAGTGTTTTGACTAAGGATCTGAGAGCGGAGGTCCTCCAGGCTAATTCCCAGGCATTTACAAATTTCCTCTGTGCTGTAAGGCTCAGGATGTAATACCTCCTCGACAATGGTCAGCATTTCCTCTAGGCTAACTCCTAGCTTGGCTTGCACATCTTGGAGTCTCAACATTTTTTTCCAGTCCAGGCCTTTTGACTTCGAGAGAAGCTAAGAATTAAAAAATAAAACATATTGTGTTTTCCAGTTTAAAACTAACATTAAATTGTCCATTAGCATCTTTAAGACCCATTTGTTCTTTTTCACTTCTTAATTGGGAATCATCAATAGCCACTTTCAATCCATACAGAGCAGATAATTACTATATTTTTATATAAAAGCTCTATGAATGACAGATACGCTCCCCTACATGAGGCATTGTCCATGAAAGCCCTACTGACATTGTGTGATATCAAATCAGTGATTCATCCCTTTCCATGGACGTTATTACTTCAAACAATTGTTAATATTTCAAAACCACATTCAGACTATTGTTTATACAAATGCTACAATGTTGTAACACTGCAAGTCCCCAAGAAGTCTCTTTCTGCACTAATTTGCTCTAACATTGAAAACACAGCTTGATCTTTCTAAGATGCTCCTGCAGTCTCCTAATGACCGTTGTCACTACAAACCTTTCTCATAATATTCCTAAAAATACGAAAGTAGGTAGGCATAAGATTTGTGCTGGAGAATTAACTGTATTCTTTCTTAGTGTCTAGTGTTTAGGGTAAATTATAAATAAGCACATTCTTTTAACGTAAAATTTAAGATTTTGAGCCCTACAAGGTTACGATGTGTTAGTCAGAATCTGTTCCGTTCCTAAAGGATTGCCATTATGCTAATTAGTTCTAGATAAATGTGTTTCTCCTGCTCCAGATGATGATGTCATGTGTTATGTATCTTTGTGATGTTTTGGCAATTGACAAACACACCAGAATCCTAAAAGGAAATACGTCAAAGAGGCTCTTCTCCAGAAGGCTGCTGCGTGTGATGATGCTCCCCTGTGCCTAATGAAAACACCTGAGCAAAGCAGCTTTCCTTATGCTTCCATGAGGTGGAATATTTTTAATGTTATTAATGATGGAATGATATTAAGTGGTTGTTGTGGGAGCCTACTGATACAACACCTTAATTGCAACAGATCACTACCAAGAGACAGATTAGCAGGGACGTGCCAACGTCACTTTACTGGATTGATAAGTACACGACATGCCTCTAATTCTGCACCATTTAGATTGAGATTAAGATTTCCATATATGCCAGATTAGGCTTTACGTTTGCAGAGAGTTTAAAGTAGTGCAGCAAAATCTGGGAATGAATTCCTTTTCCCATTCAAATCCATGCTAAAACCCCTATCAACCAGGCCAAAACTTCGCCCAGTGTGTCTTGCTATTCTTTTCAATAAACACTGGTTTTGAGTGAGATTGTTTTGAAGTCATTTAGGTCTCAATCCAGCAAAGCAATTCAGTACGTGTGTAACTTCCTGCATTAAGAAAGTCAGGGGTTTTACATACATACATGCCTGAAAAGTATTTGCGTTGCTTTGTGTAAAGTTAGAGCATGAACTGGATGTTTAAGCAGATCTACTGTCCAGCTATCTGCTATAGATTCTCACCTTCCTGCTCTCCTCCAACAACGCTTCTGCAGGGGCTTTTCTAATTTTACTTTATTACGGCACATAAAAGTTAACTACTTTTGGTGCCATCTAGTGAATTGCTAAAATTTATATGAAGCTTAGCAGAGCAGAACAAACAAAATCCAATCAAAATCCCAATCATATGACACTGCTGTCATTTAAAACAGTGTTGTATGTGGTGGTGGAGAAAGAAACAGCTGTGTCTAGTGGCTAATGCAGAAATCAAGGTGAGAAAATTTTCTGGTGAAAGACTTCTTAAGCCTCTTCTGGACTGCTTTTCAAAGGCACTGAGCATGTAGACCTCCATTGCTTTAATGTACTTGTATTTTGGCTTACTTATTGATCAGGTACAGTAGTAATTATTGCTTCAGTTATTTCATTTAAATATTCAATAACTCCTGTGTTGGTGCATGTTTATGACACGAACTTAGATCTGTTTCAAGATGCTAAATTAATGGAAATTTTCCCCCTCATAATTTAATCCTAATGTTCAGCATCCCCTAAACTTTATTACCAGAATTTAAATAGAACTAAGAATTTAGAAAAAAAAAATATAATGCTCTCTAAGGCAACAAAAGTCCTTCTACTTACTTGTAAAATAAATAATCCAGCTAGAAGTATTTGTCACACGCACTGTGTCATCTATTCTAATTTCTATTCTTGAGTGGAGATGCTGTATTTTAGATGAGCTAACTACATTGAGTTTTACAGGTCAGATCTTCCAAATGGAAACTGACCCCTTCGGGCCTGTGGGCAGGGCTTTTTTGTAAAATTTCATATTGCTTATAGCGAAGTTTCAATTGTAACAGCACTGGGAAAAATGTTATGGGCAGAAAGATTTTTTTAATATATATTTTTTTATTATCTAGCTGCAGCAGCTCAAATTGTAATGGACACAGAACAGAAATGGGAAAAATCCTATCTATTAAACGTACAAATGTAATCCCAGCACTGATCCCCACAGTTGGATATTTTCTTCATGATCTCTGACTAGATGGATTAAAGATGTGGACATTATCCAGCTGGCTCTTAACTGTCAGGATATAGGATCTGTAGCCTTTACTGTCTTACTGTTCAACACTGGCACGCTGGAGCACGGTATGCAACTAACAGTAAAACATACTCAGTGAATGATGGGACAAATCTAAATAAAAGAAAGCCTGACTAAGGAGTATTGGGATACTTAGCCCTTATATAACAACATCATTTTCTTACACTTTACATTTCTATATACCATCTGAGTGTCTTCCCACACTTAACGCACATTGGCTGATTAACTACATGGCATCCCATTTGCAGACATTCTTGGCACCACTACAGCTGAAACTGAACTGAAGCACACGCTACGAAACATGGGGATAGCAGAATGTTCACTGATGTTCATACTCATCCTGCAACACCTACTGCGCAAGTGTTCTAAGGTATAAAGTACATGTTAATTTCCTGTGGAACTGAGAATGTTCCGAGGAATGTAACTGACTTTAAACATGCTGTTTAATGGTGTACAGGAAAGCACTCAGAAACTAAAGCAAAAATTGAAAAAGAAGAAAAAACAGAACAACAAGAACAGCAAAAATTCAATCAAATAAATGGCTTTCTAGAAGGGAAAGGCATGGAACCAGAGACAGGCAATTTTGTGAGGATGCTCAAGATTTCATTTGCTGTAAGACAGACTGATATCAAAACGTTCTGTACTAATGCCAGCAGAGACATGTTGTACTGGTATCTTTACTTACACAGATTTCCGCAAGGAGTAAGAAATATGAGAATGGCCTAAGGTGGAAGAGGGGGGAAAAAGCCCATCCTAAGGCACTTATGGGCACAATGGGCATTTCTTGTAAAATATTATTGTGAAGCTCTGCATGTTATTTCATAATTCCATTAGCTTAATGGTGCATAAAAGACTTCCCTGCTTCCACTTACATACCTGCCCTCCTTCACCCCACTGTGACCTGTTCCTAAAGACAATCTTTCCTGGCTAAACGTATTTTTATAGTGTGTGCAGCTTTCCATCTGGGTAGCATATGTTTAAAAATAGACAGGTGTATGTTGTTAGTCTACTTAAAATCATGGATCTGCTAAAGGCACCTATTTAGGGATTGCATCATAGCTAACAGGAGTGTAAAAAATCATTCTTCCTTGCCACCTTTTGCAGTTTACTACACAGGTTCAGTAATTTAAAGCAATTTAGAAAACTATGATTCAATTTGCAAAAGCTGGCATATGGGACAATACTTTAAAAGGTCTTACATCGTAAAGCACTTATTATTACAGTTTGCTTTTCAAAATAGATCATTTTGGACCCTAAAAGACCTGGTTAGTTGATCAGCTATCCTAAATTAGAGGTTTATCAGTTATGCCAGAACCATCACACTTATCTTGATTTGCTTAAAGGCATAGGAGTCTTCATTAACTTCAATAACAACAGCTTTAATATCTAACATACCACCTAAAATGCAGCTGTTTTTTATACTCCGGTTGAAAGCCCATTTTAAAAGTCACCTGAAGTTTAGCTTCCCTCCTGGAAAAATATCCCAGCTAGCATATTTTATATTATTTTTGTCTGATAATTTCTTCAACTCTCACTTTTTTTTTAGCATTAACTATGGTATTTTTTCATAGAATTATTATGCCAACAGGTGCTCAAATTACCTGTTTGTTTAGATTGGGTATTAGAGTGTTGCTTAGACTTAGGCCAAATGTTTTGTGGCAAGGAGTTGCACGCAGCACTTTTTAAAACTTTCATCTACACTTTGTGACCCAATTTTTCTTCTTTCACACAGCACTCTATGTTGGGTATAATTTTGAATCTTTATACTTTAATTTAATCCTAAGTCCTTTAATTTAATCAAAGAAAAATTCACTGTATTTTTATAACAGACTTAAATCAAACCCTACATCTACATATTCCTAAACGTATGGTCGGCAAAATCTATAATTAAAGTGGAACTTAGATTTGTCATGTTCAGATTCCATGTATTTTAGAGATAATTGCAAACTACAAACTGGCAGCGCAACCTAAATGCTGGGGTTTGATTCAAGCCTGTTTTTAAACTTCGCACTAACATGCATGCTGCTATTCAGCGTTTCCAATATTACTTCCAGGCCTCCAACTAGTAGCTTTGATGTCCTCTAAATCCTTGAAAGTACACATCTACTGCCATACATACATATAAACATGTGACCACACTGGTTGCTTTCCATTATTTATCATTATTCAGCTTTAATTAGAAACAGACTATCTCATTAACTGAGAATATTTATTTGCTGAAAAATAGACATATTTCCTCCATTCAAATATAATACAAAATAAATAGAATTAAATCACATAATCTTCTATATAAGGGCACTGTCCCTGCACTTCCATTAAATTCGGCAGGAGTCCTGTTTCTGCAGAGATGGAAGTGTCTGGTTCTGGAAAGAAAAACGCTACTTAAAGTAGCACCTAGCCAGGTGTTAAAGATACTATTGGTCAGAAGTGGAGAAAAGCACATATTTAGATGAAGGTTTCATTAGACTTTGACATAAGCCATACGTTACCTTTGTAGCCAGACGACACTCCATTACCCTAATATTGTAATAAGAAGTTGCTGCTTTATTCATTTCAACACAACTGTTAGCAATAACAAACGCTGCTCCACTTGGAAGTCTAACATCAGTTGCCCTCAGAGGACTGAACTCTATCAACTTGGCCTATCAGAAGAAAAATGAATGGTTAGTTTTAATTTACTGCTAGCTAGCAGTGCACTTAGTTCTATAAATCATATGCAAATTTGCATGTTTTTTCTCTTGGAAATCCAGGGACAGTTAATGAAGGAAACTGACATGAAACAGCAAGAAAAGAGATTTAACCTCATTGGCCAAGCTGCACATAGATTTCAAACCCTTCCCTTGTAAGCTGGATTTTAAAATGTTTCCATTAAGTCTTTGTTTTTTTTCAGGGTTTCACAGAATCCCACCTAACCTATTTTTCTTGCCTGTTTAAGACAACAGTTTTTCTTTGATCTACAGAAAAGCACCAGGCCTGGCTGAAGCTAATGCATGTGCTACTAGAAACAAGCAGTTTCACATTCCCTTCCCCTCCACCAGTGTCCATCTCCCCCTTATTTTTCTAATTTTCCACTAAATCAAGATTTAGTTCACTGAGGTACTAAGTATTACCAAAATTTTAGGGTTGACTGGAGACAGTGATCATGTTACATACCAACAATCAGAGAAATGAAATAAAATGATATATAAAAAGTAGTTACTGTCTCCTTTCTTCTAAGATAAGAGACTGTCTTGCCTCACAGATGCCTTACACAGGCTGTGTAAGACGTTCCCAACATTTTGTGACCTTTTCGTGGAATAAGCTAGGCATGCATTAATTAAATAATTCAGGATGTAATGTAATCAAGAGATTAAACTCACATCTGGCTTTTCAGTGGGATAAGTCGTAAATCATGTGCCCTGCTTTCGCTCCTTAGAATAGATTGTTATTCTGCAAGCAGGGACGTCTTACTGGTTTTGGCATTGTTCACCCCCAGAGAGTTCCTTGAGCAGCTAGAGTGCTAAATAAACAATGACAAATCTGCTTGTACATTATGTACAGCATGTGTATTACACCCTACCATTGAGATTCTGGACCAAGTCACAAAACTACTATCAAGACAGAAAGGCTTGCTTACATTTCAATATACTCTTTAGGAACTGCTACATTAGATCAGAATGTACCACTGACCTGGTCCGGTGTCCTGTGTCTGACAGTAGCCTTAAATGGATATTTAGAGGAAATATATAAATAAGACATATACAAAGCAATCTTTTCTTCTGGTATACTTTTCCAGCTTCTCATAATGGAAGATTATGGCAGTTATACTGACACTGTAATATACATCATACTATTATGTTTAATAGCCACAAATAGACTAATAATCTATCAGCGTATCCAAGAAAATCCTTTTTGAACCCTTTTTAAACTTTTGCCTTCCACTTTGTACAGTATTTCTCAATTTAACAATGAATGTTTTGAAAAACAACTTGTTTGTTTTTAAATAAGCTGCTTGCTAATGTTATTGTGTTTCTATTAGCTCTTCAGTTATGAAAAACACTGAATTCTCAATTTACCTTCTCTAACCCTTTCAGTATTTTACAAAGCTTCAAAATTTCACCCTCAAAGATACTGTTTTTCCAAGCTGAAGTTTTAAATTATTCAGTCAGTGCTCAAATTGTTCTAATTATTTTATTTTTATTTTTTTTGACACGGGTGCCAGAACTGCATTCAGCTGCAAGTATACTGAAGCAAGGATGTTTTGTGTTCGGTTTATGATTTCTTTTTTAATCTTTCCTAGAATTTTCTTTGCTTTTCTGACCACCACCTATACGTATCTGAAAAGTCTCCACTTACAAGATCCTCTGTGTGTATGCCAGGAAAATATGCAACTTTCTTCAGCGTTAGTTTAGCTGTATGTTTACTACTAACAGTATAAAGCGTGAAGGAAAGGTGTAGAGTAGGCACAGGTGATGTGAAATTGAAAATAAATGTGTCATGCAGGCACTAAACATTTGGTGTAGTTCTAGGAAATAGCTTATTTTCTGTATAAGCTCATCCAAGATAGGGTAATAAAGCACAAAATCGGTAGAGTTATAAAATCACTTCAAACAGTTTATAAGCAGAGTAAAGGTCTCCCATGAAAAGCTGCATTAATTTCAGTAAATGTATTTTGACACCTTTTAGGTTTGAACGCTCACAGTCCTGTGCACCTTCTGAGACAGTGGATGAACTCCATTGTAAATTCCACTGCGAGCACTCATGCATAACTTGGCAGGTCCTGTATATCATTGCTAGTCCACCTTCTGTCACCATGTTTAAGACAGCTAAATACCTTCTACATCAGAATTCAGCCACAGAATTGTCTGGAATTACCAAAACTGGGGAAAAAAAATATCTCTATTGTCTTTCTAACTTGACCTGGCAAAACTTCCTAGAACTCTTTGGTTATAAGAAGTTTCAAGAAAGCATTTTTGTAATAATTATCCCATTTGCACTGAATACAAGGCATACCAGCCATTCAGATTTCATTATATGGGAAATCTTCTAAGTTCAGTGATCAATTAGCCAAATAGTGTGAAACCTGGAGCTCTTCTAGGGTGCATCTTTCCCCACATCTTTTCTTTTCTCCTTCCTTCCATTTCTACTTTTCACCATCTTATTCTTTCAAACCTGTTGTACCCAATTGTGCACAAGTTTATACATATAACTCCTGTTTTGTTTGCAATGGCACTTGCCTGCTTGCCGAGTTATTCTAGTTTTTTGCCTTTCTGCTAGATATGAAGACATCGTTTACATTAATGAATATCACATTGTTGGTTTAGATTAGAAAGATCCACATACAGTTCCTTCTTCTGCCAGAAAAGAGATTGACTGGTCCATTCCTCCACCTTCTGTGCCAATGTAACGTTCACTCTTTGTGCAAATTTCTGCAAGTTCCACCTGAAAAAACAATAAATGTGAACCTTCAGCCAAGATTAATTATGATACTTTTACACTGCTTACATAGGAACTAGTGAGAAAATGAAGGAGATAAATGACAGAGCTGTGAGACCATTCTCTCTCACACACCAAGCACTATAAGTTGGTATCAGCCAGGATGCCACATGTCCCCTTTTTCCTTTTGTTCTGAAGCAGAAGAGAATCAACTATGCAGCCTCCACTAGACCCACTGCAGCCAGATGTTTTTCAGAGTAACTTTGTTTAAATGATTAACATTGGTAGCTGTCACTCTGCCCACCTTCCTTATTTGCCTCACACTCCCCCACCCCAATAGCCAATATTTTGATGATTTATTAGTTGAATCCATATATGCACTTATCTTGTTAGCTTACAGAATTATGGTAAATTGTTACTTTATACTATTTTAATGCACTGACTCAATAATTAGAAATTATGGATTGAAGCTAACTCAAAAACCCTTTCTCACTGTAAATGCTCTAATCAGTGGTGCTTGTCAGTTCTCTTTGAGATACTGTACTCCACTTACATTGTTTATCTGACATCATTTGTAATTATATGTGATTCACATTCTTTTGTGACATTTTAGGCATATCTTTGTGCATTCTGATACTTGCAGGTCAGAGGATACTATGGGAGTGTGGAATATCACTATCATAACTGTCAAAAGTAATAATTTACAGGAAAGCTTTCAGCCATCAGGCCAAGTCAAAACAGAACACAGAGAAGCCATGGAGAATGGCTGAAGAACATAAACTTCTCAAAAGGAAGTAGGTCAAAAGCATATGTCCTCGCACCATAACCCCTACCAGTTCGTTTTTCTAAGCACAAGGTAACCACAGGAAGATGAGAAAAGAACTTTAGAAAAGCTGCATCCTGCTTCTCAGTCTGGTAGCAAAGTCAGATTCAGATTCCACACTGAGGATGTAGCACCACATGACTTAAGCTAAGCAGCAGGGCAGGGACATTAGCCAGTACACAACTGTAAAAGGCAGCAGATAGATGCAGTAAATCACCATACTAAGAACAAGGTATGTGCAGTGTGCCTGCCTGCTTGCTTGCTTAATTTCTGTAATGGCACCGTAGACAACGTTGTAAAAATGGTGCTTACATCAGTATAATCAGGCTGAACTGCTTGCAAACACAGTAACAACCAATTTACTCAGTTCCCAATACAGTTATGGTCAATAAGCCTCAGACTGATAAGCAAAAGCTATCAAAAGAACATTAACAAATTACTCTAAAACTATGCAAACTACCTCTCTTTGAATAATACATCAAGGGAGTTCAGGTTGTCATCAGAGACCCATGTTGGTGTTTCTGTTTAAGTGGATCCTGTTATACAGGTGAAAAGACCAAAGGATTTGTTCAGCTTATATGGGTGCTGTATAGGGTAAACGGCCACTTGTAACACCATTAATGAGAGAAAATGGAAAGAACAAACAGCAAAAACACTCTCCTTTTCTACTCTGCCTTTCCTTTGTGTATTTTAAAAATGAGCTGAAAAGGAGATAATACTTCTTTTATATATATAAATATATATAACATATAGCAACATTGCTCATTTTGATTTTTTTTAAACAAAAACCATCTGCCAGTGCCTTTTACTGAAGAACAGGTTCCTCAAAATTGTTCTTTCTCTTGTCCCACATCCACTGCAGTAAGTCCCATTTCCAGTTTGAACCTGGAAGTCTACCATGTGTCCCTGCTTCACTACAAATTGGGAATAATTCTGAATGAAATGCTAATGAATGTAATGCTGCTTTTTTCCCCACTTAATGCTAAAACTCTCAGCAACGGTTCCACAGAAAGAAAGAACAAATTTTCACATGTGGCAGTCTCTAGATGAACTCCATTCTACATGTGAAGGAGTGCCTATTTACAAACATCTGTTGCCAAACTGTGGAAATGCAGGCGTGTTCCAGCCAGTTCTGCTGAACCTGCCTTTCAGCCTTCTGAGAACTGAGCGATACCACATCCCTGACTTTTGCAGCCACTGGCAGGAGACATCACACTGGAGTTCATGAATATTACTCACTGGCAGCAGCAGGAACTTCTCCACAGTGGCTGGAAAAACCATGCCAGCACACTGGTCATGCACACTCAAATAGGAGCTGTGGCTTTGCAAACCTGGCCTGAAATACAGCTCCTAGGTACTCTCACTGTATGTTCCACTCTCGGGCACAGCTGCCTGAGGTATTATTTCATTTGCAATTGCCAGCTAAAGCTTTGCAGAAGTCAGAAATTGAGCGTGTCACCCTCCACTTAGTCTGACTGCATGTCATCTCCATATACAAATCAGCTACCACTTGATTGCTCAAATCGTTTAGACTTTATGAGCCTGGGCTTATTAAATACATATCAGGAGAAGTCTTGCAGAGGAGAAATGTTAGCAATTAGGACAGTGCCACTCCCCTGTCCCTTTACATGGTCTGGTGAATTGTGCCTGGTTAAGCGCTGGGCCTTGCTCTGTCCCAGCTCACCAGCTGTCCAGCTGCGTACGCTGGGTAACAGCGCTGCCTGAGCTTGAGCAACTTCTGTTTTGAAACTCAGCAGTGATTGGCAGGACCACCAAGTTGTAACTGGCAAGGGTTGAGAAGAACCCTCTCCACAAGACAGCCCAAGGCATCCCTGAAACACGATTTGGTTTCTAATTTAAAAAGGCCCTCACTGACACAGGCTGCCTTCTAATACTAGGATGAGAAGCATGTGAGTGGAGGGGAAAGCGTCATCTGTATATAAAACAGTTTCTACTTACTATTGAAACAAATGGGCAAATGTTCGCCTTTTTGCTAAAACAAATGAGAGGGCAAAGTTCAGAGAAACTGAATTGTAGCATTGGAAGTTAATGTGAAGACTAAATTGGAGAGCCTTGTGTACATATTTGATACTTCGAAAAGGATGGTCATATGGCTGAAGCAGTGAGCTGAATGTCAGAAGGTCTGGGCTCAGTTTCTAGCTCCGCATTAAGTTTCTTGTGATTCAGGGAAAGTCCCTTTAACTCATCATCGCTCTATTTCCTCAATAAAATGAGAAGTATCTTCCCCTTCTTGGTAATTAGTAATTACTACTTGGGATTCTTAGATGGTAATGATGTAAATATGTGTGACTTCATTACTAGAAACTGAAAGAACATTTTGCTACACGAGTTCTCTGACTTAAGGCTTTGACATAAAACTGCGCAAAGGAAAAAATTGCTAGAACTGTGTAATAAAAGGAAATAACGAGTGCCTGTCCCAGAGCAATGCCTTGTTTCCATTTAACATGCAGCACGTAGAAGCTCCTTAAGGCAGGGCCTGTATGAATTGTCTGTTATTTGCATCTCACTACAGGGTTTGTCTCACCTGTGAAAATACTGAGCTTCTCAGATCCCAGATTTCACTGCACAGTTTGGCAACATCTCAAGTGTATGTCTGAACAGTACCTCGGCATACAGCATTTACTTCCCCCTGGCTACACCATGGTTCCTGCAGAGTTAACTTGGAGCATTCTCATAGCCAGGTTTAGGGGAACCGCACCCCAGGCTCCACTGTGGCATCACCTGCCAGGCAGTTACGTTCAGAGGCTGCCAGCCACTCCTCAGTAGGGCTAAAAGTACAACTATCAGGCATATAAAATAAACAACATAATTCCTATTGAGTTTTACAGTAGCAGAAAGAAGCCCTAAACAGGTGTTCTTGTAGAGCTACATGAAAGGAGACATTTGTTCTTCATGACTCACTATGGGAAATAGCATTGAAAGACTAAACCCCATCTGCACATAGACTACACTTTCATCCCTTAAATTATGATCCATATGTAAGATCACCTTCTGCTAATCACAAAATATAAATAGTTCTATGCACCTGAGACTCATGAGTGTGTCTCATGCCATCCCTAAAGCACTATTTCAAAAACATTAATAAATCATCATTTAAGTCTTTATAGATTTTTACATACTTTACTTTAAAAGCATTCCTATAAGGCTGCTGTTATCTTCAATTTAGATACAGTACAGATATTTACATGATTTGTTCAAAGTCATACAAAGCCCAAGTAAGAATTCAAAAAACTCCTTTTTTCCAGTATTGCAGTTTATTTCTCCAAAGAATATGGTCTCAGGGAAACCACTGCAGAATGGGTTTAAAATCATTTTAAGATGATGGTAATGAAAAGTGGTACAAAAAGATACCAAAATCAAAGTACAAATGGGTCTGAACAGCAGCATTACAACTAGAAAACAAATGATATCATTAATCAGATGTCCCAGCTGTCTGTGATCTACATATGCTACTGCCCTCCATATTTCTTTATTATTGTTCCAGGAAAGTTGTTCCAACAGGGCAGGCTAGACTAGGACATCATTTGTGAATAACATCTATGGTGAAGACAGTAAGTCCTAAACTGTCACCTACATTTTTGAACAAGCAAAGTGATACATTTAACATACTTCAAAAAGTAAAGCTCAAACACCAGGAGATGTTTTCTTTGATTTCATCCCACCCTCAAATTCCCTCCCCACTAAATCCTAACCCTAGCCAAGAATGGAGGTATATATAATGCTCCTGAGTAAGTAATGGGTTGTCAGTTACATAAAATCCACTAAAAGCCTTGGGTCAGAATAAAAATGTAGAAAAATGTAGACTATATTAACAAAAAAGAGACACAGTGGGTCAGACCAAAGCCACATCTTGTACTGTATCTCATATCAGAAAGTAGCCTCTTAGTATGGAGCAAAGGCCAAGTATAGAAGACATTTCCCCAAAACATTTTTTTTGATGCACGGCTTCCTGAGCTGAACATGAATTCTATACGCTTAGTAACCAATAATGGATTTCTTATATATGAACTTGTCCAAACTCCCCTTTAACCCATTCACAGTTTTAGCATGTGGAACATCCAGTAACAGGGACTTCCACAACTTCTCAGGTAAATAAGCATCTCCTGTGTCTGTTTTGAACATACACCTGACTAGCTTCATTTGATACCCTCTGGCATTGTCAGGGGTAATGAACAATTGATTCCTATTCACTATATCAATTGTATTAATCATTTCACCTTATCATTTATCTCTCACCTCTTCCTCAAGCGCCTTCTTCCTAGTCCTAGCTTACTTTTATGGAGTTCATTCTGTACCTTTAATCGTCCCTGTGGCTTTTTCCTGAACCTTTTCCAGTCTAATTATCTTGATTTATAAGAAAGGACAGAGGCAGACTTCCAGCTTTTCTAAGACTATCTGGGAGAAAAATTCACTGTATTTTTTGGTATTTTTATGTGGCAAACGAGCCACAAAATGGTGGCTCATATGGTACGTATGGTAATGCAACCTCTACCAGTTAGCAACCTCAACTCTTCCACCCCTTTCACTGAGGTTACTGTCCTGACACCCCAGTCAACAGGACAGGTTATGCAACCATGTCAGCCATGGCAAAATCCCTTTGCCTAAACGTGTTTTGCAGTGGGATGGGTGAAGCACACTGCTACTTTCTGCAGACCACAGTGAAGTCTGTAAACATGAGCCATAATAAGCAGGGAAGCTGGAATGGAAACTTAAACATCGAAAGTTAGTCTAGCAAGACCCAGAGCTATTTTGTACAGTTGGTTTGTTTAGGCTCTGAGCACGTGAGAGGGTCGAGCAAAACATGACAGTAATAGTAGCTGGTAGTGAATTAAACCTTGAAATCTCCCTGCTGATCTGTCAGGAAACACTAAATATTGTAGCTCTTGAATGCCAGACCCGCTGTGATACACACAAACAAGCAGTACTTTTATATCTGTTGGCAAGTACACATGCCAGATTGGCTGTGTGCGCGTGGAGGATGTTTAGTATCAGGGAGTTACATAAGATGCCAAGTTTAACATTTTTGTTGTTTATCCAATATAAAAGATACAGCACAATAAATGAGAATATCCCTAATTAAAACAATACAAAGCAACATCATTAGGAGTCAGATCTCTGTGCATACATTTCACTCACTTGCCTGATAAGCAATTAGGCATTTAGAAATATAAACGAAGCAATAACCTACCAAGGAAGCTCCTGTCTCTTAAGGGTTTCAAAACTCAGTTCAGGTTTTAGACACCTTTAGTTGGAGCATTTGGACAAAGCGAAAACTAACAATATACAAAACCTTTTTCAGGCTGTTCCTTACTTCTGCACTCTTTTCAGAAGCTTAATTCTAAATTATGCTCAGAACATATCCTATTGCAGGAGGCAGCACTTACCACTGTGTATCAAACAGCTGGCCCCCATGTGCAGGCGTAGGCTAGCCTTTGATCTAAGAGCTCTACTACCTAACTCTGCTTTTTGTTTGAAACAGTTTAAGGTTCTCCCTGATAAGGAGCAAGTCAATCTTGGGTTACAAGGAAAGAAATTACTAACACTTAAACCTTTTTTTTTTATCTTTGAGCCACGAGGCTTCCTATCCAGCATGCAGAAAGTCTAATCTGGGAAATCATATTAGTGGAGATATAATTTAGTCTGACAAAGAAGGGTTGTGATTTTTTATTATTAGTTGCCTTACGTGTAGTTACTCTAGATAGAGAGATTACTTGTAATAAGCCCTCATCAATAGCGCTGCATCATGTTACCTTATTTTGTTGTTTTTTAATGGAAAAAGTGGATTGTCAGTAAAATGATACTTTTCACTAGTGTGTATTTTTCTCTGTATGTTTACTTTTCAGTATGAAACACCTAAAATTCAGGTTTTCATTTTCAAATGAATATTTCAGAAATGCTGAAGAACTGATAGAAGAGTATTTCTCTATTTCCAGGCATAATCCACCACTGTATTACATTTGACCTTTTATACCCTGATACTTCAGCAGCATGACAACTCATGAACCACCCAGTACAGCTCATTTGATTCTCTATTGTCTTATCATTTATTTTAGTTTCTTTCAGTTTGATGCTATTGGTATGACTATGAAGATGTGGACAGACAAAGGTATTTAGGTATAAAATGTGTAATAAAAATGAACAAAAAATCACTTACAGAAGTTTTCCTAAAAATAGCAACCTCCTAAGGAATTATCTGAGTAAGAACAGATAAGGGAGTTTCAACTTCAATAGTCCCCTTGCTCACAAAGAGGCCAAGGGCCAACTGCTCTGATTTTCACTCAGTGCAATGGGTCTGGACAGTATGTGAACTGTGACAGAATTTGTCCCTATATAACTGTCATTGTCAATATGTTCCATACCACTGATCAATCCCTTTCAATCTCACACAGACCTTTAAAGAAGTAAACTTGTGTAAGCTTAAACCCCTTAAAAGAGTAAGACAATTAGTGAGTAGGAGACAGGCAAATATTTGTTAGTAAAACAGAATTAGTGTTGCTTAGTACTTTTTTGGAACAGCTTACTCTACATTACCCAGAAACTTGATATATACAAATCCAGAATGACAGCAACCAAAATAAAGCAGCCTTCTCTATAAAATGATAGTATTAAATTACATCTACCTCAGTGGTTTTATGTAAGTTCATTCCAGCCGAAGTTAAACATGCTAGATTTTCTATGTATAACAAGGTAGGAATAGTGACAGCTAATGTTCAAAATGGAAAAAAAAAAAAAAAACACATTTTTTTCCTGTTTTAAAGTTTACCGTTCACGAAAGGAAGCTCTACGAAGAGAAGAATTCATTAATGAGAGTTATTTTTAGACTGTCATTTTCAGTGCTCCAAAAATCTATTCAGCATGCAAATTTAACTAACTGGAGTATTTAAATATCTATTGAGCCCAAAGTCCTGCATGTACATTTAGTCTCTCTACAGCAATACAATAATGGCTCTGCAATGCACTTTCATTAATGCCTTGTCTGGTTTAATCTGAAAAGTCAGACTCTGTTACTTCTCTTTACAGAATGTTGGTCATTTTATGGCAAATTTAGGACCCGGGAGATTTTCTGTGAAATCCTTTGGGGCTCACAGCGTACAGGACTGAAAAGTGAGAAGACACATCTAAGAGTAAGAAAACATTTTCCATCACTTAAGTCATATTTAAAGTTAAGTTAGATGTTGATCTTTTATTTCTATCTTTGCATGTTTTATATGTAAATATATATATATGCATGAAAATAACTTCTGAAATATACAGCATCATGTTTCATTTATTAGGGCATAAAATTATGCCCAAATTTTGAGGTTATTTCTGTGACCAGGAATGTCCTTATTTTTAATATCTGGTCTTGACTAGGGATAGATTGTTGAAAGTTACCATCTGCTTCCAGTTTGCATACAAAATCCCAATTAGCTAAACTTCATATATGTTTTGCAAGGTAATTATCCTTACTTTTTTCAGAAATAGGAAAGTATTTGTCAGATAGGATCTGAATGTCCTCATAACCACAGCAATCTTAGCTTGACTTCGTCTGCCCTCTAACATGCTCAAATAAAAGGTTATCAATTTGGTTGATGAGAGATTATGGCCTTTGATTACCGCTGCTCTGAAGTACTCCGTTTCCCCTTGATTACAAACACACAGTCAAATTTAGCAACTTAAAAAACCACAAGTTCTAATTCCATAGGGAAAGAAAAGATCTTTAACATTCCTCAATATTAAGAGTACTTTAAAATACAGCATCTAGGTACCATTTTCTGTGTAAGCAACCTGAGGTTCTTAC
Source organism: Anser cygnoides (assembly GCF_040182565.1). Classification (NCBI taxonomy): domain Eukaryota; kingdom Metazoa; phylum Chordata; class Aves; order Anseriformes; family Anatidae; genus Anser; species Anser cygnoides. The sequence continues at coordinate 21,986,203 of NC_089883.1, read as the reverse complement.
ATAAATCATCTGAGCATGAATCTATCAAACGTTTCTGATGCAGCAATATTATAAAATGATCCTGATCAGAATTATCAGCACACATTAATAATTTCAAAGTCACACTATCAGTATGACTACTCACAGATTTTCTTCTCAAATATTAAAGCCCTACTGCATATCAGGAAAATTATCAGGAAGGGGTAAAGTAACCAATTCATGTCCTTTTCTTACCCTACACAGGCTTCAGAAATAAAGTAGCGATGATTCATGTTGGTCCCTCTCCCACTAAAATCACAGAATCACAGAATCGTCTAGGTTGGAAGAGACCTCCAAGATCACCTAGTCCAACCTCTGACCTAACACTAACAAGTCCTTCACTAAACCATATCACTAAGCTCTACATCTAAACGTCTTTTAAAGACCTCCAGGGATGGTGACTCAACCACCTCCCTGGGCAGCCCATTCCAGTGCCTAACAACCCTTTCGGTAAAGAAGTTCTTCCTAATATCCAACCTAAACCTCCCCTGGCGCAACTTCAGCCCATTCCCCCTCATCCTGTCACCAGGCACATGGGAGAACAGACCAACCCCCACCTCTCTACAGCCTCCTTTAAGGTACCTATAGAGAACGATAAGGTCACCCCTGAGCCTCCTCTTCTCCAGGCTAAACAACCCCAGCTCCCTCAGCCGCTCCTCGTAAGACTTGTTCTCCAGACCCGTCACCAGCTTCATTGTCCTTCTCTGGACTCTCTCGAGCACCTCCATGTCCTTCTTGTAGTGAGGGGCCCAAAACTGAACACAGTACTGGTCCTTCTCTGCCAGGCAGCTTTCCAACCACTCATCTCCCAGCCTGTAGTGCTACTTGGGGTTGTTGTGTCCCAGGTGCAGGACCCGGCACTTGGCCTTGTTGAACTTCATACAGTTGGCCTCATCCTATCCAGATCCTCCTGCAGAGCCTTCCTTCCCTTGAGCAGATCGACACACGCACCTAACTTGGTGTCGTCTGCAAACTTACTGAGGGTGCACTCGATCCCCTCATCCAGATCATCGATAAATATATTAAAGAGGACTGGCCCCAGTACTGAGCCCTGGGGGACTCCACTAGTGACCGGCCTCCAACTGGATTTAACTCCATTCACCACAACTCTGTGGGCCCAACTACCCAGCCAGTTTCTAACCCAACGAAGCATACGCCAGTCCAAGCCATGGGCAGCCAGTTTCTTGAGGAGAATGTTGTGGGAAACGGTGTCAAAGGCCTTACTGAAGTCAAGGTAGACCACATCCACAGCCTTTCCCTCATCCACTAAGCGTGTCACTTTGTCATAAAAGGAGATCAGGTTCGTCAAGCAGGACCTGCCTTTCATAAACCCATGCTGACTGGGCCTGATCGCCTGGTTGCCCTGTAAGTGCCGCGTGATGACACTCAAGATAATCTGCTCCATGAGCTTCCCTGGCACTGAGGTCAAACTAACAGGCCTATAGTTCCCCGGGTCTACCCTCCGGCCCTTCTTGTAGATGGGCGTCACATTTGCTAGCCGCCAGTCCACTGGGACCTCCCCTGATAGCCAGGACTGCCGATAAATGATGGAAAGCGGCTTGGCCAGCTCTTCCGCCAGTTCTCTCAGTACCCTCGGGTGGATCCCATCCGGCCCCATCGACTTGCGTACATCCAAGTGCTGTAGCAGGTTGCCTACCATTTTCTCGTGGATTATGAGGGCCACATTCTGCTCCCCATCCCCTTCCACCAGCTCAGGGTACTGGGTATCCAGAGAACAACTGGATGTTGACCTCAGCCTTTTCCTCATCTCTCATCACTAAGTTTCCCCCCGCATCCAGTAAAGGCTGGAGATTCTCCTTAGTCCTCCTTTTTGCGTTGATGTATTTATAAAAACATTTTTTGTTATCTTTAACGGCAGTAGCCAGATTGAGCTCCGGATGAGCTTTGGCCTTTCTAATTTTGTCCCTCCACAGCCTCGCAACATCCTTATAGTCCTCCTGAGTGGCCCGCCCTCTTTTCCAAAGATTATAAACCCTCTTTTTTCTCCTAAGCTCAAGCCACAACTCTCTGTTCAACCAGGCCAGTCTTCTTCCACGCCGGCTTGTCTTTGGGCACGTGGGGACAGATCGCTCCTGAGCCATTAAAATGTCCTTCTTGAAGAGTGCCCAGCCTTCCTGGACTCCTCTGCCCTTCAGAACTGCCTCCCAAGGGACTCTGCCAACCAGTGTCCTGAACAGCTCAAAGTATGCCCTCTGGAAGTCCAAGACAGCGGTTTTACTGGTCCCCCTCCTGACTTCACCAAGAATAGAGAACTCTACCATTTCATGGTCACTCTGCCCAAGACAGCTTCTAACCACCACATCTCCCACCAGTCCTTCTCTGTTTGTGAACAGAAGGTCTAGCGGGGCACCTCCCCTGGTAGGCTCTCTAACCAGCTGTGTCAGGAAGCTATCTTCCACGCTCTCCAGAAACCTCCTAGACTGCTTTCTCTGGGCTGTGTTGTGCTTCCAGGATATGTCTGGGAAGTTGAAGTCCCCCACGAGAACAAGCGCTGATGATTTCGCAACTTCTGCCAGCTGCCTGTAGAACTCCTCATCCATCTCCTCATCCTGGTTCGGTGGTCTATAACAGACCCCCACCAGGATGCTTGCCTTGTTGGCCTTCCCACTGATCCTAACCCATAGGGACTCAACCTTATCATTCCCAGTCTCAGTCTCAAGTTCCACAGCATCAAAACACTCTCTAATATAGAGAGCCACACCACCACCCCTTCTGTGCTGCCTGTCCCTTCTGAAGAGCCTATAGCCAGACATTGCAGCACTCCAGTCATGAGAGTGGTCCCACCACGTTTCCGTGATGGCAACCAAGTCATAGCCTGCCTGCTGCACGATGGCTTCCAGCTCCTCTTGTTTGTTACCCATGCTGCGTGCATTAGTGTAGATGCACTTCAGTTGGGCCATTGCCTTCTCCCCTGGCCTTGCCATTGTTCCTCCTGGCACACCTCTAACAAGCCTTATTTCAGCCCCGTCCCCCTTCTTACCTAGTTTAAAGCCCTCTCAATGAGCCCTGCCAGCTCCTGGGCTAGGATCCGTTTTCCCCTTAGAGATAGGTGGGACCCGTCTGTGGCCATCAGGCCGGGTGCCGAGTAAAGTGCCCCATGGTCAAAAAAAACAAAATTTCTGTGTTGGCACCAGCCTCTGAGCCACGTGTTTATCAGGTGGGCTTTCCATGTCCTCTCTGTACCCCTCCCTGCCACTGTAGGGATAGACAAAAACACCACCTGTACTCCCGCTCCATCCACTAACTGTCCCAGTCCCCTAAAGTCCCATTTGATAGCCTTCAGGCTTCTATCTTCAATATTATCACTGCCAGCTTGGACTATCAAAAGAGGATAGAATCAATGACATTACCACGTAATGTAGTTGCTTAAATACAGGACAACACTGAATGTTTTGACAATCCCACATTCTAATTCAACTGAGCTGTAGTGTGATAATATTGAAGCCAACAGACACTGCGCCACTACAGACTAGATTTAGGTCCTTTACTCAAATTTCTGTCTGACTTAGATTTTTCTCAGACTAGATAGAGCCAAATATAATTTAACTTCCTATGCTCAACATTTCACATTAAATTAAATAAACCCTAATGGCTTTATATCTATTTTTGCCAATAGGTATGTGCACAGCCGCCCAGTCTTGAGCAACAGAAAAAAATATTAGGGTGGCTGAAGAGAACTTAGTACCACAAGATTTAACATTTGGACAGCAACACTATCATCACATCTTTCAAGTAAATATAGTTATTCAAACGTACTAAATGAATATCTGTACTTATTAATTCCTACCATGAAACACAAAGCTGGGACAATTTAGAGCATTATTCCATTTCCTTTACAAAAAGTATCTTTTCCTGATGAAAACTTGTGCAAAAGATTGATTTTGTAACAGTAAAATAAAAATCACTTTAAAATCAAAAGCTAATACTGAGCATTGCTGTTCTTTGAGAGATGCCAGCAGAGTCTTAGACTGGTATCCTGTTTGGAGAAGAAAAATGGATTCTTTTTAAGGATCGCATTCTAAATTTTCCATCTTGCTATTTCAATACTGTTGCACTGCTGCAACTGGTTAGCACTGCACATCTGGCTGAATTGTCTTGGACTAGTATTCTCCCTAAACTATTGTGTATGTGTGTGATGGGTTTTTAAAAAAATACTGTATGCAAACTGAAACAATGCCCTATTGCAGACTGCTACACACAATAATTAGAGAGCATATTTTTTTCCTGATTTTGTTTTCAACGTCAGGAAAAAAAAAAAAAAGCTATTTTTAAATCAAGCCACCATGAGATTCTAACTATGTTTGTACAGTATTTTTCTTTTAGGGGTTTGCTTTTTTTTTGGTGTCTTAATCTCACAGGCCCAAACATCACACTGGAAGTGTTGTCTCACAAAAGCTCTAAATTTCAGCAGTTTTTAGTCTACAGCTACTATTTTAAACATCGATTTATCAGGAAAGAGAGAGCATGTAACTCAAATATTCTAATAAAAATAGTTGCACAGAAGCAAAACAGATAAATGTTCCATTCAGTAAAAGGTCAATTTTTCATACCTTTGGCTACAGAAGCCCTACCATTCAGCCAAATTTGATTCCAAAGCCAAAAGTTTCTATGTCCTGCTGCTACAGACCATAGTATTAAGATTTTGCAAAGTCCATCGGACTAATGAGGGGCAAAAAGTCAATCTTTTCTCATAAAATTACCAAGACAGCCTACTCTAATGACCAAATGTTGTTACTTATAAATGCTACCATTTACAACTTTTGCAAATCTAAGCATTTGAAAAAAAAAAAAAAAAAGACGGGGGGACAAGATAAAGTGATTATTTCTTACTTAAAACTAAACAAAAACAAATATCCAGAGCCCTAAAAATGCAAGATCCTGGTTTGCTTTCTAGCAGAAAGGATCTGGAATACCCCTATTTCTGTTCAGCTAAAAATTCCCCTGCCATGAGGGAGCTCCCAGCTGATACAAGCCAGTATTACTGGATCCTGCACAGATACCATTTGACACCAGCAAAGGATGTATTAGGAGCTGTAAAGAAGTCACAAGAGCACATTTTATACTTCTGAGGGCTAACATGCCTAGATTGCTCTAATTTATACTCAGACTAACACTGCCTTATACGAGGCAGTTCCGCGAGGCTAAGCAGAAGTTCAGTGCAACAGCAAACCTGGATCTGGCTAGACATAAGAGGTCTCTTAACGTTAAATCATAAATTATCCAAGAACACAGGACAGATTTGGGGAAAGTTTGAGCCTAAACAAAAGTAATCAGTTTGCAGAGCTGCCATCCTCTGTCTTACCCAGCACAACCAGGTGTCTCTGTCTATACAAGCACACAAAATCTTGGACATGTTCTTAACTGCTCCTGTGTTAGTTATTGGGAATTCTCATCTGTACATTAATTGCTCATTTTTCATCACAAGTGCAAAATACTTGGCTGCAGACAGCCGGAGTTCCTGGCAAAAATGTGAAATTGTGTCTCTTGTGTTTGTGCAACTGTATTTGAGACGCAACATTAACTTTCAGCACCTTTTCCAACCAGCAAGCAGAAGGAATTTTGGTTTGATTGAACAGGACTCATGAAGAGAAGGAAAGACATTCAGTAGTCTCTGTCTTCCTTTTGTCCCTCCACAAGTTTCTATAAAAATGCCAAAAGAGTTTTGCACCTTTCTTTAGAAAAAGGTCTGGCATAATGCCAACCAGTACTCCCAGGCCATGTGTAAATTTACCTCAAGATACACACTGTATCATTTATTCTCTGGAGAAAGCAGTATTTCTTGGAATAATGAAAACCTGGCTTCTGGTTTTCCAGTTACAGATTTCTACTACCTAGCAAAACTTGGACTTTCTGACTTCTGTCTGTTTTATGGGTTTTGCAGATACCCAGTTCCTCTCTGAACACACGCACTCCAGTGACTTTGATCAGGAGTTCCCCAGCTTAGCTCCTTTGGTTACCACCATCAGAGATGGTGCTGACCTGTGTGATAAGACCATCTATGCAAAACCAAAAGCTTCTTGGCAGGCCAGGTACACATCTATACTATAAAGAAGCACAACTGTCACCTCCAACCCTCTTCCTGCAAAGCTGCGCTCATCAAACTGGGGTCCCCAGTTCCATGTCTTCCTCTACCATTGCACTACATCTCACCCCACAAACTACAGCCTCTGTTAAACGCCCAGTCCCTTACTTACCCTTTGACCACATGCTGCACCAACACAAAGCAGGGTGACAATGACTGTAGCCACATCCTCCTACATGGAAAGCCAGCACACCTTACCAACCCTGCTTCTTGCTGCCTTAGCCCTGCTTGATACCTTCCTGAAGCACTTTGAGTTGTGCAACGTGGCTTGGAGAACTTACTGTTGAGCAGATTGCTGCAGCTGCAGCAATATCGAGGAGCAAGCCACAATGGATCAGAAAAAGCTTTCTGTGTGGAGCTGTTTACCTTATGGCTCAGATAAGTGCTTGTATACAAGCACTGTTAACAGCAGCCATCACCATGTACCACTTTAAGTTGGCTTTGTACCACAACGTGGGAATGTCTGACTTAATTAGACAATAGGCACAAATATGTGTAACAGTCACATTTAGATCTGTTTTTTTCTCTTCCTGACAATGTTCTAATTTAAGATCCTAGTTTCACTTAACCAGACATTTTTACTGGAGAGAACTTCATTCCCATACAGCACTTTCAAGGACCATGACTCCTCCAGAAAATTTTATTACACGAGCCAAATTCTGCTAACACTTGTATTGGTAACAGGTCACATACTTGGGGTTTGGTTTTAGACTAATGTTTGTTTAAAAAAGTGAGGAATACATTTTAGATTATAAGTATGTTCATTCCAAAAAAACTGTGAAAAGAATAAGGAGGGTCAGATGGAAGAATTTTACCTCTACTTTGTACTGATTATATAATTTATCAAGAAATTGTTCCACAGGCCTCCAACAGATGCTGTGCTGTTGCAGCCATGAAAAGTCATTCAGGGAGAGGGTAAAGGCCTCGGGGGTGTGGTCCACATGCTTTAGCACATATATCCCCAGTCCTGGCCTGCAGATAGTACATCTGGTCCAGGCATGGACCTGATGGTTGGCCAAAACACAGGCTTACAATAATGCTCCTTTTTTCAGCTTTAATGTAAGCCTGTTTTCTTGCCAAAATCAAATCCTGCCAAAATTTGGCCAAAGATATTTGCTCAATTGTGCAATATCTTAAGTTTATATCCAACAACTCTTTGCAAAAACAATTGTATCGTGTTTTTAATGTTTACAGGCATTAACAATATTTAATTTTAAGTAGAATTTTACTGCTGACACTCTTGTGTTTTACAGTAAATTACCTTAGAGAGGGTTTTTCCATTAGCTCTTAGTGTCACGAGTCCTGCACAGCACACCAAAGCACTGGAGCTAGAAAGACCAGAACTTGGAGGGATGGTTCCATCTAGCAGACAATTCATTCCAGTTGGGTTATTAAGACCAAAATGTTCCTAACAATGAAAAAATAAACAATCTCAGTTTCAAGTACTGACAGGCTCAGGCTTGCAATTATCTGATACTTAGAAAGAGAATCTTTCTGCTGAGTTGTTGGAACCAAAGACCTGCTTCTGGTATCTCCAAAATAAAGCAAAATTTTCATGCTATTCTTTAAGAACAAAGCCAACGGTAAGGCTTCAGCCAAAGGTATGTCTGCAGTTCCTGTATAAAAACATACATGGGCTGACAGAACTGTACCCCAAGCAGAATTCAGTGTGGGCTAAGTGTCCAAGAATTTACCAAGCTTCGTGGGTGGGTTTTACAGCACTGGCTCAGCTCTGAGCTGTCATGGTGACAGTACCGGAGGTTACCAATCATTTTACACCCTCCTTTCATCTTTTTTTCCTCAGCTCCTCACTAAATGCATCCCAAAGAGCTTGCAGTCCACTTCATGCCTCACTTTTAATGCTGGCATGTGGTATTAGGGAGCCACATCACGTTGATCAGGAACTAGTGGCCATGCAGCTGTGTTCAAAGCCAGATACTTGCATCTCCTGAAGCACCCACAGGACTGGCACTGAAAAAACCATACCGGTATTTGAAGGACACTACGCTTTAGGAGGCACCAGCAATGATAGATCTGTCATGCTACTTTTAGAATAAAATTTGAGACATTTTTACATACATGACAAATATCACAGATAATATATTTAATAGAGAAGTCATAAATCATCGTGCACATATTCTTTTAATTACTCTTTAGTTGTTGTGTCTTTTTATCTAGCATAACTTTAATATAAATTTCTCTCTTTTGTTAATTAGAAGTAAACATGCAGTACATACTAAAAAAGCTTTGCACGTATATGGGGGGTATATGAACAACTATATTCTGATATGGACTTATATGTCAATGAACTACATCAAAATAATCAGAAAAATAGTCAATAATGAGAAAAATGACAGTGTTTCCATACAGAAGCGCCCACCTTCAAAAGATTTCTACTACTTTTCCTGAAATAACTTCAACCATAAATACCACTGGTAGAGATCAGCAAACACAAAGCACCTCCTTTAATGTTTTCTAGCATCACTCCAAATTTTAAATTTCCCTTTCTACAAACAGAAGGGAATTCATACCTGAAATACTACTGCTGCCCTTCATGAAGAACACTAGACAGGCTTGTTCAAAAACAGAAAATGCTTGAGTAACCAGAAACTGATCCACAGTTTCTGGACTGTCTTGAATGTGAATCAGGCTTGCAAACTTATCACGCAATGTTTAAATAGAAAACGTATTTTGGTTTCAAAAATGAAAATGGACTTTGCCAAGTTCTGCAATAGTTCTGTCCCAAAAGGATAGCATGTTCAACTTAATATAAACAGATTATCCCGCTGGACCCTCTAAATACTTGTATTTCAGTGTTTAAGTCTGTAACATTCATGCTTATTTTCTGCCAGTGCTTGAGTCTGAAAACCTGCTTTGTAAATTAACCTTCTAGTATAAAAGCTTGTCCTTAGGAAACAAATCTCAGTAGCAGACTGCAAAATAAGGAAACTCAATTGGTCATGCTAGCCTTAACATAAGAAAAGATATATTGCAAAGAAACTTAATCTATATATCTACGGTCAATGCAATTTAAATGCATGTGTTACTGAGCTATATAGAATTGAAAATACGTTACTGCAAATGTAAGTAATTTATTGGGATCTAAACATAGCGGGGGGTCTGTTTAGGAACTATGGATCGTAATGAAGTGATTCGTGGCACTGATTGTTCCAAATATCGTATTTTGAAGACATCAGTGCCAGGTCTAAAGCATGCTTTCTTGGCTGCCCGCAGTGCTTATCTACTAGATCACCCTGTGGGGTGACCCAGATGGCCTAACTAGAGACAAGCTTCATGTGCTTTCAGAAGCACATTTACCCATAATTTGGGCTGGCTGTGGTGACCTTACCTTGCCGTCGCTGTTTATCCCATCTACCCTTCAAGAAATGTCACTGGGCTGAGAAGTCACTGTGTGTTTTTTTTACTCAAAGGACCATGAATCACCTGGAAAGGACAGGTGAGATTTATAGGATGCCTCAATTCTGAGTTCAGGCTGCCTCCCAGGACAATACTGATGATCAGCAGTTGGTTTCACAAGCAGTTCAGTCTTCAAGTCAGTCCGGAGACAGGCTAGCTCACAGAGGAGAAGATAAAGCTCAAATGATCAGACAGGAAAACGTCTGTCTGTTCACTGTTCCAGCCTTTACCGTAAGCGCGCCGTTTCCTGCATAGCTCTACTCTTAACTCACTTAGGAAATTTTGAAATTCCCATTCAGATTCCACACACTGAAAGTCTGGATAAGTAATGGTTCTTACTGGATAATTCCTTCTGTATGTGGTTTATATACTTTCTGAGATTTCTTTTGCCTACTGCATGAGTCAGTTTTGCTCAGTTGCTGTGCGTGACTTGTATGTTTCCAACATTAATGGAAACTATGTTTTTTAAAAATGTTTCCATAGGAAGAAAAGGACTAAAATATGACCTTTGTATCCTGACAGACATGACTCCAGACCTTTTTAAAAAACAAATTTTAATTGCATGAGTCCAGTGGGAAGCATTCTTTTTAACTTTAAAATACAAAAATGTCATCTTGACACGAGTTTGATCATGACTTTACTAAATAAGTGATTATTTGGTATCATAATTTATGTAATAAATATGAATATAGTGCTGTGCAAATATTTTAAAACAAAACCACTCATATCTCATCGTTAAATAACTGTATATCAAGAAACGACAGAGAATGCAGGAAAGTAGTTTCAGGGTGAACGGATATGCATGTCATATTTTACTTCCACATTAATTTCATAAGTTAAATAGTTTTGGCTTACCTGAATACCCTTCAGTCCACATAGGAAGTAGTTATGCCACTGAGGTTTGGTTTTGTTAATCTGAATGTCATTAACACTAGTACTGAAATCCCTGCAAAAACAGAAAAACCTTGAGGCTTTAACTTGTCAGTAAATCTAGTCTGAAAAAACATGGCTTATTACTGCCACCTGCTGATGAACAAAAACATTTCTGTTAACCATTTTTTTCAGTACAATGTTCTATTGTACAGATCTTCTTTATTAATCAATTCTATATTTTAGATAGAAGCATAATAGTATTTCCTAAAGTAACAGAATTTATTACACAAATTCAGAGATTAAACTGCCCTTAGCACCCGTAATCAAGGCAGCATGGCTTCCATCACATGTACACACTCTCTTAAATCTCTTAGAAAAGTATAAATCTAACTAATCATACATGTCAAGCCTAGAGTAGAGATAAATACACTTTGGGCTTTCTTGTAATCCCTGCTGAGGAATTCATCTTCATTACCTTCACTGTGAATGGCAGCTCATTAAAACAGGCCTAATGCTGTAAAATTGTATTATGTATGTTACAAGATATAATTAAAATAACACTTTATCTATTTCCTCCAGGATAATGCTGATACTGCATTTCAAAATAATAAAAATGGTAAACCTGAATGTTCCTAAAGAAACTAATGCTACAGATAGGTGCTTTAAAAATATACATGGAGTGATGTGCAGACGCCTTGGAGGGGCATGCATTAATCATCAGGAAGGGTAGATTGTTTAGAAGTCTATACTGTCAAACACCCAATAACTGTATCTACCTGATGCCAGTACAGCAGATGTCCAACAAAGAAAGAGTAAAGGCACTGAGAATGTCAAGCAAAGCTAACAAAAATTATTCAAACCTTGTAGGCTAAGTTGTGCTTTACAAGGCAAGGTCTGCCAAACAATATGAAAAGAGGCAGCTGGATTCCCTGGAAATATTGGGAAATATCCTGGAATATTGGGATATTGGAAATATCCTTCTTAATGGAAGGAAAAAAAGAAAAAAAAAACTTTCAAGAAATTACATGCAAGGAGACACTTCGCAGCTTTTAAGAGAACAAATTTTCTTTCTTATGCTAGTCCCAGTCTGTATCTGTAAGCTATATAGGTTGGTGACGTGCTGTTTTTATTTTTGTCCAAAATAATACTGCTAGTTACTACCTGTAAAAAAATACCAGTGTGAAGGTGTCTTTATCAGTAAAGTATTCTGTTCCCTATAGAGAACCTGTTAGTCATACTAATATAAAGCATCTTACAATGATATAATTGTCTTCAAATAATGGCTGAAAACTTCACTTTATTGTGATGCAGTTAAAGGCTGCAATTTTTGTGTTTATGCAAACATAGGTTCTAATGCTAGCTGTGTTGTAGTAAGATACTCCACTTGTATTGCCAATCTACAGCCTATTCCCAGGTAAATGCTACAAGACAGATATCACATTTCAAATATCAACTTAGAATTAATATTTTCTCAGTTATACATTCACTTTCAATATTCAGTACAGTGCAGAAACATCAGAGATTGCTATACAGTTTAACATATAAGTTGCTATCTTCCCATCCAAATTGTTCAAAATAGTGCCACTTACAGGACTTCATCAACAATGCAGCACTGAAGAATTGTAGCAAGTTAACTGCAAAATACTGGGGATTGTAGAGTAACAAAAAGATCTGAAAGGGAGTGTGGAGATTACAATACAAGTAAAGTTCAAGGATAGCAGTAAATTCTTCCAATTTGAGATTCACGTGTCTTCGGAACAATCTTCCAGAGAATAAAACAAATTGTTTTTGTTACGGCTTTTGAATATAATCAAAAAGCAGAAGTACAGTAGAAAATGACTGTCAAAAGTAATGAAGAATAAAATAATCCTCTGTTTACTTATGTTTGTTTTCTACAATAACCTTAAATTATTATTTTAAAAAAGTAAGATGCTGGAAATCAATGTGTAAAAGTGATTATCATACAGTGAATTTAAAGTCCTCTTTTCCTCAAAAAAGGGTCCTAAAATATTTTATCTGCATAATTCTTTGCATGCAATCAGACAAAGTTAGAATGTAATGAACAAAAAGACATATACTATGGTATATATTTGCTGGTTCTGTGGATAAATGAAAATAACTACTTCTTAAAGTGCATTTTGTAGATTTCTGTAATCTCACATAGAAAAAGAAAGAAAAGTTGGCTGTGAACTTGGCAAGTTTCACATGCACATAATTCATACAAACACAGGATGTGGAATTGGCAAGGTCCCCAGAAACCTTAAGTCTTTTTGCTGTTGTTATCACATTCAATTTGTTACAAAAACTCATTCCTAAATGCCCGAGCTATCTTAAATCAGAAAATTTTCAATCTTGCCTTCAGCCCTCCTACTGGAAGGTAGGAAGTTTGATATAAGTACTTTGTGAAAACAAGTAGAATAAAAAATAGGGGAAAACATCCCCTTGAGATAAAAATACCTTGATATTGTCTGTCCCAACCTTTCCATTTTAAAGGACTTGTGGTAAGGCTTTCCCTCCTCCAGGGCTAGATATAAGCATTTTAATTGGTCTGTATAATTAGAAGAGGTGAGTTTCTTGAATAATGTGGAAAAAAAAATGTGGTTGAGATGTTTTTCCTTGCTTGAGTAGTAATTAATCCTTACTTCTGGGAGACCAATTTGGCTTTTTCACACAGAGCCTCATTGTCTCAGCAGTTTCTTAGTTTTTCTGTTTGAACTCTCTGTAAAAAATCTAATTTTTTTTTTAAAGATTTTCAGGTCATTCTGTGAGATGGAATGGTAATTGATAATTATCGTGCTTTGACATTTCTGAAAGCATTTTGAGATGTGTGATGTCAGATACTCTCTGTACAAGTCTTTCTCAATTAAAAAGGTGCTGTGTGAAGAGGAGTTATCTGGATCTTCAAGAGACTTTAACTTTTGAATACCATTTTAGCCCAAATAATATTTAAAAGCATCTGATCAGTTGAGATGCTTTATGATGAAAAACAAAGTTTTTGTTTGTTTGTTTTGTTTTTGCCACCTATTCTCTGTTCTGTTTTTCCTAAAGTTAATATGAATAATCAGGGTGGATGAGGGCTACAGAACTGTTACATGTTACATGAACTGGTAAACAGTTCACAAAACAAGAATGAAATAGGTAACAGTGATTCTACAGAGGCTTATGGTTAGCCCTTGCTAGCCAAAGGCCTATATATATGCATGCATTCACTACAGGCATAAACATCTAGCAGTGGAACAGGCTGGGGGAAAAAAAGATATATTGTCAACAATTTTGTTATGTGGTATAACATTCAAAGTATTGAAAAATATTTCTTTGTTATGAAATTATGGGCATGTTTTAGCTTTGTTTTTAAGCAACAGTGTCTCAACAAAACAGAGAATGCTTAATGCCATAATCTGAAACCTTTTCTTGGTTTATGGTTTAAAACATATGATTTTAAACTGAAAACAAGGCATACATAAAAATACAGTGACTGTGCACACAATTTGAATTCAAAGGCTGTAATTCTAGATCTGGTAAGAACTGTATGTGCCTCAGAAGGCTATTTTAATTGCCATGTAATGAGCCAAAGCTCAAAAACCACATAAATATATTTACCTTTTGGTTACTGCTTTATTTAGCAGCCTTTGTAATAACTTTCCCTAATCAAAGCTGTTACAATTCTGAAACTCTTGTCTCTTGCAAAATGGTTTTGCAACAAAGTTGAAGCCCCATTGCAGGTTTCTATCACAGAAAAGTAAAGTCTTCCACTTCCTTCCCCCCACTCATCACTGTATGTTCCCACTGTTTACCCTGAGTCAGCTTTTGTGCTGAATCCATCACAATTCAATTCACTAAAATGACCGAAAATTAATCAGGGCACACTTTACCTTAAGATTGTTACTACACCAGGGAAAAGGCAGAGGATGAAACGATGTTGGAAGCGGGAATAGGGAGACCAGGGGTAAAAGAAGGAAGTCACCCCCCCTTCGGGAGTGGTGAGCTCTTAATTCAGCCCAGCCATATTGTGAGAACATACTCCGCAGACTGTAAAGTATTTGCGTATTTATACTTTGCATGGAAGTGAAAATTCCTCTTAACTGCCTAACTTGCAGGTAGCAGCTCAGAACGTGTTTCACAAGATCTGAGCTTTAACCAGGAATATGTGCTTAACTAGTTCCCACTCTTGGCAGTATGTTCCTTGGGGAAAATTTCTTCACTCAAAGCGTTGTGTAGTATTGGAACAGGCTGCCCAGGGAAGTCACTGAGTCACCATCCCTGGAGGTCTTCAAAAAATGTGTAGATGTAGTGCTTAGTGACATGGTTTAATGGCAGACTTGGCAGTGCTAGCTTAAAGGTTGGACCAGATGATCTTAGAGGTCTTTTCCAACCTATATGTCCCTGTGCTGCCTGCCATATGTTGCACCTTCAGGGAGTAATTTATCATTGGCTTAAGCCAACTAAGTTGGTGCTGATTTGATTTTTGCAAAATGCCCAATAAAGTTCATGTCAATGAGTGACCTGCTCTGAACTATCAGGCTATCACACAAATATCAGTCAGTTGCAAGGAGAAGGCAGAAAAATGTGGCTGGAGTTGAAAGGAATGGCAGGAATATTTCCATACATTCAGCACTTGTGAGACCATATCTGGAATACTGTCTCCAGTTTTGGGCTTCCCAGTAGAGAAAGACATTGACAAAGTGTCAAACAGTCCAGCAGAAGGCCACCAAGATGGCTACAAGGCTACTACAGCACATCATGTGTAAGGACAGACTAGGAGAGCTGGTTTTATTCAGCCTGCAGAAGAAAATTGAATGGGAGAATCTCATTTGAGTCTTTGACCACTCATCACATGGCTCCACAGAAGATGAAGCCAGACTCTTCTTAGAGGTATATGAAGGAAGCATAAGAGGAAACAGGCAATCTGCAGCAAGAAAAAAACAATCAGACATGAAGAAAATATTCTTCACAGCAAAGGTGTCCAAACTAGAGAACTGGTTGCTCAAAGAGGTTATAGAGTTTCTGTCTTTAGAGATACTCAAAATTTGAATGTAAAAGGCCCTGTAAAACCTGCTGTAACTTTGAAGTTAGTCCTAGATTGGACCAGATAATCTCCAAAGGTCCCTTACAACCTAAATTATTCTATGATTCTGTGAACAAGCAGCTGTGGAGGAAGTAGAAGAGGGAATACAGGCTCTTTGAGACAGGATTGTTGCTAAAGCCCTTGTGTTGTGAAAATACAGCCCCAGGTTCTCCAGAGTGTAGTCCCAAAGACAAGAGCAGGGGAGTGTTAGCTTACATATGCAGCAATTGATTACAAAACATTTCACTCCCTTCCCCAGGAGAAACTGAATTGCTGCCAGCTGAGAGGGTTACAAGAAAGATGGGCTAAAAGAGGTGAGTGGGTTGCACTTTTAGAAAGATTGAAAAATCAGAGGCTTCACAAGAGAAATCCAAACAGGTGGCAGACAGGAGCAGTGAACCTACTGCTCTAAACTAATATGCACAGAGTTGGTCAAATGGGATTCCATTTGCTTGTATCATTCAATGTACACAATTAAAATCCATACTGCAATGTAAGTTTGTCAAACCTCACAAAAGTTAATCTGTATTGCGACTGCATAAAGAGGTTCATAAATAAACAATTACTTACAAGTACAAAGAATTTGTATTGGCCAGTTGCACAACATCATTATTTACAGGTTCTACTGCAATCAGTATATCTTGTTCTATAGCCATGGGGAGCACAGCATAACCACAGTAGTCTATATGTTCTCCTACCGAAGAAACAGATGATTAAAAATATTTTTGAGTAAGTCTTTCTTGAGTAACAGAAACAGGGCTCCTACGGGAGTTCAGTGTTGTTTACCATACTAGACAGCTTCTGAGTATAGTCTCAATTCTTACTATTTAAAGTACACTTGAAAGTTTAGGGTGCGTTTCCTCCATTTTGTATTACTACACAAATATTTTATTCTTTAATGATTTTATCTATTGCACCTGTTTATAAATCTTCATGTTTTAACATTGGCTTATAAAAATTTAAAAAACACTATGTATATTATTGTCCAGAATGAGAACAACTACCTACATTAACTGTAAACTTTTGTGTCGGTATGGAAAAATAATTCTAATCAATTACATTTAACTGATGACTGGAAGAGATAGTCAGTACATGACTTCCCATTATGTGATTTCCTCTGCTCATGTGGCAGATTCATTGACCACTGGATAAGGCTTGTGGTGGATTTATTTTCATAAAATTTCTGGGCTTTTTTCCAAGAAGGTTATAATTATATGTAAATAACAACTAATACATATAGGTGCAACAGTAAGAACACCAAGTTGAAAATCATCATTAACTGCACAATGGACTAATTAATTTTAAAGCTCTGTTTTCCAGGTTCCTTTTACTTACGAAGTCTTCAAATGTGTATGGTTCCTCTATGCATATACAAGAAATTGAGCTCTAGGGAGAGCACAATCCTAACATGGACAGACAAATCTAAAAAATAAGGCAGCCACAGAAACACAGGTAAGTCCTAGATAAACAGTATTTGTGTCTCTCCAGGCAGCATGTGAATCACAACCAACTGTTCTGTGGATGCATCTCTATGGCTGAGATCCTGGTAGAATCATTTCATACCTTCATATGTATTCCTGTTTGGCTAGCTATATCTGGTAACTTAAATTATAATGAATGAGAAAAAAATATAATGATTTCATTTATGGATGCACTGTTCAGCAACTACTTTGATTAGATTTGCAAAGCTTTTCAAAAGAATTGTAACCAACCATAAATTGGAATGTTACTCCAGTTTTCAAAATTATTGCTGCTCTCTATGATTTTTTCCAAAACTGATATTTGAGTGTGAAATTCTTTATAATAAGGTGTTGTAAAAGCTAGGAAAGTATTATATTCTACTTTCCTTTTATCACATGCAACTTTTCTAATAAAAAATAAAAATAAAATAAAATAATATAAAATAAAATAAGAAATAAAATAAAATCCAACATTATTTTAGATTCTGTGTTTTAAATTAGTAGGCTTCTGTGACGTCAGATAAAATAAAATAATAAAATATTAATATTTCTCTTACCTATTAAGTTGACTCGCCCTGGTGCACGAACATAAAACTTGGGAGCTGATCCAAATTTTGCTATAAAGCTCTCCTTCAGCTTCAGCAATCTGAAAGGCAGGTTGGAAACCTTTAGAAGGACTATATTTGCATAAAAGATGGGAAGCCTCTTGTCTAAAATGTGTTCTAAAGTAATTTTGGTTTAACTTTTTGAAGTACAACGGGTTTTCTCTCCTATATCAGGAGCTACATTAAGCTGCTTCTTCCTGCTCTTCACCTAACACATGACAGATAAGATTAAGATATCCTAATTGATAAGAATTTTGTTTTAAATACAAGTAGTCATAAACTAATTCAGGAGTCAGATGTCCAATGGTAAAGTATTGTTTGTACGTTCCCTTGAAAAGGATGAAAGGGACCCGCTTTTACTTAATTCCTCCACCTTGGCTGGCTCTAGCCAGAAGCAGAGAAGGCAGTTGCCTTGTGTAACAAAACTCCATGGCCTCCACCCACCTTTCCTATGCCACAGCTCTGTAAAACTGTTTGCAGGTAAGGAAGACGTGCAGCAGTGCAGATCAATGGCTTGTTTGTGGCACTGGGGTTTGTCACATAAACACACATGAAGGCACCCTCTTCAAAGTCAGATTTGATTACACCAGACCTGAACAAATTGATTTTCTTCTAAATTTTGACTTTTTCAAACTTCGTATGAGCCTTTGTATGAGCACCGTTTCTGTACGGTGAAGAGAACTAAAATTCCAAACCTTCGATTATCCCTGTGACTTATTTAGACAGTATTTACAGTTTTACTGCAACAGTTCCAAGAAAGTTCTTCAGATTTTCCATTTGGAGGTTCTAGACGTGTCACTGAAAATTCCAAAACAGAGGAAGATTTGGCATATTCTTTTGTTTCATAAGGCCGTAAAGATATTTAGCTTCCACACAGTGCTTGCAAACTTGGGATGCTTCAGCATGTCATGCTGGAACAGTGGGTAAACAGAGACTGAGAAGAAATTAAGCTGTTATCTTAGTGAAACATAAGTGATTTGATAGTGATTCACTTCAAAACTACCTTAAAGCGATTTAGCGTACACACTAACCCATTAACTTTCTTTAACGTAAGCAAGACACTAAAATGATAAACAAGAAGTAAGAAGAAAAGAAAAATTAAAACAAGTCTTATAATATCTCACCAGCATACCCTGGTGATTTTAAAACATGTACCAAATTATTAGTGTTGTTATTGTTGTTATTATTATTTGGTTTTTAGTCCACTAAGAAAAATCCAGGCTGCTAAGCCTTTTACATTCAGTCTAAAACTAAAACTGGAAGCCTAGTTAATGCAAAACTTAAGTAAGAAGACAGCAATGAGGAACAGATGTTACAAAATTTCACAGTCAATTATTTAGTTTGTACTTCTCTGTAAAAGCTGTGTTATTGTCCAACTATATATATTCAAATGTTTTGTAAGATTTCTCTAAATGGAAAGCTACAAAACATTATTTGTTGTGAATTTTTGTAACACATCTTTCTGTACATTTCTGCCTTGGAGCCCACTAACAAAGCTGTGTTGGGGCCCTCTTTAACTTGCTTACAATCTTCCCTAGTATTGACTAGTTTATCACTCTTCCAATTAGCAGAAGCAATTTCTGCCATTTCATTGTACAATCCCTTTCCTAGATCCCATTAATGATAATATTGTAGTCCATGGTGAAATAAATCTGTTAGCAGAGTTTTAGATGTTAACTTTAGCCCTTTTTCTGTCAGTATTTAGAATGCTTCTTTGTTTCACAGATAATTTCATAGTGGTGCTAGTACCAAGAGACTAAGTACAAACAGAGCAGTCATAGGGGCATGTTTATCGAAGTGCTGATTGATCTCTTAATGTGGGTTTTACAAACAAGACTGATGAAAGGCTATTTACACGCTTTGGCCTTTTTGTTTCAACACGCATGCTGCAATGTAAGCACCTACATCAGAGCTGATTGTCAGAAGTGTTAAGCAAACGCATCCCTCGCAACTTCTCACCTCCAAATCTAGAAAAGCTGAGCTTGTCCTTTCCACGTGACTTACACTGAAACAGTGCACTCTGCTGCGGGGATCACAAATTTAGAAAACGCCCCTTGCCAGTGCTAACACGGGTAAAAGGGCTCATTCAACTGTCCGCGTGTTCTACTGCCACACACCAGGTGCAGCACCGCGGGCAAGAGCACACGTCGTCCCAGCGAATCGCAAAGGCCATTCATTACAGCCCACAAGACGAGAGGATAACCGAATATCCCCAAAACTCTGCGAAGAGAAAACGTCGGGGGGAGAACTGAAGGCGCCATTCCTCCTCCCGCCGCACTGGGCGAGGGGCAGCAGGGCTGCGTCGGCTGCCTCGGGAGGGGACCGGGGGGCCGCGCCCTGCTTGCCGGCGGGGGACCGGGGCACACTGGGGCCACGGGGCCCCTGCTGTCGGAGCCGAGCCGAGCCGAGCCGGGTCAGGCCACGACGCCCACAGGCTACCCGTCCCTCACACGGCCGGCCCGCCCCCACCCCAGCCCCCCTGCTCACCACCCCCCCCCGCTGCCACGGCGGCTGCAGGGCGGTGGCTGGGTGCTGCCACCCTGGCACGTCCCCACTCACCCAGCCAGGCAGGCACCCACCTGGGCTGCTCCACCAACTGCACCGGGAGGCTGCTGGGGGCGTCCCCCGCCATGGCGGCTCCCCCCCGCCGGCCCCTGCTGGAGGCGGGCGGTGGCTTTGGCGGGCTCGCGGTCACGGGACGGGCAGGCACCAGCCTTCCGGGTGGCGGGGCTGCCGGCACGGCCTCCTCCTCCTCCTCCTCTTCCTCCCTGGCACGGCTCCGGCTCCGGTCCTGGTCCCGGTCCCGGCCCCTCCGTGCAGCCCCCAGGCCGGTGCCGCGGGGGGTCGGCGCCCCGCAGCCCTCCCGGCGGCGGGGCCGCTCAGCTCCTGGCCCAAGGCGGTCCGCAGGTGGCTGAAAAGCTGTTGCAACGCGTGCAGAAGGCGATCTTTTACTTCGTTCCTGTCGGAATTTAGCTGGCAACAAAGATCAAAAACAGCCCCCAGCGCGGTGCGGGGTGTTGAGGCCAGAGCTGCCCTCGGCACGGTGCACTGAGGCAGCGCGGTCATGCAATGGCAGGGCAATCAGCAGTGCTTCCCCCCGGCATTATTTTTCTCCTTTGGGTTTTCTGGCATGTGGGTTTGCTGCTTTCCCTCAAACAAGTAGCTTCACAGATCCCATTATCCCTCACGATTAATGGCAGCAGTGACTTTGAGGAGCTGGAGCTTTTCCAATGTGTTTACAAGCCCAGCTCATTGTTGTCCATTTTGCTGTTCAAGGCTGCTAATAATCACCTCAGGAAGTTTTAAATGCCTGGACTAAGAAAAATATAGTAATATTCCATTCTATGATTAATGCCTTTCTGAAGCAATTTCCCAGGGGCAGAATTGAAATAGAAGTAGCCACAGGAGAGGAAAAAAATGATCAAAAACTGTAACATAAAACGACCCGCAGAAAAGAATGGAGACAATAAATATTGCAAACTTGTCTAGGAGCTTGCAGGATCCACCAGCCTCGCAGTGTGGGAGGGCAACGCTTGCATGTCCAGCCTTTTTCCCCTCATTCACCTGAAGGCAGCAGCAATTACTTTGTTAAAGTCTTTAGAAAGCCAGCGACTCTGCACCTTGCGGGGCCCCTGCTTTTCACAGGTAAAAACCCTGTTAGGGCGGGTGGTTGGGTGATATTTGGATATGGTAATGGTAGCGCAAGGAAAGTGCTCAGAGGCACTGAACACGGCAGGACGACGTGCTAAGGCCTGTAGGGCTGCGGCAGCACAGCGGCCGGACTTTTCAAATTCCCCATCAGGGACACAAAGCGGCATGGCTCCCAGACCCGCTGTGCGGTACGGGTAGGAGGCGGCGCCGCAGGGGGGGGGCCGCGTTTGCTAAGGGCCGATCGCTGGGGGGGGGGGGCGGACGGGGACAGGAACCCGGCGGCGGTGCAGCGCCGATCGGGCTCCGGGCTCCCCGCGCGCGGGCGGCGGCGGGTTCCGGGGCCGCGCGCTTCCGTGCCGCGCGGTGTTGTGGGAGAAGGGGCCGGCCCCGGCGTCTCCTCCCTGAGCCGGCCCCCGCCGCCCATCCTGCGGCCAAGATGTCTGACATGGAGGATGATTTCATGTGCGACGACGAGGAGGACTACGACCTGGTAGGGCGCGGGGCTCCGCGGCGGCCTGCGGGGGGCGCGGCGCCGGCCACGTGGTGCCGCAGCCCTGGGCCGGGCCCCCCCGGGCCGCCGGGCGCCCTCCTCCGCCCCACGGCTGCCGGGGGCGGGCGCTGCGCTCGGAGCAGGCCCCGCCGGGCTCCCGCCGCCCCTCCCCAGACGAACGGGCCGGTTTCGGGCCCGGCCAGCTGCGGCCCCTGCTCGCTGCCCGCGGGGCACGGAGCTGCCAGCCCCCTGCGGGCCGCGGCGGCGAACGGAGGGAAAGTGCGGGGAGGGGAGCGGGGAGTGAGGGGACACGGCCCAGCAGCCCGGTCCTCGTGCTCAACTGCTGGGGCTTCGGGTGTTAGCGAGGTTTTTGCTCTTGTGGTACCTGCGTTGCAGGGTTCGGGGTTCCTGTGGCGTGTCTAGGTGTGTTTTCACATCAGGTTTTGCTCTGAGCTCTTGCAGGTAAAAATAAAGTGTAAGTGCTGCTTGCAATTAGCAGCAGACAGAGCAATTTGTCCAGGAAAATTGGAGAACATAATGAGATTGGATGTAACAAGTCTCTTTTTAATTATTAAAGCTAATTACGTTTTACAATTAGCAAAGCGATTTCAAGATGGGTTAATAAACGAAATAGTTGTCATCTGAAACAAAAAATCTTTGCTGTGCTCTCTGATCAGTTATAATCCCGTTGCCATAATCATATATTGGGGCTTGAGATTCTGTTGTTTTTGTTTTTCCGAACTTTGCATAAGTTCTTAGAACTGACACATTTCTTAAAACACTCCATATAGTTGAGGATTAAGAGTCTATTTCATCTTTTTCAGTTGAGCTTGTACTCACAGTGCTGCACTCTCACTGAAAACCCCAGCTGCTTGCTTATGGAAGGCTTGTCTTGTGATGAATTATTTGATGACCATTGTTACTTACAAGTTAACTTAAAAGACTTATTTGCTTTCATTTGAAATAGATTCTGGTCAGTTTTTTATTATGAACTGCCCAGAACGACTGGATGACACTGAACACAGAAAGAAAAGGAAAAAGTGGTTTTGTTTTTGAGTTTCAAGTTCAGATGAGAGTGCTTGGCTGAGAGGCGTTGTCATGTACCCGTGTCAGTATTCCAAAATCAGTCTTCACTTAACGCTCCCAATGATCTTCCACTTAACTCCCTGAATGAATCCACAGATTTTTATAAACGAGCTCCCTGAAGGAAATACCCTGAGACCATTAAACATATTTTGTGTCAGTTTATTCCAACGTCAATTTCCATCCATTTTTATTAACACTTAAATCCATGTACTGGTATAAAATACCATGGTTATTTTTCCATGTGATACAATCAAAGTAATACTAAACAGCAGAATTCATGTTGAATACGCATAATGTGAGAACTGGATGTGTAGAGAAATCATTGGAATTACATTTTTCAATATTTAAATGCATCTGTCACAAATAAATTTGAATAAGTCAGTGCAACTCTGTGCTCAAAATACATTCAGTCAACTTTCACCAAGAATAATTGCTGGTGTGATGCTTTTTCTTCTTCCTGTGTTAAGTGTTTACTCCATTATTGGAAAAACCTTCCTGAAACTTCTTGCTTAGGGCACTTTTCTGCCCATGACTGCAGCTAGCTCTCATGGAACATTTTTATTGTCATTTATTGCCCCTAGGCCAGACCTTCCCAAATTTAAAAATACTTCTTGTTAGGAGCATGTTCATTTCTTTTCAGTATGTAACTTCCAGGTAAAACATTAAAGAATACTTACACTGCATCATTAAATAAAACAGGTTTTTTTTTGTTTAGTTTGATTTATAACAAATGAAGGAAAAAAACAATTTAAGAATAAAGATAGCTGAACTAGTTTCTACATTCTTGCAATGACAAACCATGATTGTATGATGTTTTCAGATGTTCTTGAGACTGTAATTGCAGTGTTCAACAAAATTGTTTTGGAAAATAGTTAAATAAACCTCTTCCTAAGACAGGGCCCGATTTCTTCCTTTCATGTAGATATAAATCTAATTAAATTAACAGAAGACTATAAGGGGGTGGTTGGTTCTCAAGTTCAGCGTAAAAGCAGCTGCAGAAGGATGTGGAACGAAAAACTGAGTACAAGACAATACTCAGACAAGTACAGAACTGAAAACAAAGAGCATACCTGAGCTTTGGTGAATGTTTTGTAACAAATAGGAAGAGTGGCAGAAATTGCAGAACGCACTAATGGATTCAGAAATAGATAGCTATTTTGTCAAAATACAGTACATTCAGGTGTCCTAGGGTAACTGCTAGCGTAAAAATAGTGGGGAAAAAAAAGTTTTTGTCAGTTTTTACTTAAGGTGGTTATGGCTGTGCCTCTTTAAATGTGCTTTTGACCTTCCCATTGAGTACACCCAGTCAGTTATGTTTCCTTTAGTATGCAAATGTTTTGCATTTGAACTGAAACTCAGCTGATGTTCTGAAGGCCCAGCTCTTTCCCAGCTTCATCATCTTGGATTTTTGTATAACTGGAGGAGTTACTACACTGCCAGACAACTGAAGACTGCCTGTTACACAGACCATAGTTTACTGCTTCAGCCTAGTTGTTCACTGGGATAAAAGGCAAGGTTTTTCATGTAAATGGATGACCTTAGCCACTCATACAGAAGTTAACTTTATCTGTTGGAGATCTTTCTATCAACAACAAAAAATCATTTATTTTTATGGGTGGATGAGCCTACCTCAGAAGTTGCTAATAATATATACTGACAGCTTTGATTATAACACGGATTATTGCACTTTATGCCTTAGTAAACAGAATAATGTTTACTGGTCATTATGAAAGCCGCTGAATTTTAATTTCCAGTTTGATGCTGTTAGGTACCTCCTGATTTCAGCCCAGGTTCTTTTTATTGTTTCAGCTTGAGGGTGGAGAGGGAAAGACCATTGTAACTACCATTTTTGTTTTCAGCCTCAGACAGAGAACTGTGTTTAGAATTGTCTTTGAGACTAAACTCAGCCTTTCTCGAGAAATTGATTCTTGCAGTCAAAATGTTAGCACATTGGCAGTTATTGTAATCCCTTGACTTAATTTTTTTGTTTTAGATACATAAGGAATTTGTCTGTGGCGTTCTTAATGAGACATCTTATTATGCTCATTATTATTATGCTTATTATTCAACTTCAAAATTAATCTGGGGGAAGGTAGCCAAATCTGTTTGCTGAACAACTTGTCTGTTATGTAGTTGTATTATTTCATTGACTTCAGGAGAAGAGCTTTGTACAATTCGTGTGAAGAGCCATCAGTTTTCACTCCGGTGAGATCGCCACAGGTTCATGAGGATCAGCATGGCTCAAATACGGGCAACATGCTTTCAGATTACTGAGGGATTCCCTTTTCATGCTGTATCTATATTAAGAAGTATGTGGTCATGCTTTTTATTTCAGGCTATCAGAAAGGCAGAATTGGTTCACTGTTTCTTTCCAACCCTGAGAAACATACTCCATTTCAGAAAGAATTTCTGTATGCTCTCAGACTTGATAAGCAGTCTCATCAGTAAAGAAGGAAATTTTCCTACTTTACATTGATGCATTTATAATAGATACAGTTGAAATTTCATGCAGATAGTTACCTCTTCCAGGTCTTTACGTTTCAGTATTGCTGTTATTTTTGTTACGTATGTGTAAATATATATTGCAAGCAAGATAGTGATAAGGTGGCAAAACCAAGCATTCATAACTAGGGAAATACCAAATCAGGCAGCTCCAGTTTATGCTCTTCTATTTCTTTGTTATATTTAATTACATTAGTATGTGACTGAAAAAACATTCAGTGTGCTTTACAAAGGACATGGGATACACTGTTCTCTGAATTCATTACCATTTCATATTTAATATGGATTCAATGTGTGTGTCCTGGTACTTTCTTTTATGCAGTTCTCTTTGGACTCGTCCACAAACACAGAATTAATAAAGTCAGGGCTTATTTTCCTCATTACCATAATGTCTCAAAAGGAAGTATCGAGGCAAAAAGCATGAGAATAATTAGTACATTCTTTCCAACTGAACATTGATAGGTTTGATGTAAGTTTTGATTATTATTACTGTAATTATTTTAGAGAAAGTATTTATCGCTCTGTTCAGAACAGAGCTCCCTAGGATCTGATATGCAGTTCGGTGTTAAAATGAAGTAAATTAGATGTCAGTTACCCCGACATGGACTCTTAGGATGCCCAGAACTATAGGAGAGCTGTAAGATAGCGGTGGGAAGAAAAGGCACTTTTTTCTGATACAGTTTACATGTCGTAATACCATTTTTTTTTCTTTCTGCAGTCTTCTGTCTCATTTCTCTGCATCTTCCAACTTCTGCTTGAGACAACACAAAGGCAGAATACTGCCTTTCTGTGGAACTGCAGTGGCCCCACTGCGAATCTCTGGCTTCACAGCCTAATTATTCCTGGTGTCAGTAACGGGCTGTTACGAGCCCTGATGTGAGCCAGCAGGCACTAGATGGCTTGCAGAGGTAGCAAGTAGGAGCAGAAGAATACTGAGGTTCGGAACGTGGAAACGAAAACCAGGACTACCAACATGTGGCTGAGTAGTTGCAGGCTTGTTACACAAATCACTGTTGTTTTTACCCTCATGGTTTGTCTCGGAGTTTTGTCCTCCTTACTTTTTTTGCACTGCGGTGTGGTTGCTTTCTTTTTATTCATCTGCCTGGATGCCAGTGGTAAATGCACACAGAAACTGTTCTTTGCTTTCTGGCCTGGGGCTTGCAGCTCGTGTGTTTGGTTGGTCACCATTGGGGACAGTGCCCATGATCTGTGTGAAAATAGTGCATGTTCATTTTAGATGAAATGTTCACAAAATTTAGCTGGCAAGCTAATAGATTAATGTATTGAGCAGTTGTTTTCAGAGTTTTTTCAGTTGGCCTCATTTTGGCATTTTTGTGTTTGGGGGAAAAAAAAAAAACAACAACAAACCAAACCCACATCACTAGTGCTCTTGCAAAATATCAGGTCCTTGCTCCAAATCCTAGAGTTAGACCTCCTAAATGCAATGGTTATGAAACAAAGTTAGTTGAAGTAAAATCAAATTTTTACCAGACTTGTTCTCAGAAACAATTGAACTTCACAAAAAAGAATGCTTTGAGTCATCCCAATGGTTGAAATTTGGTAAAATTACCAGCAATTGAAAATGACGATAATAAGGGCTTTGTTGTTAACAATACTTAGAGGATTAATTTCTACAGAAATAGAGCTCTTTGTATTGTGTCTTTTGTGAGGAGCATATCCTCTGCATAGCTACTTTCCCTTTTTATTGAAAAAAGGTTTGCAAAGTAGTTCGCTTGCTGAACAATATATAGAAAGCAAAAGTTCAGGTTATCGCTCCACATGTAATATAGAATTCAGGGAAGTACTGTAGGCAGGAGAGGAGGATTAACAGCTAGTCAAAGGTGGTTTTCACAACATACTGCTTTCTTTGCTTTTAACTTTATCAGGTTAGTGTGCCACTCTGTTCTGCTGGAATGCCACAATCTGCTGTTAAATGTGGCTGATGGAGTGTTAAGAGTTGCCGAGTTGACGTTCCTCTGCCTGTGAGGAGAGGTGCCGTGCTTCAAGAGCTTTATGCAATTTCTCAAGCCATTGGCGAAGGCTCCTGCTATGGTTTGCTGAAGCCATGGCTGGTTTTCTAACCTCCCTGGCCGCTTGCTCCTCTGCCAGCACTCGCCAGCCTCAGCGTTGTGTCCCTGTGTTGGTGGGCCTGTTCTCTTAACCCAGCAGGGCGAGCCATCGCCCAAGACTCGTACAGCTAAGATGCTGTGCAGGTGCTTTTCTGTCTGTAAGTTATAATTAAGAGTATTCTTGGCTGTGCAGAATGTTAGATCTAGATGATATAGTTGAGATTTTTAGAATTATGTCTAGCTACTCAACATAGAGTCTTGTGCACTTCTGTTTTGGTACTGCATTTGCTGGGGAAACAAACTTTCTAGGTGCAAGATGTTGATTTGGGAAAGTTGTTCGGGCAGGAGGCAGGGAAGTCAACAGTAATGAAGAGGAAAGGTTAGGTGTACAGGATCTGAATTTATTGTTTAAAAAACTTTTCTGTTTTCAGTACTTTCAAAAGTGGAACTTTTCACTGTTTTCAGTTTTCAGTAGTTGAAGGAAATGCATCTTTTTCTTAGTTCGAACTTTGAGGAGACAGCTTCACACTTTTCTTTCTTCTTTCCCCTTGTTCTTGGCAAAAGCTGAATGCCCCTACATTCATTCCATACTGCACTAAGCCATCTCTGCATCAAAAGAAGACAGAGTAGAGTGCTGGTCCTTCTGAACTGTTCAGCACTGGCATAATTCATATGGTTACCTCTGAGCCCTCCCCAAGGGTACAGTGAAGTTAATTGTAAAATACCTGGTGAGTCTCTGGATGTAGCATTATTTTTTCACTCAGTTGAATGAATGTTTTTTGTTGAAGAAAAAGAAAATCCCTCAATCTTGGCATTTGGCTTTTTTTTTTTTCCAGCAGTAATAAAAAAACTAGTATTGCAAAATTGGAAAAGATAGATAGGGTTGCCACTACGGAGTTGTAGGTGCCCCAGACAGACATTAAAATGGTGATTTAATCAGCAGCCTAGTACCTATAAAAGCTAAACCTTCCCAAATACATCACCTGTCTAGGCATACATAACTCATGCCATGGGTTGCCTTCCCAGATAGATGCATCCTGCTTCTAGGTAAACCACATTCAGGAGCAAGCATTGCTTCCAGCAGGAACTCCAGTATGAATTCTCTTTTAAATTGCAAATGATTCCAGTCCAGGGTCTCTGACCTCTGTTTTTAGGAACGTGTCATTAAGAAAAGCATGTTTCCAAAGATAGGAAAGGCCTATCTCCCTTAAGCTTTGAGTCACTATCAACATCCTAAATTGATGTGAGGCAAATAGGCATCAACTGAAGGAAAAACGGAGCTATGAGGGTATAAAACGCTTCCTTTGATGCATTTCAAAGTGATTCCATTAGGAAAAAATAATCTATAAACTTACACTTATTCTTTATTATGTATTAATATTAGTATGAAAATAGCTTTATGGAATATTTAAGTAGCATTAAGAAAAATGATCTGAAAAAGGGCTTCCTGCAGGAGTCCACATCCAGAATCACTGCCAGAGCCAAGATGAAAATTAGATGTTTCTGGCTTCAGCCTCACAGAACCCATTGCTTCCTAAAAGGAATTAATTTAGTTTGCCTACCTTTTATCTTTAAAAATAGATACTTCTGCCAAAAATACTCTAAACTTGAACAATGCAGAATAAACAAGGCATCGACTGACCTCACGTACCTTAAATGCGAGGTTGCTTAAGCTTTGGCAGCAGCTGCCTTCCTGAGGTGCCCTGTACACTTCCAGCTGTCGACAGGCTGTACGTGTTGCATTGCTCCATCAGTGCTGGATCAATAGGGAAAATAAGCAAACTACAAGGAAAGTCTCCCCGGTGAAATAAGATAGTTGCTTGCTGTTTTCTTTGGAGTTTTCCATATTAAGTATGGGAATGCAGAAAACAGGCTTGTGGCCCTCCCTATGCTTTCCAGACTGTTGATGTTTGCGAGTACAAATAAACGCGTACGTGAGCACCTTGTCCGCATGTAACGAGTGGAAACGTGAGCAATGTGTTCTGAAGGTTGGATCAATAGCTCAAGGACCATGTTTATTAAAATTTGGGCCAACCGTGAGTTTCCAGAATTAATTTTTCCATTAGAATTTCAGAAGACTAAAGAGTTAATTTAAAACTTCTCTTCGGCCATGGCTTTGAAGAAGGAGTTGGCAATATATGGGTGAATGAAAGAACAGGTGTGTGTAGATGAAGAAGTACAGGAAAAGAAGAAATGGCAACTTAAAGAAGGGCACCTGAATATTGTTTCTGTTGTTAGAAGGGAAAGGTACTCCGACAGTAACTTTGGAGGTTTAAGCAGATTCTGTTAAACAGATCATCTCCTAATAGCTGAGCACTCTGTTGACAGAAGTTGGCTTGAAAATGCAGCGTTTTGAAATATTTTCGATTCATCTAAGCCTCAGAATTATTACTTGAGATTTGACTTTGTTAGCAGTCCGTAATTTACACACAGCAATAGTCCTTCAGCATAAAAAGATAAAATAATTGCTTGTTGGCTTGGGTTTTTTCATCAGAAAAGCCCCAGGGTGCTAAAAAAAAAAAAAAAAAGGAACGGTAGAAATAAGTTCTTCAATTTATTCAGTGGTGGTGTACATGAGGGGCAATTGATTAAACTGTTGCTTAATGCCTACTGGCCCCGCTGGAAGTATCATTAGCATTTTTCCCAGTCAGTTTCTGCTGCTCAGCAAAGAAACAGCTGGTGTTACTGTTCCTATTTTCTCAGATGAGTATGGATCTTTAGGATGTAAAAAGGCAGATGAGAGATTCGTGGAGGCCTGTTATACCCTCTGTTGCTGAATCATTACTTGTTTGGCAGCTCAGCCAGCATCTTCACTGTGGGTAGCAAAGGTCACGTAACAGAGCACCTTTTAGGAGACTAGTGGCCTTCGTGTTTGCTTCCTCCGTACAGAAATGGCATATACTATTAGGCATCTGGCCTTAAACAGCAAAATTGGCTGAATTTTAATAATACAGACTGTACTTGTCAGAAAGGCAAAGTCAGTTCATTAGTTCAGAAACAAATATGTTGACAGGCAAGTGGTGGTGGATGGCGAGGCAGACCTGGTGACGGAGGAGAGAGAATCATCTCAGGAGTATGTACCTGATACCTGCTTTGAAACCCAAGATTTTAGTATACAGGCCTTCCGTATCATACATCCTACTACAGTTTACCTATTTTCAGTGAAATATTAGATGTTCCAAACCTTATTTTTTTCCTGTTTTATAATGTTTGTTTTTTTCCCATTTTTTTATGTAGGAATATTCTGAAGACAGTAATTCTGAACCAAATGTGGATCTGGAAAATCAATACTACAATTCCAAAGCTTTGAAGGAAGATGATCCAAAAGCGGCACTAAGCAGTTTTCAGAAGGTTTTTTTCTTTATATTATCTCTTATTTTTATATTGATTCTGTAGACTGCAAGTATATTCCATACATATTTTAAAATATTTGCTTATGATTTGAGATATTTTCTCTAATTGTAAGAGTAATGTTTATATTTTAACTTGCTAATGTGCTAAGTTTATCACTGGACTACTTGGATTCCTAGCTGACTGCCTTTCAGGATCATGCTTAGGGAGTATAAATAGGACAATAGGCTAGTCCTATTTTTTACAGAACTGAGTTTTTAATCTTCAGAATTTACTAAGTTAATTAGTCCTAAGTGTGTTTTCATGTGTCAACTATAGAAACTAGATCAATTTGTGTTTTAAAATGAAGTGGCATTTTCCTCAGTGTTTTACACAGTGTTTGGGTTGCTATCTGAATTCAAAACTTTAAATGTGTAAATACTGAATGACTGTTTCTTTCCTTCACGTCAGTATTAAATTTTTAACGTGCAAACACCGTCACCAGAAAGCAATACGTTAGCTTGGAAAAAGGGAAAAGTAGAATTTTTCCTTGGAAAAGTAGAATTTTTCCTTGGAAAGGAAAAAGTAGAATTCTGCATCTTTTGGCTTATTTATAGTGTGTAACAGTATTTATATACATGATTTCAAAACCAAAAAAACTTACAGAACTTGACTTGTCTATGGTATTATTAAAGACTGCAGCCTAGGAGTCTTCCTGATGTGTAAAGAAAGTATAGCAATTCAGAAGCGTGCATTCTTTGAATAGTTTAGTTGGGGAGTTGTTTGAGTCAATTTTGGGGAGTGTTAAAACTTTTTTGTCCATATATTTTCATGGAATGGTGCTAAAGTTTATTGTTTGATGTTAGATAACAAAAAAAAAAATCTATTAATAACAATTCACCATCCCTACATCACCTAAGGTATGAAAAATAATAAGATACCTACCTCTCTCTAACTTCCTCAGTAATATCAGTGGAGAGTGGAACTGAAGAACATGGCAGAGTAAAACATTTCTTTTTATGAAAGATTTATAAAGATTGTTTAAAAAATTCTTCTATTTCAGGTTTTGGAGCTCGAAGGTGAAAAAGGAGAATGGGGATTCAAAGCTCTGAAACAGATGATCAAAATAAACTTTAAATTGGTAAGAATTTCAGCTGTCACTTGAGAAGAAATGGTTTAAATACAGATTTGATCCAGAGGTCTTAAATTATTGTTCAAATTTATGGCTATGACAACTAAATCTGCCAGAACTTGTCATTCACATACTTTAATAGCTACTACAGGCATGGCAGAGAGATTATGTGGTGGTTGCAAGTCCGATGCAAAATAGCTGCTGTAGTCAGCTGAGACTCTTGAGTATCTGACACTCAGCCCTTGCTATCCTCAGGTATCACACCATTGCAAACTCGAACATTTCTATATGTGTGTACTTCACCAGAACAAATAAGTGCAAAGTATTTTTATGCTACGTATGTGACCATTCCAAAAGGTTGTGTAGCCATTTCTATTTTCCTAATCATGATAAATATTTTAAATATCTATTCTATGGAGTCTTGCTTAAGTTATTCCTGATTCTGCTGCTTATGGATGAAGTGCTGTTGTAAAAGTTCCTCGCAGCAACCATTACTGCCTAGCCTTTCTGTTATGCTTTGATTTCTGTGTGTGTTGCAAGATGTAACTCAGTTTTTAATCATTAAGACAAAAATATAACAATTTTGGTTTTCTTTATAGACTAACTTTCCTGAAATGATGAACAGATATAAACAGCTATTGACCTACATACGGAGTGCAGTTACAAGGAATTACTCTGAAAAATCCATCAATTCTATTCTTGATTATATCTCTACTTCCAAGCAGGTTAGATCATCAGTTCTTCCATTTGGTGGTTTTCCTTTTTACGTTCTTAATTGTGGACTTATTTGTATATACGGTAGTCATGTTTGTTTGTTTTTTGACCTTATTAGAGAGTGTTCACAATATTAATTTTTCATCGTATTTTAGACTGTATTTCCCACATCTAATGGTTTCTATGAATATACATAACTTTTCAAAAATTCATATTTTTGTTCAAGCAGGTTGAATTATTTTTTGGCAGTTTTTATCTGGAATTTTGATGCTAATAAGTAAAGTAAATAACTTTTCAGCATAGTAGCTACACACTAAGTGTCTTTTCAAATATAACTTGCAATTAAAAGATGCTTTATTTTGGGGGGAAAAAACCTGAAAAATTTTGCAGTAAGGTGTTGGTGTTAAATATCATTTCCCTTTGAGCGTGCTGTTCAAGCTAGGTACATGTTTATAGAGAGACAGTCCAGCTCCTTTAATGGTGTGTACAGATTTACAGAAAACTCACCTAAATTACTACTTTGAAGTAGTACCTGCATATAGAAGATCATTGGTCTTCAGGGATGAATCCTCTGTCATTATCCCAGTCCTTCCCGTCCTGCCACTTACAAGAAAGGGAAGTTTAATAGATGAAGGATGGTTTACTTTTAAGGTCTAAAGGATTGACTTGGGCTGTACGTTGTTGGTGGAGTTTTTGGTCGGAATGCACTTGGAGCCAGACCTGGAGGGACAATCGGGAAGTGTGAACTTCAATTCAAATTCATTCATAGCTGCAGATGTGCTATTCCAAAAAAGAATAATGGCCAGAAACAATACTACTGAATTCTCTGTAGGACCTTTGTTAAAGGTCGCATTCAGCAGTTAGATTTCCGTTTTGGATACTGTATTTTTGTATTTTTAAGCAAAGAAATAGTTTGATGTGCTGGAGAGCTTTCTTTCACATGGTGTTGGTAGCATAGAAAGGAGAAAGCATCTTTGTCTATTTCTCTTTATAAATTTATTTTCTATATGATATGTAAATTACTATTTATTTTTTTTTAAGTAGCAGCAATGCCCATTAATGTTTGTCTTTTGTTACACAATGTAAGACTTTATTATGTAAGACTGGCTTCTGTAAGGTAGCTTTCATTTTGAACTAGCATGAAGGATGATTGCAGATCTTAAAATGTGAATGCTTTTTAATATCTTATTTTATATAAGAAAAGGAAATTTTCTTAGTGTTGTTACTTGTGCTCTTTTTACAATTCAGTAAAATGCAGATACCTTTCTTGTTTTGAAGTTCAAGCATGCACATTTAGTTTGTTCAGATTGACATTATTAACAGGTACAAATTTGCTGTTTACAATTATAGAATTCTGATTTTTTATGTCAGATGGATTTGCTTCAGGAATTTTATGAAACAACACTTGAAGCTCTGAAAGATGCTAAGAACGATAGATTGTGGTTTAAGACAAATACAAAGGTAAAACATAACTCATTTTTTGCTTTGCTTTGTGACACTTTCAGCTAAATTTAATAAATGATAATTATGAAATCTTAGTAGATCTTAGTACTTGATTTTTTTTTTTTTATTACAGCTTGGCAAATTATATTTAGAACGAGAAGAATATGGAAAGTTACAAAAGATTTTGCGCCAGCTGCATCAGTCATGCCAGGTACCTTTATAGTCTAATCACTGTAGCTTTGTAAACAGCATTGATTTTGTTACATCAGTTGTTGGCCTTTGAGGCATGTTGTTAAGCTTTTTTAGTACAGAGGAAAAAAATGTTATATTTGCTTTATTTTTCTGTTTGATAACATGAATGAAAAGTGATTTGAAAAATGCATTATTCCTTACTTAAGGATGATTTTAAAAAATAATTCGCAACTATTGATTAAGTTTCATCTTGGCCATGTACAGGAAGGAGAAGCACATACAAATAATCTAAAATTATAGATGTTTAGTTGAAAATATAGCAAAGATTCCAAACGAGCATTACTGCAAACTGAAGCTACAGTTATTATTTTCCATGTTGGAAGGGAAAAAAATAGTTGTGCAGCCTGCTGTGCCTGTTTGTGTCCCCTTTTCTTCCTCCAGCATGGAAAATGGGTTACAAATATCTGGGAATTGTTTCTGTCATAGGCAGTAGAAGAGTTGTATGTATCTCATATATATACTATATATAATATATATATATATATGTTTGTCTGTATCAGTCATCATGTTTGTATACTGAGAGAGTGTGGGTTTTTTTGTGTTTTGTTTGTTTTAAGGAGAGTGGAAAAGAATAAAGAACAAAGTTCTCAAAGTTGTTTTAAGGCAAACAATTAAACAAAAATACTGACTTTATTAAAGAAAGGGCTTGAGAATTTGGCATACTGCAAGTGGCTTGAGTATTATGTTTTGTGTTTTATATTTATATCAAAATTTCAAGTTTTTAGGCAAATCCTTATTTTTGACAGGAAATTAGTGAGAGTATTTGGTAATGAGTTTTCTGTCAGTGTAAAACTGAAATCACTGTTCTCTTAAAATTTCACAGTATTTATTACTTAATCTATCCTAGACTGATGATGGGGAAGATGATCTAAAAAAAGGTACTCAACTATTGGAAATCTATGCTTTGGAAATTCAAATGTATACAGCACAGAAGAATAACAAAAAACTTAAAGCACTATATGAACAGTCATTGCACATCAAGTCAGCCATTCCTCATCCGCTGATCATGGGAGTTATCAGAGGCAAGTTAATCTTGAATCTTTCATTTAATTTGTTGTAGATAAGCTTAATGAAAATCTGATAATTAATGTTTTTTCAGTTTCAACTACAAAGACAAAGGATCTTGTAGGTTCATAGGCAGACAAACCCTATGGGAATAAGGGACTACAAATGCTGAGACTATGGGCTCATTGTTTAATGCTTACCTTCTGTAGGACTTCCAGCTTTGCTGCTCTGGTGCCTAAGTACCAGATGCACTGCTCAGCCAGACAGAACAGTTGACTACATATAGTGCAGGAGAGAAGCAACAGAGAACATGGGGAAGAGCTGAGCTGTTTGACTCCGTGGCAGGCACCAAAGGATAAATGCACAAGGCTTGACAGGGCTGTTAAGTGGAAGGGACTGCTATTTCTGTAGTTCCCTTTTGTAAATTTGTGTGCCATCATCTTACTCTGGTATAGGTACTTGCATAAACAATCTAGCAGTAGTGGGTGCTTCAAAAATAAAAGGAAATGAAGAGCGTTTCTCAATTTTTATGTATAGTTTTGTTTAATATGTTGGGAAAATTCCATAAATATAGGAAGTACGTTGCCTTTAAAATCAAGATAGATTCCATTACTTATTTTTTTACAGTATTTTAACATAAGGTTAAAATAATTATTGGCTGTGAGGATTAGTGTTCTTTTACATTTATGGTGTGGGTTGGGCTTTATTTTTTTTCTTCTTTGGAAAAGGTTTGTTGAAATGGCAATGCTGTATGTGAAGGCCCTAGTGCTTTTTTTTTCTAGAAATTTTAGAGAATGAAAAGACTCCCCAAAATATTTCAGTAATCTATTTAGAAATAGCGTGGAACTTTTTAGTACAATTATTGTAGTCTGCAACAAGCACGCAGTGTTCTTTTTCTCTTCATCTGTGTTTTCTTTTCAGAATGTGGAGGCAAAATGCACTTAAGAGAAGGAGAGTTTGAAAAGGCACATACTGATTTTTTTGAAGCATTCAAGAATTATGATGAATCAGGGAGCCCCAGAAGAACCACTTGCTTAAAATATTTGGTCTTAGCAAACATGCTGATGAAATCTGGAATAAATCCGTTTGATTCTCAGGAGGTACTTTTAGAGATATGATTAAGTCAATTAGACATATTGTCTTATTTTTGCCTTTTTTTTTTGTCTTTGTTGAATTGATAGGGATGTTACCCTAAAGATGACAGCAGAAAAAATATTTTAAATCTGAACATTGTATCTTGCTTTCTGTTCTTTGTAGGCTAAACCATACAAAAATGATCCAGAGATTCTAGCAATGACGAATTTAGTAAGGTAAGATTTTTAGGGGGGGGGAGGGGGGGGCGAGGCTGAGGATGGGGATGGGGGAACCGTAGTGTCCAAAGCAGGAATGGAATATTTTTAGAGGTGGTTTTCTCTGCACAATAAACACTTTTTTCTTTTTTTATATATAAATATGGGGCAAATATTTGTGGATTGGTTGTTTTTCTTGAGAAACTTTTATTTACCATGACATATCCAAGTATCTATACTGTACCAGAAACGTGCTGTTATCCTCTACTATGATGAGTTTCTTGTGCAATCACAAAACTCATTTTTTTCCTTCAAGATAGTTGTGTTATGTAGTACTGCAACTGCACTTTCAGGTTTGGCTGATTAGACATGAGAAACTGAAGTGATTGATAGCTCATACTAAAGACAATAGAATAATTGAATGCACGGATATTTCGCGATTACTAAAGGGGGTTCATAATTGAGGAATACGAAGTGAATTTCTCAGGTGTTCTCCAGCATCCTTCAAATACACATAAATATCAAAAGAATGTTTCATTACCTCTTTGAGGCAACTGTGAAGTGAGGACTTTTAGGGTATTAAGATCATCAGACGAAATAAAATGAACTGAGACAGTCTTTCTATATCGTGCTACGAAGCTAACCTGTTCCATCCACTTTACCCTGCCTTTGCTTTATCAAGTAAAAAAGAAAAAAAAAAGCATAGGAAAACTTCCTACCTTTTTATTGTGTAAGAAGTAACATGTGCTTGCATTTTGAAATACATGGTCAATCTCATGTTGGAACGAACCTTGCTGTGATACTGCTATGGTGCTGCACCATTGTATGTGTACAAATGGTTTCTGAAAGTTCATTCATTATTGACATAATAAACTGCCAAATCGTTTACTCATCATTAAGGGAATATTTCCAGTAATTCCACTTCAGACTTGTCTATTTCACTTTCATAGTTTCCTGTGAATTTGAGGCATAAGGAACTCCAGATGGCCTTACCCAATCTGATTTTATTCATATTCCTAATTTATAACTTTTATCTTGACATTTGAGTATAACTGCTTCTTTAAAGTTAATAATGCAATTAAAGTGGTGTGGAGAAGAAATATGCAGAAGATAAAATAAATTCCAAATATTACAATTATGTTTTTCATTCTTCTTATATTCTACATTGGGAACTTGAATGTGTTACGTATGCTATAAAAGAGACTTCTGGAATAAACAATAATATATACTTAACTGAGATTCTATTTAATTGTGAAGTACAGTTAATGGTTTCATGTGATAGAATCCCGTACACTCATATGACTACGTTTATAAATTCCTCAAGTTCTGCCTTAAATTTAACTGGTCTTTTTCTTTCCCCTTTTACTGATAATCAGGGATTACTTTTATTTTTTGGCAAATTTGTACAATTGAAAATATACAGGGACCATAAAAGCAAAATAGACGTTGTTTTTAAAGTGTTTTATCTTAGTATTAAGCAGAAACTGAAAACATGTATTGACCAGTATGTCTTTGAGGTTAAATACTGTTAGCCAGTAGCTTAGTATAACTAAGCCTGGAAGTTTGATTGGTGAATAGATAGTCCCTGTTACAGCTGACAGTTCCTCTAAGAAAAGTTAATAGATGGGAATTTTAAGACCATTATATTTCAAGAAAAAGGCCTTGTTTCAGTGGTTACAGCTCTTACCATTAAATGATGTCATGGTACCACTATTGAACAGTTATGATGTCTAAATCTACCTTTGTTTACTCACCTTTTCTCAGATAACAACTGAGCAATTAAACTAAAAATACACTATAAATAAAAATAGTAATAGGCCAAAATTACCGATGGTTAATCCTGGAAGTCAGGCATTTCTTCCATCTTCCAGTATTTTCAGAATTCAGATTAAGACATTCTAGAAAGAACAACACCTCCCCTGAAATTTTTTTACCTCTTATTTTTTACATAAAATAGGGCTTCATGAAGCCAAAATACAAGGAATTATACTGTCCAAAACTGGCTGGGCTTAGGATTTTTATAAGATTATATTTTTTAGTACAAAGATTTGGAAAACAGAGCACACTTGCAGAAGAACTAAATATTCTTACTATAGTTTTGTAAATGTTACCAAAAATTAGAACTGGAGAAAGGTCATTTGTGTGGCATCTCAACTTGAAATAGCTTTTCTTTACACAGATTCTGAATATAATTATCACCAACACTAAATAACTTAATATAGATTTTTAGAAGATGCAGAATGAAGCCTTATGAGTCTGGTTTTAATTTTAAAGACAATAATTCAGTCTCCCATTTTTCTGAAGTGCCTATCAGAATAACGACATCGCTGAATTTGAGAAGATTCTGAAAACAAATCACAGCAACATCATGGATGATCCCTTCATAAGGGAGCACATTGAAGGTATTTTTGCAGGCTATTTTAATCCTTTTTTCACTGCTTGGTAAGATTTTTTTTATGGTTTATTTTCTCTTTGGCAGAATGAGAATTCTTTGTGATTCTACTTGCAGACAATTACTGCTTACATCCATGCTGCTTATGGACAATTCCTTTACTGTTTCCAGTTTCAAGTTGGTCATGGCCAACAGGCATACAGAGGAATGTTAAGAATTGCAGGAATAATGAATAAACTTCTAGCAAGAGAGGGTGTTCTAAGATAATATCTACAGTGGTTTTAGGCACTGAATATTTTGAGGTGTGTCCACCCCTACTGATAAAGAATTAAGTAACAGCAACCCTTAGTTGTAAAGGTTGTGTCAGTCTCAACAGTTAGATGTTCACTAGTTTATAAGGGAAATTTTCTGCTTCAGATGAAAGATATAACATGTAGACAATGTAATGAAAGTTGGATTAATAAATGTGTAGCAACAAAATATGTAACAATACATTCTAACGTATATGTACATAATTCTAATGTATATGTTGAAAACAGTGGTTGGATTTATAATACCTATACTTAATAAAACGGGAACACACTAAAACATGCCCATCCATTTCATTGCCATGACAAAATAAAATTATCCCCAGCACTTAGATAAGTGCTAAGTATCTTACACTAGTATCTTGAGAATGTAAAAGTCTCTCTACTTGAATGCAGCGTTCATTTTTCAAGTAACTACTGTTTTCATCAAGAGTAGGACTTACTGTGGGATTGCCAGATCAGTTAGCTGGATAGCTACACGAAAAGAAAAGAGTTAAATCCAGAGACCTGGTTTTCTTACGCTTCTTGTTTGTAAAAGAGAACACGGCAAACAGCAGGGGAAACTAAATATAATCCCTCTACTGCTGTTACATGTCGACTGCTGGTAAGCTTCAAAGTCTTGTAGGGAAACTCAGTAAGATTAGAGAGATGGATTCTTAAAGAAGGGAGTATAACAGAACTGGAAAGCAAGAAAAGGAGGACAGTCAAATTAAAGGGCGAGGGAACTTGAATTTCACCCCTTCTATAACAATGATCTGCAGGGAAAAAAAAAAAAGACGCTCATCTTTTTCAGTCTGTAGTGATACATAGTGCATGTTTATGTTTGTAATGCTTCCATACCTTGTGTTGTTGTTTAATCTCTTTGGTTTTATTGAGATGCGTAATCTGGTCTTCAGTATTATTTTTCATTATATAAACAATACTTGTGTAACCGGTTAGGTAAAAATGGAACTAGCTTTTTTTATTACCTAAAAAATTAGCTAAAAAATGGATCTAGCTTTTTTTCTATTAATTTACAACGGTAATTCATGCTTTCATTTTATACAAAATTTCTTTAATGTAAAAAATTACTAAAACAATAGCTGCAGTATCATACCTAACCAAAATCAGTCACTTTATGAAGGCTCTGTTTTTATCATTCTTCTTCTGTTCCTCATCGTAATTATGCCATTAGACTCTGACCTTTATCTTACAATATTAATATTTCTC
The DNA here is from genome assembly GCF_040182565.1 of Anser cygnoides. Lineage (NCBI taxonomy): Eukaryota > Metazoa > Chordata > Aves > Anseriformes > Anatidae > Anser > Anser cygnoides. The sequence continues at coordinate 21,945,790 of NC_089883.1, read as the reverse complement.
ATGAAGTTAAACGCACGCAGGCTTAAATTTCAGAGCTTTAAGAATACCTCTTTTTACTTTAGTACAGTGCAAGCATTACAGCCATAAATTAGAGGGGCAAACGTACTATGTAGTAACCTTCATGACTTAGGCAATTAATTTGAATCATTAAAGTTTTTACTAGGGAATATATTGCTCCCTGGTTGAACAATTTTCAGCTTTATCCATCGTCAGAGTTGTGTATTGCCATACTGTCCCTGAAGGAAAGAGGATCTCTATTTTGCTGTGCTTCTCCACCTCACTAAATTTGAAAGTACCTATGACCTAAAAAGGTCTTAGAATTTAGGATATATTTCTATAAGGAGTTGTATTGCACCCTTACAAATGCCATTGTTTTTACAGTTTTGTTTTTCTTTTCTTACAGAGCTTTTGCGAAACATCAGAACACAAGTGCTTATAAAATTAATTAAGCCTTACACAAGAATACATATTCCTTTTATTTCTAAGGTATGTGTTAGTGGAGCCTTACATTTGCTTAAGTAAATGATTAATTATGAATAAAAGTTCTTAAATACAGTGGTTCCAGAAATAGAACATCTAAAATATAATCTAAACTGTAACATTGTACTGATGCACTCCTGGCAGCTTTGCAGTGTGCAAATGTAAATTTCAGGCATCTTCCAAATGCTTTTTTATAATAATGCACTATGATATATTTCTAAAATACTCAATTACCATATTCTACTTGGTGTAGAAAAGTACTTTTCTGAAGGAAAGTATAAAAAGTGAAAATTGCATAATTATGAAAATTAATTCTACTGATACAAAAATCCAAATTTTAATCTTTTGTTCAAAAGATATTTTCAGATGTCTGTATTTTAAGGCTATAAGACTAGAACTACTGATTTCATTCTCTAATCTGGAAGGAACAAAAGCAATAAATGACAATAGATTACGTTTCTATCTCCTGTGAGACTGATTTTTCTCAGACTTTGTCTGATTTTTCTTGCAAAAATTCACAGCATTCCAAAATATTTCATAAAATATGAAAGAAACCTAATAGTTATGTTTAACTTGTAATAGCATAATATCCTGTCAGAACTTTTTCATTTCCAGAATTTACTTGAGCAGAAGATCCATTTAGCCCTGTAAATAGTTTTGAGCACAGGCTAATTCTTTTCCGATGGTTATTGCCTTATTTCATCTTGCGGTGTGTTTTTGTTTTGTTTGTTTTAAATACAGTCAGCAAAGAACTGTTTTCTGGAGCTTCCAAAAATGTTGCTTTAGCCTCTTCAGCCTTATTTGAGAGGTTACTTTCTCTTGATCATTGGCCATATATACTTTGAGTGGAGTTCTTTTGCTTGACGGATCATTGTTGAATTAATACTTTCAAACATTAATAAACATAAGTCAAACCAAATTCTACATAAGAAAATAAAGACTGGAAGGATTTAATGTTGCAAACCAGAATACCAACACAATGAGATTTCTTTTTCTTTTAGGAGTTAAACATAGATGTAGCTGATGTGGAAAGCTTGCTTGTGCAGTGCATATTGGATAAGTATGTACTTTCTTCTTGTTTACTGATCTTTGGTTACTTTAAAATAATTAAAGAATATTATAAACAACAAAATATTACTGTGCTTTATGACAATACTGTTTGACTCTAAAACCAAAAAGTAATGATGCTGACTATTATTTGCTTGGCTTACAAGCAATAAAGTATATTTGTAAGATGTGAGCCAAGAGAATTAATTATGTACAGAGATTGAGTAGCATGCTTTTTACTTTAATTTTAAATTACACAAGAAATTACTTGGATTGTAATGAGATTATGAAAATGATATATTATTAGTAAATGCTGCTTACACCCATGTATATTTTCAAGTATACTTTCAAGCTGACAATTTTTTTTAGTAGTCTGTTTTCCCTAACTGGAAAAGCTCAACTACAATTTGTAAAATCTTTTTTTGGAGGGTAGCTTGTTACATCTACTAGGTAAATACGATCCATATGTGGGTTCGTATTTTAATTTCTTTTTACATACATCTCCATAATTTGTGATTCCTTGTCATTGAAGAAAAGTTTACCTCATATTGCATCAGACTTTGTATGTGGGTCATGGCTAGGCAAGTAAGATACACATTGCTCAATGAATTAGTTAAATTGGTTTCTAAACGTGATGACAACTATAAAAGGCGTTACTACACGGGATAGTTGAATTCTGAAATGGACACTGCATCTCCCTCTTATGTAAGACCTCTTATTTTACCTCTTGATTATTGTTTGCTCCTATTTTCATGTGCATTAATGATTTATAGTTATTTATTTATTTCCTTCTAGCACTATACATGGCCGAATTGATCAAGTCAACCAGCTCCTAGAACTGGATCATCAGAAGAGAGGTGGTGCACGGTATACTGCGTTAGATAAATGGACCAACCAACTAAATTCTCTCAACCAGGCTGTAGTCAGCAAGCTGGCCTAACAGAAAACAAGCTTTCACAAACGTACTTAAGGCAACAGTGCAGTGATGTAAACCTTAAAAGAACTGGGAATGGCAAAACTACTGTCGGTTGGTGTGCCCTGAAATTATTGGAGTTATGGCAGAAGTGCTTTTTTGATCAGCTGGTTTGTGTTTTGCTGCTGCATTTATCCCAAGAAAAAAACAGCTTTAATCTCCAGAAGAAAACCAAAATGCCACGGGATTTGTGCTGTATTGACATCTTGCCCTAAACACACAACATCCTAGTAATTTGTCAAAGGGCAATTAATGACCAGAGAGAAGATTTTTGTCATGATTTTAAAAACACTGACATGTTACTGTTGGTTAAATTTAAACATGTTTTACCTGCAGAAATTCTCTCACAGAAATAACCTGCAATAACTTGAAATGCATACCCTTTTGAACACTTCCTTTTCTCATGTATAAATTGAAATGTTTGCTGCATTTTGCAAAATGTCAATTCTCCAAAAATGTGTCCGTTTTTTTCTGTACCTGCAGTGTAGTAAAGGTTTAGAAGAAACCCCATAATTATAGTGGCATACTGTCACTTAGGTTTCAAGCAGCAAAATAAACAGTGCAGTTCAGAAATTGTACAGTTTGTTTCTTGATGTGGTTTCATTATACTTGATTTTTACTTTGTTTAATTGTTAAAAGAAGATAGGGGTTACTTCATTCTCACCTCAGATATGAAGGACAATATGGAGATTTTAAGTCTAAACCTTGGTATGCGTGCCGTTTTTTTTTTTTTTCCTTGAAGTAGTTAAATATAAATACTAAAAAGTTCAAAAGCTGACATTTAGCAGTCTGGCTAACATTTTTATCTTGCAAGATGCTGAACTATTTGTCCTGTCTGGTTGATGTTAGTGGACAGTTGGCATTTCTCACGAATATGCTCATTTTTGATTCTGGTACTCTAAGAATACAGGGTTTTCACACACCCTGGGAATAGAAACGCAGACCCTGATTGTTATATCTCTTTGCCTAATCTGTGGTCTTTTTGACCAAATTCAGTGTATATAGAAAGACACTGTGGGTACCCAGTACAGTAACCTCAGGAATAATAGAATACATTCTTTCCCAAATGTTTGATTGTATTGTAATCCCTTCAGAGACACTATTCAAGTGCTGAAGTCGTACTACATAGTAGGTACATACCCCTCATGTCCTAAGATTTTGGGATCATCAGATCCATTTGAAATACAGATCTGCAGTACTGGCCACAGCAATTTTTCTTTCTGTGGTAGCTTGTTTTGTGTTGACAGAGAAATTCTCTTGCAGGTTTCAGAAATGTTGAAGAAATTTTGTAGGGTTAACATCTTCCATAACTGCAAGTACTCCAATTTAAAGCTAAGGGTATGATGTGGTGTACAAAGCAGTGCCACAGACAATCATTGTTAGAGTAAAAGGAAAAATACGTAAGTAGAGCAATTAACACACACAAAAAAAGCACCTAATAAATGATACTTCCATCATGTATGTGCAAGATGGCATGGTAAACTGAATGTTGTAGAGCAGGATTTAAATCAGTAACAGTGTATAATTAAATGGGATAAAATTAACTTTCATTTGAAGGATAGTTACTTTCCTTAGAAAATTATTTTGCTCTATAGTTGTCGAAGTGAGCGATTTCTTTTTTTCCTTTACACAGTAAAACTTTAAAACTTAATGTGTTGCAGGAATAGCAAGGCACTGAATGTTGGATGAACATTTCTCCTTCACTGATGCATATTTTTACAAATCGGTGTTTCTAATTTACCCGAAGTCTTAAAGTAATAGTAAAACATGAATATAAATTGAACTTAGTTTTTTAAGTAGAGGCAAAGTTTTGTTTTCTTTTTTTTTTTTTTTTCCCTTCAAAAAATCTCTAGGTGACATTCACTGAAAGACATTGTATCATGCTTCCTTAAAGTGCTGTGATGTATAACATAGCTTTTGCTTGGAAAATTCCACTGAGATCTGGTGATGTCAAATTGAACTTAGCAAAAACAAATTGGTATGCCAGTGCTTCACAGTAAGTGAAATAGATGTCCAGCATCATCCTCTGCAAGCATTGGGCCCCTCAGCTACAGAACCAGAGACTTTCATTTGAGGAGCCAGTCTTCCATGGGGACAGGGAACTATGACAGCTGTTTCAGTGTGTTTCCCTTCTCTGCCGTTTCCTGCCACTCTTGCTGTGGGTAGGAACAACTACTCTCCTCTAAAGGAGGAAAAAAAAAAAAAGGAAAAAAAAAGAACTGTGAACTTAATATTGTTAAAAAAAAAAAAAGTCTTCCTGCCTTTCTGCCTGTTCTAACTGATGTAACCTTTCCCATCCGAAGTATGTCTGTTGGAGAGGCATATTTGGAGCTTCCTGGAAGGAAATGGGAATACTGTAGGAAATATTGTCCTATCCAGTTAGTCTCCATTTTAAGGTTTTGCTCACAAAGACTAATAGTAGGCCTAGGCCGACTAGTAAAGGACTATTACCTTGAAAAGTGAGAGATAACTGTGTTTTTAAACTGAAAGAGTATCAGTCTACCTCTTATAAATTGTTGTGCATTTTTGGCATACTTTAGTTCTTACTCATACTTCAGCTCTTAGCATCTGTGCTCTAGGCAGATAATGAAGGTTTATATAATCCCTAAGGGATTCTAACCTTTTTTCAATTTTTCATAATTCTTAAACTCAAAAATGAGAATCATGTTTGAGGAAGTATGAGGGAGATGCGTTGTCATAAAGCTGCAACAGAAAGTGCTAGTAGTTGACATTAGTCCACATGGTAGATCTGTCTCAGATGCAATTTCTGCCTCCTCAGGAAAACCAAACAAGCAGTTGAAAGGAAGGACGGTGAATGACAATTTCTTTTTTCAAGAAATGTTGCCCTGCAGGTTCAGGAAGCACTAAGTGACCTCACTACATTCTCCATTCTCAGTTCCAATTGTTAAGCCATGCTTTTCACAATTTTTGGTTGTTTTTATATACCTTTAGTTTTGCTGCTGTAGACACAAGACAAACTGGCACCTTGGTTTGTACAAATAACTGTCAATTTGCAAAAGAAAATTTGAGTGTAAATAGGGTTACAATAGTGTGATTTAAGCTGTGTATATAAACCCCTCATCTGAGCTGTTGGCAGCTTATGCATTAAAACTGAATGTCACACGAATGAAATCTGGGAGGATATGTCTGATGCATTTTAGATTTTTTATTAATTAGCAAATTTTTATTAATTAGCAAACATACTTTGGAGGAATTCATTTCTCATCTTAAGGTTCTATCATGGGTTTGATCTGAAACCCTGATGTAGAGAGTAGTTTAATTTCTTTTCATTTTAACTAGGCTTATAAGTTTATTGAACAGAAAACAACAACAAAAAAAAACAGGTTGAAATGCACCTGGCAGAATAATATAATAGAGAGATTTGAATTGCAGTCTGATAACAAACACTGTCATTCTTGTAGCTACTCAGAAATTGTCAGCTGTAAAACATGTCTGTATTTGAAGACTCTATTTTCACATTTAATTTCGGGGGGGGGAGGGATTAATTTGGTTGAGCAGGAAGCATGTATGTTTGTATTAATAGTAAAATGATATTACTCTGGACAGTACCCCAGGCTTTCTTAAAAACACAGCAGTTATTTGACTTAAATTTCTCTATATATATATTCATCTGTACTGATTTTAATCATAAAAATTTAGCTGTTACTGTATTATTTTCAAATTGCTGAACATACCATTATAGATCTAGAAAATGCCTAAATTAGAGAACTAGATAAACTACATTACAGCTACATTGTCATAGTTAAATCTTGATCAAGATGTTGACAAAAAAGGTTTATCACCTTCTAATGCTTCTAAATCAGTGCAAGGGTAGATTGCAAACTATATCTGCATTAAATAGTTGCATACTTAGCACTATGTTTGAGATGTAATAACTGTAAGCCTTACAGCAAGAGTAACGGCTAATCCCTTTGTGGCCATGCTATGAGGAGATGCAAGGCAGGATCTGTCCTCGTTGGCTCTAACGCCACTTTGCAGCTGGGCTCAGTGGGAGTGCTGTGCTTGCTCTGACTGCTGCCAGGTGGTAATTGCTTGTTGCTATTGGATTCGTGGTTCTCAGATCTGTGGATGAGCTCCCACCTTGGTTGCAGTGTGTTCCCTGTTGTATTTGCCTTTAGCTGCCTGTGCAGGACGTGACACGTGCATCTCCCATCACATACAAATGTTTATTTGCCAAGTTCTGCTTTGTTCTCTACCTCTCTTTTTCTATAATTATACTGAAGATTTTAGTTCCAGTCCAATAAAGCTGTGTCATTTTGGAGTCAGCTTCATTCCTGCTGCCTCTTTCTCACTGTGCAGCCTCCACTGTGGTTGACGTTCAGGCCGTGCTGCCACAGAGCTCAGCCTGAGCCTGCTGAGACCTGGAGTCAGAGGGGGTGTCATTGAGCAAGCAACCCTTACTTCATATTCCTCTGCCATTGCAATTAAGCTTGTATGTGTATGTTCAGCTTTCAGTAGAAGAAACTACCATGATTTCAGTGAGATGTGCTTAATTGCCTCCTTACACGTTCTGTGAGGCTTTCCACTCACTGGGTGTAAGTAGAGCCTTTGTAAGTAGGGAGCATGAGTAGCTACATGTGGGCTGTTAGACTTGCTTGTGATCTGAACGCAGCCATTATGAAGTGCCTTTCCATACTGCTGAGATAGCTTGGTTTAGGCTCCTTGTTTTATTTTATTTTTATGTCAACTTAGATTTTCATTTGATTGGCGTTCTTCATTGTATTCAGGAAGGATAACTCCACTATCCAGCAGCTGCATCAATAAACCCAACAACTTATTAGCAAAATTGCAATTAGCACCCACTAGTTTCAGGCATCATTTTTGCTTCCCAACTATTTATTATTTACTCTATGTTGTGATAGAGAAGTAGCAATAATTGTTTACATATTGACTGATTTGAGAAGTGGACCTTTAGGACTGAATATTCTAAAGCAGCTACTGCAATTACTAGTGTGTTTAAACTGGACAGGTTTTTTTGCTTGTTTTGGTTGCCTTTTTTTTTTCCTCATGGCTTCTTTAAGGCCAGTAACGCTGTTGAGTTCACTTACACAACACTTGATCAAGAAGATGATGATGTAACCAGATAGCCTAGCTTAGTTGTAAATAGCTGTGGATAGAGGATCTAACATAACTGGTTCTAAGTGCTTTGGCATGTTTTTTTGTTTGTTTGTTTGTTGTGTGATAATACAGAGTTAAATTTTATGGGAGACTTGAATTCTTTTCACCCAAGTGGCCACTTAGGTCACGCAACATAACTTTCTGTATTATGTATATTGTATAAGTTGTGTAGATCTGATGCCTATTTAATCACTGCTCAATTTAGATCTTAGAACTTCTTGTTATTGTTGTTTAAGTATGCATAACAGACCTTTCAAGTGTGACCTTTCTGTTGGTATGTATCTTGGGAACAAAAGAAGGATTTCATAATGAACAGCCTTGCCATAATGAGTCATTATTTAAAAAAAAAATACAGCAAGTATCTTAAGCAAATGTCATAATATATATTCTGTGGTCAGCACCAATTTAGACAAATTAAGCTGCATTCCATGCTAAAATGCTGGTGTGCTAATACAAGAAGACAATTGTTGTGGTGGTTTCAGTGGGTTTTTTTCACTGTTTTCTGTCCAGTCAGGCAAGTTCTCCCACATTACTTGGGAGATGAAAAGTGACTAGATTTTAAATAATTGAGCAAAATTGTATTGACTTAAGTGAAACATATTCAACAATTGGGAATAAAATACACTTCACTCAGTAGAGATGCATTGTTCAATTTATGAAGACTAAGGTTCAGGTGGCTTATTCAATGTTTCATCATTATTTATCTGTAGATTTACATCTCATATTTAAGTTCAGCAGTGACTGACGAAACGGTGTTCAGTTGCATCAGCTGAAAGTTCTTGATATAACCAGCTTAATCCCTGGTTTTACTTTCCTGACTTCTTGTGTCAAAATAAGAAATGTCATTGTGTAAAAGCCGCTGGGAGCATAACATCATAACCTCAAATTTAGATCAGTATTGCTACTTTTAAATAGCTTCCTAAGGCTGTGAACATGTGCGTTCTGCTGAAGAACTTTACCATGCTACTGCTGTATACTGTTGAAAGACAGGATGGTGTATGTCAACACTGACCATGAAGATTTCTATTAATCTTGTCAAGGAAAGTGTTGGGATATGGAAGTGCAAGCAAAGTGGGCGAGTGCTGCAGTTTTTCCAGCTAAGAGAGGTTTCTATAGCAATTAGGGGCCAGGAACAGCCCTCCTGTTCTCTTCACTTGTGGTAAAACAGTGGCCTCAATGAAGTCAACAGAAATCCTACAGTTACATTTCATTGGGATTACAATTTAACCTTTCTCCCTTTCCCATATGATCCATGGGACCTACGATTTTGTTGGCTGCAACCCCATGAAAACTTAATTCACAGAACGTAAGTAATGTTGCAGGCATCTAGGCAAAAGTTACACTTAACTGGAGATCCCGCTGATGTGAAATAGCACAAAAGGCAGTGACAGTCTGTCTGCACAAGTTCTGTATTCATGTCATCTGTTTGCAAGATGAGATCTTACTGTGCAGTGCAATAGCCATCTTCAAAATACTATATGTTACTTATAAAGTTCTAATGGTGGAGAGCTACACTAAGAGAATACAAACAAAGGGATAACATGGATTAATCCAACAAAAATTTTGTAAAGTCTAACAGCTTGTTACATAGCATGCTGAACATAAAGTGAGAAAGAGTGAATTGGAAAGTAAAGGTTAAATCTATGAAGCTCTATCAAGATTGCTCTGTAGAAACGTTGGTAGTTTTAATTTTAACTGTGTCAAAATACAGGCTTACTTACCTTTCCCCTTAGGTATGCCCTTATTTCTCACAAAAAATAAAAATAAAAATAAAAACAAAAAGATCAATCAGAAACCCGCCTCTTGCATTAATACATTTTATATATGGATTTCAGGATTTCACCTGGAAGTACTCAACTCTGCTCCAGCATATCTTTTGCAATTGATTCTATTTTACATAGGCATTTAGTCTATTTTTTCCACCATACTCCAGAAGTATCAGTGAAAGCCCTAGAGCCAACCTTGCAGCTCCCTGACGCGGGCTCTCCCTGGAGGCTGGGGGCTCCGCAGCGGCCCCGAGGAGCACCCAAAGACGGGCCCGACCCTGTGGGGACCCGGGGACGGGCAAAGAACGGGGCATGGGCCCGGCCCCTCCTGTACATTTTCAGCTTTCCGACTAAATAACTCACAGTATTTTTATTATTTTTTTTTAATATTTTAATTTCAAGGACGCTTCTACCATCCCCCCAGCCCTGAGGAGAAACAAGCCTTTCGGCGCCGCTTGGGCCCGCCCGGCTTCCGTCCTAGATGAGCCCTCCCCGCCGCTCTCGCTCCGCCACCTCCCCCTTTCCCTTCCCCTCCCCTCCGGTGCCCGCCCTCGGCCGTGGCGCAGCCGGGCCCGGTTCCCGTGAGAGCCGGAGCGGGGCCAGCGCCGCCCTGGGCGTGTGCGGGAGAGCGGCGTAGCCCGCTGAGGCGGCGGGCGGGGGAAGAAGCGAGCGCCATGGAGGAGGCGGCTCCGAGCCTCCGCCGCCCTCGGTAGAGCCGCCGCCCAGGCCCGCCGGAGCCATGGACAAAGCCGACAAGGTGTGGGCCGGGGGGCGCTGAGGGGAGCCGGTGGCCACCGCGGTGAGGGGGGGCGGCCGCCCCCTGTCCCTTCTGTACTCTCGTGTCGCCCCGGCATCCCGCGGAGGGGCAGGGCGCGGCCCGGCGGTGCGGGGGGGACGCTTGCGAGGCCTGACGAGGCCGGGGGGGGGAGTTGGGGGGACCGGGAGGTGTTTGGGGTGGCTGCTCCCGACCCCTCTTCGGCCGCAGGAGCGGTTTCAGCCGGGTTTGTTGGAGGCTCCGAGCGGGAGTCCGGCTGGAGACTGGGCCCTGGCTTCCGTGAGAGCCTCGGGGGGCTGTGGGGCTGTCAACGTGTTCCTGCAGGGCTGAAGAGCTCTGTTACGGGGCTTGGGGCTGGTCCTGTGTTCCTGTAGGGCCGAGGGGCTCTGTTATGGGATTCTTCCACCCCTCTCCTTGTTTCTGCTGACAGGCTTTGCTTCATGTTTGTGGGGTGGTTACGGTCGGTGGCATGTGACTTAAAGCTCCGTGGTCACTGGAAGAGTCCTGTGCGGGTTTCTTGAGAACTTGGCAACATGTGAGACCTGTCGCCAGTTGGAGTAACGTAAACACAAGAGTTTGGGTGAAGTTTTCAGGGTTAGGCCACTGCTGATAGGTCTTAGGCCGGTCAGCTGAGTGGGGAGATTTGGGTATAGGTCACTAATTCTAGAAACCATTTTTTTTTTTTCTGTAATAGTTAACTTGGTGTTCTCCAAGTAATCAGCCTGCATTATTCTTAGCACCCTTCAAATTATAGGTATGAAGAAGCTTTAGCTGGGACTTAAGAGCTCACGTGATTTGTTTACATCCGCGCAATAAAATCTTTCACGGGCAGGAGGCACTTCTAAAAGGTGGATCTGAAGTGAATGTTGCTCTCCGTAACAACATGACTTTATTTTTAAGCTTCTGATTGAGCAAAACATTTTCAAAACTCATGCATTGAATTCAGATATTCCTTCCTTGTAGCTTGAGGTTTGGTATGTCCAGGGGTTCTCATAGGAAGGTCAATCAATAAAATAGCACAAGCTCCTTTAGATGGTAACAATGCACTCTGTAAAGACATATTGCTTTTTATTTTGTACATATGTCTAAAGAAGTTAGTGGACAGTGCACTTTACTACCTTATGGATCCCACTGTCTATTTCATTTAGAGAAACTGATCTCACTCTGTAAAAATTTACATTAGCTTACTGAATTTGCCTGTTGTACTCTTTACTTTAAAATCTTGTATCTTTCTCCTTCGGTTCATCTGTAACTAGGACTGTGGCACCCTTCTGAAATATTTATTCCTTGTTGCTTGAACTCTTCATTACCAGAGGCTTATGCTCATGCCACTGTCAAACCAGTCTCTTTTTGTTTGTTGGAAATAGCTCAGGAAAGCCTAGAATCGCTGAGTTACTCGCAACATAATGTGTTTAATCTGTCCGTATGATTATCTTAACTGTGTAATATTTCAACTCAGAGGTGCAGTTAAGCTCTCTGAAGCAGGAACAGTCTTCTTGCTTATTCTGTTTGCAGCATATCTCGTCCTGTGTGTTCCTCATCTGCCAGTAAGGCTTCTAGGCAGACAAATTAATAGCTGATGAGTTTCTAAAATTATTAAATTATCTTGTTGCCTTTGTCTTCTCATTATGCAGTAACATCTTGATTAGGAGATTCCTAAATGCTTTGGGTTTGAACCTTTTGTGCAGTGAGATCGAATGTAATCTCCTTTATCTGTGCAAGCGTTTGGTAAGGTTGCATCAGTTCTGGGTGCTGTTCCACGTTTTCTTTGAGTTGGTCTGCTTTGGGCACATGTATTGCATGACATCTGATAAATGAATCTTCAAGCATGTAGATGTATGATAACAGTACTTAATTCTCTTCTTCCCTTTTCCACAGATTACTCAGTCAGCCACAATAGTCAGCCACTGTCCCTGCAGATAGGAATAACTAGTGTGGAACTAGAACGTGAGCAAGTAGAATATTGTGCTGTGTTAAAGTATGGTATTTCAAGGGTAGAGGGGGATTGCAAATGCTTTTGGTGGAGGATACATTTGAACAGAGTTTTTGTCATGCACCAAGAACATCTGGGCACCCATATGAGGAAAAAGGTGTCACTTGCACGTTGCTCTTCAGGTTTCTGTTACCTGAATTCTGGTGTGACTTTGCTTGTTATGGTATTCCCAGTGATCTTTTTGGCAGCTAACAAAGAGGAAAACAGAATAAAGCTGTTTGTAATGTATCCTCCTATAAAATAATTATTTTTGAACTGAAACTGCTTCCATTGAGAAGCATAAGGCTTTCAGTGGTTGTAAAGTGTTGGCTTTCTCTACAAAAGAGAAGATTCAGCATGTGACCTTTGTCACTCTTTCTGTTGAAGCTGATTGTGGTAGAAACCTAAAGAGAATCAACTTCCCCTCTCAAGGGCACTGCTGTGTTTTGATTTTCCAAGTGCTAGACACTTGTCTATCGCTATGCTTAAGGTATTTGATTCTATTAGTGCAGTTGAGAAATTAGGTGAAGTTGTGAAATCGATGACCTGTGTTTTGTATTACTGTTGCTTAAATACTGCCTGTTCTGCTTGCCTCTACTCTTTTTGACTGTTCAACAGTTGGCTTGATAAAACGCTATAGATCTAGATTAGTGTTTTGTGCTCCTTATCATACTGAATATCCTTCCATGTTTCTTGCATGGCAGAATTTTCAACTGTCATCAGACTGAAAAAGGTCAGTTTTTCTGGGTTCTATGTTTTGCATCTTACTTTGTCTTGAACCCTGCAAGTGCAGAAGAATTTGAGTTTTGTTTATGGTTTATATTTTATTATAGAATGTGTTCTTCAGTCCATCTAAAATGTTATTGATATGACATGTGAAGGTCTTCTAAGCCTTCTGATCACAGATTTTATTTATCATTGACTAGTTTATGATGAGGAAGCAGAGATACATGACTGGTTTGTACTAACACCTTTAGTATACAGACTACGAAGCAGTCATACTTTACAAGTTTACATGCCCTGTTAAGTGCTGTAAACTAGATAAGTGAAGAGGATCCTGTCCATAGCTTTTTATCTTTTGGACAAGCTTTGTAACTGTAAATACTGCAGTTTAGTTTTCTTTCTTTTTTTTTTTTTTTTTAATATTCTGGTCTTGAATGTTAAAAACTCCAGCCAACTTGTCATGTTGTGCCACTTGTTTACGTTCAGCATATGCAGAAAAATTTCAGTATCTTTAAAATTTTAATATTAACTTATTTGCTTCTGAGTAGGGTTTCCTTTTTGCAAAAGGAAAAAGAATTGTGTACGTGAGCTAAGGGAAAGGCTAACTTCCTAGCGTGTTTGCTTTAAGTGTTGAATTAGAATTATTATGTTTAATCTAAATAGGGTAGGCTTAAATTTTGTGCTTTGTTAAATGGCTTGCTGCTGGTGTTTCCAGTTGGACTGCATATTTACCATTCCTGAAGTATCTGCCACTTAGAAGCAACTAATTATAGAAACAATGACTTCCATGTTTGTAAAGTTTATCTTAAACAGACAAAATGTGACCTGTCTTACTACTAAAACGATTATTGCATTTTGAAATCCAAAATTCAGAATCAGGATTTTTTTTTAAAGATACTTGAGCTATGTTTGGGTATCGCATTTGTGATGAGACTTCTTGTTTCCAGACTTCGAGGCAGCAAAGCAGCTGATTTCATTATAGCCTTCTGAAATGCAGCATCTGTGCCTATTTTCTCCCCCTGTAAATGGTGAGATAGATACCCAAGTGTTCTCTTCTAAGACAGCAAGCTGACAGAGATCCCTTTTAATGGAAAGCGCTGAATGGCATTAAGCTACAATGAACAAAAACTTTTCTAAGATTAAACATACAGTATTACAACTAGAGGGCAAAGTTTACCAGTCTGTTCCTGCTTGTGTCATCTTCTGTCTTTGCAGCTGTTGATGACTACAGTAGCTTTTATATAGGAAACAAAGGATCTCTTCAGTATATATGCTGTCTTGAGAGTTGTAATTGTTGGACTGAAATATGTAATGAGATACTGCAAAACATTTCACAAATTGAAACTAGGGGTATCTACAAAAGCGACTTGTGTATATATCTTGGTTTCATTTGAAGGGGTCTGCTTGCGTTAATGGGCAACTGACTGAAAATCTGGTGTTTCATCATGGCTTAAATTTATATTTAGGATTGAGTTTGGTTGTCGGAGGTCAATTTCAGTAAAGCTTTGTTCAGCTTTATGATGTGAAGGGTTGAATAAACATGAAAAAGTTACACGCCAGAATAAAATTAGACTTGGTCTTGCAATGTTTGCCTTTAGATTGCCCAGCCAAAAACATACTTTTTTGTTATATTAACTATTGAGGGCCTGACCCTGTGTTTATTGATGTCAGCAGCAAAATGCTGATTTTTAGTGTGTGCAGGGTGATGTAAATGTCTATGTTGTGAGAGCAATCATAGCATAAATTACTATTGCAAGTGTTCTGTTGTTTTTACCAGAAGTCTAGGTGCCTTCCTCCAGTTTTCTGGCAATTGGTCTAGGTCTTTCTTTTCAATTCCTTTTGTTTGCATATGGTTGTAAATCAGCTACGTGATCAGTCCTGCTGTGTTGTGTTCATCTGCACTTGTCACTCCTGCCGTACCGTGTGGCTGTAGTCTTTGAGGAGTTGCTTTAGTACGTATCTGCATGGTCTGATTTGTGCACTTCATTTTGTTTTGGAAGCAAATAGTCACTTAAAAAAGGGATCTCCTCTTCTAGAGTTTACTGAAGTTGTAGTTGGTTATGTTTTCTACTGAGTCTCAAATATGTCAACATGGTATTCAAAAATAAAACAAAAAACAACGATGAACTGTTTTACTTGGCATTATTATTTCAGTATCTAGCGAAAGAAGCACAGGAGATGACCATGTAAACAAAATACAAAGGCTCCGTCTGAGATATTTTTGCTTGTCCAGTACAATGAGAAGTTAGCAACATCCTTACCTTTTAACTGATTGTTTATTTTTAATTTTTGTTTCACTCTCTTCTTACACTATTAATGAGAATATAATTTCAGTTGTTCTGCAACATATTGGGAACCAGGTGACCTAAAATGCCTCTTACTAAAAAGTTATTTTGCTCTCTGTCTTTACCAGTCCTTCCTTCTAGCCAAGAATATCACAGACCCAAAAAATCTTGCTTAGATAATTTTGGGCAAATTACCTAACTTTGCTATTTTGTTTTCTTTGCCTATCAACTGAAACCACCAGCCCTCCCTGGAATGTACTGAAATGTCTGGATAATAACATTGGAGAGTTAATTCTACTTTTATTTTGGTTTGGTTAGCAGTCTGACCTGCCTCACTACGTCTGTTTCCACTTTCTGCTTTAGGTTTAATGAACTTTAGTGTCCTCTTCTGTAGATGTATGCCCTGTAAAAAGGAACTTCTGTAGTATTTTACCAGTCCCTCTGAAATACTTAAGGAAGTAATATGTTGAAGTCAACTTTGCTTAGATAGTAATACAATTAAGTTGTCTCTATTTTCTACCCTGAAGTGAAAATAGAGCTTTGTTGTCTGACTAGATGTATCAGTCCTTCAGGGGATTGCATGTATTATGCTTGCAGAATGGTTTTTGAAACACCTGCATTAAGGTTAAGTTTTCAGTTGCTCTTTTGGTGAGTTAGCATGCAAAGTGTGTACAGAACAGAATGTAAAACTTAAAAAATAAAATAAGATTTACCCTGAATTCTTTTTGCTGAAGCAAACATCTTGGAAATACTTAAAAACTAAAATGAAAAAAGTCTACTCATACAGATTAGATTGCAAAAGAAAGCAGTGTTTATGCTATCATACATGTAAAAGACTTCTGAAGTGTTACTTTGATTACTTTTAATAACAGACACGGTTAACGTTCTGCAGGCAAAAAAAGGCATTAATTTTCAAATGCACTCATACCTGTTTATGATTACAGGATATTTTCTATGTTTATCTTACTCCTATAAATAATATAAATATGACGAGTTGTACAGAAAATGGTAATTAAATATATCAGGCAATTGCTCTGTCACAGCGTTAGTTAATCATTACCTGCATAAGAGGCAGGGCAACAGGAAAAGAACCATTGACGTTGTCCTTCTACTTCGGGTATCTCTGAGTTGTATGAAGTACCAAAATTAAGCACAATAATTTAATGAAATTTTGCTAAATTTATGAATTTACAAAATATCTGCTTTTTATTTAAAGAAAAAATGAGGAGAGAAACCTGTTTTTACTAGAAAGATTTAAAGAGATCCAATACATTTTATCCAAAATACTTGGAGGGAAAACCAAGGTCACTTTTCTTGATTTTGCAAAAGCAGTTTGGATAACACATTATCTTGAAAATGTTACTACTAGAATAATAAAGGATTGTACATTCTCAGCAATGTTTAAAATCCCTTTAAAAAAAAAAGGGGGGGGGGTGGCGGGGAGGGAGAAAAAGGAAGAAAAAATCTACCTTAACAGGCAGGGGTTATCTTTGCCAAATGGCAAGAAATACTTCTGCTGTGGCAGCCTTGCTGATGGGAGTCATTCAGCTCCTGCTTTGATCAGTTATCGTGTGTTTAAAAAAAAAAAAAAAAAAAGTGAAAGAATATTCCTTCGTAAGAGTAATAATGATGATATAATACAATAGCACAAATTATTGTGATAAGACAGTTCTGCAAGTGAACTATTAACAACCATTTATTTTATATTACATATATAATATTTATTTATATATATTTATAACCATTTATTTTATTATATAACTATTAACAACCATTTATTAACAACCATTTTATTACAACCATTAAGAAATGTGTGTGTGTGTGTGTGTTTGTTTGTATTTCCACATCAGTCTTCCAAAGTAATATAGGGAAAGAGCAGACAGACTAGAAAGCCCTTCAAAATAAGGAATCTTGTACCACCTGAATCACAAATATAAAATATTTTGACTGTTTTCCTAGCCAGTTCTTGAGTGGTTTATAATTAGTGTCTTGGCTAAAGTTGAGTTGACATACTGCTGGAAGCTGGTGACCAGCAGATTAGGAATACTTTTTTGGAAGTTTTCAGTGCTTCATAAGAATGCTGTATTTGTAAAGAGCTCATCCCCGTTACGCTGTTGAGTCTTCTGTGGGTGAGACAGCCTTAGCGTGGTGCTCTAACACGTTTGCCATCTGGGTGTGTAGGCCAGCCCACAACTGAATCAATTCTTCTGCAAGTAATTCTGTCTGGAAGTCTTTTTGTATCATGGACAAAATCTCTTGCTTTTCAGAGGGGGAATTGAGCGTAGGTATTTGTTGCTTATGATGTGATCGCTGTATGAAAGCATTTGATAATTTAAAAAAAAGCTTTTGTTGCTGCAGTGCTGCGTTGGAGCAGATGCCTTGGAATTTGGCAGGTGGGTACGTGAGTCACCGTCACCGGGGAGCTCTGCGATATGCCTGAGGTCAAAGAGTAGAGCACTGCTGCGCCCTGGAGCTACCCAGTGGCTCTTCGAGGAAGTGAGATGATGTTTACAGGGAATAGCTAATGGTGAAATTTGAGCCAATATTACAGAAAATCTCATGGAAGGATTATGAATTAGCAGATTTGACAATGGAAGGATAAAATTAAAAACAGGCAGGTGATTTTTTTAATAAAAGATTTACACCTGGAGGAATAGTTTGGTTCCACTTGTGCAAGTCATTAGAATAGCTCTTAGAGACTCTTTGCAATTAGTTTGAGTGTCGTGTTTGGAGATTAACAGAATGAATTCAGTGAGCAAAATTTTTGGCTTTATTTTCGAGATTGGCAGGGAATTCAGATCCAGTTTGATAGAGGCAGAGAAAATATTTCTATATTATAAAAACATTGCATTGATCATTGGCAGTTATGATGACTTAATAGTGAGTATATTTCTTAGGAGCTTTTACTCAACTATGTTTTTTTCTCTTAAGAGTATGTGACAACGAAGTAATTAAATAACTTGGTTTTTAACTCGTTTGGTGGATTACAGTGTAACTCATGCTCTTAGTCGTTTAGTTGATGATGATGATTCTGCCTTTCACTGGTTAATTAAACTTCATTGTATTTAAGTGTATCAGACTAAATAAATGAAGAACCAGTACTCTGCACAAGTGGGTCTTGACCTTACTGTTGCTCAAATAAATTTAACTCCTAGTTTAAGCTAGGATTTTTTCTTGTTCAGTCTATTACATTAAATGTGCCTATTCATCAAGAAAAAAGTAGTCTCCTACTGACTTAGGATAACTGTATTTTCTAAACATTTTTGGACTTTCCCCTTCCAACTTCTACCCACTTCCCCACCACGTGCTGATAAAGAAATACATGATCTGCTCACGTGCTTTGTTTCCAAAAATAAATGGAGGGGAGGGTATAACAAGCATTTAGTTTCAGATTCTGAACAGTAAGGCTGAAGTGTTTCTGTATGGGCTGGGGGCTTGACACAGAGCAAAGATGTGGACTGTGAGGCACATGGTAGACATGACTACTTGTCATGATGTTTTCAGAACTCACATTATTTAACTGATTTTGCTTGTGTGGACATTGTAGAGGTAGTGGCAAGGATGTAAAACTGTCCACTGCACAGCAAACCTTCAAGCTTCTTTTTGTAAAATAAGACCACGTCCTCCTACAGGTTATACATTGCCTTTGGAATTGTTTCCTGGCTAAATGGAAAGAAACATTTCTGGACTCCTTGCCTGTTTTAGAAAGAATCTACTTAGCAACTAATGTGAGGCAAGCATATTGAAGCTGAAATGTTTGAACAAAAAAATCTTTTTTTGGCTAATTATAACATATATCGGAGCATGGAATTTCAGGGTATTTTGGATCTGCATTTGTCTCAGACTAAGGCTTCTTTGGCTGGCTGAACAGAGCGTTATTCATTGCTGAAGCATAAATCTAGCTAGTCTATTACAAACAAAGATGAAAACTGTGGGTAAAAAGCCATAAACTGCTGAGGCTACCTTTGGGGCTGGGGGTGATCTTTTCCTTTAAGAGCACAATTTAAAACTTACTTCTAAGCAGTCTTTAATTCCCTCTTTGTGGCAAAAAGTAATCATTCTTAACACTTTAAAGTACGTTCAACTTGTGCAGATGGTGTATCACAGAAGAAAACCCCACAAGTGTTCCATCCATTTTAGCAGTAAACTTATGGTGGCTGAAAAACCTGTTCTATAATTGCCTAGAAACATGGTCAGTTTTGTAGTGCAGACCAGGCATTACTACATCTTCCATGTGTTGATTTCAATTATGCAAGCCTACATGACCGTGCTCCACCTACAGTGCTAAGTCTATTTCTTTCTGTGTTGAGACTAGTATTTCCTCTGCAAGATCTGAACTTCAGCCCCTTTTTAAATTAGTTGGTGTTTGTACAGCACTATGTAAAGTTTAACATAAACGCTAGGTGTTGGTGATCTGTGTTACAGCCTGTGTTGAGTGGAAGGACCCAACAAATGCTTGCCAACTATTTTCCATGTCTTTCAGTTTACTGCAGAAGGCTTGTAGCCTTGTCGTCCTTTTGCCTGCTGTTTGTGATGGTTGCCATACAACTTCATGAATCTAAGTTTTCCAAACAATTTATACTTTTCTGTACTTAATGAAGTCATTGATTCTTTTTCTCTTTCTTAAGAATGTCAAGCTGTCAGCTGAAGTAGAACCATTTATTCCTCAAAAAAAGGGTCCAGAAACACTAATGATCCCAATGGCGCTTCCTAACGACAGCGGAGGAATTAATGGTGTGGAACCAACTCCTATCCCCAGCTACCTGATCACTTGCTATCCATTTGTACAGGAAAATCAATCCAATAGGTAATACATGTTTGTGGTCTTCATGGAAGATAATCTCTCTTGAAATGAGTTTGAAAGTTTGAGTTTGTAAATGCCTGTCTTCATGTGTGCTTGTGGAGGCCTGCATTTCAAAGGAATTTTGAACAAGGGTGAGTTGGCAACTTCTTGGTATACTCAAGTACTTGGCCCTGAGTAAGCTGGTGAACTTCACTGTTACATCTCTCTGCTAGCTTACCTTGTTTAAACTTCTGTCTTTAAAGTTATATATGCTTTCTGAGATGTCGAAACAATTCAATTTGTAGTAGGTCCAAAGTACTTGACAAGGGAGATGCCTATGCTTAATTTCTAAATTTAATATTAGAAAATAACTTCACACAGATGCCAAGATAAACAAAACTATTTCTTTATTTTGCTCTTGAATGTAATTTGAGCTGGTGAACATCATTTAACTGGAATTTCTAAGAAGTCTTAGTAAATTTAAGTTCAGTTACTATAAGCTAATAGCCTATGAAATGTTTTTTTAAGGGGGCGGTGTTTTCATGTTCTGAATTTTCTTGAGGGAAAAACTTAAGGACCACTCTTTTTTCTTTCCTTTTGATTTTTTTTTTTTTTTTACAGACAGTTTCCATTATATAACAGTGACATCAGATGGCAGCAACCCAACACAAATCCTGCAGGACCATACCTTGCTTATCCTATAATACCTGCGCAACCACCTGTTTCTACAGAATACACATACTATCAGTTGATGCCAGCACCATGTGCTCAGGTCATGGGTTTCTATCATCCTTTCCCTACTCCCTATTCTGCACCCTTCCAAACAGCGAATGCTGTAAATGCAGTTACTACAGAATGCACTGAGCGTCCCAACCCATCGGGCCAGGTCTTTCCATTATCCAGTCAGCGGAGCAGAAGCAGTAACAGGGGATCCATCATACAAAAAGTAAGCATGATGCTGTCCCTTTGTTAACAGGATAAGTAGAATTGTAGAAAGAAAGTGTCTTTGCACGGAAGCATGCCTCTCATTTGAGCAAAAACAGGTATGGCCTATATAAAAGGAAGGAAAGGTGGGCAGAAAAGGTGTTATTTAGAGAGACATTTAACTGTATGCAGAGACAATTTTGTGGTTAAAATATGTGATGAGCTTATCAAATCTGTAAGTGTAATATGGGAGATTCCTGCTGTCTCTCTGCTAGTTTGGTCTGAGTTTAGAATTACTTCCTTAGAGAATAAAATATCCTCAGACTTTGTTTACTGTAATGAGCTGGAAGCATCAAAAAAGAGTTAGTACAGAAAATGTTCTTACAAGTACTTTATGAATATTTCCCTTAATCTCTTGTCTTCAAATACGTGGCTTCTGTAAAGAGCATTAGAACTTTCAATTTGTTTCTTCAGTTTGATTATAACTATGAAGTCAAATCACATGGCTTATGAGTATGTATGGTTAATCTTTTAAAACAGCAACAGCAGTTACAGACGCACATAAGAAATAAACGTCCCCCAGTGAAAAATGTAGCTACTCAAAAGGAGACTAGCTCATCAGGTCCTGAGAGCAGATCAAAGATTGTTTTGTTGGTTGATGCATCACAGCAAACAGGTAATTTCTTGTTATTTTCTGGGTGTACAAAATAACTAGAACTATATTTCACTTGTTGTCTTTCCTAAAAGAAGGTGGACCTGTTTCAGAGGTAGCTTTTGAGAGTGATTTTTGCAGATCAGTAAGATAATGAAGAAAAGGTGCTGGTGTTTGCAGAGACCTATTTAATGTGTCAGATTATAATGTTGCAATGATCTGGTGCTTCTGCAGAGATCTTGCCATTGTCAAAAACGAACTCGTCCCTTGTTGAGGGAGTTGTCTAGATCCAACTAATAATCATCTTTAAGAAAATAAAAAAAATCAGTGCCATCATTAATTTTATTAAAGGGAATTGGTCATGTGCAAAGACACTGGCTTGTTTCTTTTGTTTTTTATCATGTATGTTTTTTTCATGTTTTATAATTAATTACTTATGCAGGAATTGTTAACTTCTGTCTTGCAGACTTTCCTTCAGATATAGCTAATAAGTCACTTTCTGAGAGCACCTCTACCATGCTTTGGAAATCAAAAGGCAGGCGCAGAAGAGCTTCTCACCCTGCTGCAGAGTCATCTAGTGAACAAGGTGCAAGTGAAGCAGACATTGACAGCGATAGTGGATATTGTAGTCCTAAGCATGGCAATAACCAGGCTGCAGCCATGACTTCAAGGAATACAGATTCTTGTGCAGTGAATGTATGTAAACATAACTGAATAATTTAACTATATTTGTATCCTGCAGACTAGAAAAGAAAACATCTAACATGTTTTTTCCTTTTCAGGTTGTAGAACCATCAGTAAATACAAGTAAGTATTTTCCTAGTGAGCTATATCATATTTTGCTGGGCTACTTCTGTATTTTTGCTTGACGTTTTGCTGGGAACAGTTGATCTGCTTCCAGGATGCTGTTGTAACTGATCAAATACTTCTGAAGATTTTTCTGTACTGTGACTTCTACCACCCCCACCAATGCCTCCCTGCTGCTGGTTGAATGAAAGTATCTAAGTAGCTGTTGCTAATAATTTATCAACTGTGTCTTCAAATGAGGGAAAAAAAGCTAAATTTTCCAATGGAAACGTTCAGACAAAGCTGTGTTTGCATTGTATTTTATCTTCTTTCCTTACTCTATTGGACTGCAGTTCATATAAGGGTGCTAATTACATTACTCTACACTTGGAGCTGAAGAACTCTGTTAACTATTTAAGAAGTGCTCATACATTTTTTAGAAGTACTGTAACACAAAAAAATGTTGTGATTGCTCTGATAGTAGTTGATAATGCTAGTGACTATTATTTATGGCTGGACTGAAATTGCTAGGGATGCAAATCTGATGTTTCCTTTGTCTGACTGCTTCCTAGTGATCAGTTTTTAGCAATTTGAATATCTGTCATGGGACTCTTCCATAAAGGTGATTCTCATTATTTCTGTAGCTATTAACAGAAGTTAATATTATAAGAGGAGAATTAGACCTTCTCAGAGAACTGTGTTTGTATCAAACTTGAATTTCTAGCTCTGGTGGTATGCATGTCACTGATGCATTCTGTCATACTGATTCTTTTGTCATAGCTGACACTTCCCTTTCAGCTGGTGTAAGTTGGACTAATGTAAATTCCCAGGCAACTCAAAAAAAACCTTGGGCTGAAAAAACTCAGACGTTTTCTAGAGGTGGAAGACAAGCTGAGCAAAGAAATAGTTCACAGGTATGTTGTTAATGGTTCTAAACTAAAGTATTTTGTTTCATGTAACACATGAAAATAAGGAATTTGAAATGGAGTAGGTATTATCTGTTGAATAGTTTTTGCATTAAAAGAAGAAACTACTTATTAAATCTAATTACATACAAACTGCTCCTTCTTTGTTTCTAATTAACGGACATGAATGCCTTACAATTTTGCGCACACACCTTGAAAAATCAAAATTGCAGAACACTGACCATATTCGTTATTTTTTTTAGTCTGGTTTCAGATGCAGAGGCCACAGCACATCTTCAGAAAGAAAGCAGAATTTGCAGAAACGACATGAAAAGCCTCTGACTCCAAGTCAGTCAAGCAGAACAGAACAGAGTCCTGAACCTCTGTATTTTGAGGTAGTGTTGTATGAAAACTGTTTATGCATTAGTGAAATAATTGTGAAATAAGTGATTTTATGAAAAGGGAGAAAGTGAAAAACTTTTTTTTTCCTGCAAATAAAAAATACTGTTCTCTGATATTTTTTACTTTCTTAATATAGCTGAATTTCTTTAAGGTGTTAGTAAATTCTTTTGTTCTTTTTTGAAACAGGTTATGCAGATACAGAAATACTATTTTAACTTTGTCATTTTCTATTTGTGTCATTATTAAGCTCTTCTAGTTTGTGGAACTTCAGGATTAAGTCCATTCTTGTACTTCCAGCTATTTTAGTTGATGCTTTTCATGTGACTTCTGGTTCCGTGCTCTTCATTCTTAATTTTTTCTACTGTTTAGGATGAGGATGAATTCCCAGAGCTAAATAGTGACAATGGTAGCAGCAAAAGTAGTAACATCCAACAAAAGATTTCACCCAAAGTAGTAAGTAACTCTTTTGTTTTGCAAAATATTTTTAAATTAAGGGAAGTTATTTTGAGGTAACATATATTTGTCTTTTTTTTATGAAGCCATATTACAATATTTATGATGTGGAAATTATGATGTTCTTAGGCTATTTGCATTACCGGTTTTAGATGTTAAAGAAATGCCAATTAAGTGGTGCAGAGAAACCATCTTGAAAAGACTGCTGTTGGCTTCT
Source organism: Anser cygnoides (assembly GCF_040182565.1). Taxonomy (NCBI): domain Eukaryota; kingdom Metazoa; phylum Chordata; class Aves; order Anseriformes; family Anatidae; genus Anser; species Anser cygnoides. The sequence continues at coordinate 21,921,508 of NC_089883.1, read as the reverse complement.
AATGAGTCTGTTAATGGGAGAGACTGTAAGAGATACGAACGCTTCTTCATTTCACTAATAGTTTCTTACGAATTTTGTGCTTTTTGAAGTTGTATGCTGAATTTTGGATGAACAGTAGATACAGACAGATTTCTGATATTAAAACTGATTTGGAGGTTTATCTGTCTGTCTTTGTGCTAATACCTAGATCACATCCTGGTTATTCTTTCTGACTCAAAAGGACTTGCATTCAGACTGAAGCTTTGATGCAGAATTGTTAAATCTGCAAATGCATAGTTATAGTTTCAATTCTCCAAAATAACTACAGTTTGCCTAATTTGTTCTGAAAAGACAATAAGCTAAACATATGTGCATCTAGACTGTAGAAATAAGTGTCGTGAAGATGCTCTTTTATGTGATTTTCTTAAATGTTTTGTTGCAGAATCGTACATGTAAACTATTTAATCTATTGGGCTGATCTCCAAGAAAATCAAGTCCTACATGAAATCTTCTGGGGGAAAAAAATTTCCCTTATTTAGCAATCAGACTGGAAAACCCTCTGAAGATGTAATTGGAGATAAATAAAATAATGTTTTTCTTACAAAAATGAAATACACGGAACTTGTTCTATGACCTTACTGGTTCATCTGGTTGTGTTTAATTATTGGGTTGTCATACTGCTGACCAAAGCAATGGTTCGTTTGGCTTCATCAGCGTCACACTTCCTATGGTCTCAAGAGAAAGGTCTTTAATGGTGTCTTTCGCGCTGTTTAAAATCCTAGTTGGATGACTTACCAGAGAATTCTCCAATCAATATAGTCCAAACTCCAATTCCCATTACGACTTCCGTACCAAAGCGTGCAAAAAGTCAGAAGAAGAAGGCCTTGGCGGCAGCGCTTGCAACAGCTCAAGAGTATTCAGAGATAAGCATGGAACAGAAAAAACTTCAGGTGTGCCCCTACCCCCACCTCCCAGAGATTGGTAAAGAGGAATATCTTATAGCAGCTACTCCTTTCTATTCTGTAAAAGCAAGAATCTCTTTCAAAGACTGTTCTGCAGGCACTATTTCTCTGTATTTATCAGTATGTGATGCTCACCTTATAGGAGGCTTTATCAAAAGCAGCTGGAAAGAAGAGTAAGACCCCTGTTCAGTTAGATTTGGGGGACATGTTAGCAGCTCTTGAAAAGCAGCAGCAAGCAATGAAAGCTCGTCAGATCACCAACACCAGGCCTCTTTCATACACAGGTACTTCTCATCTTGACTATCACAGAATGTATTTTGTGACAATATAAGTGTGAAATGTCATTGTTCTGAGCATCTTAAGTGTGCTTTTTCCTGACAGTTCTTATTTTGGAATATAAACATAACAAAAACCTGGGAAGACCTACTCGATGCATTTATTTCTCCAAAAATTCACCTGTGCTAACTTCCTTTGAGCTGCAGTATGTAATACTGAAAGTCCATATTAGAACTGAAGATAAACACTTAGTAAAATGCAGTATTTGTCTTAAGAGTGATTCAGTGTTAAAGTGAATGTGTGAAAATAAGTGTATTAAGTTTATTACAGAATATTACCTAATTCTCCTTGAAAGCAGCTTCGAAAAGATACCTGTGACTGTGATACAGAGGGATACCTCTCCAGGATATTCTTCAAACCTCTACTGTAGTTCAGTGCCTGCTGACCCAAGGTTTTCTCAAACCAAATTTGCTTCCGAAGCTATCCATCACTTCTATTGCATGCTTTTACTGTCCATAAAGTCCAACAGCAGTGAATTCTGACCTTACTACTTGCTATGTGGAGAAGCTCTTCATTTTCCTTTGTTTTTGGGGTGGGAGGTTGGGGTTTTTGCACTCCACTCAATTTTGTTAGCCTTTATAACCTTTGTATGACAAAGAGATTGAGCAGTCATTCTCTGCCTCTCCTTCTCTATGATGCTTAGAGATGTCTTCTGTTTTCTAGTGTGTAGAGTTCTAGTCTCTTTATTTCATGTGTGGAAGTTGGTCTTTCTGATCATCCTTATTGCCCGCTCTGTATCTGTTTTTGGTTCTACAATATCCACTTGGAAATGCAGGAGGTCACATGTACACAAAATATTAAGTTATAGTTCTATCACAAATGTATGCACCAACTTAATTATACTTCTTATTCCTTATTTCTTTATCAACCCCTAACGCTAAATTAACTTTTTTATGTTTGCTGCTGAGTACAGAACTGACACTTTCATAGTTATCTATTACAACCCCCTGAATCTCATTCCTGAGCAGTAGTATGTAGCCTAGAGTACATTGTTATGCACATAGTTACCATGTTTACTTCATTTACCTGCTTTGAGTTTCAGCTGTGTTCAAACGTTAATTAAAGTTGGCAAAGTTACATCAAACAAAGCTCAGCAAAGAACAGTTGGCATTTTCATTTGAGACTATTTATTTTATTCTGTTTCTCACAGAAGATACTTAACTACATGCTGTACTCTCTTCTGTTCTCTCCTTCAACTAACCAAGTCTTTGTCAGGGGGGGAAAAAGGATAGATATTTGCATTCTATCTTACTATTATGATCTTACTAATAATGTTACATGTAGTCAGTCATTTGAGAGATCCATTTTAAGTGTTGTAAAGTAATTATTTTCCTGGCATCTGTAGCTTCCTAAAGCATGAGGCTAAACTGTAGAAAGCTTAAAACCATCTGGAATTGACAATATCTGATGATGTAATTTTCCTGTCATTATGAACTGCTTTTTTTCCAAGGAAGGAAAATGCACTTTGAGAACTCATCAGTGGAAATTCTGAAAGTAGTGTTGAAATAAAGCTGACATGTCTTTTAGTGAAACTATTATCTTTCTTGTGTTTAGTTGGCAGTGCTGCTCCCTTTCATACCAAAGAATCTGCCAGCAGAAAATCTTTAACAAAAGGACAGCCATCTATGGGTTGCCTTAATCCTTTGGATTCAACTGCTCCAAAAGTGAAAAGAGGAAAAGAAAGAGAGATTTCAAAACTGAAACGCCCTACTGCACTTAAAAAGGTAAATGTGTCAACTGTAGGTTGTTCTGATCTGCACTCATATTTCAAAAATAAAAATTTTCTTACCATGTACTCATGGTCACTGTTCCTTGAGGAAGGACTCATGAACTTCTACCTCTAGTTTTTATTATGCTGATGTCCTGTCCTTTGGATATAGACATGTAACATGCATAACTTTTCTACTCCTGTAACTAGTTGGGGGTGTGCAAATTTATCTTAATAGGAGTTTTGAGGATATTTTAACTATAAGCACTAGAACATATGGACAAGTTTGTGTAGTTCTTTCCACGTCGCTGAATCCTAGTTTGTAATGCAAAGTAGTATGCTAGATTACTGTACCCTTTTTTTAGAAATGGTTGTATAACTTGAAGCAAACACATAGGTTTTGAGTGAATTTAGAACTAATTGTTTGTATATGTATGTGCATATATTAAATAGGTATGTATACAGTATGTTCTGAAATTAGAAGGTAAAACACAGAAAAGCTAGCCTTAAAAAAAGGACAGTGGGGAAGCATTAAAGAAGTGGTAGCTACTGGTGCTAATGCACCACAGATCTTAATCAAGATTTGCCTACCTGATGAGATGGGCAGTTGGAATCTGGTAAAGCTGTGTACCTGCAAAGGTTGACAGAGGCTAAGTTGCCTTTTTTCTCTCACTGGTAACTCCCCCCCCAACTTATCTGTGATTTACATAAGATAGAAATCCACAGCTCCTGTGGAAAAGAGCATCTCTCTTAAGGTCTTTATCTTATTGTTTATCATAGTAATGGCAGTACATCCATAGCTGCTTCTCTCTGCACTTTTTCAATGCAAAAGAAATGATTCTATTTGTATTTCATACGTTGTCTTCCTGAAGACAACTAATATTCTTGCATAAGAATCTTTTTACAAAAATGGAAATGAGGAATTCTTAATGAGTGAGTATTGTGTACGAGAAAGAAACTGTAAAAGTGCTTAATATTTAAAACTGTTGGAAGTACTGTTTATGTGGAAGTACAGGAGCATGGAATATACCATCTGTAAAATGCTAGAATGAAGTACTGTTTGTGATCAGTGAGGAAACACAGATGACTTCAGCTTTCTTTATACCACTGAGAGTAGGAAGGTTTGAAATTAGTGGATTATTTTGTTTTGTTTAATCAAGTGGGCCTTTTTCTTTAAAGGTATCCTGTTTATTTTTAATGTTAATAGCTGCTGGTTTTGTTCCTAGATTATTTTGAAAGAAAGAGAAGAGAAGAAAGGCCGTTTGTCAGTAGACCACAGTCTTTTGGGATCTGACGAACAGAAAGAGGTTCATATAAGTTTGACTACCGATCAGTCTCAGGAGTTGGCCTCTCAAGAAGGTCAGTCTCTTTCTTCCTTCCCCTTGCCCACTCCACCCCAGTTTTACTAACCTACTTATTTTGTCTCTCTTTCATACAATACAATCTACTGGTGTTATCTTGCGATTTTTCTTAACATCATGAAATACTAGAAAATAGGATCCTTTTTTAAAATGACTTGTCTGTCCCTCATTTGTGGAAGCCTCAGTGCAGTATGTGTTCTAGGTTGATAATCTCCATATAGCCTTTTAATAAATTTCTCTTGAGTGGTTACTTGAAACCTCTCAGAGTTGATAACTTCTTGTCCATTTATCAAAACGCTGTCTTTTTTCAGCCATGCCACATTGGTCACAGTGTGTGTTAATTTTTGCAAACTGAAACTTTTCTAGAAGTTAAACTGTCAAAAGGGGTTTCCAGTTCACTGAACACTTTGTCAATAAACTGTAGTGTCTGGATTGTCAGTTTGCAGCAACAGCCCTGAGCAACTGGGAAGTTCCAAAGAATTTTCCATGTTCTTGATTGAGGGAAGGGAGGGAAGCAGGTTGTCTAACAAGTCTCCAGATGTCCTGCTTCAGAACTTTTCTTCTGCTTGATCTTCCTGACTTCACATGACTGAAGATAAGTGTGAAAATCTTAAATACTCTATGAATAAAGTAGTTAGACATCATATAGTAAAGAGTTCTTGAAAGAAGTTGTAGCATTTAGGTAGGTTTTCTATTCTGTTGTATTCCTAAACTCGGCATTAGATGTTTGATTATGAATGCTCAAATATTGCTTGGTTACCTGACCCCATGCAAAGCATCTGCTATGTGCTTATTTTTCTTTCTGCCTTTCAATTACCCATCTAGAGAAGAATACTGTTTAGTGTTTTTCAAAATGTAATTTGGCATAAGTGAGAGAGGTGCATAGGAATTGCAGTGCTCTTTCTTCTATGTGAAAATGTCCTTGCGCTTTATAATGTTTCAAAACTGTCTTTCAGAAACTGGATTCAGTATGCCTAGTGATACTTCACTTTCACCAGCAAGTCAGAATTCTCCCTACTGTATGACCCCGGTGTCACAAGGCTCACCTGCTAGTTCTGGAATAGGTAGTCCAATGGCATCTTCTGCAATAACCAAAATTCACAGCAAGAGATTCAGAGAGTAAGAGTCTTGCATTATTAATTTAAATTCAAGTTCTGCACTTCAGTCCCCCTCATTTTTTAAGCATGGATAGGTTTAATAGTTTTAGGAGCTGAATAAACATAAACTAGCCTTTCATCAATACAAGTTTGTGCAAGTATTTTCTTACTACTTACCGTCCTATAGATGGATGGCTACATATATATGTCAGGTGTGTGTGCACACACGGGTGTATATATATTGTGTATGTATATACACGCTTTAGATTTTCTTCATTTGCTGCAACAAATAAGCTAGTTTAAAGTATTCTGTGGAAGATTTTTATTTAAAGGAGTATGATCTGCTTTGTGGATGGGAAAGAGGAGGAATACTTAAGAATGCTGAAAATACTGTAGTATTTGCTCTTAGTACGTTAGTTGTGAATTCTGTATTTTTAAGAGTATAAAATTAAGGAAAAGAACTGTTTCTTTTGGCACTTACTGGAATATTTCTGTGCATTTCTTAATATTCCGTTTGTCTGACTTTGTGAGGTAACAGATATTACTGGAAATGTCAAGATTTTTTTAAACTTTGCTTATACAGTCTGATTTCTAAGTCCCTTTTAACAACTTCAAATAGCTTTAATTCCATAAAACTTATGGTAAAAAATAACATGTTTTTGGTTAAAGAGAGGCTCAGTGGAAACAGTGAGTGTGTACTATGCTAATATTTCATATTTCTTTGAATTGACAACAGGTACTGTAACCAAGTTCTGAGTAAAGAAATAGATGAATGTGTGACTCTGTTATTGCAAGAGCTTGTAAGCTTTCAAGAACGGATTTATCAAAAGGATCCCATGAGAGCTAAAGCAAGGAGAAGACTTGTTATGGGACTGCGTGAGGTTACTAAGCATATGAAGCTAAACAAGATCAAGTGTGTAATCATATCTCCCAACTGTGAAAAAATCCAGTCAAAAGGTATAATTCATAAAAAGCAAGTGATGCACTTAATTTCATTCCTTTTTATTTTTTTGTGCCACTGTGTAGCACTGAATAGCAAGGTTAACAGCATTTTTATGCAGGATGTAACACTTCATGGATCCATTGTACAATTGTCAGTCTATACTTAATTCATTCTTTTCATCTTCCATTCTGGAAGAAACTGGTTCATGAGGAACAAATAGCTGAAGAATAATAGATGATATAATAGATACCGTAGACTTTAATTTTATTCCATTATATCTGTAATATACCTAATGTCCTAAGTTCTGGGTGCTCTTAAGGAGGATTCCTCATGAGGAAATATGTTAGTTAGCCAAACAACACATTTTGCCTCTACCAGAAATGCAGAGAGACTCTTCCTGAGATATCAAAAGAGTAAAGATCTATTCAATGGAAGAAAAAGAGAGTGGAAAAAAAAACTATGTGTTTGCAGGACTAACAGAGAATATAGAATATCACTGAACAGAAGTGTCTTGATATATACTCACGGGCTATACTCATAATTTATAATCTGTTATCCTGTGATACATAGTAGCTGGTGATTTGTGTGTATTGAGACTTTGCTGACTAATTACAATTAAAGTTGGGGTACAGAATGTCTCGCTGTATTATGGCTCTGACTAGATATCCATTAAAAATTTGCTGTCTTCAAGGTGGATTGGATGAAGCTCTGTATAATGTAATAGCCATGGCACGGGAACAGGAAATTCCTTTTGTCTTTGCTCTTGGCCGTAAAGCTCTTGGCCGTTGTGTGAACAAGCTGGTCCCTGTTAGTGTAGTGGGTATCTTCAACTACTCGGGTGCTGAGGTGAGTAATTCACTTAATGTATGGCTGGAATAAACAATGTATGTTCCTTGTAGTTAAGAGTTATTTTGACATGGAGAGCAGCACGTCAAACTACTACCCATTTGATAATGGCCCAGCCCTGATCCTTGATCTATTCTTTGAAATTCAGCATTTTTTATGGAACTGAGAGGTTTATGCATTGAAATGTTGGTCACGACATTTCTGTAGCTTTCATAGACTTGAAAAGCCATCTGAAATTTTCTAGTAGGCTTACAATTGTAAGGAAAACAGTGTTTTAAAGTAAGCACATTTTAGAGTTGCGTATATGCGGAGTGGCATTTTTTTACATGTAATACAGAGCAGAGTTAGTTTTCGGTTGAAGTAAAGGTATTTGGTGTTAGTAGGCTTCAGATTCATTACGTGGTATACCATTGATTAAAAGAAGTAGTTTAAAGTGAAAATTATCATTAAGAACTGCTGATTATTTAAAACAAAATAAATCTGTCTTCATACTTAGGATCTATTTAATAAGCTGGTATCGCTGACTGAAGAGGCCCGAAAAGCATACAGAGATATGGTTGCTGCAATGGAACAGGAACAGGCAGAAGAAGCTTTGAAGAATGTCAAGAAGGCGCCCCATCATATGGGTCATTCTCGTAATCCCTCTGCAGCAAGTGCTATCTCATTCTGTAGTGTTATTTCCGAACCCATATCTGAAGTGAATGAGAAAGAATATGGTAAGTGTTTAAAAACTTAATTTAGTAATCAGAAGCTGGAGCTTTCCAAATGCTACTTATTGGAAAATGCAGCTAAAAATATAATACTTCTTCATTAGTCTTCTACAGCTTTTGGGAGTAATACAGAATTGGCTAGTTTTGTAAGTAATTTTTCCTGAACTATACAGAAGATCATAATTCAAAGTTCTAAACTTCGTAAGTGTTACAGTTAACTTACTTGCATTAGTGGAGGTTTATTTTCTAGTTTTATTGAACTAACACAGAAATGTATAGTAACAAGACTGTACCAAACACAGAATTGATTGTGACTGAGGCTGAAAATGACAGGTTAGGAAATTATTGAGATCTCTGAAGAGAGGACATGTAGCTTAAATTTTGAAATATGAGATAATGAATGAATGTATTGTGAGTAATAGATTTATTTAACAGGTTGCATAGGTGCAGTTGACGGGGAGAAAATGGAGAATGTTTATTTGAAGTCAGAAACTTCTTTTTTAGTATCCTTTTTAGTTTGCAAGAAACTGTCTTGTTTTAATTCTTTTGTGGTGTCTTAAACTTACTTCACTTGAGTGTTTTCTGAGAAATCATTAAACAGATGACTTAACATTGTGGCAGTCTGTTTTTAATTTATACTTGAGCATAAAAGTATTTAGTCTTACCTCTTTGATTATACTCACTGTTATATTTAGCGCTTCCAGAGTTTACATAGAAAGCTAAGTGCACGAACTTTCAACTTCATAATGTGTCTTAAAATCCTATTAACAAAACAGCTTTTCTTTTTCTCTCTCTCCCTTCCTCTTCTTCCCCCATTTTCTAGTTCAAATTGTTATAGCAAGTGTAGAACAATATTAAAGTGATTTACCTTCAACTGCTATTTAAACAATTTGAGGATGTTGAGGAGAAATATTTTTATACAGAAAGAATTAATCTGTTTCCTACCTAAATTTCTTTTGAAACTTGTAGAAACAAACTGGAGAAATATGGTAGAAACATCTGATGGGTTAGAAACCTCTGAAAATGAGAGAGAATCCTCATCCAAGGCTGCAGTACCAGAAAAAGCTGGTAATGGTCAAACTGAAAAATCTACCCTTAATAAACAACCACCACTGGCTACATCCAGCACTACCTCAGCAACAAATCACGGAAAATCCATACCAGGTGAGAAGGAGGAGGTGAAACCAGATGACAATCTGGAATGGGCCTCACAGCAGAGTACAGAGACAGGATCACTGGATGGCAGCTGCCAAGATCTTTTGAATTCCTCCATGACCAGTACCACCAGTACTCTTGTGCCAGGAATGCTAGAAGAGGAGGACGAGGAAGATGAGGAAGATGATGAGGATTATGCCCATGAACCGATTTCTGTTGAAGTTCAGCTTAATAGCAGAATTGAATCCTGGGTTTCAGAGACCCAGAGAACTATGGAGACCCTTCAGCTTGGGAAGACCCTTAGTGGCGCGGAAGAAGACAATGCAGAACAAAGTGAGGAGGAGGAAATAGAGACTTCTGAGCAGGTTGATCCAGTCGTTGATGGTGAGGAATGGACAAATGACAAGCATGCAAGTAACACTCAACATAAGCCCACCATCTGTACTTCTTTGAATAAAGAACACACAGATTCCATCTACATGCCATAAAAATCAGCAGGAACTCAGGAACTTTTTAGAAATTATATTAAAACTAATTGTTGTAAAAGTTGCAGCCATTATTTCATACGCTTCATCTCAACGTTTTGCACTGTTAAACATTTAATGTGTATTTAATTCACAATATTTTTGTAGCTGTCCATTACTTGGTTGATTTAAAAACTAGCTTAGCTTTTAATCAGTATCTATTTCCCAGAATAGAAACTGTGTGGAAAATCTGTCAGTGAGTATTCATTCAATCTTTTGTAAAAGGAAACACTTTATAACTGACCAGTTTTAAGCAAAATTATTTTATGTGACCATTTAGCTCATTTTCAAACAGATAACATACATTTTAAGACTGACAAGTTACCAGCACTTCACATTGGTGTTATGCCAGGCATGTCAATGTATTTGGCTGTGATTATTCTAGTTCTGTCTAGAAATAGAAGTAAGGTGTTGGTTATCTTCATTTAAAAAAAAAAAAAGCTGGAAAACCCTGTTTGCAGTCTTCATGAAGAGTAAATAGAGAAATCTGTACATGGTTCTTATGCTAAGATAGATGCAGCTTTTTTAAGCTGCTGATAGTTGAGATGGTTGCAGTTGTTACAATAAGCTATACCAGGGGTATTACGTATTTATTGTTGTTATTAGTCTGTTTACAAAGTGGAAATATTACATAAAAGCAGGAAAAGAAAACAAATTCCCCATGCTCTCCACAGTTGCTGCCTGCCAAACCACACTAAGTGAATCATTAACCATAATCCCTATCCAGGACTTTTAGTAAACTGATGACTTCCTTTTTCTGCTGTCACTTACCTCAGGAATGCTGTTTTTTGCATATTGTAATCTATAACATTGCAAAAAGGAAGAGTAATTATTTAACAGCAAGTGCAAATGACACAGTGGCTCAATTTCTTGATAAGTTCATCTGCATGCTTTGGTCCTGGTCACCTTCATGTTGAGTTCAGGATGGATCTTAACAATTTCTATTCAAAATGTGACCTCTTTTTGTCTGTTCTCAGTTGTAGCAGCCTTAGGAGTTGACCTCGAGAGTAGAAAAGGAAGTAGTTTGTCCAGGAAAGGGGGAAGTGCCCTGTAGTTTGGGGAGGTATTGCAGTGGTCCTGAGGTAAAAGGAATGACCCCCACGCTCTTGAAACATACATGTTGCTACAGACTTGTTCCTTAATTTTATTCTGAATATGAAGTAAAATCTGTTAACTGATGGTTAATTGATTTCAGATTTCAGATTGAGTGTATATTTAAACCTTGCATGCAAGGAATCTGTTTTCCATCCTTGTCTTATATTGGTGAGAAATGTACTGAAACTGCCAGCAGCAGGAGCTTCACTACAAGAGCCAAAGGGTAACTCACACAAATACACTTTTATAGCAAACGTGTGTTTTAATTCCACTTCATTTCTCTTGATCACTTGTATCAAAATGCATTTAAATACTTTGGGTTGGCTGAAAGAAAAACACAAGAAATCGATAGCTTAGTTAGATATTTAGTCCACACTTATTAACATGGGACCAGCGCTTATAGTATTAGCAATGCTGGCATTTTAGGTTGCACTGGGAAAATAAGACTCCAGGTTTAGAAATCATCTAGCCCTGGGTTTTTTGGATGCTAATGACAATAGTAGAAACTGCGTGTGTTATGTAAATAGTGTTTTGATAGATAAAGGCATAGCAAAGACTATGTAGATAAGCAGTGTAGAGAGCTGCTAGGACAACTGGCTGTCCTGTCACGTTCTTAGTTCTTTAATGTACTCTTCCTAGATATTAGAACAGGCGTTTTGTAGGAAAACAAAGACTAAGGATCGATGCCTCCTGATTGTTAAACCTTTTACTGTACATATGGCAGACTTCTACTGTCCGTGTGTTTGGAAATAGTTTTTGCTTTAGGAAATGATAGGTGTTTGAACTGCTGACAAGCAAAACTTGCCCTTGGATGTGTAAGCATGTCTTAACATTCGCTGAGATCAGTGTATACACTGAGGACAAAACTTTACTGGAACATCAAAAAAAAAAAAGCTTGTAACTTTTCCATTTGCTTTTTCAGTGCCAGTGATTCAAATAACTTTTGATCTTGAAGTATTAGCATCAGACGCATCTTTTTGTATGTCTTTTCTGAACTTGGACTGTCATTTTAAGGTTTTTTGACATTTATTAAAAAAAAAAAATGATTTTGCTACAGGTTTAATAGAGCTCTTGAAGATGATACAGCACTTCTAATGTCTCTGTTTGCCAGCAAATGAGGAACTAGTCTCTTTTTTAAAAAATGTGGCAGATCACCCGTAGAGGAGCAAACTGAAAATGAGTTAAGGAAAATGTTTTTAGTGCTTCCTTTTTTGATAAGCTGGGAATGAGCAATAACTGTGAGAATGTAATTGCAATTCCCTTGAGAGTGATCCATTTGCATCTAAATTTAAGGAAGTTCCTTACCACTTAAAGCACTTGAGAAGAGTATCTCACTGTGGTAATTTTGAATTCTGTTATCACCAGGATTTAAAAAAAAAAAAAAAGCATAAAAATGTTTTACAATACCATGATTTTTTTTAGCTGAATTTCTATTTCGGTATAAAAGTATGCAGTTTATTATACAGGTTGTTATGGTTCCCAAGAAAAGATGTTTCTGTAGTTATAGGTGTATAGATATTTTTGTTGTGCAAATGATTATTCAGAAAATTAATCTACTTTTCTTAAGACATTCTTTATAGAAATGATTTCACCACTTAATTTATCTGGTAAAATCAAAAATAATGTATCTGTGGTAGGGGTAGGGATCTTTAAAGCTGATAGAGGTGGCTATGTATACAACCTATTTATATAAATACTTTAAGTATCTCTGTAAAAATAATAAAACATGGATTGCAAATATGTAAAAGGGAAGAATTCTGAAGAACTTTTGTCCTTAGTTGGACCAAGTAAAAATGACTAAGGTTAAGGACCTGATCCTGCTAACACACGCTTGACAGCATTACTTCCACTGGCCAAGGTCAGTGGCCTATTTATCTGCCTCAGTTGTGTGCAGGTATTTGTAAGATTGGAGCTAAACAGTGACTGAGGGTGTTGACCTGTGTTTTAAAAATTCATTATAGAAAACGTTCGATGATGCACTTGTTGGTATTCTTATGGTAAAGATAAGAGGTGTCTTTATGCTCATTGGGGTGGGTGGGAGCTTACACAGTGTGATTCTGTCCAGTTCTTTAACAGAAGCTTAAATTTTAATAATGTTACTTTAAAAACGTATGTAAAAAGTATTACTGTTTGGAAAGCTGCTGTTTGCTGAAACTGTCATTAAGTATTTTCTGTGAAGTTGTGCCAACTAATGAAACTTGAGTTCAATGTTAGCCATTCAAAAAGTAGACATGGCGACTTGTTTGTGAAACAAAAACCAGCAGAAGCAAGCCATAGAAACAAACAACATGGGTTTCCGACCCACCCTGCCTCAAGTAAGGAAACGTGTGTCTAACCTAAAACTTCCACTCCAGTGAATGGTAACACTGAAAGTAGAAACCCAGTTGGCACAGCCCACCTTCTAAATGTTCATCAATAGTTCATGTATCTTACTTTTAAATAGATCCTAATTAGGAAAGCTGTTTAATCTTTGATGTCTTAAAATTTATGGTAATACTTAGGTTAAAGCAGTAGAAAAACTATTACGAAATACGATATGAAGGGTTTTGTTCCATTTCTTTTTTGCTGTATGAAGGATAATTGTTCTGTCTACCGTACTTTTTGGAGTAACAACAGCTTTTTTGCACTATGTAAATACTAGTGGGGGATTCTTCCATAACTAATAAAAACGATTGTAGAAATGTATGGTGTTATTAGCGATGTGTTTGTTCCTCACTGCTGTATCCTGAGTTCGGGTTGCCAAAGGTGACCCGGGCAGGACAGGGGACTGCAGAGCGCTACCTGCGAGTCCGTGCTGGGTCAGGGCAGCGCCCTGTGCCCCGGTCTCACACCGTGAGCTTGGGGCCTGGGCAGTCACCTTGGTAGCGTGGTCACTGGCAGAGGGGCTGGGGATCAGCTGGGGATTTTGGCAGCGGGGAGTCCAGTTCCCTGTTGTCACTCATGCACCACCCTGTACCATAACCATAAAACCACGTGAGAGAAAAATGCTACCATTCTACAGGCATCCTGGGGCTGAAGTAGGTCCAGCATATCGTGTTGGAAGTAACATTTTATTTAAGAGCAGAAGAGTGAGAATAACCACAGACACCTCCGAAACGGTGGATTTCCTGCATACTGCTAATGTATGAGAGTTGAAGTCGACCTCCCTCTGTTGCTATATTTGGGTGCTAAATTTCCTTTGGCAAACAACAGCAGGGCATTGGGAGCATCTTGCCCCCAGTTCCCCAGTGACTCACTGGAGCTGCTCACGCTTCCGCATTTCTAGTAACAGTGTCATTATGTGGTTTTGCAACTCCTACAGGTGAGAATATTTGGAGCAACTCAAAAAGGATGCAGCTTCATCCTCTAATTTTGAGTTTTCTATTTCTGTGCCTTAGCTTCATGTTTGAATTCTGCTATTGGCGTTGTCGTCTCCATAGAAAGTGCTTTTGTGATCTGCCTTAGACAGCACAGCAGGTGAGATTACCTCAAAATCACTCTTCATGTCTGAGTTTTGCACACATCTCAACCTGATGCGAATTCTGGAAAGTACAAGAAGAATCAGGTGGCATTGTGTGATGTGCTATGAAAGTAATAATTAATTACCCTAAAGCCTTATGATTTTTTTCTCTCCATCCCCATTTCTCTACTGTAGAAAAAGCATTGCACAATTTGTAGTTCCCCTGAGGAAATTTCCCAGCTTCCGTTGAAAAGTTTCGTCAATGAAACTATAGATGGCAACTACATTTTGCACTGCTACACAGTGTCATATGCAAGTTTGTTTTCCTGCTCTGCTGCACTGAAGTTCGTGGGAGCAAGCACTAGCGCTGCCCACACATGCAGAGCGACCTGAACTCTCAGACACCAGGTTTAATGGTGGGAGCTGAAGAATCTGCATCAGAAAAGACCCCAGCCACTCAAATTGCACTCAGGGCAACAAAGACTGCTCTTCAGATTTGCTTTCAGATTTTTAGGATCACAGTGTAGAAAGGTACAATTATTTTTTTTTTAAGAGATGTTTGTTTGGATTTTTGCTTTTGGTTGGGATTTTTTTGGTAGTGTTGGACAAAGGCAATACTGCAACTGAAGACTGTACCTTCCCAGGTGTTTTATGACTTAGCAAACAGTACAAAAATCAGGCAAACCTGAGCAGGAACGTGCCTTCTGGCAACAGCAACAGGACGCTGGTGTGCTCATAGCTGGTTCCTTGCAGTTTTCCACTGAGGTTTGGTGAGCGCTGGCTGAGAGGTGGATGTGTGTGGGTGTCCATCTGGGCGCTCTCTGAAATGCTCAGCTATCTATCATGTCCTTTTTTTTCCAAGGATAGCGCTTAAATGAGTAACGAGGAATTTAGTAATCATCTAACACTGATAACAGACTTACTGTTATATAAAGACAAGCAGGAGCGGGGGGCTGGAGCAAGCTGCATTTCCTGCAGTTATCGGTGTCACAGCTCTGTTTGTGCTCGGCTTCCCCTGGAGGATGCGGTGACACCATTCATGCAGGCAGTTTGTATTTATAGGGAGAGCTAACGTATGTCCATGCTAAATTTAAACCAACTTTGTGTTTTTATGTGTTGCGTGCTTATGTAGTAGGCTACACATTTCTTGCAGAGGCATAAAGCAGTGCTAAATATAGGCCTTCTAAACTGGTGGGGGGTTTGTACATTTAAAAATAAAAAATAATAGAAAACAACACCTGCAGTAAAAGTTCTGTTGGGTGGCATCTTACATTAAAAAAAATAGACAAAAGGCATTTAGAGCACTGAAATCCTTATAATGCATTTCAAGCAAGGGAAGGACACATCTTCAGATGGTGGTAGAGAACAGAGCAAACTGACAGGAAAAAAGCAATAAGAAATGTCCCTGCGTCACAGTTTCCTTTCAGATTTGCTATGACAACATAATGCCAAATTACAGCTAACCAACCACTGAAGGTGGAGGTGGGAGATAGCGCGGGTACGATCTTGGTGGTTCCTTGGGTAGCCTCTGCATGCTGAGGAGCTACTGGGAGAGGTTCAACTTGTTGCCGGAGTTATTCTCTCCAAACATGTGCTCGTGAATTGCCCTACAAAAATCCACTTACAAGCTGCAGTGCAGGAAGGAATGTTCCCTGCACACTATCGCAGAGATACCACCCGCCTGATGCTGCTAAAGCACGATTATTTCCAACTTCCTTGAGAGCTGACTGCAGTTTTGTGGTGCTGCTGCTGAAACTTGGTTCACATGGAGGGTGGTTGTGCAGAGCTGGAGCTTTAGGCTATTTTAGGATCAGCCAAGATTTGTCTTCGCATCCTTCCTGCTGCAGGGCTGTGCTGGCAGCCAGAGCCAGGCAGGCGATGCTGCATCTGCTTTGCTGCCAGCACTTTGTGGGACAACGGCCATCAGAAACTGTTTTAATCTTGAGCTGTTTGCCTGGTGGGCTTCTCATGACTTCTCGTGGGCTTGTCCTTGCAAGCAGTGCTGGGCAGGCCAGCAAGTGCCACAGGACACCCCTTGGGGCTCCTTGGCTGCATCTCCCCTTTCAGAAAGCAGCAGCTTGGGCACTGTGCCTGCCCTTTGGGTACGCTGGGTTCCTGAAGGCTCGCAGCAGCTTGCCTGTAACTCAGATCCCTTTGGTGCGGCTCCCTTGTAGGGCCTTGCAGAGGCTGGCATTGCCCCCTCGCAGAAGGGATGGCTGTGCCACAGGGACCGCCTGGTTTGGGGCAAGGCAGCGTTGCTGTGACTGGTTACACAGGGCTGGGTAACGCAGTGTGGTGCTCTAGAAGGGCAACTTGTCCTTAACTCCCCCAGGAGGTGTTTCCTGGGGCAGACCCTCCAGAGCTGGAGCAGAAGAGCAGTGACAGCCTCATCCCTGGCTCCCCTCCTGCATGGTGGGACATGTTGGCAGCCCTGCCTCTGCCCTCCTCCAGCCCGCCAGCTCTCAGCTCCCTGTCTTCAACCCACACCCCTCTTTTGACCCCTCCGAAACGAGGGAAGTGGGCTGCAGCTGGCAAAGGTGCCTGGGCTTGGCCTTTGACACCACGACCAAGGTGCTTGTAGAAGATAAAGCAGTGGGAATGAGTCAGTAGGTGGGAAAACCCATTTCTCTCGACTGAAGGGGTGCAGTGGTAGTACGTGACTCTCGCTCATGCAAAGTGAGCTCCAGGGCTTCCCAAAGCTCCCTGCGCCCAGGCTGCTGGGCTGGGGGCTTTCCTGCCACCCCGCAGCACTTGGCTGCTTTCTGCCTGCACCAGCCAGGCATGTCAAAGAGGAAGCGAGCGGGTGAGCTCGGTGCACCTCAGCACCAATTAATGCTGCTGCTGCTATTTATACAGGGGAAAAAACATCCCCCATATATTCCATGTTCTGACAGAAATGCAGAGCTCTGGTGGGCAGGCTGCCAGGTGCAAGAAGCACGTAGCAGCTTCCTCCTGGCTCCTGTGAGCACTGTTTGCTCCATGCTGTCTCGCTGCCGCCTCTGCAGCTGTTGTGGAGGGATGATGGAGGTGCCTGGCGTTGGTGCCTGGTCCCTCCCCTGAACGCTGCTGCCCCTCTCGATGTGGTGGCACCTGCCAAAGCTCCTGGTCCCCGCAGTGACATGCGGTGGGGGCTGCTCACAGTTTTTTTCTTGCAGGGTATTCGGGGGCTTGGGGCTGTAGCCGCTGCGGGGTGTGTTGGGGCTGCTGCCACTCTTAACCAAGGGAGGTTTGGGTTCCTATCTGCATGCCAGGAGGCAGTTCCCGTAGCCTGAGAAAACACACAGACTCCAGCCTCTTAGGAGCACGCATATTGCACATCAACACCTGTGCAAAGGGGCAAAATGCTGCTTCCTCGTGCTTTCCTGGCAGCACGGGGCTGGGCAGCGAGCTGGGGCAGCACCTGAAGCTCCCAGGCCCTGGGTCAACCGGGAACTGAAGCCATGAGCAAGGAACACAGGCTCCTTGTGGGCTTCATGCAAGGCTGTAGGCTCAGTTTCACCAGTGCATAAAGGAGCTTTGTTCTCTGTGCTGGTTAGAGGCTGATTTCCCAGTATCTTAAACAGAAATCTTGTTTTTAGCCTCAAGAAAAAGCTTTTTAATTTACAAAGGCACGGCGTTTTTCTTTCTTCCTCCTCCCCCTCCCTGCCATTGCTAATATTCCTTGGACAATGCTGCTCTTTGCTGGCTTCTGTTCTCGAGCTTGTGTTTCTGTAGTGCTGCTGAAACCAGAGCTTTGCACGGCCGGGACTTGCTGTAAAACAGCCACGCCGCGTTCTTTGCCTCCCACACCACCACCACACTGGTGGGCTGCCAAGTGCTACATTGCACCTCCATGGGGAGCCCCCAGCCCCAGGCATGCCTTGGGACACAGATCTCAGGCTCCTCATAACGGGTGGGCTGCAGCATTGGGGGATCTTTTTCTTGAGAGTGTCCCCTTCTGCCACACTGGTTTAGGGCCAGTCCTGTCAGCACTTTCAACTTCCAGGTTCCCCAGCCTCCATTAGCAGGGTTGGAGGTGTTCATGCACCTCTGCTGCAGCACGCAAGGACCTCACACCTCAGTAAGGTGCTCCAGTTGCATCCCAGAAAGGCTGGTTTAAGGTGCTCCAGTCTCCCCAGGCAGCAGGAGGGAGGGCTGAGATGAGGACCAGCACTGGCTAAGGCCATCCCATGGCCCATGGATCCATCCCTGCCTGAGCGAAGGCACGGGGCAGCATCCCAGTCCCCGAGCCCCTTTCCTGGTGCCATCGTCTACACTGGGGGGCTGCTGGAAGGCAGGAAGCCCCTCACTGGTGGGAAGGACGGGGAGGCCAGTCTCGCAGGAAGCAGAGGCCTGGGCGGGCTGGCTGCAGTCTTTCGGGCTTCCCTGAGCAACCTGCACCCCTGCTGGCAGCAGCCGAGCCCCAGGCCCCGCTCACCTGCACGGACACCGCGGCCTCGCTCAGCCCCTCTGCGCGCATCCGGGCCGTGGAAACTGCAAGGCTGAGGCTTAAGGCTGCGGGCGGGGGGGGCGGCAGGTGCGGGGCCCCCCGGTGCCTGCATGGCAGAGGCGGGGCCGAACCAAGCCCAACGGCCCCACGGCCGCCGCTCCGCCGGGGCCGGGCCCGAACCCTGCAGCGCCCCCCGCGGGGCCCCGCCCGCTCTCCCCCTCCCCAAAACCCGCGCGCGCCAAGGGCGCGTGAGCCGGCGGCGGGCGGCGATTGGCTGCCGGCAGCACCCCAGGGGCCGCCGGGCCCGGCTGCCCGCCGAGCGCCATTCACGGCGCTGCTCGCCTGCACGCGCCGAGGCTCATTCATAAAAAAACCCAACAACTTCATTCATAAAAGCCGCGGCGGCCCCGCGCTGCGGAGCTGCTGCCTCGGGCGGGCCGGGCCGGGCCAGCACGGGATAGGAGAGCACGGGACAGGACAGCGATGGTCCCGGCGCCGGTCCCTGCGCTCCGGATTCCGGCGCTGAAGGACTTTGGAGCAAGAATTAGTGAGGGCGATGCTGAGAAGCGCTGCCGCTGCTCACACCAGTGCCTCTCTTGAAATACACCCGGCTTGCTGCTTGCCTGCCAGGCGGGAGCAATGCAGCACACGGATGCTTGCTTTTCTTTTTTTTTTTTTTTTTCCATTGGGGCAGCCGAGGTTGAAGATGCCAAGAACTGGGTACCTTCTGGGGTTCTTGCTGGTCTGAAAATGTGTTTGAGCTTGTAGCTTGTAGTCTTGCTCTGCGTTGTGTGGAATATGCTTGGGCTGCAGCCAGGACTCCGCGATCAGTGAAGCTACAACTGTGAGTCTCCAGAGCTGGCTGTGATTTTAGTGTCCGGCTTGAGGCAGGAACGAAGGCAGGTTGGGGTAGCAGCACTTTGGCTTAAGCTGTGGTGCCACCGATGTGCTTTCCTGTACACTGCTTTTATTCCTGCTTACAGAATACCAGATGTCTGTGCAGTTTTAAGCCTCGCGCATTGAGGAAAATAAGCCACTCAAGAGGGAGTCAGCAAAAATATCCAATAGGTTTCTGTTTTTAAAATTGGTTGACTTGCCTAATTTCCATATCATTTATCTACAAGAGCAATTTATGCAAAAGTGTCCAGTTACAGAACTGTCAAGGCTATGAGAGAACGCAGCCAGCAGAGCCTCAGTGGACACGTCCTGTATGTAGGACTGTTCAGACATTCAGGAATGCTGCACAGGGCTAAGTACAGCCGATTCAGGAATGACTCGATAACATCTCTAGATGAAGGCCCACAAAATACATCTTTAAACATCAAAGGTTCTTCCTCCTCTTCCCATTCTTCATCACCTAACTTGCTGGCGGAAGATGGCCTTCTGGGGCCGCAGGACACCTGCACCACCCTGTGCACGCTGATCCCCCGCATGGCGAACATTAAACTCGCCAACCCCTCCAGCCTGCCCGTGCTGAAAAGCTTCTGCCTGGGAATGAAAGAGGTGCCAAGGATTAAGCTCACGGAGTGCGTTACCATCCCCAGCAGCCCCACCTCACCCGAGATCAGCTGCCTCTCAGCATCGTACCCGCAGCCTGACCTGGACAAGCTGCACCCGGACCCAAAGCCTGCGGGGGACTGCGCCGGGCGGGGAGCGGAGGAGGCCACTCCTGCGGGCAGGCAGGATGGGGCCCTCGTGTGCAGCAGTGAGAACACGGGGGAGCCAGGTGCGACGTACAGCGTGCGGGTGAGTACTTGGCATGGGGTTGCCATTCTCTGGGGCAAACGTGGCAGGAGGCTGCACTGTGAACTCTGTGTTCCCACATCTGCAGCCCCAAGCCACTGCCCCATCCCTTGTATCTCCTGTTTCCTGATGGATGTAGGGCTATGTCATTGACGTGATGGAGTTAAAAGGAGCGGTCACCCCCAGAGCTAACACCACATCCATTTCCAAAAGAATATCCTCAGACTCTTTGAGGAACACAGCCAAGCTGCAGCTCAGACTGGGGTTGCTCTGACATAAAATGCATGTTGGAGTGGAAAGGACTGCAGTGAGGGCTTCCCAGCCCTTCCAGCAGCTCCAAGGCACCAGGTGGGTGCTGGCTGGCAGCACTGAAATGTTTGTCAGGGCGGGTTCTAGGGCCCTTGCTGTTCCCTGCAGCACCTTCCTGGGGTGCAGGGTGCCCCAGCTGCCCACCTCCTTTGGTGTTGTAGGGCTGCGTCTGATTCTCCGAGTATGGAAAACCCTGCCTGTTCCTTCATGAGACACCCTGGAATAGACTTCCTGGTTATTTCTCACACCGTGTGCTGGCACTGGTACGTGCCACCTTCTGAGCAGCAGTGGCTGCCCAAGAGGGGACCAGGTTGCCTGAATGAGTCCCTGGGCTCAGGGTTTCACTCCCTCTGCCCATGCGACACTCAGGAGCTTTCTTGTTTTCTTCTCACTGGGCTTTACGTTTCTGCATCCAGAACTGACCATTTGGAAAACCACTGCCCGTGCTCTGTGCTTGGAACGTCCAACCCTGCACACTTCAGTGCTTGTGCCTCATCTGACAAAGGCACTGCCAGGTGAAAACTGCCTGCTGCTCACATGGGGGAATTGGAGCCAGTGCGGCACAGAGAGCGTGGTCTGAAACTACTTCAGAAATACCAGCGTAATGGCTAGGCAGGCCAAAGGCTCCTGTCGCTCTGGTTTGCGTTAGTTGTGAGACTGGCACCAGCAGAAAACCAGCCATGGGAAATGGCAAATAAAGCGCTGTCGTTTGCATTTGTCTTCTTGTTAAAGACAGAAGTAGGAGAGAGCCTGCGCTTGGGGGGAGTCTCTCACGAACTGAACTATCATCGTGGTTGTCCTCTTGTGTTTATTTTTCTTTAAAGTCTAATACTTGACTTGACAGCACAAGTGCCAAACGTGGCTCCTGGTGCTGGGCTTTCGCTCAGCTGACCAGAAGTATTGTGCTGCCGAGTGGTGTCACGGTGTCGTGTCGTGGTGTCACGATGCCCAGCTTGTGGCACCTGCCTGTCCGTGATGTGGATATTGCAGCGGTCGCAACTGAGGCTTTGAAGTAGCTGCAGGGATTCAGATGCTGAGGTGCTACTGGCACAGGCGCACCTACAGAAAGAGGTTTCTGGCGCGGGGAGGAGAAGGTAACACACAGGGGGATTTCCCAGATCTCTGTGGTGGCCCAGACCCGAGAGCAGAGGTAGTGAGGTGTTACCCGCGGGGGACCACGCAAACAAAAAACGGCAGAAGGAGAAGCAAAAACAGAGCCTAGCTTCACAGGAAGGTCAAGAGATGTGGGGAAGGGGGTCATCCCCTCCTGCTGCTCCCCAGGCTGCAGTTCCAGTACGTTTTTCTGCTGGTCTTTCTGGGGTCATGATGTTTCATGGGGAAATCTCTCTGAAGGGGTTTTGCTGGCAGGGACCTCCCAGGACAGCAGGGAAATGTTTTCCTGCAGCTCTGCTGCAACTTGCTGCTGCTGCTAGGGGGATGGCGCGGGGCTGCACGAGCCAGCCCAGGAGAGCTGCAGGAGCACTGCTAATGTGCGTCAAAATGCATTGTGGCAAAACACTGTGGTTTTTCAACCAGCCCCTTTAATGACAAGCAGCTAGGTAAGGAAGCAGCTTGGGGGCTTCAGGGCCGTAGCATCACAGCAAGGGATGCTAAACTCCTTTCCCCGAGCTTCCTTTCCCCAGAGATCTTTGGCTTTAGAAGCTTGAGTGGAGTCTGAAGAGGATTTGGCACTTACAGGGAGAGCATCTGTAGGTATCTTGGAAAAACAATGATCTGCTGAAGTAACAAAAAGATCAAAAGCTGTCACCTACAGACTAGAGCGAAGCAGAAATCATCTTTCTGGGGCTGGTTTTGAGGGGTGGCGGTGACTGGATTTGTTGTATTCCCCAAGAGGCGGCTGCAGCTGTGCGGGGCAGGTGGAGATGGCCACCGGTGTCTTGGCCCCTTGTGTTTTGGCCACATGTCACCTGGGCTCTGGCAAGGATGTCGAGACCCCTGACTGTGCCTGCTCCCCTGAACCGCTCGTGTGAATAATAAAGAGCCCAAATATCGGTATTTTAACAGAGCCAGTGCAGTTATCCCCGTGCAGTTACCTTTAAAAACAGATCTTGGACTTGTGCTTGTGCTCCTCTTGCAGGAAGGATCAGCTCTGCTGGCTTGTGGCTTCAGGGCCGCAGCCGTGAATCGTGAGCCGTGGGCTCGGGGTGCTGGGACAGTGATGCTGGGCTAGGCTGGGGGCTCAGGGGTGCAGCACTCGCCGGGGCACCCCGCATCACACAGCCGTAACCGCCTCCAAGACTGATGCTCTTCTCTGGGTAATCGTTCCTTAACAGCAAACAGCACCTTCATAGCCCATGCTCATTTGCTGGGTCAGGTTCCTTTTGAACCACGTCTGTCACAGCCTGGCCCCAGTGCAGAAAGTGCTTTTTCAGCACAAAACTAAGAAGAAAGGGAAAAATGTGTTTGTGTATATTAAAAAAAAAAAAGTGTGTGCATACATTTAAAATGTGTGTGTATATATATGCGCACACACACATATATGCATTCATGAAAATTTCCCTGTTTTTTTTCTCAACACTTATTTAAAAATTGAAAACCCTTGAACGGAAGGGTCAAACTCTCCAGCAAATTTTCTGTTTAGCAAAAGCCACTCTTTGATAAAAAAGCTGCAGCTTGCTGCCCCTGAAGAAAGAGTGCTGCATGGCCAGGAGGAGTGGGACAGACCTGTCTGTCTGTCTGTCCACACGTGCTGCTAGCAGGAAGAAGATGAACACAGGACAGGCACGCAAGGCGGTCCTTCAGCAGTCGCCAGCCCCAGAAACTTCTGTAGTGCAGGAGCTTAAGCCAACACTGACAAACCAGTTTGTGGCTTTTGGTGTGTTTAATGGGCTTTTTTCTCCCATGACATTGTCCAGGCTGTTTCCCATCTCTTTCTGCTAGAGTTTTCATGCTCTCTGTCCCAGAGGGTACCAATGCCCTGCTGTGCATGGCTGCTGCCCTGGGCTGCCTTTTCCTCTCCGGTGGTTTCAGGAGGGATGGGAGAGCAGAGTTTGCTCCCAGCTCGGGGAGGGGTTGCTGCCTGCTGGGGGAAGGCAGTGTGCTTGATGCCGGGGAGCGAGGTGCTCGTATGCAGCAATTTGTGTTGCTCCCCAGCTGGCAGCCGGCCCCTCCACGACCTGGGGCACCCCATCAGAAGGAAGGGAAACGGAGGCAGAAGCGTGGTGGGATTCACGCCAGCAGCAAGTGCCAAAGTGAACCAAGCATGCCACACTCTTACTGTTAGAGGCACGGGCCATTTCTCCTTGGTGTGAGAGGCAGAGGCCAGTCTCAATTCCAGCACCACGCTCCTGCCATGTGCTGCTGGCTGCTGCTCGTTTATGCCCGGTTTCCCTTCCTGCCGGATCCATTACAAGCTCGGTGAGTTGCCCAAAAACATCACAGCAGAACACAGGCCCAGCCCTGGAAAGCAGAGAGCCCCTGCCCAGGGGCACCCCCAGGCGCTCCCCACCTGGCAGCCCTCACCCTGCAAGGAAAAAGGAGGGTAGGTGGCTCAGAAATCCTGTCCCATTACTTCAGAAGTGCCTTGTTGAAGCAGTGCTGGGAAAAGAAATGTTTGGATGGGAGTGGGATTCCTGCTATGCTCATTTGCACACAGTGCTGCTGCTTGAGATGGGTTTCTGCCCTGGCATCTGTACTGTTTTTAGGGAATTTGACTGCAGCCTAACCTACATTTGGGCAGAGGCTGTTTAGCAGCAGTGTGTTACCTCGTTGCCTCTGCTAGCAAATCCTATCACCTGGATTCCTCGTTAGATGGCTCTGGGGTCTGTAGGACCTGCCGTAGGCATTACTTATGAATTAGCGCCTGTTAACTAGTAGGTCTAATTGCACGGCTGCAGCCGTGTTGTTTAATCAGGAGCTCCGTGAGCTGCTCCCAGTATCGTTGGTGCTGGTGAATCACTGGCTGACATTTGGGCTGGAGCTGGAGCCACTGTGTTATGGAAAGGAATGAAACGAGATGTGGGGCTCTATTAGAGGGTGCCTCAAGAGCTTATTCACACGAGCCGTGCCTGGTGCATTCACATCTCCTCCCACACAGCCCTCATCCTGCCTGCAGTCACTCTCTGTCATCTCTTGCAAAGAGATGTGAAAAGATGTACATCTCCAGGAACCACCCTGCTCCCCCCTCGACCCTGCAGCATGATGAAACAGAAACATCCCCAGATCATCCTCCCCTTCAGAGCCTGAGAGACGAAGCTCCCCCAGTGCAGATGCTCTCCCCAGCCCCTGCAGGGAGACGGGGAACAGAGCTTGGCACATGTCGCCATTAGAGGAGCTGTTCCCTTGCCAGCAGGGACCAGTGAGTGTCTCCTCTCTCTCCTGAGAGCCATCGCTCATCCTGGCAAGACCTCTTGATCCCACTGCTGTCAGATCTGTGGGCTTTGGAAGGCAAAACACCTTGCTTGGACACCACACTTCATGTGCTCAGGAGCCCAGGCACGAGTCACCTTTCCCTCCCCTCTCAAACCATGGTCGAACCCTCGATACCGCTGTCCCCGTGTTACAAAAATGCCTTGCAGGTAGCTGTGGCCCCTCATGGGGCAGACGGCTCTTGTGCGGCTGAGCACTGCTGCATCTGCCTGCCCCGCTCTGGTACGTTGGTCGTGTTGCTGGTCTCTGCAGGGCCTTCTGCAGCGGGGTTAATCTTGTCCTTCTGTGTTTTTTAATTCTTCTTTCTTCCTCAGAGATGTCTTTTGTTTTCTTTAATAGGCTTCCAGTATCCCATTGTGTTTTCTAAGCTCTCCCCAGGCATCTCCCCAGCTCTGTGAGCCCGGTTTCCCCCTGCGCAGGGCTCTGTGGTTCTGCTGTACCCCTTCTGCTGGGATGGGGAGCTGCGGCTGTTACTGGCTGTGCTGGTTTAGATAACCGGTGGCAACAAAAATAAATGAGAGATGCAGTGAGGTGCCATGTTAATGCACTCCCCTACTTAGGCTTTTAAGGGGAAAAAAAAAAAGGTCTTCTGTGAATCATTGATAAGTTCAGCTTCACTAAGGGTCACTTATGCAAAAAAAACAATATCGATTTTATGTCTTTGCTTAGAGTAGCTTCCCACGCATCTGCTCAGGCTGCAGTGGGGACTCACTTATCAGCATATGACTCACCTAATCCTCTAAATCTTTCTGTTCTCAAGGAGCACCCAACCAGCTCACAGGATGCTTGACCTTATCCTGTAGGATCAGAGGTCTCTGCCATGCTATAAGCTGAGGCTCTAGACGTATTTTCCATGTTTGCTTTGTTCCCATTAAGCAGGAATATCTTTAACAAGTAAGATAGCTCTCCGAGTCCTTTACAAAGTCATTAAATGTTCATTAGGGAAGCAGTTCTGCAAACCCTTCAGATTCTTATTGATGTCCTTCCAGGGCTCTGACCTAATTCTGGAGTTCTCCCAAGGGTTGCATTGCTATTTGGAAAGAAACCAAAACAGGGATAATACCATTGTTGTGGAATCCCTGCTTGACTGCACACATACGTTCTCTTTTTAACACAGTCATTTCTGAAAATCTCCAAAGCTGAAACAGATACCTAAATCCAACCCCCCCGAATGCCCCAGCAAAAGAATCAATTCACGGGCAGCCTGGTGCAGAGGAGGTAGATACAGGGCCTTTCTCTGGACAGACAGTGCTTCCTCTGTCCATTCAAAACAAGAGGATGGAGTGTGCACATGCCTGCCTGGGATTTCCAGTCTCTCTGATGTATCCCAGAAGCTTTGACTCTCTGCAGGACAGGTCTGCAGGGGTGGGCTGTTGCTGCAGCCCACGGTCAGGATGGGATGCTCCCCAAAGCTCCATTCCCAGGCAAATATTTCATAATGGAGCAGGGGATGCCAACTGGGAAGCACAGATCTATGTCGACCCTGTGGAATGGAGACATATGAGCACTTTAATAACAGAGATGGCTATCAACAAAAATGCTGAAGGAACTAGTAAGCTATGCTTTAGGAGAGGTAAACTCAGCACATAGATTTAGCCTGGTGCACTTCATTGAGATGAAAATGTTCCACAGGTTTGTGCATAATGTCAAAGGAGTCTGGGCTCACACATCGTCACAGTCTCAATGTTTCTGAAAATTTGTCCTATGCAAATCCCAAATGAGTATAGAAAGAGCCCCCAGCTGTGCCCCATACAAGAGAAGTGTGGGACTCAGCCTCTAATTCAAAGCAGGTTGTTGGTTTATAGTGCAGGCTCTTAAGAGCTGTTACTGTGATCCTGAATTGCAACCCTACCTCCTTCATCTTCTGCAGAGGTTATTTGTCATCAGACCTGCAGCAGCATGGAGCCAGTGGTTTTCGTCATGCCTAGTAAGCTGCCCAAAGGGACGTTCAGCTCTTGTGCACAGAGGCTGAGTGCAGTGTTCCTGCAGACACCCAGGCATCCTCTGCTCGTGGGAGAATTTCACTCCAGCGTTCATGTATTCCTCCCAGCTCAGTGACACAGGCTAATCAGTGAGAATAACCTGAATTAGGAAAAAGGAAGGATTGAATTTTGTGTATCCAGAGTGCTTTACCTCTTCTTTTTTGTGCTATGTTGTTGAAGTTGCTGATATCTTCATTGCTGTTCTGTACACTTTTCAGTAAAACTAGATAGGTTTAGGAAGTTGCTTTAGAATGGCTGATTTGATTTTCCATTTAGACTCTGATTCTGCATATAGTCAGTGGACTGAAATCACATTTGCTTTCTTCTGTGACCCTCCTCTTGCCTGTTTTGCAGATATAAACACAGTCATCATTTCTCTCTGTCTCTTTGTTTTCCCTAGTACATGGGCTGCATTGAAGTGCTGCAGTCAATGAGGTCCCTGGACTTTGGCACACGAACGCAGGTCACCAGGTAGGCACTGTCAAACTGAAATTCAGCACAAGAATTAAAAGCCTGAGTGCTGATTTCTATACAAAGCCACAGGCTCATGCCAAGCTCATATACTCTTTTGAATAGGAGTTTGCATGCTTTGTTTTTCTTTTTCCCAAGTGATGACTTGAAATATTTGATCATTACAATAGGCTATTTGCATTGGGGACTGAATTGTTTCAGCCACAGACCTCATTTCTCTCTCAGTTCTTGCTTTGGATGCAGAGAGAATGCCCCTGCAGTCGCAGCACGGTACAGACATCCCCAGCGACTTGGGTTCTGGCGGCAGCCAGGCCGTGAGCGTGGGCTCAGCACTGCCCCTTGGCTCACCCAGGGTGCAGGGTGAATTTGTGGGTGCCGCTACAGCCCCGCTGCTGCTGTGGGTGGCCAAGGCAGTGAGCCTGGGTGCTCACAGGCATCTCTTCTGCTGCCTTCTCTCTGCTTCACACCTGATGCAGAGTGGCTAATGAATTTTTGTCAGATGTGACATTGCTTGGCCCTGTTTGCACCAAGGCCAGGCTCAGCTGGAAGTGGAGACACAGGGAAAACATGCTGAAATGCAGTCATTTCCAGCAGTACTTTGAGCCTAAGCTTCCAGGCTGCAAATCAGAAAAAGATGAATATTTTGGTCTCAGATACAATGGAAATTAGTTTAAACATGAAATATTTTGGTGGTCTTTAAAGAAGCTTGCTACTTCTGCTGCAGATTGCATCGCTGCCAGTCGTTGGGTGTAGACTATCAATATATGCATGTGTGGGGTTGTTGAAACGTCCTGTCAGGAACAGAACAGCCCAGCTTTATTTTTACCCATATAGTCCTTGTGTCTGTAAGTGCGTGCAATAGTGCTTTTCCAAAGAAACACCTTCTTCCCAGCTCAGAGCTGCGTGCTGCTGGGGTGCACTCATGGTCCTGCAGCATGGCTCCCAGCACCCTGGCCCCTGTGCCTCCAAATGCCTCTTGGAGGGCTGTCTGCATGCAGAGTATTTTTGCCCTGCCTTGGATGTGTTCCCTCCTCCCCTCAGCCATTTTTCTGGCATGGCTCATGCTGAGGATGCCAGAAGTGTGGTTTAGGCTTCTTGTGGCTGCCCAGCTCTTCCTTCCTGCTGGCAGATGATTTACAGATGCTCTTTTGCTTCCTGAAGTGTTCATATCAAACTGTCTGGAGACAGGAATGGAGCACGAAGAGATAAGCGTTAAACTTCTACCTATTGGCTCCCTGAGTTATCAGCTAAAATGAAGAAACAGAAAAACTGGAGTCCTTAAATGCCTATATATTGCACTCAATCAGCAGTTGTTGACAATTAAAATCAGCACAAGCACACACTCACCCAGTTCCTGCACGTGTGTACAAAGAAGTGCCTGAGATACAAATATATGTCCCTCACCCTAATTGTTTACTGACCAAAACCAGAAATGTGGTATTTTTTTGCCCAGAGTAATCAGGCTGGCGTGTTCAGACCCACTCGTATTCATCAACAGCATCAGCCAGAAAGTGAGGTTATCTCCTGTTTGTAAGATATTGACTCTGTGTGTTGCTAGACTTACAAAACAGAGATTTGGACGGTTTGTCTGGAAAATAATGAGTATGAATTACTGCCTAAAGAGAAGTTGCCAACTTAAATTTGGCCCAAATAATAAGGTTTTGTTAACCAGGGCTATGTGAAAACTTAACAATGGAAATATTTCCATCACCTAAAAAAAATGCCACTGCTGACCTTAAGAGGCTCTTTTGTGTATGAGAAATTCAAAATTAAACTGTTTGCAAACTGAATGTTGAAGTGCTGAGCTCATGCATGTGAACTTTAAAGTTTGATCGATTACAAACTAAGTGACAATAGCATTGATTATTCTATTGTTCTCCCAGGCGAGTAACTTTATAGATGGCCTGCTCAATACAACAACCAAAGACTTATTGGAAATTGTTCCATTTTAATAATCTGTGTTATTTGTACTGGGGGAAAACCATATTTTTCTCTGATGGCATTTCAGTAAACAAAGGGCCATGCTCTGTTTTAAAGCGATGCAGACAAGATCTCTAATTATGTCTCTTCCCTGTCCTGCTGCATGTCTATTTGCATTCTTAGTCTCCTGATCTCTAAAATTAAAGCTATTTTTTACCTACCTCACATGCATGTTGGAAAAATCAACAAGCTGATGTTTGTCGAAGTGCTGTGAGGAGTCAAAGGAGTTGAGTGTGAAGGATTTATTTTCCAGTTTATTGCCATACTTGCACTTTCAGAGTCACTTACCAGAGATGGTAAGAACTGGGGCTTCCAAAATGTGTTCTGTCTGGGCACATAAGTGTGATGTTTCAGGCAGCATGCAGACCTACCACCCGTACGGCTGACCTGGAGAGGTCCTTCAGACCTGGCATGGGGCTGGGGAAGGTAGAAGTGGCCTCCCCAGCACTGTGAATGACTTGTGAGACCGTAGGGGCCTTCAGGCTGAATGACCGCAGCACAGCAAGGGAAGAGCCAGGCACTGGGGTGCTCTTTACCCTTGGCCCTGGCAGTTGTGTGGTGAGGAGCTTGGCAGAGGAGGTTTCGCTGCAGCAGTTTTCTCTTCTAGCTTTCTGACAGTCTGCAACCCAAATTAGCAGGTTAATGCAGTACTGAGATGCTGCCCTCACCTGTGGTGCAGGAGAGCTGCAGTCTGGGCTGGTGACTTCTGGCAGACAGGCTGGTCCAAGCACTGGGGTGACAACATCCTGAAGTCCTGCA
The DNA here is from genome assembly GCF_040182565.1 of Anser cygnoides. Lineage (NCBI taxonomy): Eukaryota > Metazoa > Chordata > Aves > Anseriformes > Anatidae > Anser > Anser cygnoides. The sequence continues at coordinate 21,891,291 of NC_089883.1, read as the reverse complement.
GCTAAAGCTCACAGAACTCACCCGCCAGTGCTGCAAGACCTAATGACAAGGGTGGGTGGCTCTGAATCATCTCGCTGTGATGTATACCTCGCTGTTGTCCATTGTGGGAAAATATAATCCAGATTGAGATGAATTTAAGAAAGTCCCTGCTCCCTTCTGCACCAGTTGAATCAGCTGGTTTTAAATCCAGTCTGTAGTAAACTCAGGGTCATTTGCATTCAGCTGAAGCCTTGCTGGGGTGGGCTAGACCCACATGTAGCACTGCTGAGTGCTGTGCAGGGAGACACCATGTCAAAACCAGCCACGAGTTGTGTGCTTGGTTCCCAGGGCTACGATGTGGAGCTGATGCTGTCGATTTTCCAGGTCAGCCCTGCCCAGGCGGTTTGCTGACATCTTCACTGTGCCACACATCTTTGTTTAACCAGGGGGTGGGAGACTCATCATAGCACTCTCTTGCTCTTATTATATCCCTTCCGTTTCTCAGAAATGTGTGATCCCAAGTTACATGGAGATGACAAGAGCAATGCCAACAAATAACAGTAAGGGTAGCAGGCTCCTCTGCTCGAGAGACTTTTTATTTTTAAGGGTGTGTCCTGGTTCCAGTTAGGACAGAGTTAAGTAGCTCATAGTAGCTGGTAGGGTGCTATGTTTTGGATTAGGATGAGAAGAGCGCTGATAACATGCTGATGTTTTAATTGTTGCAGAGCAGTGTTTACACCAGGCCAAGGACTTTTCGGCTTCTTGCTCTGTCCTGCCAGCGAGCAGGCTGGGGGTGCAGCAGGAGCTGGGAGGGGACAGACCCAGGACAGCTGACCCAAACTGGCCAAAGGGTTATTCCATACCATCTGACCTCATGCTAAACAATATATAGGGGTGGCTGGCCGGGGTGGGGGGGCCGGCTGCTCGGGAATAGGCTGGGCATCGGTCAGCGGGTGGTGAGCAATTGCGTTGTGCATCACTTGTTTTCTTACACATTATTATTGTTAATACTATTATCATTATCACTATTATTATTATTATTGTTATTATTATATTCCTTATATTCCTTATATTCCTGTCTTAATAAACTGTCTTTATCTCAACTCACCGGCTTCACTTTCCCGTTTCTCTCCCCCATCCCAGAGAGGGAGGGGGGAGGGTGAGCGAACGGCTGTGTGGTGTTTAGCTGCCAGCCGGGTTAAACCACAACAGGGTGTTTATTGTGAGCACGCCGTGCTTGCTGCTGACAGCACGAGGCGCTGGGGCTGGAGCCCCTGTACTGTGGAGGTGGCAGCTCTGCCGGTCCCACGCCTGCACTGGACCCTGACCTGTCCTCCCCTTGTCCAGCCCCTTGGCTTTTTTCCTTTTACACATCTTCCAGTTCTGTTAAATCAAGCTTGGTGTCTGGACATTTATGGGAAAGGGGATTCTGTATCCCAGGTCAGGGCACTGACTTGCAAACTTGGAAGTGGTCAGGCAGCGAGGCTGGGGCGAGGGGTGTCTGAAATGGGCTGGTGGGGCAGCCGGTCGAAGAAGGCTGACTTTGTTTGGGAGATTAATTTCAACTTTGTTGAGACACACAATCCCCTTCTGTTAGATAGTGTAGGCAGAGCCCTTGATGCTTAAAAGCAAATCTTCAGCAGCATGCTTACTTGCTTACATCAGCCCCTCGCTCTTCTTTTGCTCTCATTTGGGGAAATAATCAACAAAGCGTCTCTCTGTCAGCGCTGTGCTTCCCCTCCTGCACGCACACTCGAAGGAGCATCTGTGGTGGGGCTTATTCCAGAGGTGCAGGCCCAGAGAAGAAGTCTGGATTTGACTGTACAGCTGAGCTGATTTAAAGGTTACGGGTGCCAAAAATGGGGGTGACAAGGGCCACAGAGCCCTTGGGCCTGGGCGAGCAACCACAAGTCCCCTCTGTCCTCGGCTTCTGCAGCACCCACTGGCTGTAAGGGGTTGTGGTGCTGGTCCAGCCCAGCCCCGGAGCTGTGGAGCTGACCATGGCTGCTTGCTCAGGAGCTGACCCAAATCTCTCCCTTTTGTTATGGAAAGCAAAAACTTTCCGTGCAAATTACCAGTGGTTGGTTTATGGTTTCTGCACGGGCACCACAAGACTGACAGACAGTGATGCCACTTCACATGGCAAGAGATGCCTGAGGTGTCGAGGAGCAAGGTTTTCTTAGCCTAAGCCGAGAAGAACGATTTAAATTCCTCACAGCTCTCCTGATTTCATTCTGTGGCTCCCAGGGTCAAGAGGAATTGCCACAGAGTATGGCAGTGGAGTTATCTAATTCAGTGTGATTTAAAAGAAAAACAAACAAACAAACCCAAAGTGCTTTGCTTTGGGATGAGTGACAAGGAGGAGAGAAATGAAAAGCAGCAACATGACTGGAATAACAACATGACTGGAATGGCAAGTGTAAAATGGACAAGCAAATGCCTGAACGCATGAAGCTGCACATTCATCTGAGAACAAGATTAACTACAAGGCCTACACAGGTCTATGCCGTCTGGCAGATCTGAAAGCAGAGACTTGCCCAAGCAAGTGACTGAAAACGAACAGCTGTACGAAGGAGTTAATAGCAGGTTTACAGGAAGAAGGCACAGATACAGAAAATCCTATTTCAGTTTATCACGGTTATTTCCAGAGTTTCTTTTCTTCCTAGTGTGCAGTTTCCAGGTCAGGTCTGCCTGCCCCATAGGAGTGACTGAAATGTAGAGGTGTTCAGTTATAGCAGCAAGGTGTTATCAAATGGCTGCTCCTCACATCTTTAAAATAATATTTGAGGTTTGTTAGATCATCTGGAAAACCATCCAGAGATACATAGGAAGGAATAGCTGTGAGAAGATGACTTCCCCTACTAAAGAGAGGAAATAGAAACTATTAAGTAGAAATGAGTTGCCTATGTTTTTGTTCCTGTTTGCTGGACAATTGCTTCAGAGCAGGGTGAAGTGGGCAGTGACAAGATGTGCTTGTAGCAGAATGGAATCCGCTGTGGACAGCTTTGCCTGCAACTACTTTTTCCGCACAGGCTGCTTGAAGCATGCAGGAACTCATTTGTCACCAAAATAGAAGACTTCCCTGTTTTTCCAATTTTTTCGGTATCTGGTTTTCTTTCTAGGTAGAGCTAGACTTGAAGGCTCCAGGTAGCCTTAATGTCTTGGCTCTAATTTTAATTTCCTTTAATATTGAATGAGAAGATGAGCTCTCATTTTCCAAACGAATCATTGGAATCTGCAAGATCATCCTGCAGGATGCCGTTCCCATTTTGTTTAGCTTTGGCCTTTCTATGGGTAACACTGAAATAAAAAAGGAGCTAAATGAGGGATGCCAGGATTTCATTTCAAAAGCATATTTTTAGTTGTGCAGGGGGAAATGCTTTGCTTTGAAAGGGTAAAAAAAGGCTGTGTTTGTAAACTGAATCTGAAACATCTTGTGTAGCCCACTATAATGCTCGTCTTCTTCCCTGCTGGTTTCACTCAGAACATATTCACTACATTTTTGTTACTTTGCCCTTGGTGAGGTCTCCAGGTTCTCAGGACTTTGTCTGACAGGAAGACTCCATTTAATATCAGCAATCTCCAGTGCTTTATGCTCACATAATTCAGCAACATCTGTGGGGCACCATGCTGGGGCCAGCAGAGATGCCAGGGGTCAGCGGCGCCATGCTGGGTGCTTGCGGCCCACCCCTGCTCCTCAGGCCCAGCACAGGCCCCAGGCTGACTGTGCTGCTTGGGATGTACCTGGCTGGGAGCCTCCTGTCCCGGCTCTGTCTCTGGCAATTTTTAGCCTTTCTGAAGGAAACTTTCTCTGGAATTAAAGCCCAGCAGCGTGTTCCACCCACACACCCGCCAGTATCTGAAAATAGACGGACTTTCTTAACTAGCTTGTTTCCTAATTAGCTCGTTGGGTAATAACGCAGTAAAATAAGCAAAAAATTAAACAAATTAATTCCTTTCCCCTCAAGCATTAAATGAAATCCAAACCCTTGAAAGCCCAAGTCTGAACTCAGGCCAAGGCGGCCCATACAGGAGGTACAGCGTGAAGCGCTGGCTGCGGGATGGGGCTGAGGGATGCCCCCCACACCCCCGGCACAGGTCCCGGGTGGCCAGAAGGGTTACGGGCTGCAGGCCAGACCCTGCACGGTGGCTTTGTGCTGTTAGCAGTGTGTCTGGCTCCCCAGGACATCGTCCAAGGGAAAATTTGGAAAATGGAAAATTTGCGCCAGTAACACCTGCGATTGCTGGATTATCAAGATAAGGCTATCGGGTTGGATCCTGGAATTCGTGGCATGCTGCAGCAGACCTGGCCTTTCCTTATCTCCAGGATGTCCAGGAAAGTTAAGGAAATCTGCTAAGCACATCCCAACCCAGTCAGTCACCATTTTTCCATTGGCTTCAAAACAGTAAGTGTCAGTCAGGGAAAAGTCTATGGCTGCCAATAAAAGATTTTTTTCCCAGCTGCCATGCTAACCTCCATCAGGACTGTTGAGTGCTCTATATGTGCTCTATATGTGGAAACCAGTCACCTGACTGATTGTATATCAGAACTTGCTTTCATGAAGTGTGGGAAATAGATGCAGCACGACACTTGGTTATATTGAGTAATTTAGCTGTCTCTGATACAGACCATTGGTACTTTATGCCTTACGCTTCTGTTTTCCTAAGTAAGAAGCACCACAGAGATGACTGTGTGTCTGGGAAAGGACATCTGATTTGGGAAATACCTGCTAGAGATGGAAAGATATGAAACTGAGACCTCAGATTTGGAAAAGAAGTTGCGAAGCTGATTACAGCACCAAACTTCTCCCCTGAACCATGACTTTCCAAAACACTATGATAAAACCCCTTGCCTACGAGAAGTGGCCTTGAAATCCAGCTTCAGCTGAGCAAACCATGCACCTGCACCTTAAAAAGGGAAAGATTTATGCAGTATTCCCCGAGAAAAGCCTTCTGCATGGAGGGATACAGAACTGTTGACAGCAACACTCAAAGATCTTTTTTTTGTGTGCATGTATATGTCTAACCAGTGGTTTGACCAAGAATGTCACAGTTTGGCAAAGAGATGTGTTATCAGCAGCCCAGGTACCAAATCCTGGAATGACTGTCACGCCTAGCAAGGGCAGTGCTGGGAAATGTCCATGCATAACTCCCAAACAGGGTAGGCTGGGAAGCAAGAATGTTCCTGTGAGAGAAAAGTGTGGGAAATTGGCTGAAGTGCAGATGAAATATTTATTTTTTTTAAAGAGAACCCCCAAACACCAGGAAGCCTATAAGAGCACCCAGCTGGCCTCACTCAGCACACCCCTGGTGCTCTAAATAAAATGGATTAAGGCAGGTAGGAGCCCTCCCTGCCAATAAGAGCCCTGCCAACCTTACTGAGAAAAAGGACTTGAAGGCATGAGGTCCTTGGAGTTTCATTGTGGTTAGCTGATTTTATTTTATTTTTTTTAAACAAATAATTTTCATTAGGTGACGCTGGTACATTTTGTGAAGAAAAAGAATCAACCCAAAGCAGGCTGTTGAATTATTGTGTTTCATTAAATACTTTTTTTTTTTTTTTTCCTTTTTTAACACTGGGAGGGATAAAAATGGAAAAACAACTGTGAAAGGCTTTCCGGAAGATTTAAGTGTTTCTAAGTGGAATTATAACAATAAATCACAAGGTTGCTGGCCCTGTTACAGCTGATGCATGTTAAATGATCCAACAGTTTGTGCTGTATTTTTCTATTTGTAGGGAAGCAATAAGTCGACTGTGTGAAGCCGTATCAGGTACAAATGGAGCGATAAAGAAGCGGAAGGTAAATACAGTTTTAGCTGAATGATTATTTTTTTATATCTGCTTCTGATAAGCCTGATACATGATTCCCCAACAGGATTCAGCCCATGGTGGAGTGCATGTTAATTCATCTGAGCTTGGTATAACACAAAAGCGTTTGTAGCAGGATGCATAGCCTGCTTGTTCTGGGTGCTCAGGTTGCGCTGGACCTCTTCTCACCAGGGTTAGTGCTCTGCCCAGCGCTCCTGTTCCTACCAGCCTTTGCAGTGCTCAGTGCTTAGCAAATCCTAGGTTCTGGCAGGTAAGATGTAGGAGGTCTTTTGAATAGTGAAAGGGAGGTCCTTCACTGGAGGAATACCCGATTTTTATTTATATTGAAAAAAATAAGCACAATGAGAAAGGCAGTGTTTAATGGGCCTGTCATTTATTTAATAGCTGGCATGCAGAGGGGGTCAATGCAAGTGGCTGCTGTGGGGCAGTGTTCACGGGAGGTTATTGGTTTCCTTGTGTAACCGTGGAGCTCAAGGTGAACCAACATGCTCCTGAAAAATGAATGCATGAGAGAGTGTCTTGATTTACTCCGAAACACTTCATCCTCAGGAAACGAAGCGGAGTTTGGTGGGAAAGTTACACATTCTGAGCTCCTGAGCCAGCTATAATATTTAGCTCCCTGGGTTTTTGTTTCTTTAACACTTTTCCACATTATTGACATAATAAACATGTACATGAGTCATACTCAAAGCTGATATTTGTTAGAAAGTCTACTTGTGTTTGATCATGACATTATCCCTGTTCCCTTTAAATTCTCAACAAAATGCTATAAAATCTACTTGACTCTGATATACTTCTGCCCCTGACAAACCCAGTTGACAGTCTCTTTCTTTTGTTTATGTTCAAAGCCTCCAGTTAAGTTTCTGTCTCCTGTACTTGGCAAAAGTAACCTTCAGTTTTCTGGCATGAATATAAAGCTGACCATTTCAACAAACAGCCTCACGTTGATTAATGTTGACACACAGCAGGTAGGATACATGTAAATCAGTGTCCTTCTCTCTGTGCTACCATATTCTCCTCTTTTTGTGATATCTGTAAGAAAGGCTGGGTGCTTGAGTGGAAAGCAGCACCCTCTAGTCTTCCCATGTATGCCTGATAAAGCTGAACTGTGTGATTCCTCTGAATTTAAAAATTAGAGTATTTTGGAGGAATTCAAGATATGGCACATGCTCTTTTTGTTTGTGATAGTGTCCTTTGTGCCCAGGGATCTCTAAGCACTTGGCAAACTGTTTCTCTCCATGTGTCACTGTCTGTACTGTGCCTAATAAACAAGGCACTAGTCCTGACTGGAGTTTCTGACAAATCCTAGGGGAAAGAAAAAATTGACATAAATTATGAGTCAGAGCTTGGCTTTGCAGTGGTTCAAAGCTATTTTACAGCTGGGTAATATATGTGCATATATCAGTTACACTACACAGATTCCCTGGGCTCTGTTGAGGCATGTTCCTGAGAGCCTGGGTCTGCCCTGGGACTGGGGCGTGCACCCTTCGTGGCAGATGCAGCTGGGAGCTTCGCGTTGCCCACCTAATTCCTCCTTCAGCTGCTGGCTTCAGCTCCCAGCATGATCTCACCCAGGGCCAGCAGCGGGTTTCCTTCCAAGCTGGAGCAGGGGAGCATCGGGGAGGTAGTTTTGATTCACTGACTCTAAGGACCTGTTGCACGGCCCCGAGGCCAGGCCGAGCATCGGGCAGCTCTTGGGACTTTCCTGCAGCACTGAGCTCTCCTGTGCTAGGAGGAGCAAGGGTCCATGGCCTGAGGCTTCCCCTCCTTTCAGCTATAGCAGCAAAGGGCTTCCCTATGCCAGACAAAGCTCTGGGGGCTGGCAGCTAACGTATGGCCTTCTAAGCTGTTCCTGTTTGATACAGGACTAAACCGGACAGACGGATCTCTTTGCAAATGCACTCGCGTGCCCTGTTGCTGCAGATGGGGGTGTTCGGGGGACTGTCTTAAAGCTCTTTCTAGATCTTTTCTTGCTATGCCTTTGCAAGTTGGAAATCCTGTTTATTCCGTTCCTGCACTGCTGCCATATTTCATTGTGTTCCCACTTGTGTAATCTTGTGCACTTGATTTTATAATAAATTGCAGTTTGTCTCCAGAGATGAGGTAGTGTTTGAAATGAAGAAAAGTTGATGCATGATCTGGCCACCAACATTTCTACCAGATAACAGTTTGGTGCTAGTGCTGAGAGAGAACGTGATCAGAGTATCAGTATTTGTACTGTTACTGTCAGTTACTGTTTGTAAAAATGCAACTGTTATATACTTCATGCATTTAAACAAAAATTTTGGTCATTTTAAACTGAATTAATTTCTCAAGAATTTGTAAAAGCATCCAGTGTTTCCAGTTTTCTCCTGTCAGAGACTCATGTAGCTTTATACAGACCAGGTTAGAAGCTGTTGGCTGAATTCATTCTGAAAACCCTTTAAGGAAGTTTGATCAGATGTTTCCAAGCGTGAACAGGTTGTCTCTAAAAATACTCCTATTTTTAGTTTCTTCATTCACAAATGATGTGTCCATGTATTAATAGATTGGGTTGTGATGAACTTAATTGCTTGCTCTGCTGTTTTCCAAATGCGTGGCACATAAGCATGTTTAACTACTTTGTCATGCTTTTCAGATTATTGCCAACCATCACATGCAGTCCATCTCATTTGCTTCTGGAGGTGACCCAGTAAGTATTGATTTATAAGATATACTTCCGCAGGTATAATGAAATTATTATCAGAACAGAAGTACCTGCAAATACTTTATTTCATCCTGTCCTATCCACAAGCACTAACAGTATGCCATGCTTCTGCATCGTGACTAGGATAACAATAAAACAGTGGGCCTGAGATGGGAAAGGACGCTTGGAACAGAGATTCAGTGGCTGTTTGATAGCTAGGTAGAGTTACTTTTCTCACTGTCCATCAGTGAGCCTCAGTTCACTCAGAAGTCCCCAGACCTGGGGACCGAAGTGTAAGAACACACAAACATAGGAATTATATCAGTTCTATGTAATCCCATGCTGAGTCACAAAAGTGGTCAGCACCAGTGCCTGTAAATTTTAAACATATTTTAAGTCAGACAAAGCTCCTACAAGACAAGCATGGCATTATTTTGCTTGCAGACATGCAGTTTTCTCCTAGTATTATAGTTACAAACTCATTGATGTCATGCAAGAAGTTTTCTATTCTCTTCCAAATCCTTTATTGGAAATGATTGTAAGTGAGGAATCTGTCATCCATAAACATGACCTATTCACTCCTCCAATGTCAGCAAGTTCCTAGCCCTGCCAGTGTTCTAAATTTCATACTCCATGTGCTGTGAAAACAGTATTTTTTTAATCAGTTTTGAATTTTCTGCCCTTCAGTTTTGTGAAATGTCTCCTTGTTCTTGTGTTATGAAACAGGGAATATAGAAGGCTCTGGGTCATGTTCTTGATAACGTGGGGGCTGACGCCAGGCCTAGCTTTGAGTGGAAAATAGCAAATCGGCCCCTCTGGATTTGGGACCAACCAAGGGAAAATAGCTGGGAACCAGGCCTGTGTGACTGATGGATCTTCTCTGGAGGGCCATCGTGGTGATGTAAGAAGCCCTCTGAGAGGTTTTGCCCAAAGTTGCCTGAAAACAGGAGCTTTCTGGAGCTGGGGTGGGAAGTGAGGAGGGAGCATGTGTGCAGTCACTTAATCTGTCTTGCCTCTGAAGTATGTACTATGTCCTAGATGCTGGCTGTGTAAATAGTTTGTCTTTATGTACCATCTCCACTTTGGAAAATTCAGGGATACATTTTCAGACTTACGCTTAGTGACTTATGCGCAGTGGGCTGGATGGGTAATTCCACAGGGCTTGTTTACCTTTTTTTAGTGGTGGTGTTTTTATTACTATTATTGTTATCATTATCCTGCACCGGTCCTACATAGTGATCCCATCAGATCTCACAGGATACACAAGGGCTGGGTCAGTGCTTAAGTGGTAGGACCTCCAAGGAATGTGCTAGCACAACAATGTGCTGCAGGGATTGCTCTTGGTGGTGCAGCTGAGAGAATGTGTAAAACAGAGGTCTCGGTATGGGCGGGAACTATGAATCTAGTGGCACTTCACACAGGGCAATCCTGGTGGCTTGTTGAGCTTTTTTCAGAAATTCCCCTTACATATAAAATGTGCTATGGTTTCCATAGGACATGTCTCTCCACCTGTCTCCACATTCACGGCCTGAACACAGTTCAGTGTTGCTCTTCACTGTTACGGAATGGCAGTATTCTGCTCTAGAGGGGGCTTTATTTTAAAGCAAAGCCATCCATGCAAGTACTTAAACATTGTAAAGATATAAAAATAGCAGGTACTACTGTAGTTGCTTTAGTTTTCCAGTTGCTCTCAAGATCTAATTTATTTTGAAAGTGTATGCTAAAATATTTATGAGCCTTAAGAAAAACCTGAGAGGAAAAGGAAGGAAATTGAGCTCAATAAATGCATGAGAAATATTTAGCTTTCTTTGCTTTAATGATATTAAGTTTGGAGATTTTTTTTCTTTTAATGATCTAGGACAAGATCTGCTGACCCTGAGATCTGCCTCCTGTGTCATTCATTGTGAATTATTAAATGATTGTTCTTGTGCATATTGCAAATTGCCTTTGTTTCCTGCCAGCTGATTGCATCTTCCCTCAAGAGAGCCATGCCTTTAAGCTGCGAATTGCGCTTTCCCCATTCCGCCTTAAAGATCCAAAATAACAAAATGCATCTTTAATTATTAAAAGAATGTTATTCATTACCTCTCCATTTTTACTATAACACTAAATCATCAAGTGACTCTTTGCTTTTGCAATATGACCAGAAATTTTATTTTTTCCATGCCAGTTCCCTTTTCAGTTTCACAAGAAAAAGTGATCATTATTTCAGTGCTGGCTGGAAAAAGAAATCTGAAACAGACAACTGATTATACTGAGGTTGTCTGATCTCAGCGGCAGCCTTGAGGTCCAGAGTAATTTAACCTGATGTTAGCCAGACTAAAATCAGGCAGCAGTGATTGAGATCAGATCCCTATTGTGTTCTGCAACTTTGTAAAGATCAGCTTTTTCTCTAAGATGCCTTTGAAAGTCAATCTTCAGGCTACAGATTGGGAAAATTCTAACTTGCCCTTTGCATTATTTTTGCACTTTTTAATATTCCATAGATATTGATAAGGACTGTTCCAGCTAAAAGATGTGACTGGAAGTCACGCAGCTCTGATGCTTTCCACAGGAGAGGCTTTGAGCTTTGTGGGAGCAGCAGAAGAGAGCAGTATTGTCTGCTGATGAGGCACCAGCTGAGTTTCTTCTGTTGCAGAGTTTGGAACTGAAAACACAGTTTATTGGAAACCCAAAGAATGCAAAATGGTCTACTGCATTTATTACAAGAAAAACATTCCTGCACAATGACTGTGTCAATATCCACCAGTGTATCACTAATCCTTAGCCCCCTTTGCTAGAACCTCTAATTTTTCCTGAATGAAGTATTTTTTGAAAGCTGAAAATCTCTCTGTGTACACTCAGTTGCTTTGTTATGGCGGTAGCTGAACAATCCTACTGTCCATGATGATAATTTTAAAATATTTGTGTTCTTCTTTCCTAAAGGATACGACAGACTATGTTGCATACGTAGCAAAAGATCCCGTTAATCAGAGAGGTATGGAAACAATTTCCAGATTGTTATGCATGTTTTTACAATTGCTTTATCTGTACCAAGGAATTGCTTGAGTTTTAAAATCAGAACTACTGAATAGCCCAATAGTCTATACAGTTTCCATCTTCCATGTATGGATGGGAGTGATGGTATGCAGACTGTGGCTTTAGATGTCATACTCTTTGTGCAATTAAGTGAGGATCCATGGGTCAGATACACAGGATACACCTGTGCCAGGTGCTGGCCCTGCGCTGGGGCAGGATTCTTCCCCAGGCAGCCAAAAATCAGGGCTCTGCCTTGCTTGGGGAGGAAGGTGCAGGAGCACTCCATGAAGAAACCATAAACGGAGAGTTTCTTTTATTGAGGTATAAGTTGGTATTATGATTAAAATACCCCCAGTGCAACTTCCTTAGCACATAATGTCCTAAAGTTATCCAGATGCATAATTTCACGCTCAGCTTTTCTGCTGTAAGCATTACAGCTTGGCTCTATTTTCTGGTATAAAGTGCATTTACCTAATTAAAGCAAGGTGTCTCTTTGCAGCATGCCACATACTGGAATGTCCCAACAGGATGGCACAGGAAGTAATAAACACCATAGGGCAGGCTTTTGAGCTCCGGTTTAAGCAGTACCTGAAGAATCCCTCCAGCCTGGTTACTTCTAATGAAAGGTCAGTATATTCTCAGTCACTTCACTGGCAATTTTCTTCTCTTACTACTTTTCAAGAAAACAGTATACTCCATATATAAGATGCTTTGGATATGCATTCTGGACATATGCTAATTGTAATATATGCTGCATGTACAGAGTATAATAGATGAAAATTAGCTTATTCCAGTAAATGCCACTGATTCCAGTGACATTTGTACAGGTGCATAACAAGATAGAATTCAGCTGTATTGTTTCTTAGCTGGAACAGCCTTATTTTAAATGATGCAAGTAAATTGAGCAAATGTTCAAATTATTCTGCCCAAGCAAGGGCAGAGTAAATGAAGTGGAGAAGTTCTGCTGTATAAATATGATGAACACACACTGAGCTCAGTCCCGAGCCATGCCAAGTTTAAATTCACTGCAGCTGTGGAAATTATGTGGTGGGGGAAAAAAGCAGTTGTAGTTCACCTTTGTGCTGTTCTGCTTGTGTCCTGGCAGGGGCCTGCAGTTCCACCTGGTATGACTTGAATCAGCATCACCTACTGAAATAAGCCCAGCCACTATTTGGCATTTTAAAGTATGCAGTCCTGTCCTCTGCACATTGTTCAAATTACAGGACCTACATTAAATTTCAGACTGCAATTCCCCATTTCAACTACCCTTTTCCCATTGCACTGGACACACAATTCTTGCTTTGACTTATGGCTATCCTCACAGGTTAGCCATGTCTATTTTTCTCAGGCTTTTCTTTAGTGATGCTGAATTGGATCCCTTGCTACCTCCCACAAGCAGGTAAACCTGTAAAGCTGCTTAGCTGCTTCCTGAAACCCTGGAGTCAGTGTGCAGGTGGTGTCACTGCTACAGCACCTGACACAATGGAACAAAACTGGTTTTATTCCATGACAGTGGTACCACCTTCAGGTTATATTTATCTCATTATATAGTGTTTCTAGCCATTCAACTGCTAATACTAGTCTGTTTACACTGGAGACAATAGCCAGAGGAAGAGTCTGTGCTATGAAAGTCTGCTAGGTTATGCCACAAGTAAATTGCAGAAAGGAGAAATGGAAGATGCTAATTAAATTCCCTCCTTGAGCCAAAACCACAGCCATTCTTGGAGAGTGGTCCTCAGACAGAGAACTCGGATATTGCTGTGTGAATGAGTCACCCACCTCCAAACTACTATGAATCACATAATCAAATACTTGCACTGCATATCACATAATCAGCTACTTGAACTTTATCTCTTTCCTGCTCGAGGCCTTTTATCCAATTATATTCTTGTTAAACAGAGAAGTAAGATTTGAGATGAGCTTTTTATTTCGGGACCGGAGACAGTACAGGAAGCGCCTAGTTATTTTGCAGTGTATCAGCTGTACATTTAAGCTATCATCATTCTGTTTTAGCTCAAGAAAAACTTCGGCCACCATCCTTCATGTCATTCAGTGTTTTCTTCAAGCAGAAACAGAATAGTTGTATTGATTCTGATTATTAAAATCAGAGTGCATTCCACTTGGGAAAACTTTTTTTTTTGTAGCAATGTTTGATTTTTCTAAAACAGTGTCATGCCTAAATGCATGAGGTTTTAATTTTCTTTTGTAAGTCATGTCTCTCTCCCGTCCCCCAATCCCTAGATTTATACAGGTGAGATGAGAAGCCAGAGGAATCAATTTTATGGTCAACAATTTGGATACCTTAATGAACAACACATTGGCATCTCAGGGATCTGGGCTGTCTGGTGCTAAGATCATCTCATGGCAGCCTGAACTATGGTGACTCCATTTTTAATCTGGAGAGACGTACCTGGAAAAATAAACAACTCTAAAAGTTTAGACCCAAACCCCTTTATAGCCTCTGTATGGCTAATCTGTATATCGTGTGATGCACAAACACTTGGGATGTTTGCCTGCATTAGAAAGCAGTTGGTAACATTAGTTTCTTTTTTTTCCCATATTTTTTCAGTGAGGCAGCGAATACTAATGGATCAGCTGGGAATTTACAGGAGAGGGAAGATCATGAATATTACAATGAAATTCCAGGGAAAGAGCCTCCCACTGGTGGAGTATTAGACATGCGAATGAAAGTGCAAACAGGCCAAAGGGCTTGCTGTCTTATACAGTGCAGAAAGCAGCCTTGCTCAGTAAGTACATCATCTTCTGGAATAACTATTCACTACCTATTATGGGAATGAATAATAAAGTGTTATTGTGGTATAAAGCATGGTGTTAACATCAGAACCAGGTCCTGATTATCCTGGGAAAGGTTTTTTAGGCAAGATTTAATGATGCTTAGTACATAATTAAATCCCAAAGCACTTTCTGAAGATTAACTGGTTTGTCTTTAGAGTACTTTTAGGAGACCAAGGATTCCCTTGTTCACTTTTTAGTTGTGAGAAGGAAATAGATACAGACTTGAATAGCTTATCTAACAGAACATTTATAAAATCTGGGACTTCCTGGCTCCAAATTCTGTGATCTGATAAGTATTTCATCTTGTCCATTATGTTCTACAATCTATACATGCAACATTAACTGATTGCAATGTATATGCAACATTAATTACATTTGGAATGTTTGAAGAGATTCTGTCAAATTAGCCACAGCTTTCAAGGACAGCAAAAATGCAAATATCCATGGCTTTTGCCTGGGATAGTCACAAATTAAAAAATAAATAAATCAGGAAACACCGTCATTTCCTCATTCAGGGAAGCAGGCAGGCACTATCACTTTGCTAAGGGGGTGTACACTCAGCCATGCCTGCCGGCAGCAAGTTGGTGCCACTTCAGAAGTTGCTTCTCCCAGTGGTGGTTTGTCTCTGGCAGCAACCACTCCATCAATTTTCGAGTATGTTAATTTAAACCATAGTCCACGTCTGCTGTGGGTCTGGTAGACTCCATCCCTGGCCCCCAAACAATTCTCTAAATGGTATGTGGCTCTATCCTGAGTTTGCATTCAAAGCTCTCCAGGGTTGCAAGAAACTACCCTGCAACATGTAATTGCAATTGTCTTCTTTCCATGGGGTGTTAACTTTTTCTTCTTAGTTCCCTTCAGTTCTTTTAGGGATTCTTGGTGACTGTTTTACCATGATGTCTGTAGTTCTTCTTCCTTGTTTTTTTATTGCAAGGAACAGTTATAAGGAAATATGAACTTTACCTAGGAGTTAATCTGTTCCTGCTGCATGTTCTTTATACGTCATCATCATATTTCAGTTTATGACTTCAAAACTATCTCCCTTGAAACTGTTACTTTTGTGACTTTGATTAAAAAAAAAAAAAGTGCCTCCAGCTCAATCAGACCTGGCGTCAGAGTTCACCTTCATGATAACATCTGTAGAAATGACAGTGAAAAAATGAGTTGTCCATTAAAGAATTGGGGCTCAGTTCAGCTGCTGAAACCCACACCTGGTGCATCTGCACAGGACTGGCAGTTAGGGCATAGGATTTAGGTACATTAAGCCGTAGATACATTACTGGGCAATTAACAGTCTCAGTGGGGGTTGAGTATGTCCAGATGTGATATCCTGGAGAAAGTATCAGCATGAAATATTGAGGAGATGGGATTTTTTTGTGAAGATTTGTTAACTGGATCACAGTTAACTAGTACATGGATGTTATGAAGTTATCGGAGGTTTCCAAGGGACTATTGTATGTGACTCTTTTTATGATTTTTGTGCAGACAGGCAGCCCAACATTCATCAATATATATGAAAATTGCCCAGAAGAAAACAAAACTGTGGGTATGTACTCTATTTTCCTTCACTTGTGTATGCAAAAAGTAACCAAGGCAACCTGACTGGAAGGGCTGTGCCTTTGCTTTCCATACAATGGTGAAAAGTGTCCTGCTTAGTGGGTCATTTCTGGTTTCCTAGATGAAGGGCGGACAACAAAGCCTTACAGCTTTTCAAAAGGGCACTAATCTGTCTTCATGTCTTCTGGCAGACTTACTCATTTTACTTGTCATGATACTGTACAGTAGCTCTTTGTTGTTTTATTCTTTCCCACTCTTTGAAGAAGGAGGATATTTCTTTGCTTTAACAGTCTCTGAAAATACCCCTTCCCCCTACAAATACACTAGGAGACCCAGCTGTCAGCGTTGGGTTGCTGTTCCAGTGGAGTCTGTGGCCTTGATTCCAGTGTCACTGGCTTCTGCGTTTAACCGTGTCCTTCCCTTCCCTTGGGGAGCTTTGTGCCCCCAATCCTGCTTTAGCAAAATCTGCTCTCTGGGTCCCCAAGGGATTACCACCCTACATCCCTTTCTGGACTTTGCCTGCCACAGCTAATGCCCTAAGCATGTTTCCTCAGCTCATCTCTCTCACTGCAAAATGACATCCTTTTTTGAATTCCCACCTCCACTATTATAAGGAGATCAATTACACTGTCTACAGGGGATACTGCAATTTCTTGTGTTATTTCTGATTTAAGGAAAGGAAAAATCAAATGGTTTCTACAAAGAGAGGGTGAACAAATAATGAATGAATGAATAGATCTATGACTAAAATGTTTGCTAAAGAGCAAAAGTATGTGTGTATTTGGCTAGCTGAAGCGGCATTATTTTCATACACTGCAGGGGATATTCTGTTAGTCTCTTCCTAGGCTTGGATCCTAACCTGACAGATGTGGCTCTGGCTCTGTAGACAGAGCCGCAAAGCACCAACCTCCTCCATCTCCATGCTCCACCAGAACAGCAAGAGAGAGAATTGTTCAGCTTCCCACGAAGCTTGTGGTGCAGAGGGGAAGGAAGGGGTTTTGCAACAAACAATGCTTACAGCTTGTGTCTCTGTAGAGTCGTATGTATTAATTTCTTTTCAATCAGTGGGGGTTTTACTGCTGACATTAATTGAAGCAGAACTGAACCAGTGTGGAACATTTTTGAAAACATCATTTTAACTGATTCTGAATAGCGTACCTTGTGCCTTGTAGCCATAAGGGGGGAAAAAAGGAAAGAAAAGAACAGTTCATCTGCCAATTTCTGTTTCCCTTCTGAGTGATTTTAATAGGATATACAAGAACAACAGTATTCATATTTCAGCTTTTGCAGTTATTTTGAGTTTTTTTTTTTAAATCTATGCATACTGTTTATTAATTGCAGGTCATTGTGGTGAAAGATCACAGAAGACAAAGAGAGATGCGACATTATTGAAGCCTGCCTACAAAACAGATCTTTTTGATGATCCGTGTTACATCAACACACAGGCCCTGCAGTCTGCAGCCTGTACAGCCCGTGGTACAGCAGCAGCACATGGCCACGGGAGCCCACTGCATCATGGAAGTAGGTGCTTGTTGCTATATGGTATCTTTCTATGCTTTGAAAAGAGGGGACTTGTCAGCCATGGGCAAAGAGAAAGCTTTTGGTTTTCCCATAAGAAATACAGAGTTTGTGTGTGGAAAGGGTCCTTCCTGTTTTTTTCTTCTTTTTTCGCTTCTTAAATTCAAGGCAAAGATGAAAAGTGCTGACAGCGAGCGTGAGCATGTAGAATAACCTTTCATCATCTGTAGTTGCTTGATGACAACAAATAGTGTCACATATTCCACAGGTGGTAATAAGCAAGTATTTAAGATATTATGGAAGCTTAGGACTGCACTGTGCTTTAAGGGAGAGGGCTCCCCTCTGTGCTTATCTCACCTGTTGTAATCTGGAAATGACCTCAGATTCTTTTGTTTCCCAGGCAATAGCATGCAAGGTCAATATGGGATTGTTATGAACACTTGATCTCAATTCTTGCATAAGTGACCATTGAATCTCATCCAATAACTTCTAAATCAAATTGTTTGATCAGCAGTATCTATTAAATATATGTCCGATTAAGTCTTGATTTAAAGATTCCAAGTGGTGGATATCCATTAGGTGACTATACCGTTGCTACTGATTTTTCTTATTATTGAAAACACTTTTTGAAAGAGCTTTTACCTTTTATGGTTTCCCACTGAGTGTTTTCTCTGTCAGAGTTGGCTCCGTACAAAACAGTGGGCTAAGGACTGGACAGATCTATCTACAGCAAAGGAAATCTGTGACCACTGAGACATTTCCAACCCAGGGCTGTATTACGCTCTAAAAGGAACTGGCTATATCCTGAGGAGCCTTATGTTGCACAATTTCATTGAAGAAGTGGTATCCTCTTATTTTCCTCAGAAAAATCCTGCCTGTGAATCATTTGCAGTCTGACTGGCTATATCCCAAACCACCCAGTTTTGTTAGTACATTCAGTAATTGTTCGTTTTTTCACAGCAGATGCATCATGCTGTAATCCTTCCCTTCTGGCTACACTGGCCATGTTGTCTGACATTCCTGCACATAGCTGGAGCCACTCAACACAACTCTCCCAATGAGCCGTGACAATCTCTTCAGAGCTTGTTAAGGAAGAAGGAAAAACTAGATCTTAAAGGCTAAAAACAACAGCAGTCTTGGTTTTTATGGGGAAGATTTGACTTTTTAATAAAACCAAAGAAATACAAAACCAAAGCATGAGAGCATCAGAAAAAAAATTTTTTCCAATCCCTGTTGCCTAGCAACCCAAGGTTTACCCATCTAAGGTATGGGAGGAGATCTTATGATAACATTACCTAATGCTCTGGAGGGTTGTGAGCATTCATGTATGTGTATTATTACAGGCTGTATGGTTGGCCTGATCACAGCTTCAAGACTGAATTATTTGAATTTTTAAAAGCTACAGAAATATCCTCTTACTTCCTTTTAGGGTGAAGTTCTAGGTGAAGTATCCAGTATGTTCCCTTTCATTTCAGAGTTACCAGAAGCTGTTCAGCAGAGTGCCACAAGCAACACAGCTGGTGCCTGTGTTCTGCCACAAATAAAAAAACAGCTAAAGAATGAAGATTGTTACCATGGCAAATTAAACAGGAAAGCAGCAGAGAGCCTCTTAGTCAACGATGGGGATTTTTTGGTGCGAGAGAGCGCAACATCACCTGGGCAGTACGTCCTCAGTGGGCTTCAGGGAGGGCAAGCAAAGCATCTTCTCTTGGTGGATCCTGAGGGCAAGGTATGAACATTTCATACATGGAAATTTCAAGGCTGCTGAGGTATTTCAGTCAGAATGCATGGGTGCATTTCTGGACGTGGAACTGATCTGATTCCCTTCAGGTTAATTTAAATTGAGCCAGTGACTAAAGTAGGTTTAAAAGTTCAATTCAAGAACTTACAAGCACCTAAGCACCGTGGAAATAGAAGTGAGGTGCTTAAATATAATTGTTAGTCCAGGTGCTGATAATTAGTGTACAAACTTAATATATCCTTTGATTCATTATTAAATTTCCGGAAAAATAGCCCTAATGTTAAATAATGAAGTTGATTTACTAACATGCTTCTGGATACAGAAAAGGTAGAGGAGGTTTGATGTCTTTTATATTCTACCTGCTTCTGCTCAGGACTAGAAGAGCGCTCTTGAGTGACGTTTCTCAGAGGAGACAGTAAATCAGAAAACAAAATTCTTAGTAGGATTTAGGGAAAAATATCTCTCTTCTGTGGAGGAAGAAAAAAAAAAGGTTTTGTTTCCTTTAACTTGGTCCTCCAATTTTCACGTCAGTTAATGGTAAGTCAAAGGATAAGTCTGAATTACTGCTATAGCCTAATGATCCTGCTCCATTGAATTCAGTAGCTTAAATGTTTTTTTGACTTCAATGGGCTAGGCTCATGTCCAACTACTTACAAGCACAATATAACCTTAAATTCTTTTGCTTCTTTCATTAGGTGAGAACCAAAGACCATATATTTGATAGTGTGAGTCATCTTATTCAGTATCACATGGAAAATAATTTGCCAATCATCTCTTCTGGAAGTGAAGTGAGCTTGAAACAGCCTGTAAGGAAAGAGAATAATATGGGACACATGCAATATCACCTATGATCCCTTGGATCTCACAAATCCCAAGACAATTTGTATCTGAAAATTGCATTGACTATTATAAAACTTTATATTATGAAGCCAATTCAAAAAGTATAGACTGCATTTTTTGCTGCTGTTCCAGAAGGTATTCTTTTGTGTATGTATGTATGAATATATGTATATGTGTATATCTATGTAGATCTATAGAGATCAATAAGCATAGTTATATAGATATATATAATCTTAACAAAATTACACCTTCAGAGTGTGAGATTCATTTGTGAGAAGGTATTTTAGACATGCACAAATGTCACTTTCAAGGTCATACTGAATCAGTAACTATTTAAAAGCACAATTAAACCTCTACATGCAAAAGCTCACTTGAATGAACTACTGGAACATTAGTATGTGCCTTTTAGCATAGAATTATTGGAAACCAATATTATTTATACTGAATTAATTTTGGGTGGTTAAACAAACATGTCAAAGCTTTTAACTGTTTGCCAAAAACAAATACGATTTGAATATTACTAAAATGTCACCTGCTTTCGAGAGACACTAACAATTTCACTTTGCTTGTAACAGCACTTTACTAGCAAGTAATGTTTGAAATGAATGGCATTCACAATACAGAAAGGTTTGTCTGGTTTCTTAATTGTTTTTTTATCGCTGACTACTCAAAAATTTGAGATTATGCAACATTTACGAAGTTGAAATTAATACATGTAATATAATTTTGGAATAGAACTTGTTACAAGGACAAGCATGCTAGATCCTAATATTTTTGTCTTGCATATGATTTTAGTATTACTACTAATTAATACTGGAGACATCCCTTTTTAAAGGTAGGCTAAAATATATTTTCACTGCTTAAATAGTTGTTTACAAACTAGAAAAGCTGAACAAAACTAATGATACATTTTGAGAGAAACCTATTTAAAAGACTGTTTGAATTTCGCATGTGCCCTTATTCAGTGTTCTTTCCAAAACAATATATGATTTTACTTGTAATCATGTGGAGTCCATTTGTTCCCAAAAAGCCTTTTAAAGGAAACCTATGAATTGTTTGGTCACAATAAATACTCTCAATATGAACAATCCTATATTCAGAGTTAACAGAGGTTTCTTGGGCTTCCTGTTGAAGAAACGGTGATTTAGTAAGTAGCTTAAGAAAGGGAAGGAGGATCTGGAGAATGAGACTGGTAGCCTGGGTGATATCCTGAGAAAGTTGTCCCTTTAAGATAAGTGATGTCTTCTGGCACCAGCAGGGACATTCTCTCTGTCTCCCAGCCCACCAACTTAGTTCCATAAGGCAGACAATTGTGGATAGTCACCAATTGCTGGAAGAAAAGATTTGACTGTAAAAGAATAAATTCTGTTATTTTGCCTGTGTTCATGTTACATGGGATAGTATAGTAAGAGCTCTTTCCTCTGGAAAACAAAAGGGGTCATACGCATAAAATAAAATAATTTAAGACACATGCTTTCTTAGAGGGGAGAATATGATGTAAAGAGCCACATTCAGAGCTGTCTAAAACCAGCTTTATTCTCTTCCTTAGCTAATACGCACAAAATATATTTCATTCTTTAATAACAACATGATTAAAATACTCAATTACATATACTGAAGTGGTGAGAAGCTCTAAAACGTTGGTAACTCATTCCCTTGATAATAGTCTGGCATTACTGATATTTCAAGGCTTTAGAACAGATTAAGCTTATGCCTGTTCCATCATATCCAAGGTTCCCACCTGCAAAAAAGGCCCCCAGTAGAAATTCATGTTCAAATTTTGTGCCACTGCAAGGACAGGTGGCAAGAAACTGTAAGTGAGTGGAATACAAAGTGCCTGCATAGTATACATTTTCATACATCTTACCAAACTTCATATAGTGTACAACGCTTGACATGACTTTATTGAGCAAACTATGAAACAAAAATAGCTATTTCTCTGGCATGTCAAGGGAAGAGAATGACTTGCATAAGGTAGTTTTGATATTTTCATCAAAGCTGAATTTTATGACAGGTCATAGAAAGCAAATGTATGAAACTCCATCTCTATTTTTAGTATAAATCAAAGCTACTGACAACTAGAATAATAGTGTTTGGAGTTGTGATAGCATGAGATCGAAGTTGTATGAATTTGGCTGATACTGACTTTTTTCATTTCACCATTTTCAGTTTACCAATGGGTAAAAACAGCCACAGCAATTATGTGATGTTTGGATTACAGTACAATACAGTCCAAGTCTCTCTCTTTGAATATCACTAACTTTAACAGAAGCAAGACCGGAATCTTTGTTTTGTTCCCAATTCTTTTGTATGTGAAGTAACACGCTGAAGGAAAAAGGGAAGAAAAATGAATTAACTGGGTGCTAATGTAATAATGTGGTGATTTAACTGATGGGCAGCTAAACACCATCTTGCTGCTCTCTCACTCCTCCTCAACAGAATGAGGGAATGAAAAAAAAATCAATGGAAAAAAAAGCTCATGGATTGAGATAAGGAGAGGGAAACTGCTCACCAATTACTGTCATGGGCAAAACAGACTCAACATAAGGGAGATTAATGTAATTTATTGCCTGTTCATAACAGGCTACAGCAGTGAGAACTAAAAGCAAACTAAAAACGCCTTCCTTCCATCTGCCCTCTTCTACATCCCTGTCTGATGTTGGGAAATGGTGGTTACAGTCAGTCCATAACACTTCATCTGTGCTGCTCCTTTGTGGTCACTCTCTGCCCCTGTTCCAGCATGCAATTCCTCCCACAGGATGCTGTCCTTCATGAACTAATCCTGCGGAGGCTTCCCACAGGCAGCAGCTCTTCAAGAGCTGCTCCCGTATGCGTCCACACCACAGGGTCCATCATTCAGGAGCAAACTGCTCCGGCATGAGTTCCCCCATGGGCCACAGCTCCCCCCAGATTCCCTGCCTGTGTGGGGGCTCTTCTCCACAGGCTGCAACTATGGCCTGGGGTGTGCTTCTGCGGGGGCTCTCCATGGGTCGCAGCCTCCTCCAGGCCACATCCACCTGCTCCACCAGGGGCTCCTCCACGGGCTGCAGCGTGGAGATCTGCTCCATGTGGGACCCATGGGCTGCAGGGGAACTTCTGCTCCAACATCTGCAGCACCTCCTGCCCTGCTTGGTGACTGCAGGGTTGTTTCTCTAGAGTTTCTCACTCCTCTCTCCTAGCTGCTGTTGCACAGTGCCATTTCCCTTTCTTAAATCTGCTCTCACAGAGGTGCAAACAGCATTGCTCACTGGCTCAACTTTGGCTAGTGGTGGGTTCCTTTTGGAGCTGGCTCTGATCTGACATGGGGCAGCTTCTGGACTCTTCTCACGGAGGCAACACCTGCAACCTCCTGCTACCAGAACCTTACCACATAAACCCAATACAAATAAACAAGTAACTCAAAATCTCTTGATGCAAAAGAGAGAAAGCAAAGAATCCAAACAATTACAGGCATTCTCCTAGACTAAATTCCATCCATTTTTTTCTGGAATGGAACTAGGAACTTGGTTTGGAGTTTCTAACTTTTATGTGCCTTTGATTCATGGAAGAACTCTACAATTCAAAGCAAATGAGTTATAAAGTAGGTATATGGTTTATTTCAGCGCTGGGCGCATGTGGGATAGCTCCCAAAGGCATGCACACCCTAACGTGGCAACTTGCTTTGGTTACATGCAGTAAAGAGTTACATATGCATGATGTTTCCCAATACACCTATATATATGCATAACCTATCCCCGCTTTGTATTAAAATTAGCTCCAAGAAGTCATTTCCATAAACTCCTCCCGTTGGTACTTGCACAGTGCCTTCTGGTGGTGGTTGTCGGAGGGTCATGGGGATGAAGGCTGATAACTTTTCTTCATCACCACTAGTTGACCCCCCACCAGACTCAGCTGCTCCTTGGCTCTTGCCCAAACCACAAGGTCGGTCTCAGCTGGTTTTTGAGACAGGTCCCCCATTTTTGTCAGGAAACATCCTCTGTGAGGGGCCCCGTGACTCCTTGTTTCGGTTAATTTGCACAGTAGTAAGCAAAGACACTCAGCAACATCTATTTTAATGCGATTAAGCAAGCTCCCATTCTTCCATTCCTGGCTTTAATAATAATGATTGTTTTATTTAGAAATCATTAATGTGATTAAACAAGCCCCCATTCTTCTATCCCTGGCTTCACCTTTACTCAGCTTCTTCTCCATGGACCAGCCATCTCATGTAAACTACACTATCTTATCTCCCATGTGGAAGTCTTAGAATTAATCATGCTATATTAAAATACTTTCAATTCTGAAAAGTTTAAAAAAGTATTGGTTTTGAGAAGGTTAATATGACCTTCAGGCACATATAGACTTCTTTTAAAAACAATTTAAACTTCATTTAAAAATGCTTGTGAAGATGTTGAGGAAATAGTAAGAACTGGTTAATCTCAGTTGTACTGGTTACTAGTACACCCTGGGAATAATAGCTAATTTCACAGAATCACAGAATCATCTAGGTTGGAAGAGACCTCCAAGATCACCTAGTCCAACCTCTGACCTAACACTAAGAAGTCCTCCACTAAACTGTATCACTAAGCTCTACATCTAAACGTCTTTCAAAGACCTCCAGGGATGGTGACTCAACCACTTCCCTGGGCAGCCTATTCCAATGTCTAACAACCCTTTCAGTAAAGAAGTTCTTCCTAATATCCAACCTAAACCTCCCCTGGCGCAACTTTAGCCCATTCCCCCTCGTCCTGTCACCAGGCACGTGGGAGAATATACCAACCCCCACCTCGCTACAGCCTCCTTTAAGATATCTGTAGAGTGCGATAAGGTCGCCCCTGAGCCTCCTCTTCTCCAGGCTGAACAATCCCAGCTCCCTCAGCTGCTCCTGTAACAAGTAAGACTTGTTCTCCAGACCCCTCACCAGCTTGATCGCCCTTCTCTGGACTCTCTCGAGCACCTCCATGTCCTTCTTGTAGTGAGGGGCCCAAAACTGAACACAGTACTCAAGGTGCGGCCTCACCAGAGCCGAGTACAGGGGCACAATCACTTCCCTAGACCTGCTGGCCACACTGCTTCTTATGCAAGCCAGGATGCTGTTGGCCTTCTTGGCCACCTGAGCACACTGCTGGCTCATATTCAGTTGACTATCAACCAACACTCCCAGGTCCTTCTCTGCCAGGCAGCTTTCCAACCACTCATCTCCCAGCCTGTAGTGCTACTTGGGGTTGTTGTGTCCCAGGTGCAGGACCCGGCACTTGGCCTTGTTGAACTTCATACAGTTGGCCTCATCCTATCCAGATCCTCCTGCAGAGCCTTCCTGCCCTCGAGCAGGTCGACACACGCACCTAACTTGGTGTCACCTGCAAACTTACTGAGGGTGCACTGGACGCCCTCATCCAGCTCATCGATAAAGATATTAAAGAGGACTGGCCCCAGTACTGAGCCCTGGGGGACTCCACTAGTGACCGGCCTCCAACTGGATTTAACTCCATTCACCACGACTCTTTGGGCCCAACTACCCAGCCAGTTTCTAACCCAACGAAGCATACGCCAGTCCAAGCCCCGAGCAGCCAGTTTCTTGAGGAGAATGCTGTGGGAAATTTTGCCACATTTACAAGGCTTAGCATGTTAATTCTTTTTCAAGGCGCCTAGAAATTTCACTGAAACGCATTATCACACGTATCTGTTTGCTCCCATGAATAAAAACATTACAACAAATGATTCAATCGCCTCTCTCCAACCAGAACTTCCATTTTCAGCTGCTAGGGCAGGAAGCACTTTTAGAGCTGAGGCTGTCACCAGATGGAGCTGTTACATATCTTCCTCATCACTGAACAAACGCTCATTGTTTGAGAAACCTTCCTGATTTTTTTTTTTCTGAATGTTTGCTACAGGCTATTCTGTGGAAGGAGTTTGGGAGCCCAGAAACTTTATTTTATTATTTTATTTTATTTTATTTGAAGCAGATTACAATACTGGGAAGCCTGGGAGCCCACACAGGCCCCCCGGCTGGGGCTTGGGGGGGCAGGGGCCTGCTCCCCCCGCCGGGCGCCGCGGCCATCTTGTGCCCGCCGCGCTCTGTGGGCGCGGGCACGGCCAGAGGACGGCTCTGGCACGCCCGTGCAAGGAGCGGGACGACGACAGGCCCTCCAGATCCCCCCTCGGGGCTGCGCTGCCGTCACGACATAAGTCGCGATAGCGCCGTTGGGCCTGCCTGGAGGCTCCGGGAGCTGCGCTCCGGCGACGCCATGGCGCGTTGCCAGGCAACCACCCCGGCTCGCTGCGAGATGGCGCCCGGCCCCCCCCCCAAAGCCCCGCACCACGCGCGCGCGCACCGCAAAAGCCCCGCCCCCTCCGCAAACCGCCACGAGCCATTGGCCGACCGCGTAGCCAATCGGCGCGCCGTCCTCCTTCCCGCCTCCTTCCGCGCCTGCTTTCGAACGAGCGGGGCGGGAGCTCTGCGGCGCAGCCCAACTCTACTGGGGGCGGGCGCGTGTGCCCGCCTCCTTCCTGCGCAGCCTGGCGGTGATTGGCCCGCTCGCCTGTCAGTCGAGGCGGAGGGCGCATGGCAGGTTGTCACGCGGAAGAGCGGCGGGGCTGGCGGCGGCTGTGAGGCCCGGCGGGTATGGCCGGCGGGTATGGCCGGCGGGTATGGCCGGCGGGTATGGCCGGCGGGTATGGCCGGCGGGTATGGCCGGCGGGTATGGCCGGCGGGTATGGCCGGCGGGTATGGCCGGCGGGTATGGCCGGCGGGTATGGCCGGCGGGTATGGCCGGCGGGTATGGCCGGCGGGTATGGCCGGCGGGGGCCGCGCTGAGGGGACGGGTCTGAGGCTGTCGCCGCCCCGCGCTGCTCCCGGTGCCGTGAGGAGGGCGCTGCCGGCGGGGGTGAGCGAGCTCCCGGGAGGCAGAGCCTCGTCGTCACACAGCTCGGTGGGGAGCCGGCCCGGCGCTTGTGTTCTCACAGCTCCATGCGGGGCAAGGCGGGAAGGGGCCGTGGTCGTCACCGCAGGGCTCCTGTAACGCAGCGTTAGGGCACCAAGTGAGGTACCGCGCCTTACGCGAGTTGGCGTCGTTTCATGGCGTCACCTAGAAGGTGCTTAGAAACGAAAAATACCCCTCTCACCTAGAAACAAAAAGTCACTCAAGCGAACCACACAGATAACTTGCAGCGTTTGCGCCAAAAATATTCGTGTTTGGTTCCTTAATTTAGGAAGGGAGCGTGGTACTTTACGGTATACACCTTCTTCCTCCCTACTTTTACTCGTGTATGATGTTTTCTTGTCTTGTGATAGGCTTTGCTGGATGCCCAAAAACACTGCTAGACCACGATGTCCCTTGACTTTGATAGTGGAGCTCTACAAACTCAACATGATGAAGAAGACTATGACCAAGAGGACTATGCAAGAGAACAAGAGGTTGAAAAAAAAAGAAAGTTTATGTGAAGGTTTTCATAACTAGTGTACCACCATTTTGGTTTAGATTTATATTCTCTTTGATATGAGCAAAACACAGGGTACAGACTTTTGCAAAAGCAGCATATAAAGTATGAGATGATAAGATGGTGCATTTTAAGCAATGGCATATGTAGAGGCTGAAAGTCTGTGATCTGTTGCTGAGGCAGTAGATAGAGTGCCAAAAGGTGCAGTCACTTACTTTTTCTGGTCTTTTTTTTTTACAGCTTTTATACTTACTGTAATTATTTATGAAAGAAAACTGTTGCTCTCTATGACAATCTACTTAGCCCAGAAAAGAACAAGGAACCACTTTTATAAGCTACTGATTATAAAATAGATACTCTAATACCTAGAAAAATATATTCCTTTTTTTTTAGTGGAAATATTTTAGGTGTTTCTATACTCTTTGTTTCATAAAGGAAACTAGCAAAAATGTGCATTTGATATGAATGTGCAGAGTGGTTTTGTGTGGGTTGGTAAATCATGTTCACATGAGGTAACTTCCCTGAGATCTGCTTAAGGTATCCCTTTCTTTAGCATAGGTAATGTAAAGACAAATTCACAAAAACATGTAGCAGAACAATAGATGCATAACTTGTAAAGTTGCTATTGCAAATATAGTAGAGAACCTTACTTCAGATCCAAAACATTCTACTCAGATAAAGAATGTTGTTCAGGGAGTTGAGAGAAGCAGCTCCCCTGTGAGGAAATGCTGGGAGCAGAGTGTTCAGCCTGGAGAGGAGAAAGTTTGGGAAAGTTTTGGATGAGAAAGTTTTGGATGAGAAAGATCTCATCAGTGTTCGTAAATACCTGAAGGGAAGGTGTAAAGAAGACATAGCCGCGCTCTTAGTGCTGCCCAGTGACAGAACAAGAGGCAATGAGCACAAACTGAAGCACATGAGTTTCTAAGAGTAAGGAAATGTTTTTTTACATGTGTATTTCTCTCAGTAAGAGCAGGTTTTGAATGTCCAGTACCTCTTACCTGGTGTATAGGGAGGAGAAATCTCAGCATGATAAGTAACAGATTATCCTAGGACACATCTGTCCAGTAGCCTCTCCCTTAACTGTTCTGGGTGTGGTTCTTTTTGTCACAGGATTTTCCCAGAAAAATTCCTAGGTTGGTAACTGTAGTCTCTTAAGCATTGCGTGGTGCAAATCTCTGTGAATTCCAGTGTTGTCAAGGAATGATGTCCTTTTCAATGGAGGAAGAAAGTCAGGGTTTTGTGCAAGTGGCCTCTTTCATCTGTGTCTGCCTGTCTTTGCATGAAGTCCTATGGGTTCTTTTGAAAAGCGTCTAATGCATATGGTTTGTTCTGCTTCAGCTGCAACAACTCTTGACAGACCTTCCCCATGATATGCTGGAGGACAGTGGAGACCAGCTCTCCAGCTATTCAGACTGTAGCATTCACGAGAGTGAGGAGCAGTAAGTCCCTTTGTACTTTATTTTTTGTTATTCTTACTTAAGTTGTGCTGTTGAGAGCAGAGCCAAATCTCAGCTGATGGGGTAAATGAGAGTAATCCACGTAAAAGGCGTGCTGTACTGCAGTAGGCAGTATGGCAGGGGCTCTTTGAGAAATAAAGTAGATGCCAGTTACTTTAATGAAGTAGTTTTTTGTTTGTTTGTTTGTTTTGCTTGATTGAGGTCGTGAGTACCCTAGGTAAGCGTCTTCTCTTTCTCTAGATCAGTTGAGCCTCAGAAGCCTGATGGACGGTGGAATGATCATCCATTGATCGTTGATATCGTTGATCCTCAAAACGTAAGTTTGTCTAAATAGAGGTGTAATGAGTAGGAACTGCTTGTCAGTAGTAACATGCTAAATATTCTCTGAATTCACTAGAGGAGTTCTTATGTTGGTGGCATACTTTGCTATTTATCTGAAGTATTTTGACCTTGAGGGCTGGTAACTCCACAAAGAAAAATCTGAGTTTTCAGAGAGCAAATTCTAAACCCCTTATTCATTTATAGAATTATAAGGAAGGACAAAATCTGTATCCTGAGCAATTTCTGTGTGACCAGCAAGATGATCATGCTGAAAAACGTGCCAAGAATTGGAATGGCCTACATAATGAAGAGAAGAAACGTTTATATGATGCTAAAGAAGATTACTGTGGCCAGAACAGTCAAGAGGATCCAGATAATGTCTTTCTTGGTAGAGATGGGTTTAATGGTCCAAGGTGCTACCAACAGAACAATTTGTATCATCTTCCTGAAAACTTTAGACAGTATACAAATGGCCATAAACCAGAATTTAACTGTCAACAAAGTAAAATAATAAACTTTCCAGATGCTTCAAAGGAACATCTTAAGGTATTTCAGAAGCTTGTGTATTTTTCTGTCCTTGTGAAAATTTTCATAGGTCTTTAGCTGCTGGTAGTAATATTTCCAAATGTTTTCAGTCTGTTGTTATCAGTTAAAACAGCAATGGGAGGCTTCTGTAATTAATTTTGTGTATGAAAACAAGAAAGCATTAGATATCTAGATTTGTGTGTGTGTGTTTGTGTTATTTTTTTATTGCTCTTTTTGGCTAGCTAAAAGTCCATGAGGTAGAATGAATGTGATGCACTTAAGTGTGTGATGACTTTGAAGCTGATGCCTCACCAATCTGCTAAAGCAGAAACCTTCATTGAAATTTCCATCTCAGTTGAATGATGTGTGCTGAATTGGAGCCTGAAAATAGGAAGAGGAGTTAATAGAGCTGCTTTTAATGTCAGCCTGTAAAGCAAAAAGGAAAAATATTTTCATTGATGGAAAACTACAGTTGTAGCTTTCATTTCTTTGTTCTTATATATTGTCAAAACAGCAGTTCATTGCATCTGAAGTTGTTAGCGGCCAGTCAGCGGAAACTTACAAAGTAACATATAAACCATACCAAAATGGAATTCACCAAAAAATTCCAGTAACCTCGGAAGGAATGAGAAGAAATGAAATGTTTGAAGATTTGCAGAATGAATTCTTGGGCAATGATGAAAGTAAGTGCTTCTTATTTAGACTTGAAATAAGCTTGTGTGAAAAGTCCATGGGAAATCATCAGCAGAAAACCTGTTGGTTTCAGTAAATTTTAGAGAACAGCTAGCAGTATTTTGAGATATGTGTGTATATATATGATCTTTTATTTTGTTCTGGACTTATATTGGGATAGCCTATTTTTATTTGATTTTTTCCTCTTTATTTAGAAATCAGCTTTTCTTTGGGGTATTTGAATTTCAGACAACTTAAATGTAGTTTTGACTGGTGAGACTGAACAACAAGAACAAAAAAGACCAAGAACAAAAAACAACACATTTCATCCTTCTGATGGCTTGATCTCAAGTTGTGCTGGTGCTCTATGTCTTGATAATACTGGAAAATAATGAAGTGCTGTACCGTATGAGTCATGCGTTGATCGACACCAGATTGAGGCTTTTCTGCTAAGTCCACTTAAAATGACAGAACTACTTTGCTTGTTGGCCATCTTGAAAATTTACAGTTGCCACTAAACTGGGCATGAATTCACATCATGCAAACATTTTTCTGGGTTTGTTGTTATTGATGGCTGGAGAATTGTAGGTGCTAACAAAGAAATTCAAACCTAACAGAGCAACTCAGGTGATGTGAATCAAACGTGTATAAAACATGATATACTGCTGTGAACTAACATTGAATTTGGCACTACGTGGAAGAAATACCTTGGGGCAATAATTACTTATGGTCACAACTTGGTTGGCTCATTGACTGTGCTGACTTGTCAGAATACTGTATTTGAAATTTGGCAGATTCTTCAGAGAATATGCAGATTCTTCAGCTTCGAGCTCTAAATAAAGCAAGAGAAAGACAACTGGAAGAACTTAATGAAAAGCTAGAAAAGAGTGCACAGCAGATTAGGTATCTGAGTCATCAGCTTTCAATGGTCAAAGGTAAAATATTGTACTGATCTCTGATTTTTAGCTTTTATCCATATCTAGCAACTTTTTTATAGTGAACTTATTTATTATATCTAGCAACTATGATTTACATAGTGTCTCTGCAAGTATTGATCATGTTTACAAACTCAACTCAGGATTATGGGGACCTAACCCTCTCGCACAACACTATTTTAAAGAAAATTCCCTTCATTAGTGCTTGGCTGCGTAACTGTCTGAACTTATAATGCGTTGTTTCTCAAGACTACCATTGTACTTCAGAGTTCCCATGTGTTTGGCATCAGAAATTCTCAGAAAAATGAGAAGTTTGCAAAAGTAATGTGCTAAAAGTACAAAGAAACAACAACAACAAAGAACAGGAGAAATGTGCCTTCCGAAGTGATCAGAGCTATAGTGGAGATTAGTGGTTGTCTTGTTCTCTTGTTTTCTTACAGAAACATGCTAAGATCTTATAGAATTAAGAATGTAATTTTTAGAGTGCAGGAGAGAGAAGACTTTATTTGTCAACCACTTTGATGTCTTGACTGTTTCTGTGGGGGAATTATTTTATTTCTCCCTTAAGAAGTGTTAAGGGATGATGATAGTTCTGAGTGCTAACAGGACGGTTTCCACCTGACTTCTGAGGGTACAACGTATCAGAGTGCTTCCAGCTATCAGAGGAAGAAAGTGGTTGCTAGATGGAGACTAAATGAACCTCTGTGTTCTGTTTTCTGCTTGTTGCCTATAGTATGAGACAGAGGGCTCACAGAATAGTTCTGTAGAGCAAGGATACTGAACAGTCATGTTCCATGTAGTTGCTGTGTGTGTGGTTGTGTTTCTCACGCAATTACTATGTTTCTCACTGCAGATGAAAAGGATGGTTTGGCTGTTAGCCTTCTTGAATCTCAAAAACTCTATCAGAATGGAAAAGAACGGGAAGTGCATCTTGAAGGTCAAATAAAGGCACTTGAGACTCAAATTCAGACTCTTACTGCCAAGGAAGAGCAGGTACTATAAATATTTTTAAACTGTTTATTGTAGAAGATCTATACAGGATATTTGTAGTGCATTTGCATTAAATATCATTGCTAATCTCACAGCACACTGTTCATAATCCTTGCAGAAGCATGAATATATGGTGAATGAATGGAATGTATTGGTGGAAAAATAACTTGTATTAAAATCCAGGCAGTATCTGAGGATTTTTAGCAACTCTTGCATGAAAAACTGATTTGACATACAGAATATTGGAGCAAAGGTGAAATAAATGTAATTGGGAGCTACTCTAATACTCTTCATACAGATATTGAAGCAATCCAAAGTGGCAGAGGTAGCCATGGAAAGCATGCAGAAGCAGCTGCTAGAACTTCAGCGATCAGATGCCCTTCAGCGAGCCAGAGAACAGCATGACGCCATTATTTCAGCACTCAAGCAGAAGCATGAAAAGCAAGTATTGTCATTAGAGCAGAACCTTGATGCTACAAAATCTGCACTCCAAGAGCAGGTGAGAAATTGTTATAGGACACTGAGTACTTTGCGGCAGAAGCTGCAGAACTCCACATTTCCAAAACCGCACTTCTTGGCCTATAATCCAAATAACTCCTTATGGAAGGTGTTTGCTGAATGGGAAGAAGATTCTATGTAAGTCTCAATATTATGAAGTCTATGTGTATGTGTTTGTAAACATCTCCAGGCAGTTGCAACTTGAAACTGTTAATATAGCAGATGCAAAAGAGGCTCTGTTTTACTGGAGGAGGCAAGAATTCAGTGTTTTAGCATCCCTCTTGAGCTTTCATTCTGTGAGCAACTTTTCTTGAATTGACTACCTAGGAATCTCTCCGGGAAAGAAAAGAATTAACCTTGTGTCACATAGTTATACAACTTACTCTACCTCTTATGTCATAAGAGTCCATCATGCTATTTAATATATTTAAACAATGTACTGTCGGCAGACCTTGACAAATTGTCATCTTCTTTCCCATGAAAGAAATAGAATTAAAGAACTTTCTATAATTTTTTGTCGTAACATAAATATGCATAAAAATAAATGGGCTGTATGTTTGAATTGAATCATCTTTGCAAATGAGAAAACACTGCTAAATTTCTGTCTTTAAGCACTACTTTTTAGCACTGCTTATACAACTACTAAAAAAAAAATGTTTTTATGGTGTTATGTTTGGGGTCTTTAGAGGGAGAACTCCTGATTTTAAAAGAAAATAGAAAAGTCAGAAGGAAATAGAATACCTCATCTTTACACCTAGCTAAGCAGTGCTAGATGAATGTCTACTTTAATATCGTGTAAAAAACTACAATTCCTCTTGTGGGAGCATTGAAACTTACTAGCTTGTCTTAAGCTCAGTAGACACAAGATGATTTAAGCTCAGGCTTAAGGTAAATAATGTGAAGGCTTGATTTCTCTGCAGTGAGCTAAGTATACGTCACTAATTGCAGGGCCTATCCGACATGTCGAAAACGAACTGCTCTAGGAAGCACAAAATGGTTCACATCCATGTATGTTTATATATGGGTATACTTACTGTCTCTTAGTGAAAACTTAGATGCTGTAAGAGATGACTTGTCAGCCAAGGATAGCATTTCTGCTGTGGTTAATTTGGCTGGCCTTTCTTTCCCCTTAGGACTGATATTTTTTTTCTCACGTCTTTTGTGTGTTGCCTCTTTCTCTGTATCTGGAGCTGTCCTGGATGGGTAGATGTTTATAACATGAATAAAAATAATGTTTCTTCCTAGAAAGAACTCTGCAAAAATCTAGGAGAGCACATTAAGCAACTTGAGAAAATGCTTGAAGAAACCAAATGTGAAAAAACTGAAATAATAAATAGATTGACAAGAAGTCTAGAAGAAAGCCAAAAGCAGTGTGCAAACTTACTGCAAACAGGTCAGCCTTGTACTCATACCTTATCTTTTCTTGCAGATATGACTCAAGTTTTCTGAAGTATGAAACTGCAAATCTGTGTTCCTATTGAAATAGGAAACCAACAATTTAAATACAGCAGTAGCAGAATTAAAGCTCCTAATTTTGTGAAGTTTCAGTATAAACAGACATAAAGTGGTTTTCAATAGATAGGTCTTTGAGAAGCAGAGCTTTGCTGTTTTCTTGTACAGTAAAAAAACAACCCTGAATTGCCATTCAAAATTCAAATCTGAGAGATTTGAATTTGAAAATAATTGCTTTTGTGGACGGAGACTGGTTCTTGAGAATTTATATCAGTAGCAATAGTGTGTGGGATTTTTTGCTGATTTTTGTATGGGACTTGTGCCTACCTTTAGACACTGAAGTCTTCTAATAGTTAGGTATGTCCTTTCTTAGAATCCAAACATCTTAAGTAAATAAAATGTCTTTCTTAATGGATCCTGGATTAAGTGTGTGTTCTGCTTGAGAACTGTGGTAGTCTAGAAGAAAAGTCTCTAGAGAGAGCCTGGTAGTGAGAAAGGAGGAGAAAAATCTTATTAGATCTGTACTATGTAGCAAATAAGTAATACATATGATATTTAAGATATAGCTGCCAATTGTCCAATCACCATGACTTTTCTCCATGCTATATTTATCAAATGCCTTAGACCAATAATAAATTTGCAAACTCATAAAGCTAAACTCCTTGCCTGTGGAGGAAGTGAAAGTGGCCTGTTTTCTAAGATGGTCCTGTTTTTGCTAACTTCCTGGTACACCAAACATCTGGCAAATCTTGTTCCTGATGTCATTAATTTTAAAGTGACTATAAAATTTTTGAAAAAACAGAGTTACCATAGTTCCCAAAGTTTAAAACAAATTGCTGTTTAAATTGGAGAACTGTAGTAATCCAAGTTCACCTGTTTGATATAGTGAGAAGTATTCTTGCCTTTGTTCTTTGTATTTTGTATTAGCGAGTTCAGGGAAAGAGAAAGAGTAACACTTACTACCAGAGTCAACGTGGCTATTTTTAACAGTGATCTTTTTTCAGATTGCATAGTCTTTCTTGCAAGTTTTCGATTTACCTTCTCTCTCCTTTTTTCCCCCCTTGCAATAGGCTCAATACAGGAGACAAATCAGTTACGGTTTCAGCTGCAACAAGCTCAGTCTGCGCATATGATAAGCAATAACATGAACAAGGCTTTGCAGGTTAATTTATTTTATAAAATATGTAATGTTTAGTTTGATTTTAATTTGGTTTGGATTTTAGAGGGAAGGGCGTTATAGCTAACAGGTTGGTAGTTGAAATTCTTATTCATTTGTTGGGGAAGCTAGCACAACTCCCTTCAGTAAACAACTACCTACTACTTTATCTCCCAGTATTATGTCTGGAACTCTATTTTTTATTTTTGTAATTAAAACGTGGGGGAGTATATCAGCACAAATCATATCATACATCTGTCTAACTTGCTTCTGAAAAAAGAATGTAAATTCAGTGTGCTGGATATCATATAGGGGGCCTATACGGATGTTTGGAGTTATTACCTTCTGAACCTTACCTTTTGCCAACAAGAGGGAATGCTAGGGAGTCCTCTAAAATATCAGTGAAAATCTGTTTTTCCAGTTCAGCTCAGGTATTTGACTTGTCTAAATCTATCATCTTGAAGTAATGAATCCTAGTATGTGCTAGAGTAATAAGCTATATATGTTTCTGGTATAATAAAATGGATGACAACAGGGTGTCAGGAGGGAAGAAAAAATAATCGTTTCATGTATCAACTGTGAAAGAAACAATAGTATGTACTAATTGACAGAAAATATTACCTAATTAATTTGTAGTCTTAACATATGCATTGCTAGAGGTATTAACAATAATGGTGTAAAAAAAACACCACCTAAAGCTAGATCATTCAAGTAATGAATAATAATTAGGTAATATTTAGAAAGAATAGCTCCATGTATTTGTTTTCTGTAGAAGAGTTACCATGGTCTTAATATGTTTACTTGTAGTTTCTTTGAGTATCATTTTTTCTGTCTCTTACTTTAAGGAAGAATTAATGG
Organism: Anser cygnoides; assembly: GCF_040182565.1. Taxonomy (NCBI): domain Eukaryota; kingdom Metazoa; phylum Chordata; class Aves; order Anseriformes; family Anatidae; genus Anser; species Anser cygnoides. The sequence goes on along the minus strand of NC_089883.1, from coordinate 21,855,064 downwards.
AACTGAAAGAAGAAATAACTTTTTATGAATCTGCTGCCAAATATGGAGTATTTTTGAATGATGCAGGTGGAGAGCTGCATACAAACCTCAGTGATTCCTGTGTAGATTTGGGAATTAAAAAAATCACCCAGAAAAACTCAAGGTTCTGCAGGTATTGAATGATTCTTACTGAAAGACAAATCTAAAATCCCCAAGAAATTATGCAAGTAATGCGCGAGTTCAGTTTCTTTAGTAAAAGATGGTGTTACTGGATCAATATGTAGGTTTCCTGGTAAATACTTGAAATACTGCTTGTATTGCCAGGTAATCTGGGCAATAGGAAACTGAACTAATACCATAAATTAGATACCTAATTTCTGCTTTAATAAATTTTCAGGTTTCATAAGGACTATGTTATTGTTCCTTTTTGGTGTTTTTCTGGAGCGAAGGGGAAGTTGTAGAAATGAAATAGATTTGTCTTCATGGTATAAGTTAGAAGCCTATGCTAAGAAACAACACCCCTAACCATTTTTTTTTAACCAATTGCCATGAGAATACATTAGAAAGCATTTAACATGTGTAGCAAAGTAAGGAGGACTTTCACTTACTATGCCTAGTCAGCATTGCATGGCATGTGAGAATAGCCTGGTGTTCTTCAAGACTTGAACCCTGCTTTAACTGTAGCTCTATGTGGGTAAAATCTGGAATGTAGTAGAGAACATACATATATGTGTGTGTGTATGTGTATATATATATATATTCGATGATATATATGTATATATATTTGGGCAATTTAACTGCATATGGAGTGTAACGTAATTTCTCAATAAGAAGCAGCCATATCTTTGCCTGTGGAAATACTTGATTTTCTTGCTGGTTGTAGGGGTTATTGCATGGATACCTATTTGCTCAAAGATTCCACATAGTTACTTAATGCTCAAGCTGTTTTTAAAACAACCGATCAAGTTGTCTTGAAGTACTTTGTCATGTGAGAATGGATCTTTTGTGGAAACATACAGAAAGTTTGTTCTTTCTGCTGTTAATTGCAGCTTGATGAGAAAACATATGGCTTTTGTATTTGTGTTCCTTCATTCTTTTTTCCTCTGTATTTCTGGTACTGTTAGTTGCTCTTCTGCTAGCACTACCTTTCAGATAAGTGTGTTTTGTCTTTTAAATGCTGATCTGGTTATGTCTTTCCTAATAGTATAATACAGAACAGAGGCATGGACGAAGAACTCTCTAAAGACGAAATTATTGTAGAATTAAAAGCTGAATTGGAACGCTTATTGAGCAGTAATAAAATGAAGAGAAACCAGATTACTCAATTACAAAATGATCTTAAGGATTGCCAGAAGACATTAGAGGAATTCAAGCAGTTGTTGAAAGCAGAAAAAGCATCAAAAGAATCAGAGGTTTGTTCTTTTTACACGTTTTTAAGTCCTTGTAAAGATGTACTGGGTTTTAGCAAGCCAAACCATCATTTAAACTTACTATGAAAACAGGTAAAAGAATTTAATGAGAGCTGTGGTCACAGCAATTAAGCAGATCTGTCTTTGATCTTAAGGAAAATAGTCATTTTCATGATGTCTTGTTTCGTATCTTTGGTGAAAAAGAAACGAATTGAATAGCAGAACTTGGGCAGAATATATCTTACTAGGTCAGTTCTGATATGATGGATTATTTGCTTGATAACACTTAATAACCACTTTGCTTTTCTTCAAGAACTGTATTTCACTGGAGAAAGTAGGTTTTCTTTATCCCAAAAGACTTGTAATTTCTTTGAGAAAGCCGATGGTATCATGGATGAGACATTAAATAGATTGCCTTCTCATTGCATTCACGCCGTAATTTGATCAATCATATGCTGGGCTGCATAAAAAGTGTGGCCAGCAGGTCCCAGGAGGTGATTCTCCCCCTCTGCTCCACTACTGGATGAAGTACTGGATCCAGCTCTGGGGCCCCCAGCACGAGAAAGATGCGAACCTGTTAGGGTGGGCCACAAAAATGCTCAGAGGCCTGGAGCACCTCTCCTATGAAGAAGGGCTGAGCGAGCTGGCAATTCCTAGCCTGGAGCAGAGAAGGCTCCAGGGAAACCTTATTGGAGCCTTCCAAATACATAAAGGGAGCTCATAAGAAAGATGGAGAGACTTTTTACAAGGGTATGTAGTGATAGGACAAGGGATAACTGTTTTGAACTGGAAAGAGGGTTGACTGAGGTTAGATGTAATGAAGAAATTCTCTGTTTATGAAGGTGGAGAGGCACTGGAACAGGTTGCCCCAGAAAGTTGTGGATGTCTCATCCTTGGAAGTCACAGAATATCCTGAGTTGGAAGGAACCCACAAGGATCATGAAATCCAACTCCAAACAAGACCACCCCAAAATCAAACTATTACGTCTGAGAGTGCTGTGATTTGAGCCGCCTGGTCTAGTGGAAGGTGTCCCTGCTCATGGCAGCAGGTTGGACTAGATGATCTTTAAAGGTCCCTTCTAATGCAAACCATTCTGTGATCCATGAAAAATCACTGATACTATGCCCCTCTTGACCACTTAATTAATTCCAACTGTAATATGATTGGATTCATAATTTCTGCGTTTGTAATCTGTACATTGTGACCGGGATGTGGGACAGGAATATAGTATGCTTCATAGGCATACTCTCTTGATTGGATAGCAACACTCATTGAGCTCAATGTTCAGTACGTGCTTTTTAAAAAAAATTTTGTAGTGCTGTTTCTCAAAGATAACAGTGATGCTGTTATATTTGCACGGCAATACTTTACTTCGGGTTTTTTGTTTTTTAGTTTCTCTAAGTAAAATACTTATTCAACAGTTGTAACTGTTTTTAAAGTATCAATTTTCAAAGCATATAAATCTTGAAAGTTATCATAATAATGTTTTTTTTACTTTTAGGCAGTGAAGAATACAAATGATCCTTTGGTGGCCAATCCGTTAGTTCTTGATAATCTTAAAGAAGAAGTTTGGAGACTCAGAAAGGAAAATGAAACTTTGCTGCAAGAAGTTCAGGTGAGACAAAAATGTTGTGTATTCCATTAAAAAAAAAAAGTGCCAAAGCCTGCATTATAAAAGGTTCCTTAAAACCTGCCTGTTACTTGACTTCTCTTTGTTCAGAAACATACTTTGACTATTGAAGAACTGAAAGAAAATGAGGAAAAACTGAAAAACTCAAACCTGGATCTCTGCTGTCAGATGAGAAAGATTGTTCAAGATTTTGATGAGAATAAGCAAGAAGCGCTTGACAGGTAGGTCTGTTAACTCTGTTTTGTTTCTTTTGTGATATTTTTATCCTGCATGTGTGTTTGTGTACCAGCTGTTTGTGGGGAGGGGTCTGCACTGGAAATCTGGTTTCTTGCTTAAAGAAGAGCAGAACTCCATTTACAAGGGGGACTAAAGAGTGTTTTCCTTTCCTTTCCTGGAACTGTAGGTGTGAAAGAACGTATCAGCGCCATCATGAGGATATGAAAGCCCAGTTTGAGAAAGAGCTGATCGAGAAGTATGCTGCAGAAAACCAGCAGCTTCTACAAAGTCACGAAGAGAGGGTCTCGCAGCTGAAGTAAGGCTTTTCTTTTTCTTTTCTTTTTCTTCTTTTTTGTCATTGTTCCTGAAGCATTCCCGCTCCTGTCTGGCCCTTGGTGCCAGTTATGCTTTTTTAAAACAGACTGAGTGTCCTGTGAGTGTAAAGACTGTTTGCTAATGAGTAATCTGTGCTGTGAAGGGCTACCATAGAGGAGCTGAACAGAGAGATGACTGCGGTGAAGGAATGTTACATAGCGGTCTGTGGTGAGAAGGACACCTTGGAAGCTACTTTAAGGCAGAAATTTGAGCAAGAGCAGCAGCTGAAAGAAGAGAAGGTACTACTGGACATACCTACACACCACTCTCAGTTCATCGTGTTTTAAAAATGTAATGTGCAGGAGTGGCTTGAACTTTGTCTGGAGCAGAACCTTGGAAGAGATGCAGCCGTATCAGAAAGATAAGCATTGTGACCTATTGATTGTTAAGTTAGCCTACTGCTGTGTTGTGTGGTTTAACATACAGTGGCAGTAACCCTTTCCAATGGCAATGCCTTTTCCCGCAGTTGTCCTTCTTATAAAGTGGACTCCTGGAGACCATTCAGCCAGCAGCGTGAGCTATTGCAATCTCGAGCTTGTTTCCAAAAGACCTTAGTGACAGTGCAAGTTTTCTTCTCCCTGTAGAAACCTGATGTGCAAATGCTGTGTTTTTTTTTTTTTCTTTTTAAGTAATAACGAATGGAGTCTGCAGCATTGATTAAGAGCGTTGCTTTCCTGAAGCTATGAGTGCCGAATGACTGAAGGGAGGTCAGCTGTCTTGCTTAGTCCAGCACAGCAAAGAGATGCAGCTGAAAAAGTGCTGGGAGATGCGGATGCTAGATAAGAGAATGTGCTTTAGAGCAATAGGCTGTAGTAACCTCTGATATTGTGCCTTACAACACCTCTTTCTGAGAGCTAAATCTCCTGTCCTAGGGGTTGTTGGTAAAGTCAGGCTCTAGAGAGTGCATCGTGCATCTCATGCATTCTCATTGCTTTGTACCAGAGCAATTTGGCAATTTGCTGTATGTTGGAGAATGCTTCATCCTGTATGTTGGAGAATGCTTCATCCGTGGTGTGTTTTTAGTATTATTGCCACTTTTTTTTTTTTGGCCAAGCTCAAGAAATGGCTTCTAGAAGAAAAAGAAGAGTCTCTTAACCTTCTGAGGAGCAAGCTTGAAGAGAAATACAGTGATTCTATGAGAGCAGCAAAGCAGCAGTGGCTGAAAGAAAAAGGAGAGCAGGTTGAAAAGGAAGTCGCGTTAGCCAAAGTCCACTGGGAGAAGGAAGAAAAAAAGGTATGGAGCTTTTACCTGGGGATTTCAAATGAACCAAGTGAAGCAACCAATTTATTTTCAGAAGGAGGACTTGTATGTATGTACACTAGACTTACTCATTGTGCTTCTGCCATTTGAGGTGGTTGTTAAGGGTCTGCTGTTTCAGGCGCTTCTGATGAAGTCAGTAGGTATGACGTATGCTTGGGATCTTTGCAAAATTAGACCTTGTAAAGCAGCATACAGACCGTAATCACAGCTACAGCATGCTGGAGTTTTCCACACTAATTGGGTGTTGAATGTTTATGCTTTGTATTCTGTTTGATTTGGTCATCCTGAGAACGTCTTCTTTTGTCTCCTTCCATGCAGAATAAAGCTGGGAGGAGGAAGAAAAATCATCTCCTTTAACAAACAGATAGTGGGAAGTGTGTATTTGGAGGGTGCAGGGGAGTGGGAGAGCGTGAGGGGACCCACTGACTAAGAAGCGCCTCAAAGCGTTAGGTTTTGATGCTTTTCAGAAATGTAGAGACGTGGCTTGGAAGAACCTCGGTGCTCTCAGAGCATGGTTTTGGTGTTCTGCTATCAGGGAAGCTTACTAGTGTAAGCTGACTTTTGCTTGTTAAATGCCAGTGCAGCTGTGTTTATATTTGAACAATGGGCAGATTGTCTTAAAAATATATGTATTTTTTTCCTTAGAATATAGAACAAGTCATTGGAGAGATAGAAAGAGAATGGCGAAATAGGCTGGAAGAAATGAGAAGAACTGTAGCTGACTGCAATGACTGCGGCAGCCAAACTGACAGAGTGACAGTAGTGGATGATGATTCATTCAAAGAGTTAGCAGGGATCATTGCAGATCAGAAGCTGCAGATCGAGAAGGCTCTGAAAGAAAATATGTCCTCCGGAGAGGCCTTAAGAGAATTTGAAATAGAACTGGAAAATAAATACTGTAAACACCTTGCCATCCAGGTAACAAAAAAATAGTTCAGTTTGCCTGGATCCATTGTAACTGCCATGCACAACTTTCACTGCCATGTGAAAGTAATAATAAAAATGTTCCCAGGGATGGTGACTGAAGCAGGCTCTTTACCTGTTTACAGGTAGAGGAAGCTTTAACCCAAGCTCGTGACAAGTGGCTGCAAGTATTAAGAGACCTCAGAGAGTATAAAGTAAATGTAAAGACGGAACAAGAAAAATGTGAAAGGGAACACCAAGGGACTGCAGCAAAGCAGGTAGCTGAAAACACTTTCATATGGGTGGTGGTATTGAGCTATTCCTTTACTTTGAGGTACACTTAATTATTTACTCAGTTACGCTTTAATATGAATTCTGTGTTTGTTGATCGGGTCTGTTTTATATGTTGATCAGTTAGCCCTGATTCTCTCAGCTGCCGAAGAGAAGTGGAAGAAAGAACATGAGAATACAGAGAGGTCTGGAGCAAGAATGAAAGAACTGGAGGAAAAGGTGGTTTCTCTCAGGAAGGAGTTGGAGCTAAAGAAAGAAGAAATGCCTGCAGCTATCAAAGCAGAACTAGCCAGAGCCCGTGCTCAGTGGAACAAAGAAAAGCAAGAAGAAATCTTGCGGATACAAGAGCAGAATGAGAGAGACTACCGTTTTTTCTTGGATGACCACAGAAACAAGATTAACGAGGTACTTGCCACCGCAAAGGAGGATCTTGCAAAGCAGAAGAACAATCTCTCCGCCCAGAAAGAGGCGGAAATGAAGATGTTACTAGACCAGAAGCATCGGGAGTGGGAGGCTCAGGAAACGAAGAGACTTCAGGATGAGATCAGTCGTTGTGAGGAGAAGATTCTGGTTGAGCTTGAGCACTTGTTGCAAGAAGTCCATGAAGAGCTAGTTGAGTGCGCAGCTAGTAAGTGTTCCTGGGAGGACAGGTGTTCTGATGCTCCCGATCAATTAAATAATCGATGCAAAGGCAAGCTGAAGGCATGCTTACAGAAAGCCTACAGAAGAACAGTTCACACAATTCTGGAAAAGGACAAGCAAGAACGGAAAGAGGTAATTTTTCTGTAAGTGGTAAGTGCCAACCAGAAGAGGGTTTTGAGAAGTCAGACTCCTACCTACGTTTACTGGTAGGAAGAGTCCTTTAGACCTGTGAGGGAGGGCTAAGGCACGGCTAGCAAGTGAAAAGGAAGAGGCTAAGCATATCTCTAACACTCTCAGTGTTTGAAGAAGAGGAATAGCAGGTTAGGAGCATTCCTTTTTAGCACCGAGACAGATAAATTAAGGAGGTGCACCTGCCATCTTAAGTCTGGGAGCCTGTTCAAAACTCATCATGTCCTGATTTGAGCTGCTGTCTTCAGTTCTTTTGCAGGGCTAAAGCACCTGGGATGCAATTACTAGGTCTACTGGTCTCCTTTGGGTTGCTTGCTTTTATTCCTGCTAAGTTAAAGCAATTAAGCAGTATGCTGTGGCACGCCTTTATTTCTTCTTTGTGTGGCTCTGTGCTGGGTTTTCAGAGGGTGTTTTTCAATTGCAGAAATATGAAGAGCTACTGAGTAGCGTCAATAAAAATGCATACCCTAGCATGCCCCGAGACACAGGAGAAACTGGAGACCTGGCAACACCTCCTTCGTACGGCATTGGTCAGCAGGCAGAAACACAAAGAAAGCCGAGAAGATGTCCACCCCTGCAGAGAGCTGGAACAGATGGAGGTATTGGGCTTGTTTTCACTCTGGCAGATTGTGCCATCCAACTAAGCTTGTTAGTAGCAGTCTTGGCTGGTGAGCCTCTGGCTGGTAGAGGGAGAGGTAGCTGTTCCGACTAACGTTGTAGATGGAGGAATGTGACAACCTTTGGGGTGTGATAGTTCCGTGAGCAAGCCGGTGTTGAGACTGCTGAGCAGGGTATGGTCTAGATGCTGTCTTGAAATGGGTAAGTACTCAGCAAGAGCTTTGACGACCAAATCGTACTCCTTGCTGCTGCTGCTGCTGCTGCTGTTAGACAAGACAGGGAATTCTGCCATCATGTCAAGGACACGGTTGTATTGGGAATGGTACTTCACCTGGCCTGGTAGTTTTTCTGATTGTTTTGATGAAGAGTTTAGTTGAGGAAATGTGACTCGCCTGGGCAATGCTTCTCCCTTTCACCTTCCCCTGTTCCCTTCTCTTTTGTAATCTGTGTAATCTGTGTATGGTTGAGCGTTGTAGCTGTTCTCAAAGCTGTCACGTGCTACGGCTAAGCCAGAGACTGTGTAGCTGTGGCAAAACTTCATGGGAGGCATGAAAGTCTCTCTGGGGCTTTCTGTTTAGTTTGAGTTCTTGTGCAACCACAAAACATCGAGTGAGAAAGCCCAAGAGAGCCTTTGGCTTTATGCCTGTAATGTGGCTTGAATTCCTTCAACACCAAAATAACAAACCATCTATTAAACACCAAACAATGCAAGCAGTGCAGCCCTTCTGTCTCTAGAGCTCCCTGTCCTGGCTATGGAAAGAAGCCGTTGCTCTCCTGGAAGTGGCCCAGTCTTTGTGAGTTTCTTAACTTAAGTCAGCCGCATGTGAGTCTTCCCAGCTGGGAGAGTTTCCTTCAGCTGACTCCAGAAGCCCCTGTTTGGCTGTTGGTTTGGAAAATAAATAAATAAGTGAACAGTTGAGAATTCAGCCTAGGAGTCTCCTGCTGCTGCCTGTTTGGAGACCTCTGTGGAGACTCAGATGATCGCGGACGGGAGTTTGCTGAGACTGCGAGGGGTCAGTGACTCGATCGGTGCTGCCGCCCCATTCTGTAACGGGGTTCCAGCCTCATGTGGTTAGTTTAATTAGCTGAAGACAGCGCATGCTTTCTCAGCAAAAGGAGGTCGCAGTAGAGCTCTGGAAGTACGCGGGTTGGGTTAGATTCATTTTGGGCACGTGGGTGATGTGTGACGTTTAGGAATTGCTGTTGAAGATCAGCACGGTGCAAAGGTTCACACTGGGAGTCAGCTAAGGGAAGTTCAGAACGGCTTGGCTGTGCTGGCTGCGTGCTGAGGGCCAGTGACAATTAGTCTGAGATGATTTTGTATTGAGGCTTTACTAAAATGTGTTATGTTTGATTTCTGCATGGTAGTTACTGCCATAGCTGAATGTTGTCTGGTGAAGCTTTGTGACCTGGAGCTCTTCTACCAGAGGCAGCAGTTTTTGTGATGTCCGATGTTGAACTTGACTGGAGTGTAGGCAAGTACAGTGTTTTATGGTTTGTTACTTGCTTTTCTAGGAAATGAGAAGTTTCTTGAAGCTCTAACTGTCAAAAACTCTGAGGTGAAGGCTAAACTGAGAGACCTGGGAACACCGCCAAGGTATTTAAAAGGGATCTTTTTAAGGGATTTAATAGCTGATGCTCACCAGGTCTAAGCTACTCATATTGTGGTGTGTGACTTGTATGCTTTTCAGGTCACTGTCCGATGGAGGTGTCTCAAAACCCTGTACGTCCTGCTGCTCTGTGAAAGGGCTGGAAGAAGTGCGTGCTCTGTACATTACAACCGTGAGCAAGATTAAGAGTTAAGTTCTAGAGTCTTAGCTAAAATGTTAAGAGAGCAAAATAATTCCCTCAGTTGCTTCCTCGTCCTTGAGCCAGCTCGCACAGGAGTCTGACAGCCAAGTCACCTAAGAACTGCTGTTTGCTTTCTTGCTGGAGTGAATGTGAGAAATGGAGTTGTTGGCATGATGCTGGGCAAGCTTCATTTGGAGGGGCGAAGCCTCGTTTTGCCTTAATTTCTTTGTAGTACTACATTATGTGTTGTTAAATGGTAAAGGCAATTTGGAGCGCTGACCTTGTTTCTCCCGCAAAGCAGCTGCCAGCCCAGCAACTTGTTGTGAGGGAGCACCTGCTTTTCTCTTGTGCTGTGTCCTGCTTTCTGGCCCTTTTGGCTTAGTCAGCAGGCATCTGGCTGAGGAGAGGATTCGAGTGCAGCTCCAACTCTTACTGGAGGGCAGTGGGTCCCCGAGTGCCAGCTGTACCTCTGTGGAAGAATTCCTGGTGCTGGATATGCCAGCCAACATTCCTCTCTGGTCCCTGCCTCTTCTGCTGGCGAAATAGTGCTGAAGATGCGGAGCGAGCCAATTAAATTCCTGTGTCTGATATTTGGTACTGGCTCAAATGTCCTCTTTGTTTGCTTGTTTTTTGTTCCCTTCCCATCCTGGGTTAAACTAGCGCTAATGAAGTGTGTTTGTGTAGGTGATATGCTTAATTATATCCATGGAAGTAAGGAGAGGGCTGCCGCTATGATTAGAGCGGAGGTTTTAAGAGCGCGCCAAGAGACAGCACGGAAAATGCGGAAATACTATTTGACATGTCTTCAGCAACTTCTCACTGATAATGGGAACTATGAAGGGTAAGCTTAAGCATGTTTGGAAATTTATTTTTGAAAGAGCTATGTAAATTTTAGCATAATGCTGTTAGTCCACTGGCAATTCGGGCTATGTTGGAGCATCAGTGGTGCAGCCTGAAGTGCTGCCGGTCTGGTGAGGCTGGCACGGGGTCACTGCCGAGCTTGATGCCTGAGAATTGCTGAGCAGTCTGACATATTGTCTTCTCAGTGTTTGTTGGCTCTTGCTAGCAATACTTTCAAGTACAATCTGAAAGGAATTGGTTTTTAGTTTTTTCTCATGTTCTGTGATTCTCGTCAGAGCTGAGGAGAAAATAATGAACGCTGCCAGCAAGCTTGTTACAATGGCTAAAGGACTTGAAACACCTCTTCAACACACATCCCAGAGCAAAACTACCCGCTCAGGTTAGTCGCGATTTATAGCTGTTTCCTTCTTAACAATGCACATTTAATGGATGCAGTAATGAAAAGGCAGGCGTATGGTGATGCACTGGTTCTCGACAAGCCTCTGAACAGATATGTAAACATATGCTGCTCATTTTGACAGTGCTAATACTGACAAATCTTTATTTAAAAAGGCATACAAACAAATAACCCCCTGCCCTTTTTTTCTTCCAGTGTTAACATTTCCTTCCGTTAATCTGTTTCCTTCCCTGGCCTTGTAGCTCTGCTGCTAAATTCTGATCTGCCAACCAGAGGAGAGTACTCAAAAAGAGATGGCCTATCTCAAAGTCGGCTAAACCGCATGGAAAGCAAATCTTGTGGCGAAAGTATTACCGAGAAAGCTAATGATAAAGTTGTTCATAAGTGCGTTTCACGTGACTTGAGACAGCAATTTGATGCAATGCAGACTGAAACACAACATATGCTTCCTGAAACAGATGCTTCAAATATTCAGAATGGGAATAATACTAAAAATCTGGTTGACTTTACAAGAGATCATCTGTTAGAGTTTTATCTAAATGAAGATGGAAGCAGAGAAGAATACAGCCCCATCATAAATGTAAGTAAACCACTCCTGTGTGCAACTAGTAATTTAGGACATCAGAATGCCTCTCCATCTGCCTTTCATGTCAAGTTAGAAAATATGCATGCAGTCAGCCTTACAGATGGCCTTGGTGTCTCAGGGCCATCTCATCACATGCTGAAGAATCAAAATGAAAGATTAGTTTTGAAAGAAGATGAATGTATACCATCGTGTGGAAACTGGAAAACTACAGCTGAAAGAACTCAAGACTCAGATTTTCACAAAATCCCTGGAAGGGATGAAAGTAGCTGCAGTAAATGGAATTCTGTGAATGGAAGTCTGTGTCTGGATAGTAGTAATATGCCTGTGGTGCATCCTGAACAAAAACCCAATGCGAATGTCCAGGCAAAGTTTGTATCCTGTGAAGAATCTTTTTCCACTGTCGATGAAAGTGTTCGTGGTACTTGGAGAGAACTTACCAATGGCCGTGTCAAGAATCTCAAAGTGAAAAACAGTAGTAAGTTTTACAGTAGAGGCCAGATGAAAACAAATCCAGAGCGTACTTCATTCCTTGGGTCTGACAAATCAAATTCTGCTGTCACACAGCTCAGCGTGTTGCCAAACTCAAATGCACGAAAATGCTGCAAGAAATACTTGGAAAAGAATGTCATGGGATCCCCAGTCTCTTCAGCAAGATAGTGGTTTTGATTTTTTTTAACTTGAGCCAATAACAATGATTCCTCATTTGAAGGAAAAAATATATATGTAAGTGTGAGGAAAGGGGAAAAAACTGTTTCATGATCAATGTTACAGAATTTGAGTGTTGCATGAACAAATTCTATGCAATTGCTTGAAATATAAATGCAGACTTCTGTTTACTTTTGGAATAACACTTTCACAGCTGTTTATAGTGTATTATGTATGTTTATTAAATAGAATCTATTTTTATATTAAGTGTGCAGTGTTTATATAAAACAAAGCTACTTTAACTTGTGGTAATCTTTTTAAATGCTTGTGAAAATTCCTTCAGTGCTCAATGAGAAATGTTTGAAACAAGTTTTTCAATGGAGCTTTCCATTTTGGAGAACCCCCCCTTGTTCCTCTGTATGTCTCTTCATAATAAAAGTGTAAATACTTACCTTAAATTATTAAAACAAATCAACTATCAAGTAAACTGTCATGTATTCTTCTGTTGGATACAACAAAAAAAAAAGCTTCTACTGGATGAAAGAAAGTATAGGTTAAATTAACCACAAGGAGGTGTTTCTTAAATAGCTATCAATTTAAACTGAAAATGTAGTAATTTTTCTTTTGATGGTTTCAAAACTTCCCTTTAAAAGCCTGTTCATATTTGAGAGAAGAGATGGGTGTTTTAGATGTTTTGCCTGTGTCTTAACACTATTTTTCTTGGAGTGGGATTTCATTTCTAGGGATACAGTAATGAAAACAAGCATTTTTCTGCTTTCTTTATTGGCTCCGTCTGTGTTGCTTGCACAAGGTGTGGTTAAAGCTTGTTGCAATTAATTGTATGGTTATGGCTCAGCAAATCACATCACCGGTAATACAACACACACAAAAAAAACCATCCTCCTATTTGGCCTGTTATACTTGTGTGTTATTAGAAGAAACAAAACCAAGGTTGAATCACAGAATCGAAGGGGTTGGAAGGGACCTCCAGAGATCATCGGGTCCAACCCCCCTGCTAAAGCAGGTTCCTTAGAGCAGGCTGCCCAGGTAGGTGTCCAGAGGGGCCTTGAGTATCTCCAGAGAAGGAGACTCCACAACCTCCCTGGGCAGCCTGTTCTAGTGCTCCGTCACCGTCAGCGTGAAGAAGTTCTTTTGCATGTTGGTGCGGAACTTCCTGTGTTCCATCTTGTGGCCATTACCCTTTGTCCTGTCCCCACAAACCACTGAAAAGAGGTTGGCCAAATCCCTCTGTCTCCCACACCTCAGGTATTTATACATGTTGATGAGATCCCCTCTCTGTCTTCTTTTCTCCAGGCTGAACAGACCCAGGTCTCAGCCTTTCTTCATAGGGAAGATGCTCCAGGCCCCCTATCATCTTTGTGGCCCTCCACTGGACTCTTTCCAGGAGATCCCTGTCTTTTTTGTACCGGGGAGCCCAGAACTGGGCACAGTACTCCAGGTGAGGCCTGACCAGGGCAGAGTAGAGGGGGAGGATCACCTCCTTTGACCTGCTGGCCACACTCCTTTTAATGCATCCCATGCATCCCATTGGCCCTCTTGGCCACGAGGGCACACTGCTGACTCATGGTCAACCTGTCGTCCACCAGGACCCCTGGGTCCTTCTCCTCAGAGCTCCTCTTCAGCAGGTCGTCCCCCAGCCTGTACTGATACGTGCGGTTGTTCCTTCCCAGGTGCAGGACTCTACGCTTGCTCTTATTAAACCTCATTTGGTTTCTTCCTGCCCATCTCTCCAGCTGGTCCAGGTCTTGCTGAATGGCAGCACAGCCTTCTGGCATGTCAGCCACTCCTCCCAGCTTTGTGTCATCGGCGTACTTGCTGAGGGCAGACACTATTCCCTCATCAAGATTGTCGATGAAGATGTTGAACAAGACCGGACCCAGCACCGACCCCTGGGGAACACTGCTAGTCACAGGTCTCCAGTCAGACTCTGCGCTGCCGATCACCACTTTCTGAGCTCGGCCAGTCAGCCAGTTCTCAACCCACCTTACTGTCCACTCCTCCATCCCACACTTTCTCAGCTTTGCTATCAGGATGTCATGGGAGACAGTATCGAAAGCCTTGCTAAAGTCAAGGTAGATGACATCCATTGCTCTCCTGCCATCTACCCAGCTGGTGATGCCATCATAGAAGGCAACGAGGTTGGTTGAGCACAACTTCCCCTTGGTGAATCCATGCTGACTACTCCTCATAACATTCTTCTCTTCCACTTGCTTGGAGATGGCATCCAGAACAAACTGTTCCAACACCTTTCCAGGGACAGAGGTGAGACTGACTGGCCTATAGTTTCCTGGATCCTCCTTCTTGCCCTTCTTGAAGACCGGAGTGACATTGGCTATCCTCCAACCTTCAGGCACCTCTCCTGTTCTCCAGGACCTTTCAAAGATGATAGAGTGGTTCAGCGATCACTTCTACCAACTCCCTTAGCACACGCAGATGCATCCCATCAGGACCCATGGATCTGTGTGCGTCGAGCCCACTCAAGCGCTCCCAAACCACTCTCTTGTCAAACAGGGGGGAGCCCTCCATTTCCCAGACCCTTTCTCTTCCCGCCAGGGTTGAGGAGTCCTGGGGGGGAGTCCCGGAAGCAAAGACTGAAGCAAAGAAAGCATTCAGTATCTCCGGCTTCTCGGCGTCTCCCGTTACCAGGACACCCCGCTCATTCAGCAAGGGACCCACATTATCCCTAGTCTTCCTTTTACTGTTTACATACTTAAAAAAAAACTTATTATCTTTTATCTCTTTTGAAAGCCTCATCTCTAGGTGGGCTTTAGCCTTCCTCATCGAGTCCCTGCAGGCCCTGACAACACTTCTATACTCCTCCCAAGAGGACAGGCCCTTTTTCCACATTTCATAGACCTTCCTCTTCCTTTTGATCTTATCGATGAGCTCCTTGCTCATCCATGCAGGTTTCCTGCCCCCCTTTCCTGATTTCCTACTCTTAGGGATGCACCGATCCTGAGCTTGGAAGAAGTGCTGTTTAAATGTAGCCCAGCTCTCACAAGTACTCTTGCCTTCTAGCAACCTAGCCCATGAGATACTCCCAAGCAGGTACCGGAAGAGGTCGAAGTTGGCTCTTTGAAAGTCCAGGGTAGCAATCCTGCTACTAGCCTTACTTCTTCCACAATATTCTCCTCCATGATACATAAGCATTTCATGTGTGACAACGTTTAACTCTTATAAGGATGGTCTCTCACAGTCAAACAGCAACGCTTAATCGGAGAATCTTCTCAGTGTTTAAGAGGAAAACAGAGCAAGATTGAGGAGAGATCATATGGAGAAAAATGTATTTAACTTCCTTTACCAAACTGCCTTGCCTGTTTATATTTTAGGCCAGCTGGCAAGACAGAATGCGTTACAGCTCTTGGTCTGCAAGACTGGTTTGTGTCTGGAGACTTTGTAAGGTGATCGAGTGAGAGAGCTCTGCATTTCTTGGTGGCCTTTAATGTTGCCAATAAATGCAACCCCACTTCCTCTTTAGTGAAGGTGGGGTTTGTCATCATCAGTGGGAGCAAAACAAGGCCACGAGAGACTGCTCGTACCTGAACAAACACGGGCAGTGGTTAAGTTCAAGGGCCAAATTCCCAGCTCTAAGTTGAGGAAATAGCTGTGGCCTTGTGTGCAGGTGTAGTGGGTTTACATGGCAAGGTTTTGGTAGCGGGGGGGGGCCATAGCGGTGGATTCTGCGAGAAGAATCCAAAAGCTGCCCCATGTTAGATAAGGGCCCTGCTGTTGGCCAGAGCTGAGCCAATAAGCAACATCTGTGCCTCTGTGTGAGCATTTTTAAGAAAGGAGAAAAAAAATGCTAGGGATCAGCAGCTGGGAGAGAGAGAGGCGTGAGAAACAGCCTTGCAGGCACCAAGGTCAGTGAAGAGGGAGGGGGAGAGGTGCGCCAGGCACCAGAGCAGAAGTCCCCTGCGGCCTGTGGGTGAGGACCATGGTGAAGCAGACTGTCCCCCTGCAGTCCATGGAGTACCACGGTGGAGCAGGGTTCCATGCTGCAGTCCGTGGAGGACACCACGGTGGAGCAGGTGGACCTGCACTGACGGAGGCTGCGGCCTGTGGAGGACCCCCACCAGAGCAGACCCCAGGCTGGAGCTGTAGCCCATGCAGAGGAGACCATGTGGGAGCAGGTGACCTGGCAGGAGCTGCTGCTGGCTGTGGGGGATCCAAATTCCCCGCCCTAAGTTGAGGAAATAGCTGTGGCCTAGTGTGCAGGGGAAGGCTTTTGCTGGTTGTCCTCTAATCCCTGAGTGGAGGCTTCTTTTTCCAACGTGGAATGGCTTTTCTGGTTTGCTCAAGCATTTTTCCGAGTAGCAGAAGCTAAGGAAAAGAGACGCTTTTATTGCTGTTTAAGAGGTGCTTGAACAGGTGCTTGAACCAACTGATCAGACAGACTCATTCCTTGGCCTCATCCAGAAACCTTTGCCAGGTGAAGAAAGCTTGCAGAAGAAACCATGCAGCCATCCTGTCAGACACCACCGATGGCTCAGATGGAGCAGCTGAGGCCCCCAGATCTCTCTGGTGTGTACAGAGCACACTTTTCCATGTAATCCTTCACCCCAGATGGGTTCAGTAGCTTCGCTGTAGCTGCTCCATAATGTGCTGAGCTTTGTGCCTATACATGAACTGCTCTTAAAATTTTTCTGGAACGTAACCTTTTACGGTACGTTTTCCTTTGTATGTTTTCCGTCTGTTGTCTTGCTCAGTGTTCTTTGTAAGTGTGTCTTTATTTTGTTGTTTCACTGTAGCTTTTAAAAAACTTGCTGGGTTTGTGGTCCCTTCCTCTCCTGTGGGACAGGTAGAAGATGTTAAACAGACACGTGAAGGAGGGAGGAGGGGTGGAGTCCTTCCAATCCCACCTAGTAAAAGGGATAATGTTTAAATCTAGACACTTGCTGTTTTATTTGTATTGCATCACAGTACCAGGCAACATCAGTGACCAGTGCATCAATGCATGTGAGAATGTGGATGTAGATTGCAAAAAACAGTTAAATCCTTGCTCACCTAATATTTATTTTATATCTAGGTGCGCTTACAACTCCAGAGAGCTCTGCAGCTGCTGAGACATTTATTTCTCAGCCTTGTAATTTATTTTTTTTTTTAATTAGAAAGCAACAGCTGTCTTTCTTCAAAAATCCGTCTAATTTCGAAAAGAACGAGGAACACTTTGGATTATAAATTACAAATTTTAATATCTACAAAAGCTGATGTTCTTTTTTTAGTAGATTTTTTTTTGGATGTTCCTATTGTTTTGTCAAGGGAATTTGCAAAAATGTGTTTAATGTGACTGTTCAGAGTGGTTTCCTATAGGTTGATAAAATCATTTTCTTGTACAGTAATCTGCCCAACATTGACTTAACAGATCACTTTCTGGAGCATAGGTAACGTAAAAAATATTTGCAAAAATGTGTTGTAGAACAACAGCTGTAGGACTTGTTAAGATGTTGTTGCAAACGTGGTGTGGGATCTGATATCTGTTCCAAAACTTTCTACTTGGATGAAGAACGTTGTGCTTGTGCACACAACAGTGAACAAGCAGTGAATAATTGTGGAGTTATTGCTCAGAGAGAGGGAAAGAGAAAGTATATGTGCGTAAGTAGGATTATAAGTTTAGGGAGTTGAGAGGAACATCTCTCCTGTGAGGAAAGGCCATGAGGTGGGCCAGTTTAGCCGGGAGAAGAGAAGGCTCAGGGGTGATCTTATCCACGTACATAAATATGTATGGATGGGGAGGTGTAAAGAGGCCAAACATGTACTGCCAATATGTACGGAGGGAGGGTGTAAAGAAGCCAAAGCCACGCTCTTCTTAGTGGTGCCCAGTGGTGGGACAAGAGGCCGTGGGTGCGCACGGAAACATTCCGTGTTGCCGTGAGGGGGGAGAGTCCTTAGCGACCTCACCAACTGCTTGAGGAGCCTTCGGAGTGCTGGGGTCAGCGGGAGCTGACCCTCTGCTGCAATCAGAGCAGCCTCTAAAGTCTTACTTGTATGGTTGGACTGAACTGGAAAATGCACTTCTGCTGAAGGTTTGTTGCTTTTGATGGAATGGGGAACTGAATGGTTTGGGAACAGGGCTGCTTGCCCAGCCTGTCAAGGCTTCTGCTGAGAGCAAACATGGAATGATTGAAGTACATTTGTGCAAGTTAAAACTTAATCACCTATTAAAAAAAGTTCAGGATCTGTGTCACCTTTGTCTATGGAAAAACATTTTGTGTGTTTTCCTCATGAGGAAGAGCAGATGTGGAGACAGCATCAGTGGGATGTGATGTTTATTAAGCTCACTGAATGGAGGCTATGCTGTGTTCACTGGTCAAGATGTTTTAAGACTTTTTGCATTCATTTAAGTCTTCTGTTACAGTAAAACAATTTGTTTTCCTGGAAATTGAAGAGATTTACATATTAGAAGAGTGATTTGATGTCACTTTTAGAAGTGCTTAGCCCTTACCCACACTTGGAGTCCTGCTAGCTAAACTGGTAGACTGAGCTCAGTTTAAATACGACCCCTCCTGATGATGTGGATGTGCTGCTTTCTTTTTGACTCATTCCAAGGCAGTGGAGGAGTGAAACCTATGATTTCATGTGTCTTTAGTTGCTAGTAGCACAAAGGAGAGGTGGTCTTCAGCGAGTGATGTTGCCTTTCCTTTCCTGCTTCCTGGAGCTGAGATATAGTAAATCTAGGGAATACCCTAATGATTGGGAAAAACTTGTCAAATACATTAAAACTCTGTAGATAACAATTTAATTTCTTCTCCTGTTCTTTGGTATTGTAACAGCTGTGCCAACAAGTTTAGACCGAAATGTTGTAACTATGTGGTGGAAAGTGTTTGTGTATTTATTCTTGTTCTCTCTCTAGCTCGCATCCCCAAAGTAATGACTTTTTGCTGCTGGTAAATTTCTAGGAACAAACCTTTGGTGCTCTGGTGGTGTTCTGTAGATGTTTAGAAAAAATGTCTTTAACTCGTAGTCTATTCTTTGATTTTTAGAGATTATCTACTGTAGCATCTGAGAAAATATGATACTTTTAAGATAAAGTTTTTGTAGATGATAATTTATGTTCTGACATAGTTGCAACTGAAAAACTAAAGGAATATTTAAGAAGAGGCAGTTCATGTTTTTGCTCTAATGAACATGTGCTTTGCCTGAAACTTCAGAGAAAAACTGGGTTGGGTCACAGACATTGCATGTAATAACTGAATATATTGTGTAGATCCTGAGTTGCCCAATGAGAAAAATGGAATGGACTACTCAGGTCTAGAAGTGCAGCACGTGGCCCCATATCAAAGCCTCTATGAAAACCTGGAAGAAGAGGTACATACTATACAGGAGTCATTACAACAAGTAAGTTGAGAAGTCTTTTTGATTGTTGCTTTTTTAAATTATTATTGCTATCTTTATATTCTAAAATAACTTTCTAAGCAAAAAAAAATATGACTAGCTTTCTGTAAGGCAGTTTAAACTACTCTGGAATAGTGTATGTTAGCATGCAAAAATATGATTTGGTTCCTTTTCTTAAAAAGCTTTGAAATAGATTTGCTCGAAACGTTTCCTCCAGAATGTTCCCATGATCCCAAAGATGGCAACAGTTTTTAAAAAAAGGAATTGTCTTATTTCAGTGCAGTCATTCAGATGTGCTTCTAGTAGTTTTAAAGCACTGCATGAGTGTTTATCAGTCCTGAACTCTGCACTAATACAAAAGCCATGAATTAATAGTTTTGAAGTATACTTTTGGTTAGGCTGCTATATACGTTCATATGAAAATAAAATTCCTTTATCCTAGTTTACGTTGTTAGTTTAATCAAATAATCAAATTGATTATTCACCAGTCACTGTGCATATTGACTATAAAATCCATTTGAACTAGTAAAGGTAGCCAGTCAATTTGTGACCGTTGTTTTTGCCCTCACCAAAGTCTAAAATGGAGTTTCAGGCCATATAGATGTTATTTATATAATATGACCCTTCAGAGAAATCCTGCCTGTTTCTTATACACCAGGGAACATTAGATAAGTTTTTTTTGTTTGTTTGTTTGTTTTTCCCAGAAAAATTCCTAGGTTGGTAACTGTAGTCTCTTAAGCATTGCGTGGTGCAAATCTCTGTGAATTCCAGTGTTGTCAAGGAATGATGTCCTTTTCAATGGAGGAAGAAAGTCAGGGTTTTGTGCAAGTGGCCTCTTTCATCTGTGTCTGCCTGTCTTTGCATGAAGTCCTATGGGTTCTTTTGAAAAGCGTCTAATGCATATGGTTTGTTCTGCTTCAGCTGCAACAACTCTTGACAGACCTTCCCCATGATATGCTGGAGGACAGTGGAGACCAGCTCTCCAGCTATTCAGACTGTAGCATTCACGAGAGTGAGGAGCAGTAAGTCCCTTTGTACTTTATTTTTTGTTATTCTTACTTAAGTTGTGCTGTTGAGAGCAGAGCCAAATCTCAGCTGATGGGGTAAATGAGAGTAATCCACGTAAAAGGCGTGCTGTACTGCAGTAGGCAGTATGGCAGGGGCTCTTTGAGAAATAAAGTAGATGCCAGTTACTTTAATGAAGTAGTTTTTTGTTTGTTTGTTTGTTTTGCTTGATTGAGGTCGTGAGTACCCTAGGTAAGCGTCTTCTCTTTCTCTAGATCAGTTGAGCCTCAGAAGCCTGATGGACGGTGGAATGATCATCCATTGATCGTTGATATCGTTGATCCTCAAAACGTAAGTTTGTCTAAATAGAGGTGTAATGAGTAGGAACTGCTTGTCAGTAGTAACATGCTAAATATTCTCTGAATTCACTAGAGGAGTTCTTATGTTGGTGGCATACTTTGCTATTTATCTGAAGTATTTTGACCTTGAGGGCTGGTAACTCCACAAAGAAAAAAAAAATATAAGTTTTGAAAGAGAATATTTAATTATACCGCTTATGTTTTGCACAGCAGTAATTTTCTTCTTTGTTCTTTTCTCCATTTTGTTTTTTCTAAGTAGCATCCCTCTCCTTACTCCCCCACCCCAAAAAAAAAAGTGCCAAAGCCTGCATTATAAAAGGTTCCTTAAAACCTGCCTGTTACTTGACTTCTCTTTGTTCAGAAACATACTTTGACTATTGAAGAACTGAAAGAAAATGAGAAAAAACTGAAAAACTCAAACCTGGATCTCTGCTGTCAGATGAGAAAGATTGTTCAAGATTTTGATGAGAATAAGCAAGAAGCGCTTGACAGGTAGGTCTGTTAACTCTGTTTTGTTTCTTTTGTGATATTTTTATCCTGCATGTGTGTTTGTGTACCAGCTGTTTGTGGGGAGGGGTCTGCACTGGAAATCTGGTTTCTTGCTTAAAGAAGAGCAGAACTCCATTTACAAGGGGGACTAAAGAGTGTTTTCCTTTCCTTTCCTGGAACTGTAGGTGTGAAAGAACGTATCAGCGCCATCATGAGGATATGAAAGCCCAGTTTGAGAAAGAGCTGATCGAGAAGTATGCTGCAGAAAACCAGCAGCTTCTACAAAGTCACGAAGAGAGGGTCTCGCAGCTGAAGTAAGGCTTTTCTTTTTCTTTTCTTTTTCTTCTTTTTTGTCATTGTTCCTGAAGCATTCCCGCTCCTGTCTGGCCCTTGGTGCCAGTTATGCTTTTTTAAAACAGACTGAGTGTCCTGTGAGTGTAAAGACTGTTTGCTAATGAGTAATCTGTGCTGTGAAGGGCTACCATAGAGGAGCTGAACAGAGAGATGACTGCGGTGAAGGAATGTTACATAGCGGTCTGTGGTGAGAAGGACACCTTGGAAGCTACTTTAAGGCAGAAATTTGAGCAAGAGCAGCAGCTGAAAGAAGAGAAGGTACTACTGGACATACCTACACACCACTCTCAGTTCATCGTGTTTTAAAAATGTAATGTGCAGGAGTGGCTTGAACTTTGTCTGGAGCAGAACCTTGGAAGAGATGCAGCCGTATCAGAAAGATAAGCAGTGTGACCTATTGATTGTTAAGTTAGCCTACTGCTGTGTTGTGTGGTTTAACATACAGTGGCAGTAACCCTTTCCAATGGCAATGCCTTTTCCCGCAGTTGTCCTTCTTATAAAGTGGACTCCTGGAGACCATTCAGCCAGCAGCGTGAGCTATTGCAATCTCGAGCTTGTTTCCAAAAGACCTTAGTGACAGTGCAAGTTTTCTTCTCCCTGTAGAAACCTGATGTGCAAATGCTGTGTTTTTTTTTTTTTCTTTTTAAGTAATAACGAATGGAGTCTGCAGCATTGATTAAGAGCGTTGCTTTCCTGAAGCTATGAGTGCAGAATGACTGAAGGGAGGTCAGCTGTCTTGCTTAGTCCAGCACAGCAAAGAGATGCAGCTGAAAAAGTGCTGGGAGATGCGGATGCTAGATAAGAGAATGTGCTTTAGAGCAATAGGCTGTAGTAACCTCTGATATTGTGCCTTACAACACCTCTTTCTGAGAGCTAAATCTCCTGTCCTAGGGGTTGTTGGTAAAGTCAGGCTCTAGAGAGTGCATCGTGCATCTCATGCATTCTCATTGCTTTGTACCAGAGCAATTTGGCAATTTGCTGTATGTTGGAGAATGCTTCATCCTGTATGTTGGAGAATGCTTCATCCGTGGTGTGTTTTTAGTATTATTGCCACTTTTTTTTTTTTTGGCCAAGCTCAAGAAATGGCTTCTAGAAGAAAAAGAAGAGTCTCTTAACCTTCTGAGGAGCAAGCTTGAAGAGAAATACAGTGATTCTATGAGAGCAGCAAAGCAGCAGTGGCTGAAAGAAAAAGGAGAGCAGGTTGAAAAGGAAGTCGCGTTAGCCAAAGTCCACTGGGAGAAGGAAGAAAAAAAGGTATGGAGCTTTTACCTGGGGATTTCAAATGAACCAAGTGAAGCAACCAATTTATTTTCAGAAGGAGGACTTGTATGTATGTACACTAGACTTACTCATTGTGCTTCTGCCATTTGAGGTGGTTGTTAAGGGTCTGCTGTTTCAGGCGCTTCTGATGAAGTCAGTAGGTATGACGTATGCTTGGGATCTTTGCAAAATTAGACCTTGTAAAGCAGCATACAGACCGTAATCACAGCTACAGCATGCTGGAGTTTTCCACACTAATTGGGTGTTGAATGTTTATGCTTTGTATTCTGTTTGATTTGGTCATCCTGAGAACGTCTTCTTTTGTCTCCTTCCATGCAGAATAAAGCTGGGAGGAGGAAGAAAAATCATCTCCTTTAACAAACAGATAGTGGGAAGTGTGTATTTGGAGGGTGCAGGGGAGTGGGAGAGCGTGAGGGGACCCACTGACTAAGAAGCACCTCAAAGCGTTAGGTTTTGATGCTTTTCAGAAATGTAGAGACGTGGCTTGGAAGAACCTCGGTGCTCTCAGAGCATGGTTTTGGTGTTCTGCTATCAGG
Source organism: Anser cygnoides (assembly GCF_040182565.1). Classification (NCBI taxonomy): domain Eukaryota; kingdom Metazoa; phylum Chordata; class Aves; order Anseriformes; family Anatidae; genus Anser; species Anser cygnoides. Next base: position 21,831,893 of record NC_089883.1, on the reverse strand, counting down.
GAAGCTTACTAGTGTAAGCTGACTTTTGCTTGTTAAATGCCAGTGCAGCTGTGTTTATATTTGAACAATGGGCAGATTGTCTTAAAAATATATGTATTTTTTTCCTTAGAATATAGAACAAGTCATTGGAGAGATAGAAAGAGAATGGCGAAATAGGCTGGAAGAAATGAGAAGAACTGTAGCTGACTGCAATGACTGCGGCAGCCAAACTGACAGAGTGACAGTAGTGGATGATGATTCATTCAAAGAGTTAGCAGGGATCATTGCAGATCAGAAGCTGCAGATCGAGAAGGCTCTGAAAGAAAATATGTCCTCCGGAGAGGCCTTAAGAGAATTTGAAATAGAACTGGAAAATAAATACTGTAAACACCTTGCCATCCAGGTAACAAAAAAATAGTTCAGTTTGCCTGGATCCATTGTAACTGCCATGCACAACTTTCACTGCCATGTGAAAGTAATAATAAAAATGTTCCCAGGGATGGTGACTGAAGCAGGCTCTTTACCTGTTTACAGGTAGAGGAAGCTTTAACCCAAGCTCGTGACAAGTGGCTGCAAGTATTAAGAGACCTCAGAGAGTATAAAGTAAATGTAAAGACGGAACAAGAAAAATGTGAAAGGGAACACCAAGGGACTGCAGCAAAGCAGGTAGCTGAAAACACTTTCATATGGGTGGTGGTATTGAGCTATTCCTTTACTTTGAGGTACACTTAATTATTTACTCAGTTACGCTTTAATATGAATTCTGTGTTTGTTGATCGGGTCTGTTTTATATGTTGATCAGTTAGCCCTGATTCTCTCAGCTGCCGAAGAGAAGTGGAAGAAAGAACATGAGAATACAGAGAGGTCTGGAGCAAGAATGAAAGAACTGGAGGAAAAGGTGGTTTCTCTCAGGAAGGAGTTGGAGCTAAAGAAAGAAGAAATGCCTGCGGCTATCAAAGCAGAACTAGCCAGAGCCCGTGCTCAGTGGAACAAAGAAAAGCAAGAAGAAATCTTGCGGATACAAGAGCAGAATGAGAGAGACTACCGTTTTTTCTTGGATGACCACAGAAACAAGATTAACGAGGTACTTGCCACCGCAAAGGAGGATCTTGCAAAGCAGAAGAACAATCTCTCCGCCCAGAAAGAGGCGGAAATGAAGATGTTACTAGACCAGAAGCATCGGGAGTGGGAGGCTCAGGAAACGAAGAGACTTCAGGATGAGATCAGTCGTTGTGAGGAGAAGATTCTGGTTGAGCTTGAGCACTTGTTGCAAGAAGTCCATGAAGAGCTAGTTGAGTGCGCAGCTAGTAAGTGTTCCTGGGAGGACAGGTGTTCTGATGCTCCCGATCAATTAAATAATCGATGCAAAGGCAAACTGAAGGCATGCTTACAGAAAGCCTACAGAAGAACAGTTCACACAATTCTGGAAAAGGACAAGCAAGAACGGAAAGAGGTAATTTTTCTGTAAGTGGTAAGTGCCAACCAGAAGAGGGTTTTGAGAAGTCAGACTCCTACCTACGTTTACTGGTAGGAAGAGTCCTTTAGACCTGTGAGGGAGGGCTAAGGCACGGCTAGCAAGTGAAAAGGAAGAGGCTAAGCATATCTCTAACACTCTCAGTGTTTGAAGAAGAGGAATAGCAGGTTAGGAGCATTCCTTTTTAGCACCGAGACAGATAAATTAAGGAGGTGCACCTGCCATCTTAAGTCTGGGAGCCTGTTCAAAACTCATCATGTCCTGATTTGAGCTGCTGTCTTCAGTTCTTTTGCAGGGCTAAAGCACCTGGGATGCAATTACTAGGTCTACTGGTCTCCTTTGGGTTGCTTGCTTTTATTCCTGCTAAGTTAAAGCAATTAAGCAGTATGCTGTGGCACGCCTTTATTTCTTCTTTGTGTGGCTCTGTGCTGGGTTTTCAGAGGGTGTTTTTCAATTGCAGAAATATGAAGAGCTACTGAGTAGCGTCAATAAAAATGCATACCCTAGCATGCCCCGAGACACAGGAGAAACTGGAGACCTGGCAACACCTCCTTCGTACGGCATTGGTCAGCAGGCAGAAACACAAAGAAAGCCGAGAAGATGTCCACCCCTGCAGAGAGCTGGAACAGATGGAGGTATTGGGCTTGTTTTCACTCTGGCAGATTGTGCCATCCAACTAAGCTTGTTAGTAGCAGTCTTGGCTGGTGAGCCTCTGGCTGGTAGAGGGAGAGGTAGCTGTTCCGACTAACGTTGTAGATGGAGGAATGTGACAACCTTTGGGGTGTGATAGTTCCGTGAGCAAGCCGGTGTTGAGACTGCTGAGCAGGGTATGGTCTAGATGCTGTCTTGAAATGGGTAAGTACTCAGCAAGAGCTTTGACGACCAAATCGTACTCCTTGCTGCTGCTGCTGCTGCTGCTGTTAGACAAGACAGGGAATTCTGCCATCATGTCAAGGACACGGTTGTATTGGGAATGGTACTTCACCTGGCCTGGTAGTTTTTCTGATTGTTTTGATGAAGAGTTTAGTTGAGGAAATGTGACTCGCCTGGGCAATGCTTCTCCCTTTCACCTTCCCCTGTTCCCTTCTCTTTTGTAATCTGTGTAATCTGTGTATGGTTGAGCGTTGTAGCTGTTCTCAAAGCTGTCACGTGCTACGGCTAAGCCAGAGACTGTGTAGCTGTGGCAAAACTTCATGGGAGGCATGAAAGTCTCTCTGGGGCTTTCTGTTTAGTTTGAGTTCTTGTGCAACCACAAAACATCGAGTGAGAAAGCCCAAGAGAGCCTTTGGCTTTATGCCTGTAATGTGGCTTGAATTCCTTCAACACCAAAATAACAAACCATCTATTAAACACCAAACAATGCAAGCAGTGCAGCCCTTCTGTCTCTAGAGCTCCCTGTCCTGGCTATGGAAAGAAGCCGTTGCTCTCCTGGAAGTGGCCCAGTCTTTGTGAGTTTCTTAACTTAAGTCAGCCGCATGTGAGTCTTCCCAGCTGGGAGAGTTTCCTTCAGCTGACTCCAGAAGCCCCTGTTTGGCTGTTGGTTTGGAAAATAAATAAATAAGTGAACAGTTGAGAATTCAGCCTAGGAGTCTCCTGCTGCTGCCTGTTTGGAGACCTCTGTGGAGACTCAGATGATCGCGGACGGGAGTTTGCTGAGACTGCGAGGGGTCAGTGACTCGATCGGTGCTGCCGCCCCATTCTGTAACGGGGTTCCAGCCTCATGTGGTTAGTTTAATTAGCTGAAGACAGCGCATGCTTTCTCAGCAAAAGGAGGTCGCAGTAGAGCTCTGGAAGTACGCGGGTTGGGTTAGATTCATTTTGGGCACGTGGGTGATGTGTGACGTTTAGGAATTGCTGTTGAAGATCAGCACGGTGCAAAGGTTCACACTGGGAGTCAGCTAAGGGAAGTTCAGAACGGCTTGGCTGTGCTGGCTGCGTGCTGAGGGCCAGTGACAATTAGTCTGAGATGATTTTGTATTGAGGCTTTACTAAAATGTGTTATGTTTGATTTCTGCATGGTAGTTACTGCCATAGCTGAATGTTGTCTGGTGAAGCTTTGTGACCTGGAGCTCTTCTACCAGAGGCAGCAGTTTTTGTGATGTCCGATGTTGAACTTGACTGGAGTGTAGGCAAGTACAGTGTTTTATGGTTTGTTACTTGCTTTTCTAGGAAATGAGAAGTTTCTTGAAGCTCTAACTGTCAAAAACTCTGAGGTGAAGGCTAAACTGAGAGACCTGGGAACACCGCCAAGGTATTTAAAAGGGATCTTTTTAAGGGATTTAATAGCTGATGCTCACCAGGTCTAAGCTACTCATATTGTGGTGTGTGACTTGTATGCTTTTCAGGTCACTGTCCGATGGAGGTGTCTCAAAACCCTGTACGTCCTGCTGCTCTGTGAAAGGGCTGGAAGAAGTGCGTGCTCTGTACATTACAACCGTGAGCAAGATTAAGAGTTAAGTTCTAGAGTCTTAGCTAAAATGTTAAGAGAGCAAAATAATTCCCTCAGTTGCTTCCTCGTCCTTGAGCCAGCTCGCACAGGAGTCTGACAGCCAAGTCACCTAAGAACTGCTGTTTGCTTTCTTGCTGGAGTGAATGTGAGAAATGGAGTTGTTGGCATGATGCTGGGCAAGCTTCATTTGGAGGGGCGAAGCCTCGTTTTGCCTTAATTTCTTTGTAGTACTACATTATGTGTTGTTAAATGGTAAAGGCAATTTGGAGCGCTGACCTTGTTTCTCCCGCAAAGCAGCTGCCAGCCCAGCAACTTGTTGTGAGGGAGCACCTGCTTTTCTCTTGTGCTGTGTCCTGCTTTCTGGCCCTTTTGGCTTAGTCAGCAGGCATCTGGCTGAGGAGAGGATTCGAGTGCAGCTCCAACTCTTACTGGAGGGCAGTGGGTCCCCGAGTGCCAGCTGTACCTCTGTGGAAGAATTCCTGGTGCTGGATATGCCAGCCAACATTCCTCTCTGGTCCCTGCCCCTTCTGCTGGTGAAATAGTGCTGAAGATGCGGAGCGAGCCAATTAAATTCCTGTGTCTGATATTTGGTACTGGCTCAAATGTCCTCTTTGTTTGCTTGTTTTTTGTTCCCTTCCCATCCTGGGTTAAACTAGCGCTAATGAAGTGTGTTTGTGTAGGTGATATGCTTAATTATATCCATGGAAGTAAGGAGAGGGCTGCCGCTATGATTAGAGCGGAGGTTTTAAGAGCGCGCCAAGAGACAGCACGGAAAATGCGGAAATACTATTTGACATGTCTTCAGCAACTTCTCACTGATAATGGGAACTATGAAGGGTAAGCTTAAGCATGTTTGGAAATTTATTTTTGAAAGAGCTATGTAAATTTTAGCATAATGCTGTTAGTCCACTGGCAATTCGGGCTATGTTGGAGCATCAGTGGTGCAGCCTGAAGTGCTGCCGGTCTGGTGAGGCTGGCACGGGGTCACTGCCGAGCTTGATGCCTGAGAATTGCTGAGCAGTCTGACATATTGTCTTCTCAGTGTTTGTTGGCTCTTGCTAGCAATACTTTCAAGTACAATCTGAAAGGAATTGGTTTTTAGTTTTTTCTCATGTTCTGTGATTCTCGTCAGAGCTGAGGAGAAAATAATGAACGCTGCCAGCAAGCTTGTTACAATGGCTAAAGGACTTGAAACACCTCTTCAACACACATCCCAGAGCAAAACTACCCGCTCAGGTTAGTCGCGATTTATAGCTGTTTCCTTCTTAACAATGCACATTTAATGGATGCAGTAATGAAAAGGCAGGCGTATGGTGATGCACTGGTTCTCGACAAGCCTCTGAACAGATATGTAAACATATGCTGCTCATTTTGACAGTGCTAATACTGACAAATCTTTATTTAAAAAGGCATACAAACAAATAACCCCCTGCCCTTTTTTTCTTCCAGTGTTAACATTTCCTTCCGTTAATCTGTTTCCTTCCCTGGCCTTGTAGCTCTGCTGCTAAATTCTGATCTGCCAACCAGAGGAGAGTACTCAAAAAGAGATGGCCTATCTCAAAGTCGGCTAAACCGCATGGAAAGCAAATCTTGTGGCGAAAGTATTACCGAGAAAGCTAATGATAAAGTTGTTCATAAGTGCGTTTCACGTGACTTGAGACAGCAATTTGATGCAATGCAGACTGAAACACAACATATGCTTCCTGAAACAGATGCTTCAAATATTCAGAATGGGAATAAAAGTTATAAATAAAAGTAAATAAAGTCTCTTCAACAGATGTATGCTGCAAGTGGTTCCTTAAGTGAAGTCATTTTCTACTGCAGTTGAAAATTTTGTTCTTTCTTGGAGAGAACTTAATAACAGCAAAGGGAAGATACTCAGCACAAAACATAGTATTAATGTTGGCAATGGGGGCCAACTGTTAACAAACCAAGAGCCTAATTCATGCCTCTACTCTGAGAAATTAAATTCTGCTGTTGCACAACTCAGTGTATCACCGAACTCAAACGTAGGAAAATGCTGCAACAAATATTTGGAGAAGAATGATGTGTGATCCCAAGTCACTTCAGCAACATTGTTTGATGTGCCTTTTTCCATCCTGAAGCAATACCAGCAATCCCATGTTTGAAGGAAAAGAAATATTACATAAAAATCTGAGGAAATGCTGGAAATCTGTTTTACTGACTCCATTTCATGATTCATGTTACAAAATTTGAGACTGCTGCATGAAATAAATTCTTTGCTATCCCTTGAAATAGCAATGCAGACTTCTGTTTACCTTTTCCTTTAAGAGGAAAACAGAGCAAGACTGAGGAGAGATCATATGGAGAAAAATGTATTTAACTTCCTTTACCAAACTGCCTTGCCTGTTTATATTTTAGGCCAGCTGGCAAGACAGAATGCGTTACAGCTCTTGGTCTGCAAGACTGGTTTGTGTCTGGAGACTTTGTAAGGTGATCGAGTGAGAGAGCTCTGCATTTCTTGGTGGCCTTTAATGTTGCCAATAAATGCAACCCCACTTCCTCTTTAGTGAAGGTGGGGTTTGTCATCATCAGTGGGAGCAAAACAAGGCCACGAGAGACGGCTCGTACCTGAACAAACACGGGCAGTGGTTAAGTTCAAGGGCCAAATTCCCAGCTCTAAGTTGAGGAAATAGCTGTGGCCTTGTGTGCAGGGGGAAGCTTTTGCTGGTTGTCCTCTAATCCCTGAGTGGAGGCTTCTTTTTCCAACGTGGAATGGCTTTTCTGGTTTGCTCAAGCATTTTTCCGAGTAGCAGAAGCTAAGGAAAAGAGACGCTTTTATTGCTGTTTAAGAGGTGCTTGAACAGGTGCTTGAACTGATCAGACAGACTCATTCCTTTGGCCTTGTCCAGAAACCTTTGCCAGGTGAAGAAAGCTTGCAGAAGAAACCATGCAGCCATCCTGTCAGACACCACCGATGGCTCAGATGGAGCAGCTGAGGCCCCCAGATCTCTCTGGTGTGTACAGAGCACACTTTTCCATGTAATCCTTCACCCCAGATGGGTTCAGTAGCTTCTCTGTAGCTGCTCCATAATGTGCCGAGCTTTGTGCCTATACATGAACTGCTCTTAAAATTTTTCTGGAACGTAACCTTTTAAGGTACGTTTTCCTTTGTATGTTTTCCGTCTGTTGTCTTGCTCAGTGTTCTTTGTAAGTGTGTCTTTATTTTGTTGTTTCACTGTAGCTTTTAAAAAACTTGCTGGGTTTGTGGTCCCTTCCTCTCCTGTGGGACAGGTAGAAGATGTTAAACAGACACGTGAAGGAGGGAGGAGGGGTGGAGTCCTTCCACTCCCACCTAGTAAAAGGGATAATGTTTAAATCTAGACACTTGCTGTTTTATTTGTATTGCATCACAGTACCAGGCAACATCAGTGACCAGTGCATCAATGCATGTGAGAATGTGGATGTAGATTGCAAAAAACAGTTAAATCCTTGCTCACCTAATATTTATTGTCTGTCTGCAGAGAGCTCTGAAGTTGCAGAGGGAATTTCAAAATGAAAATCATCTCCAGATGCCTGATGGGAAGATCCATACCCAAACTTTGTCAGTCTTTCTCTGGTGAGTTAAGTTTTAGTTACTTAGCCCAAGAATCAACAACTTAGTCAAAAGCATTTCTCAACCCTCCTTCTTCTAACATCAGTAGGAGAGAACGAAGCTAGGACAGGCTAGCATAAGGGGTGGCAACTCCTGAAATTGGATAGCTGACATTAGGAATGGGGGATGTGTACTTTCACAAGCTATGTTGTTGGACTTGTGTAGTTGACTCAGGACTGTAACATAGCCACTAAATAAATATTTTAAAATAAATTTGCCATTTATTTTCACAAACTCAGTCATACTCTAAAAGAACTTACCTATTTTGTTCAAGAATTCATCATATATTATTATGTCTTTTTCATTCAGATGGTTCCTTGTTTTAATATTGTATTTATGCTGCATTAGCTTGAGTTCTGTTTTTATTCTAATGATGTTGCAATTCAATACTATTTTACTCAAGTTTTAACAGTTGTGCACAACTGAAACCTTGTCTCCTACCGCAGCAAGTTTCTATGTACAAGAGTAGTTATGAGTATCACAGTATCACAGATTTCTAGGTTGGAAGAGACCTCAAGATCATCGAGTCCAACCTCCGACCTAACACTAAGTACTCCACTAAACCATATCGCTAAGCTCTACATCTAAACGTCTTTTAAAGACCTCCAGGGATTGTGACTCCACCACTTCCCTGGGCAGCCCGTTCCAATGCTTAATAACCCTTTCGGTAAAGAAGTACTTCCTAACATCCAACCTAAAACTCCCCTGTCGCAACTTTTGCCCATTCCCCCTCGTCCTGTCACCAGGCACGTGGGAGAACAGACCAACCCCCACCTCTCTACAGCCTCCTTTAAGGTAACTGTAGAGAGCGATAAGGTCGACCCTGAGCCTCCTCTTCTCCAGGCTGAACAACCCCAGCTCCCTCAGCCGCTCCTCGTAAGACTTGTTCTCAAGACCCCTCACCAGCTTGGTCGCCCTTCTCTGGACTCGCTCGAGCACCTCCATGTCCTTCTTGTAGCGAGGGGCCCAAAACTGAACACAGTACTCAAGGTGCGGCCTCACCAGAGCCGAGTACAGGGGGACAATCACTCCCCTAGACCTGCTGGCCACACTGCTTCTTATGCAGGCCAGGATGCTGTTGGCCTTCTTGGCCACCTGGGCACACTGCTGGCTCATATTCAGCCGACTATCAACCAATACTCCCAGGTCCTTCTCGGCCAGGAAGCTTTCCAACCACTCATCTCCCAGCCTGTAGCTCTGCTTGGTGTTGTTGCGCCCCAGGTGCAGGACCCGGCACTTGGCCTTGTTGAACTTCATACAGTTGGCCTCAGCCCATCGCTCCAGCCTATCCAGATCCTCCTGCAGAGCCTTCCTGCCCTCGAGCAGATCGACACACGCACTTAGCTTGGTGTCATCTGCAAACTTACTGAGGGTGCACTGGACACCCTCATCCAGATCATCGATAAAGATATTAAAGAGGACCGGCCCCAGTACCGAGCCCTGGGGGACACCACTAGTGACTGGCCTCCAACCAGATTTGACTCCATTCACCACAACTCTCTGGGCCCGGCTATCCAGCCAGTTTCTAACCCAGCGAAGCGTACGCCAGTTCAAGCCCCGAGCAGCCAGTTTCTTGAGGAGAATGTTGTGGGGAACGGTGTCAAAAGCCTTACTGAGGTCAAGGTAAACCACATCCACAGCCTTTCCCTCATCCACCAAGCGCGTCACTTTGTCATAGAAGGAGATCAGGTTCGTCAAGCAGGACCTGCCTTTCATAAACCCATGCTGACTGGGCCTGATCGCCTGCTTGCCCTGCAAGTGCCGCGTGATGACCCTCAAGATAATCTGCTCCATGAGCTTCCCTGGCACTGAGGTCAAACTAACAGGCCTATAGTTCCCCGGGTCTGCCCTCCAGCCCTTCTTATAGATGGGTGTCACATTGGCTAGCCGCCAGTCAACTGGGACCTCCCCCGATAGCCAGGACTGCCAATAAATGATGGAAAGCGGCTCGGCCAGCTCCTCCGCCAGTTCTTTCAGTACCCTCGGGTGCATCCCATCCAGCCCCATCGACTTGTGCACATCCAAGCTCCGTAGCAGGTCGCCAACCATTTCCTCATGGATAGCGAAGGCCACATCCTGCTCCCCATCCCCTTCCACCAGCTCAGGGCACTGGGTATCCAGAGAACAACCGGTATTGCCGCTAAAGACTGAGGCAAAGGCGGCATTAAGCACCTCAGCCTTTTCCTCATCCTTAGTAACTAGGTTTCCCCTTGCATCCAGTGAAGGATGGAGATTCTCCTTAGTCCTCCGTTTCGCGTTGATATATTTGTAAAAGGATTTTTTGTTGTCTTTAACGGCAGTAGCCTCAGTAGGAACTGAGGCCATGAGAATTTAGGTAGCTTGTTCAGAAAGTTAGGAAGCCTGAACAGGGAATTAAAAACAGGTATTTTAAATTGTAGGTTAGTGCTTTAACCACTAAATTACCTTCATTTTTTAATTTCTTCAACACTTAACTATGCTTTTATATTTCTTTGATTCATATTCTGTTCTATTTGAGTTTATCTTCTTTACTTTTTATTAATTCTTAGACCTTACATCTGCCAGTTTTATTTGGCTCTTTTTTTTGTTACCCTCTTTTTTTTTTTCTTTTCTAATTTTAATCTTAGCCTGTCTTTGGCTTTGTATGGACTCTTTTTTTTAGTTTGCTTGAACATCGTGTAGTTTCTAAAATTTCTTGCCCCCTGCTCCTCCTTCTCTGGCCCCCTCCTCATCCTCTTGTTCCACCTTTTGTTGTGGGAAATACATTCATCATTATAAACTTCTTCACCAGAGTGATAGATACCATTTTTTCTTGTCTTAAAAGATTCATGATTTGTCATATTCATGAATTATGATTACATATCACAGATTTCTACCTTTAGCATACTGAAAGAGTTGTCCAGTCCTTTTTCCTGCCACAATACTTAATCAGCTGTTGTTATGTTGGTCCTAATGGATGTTTGTCCAATATGGTGTTCAAGTTCTCCAGTAACGGAGACTCTACAACTGCCCAGACAAATGCTTTTCAGTATCTCATTATCCTTAATGCTGGAAGGCTGCCTCTGCTTCCCCTTTCCCTTTGTGTCTTACCTGAGCTCTTCCACTGCAGTTTAAGCCTGTTACTACTTCTGCAATGTACCAAGTACAAGGAATAGGGATTTCTTTTATATGTCAGTATGTCACATGTTTAAAAACTGCTGTTACTCTCCTCAGTTTTCTTTCACTTAAGTAACATCAATCTTTATTGCGTAAGTCAGCTTTTAAGATGTATAGGTCTGTTGTTGCACGCAAATGTGGAAAGAGTCCAAATGACAGCAAAGAGTAAATGGAAAAAAATTAGACCCAACAGTATTGATCCAGCCATGCTTGATAGTTTTCAGACTGTTTCAACTGATGGTCAGTTCTTCTGCAGAATTACTACAATGCTAGAAAAACACCCATCTGTGATGATGAAAATCTTTCAAGATTGCTATGATTAAATCAAGGTTCAGTAAGTATTATCTGTGGGTATGTGACTAAGGAGAACTCCAGCTTGCATTTACAGGCTTTTCTTAGCACCTTTGGAATTTTGTATCTCATTGCCCCCTCATCATTTATTTTACTTTTTTATTGGTAAGTTGGTACTTTCCAGTGAAGTTTGGAGATCTACTTAATACCATACAGTATCTCTTTTCCCATAAAATCTCAAGCTGGGTATACTTCCCAGCAGTAGTAAGATACACAGTCACATATATATATTTCAGTCATTCATGCTTAAAATTTGCTGTCAAAGCCATTCTTCTGCTTTTGGAACTCTGTTCTCATGTTTCCCTTTGTTCTGCAGGAGTTGCTAAGATTTCCCATTGAAATTTATTTTAAACATTTTCTCTTTTGTGCAGATTCACTGCACAGTCTTGTCTCCCACGGTGTAGATGGGTTACAATGGAGACAGACTATGGTAACCTGGCAGTGATACAGGAGCACATTACTTGCAGCTGTAGTGAGATTTCACCCAGCATTCTGATGCAGAATACTTCACACTTTAAAATTAATCATGCTTCTCTCTCTGTTCCTTTTGCTTGGGCAAATATTTCAGTGTTGTATAGATTTGGGGCAGTGATCTATGTGAGAACCAAGGTTCTTGTTTTCCTGCCTCTTGTACATGCTTACCTACCAAGAGAGCTTTTAAGCTCAGTGCCTTTTTAACACTTGATAAAAATGAGCCTGTTTCCATCATGTAATGATGCTCCTTTGTAAATCTGAATACAAATAAAGAAATTCATGTCTATTGCCAAATGTTCTGGCTCAATGCCATCCCTGGTGTTCTGGCTTCATCCAGATGATGAATGTTCCCTGTCAGCCCGCAGCCTAGTGAGAAGGGACAGAGGTACAGAAATACTGTAATTATCTAATCAACTGTGCTTTAAAATGTTAAGCAAATGCAGTTCTTTAATACTCTGGTTTTACTATAGCTGTTAATTAACATGTGCAAATGCAATTTGTACAGCAAAACCGAGTAGAGGAAATACTCACTTTTAAGTTACTTTACTCCCCTCTAGTGGTCTTTTACCATATGTACTTTTATATAACACTTCATCACAATAGGTTTAAGGACAGTGTTAATAATCTGTTAAGAAAAAAAAAAGTCTTCTGGTAACTTCTTCCTTCCACTCATCTTCTCTTTCAATAGAGAAACCAGTTCATAGTGACAGGATTTCTTGCCACTGTAAATCACTAAACCTAACTGTTCTTTATATGTTGACTTTAGTTAAAGGCCAAACTATACCCATAGCCTTAAAATAAATGTATTAAAATATCTTAAATCTGTGTACTAAACATTTTATTTTATTTTATTTTATTTTATTTTATTTTATTTTATTTTATTTTATTTTATTTTATTTTATTTTATTTTATTTTATTTTATTTTATTTTATTTTATTTCTTTCTGTGCCCTCAAACCTGTTCCAAAGGGGTGTTGGTGTCCGTGTTAGTTACTCAAACTGCAGCCAAGGATTTACATCAGCTGAAACTAATCACATCTGTAGTGCTGTACGGTTGTTCTGAGGGACATGCCAGTTCTGTGGTGCACCCAATACTGTTTGGGCCTGTGCAAGTTGTGGGACATATAGAGGCTGTTGAAGGAGTGGGATCTGCCTTTAAGCTACCCAATAGCTATTTTCATGTAGGATGTCGCTTCTACTAGCTGGAAAACAGCTGAGATCAGAATGGAAACTGCTGCTCTTTGTTCAGGTTGCTGATGTTGTAATCAACACGATGGAGTTCTGCAGCACAGACTTAATTAAGCAATAGTTAATGGTTAAGTGCTTTGCATTCTAGAGTCTGTTTTTTAAAGGCTTTGAAATGACTTGCTATTACAGGATAGGGTACGTCATCAAACATTTGTCTCTTTTCTCCTTTTTCTGATCAGGAATATATTAAGAAAAATGTATGTAGAGGATTGGTTTTCAGAAGTTAGCTGCTCTTTTCAAACTATCCATTTGGAACTTTTCCATTTTTTTCTAGACTGTCTTGGACTATTATTTGGAAGAAAATATGGGGGCATTAAAGGGGCATCGTGTCAATAAAGAAAATGTTGTCAGTTTAGCAATAGAAAATACAGTTCTCTTAAAATACTTCACAAAATTGTTTGTCTTCATATTTAGTTATGAAAAAAATTGAAACATTCCAAGTATCAAAACATTTTAACGTGATCTGAGTGAAACCTTTTGTTTTAAAATGAGTCTCAACTTGTAAACTTTTGCAAATTTAAAAAAGTCAAAATTGAAATGAGTCAGTTTAAGAGACCCACAGCCATCTTCTTTTCCTTCATGATTTTTCTTTTGTGGAAAACTTAAATACCTCAGTTTCCTTCCAAGGTGGAAGGAAATCAAATGTAGAAAGTAAAATTCATCATAAAACGTAACTTCTGTCTTCCTGCCCTGCTCTTGCAAGAGATGCTTTGCCTATCAGTGATGTATGTTATAATATCCAATAGCTGGTGAAGCTATTTCCTACGTTTCTCGACATTGTTGCCTTTAGGTCATTAGCAGATAGTTCTAATAAACATGAGCTGAGCAAGTAGAGGCTTTGACTCTATTTATTGTTGTGGACGCCTGAGCAGTCCCTGGGGGAAGTTGTGACCGATTCACCAGCCAGGGATTTTAACTTGTTCTCAACTCTTCTTCAAACGAAATAAAAATCATTCACGTTTGCATGTAGAAAGCAGGTAAGATATTTCATATTAAATAAAATCATATCTACATCTGTAGAAACCACACAAGCAGGCAGCTGATACATAAGATTTTTTTACTCAAATTAGCTGCTGGGGTCTAGCTGAAGGATGTGCAGAAGTCTGTGTAGAGAAAGGTCCATGGCCACGTGGTGTGTCCTGCCTGACACCTGGCAATTCTGCAGATGGGCTAGTCCTAGCTGTGCCACTCCAATGTTGCAGTGTGGGCACTTGGGCTTGACAGCTGAAACAAGTTTCCCTGTCTCCTTTGGTAGTGCTGCTGTTATTCTCTGCAGCTTTCTGCATCAAATCCATGTAGGAGTTCCATAACATTGCAATTTCAGGCACACATGTGCTCCAGTTACCCTCTTCCTAGAAACAAATGGTTACTTAAGAGCTCTGCACACAAGTCCAAGTAGGACTTTTGGGTTTCTGTGCTTAGATAGAAGTGGGAACTTGGTCAGTATGGATTCAGACTCAGTGACTCTAGGCCTCCAAAGGAGAGAAAAATCTACTGAAACGCTGTGCCTTAGAAGTATCAAAGAGGAAGTATGAAGCTCATAATCCCTGTAACCTTGCTTGTCAGGTCGCAATCACAGAATGGTTGAGGTTGGCAGGGAGCTCTGGAGGTCATCTGGTCCAACCCCCTGCTCAAGCAGGGCCATCCAGAGCCAGTTGTACAGGCTTTTGAATATCTCCAAGGATGGATACTATACAGCCTTTCTGATGCGCCCTGATCCAGTGCTCAGTCACCTTCTCATATCTCTGTAATAGTTAAGGAAGGTTTCATCTGGGCTAAGAAACCACCTGTCAGATATATGTGAGTTGTAAGGTGGGTTTCTTTTATTTTGGGCAGACTTAGATTTATCAAATGAGTTCCTACCAGATTCACAGAGTCACAGAATGGTTGAGGTTGGAAGGGACCTCAAGAAGTCACCTTGTCCAACCCCCAGCAGTTTATACCTTATTCCTACAGATTATGACTTAGGTCACCATGTTTCCTGCTGTTGAAGTATGGATTAAGCTGACCTTAAACTTAGAAAGTAGAGGGGAGGAATGAGGAGAAAACAATTGTGGGGGAAAAATATGTTACAAAACACTTGCTAAAATTCTTGCTACCAGAAGAGGGGAAAAAGGAGCAACATAAAAAGCTGAGTATTCTCATCCTTTTCTGTAGTTTCAGAGGAATGAGACTGCTGATAAGGAAAGCAGGTTTTAAAAATGACTTTGCAAGTCCTTATTTCCTAAAGCTGTAAGATCTAGTTATGGTAAATGAATTCTGTAGTCGTGCTAGAGGTGACTGCATATGCTTCTGCCTTGCTGTCGAAGTGTCTTTCCACCACTGCTACAGTTTGCCTAGACCTGGTATCAAACAGCAATTGCTACTTGGAGCTTCCTTTCCATGGTACTGGTATAATACAATAGAGTCACAGTTTCACTTGGGGTTTCCTAGAGCTTCTGGAATATGAACAACCCTATAAATTAAATCTCCACACTGCCTGCTAAATGCTTTCTTGCAGAAGTGCTGGCAACTGTGGAATGTATTTTGCTGATCACCTGAAGAACAGCAACTTATACACCTGGCAGCTGGTTTTCTTGAAACATGGCTATTTGCTGATGGCTCCGTGGTAGGGTTGAACAAAGCAGACTCAACAGGTTTATAGCTGGGATTTGCAGATTAACACATTGTTGCACTTCCTAGCATCTTCCTGGGCTAAATCTCACATGCATTTCACATAAGTGGAAGAAGTTCCATACATTTTCTATTACAATCCTTCTACCACAGTTAACAGAACACAGAACTTAGTTCTAAATAAGCTAGAAGAGCTGTCTTCTCCAGAATGTTACTGGGGTTAAGCATGGGGCTAACCTTTCCCTTGCAATGGGGTTTAGCTAGTGCCATAAATTACAATAATTTATTGAAAACATTTAATTTTTGTTTTTCATCCTTCTCTTGCAAATAGCATGATAAAGTTCTTCACCACAGGAAGAGGAAGGACAATTTGTGAAACAAACATATCAAAGGAGGGTAAGCAGCTTACCGGTATTGCTTAGGCTAACTTACCCTTAAAATGCAATTTATTGTACTGTTGGGAGAATAACAATACCTGCCCCCCCCCCCCCCCCCAAAAAAAAAGGCGGGGAAAATAAGCAAACAGAAATGGGAAAACGCTAATAAGATTTCAAATGCTGAGATTCCCTAGAAAAAGCAACCCTTTTCAGCTTTCCATGGGGAATGATCATTGTCAACACATATGCTTATCAGAGATCCATCCAACTGATATAAAGGTGCAGTTGTTTTTATAACACATTTAGCTCTGAATTTGTTATTGTCAAACATGTATTAGAATGTGCGTATGTATCATGCTCTAAAGACTTGAGTTTTATGAGTTGGAGTAAATTCAAAAAAAAAATTAATTTATTGTTTTAGACAACATTGCAAATATTTCTCTCTGTATTTTCACCATGCAGAACTCTCAATATTTAGTCAGCAGGACTGTGTGGATTTGTTGCTATTTTGCTATTAGTGACAAAAAGTCAGGTAGGTAAAGAGTCTCATCTGTAGACCAAAAAATGTAGAGAAATGCATATTTTGAAAAGGAAGAAAGATTTTGTAGCCAATTGTGTGAAGGGAATTTTTTCCAGTTCTCCGTAATGCATCAGAATCCATGTAATGCTGTTTTCAGAAACTTTACTGCTGTATTTTAGCTTAACTGGATGGAATGGCATTCACCACACTGAAGTCAGGGCATTCTCTGTAGTCCACTGAAATAAATGGAGGGAAAAAAATGATCTCAGGCTTTGGACTAGGCTTGTACTGTCAACGGAAGTTTCTCCAGATCATTGCAGTGCAGGGGAACTGTTTTCCCAATAGTTTATCATAAAATGCATCTAGGCTGGAGCCTCTGAAAGATTTCCTTATCTTGAAAAGGCAGCACGAATCTCCTTATTTACATCACTCACTGTTTCATCCATAAAATTAGACTTCCTTCCTCTTACTGATGAACAGGAGTGGGAAAAGTCAGCCTTACTATATATCCATGTATCTCTAGATAGATAGATATAGATACCATTTTTTCCCAAGCATCTCCTGTCCATGAATATTTTTCCTTGGCTCTCCCTTATGGGTGTCAGATGACATTTCCTCTACTTGACTGTGTGCCTGTTCGACCTCTGTTCTTATTTGTCTGAAGTTGTGTGGATTTTTTTTTGTGTGGTTCACATAGCTAAAAATGGTTTTCAACATTTTTACTTAAAATTTGTAGTGTCAAAAGCTTGTACCTTATTAAAAAAAAAAAAAAAGTAGCAAATCAATCTTTTCTAAACTCCACCCCATTCACCACAGTAGCAAACAAATTTGGGTGGACTGGTGTTGATAACTCGCAAACAAACAAAAGAAGCTTTAAAGATTTTTTTTTTTAATATTAGAATTGCTTCCCCTTTTTAAATTGTAGTCTATTGTAATTGATACTAGAAACGTAAGTAAACATTCACTTTCAAGTGTTGTAAATAATGAATTTTAAATTATCCTTCTATCTTAATCCTCCTTGTAGGAAAGGAAAAAATTATTTCAAAAACATACAGAGCTTTCCTCCTGTCCCTTCTTGTTTCCAATTTGAGCTGCAGTATTTGGAATTTATTGCAATTTCCTACTCAAATGGCTTCCTTAACTTCTTTTGGTTACTTGGAAAATGAATATGGTTTTGACTTAACTGAAATTATTATTTCCTGTGTTTCCTTACAAGGAAAGGCAACTAGATTATTTGCATTATTTATGTGCTTTATAGCTGATTGCTTAGGACATGATCAGCTTGTTGCCCGCTGAGCCAGTACATAAATGAGAAGGGGCTTATAATGAAATAATTTTAAAGGTAATAGGATGTTTTCTATTGACTTTTGTGGGCTGAATATACCCAAGTAATAGTGCTGGAACTGTGGCATGCAATATATTAAAGAAGTATACGCTAACAAATGGATTGTGTTCTATACAGTGTGATGTATAAAAGACTTTACAGCTGGTGGGCATTTTGAAGCAATGAAGACTGGCTGCTGCTACTTGTGAGCAGCTGCCTCAATGATTCTCAGTAAGTAAATCTTAGTACTTTGAATGGACAGGGTGGAAAAAAAAGTAATTCCTGAATGATATTATACCCTGTAAGGAGTCACAGACTCCAGATGAGGTTGTCTCATTTAGTTTACTGGTATCTAGAAAACCCGAGGAAATGAAGTCAGCCTTTTGGAAAGTTACTGAATAAAGGAAAGTGCAGAGCAGAGCTGTACTGAACTTTTCACTGGCTGGAGTCACTCATACGTGAGTCAGCAGTGTGCCCTTGCAGTGAAGAAGGCCAACTGCAGACAGGGCTGTGTTAGCGGGAACATAACCAGGTGGTGGAGAGAATTGATTCTTCCCCTCCTTTGGCTTTTGGGATCTGCAGTGGTATCTGCAGTAGTGCACTCAGTGCTGGGCACCCCAGTAATACAGAACAAAACAAAAGCATTGGCACCTGGAGTGAGCCTTGTGGAGGGCCACCAGGATGGTTAGGAGCTAAAGCAAGAACCTCTTAGGGGAGGGCTCATTCAACATTAAGAAGCAAAGGTTAAGGAGGATCTTAGTGATGCCTTTAGAGGAGACAGAGCCTGCCTTCTGGGTGATTGTGAGCAGTGATAGGATGAGAGGCCACAGGCACAAGTTATAATGAGGAAAATTCATCACAGTAAGAGCTGTCAAACACTGTAATAGGTTCTGCCAGAGAGGCTGTGGAGTCTCCATCCTTGGAGATGCTCAGAACTTGGCTGGATTGGGCCTGAATGGCCTGCTCTTGATTTGGGCCTGCTCTTTGCAGGGATCTGGACCAGGTGACCTCCACAAGTCACTACCATCTAAATTCATATTTGATTCTACGAGAGGTCCCTAAGTGATGCTATGATAGTGTTATTTCTCAACGGAAGGGCTTTGTAAATGGAATGCGGTGGGTTGAGTCTAATCCCTGGTCTCTTATTACCTATTTTATTATTTCAACTGCATCATGGGGGAACTCCCTATGAACTGAGACATCTCATAGCTAGAGGAACACTGGGATGGAAAACAGAGGCAGAGCCACCCAATCGCTTGCTGACACAATGTCTGAAGGAATGTAGGGCCTGATTCAGCTGTCTTTGTTCAAGTCAGTAGGGAGTTGTGCATAAATGAGAGCTACAAGAAGAGGCTCCTAGTTACTGATTTCCACCCACTTGGAATGTACTAATTCTCATAAAAAGTTGTATCCGTTTTGCTTAATGTCTTGGCCCCAGAATACACCCAGCAGTTGGCATTTCATGCTAAGCCATGAAATTTCTTCCACTTTGCTTCTGAGTTTGCAGGTGAGATTTAAAAGGTCATTTGGGACAAATGTAAGATTGAGGAAACTAGTCTTGCAACTGTTACTCTGGCAGAATTCCCATGAAATTTGACAGGGTTATAGCTGACAGAACAAGAATGTGTATTTCCTTTTCTTGCAGTAAAGCTGGATTTTTTTTTTTTAATATTTAAATCAAAGAAAAATTGCTATTTTAAACTGAAAATTTTCTAGCTGTATGTATAGAATTAAATATATGTCAATGTATGTATTGTATTAGGACGGTATTTTTATTTTATTAAAATTTTCCATTCCATTTTAATTTAGTTGTATTGCTATTCAGCACTAGTCTTACAAAAATAACTTGTGCTTCCCCTTCTTGGAGGACAGAATAGAAGCCACAGGTTTTCTTATAGTTAACATAGCTGTTTGTATGTGTCCTAAAGAAAAGATACATGTTAATGTTATCTCATATACCTTTAGTAAATGGAGATGTAGTGTAAAAGGGTCACTCATATTAGGTATTTGGATTCATTTAAAATAAAATACAGTTCTAGAAAAGAGAAGAGCTATGAGTATAGTACAGAACTATCCTTAAGTTAGTACTAAGAAAGGGCTGTCTGAGTTAGGGCATCTCTATGGTTTCCTTGTGATTTCTTTGTCACTAATACTTAAAAATCCAGGTGTTTTAGAGAATTAAGAACATTCCTTTCATTCAGACCTCAGGGAGGACAAATCCAGTTATTGTTTGAATTCTTCTCCAAATTTTAGTGGGGCAATACCAAAATTTTGCTTCATTCTTGTAGATTACAGGAATTGTCTTTTTTAAGATGACAAATTCTGCACTAAAACTGTTCTATGCTTGCATAAATAGGAGAGAGATGTACTGAATATATATAAAATGAGTAACTTTCTGGTCATCTAGGCTGCAACTGAGATAAAATGCTGGAGTTTCCCCAGGAGCACATAGGCCCCTGGTGTCTGAGCCAAAAGAGTCTTTCATTTAATTCTTATTGTATTACAGAAATATTACCCCAACACTCCACACAGTCTCACAAATTATGGATTTACATTCTAATGTAGATTGGATTTCTTCCTCCTCCCTTATAAACTCAGTTTACAGAGTAAACGTATTTCATTTATAAAAATAAAATAAAAGTCTTAAGTGAAATTTGTCCCCCAAAAGCTATCCTTAATAGATTTCATAGCTAGTTATCACAGTTTATCTGACCAAACAGTATTTTAAAAAAAAAAAAAGGTGATAGTTTGTTTTGTTACCTTTTTTTTTTATATATTTAAACCAGCTAATTGGTCTCAACTTTTGTCTGGATGTAATTACTGTTTGTGCTTGCAAAGTACTTAAAAAAATACACACACCAAGATTTTCCCACACTATTTCTTTTCATTGGCATAGTCAAGACTTTATTAAGAAATATGTAAGATGGGCATATTTTTTCTTCATGTGGGTTGGACTAAATTTACAGATCTAAAAAATACAATTACTGCAAAAGTTCATATAATTGAAATAAACTCTAATTGAAATAAACTCCCAACTCTATCTTAGTACTTCATTATGGTAAGATATTTTGTTTGCTTGCAAAAGTTCAAAATAATTTAAATGTCTAATGAATATGAACATTCTGATCAGCATCCTACAGAACGAGAGGGAGGAATGTTTGCCTAACAGAAAAAGGATCAGGTTGGTAAAAGCCAGGAAAAGGGAAGAACAGCCATATCACTGCTACTGAACGTACAGCATCAGCATTGAAAACTTCAGTTCTGTGGTTTTATGAAAATCAAACAGCAAGATAAACAGGTATTTCTCTGAAAATCAATTAAATTTTAATAATTCCCACACTGTACACAATTAACTAAAATATTTGTCTTTAATGTTGATAAGCACAGGGTGGTGCTCTATGGCATGGCTAGCTATACGAGCATATCTTTTATTAGAGGAATGTACCTGATTTGTTTTAAAGGGTGTGTGCACCTGTGTAAAAACTTAGGATCATAGCTTCCAAGTTGATACCCAACTGCAAAAGGTGGTCTGTCTATATTTGCTAATGTAATTCATTGAACTGTAATTATCTTCCCCTGATTTTGGGCCCTGCCACCCTGCCATACCATTCATATTTTCCAAGATATGCTATACCATCCATATGTTCTTACTCTTTCAAGTAAGATCCTCTGGGTCTCTCACTGAAACCAGTTGCTTATATGTTATGTCGAACTCTTCTAGGCACATAAACAAAGCATATAACATTATTGTTTCAGTGTCTTTTATTTCTGGATTTGATTCCAAATATTTGACCAAAGAGCTAAAATATCACTGAACTTCTGGTTCTCAGTTAATCCAAGAGTTCAGTTTTTTGTCATTAGAAATGGTTATCAACTGGATCAAGAGAATTACTCCTCTGTCTTCTCAAATGAAACTTCTGAGTGGCTGACAAATCTTTTGGAGGCCATATAGGAATCTGTTTGTCTGGATGTTTTTCAGAGTCCAAACATTTGAAAACACTTGAGTGCCTGTGGGAATGTGTGTGGATGACCCTTAGTAGTAGTTCTGTTTAGCAGCAGAGAGCAGAAGTTTTAAATCTTTTGCTTGTGACAGTATATTTTTTTTAGTGGTTTGAGAACCCAGGTGGGCACATTTTAAAGCTGTGAACAATTTAAATACTTCTAGTATATAAATATATTCTTTAGAATGACACACCAGAAGTTGATGAAGTGCTGCATATTTCACTAGATTAATTAGCAGACAGCCCACATATCATGTAGCATTACTTCACATAGTGTAATCCATATTTCTGCAACGATGCAAGATACCAAATAATACATCATAAAATGTCCTAGAAGATATGAGAAAATCATCCTATTAATGTGTTACATAGAGTGGATTTTTTTTCTGGTACTTTATCTAGAAAATTCAAGCAATTGAAAAAAAATGTTGAAAACAAAAGAATGTTTAAGTAAATAGTAAACGAGAATTCCCTTCATAACTTACACTTGCTTATGGGTAAATTCTATAATTCTATTTTGCATGCAAAATCAACTTTTAATTCCACTGTTTCCTTTTGTACAAGCTACAAAACAGGGGTATAAGGTCTGGGTTGCTACTGGCTTGGGCCTTGTTCACATGAACTGAATAACCACACTCTGAATCCCACTACTTATTTCTTTTGCCAATATCCCATATTATTTCACTGTGTATCTACATTTTACCTGTATTATCACATTAAAATACTAAGTGGTGACACTGGAAAGGCCAAAATCAAATAACCGTTTTACAATTTACAGCATCTGCCAATTTTCCTGATGTTAAAAATCAGCCTAAATACTTGGAATGCTGTTACTGGGTCAAGTATACACGCATTGCATTTCCTGTGCTAGCTTAGATACTATGTATGTTTATATAGATAGATAGATATGCGTTATCCTTTTAAAACAAAAAATTGCTAAAAAAAGAGATTTAAACTACTTATTTCAAATAG
Source organism: Anser cygnoides (assembly GCF_040182565.1). Classification (NCBI taxonomy): domain Eukaryota; kingdom Metazoa; phylum Chordata; class Aves; order Anseriformes; family Anatidae; genus Anser; species Anser cygnoides. Next base: position 21,809,361 of record NC_089883.1, on the reverse strand, counting down.
CATCAAAATGTGGCACACAGTATATACTCTCCGTTTCCCTTTGGCAGGTGCTTTGGTGAATGGTCAGCTACTCTGAAAATCATACAGCTAAGCTTCTGCTACATCGGCTCACTAATACAGAACCATTCACAATCAATACCTACATGAAATTAACAAAAGCTGAAAATATGTGTAAGTTAAGAAATCAAACATTTCTGCCAAAATACTTCTAAGTGAAGAGTAGCTGAATGCATAAATATCATTTACTGTCAGTCCACAATGCTTGCTTTCCTTGTTTTGTATTTTCTGTATACATTGAAATAGGATAATCCTCATATGTGTCTACCTGTAAGTAGACTACTACCTGTGTAGGTAGTCTGGGATTGAATTCTATTAACCACTCACTAATTTCAATATTACAGTTTTCTATGTTTCCAGGGTCGTAGTGGTGTTTGTTCTTCAGAATTTCAAAAAACAACACAAAAAGACAAGTAAAAACTGCAGGATCTTTTTTTTTTTTTTTCCCTTTTTTTCTTTTTTTCTTTTTTTTCTTTCCTTGATAAGGATGAGACATGCAGTTGTTCTGGAGCTGGCTGTACAGAATTAGGAGCATGTACAGGCTCTCCATGAGAATGCTACCAATCTGTTATTTATTAAGGCTGGATTACGGCTCGAGTTTCTTTAGTCTTGTAAGAACTGATCTGAAGTCCAGTGAGTTTGAGGAGAGTTTTTCATTGACTTAAGTAAGTTTTGGTCTAGAAGATGATAGCAACAGGCAAGTTATTAGCTATGTTATCATGAATTTTGTGTACTTTTGAAAGCAGGAAAGCACCTCCTGCTGAAATCTGGAAGTTGATTCCTGGAACTTCCTTGTACCCCTACTATCTAGCAGGTATTTTCATTTCAACTGGGTATTCCTTGGTGTGGATCTTGTCATTCCACTGGATTCCTGCTAACAGTTTGGACTGATTTGTGTTGATTCTAGATGTAGCCCCATTTACTGTTTTTGTTTTTCTATAATGAAGGTTGAGCTCAGTTATCCTTGTGTCTGAATTTCCCTTGCAAGGGGTGGAGTGCATACCTTCCACTTCGTGTCGACGACAAAGAGTTCCCAGTGATCAAAAAAAGAGAAATCCAGAATTATAAGACACAAAGCAGTAATTATTCACAAAATATTCACTATGCCTCTTTTACTCCAAAATCAGTTTCCTTGTGATAGGGGTCTAATAAAAAATAATCTATCAAATCTATGCTTATGCTGCTTCCTAGAGTGGAATAAAGCAATAATGGAACTATGGAATTAAGGGCTTCCATTAATAACTGAATTCTCCCCTTTAAATGAGGCCTCTTTCTTAGCCTACCACTGCATGCATTGCAAGTTTGGTCTGTCGCCGTTTCCAGGCTCAGCTCTTGCCCTAGGGTTTTTGCATCCCTGCAGCGGTCCCTGCCCTGCTAATTACTAGAAAGCATATTATTCCTCCCGCAGCAGCCTCTAAGGTGAAGCTAGCATCGTTGCAATTTTTCCTTATAAGGGAAACAGAGATGTTCTGCATTACTTTTTTAAAGCCGCTAAGTCGCCGCAGCGATGCTGAACCTCTCGGACGCCTATATAGGTTCAGACGGAGGACTCCGTCCCTGTCCCTGCGCTTTGCGGGTACACCCTGAGCTGCTGCCCCCTGCCCCAAGCCCGGGGGCTCCCCCGCAGCCCGGGCAGGCACCAGGGGTCTGGGGGGACCGGGGGGACCGGGCAGAGCCCCCGGCCCGGGGGTAGGGGGGCGGCTGGCCGCAGGTGCCCTGCCCGGATCCCTCCCACCCCGGGGAGGGGGAAGCACCGCCGGCCCCAACCCCGGAGTCCCCCGGGGTGGCGTTTTGGGGGTGGGGGGGTACGTTTTCGGTCACCTCTCTCTCGCGAGAAAGCGGTGCGCGGGCGGTCCTTGAAGAGGACGGGGGGGGGAGTGAGAGGAGGGGAAAAAGGAGGAGGAGGAGGAGGAGGAGGAGGAAGAGGAGGGAGGGGGCAGCTGGAGCCGCAGCTGGAGCCGCGGTGGGTGCAGCGGCCGCAGCTGGAACAGCAGCGGGAACGGCGGCCGGCGGCGGCTCCAGCGGGTGCGGGCTCCGAGCGGGGCGGGCGGGCTGGCCGGGGGGCTCCTGCCCGCGGGGCTCCCACCCGGGCTGCCGGCGAGCCCCGGCGCTCCCAGCCGCCGGTACCCGCTCGCGGGTCCCGGTGGCGGGGAGGTGGAGGCAGCGCCGGCGGGCGCGAGGACCCTGCCCCTGACGCCCCTTCCTCCCTTCTCTCCTCACAGCTCGCCTCGCAGACGTTTCCGCGGAGGCAGGGCGGCGGGCACCGGCGGACTTCGGCGGCGGCGGAGAAGAGAAGAAGGAGGAGGAGGAGGAAGAGGAGGAGGAGGCGACGGCCGCTCGCAGCCCGGGGGCTCGGGGGACGCGATGTGGCGGGGGCGGCTGCTGGGGATCGCCCTGGGAGTTGCCGTGCTGTGGGCGTCCCAGGGGGGCGCCGCCGCCGCCGCCGGGCACGCCGAGGGGGCGAGCGGCAAGGAGCTGCGGGCCAGCAGGGCCAAGAGGCGAGGACAGGGCGGCGGCGGGCACGACGCGCTCAAAGGGTAGGTGTGGGCCGGGCCCCCCGGGGCACCGCGGAGGTGGCTGAGGGAAGGGGAGAGAGGGGGGACCTCGAGGAGGCTCGGGGATGCCCCCAACACAGGGCCGGGGGGCTCCGGGCACCGCCCACAGCATCCCCGGGGAGCCGTGCTTCGTGCGGGGGGATGAGGGCTTCGCTGGGCTGCGGCTGGGCTTTGCTCGGGTGGCTCGAGGGAAGGGCGCAGATAAAGGCTCGCTGCAGGCTCCTGCATTCCTTGCGCGTCCCCTCTGCAGAAAGCAGGGCAGCGGGGAGGCCCGCCGCTTGCTGCCGGCTCTCGTCACCCCCTAAACCTTGTGCGCTGTGCCCCTGCCTTCTGGACTTGTGCTGCTTCTCCACTGCTGCTCCTGGCCCCGGCACCGCAGCTTGTGTCAGAGCTATCCAGTACCTAGAGCGAGTGAGCAACGCGTACAAGAGTGAAAACTCATCATCGAGCATCGTGGCACACGCTTAGCAGGGTGGTTTTTTTAAGGGGCAAATCTGTGTCAGGCAAAATGCTTTCCAAATCCTAATGGAACACCTTTCCTGAGCAAAAATAATTGTTAAGTCAGCTGAAAGGTATTGCGTGTGTGCGCAGTTGGAAACGTAGTTCACGGTAAAGGTGAAAGGTTGCAATATTGGAAGCAAAAAGGAGGTTTCCTTCCTGAGGGGTTCTGGTGCACTGTTTCAGCCCATAGCAAGATTTTTCACTCATCCGGCAGAGAGCAAATGTAGCAAAAATTACACGGAGATAGTTATGTTTCACTAAGGGGTGCAAGATTTTTTCTCTGTTTTCCTGACTTCCCCAAGAGGAGCTACTACAGCTTTATTTTTAGAGGCCTTGATGGATATGCTTTAATTTCTTGCTGACTTCCTCACACTTACATAGTACATTTTATTTATATGCAGATTGGAAATCTTGGCCTTTTTTAATGTTTGCCTAATTGGAGAAGGTTTATGTTTTAGGGTGGGTTCTTGTTCTGCAAAAATGGATGCAAGCTGTCGGTATTGTTTTTCAAGGATCTGATCAGGGTCAGACTCTCTTATTTCATTTCCTCATACCTTGTCACCAGAGGAACAGTTGGATGGAGTAGGTCTTTTCTTTGACAAAAGCTGTTCTTGAAGTTGGGGGCTATTGGGGTTGTTGGGTTGTACTAGTTGGGGACTAATTGTAAGTAATAAAAAATTATCAGGAAAAGTATTTTCTAGAAAGAACCTTATTTTCTTCATGATGTTTTAAAAAACTTTCTCATTTTAGAACTCTGAGTTAATATCAGGCTGACAAACATCACTTTCTGATCAGTGGGATAATATATGCCACCTAGCACATGTGCACTGCCTTGATGGACTTAGTGGGAGTTAGAGGCACGCAGCTGAGGATAAAATTTCTTTGTTGAATATGACCGTGCTGTTTAGATAGTAATAATAGTGCATTACAGATGATATTTCAATTTTAATCATTTTTGAAGTCCAGGATGGGTTAGGATAAGTATTCAATCTTATGGGTTGATTCGTATGTTTAACTGAAGCCTTCAGCTTGTGTACTTTGTAGTGATTCATCCCCATCCTTTTATTGTATATTATCTGTGAGTTCCATATCAACTTAGTGATCTGCAAATCTAGAGTTAATGCTAATATCAATTTTAGGTATTTTATATCTTGGTCAAATATTTGGAATTTTAGAGTTCTGAATGAGTGCCCTTGGAAGGCAAATTCTTAAATAAAGTATGATTGCCAGATGTTCTGAGATACAGTAAAGACAAAACAAACCATTAGTTTGGTTGATAACTTTTTTTGTAACTCTCATTCGAGGCTGAGAGTAGAGTGCATAAGCTGCTTGGAGGAGATGGAAATACCTTTGTTAACACCCAGTCATCTTTATCTTTGTTGGGAGAACCCTGCAGGACATTTCCAATTCAGAAATTGCGAGTGCTTCCTTAGGTGTGGTAGTGTACTGTACAGTATGAATAAAAAGAATTGTCATTTTAACAGACAAGGTTGGAACTAATTCTTTGGAAACCCAGATGGAAAACGTATTTTGAATGTACAGGAACTGTATATATGTTAGACAGGGAAAATTCATTGTTATTGAATGGACTAAAACACTAAAAATATGATTTTACAAGAAGTTTTTTTTTTTTTTTAACTTGCTCATCAGTACAAATACATTTGGGAATCTGAGAGTTGTAATGCAAATCATAACAGATGCTGGGAAACTTTATTTTGATGTTATTGTAGTTGACTAAGACTGCTTTTCTTTTTTTCTTTTTTTGAAATGAACTCTTGCTCTGATTGTAGGAGCATGGGGTTACATTTTTAGACAAATTCTTTTAAGTTTAGACTTTTTATTTGCTTGATTATAATTACTATTGAAAGGGTCTTAGCGTTTTAAAATATCAGGGAAAGTCTGTATGTGGATACTAGTCTTTTATGTAAAAATGAAGAAGTCTAAGATCTGTTTCGTTTCTGGCGATTTTTCACACAACATTTTTTACTGCAAGCTGTTGATTGCAGGAGATGTTTGCTTTCTTCCCTGTGACCTTTGCCTCATTGTTTATACTAGTGAGCTGTCTGAGCACATAATACAGTTCTATAAGTATTTTTAGCTTTAATAATTATGAATTATGTGGAAAAGCCTCATGTACTCATTTTAAGGCTTGAAGCTTGCTGCTCCTGTAGTTAGAACTGATCCAACTATTAAAACATTAGCACTGAAGTCTTTGTAGTGCCCAGTATGTTTGGTCTAAGGCAGTGTGTGTTTACATGCTGGTACCTGCTGCCTCTAAGTGAACAGAAAGCAATCAAAAGAAAGGCAGTAATTAATTTCAGCATGTAACTAGATATATCATTTGCATATTCCCCATTCAAAGAAATGTTGCTGGAATCTGTTGTGGTTCAGCAAGTAAAAATAATAAGCATCTTATTGAGACATTTTTATCCACAGAACCCCCAAGGCTTTAACACAAACGTTAATGTGTTGAATTATAAGGCATCAAGCCGTTATCCTGCTATTCCTTAAACACCGAAAAATATAGCATCAATTTTTGAAGAAATAAAAACTACAGAACCGGGCCATGAATGGGAAGTTCTTTCTAAGCAATACATTCTTGAAGTGAACCACTTATATACATTTCAATCATTTGAATATAAAGCCGAAAGTAATTTACTGTTGATTTAATTGGTGCTTTACTGCATACAAGAAATATTGTGCTTGAAGATCTTAGAATTAATTAGGTTTTCCCTTTTTCTGGTGATGCTAGACAAAGACCTCAAATTTAATGATGATCAATCAGTTCTTAATAGGATTTTAAGCACGTTTATCTGCCTTTTTATCAGTATAATGACCGAAGAAAGCAATTATTTGCCTAACAAATAGCTCAGCAGAAATTTTGAGAGACCTAAAATTTCTTCATACATTTGTGCAAAAGTGATTTAATTTAATTGTTGTGAAATTGAAATGATAGTGAATATTGCAGAACATAATAGTTGGCTTCAATGAGATTCATAACACACTTGGATTAAAGCTATTCAACAGGTGATTGGGCTTTTGGATCAATTTCTGTTGGTTGTGCTCACAAAACAAAGTTCACAGGTTTACTGATAGGCTTGCTTGAGTAAACTCAGTTGGATTTGATCCTTTTTATGCATGACTGCTCCCTGAAATAAAATAAATCTTCTAAATCTATAATATAATTCCAGTATTCAACTATATAATTAAGGCTTCTGGTTTTCTTTTTAAACCAATATTTACCACTAACAGCTTGGTGAAGAAAAGCAGACTTTCCGTACCGGTAAATATTGGTTTATACTGAAAAACCTCAAACATTTTTCTTGCCACTTTTTGGCCTGCACACCTCTGTTTGGCTGCTAGTGCCACACCTTGTCTGTGTCATGCTGGGAGCAGGAGGGAGCCTGGATACTTGGGGATAAAAAGTAATTAAAAATGCACTAGAAACAGAGCCCTTTGGATTGCCACCTGCCAGCCCTGTGAATTTTCAAATATAAAAGCAATGCCATTAACTGTTATATAGGGCAATTAAGAATACATGCAAATTACTGTAATAGCTGGCTTCCAGGCGGAATGGCAGACTTCCTTCCAGCTTTCGGCGCCTTACGGCGTAAAGCCTCTGTGGAGGTCTCCTTGGCAGCTACACGCAGCATAAGGTTCTGCACCTCTCCGAGTTTCTTTGCCGATGGCCGTGATTTTATTTTTTATCATGATTGTTACATTATCCTGTACATAAATGGAAATCTAATTCAAAAGTGAAATGAGTTCATAGATCTTGGCATCATGTCTCATGTACATGTTTCCTTTCTCCCAGTAGGACCATATAATGTGATTTGATGTAGGTGTGACTTTCTCTGGGGAGCGGGATGTATGGACTAGGACTAGCAAGAGGCCAGCACAAAATTTATTCTGCAGCTGGCAATAGCTGTTACCAATCCTTGCTGAAGGGCTAATGCTTAAAGAGGGAATAATGTATGATTTTCAATTCTGATTGTATAGATAGATGTCTTCCCAAATGCCACGGTGTGTTTTAATTCCGTTTTTGAATATACTAGTTTAACCACTACATATAAATTTTTATTTACATTTGATACTTTTAATGAAAGCTGTCTGACAGTAGTCATCAGAAAAGTACTTTTAATGTACTCAGTATTTATTTCCCATTTGATGATAGCAAGTCACTGCTAGAGCAGACAGTGGAAAAAGGCTACATACAATAAATGATACAGCAACGTTCTTGACATGCTGTACAAAACGTGGTTGTGTTGGAACTATTGTAAAATTGGCTCACGGGGCTCGGATGAAACAAGTTTCCTGTCACCAAGCCCCGCTTTGCCAAGACAACATGTTGAAAATCAGGACTTGGATGTAGTTATTTTCCTTTCTTCCCTTCTTTTATTTATTTATGTATTTATTTAATTATTTTGGCCTGCATAGTCCTTAGCTATACCAGGTTGGCCTGATACATGACCCAGGTGCTGCAGGGTAAGTCGCAGCTGGCATGCAATCCGTTCGTACTTTGTGTCCAGAGGGGAGGAGAAATTCCCATTGTGTTTGCCACTTTGTGTCTCATCATAGGAAGGTACATTCCTGTTCTCCATTCTGGAGATGTCCTGTGCAAGGCTGTTTGTGGCTATGACTAGCTGGCTGGCCAGTTAGAAGGAGATCTTTGCTACAGCTCTTACTCAGAAAACAAGAGACGCTGTAGATAGCACAGTTTCTTCCCACTTGTTCCAGGTAATCATTTTCTTCCACAGTTATAAGATGGGATTATCTAACATTTTGTGTGGTTTTATCTGTCTGGAGCCTTTCTGATCTCAGTTTGTAGTTGTTCTGTTGAACTTCCGTTGAGGGAGACAGGTGGTGTTCACTCTTTAGAAACTGGATACTTAAAGGACTGGGGGAAGAAGAACACCTGCAGAGAGCGCAGCTGATTGCAGCACAGTGCGGAGAAGTAATCCTCAGGTTGCGGCGCAGGTTTCCAGAAAGAATTGTTTGGAGGAGACTGAAGAAGCCAAGCTGTGGCTCTGAAAATACTTTCTTCAGTAAAGGGCCAGTTTAAGGCTTGCACAAGTAAACTTCTTCCTTCTTGTTAGCCAACACAAGCTACATTTTGTGTTCAGTGGCAGTTCTGCAAGTTGTTCACCAGATTCAGTCTGATCTGGGTGTGTTTGCTCTGTTACCTGGATAAGCTCCTCTACGTGCAACTGCACAGTACAGCAGTGACAGAACATTCGGACTGTGCTGGGCTTGACGATGCAGACTTTGAAGTAGGCACAGGGATGCTCTCAGTTCTTTGGGAGCAATGGGAGGATCACTTGGTTAGGGTTTGGCAGGGAGAGTCTATCTGTCTGCTTCATTTACAGTGATTCTTATTGAATAAAATTGCAGCTTCTGTTTTCCTGTATGCCTGTTTTCCTTTCCTGCAATGTGTCGTTCAGCGGTGCTGCTCACTTAGGATAGTCTTGTTTATTGTCATTCATCTTCCATCCTGCAAATGTTGACTTTGAAGCCTCTCATTATTAGAATATTACTGCCCAAAATGCAAGACCTAAACAATTTAGCTACATGGATCACCAGAAAAAACTTCCTCTTGATAGATGTGTATGAGACATTGGCTCACTGGAGGCCCTCTCTCCTTAAACAGAGCTTAGGAGCAAGGGATCTTTGCATTTGTATGGATGGAAATAGTAAGAGATTAATCATTAGTTTTTTTGCTTGCAGTAAGATCACCTTCCATCTCATTCCTCTTCTTTATCTCCCTCCTGATCCTTAAAGACGAACAGGACATAGATGCATGTGTGTCACTTTGGTCTTTCTCCCCAGACTCAGTAAATATTTTTGTAAAATGGAACAATTGTGGCCTGGAGTGTTTCTGATTATCCATCACACTGGGCTGGAAAATATGTTTGTAGCTCTTCAATCTTGTATTGTGGACGTCTCTTTTGATTGTTTTCACATCGGTTCTGACTATCCCATTTCAGTGTTGTTTTATTATTTTTAGGATTTCAGACCTGCAGAACAGCCTCATTCATGTTAAGGCTGATGTATAGATAGAGACATGAGAAGAATCATTTTCTGGTTTTGTGACAGTTCTGTAATGTTTGGGCTCTTCTCTGGAAGGTACATTGGAAGGTAAAACGAAGCCTGTTAGATTAAAACCTGTGCCTTCTGTTTTTGCACGTATATCTTCACTGAGGTATGAAGTACTTCTAGCTTTTATCTGGAACAATACTTTGAATGTTGACTTGCTGGAGAATCTGTTGTTTTCCTTTCTACTTCTCATTTTGTGAAATGATTCATGACCATTAAAGCCTCAGAAATACCAAATGAAAGCCGCAGTTCTTTTGTCTACAGTCTTAATCATTTTCATCCCCTTTTTCAAGCTTCCCTCTCATGTTTTGCTGGAGGACATCAGAATATCCAGTGATGTTCAGCTGAGGTTTCAAAATAAGATTTGTTTCCTTTCAGGAACATTTTTTTTCCTGTCTCTTTTCTCCTTTGTTTTTTCTCTCTGATGCTTCTTATTTTTCTCTTCCCTGTATAGAGAGTAAATTACGAGTGACTGCTAGGGACAAGGTGAGCTATAACAGTGGGATCAATTTTCCTGTTGCGTGACAGCAGACGTACAGTTAACTGACCTTTAGAAGCACAGCGTTGCTGTCCCAGCAAGGAAAGAGTCAGAGGGTAGGAGACAATGATGTGGAGGGAAGAGGAGGAACACTTCTGTCTTAGATAAAATAAATCTTCCAGTAGCCTAAGGGAGAGCATTTTATAAGACAAGTTAAAGGCATTGCTTAACACCTGAGGACACTTGCTGACAAGCATTGATACAGCTGTCGGGTTTATGAGACTCTCCGTAAGCGCTGGGATGTGCTCCAAGGCAGGGATGGTGGGTAGCACCGGAGAGTACCTGCTGGATCCCTCCTGCTGACCAGCCATGCTTGTCTGGCCCAGCAGATAGTTTTTATGGTGGTATACTCATGCCTAATACTTGTGTCTTACGCAGTCATGTGAATTGGGTGTCGAACTGGACCCACTGACATTCTCATGTGGAACAAGGAGGGAGTACGTGCCAGAAGCACGTTTGTCCCTGGCTATGATTGAGAACAATGCCTGGCTGTCAGGTTAGATGGGTCTGTCCCTGGAAAAGACACAGGCAGATTTTGAGAGCAAGTGCGGAAGAATTCACTTAATGTCAAATACTGTTGTCAGGTTGTCACAGTTTTTAAATACTGTATTTAGCTGTCACAGTGTGATGGAAGTTAGGGTTAGAAAAGCGCTCAGTGTTGCTGCAGGAAACTTGCATGTCATTCTGAACTCTTGACTTGCACATAGGCCAGAGCCAAAGACACCCGTAGAGCTCCTCAGCACGTTATTTTTTTAGTTGAACTGAGCCAGGATTCTGGGACAGTGGTATCCTTACTGTCAGAGTGAGAAATAGTTATCATATTAGGCTCTCTGCATGGCACAAACATCCAGCCTCACTTATTGCATGGCAAAAATGAATATATCAGAAGCAATCCTTTCTATATAAAAAGCATATTTTGCTTAAAAATGTGTACTTATCCTTTGTAGGATAATAGGAATGATTTTTTTTTTTTTTTGTTTACTCTGAGTCTTGCATTGTTTCCTAGAGTTTCCTTTTAGGCGGATGAAATAAGTAGCTTCCAGAGTCCTCCTCCTAGCAGTCAGGCAGCAAGAAGATTTCTAATTTGTGCACCAAATATCTGGCTTCTAGGTTGTTTAGGTGGAAACGGACCTCTGAAGGCTGTGCAGTTCAACCCTTGCTCAAGGCAGGTGAACTTAGGCTGGGTTTCTTACAGCTCTGTCCAGTCAAGGACATCTCTAAGGATGGAAATTCTTGAGTCTTGCGTTCAGCTCTAGCGGAGTCAACGGAGTGGGGCCATTTCGCACTGTCAGCATTTACTCTGAGGTGCTGAGGAGTTTGGGGAGGTATGGAAAGCTGCTTTATGACAGAAGGTATAGATCTGATGGTGTCTCTGGAAAAAAGCTTGTAAAAGTTTCTCCTTTTCACATTCTGGAGTCTTAGCTACTATTTCTTGGTATGTTGGTTATCTCCAGACTTAGAGGACCACGTTTTTCAGACTACACTATCATTTCTTCAGGTACTGTTTCTCATTCTTTTGAACTCCTGGTGCAAGCTTGGAAACACCACCCAAATTCTAGGTGGGAACGATCAGCAAATAGTTCTGGGTACAGTTTTAGCCACATAAGAAGAAAAGTAGGCAAGGGCTTTTTTGAAAATAACAGATGGCTGATGATACTGCTTTAAATTGTCTCTCTTATGCCAGAAAACTGTGTCCCTACGTTATGTTAAAAATAGGCCAGCTGCTGCAGCCAGCGAGTTAACTGAAGTCCTTCATGAGGCATTTTCTTGCAACGAAGAATCCCTGCACGTTTCTACAGGGAGAGGAAAAATGGGCTGAGGGAGTGATGAGAAACCTTCCTCTGTGTCCCTGCACCTCGGCTCAGCTGTATCTGGAGATCAGCTATCTCCCGTACTTGCTCAGCTGTACCTGCCCACTCTGTCTCATCTCTCCACCTAATTTATTTGAGACCCACGCTTTGGGTTTGATTCAGCCTGGGTTACGCCAGAGTTGGCCAGTGCATGGCAGTGCTGCTGACGGAATTTCGGCCCGAAACCTTGCTTGCAGCAATGCTGGAAACTCTTCCTGCCGTGGGAGCAGCTGGGGGGCAATGCTTTCTTCAGGAGTGGGCTGTCATTTCCTCGAGAGGTCACAGGCAGCGTGAAGCGGGATGCACAGCATTAGCACAGTCCCGAGCAGGCTGCAGATTGGGCTCTGGCTGTGTGTCTGTCGGGGCCTTGCAGAGGACAGCCGTGATGCTGGAGGTGTCCCCACTGCTCCTGTGCTGGGTAGTTTCTTCTTAACACGGGTAGAGGTTCCCTGCAGTTGTTCCTGAAGAAATCTTCTACTTTGATGCATGCAGATGCTGTCAGCCAAACCTGTCATTCTCAAGCATTAGTTACTGGAATTTCTGGATGAATGTTTTTCTCTTCACTGTTGCAGTCATTTTCTAGTTGATGACTAACATCCTTTGATAATTATTTAACTCATTTTGCTACTGAATTTGTACTTGCATATCATCAAAGATATAATTTCTTGTTTATTTTGGATGCCTTTGATGAAACTGGATATCAGTCAGTGTCTCTCAGCACCGTACCATTACAGAAATCCTTTATGGTTTACAAGTTCAGAAGTGACTCCAAAATAAAGAGAAAGCCTTCCTCCTTCCCCTCTCCTTACCTCAACCTTCCCCCCACCCAAAAAAAAAAAAAAAAAAAAAAATTGAAAGCATGTTGAACCTGTGTTTTTCAGTGTTTTGTCTCCTTGCCTCCTAAAACTTCTACAATGGTCAGGACCCCAAGAGCTTTAATACGCGTGGACATAGTGGATTTGCTCCCCCTTGCCATCCCGGTCTCCATGATGGGCACCATGTCGAGAGCTCGCTGTGTTATGGGAAATGTGTTCCACTCCGCAAGAGGAGCGAGGCTGGGGTTTAGGAAGCGGGTGTAGGGCTGCTGCCTCTTTTGCTCCTGAGAGGATCTCAGGATCCCTCAGCTCTCCTCATACCTCTTCTGGCTTGGGAGTGACAGGAAGGTGCTATGGGTGCCTTTTTACCTATTTTACCATTACAAATCAGGTTTTATTTTATTACTGAGCTCTGTAGTGCTGTTCAGGAAAACAGTTTTATAAGAATATAAAATGCTTCTTTTTTTATTCATAGCCTGTAATATCAGCAGGAAAATATGTTCTATTAAACCAAGTGGTGGTTAAATGTTTAAATTAAATACTACGATAGAACCTTTGAAATATGATTGATAGTGTCCGTGATTTTACATGAGGTAGATTGTTATCCTTTCAAATACTTTATTTATTTACAGGCATTTATTGCTATAGTGTTTGATCACCTCATAAATATCAATGAATTTAACCTTCAAACTTAACTCCTTTTAAAGACATTTTACAAGTAGACACAAGTAAAGAACACTCCTTTCCCTCTCAAAGGAGCCTACAGTAGAGCTTAGAATTTAATACAGGTTTCTTTTATGAGCTAGACAGCAGCTTTCTGACGAAAAACTGTTCCACTGGAAAATGCACTTGTCAGACTCAAACTGTTCCATGGAAGTACAGTTTGATGACTTTTTTTTCTTCTTTTTTTTTTTTTTTTTCACTTTCTTGTTTGAAAGCTAAGCAGGCTGCCCCAGAGTTGGAGCTTCTTGGACGTATGGCGTAGTCTACCATGTGGACAGCCTCAAGACTCTCAGGGTCTCTGACTTAACGGTTGCTGGCACATCTAGGTTTTCCAGAGCCCCATTTTGGAAAAAGATTTTAAAAATCGTGTTTCTTCATGGCACAGGTGTCTGCTCCTGATTCTTAACTTGGTCCAGATGGTCCCCAAAACCATGTGCTTGACAAGATGGAAATTTGACAGTGTCTGTGTGTCACTTTATGGTCAGCTGGTTACAGATTATTACCAACGTGGATCAGAAATGGCTGGTTTGTGCCTGTAGTTGTAACAGGTAGCAACAAACCCATTCTGTCTGCCTTAGTAAGTTCCATTATTTCTTCTGACCAGAGAAGGTGAAAAGCAATCTCACTTGTCTGCTTGCCAGTCTTACTTGGCAGATGATCATGGAGCAACATTTGGCATTGATGAACAGGGAACTCTAGGAAAGTTACATGGTTATAGCCCTGCAGGGAAGTAGCTGACATTACTAAAACTGAATACATCGGAATAATATGAATAAGAAGAGTGCAGGAAGGGAAAAGGGCCCTGCAACATGCCCAGTTGTGTTGCCCATGGCCTCAGTTACCACTTTGCAATTATACAAATCTCGTGGAAGATAATGGTAGTTTGCTTTGACTTGAGTAGTTTCTGGCCAAGCACTTAATGAGAGGACTAGGTGTCACTGAAGTTGTTGTAATCAGAATACTTGAAATTATATGAACAATGCAAATCCCTAAATAAATACAGTATAAAAATCTTGTTATTTAGAAAATGTACATAAATAAATGTTTGTATATATTAAGATTGTTTTTCTTAAGTTGCCTCACCATATGAGGTAACTGTTGTTTACTTAGCAGTTGCAATACTAGGGATGAAGAACTTTCTGAACGACCAAGGACAAAACAATAATAAAACCCCTTCCTAAAACAATAAACACTTTAAATCTGTCTCTAATCTGTGTATAATATTTTAATAAAGCAGTTTCTAGGAAGTACTAGTTTATAGATAGCTTTAGTTGCATTAATCTATTGAGTAATTGCTCATAATAGTAATATATTGTAAAATTTTCATCTGATAAGATTGAGACATACAACAGAAGGAGGCGTATTTTTTCATTTTTGAAGCTATGCCTTACTAGCTTTACGTGCGTGGATGCGTTTTATGCATTAAATAAATGGGACAACTTACATTAAAAAAAAAAAGTTATTAGTGAGGGGCATAGAACAGTTTAAACTTTTCTATTTTTACCAGTGAAATCATAGGAATACTGCCACATCCTTTCAGCTTTTGTTGTAAACTCTTTTTGTATACTTTTAAAAAAAGGAAATACGGGTGAGAGGGATGGGATGGAAAGAAAAATTCCTATGGATCCATCATTTAAGACGTGCAAGAAATACTTACTGCAGTAGCCTTCATTTGTATTTCACATGGCCCTATCTGTCTACATGCACCCACATCCTTGATTTTTTTTGACAGTAAGTCAATGTTAATGAAGCATTTGCGTATTTTGGCTCATTTGGCTAATGTCATGATTGGCATGTCTCACTGATACATAGACATGTAGTTTTGCTCAGGGACAAAACAGGGAACAGTAACAGTGCTTTAGACTAAAGCAGAGAAGACAAGAAGCTTAAAAGTTATTGTTCAAAAGGCACTGGATTTCTTCTGTATTCATTAATGATGATGGTTATGATCCCTCATTCTGTATTTAAGTGGATGTTTTGCTAGAAAACTCTGAGTTACTTTTTCAGATATGGGTTGATAGGAGGCAAGTTTTGTCCATTCTGTTCCTGTTGTTCAGTTGTTACTGATTTGATTTCATGCTTTATAATGTCATCGTCAATTTGTAAGAGTGTAAGAGTGTATGTCACATAAAAAAAACCCAACAATCTAAGGCATACAGTTCTGCTAAAAACATACAACACTTTCAGATTTAATTATTGAAATGTATATTGCAATGATTTACTTTTTCCATCTTTATGACTCTACTGTAGAGCATATTTCTGAGTAAAAATAAGAATTTGTTCTTTTTTTTTTTTTTCCAGACCGAATGTGTGTGGATCACGTTACAATGCTTACTGTTGCCCTGGATGGAAAACTTTACCTGGTGGAAACCAATGCATAGTCCGTAAGTTAATCTAGTTATATGTTATGACTGAGGGTTTATCTTTGTCCCTGTATGTCAGGGTATTTTTTTAATTGTATACTAGAACAGAAATGTGTTTCTGTATGGTTTCAATAACAGCTGCACATCATTTCTTTACCATTTCAAATATATTAAACTAATATACAGAGTTTTGTGGGCTGCAATATAGTGATGTGATACCAATATTTAACAAAGGATTAATCTCATCCACATGTTCTGTTTAAGTCTGTGGTAGAGGGATCCAAGGGGTGTGTGGACTCTCAGGAGTGAGTAGCTGTGGAATACGTTAATCTATTTAAGTAAATGGAAGGAGGCAACAGCACTGGGCCAGCAAGTAGATTTGCTCTGCTTGTTTGGACCATATCCCTGAAATATATATGTAGAGACATAAATGTATACATACGTACATCATGTTGCTGTATACATATCACGTGTAATATTACATTGTCCCAGAAATAATTCCATAAGGCTGATAAGAACCTCTCCAGAGATACTGAGGCAATGTGCTCTCAGATGGTAATTATTACACTGCTGTGTCTGTGGTGCAGCAATAAAGACAGCATTGTAATGCTGCATAAGAGCCATCCTTCCTCCAGGAGTCATTTGGTAAAATGGACCACAGTTTTCCTTTTCCAAGGAAATCTCCCTACATATCCAGCACAGCCCGTGGCATGTTCCCAGGCTTTTTCGGAAGAGACTGGATGTTTAAGTTTTAGTTGTTTTTTAGAGTTGGAGATGAATGGCAGGAACCCTTTTGGATTCTGTTGTACACAATTTAATGAGTTTATAACTATGGGTGTCATGGAACTGAACGCGTATTTTCTATGAGGTGGTTTTTTATGTGTTTGGGGTTTTTAAAGCATGTTTTAAAGGCATATATGTTTTATTTGTAGCAATTTGCAGACATTCCTGTGGGGATGGATTTTGCTCTAGACCAAACATGTGCACATGCCCAAATGGTCAGATAGCCCCCTCCTGTGGTTCAAAATCAAGTAAGTATTTCTTCCGTGTCTTTGATATTGTTTTGTGTCCGTGAAACTAGTGAGGTATGTAAGATAGTTCAGTGCTGAATATTTAGGACAAATTACTTCTGAGTCACCAGATGTACGTGACCACAGGAAAGAAAGTATAGCCTCCTATGACAATACTGAATAATGACTCAGAAACTAGCTATTGGAGATGCTCTTCTTTGCCAAATTAGTTTTATTGGAAGTTATATTTATTTGCCATTTTGTAACACTAATTCCAGTCTTTGTTTGCTTTCTGGAAAATGTCTTACCTTTATTCAACACTAGATATGCACAGATACACCGTTCAGAAGTTGTAATAATAGAGAGATCACTGTTGGCAATTGGCTGAATTTATCTTGCTTTGTAATTCTTCTATAATTTTGGGGGTTACTAAGCCAGACACTATGCCGTCTTTTACAGACATAGGCCTACTGATTTGCAATGAATTCATCGAGTATTATAGCATTTCCTTGCCAGGCTCAGTACGCATCTTCTGAATCTAATGTTGCTGAACTTATTAAAGTGATGCTTTTGTAGGTGCTGGAGGTACAGAACTGGTCAAGGTTTTTAAGTGGAACGGCTTTTCGTCGGCAAAAAAAACATGCATTGAAAATGAGAATTTTCAGAGAGATGACTTTGTCTAGAAGTGTTCGAATTTCAGGTTTTCAGGGAAGGTTTCCTAGATCCGTAATAAAATAAGTAAAATGAAATTAATACAATGAAACAAAGAGCTCAGTGGTTAATCATGGGTAGAGTATCTGATACGAAGTAGGATCTTGGTTGGGATAGTGTCTCAGTTTGTATCTGAGATGCCAGCTGTAATCTTAATTGTATTCTCATATAAATATGGTGTTTGTCTCTTAGATATAGAAGTCTTTGATTTTTGTACAAAATAGGTAGTTTTAAGGATGAAATGTGACGGAAAATTTTTTGGTGCAAATGTCCATAACTATCTGAACAAGATATTGACTGAAGTCAGTGAGGAATGCACTCAACTGACATCTGTAATATTATGAAAAGCCGTCAGCCTTTTCATTTTGAGTATCTTTTCAGACTCAGTGTGTAGTCTGCTTGGTCCCCATATTTTACCTTGCCATTTTCCTGCTTTCCTAGTTGAAAAGTTTTCCTACATAACTGACCACTTCAGTTTGAGGCTTTAGCATCCTTTTCATGCAGTTAACAGTGGAAAAACAATAACAACTGTGGAATGTAATGGAATGGCATATACTAAAATGGTAAATATTGTTCATAGTTCAACCCCTTTCTCATGCTCCTGCGATGTCTGTTAGTGAGAGGCTGGCGTGAGGAGCGTATGAAGCTGTGAAGCTCCCAGAGAGTACTGGAAGGAGAAAGAGTACAAAATGCTGAAGAAATGTCTATGTTGTTCATTCCTGCCTGGGTTTGCAGCTACTGTTTTACCAGGTGCACACTCCTTAATCCTGTAATCTAGTAAAGGAAAGCATGACTTTCTCCCAAGTCCCATTCAGAGTACAGAAGAGATATATCCCTACTACATTTGTTTCGTGTTTTGGCATCTTTGTAAAAGGCCGGAACAAGTGGGCCTTAGTATTACCTCATTTTGTTTTAGGCCACACTGAAGTATTTTATGAGTCAAGACTTAAAAAGAAAAATAGAGCATGAGTAAAGATAAAGTTGTTCTTGTGGTTCTTCTTCTGACATATTCTACCATTGACCTCTTTAGTTTTAGCCTTTATTGGAGTTGTGTGCATAGATAAATGGTCACAAAACGACTTCACTACAGTTTTTAATGAAGCAGCTTCTAAAGATTATACCTGTTAGCTATTTTGGTTATTGTTAATTACTTCTTCTAAGTATAGGTGTTCTACCAATGAAAAGCTTTAATCAGTGCTAAGATCATCTTCCTTATACTGCTGCCTAGGTCTATAAGGTCTACATTAAAATGTTGCTTTTCTGTACACTATACCAATACATTCAGCAGTTGGTGTAAAAAATACATTGTTTATTTCTCATTTATATATGCAATAGCTTAAGATATTTGTTGTGTGTGTGGTCACATCACCTTTATTTAGTAAAGCAAACCAATTTTAAAAGGAAAAGTGTCTTCAGTTGTTGTAGAGAGAAATGACTGTACTGCCTCTGTGCACTCTTGTGTAATAACTTTTATTACCCAGCACCTCATTAGGACTTATAGAACATACACTTTCTGAAAGTCATTTGCTCTGTTGGCACTGTAGACAAAACCCATGAATACATATTTACACAACAGACCACAATGGCTTAGATCTGCTATTAGGAAACAAAAGAAACATAAACATAAAAAATTCTGTTTGACATCAAAGGGTTACTGTCAGCTTGCATTGGCCACAACTAATATTTTGTCAGAATATGCATTCATAAACCGATTTATTAATTATGTTTTAACAAACAGGAAAAAGTTCTTCTAAAGTAATACAAAAAATCAAAGTGGATGATACCAAATATGCTAGTGTGATTACCAGATTGAATGAATCACGTCAAATGATCTATCAGTTCCTTTTATCCAGCATAAAAATCTGGGTAGTGCCACAGATACTTTTTTTCTTTTTCTTTCAGACCTGAAGGTGACACTATGGAAAGAGTGCTAATTTGTGTGTGTTGTCCTGAATACTGGCAGATAGATGAATGCCAGTTGTCTTTTTCTGTGTGCAGACATTGCATTACAGCTCAGGTTTCAACAAGTTTGTTGCATTTAAAATAGAAATAACAGGTACAAGTGAAAATAATGGGACTTGACACAATTAAAAATAATGGGTCCTGATAGGTGAGATGTGTTCGAGTCTTCTTTTGGATATTTTAAGCTACATCTGTGTTCATTACTTAAGGAATTAGTAATGGTCACAGGTTTTAAATTGTGTACAATTGCAGGCGGACACCAGATGCACGATAGCTCTGATAGCCTGCTGAACTCAAATAATTAATGCAGACTGGAAATCAAAACATAGACTCCAACTTTGATTCCTACGCAGGTCAACTGTCGGGACTTCTGGTTACTAATAAGCTTTAGGAATTTGATTCATGGTTGAAAAGATCAATGGGTGGTTTTCTCAGCATAGATTTTCATGACATCAGTGAACTTGCTGGCTGGGCAGTGGTTATCTCTGGGTAATTCTTGAAATTTTGGGTATGTTTACAGTAGGCATGGAGATAAAATTGCCACATATGGAGGCATCCCCCAACCTGCTGTGTGTGGCTCTGATGCTACAGTGCACGTGATGGGGGAAGTCATCTGCCCTGTTTGGAGCTGGCTCTGTGATGGATACTGCTGCCTCCCAAACCACCCAGGGCATGGCTGCTTTGGCTCCTCCTTGTGCTGCAGACACATGCCAAGATCCTGCCATGTTGTTGGAGTTGTTGCTCTGTTCCTGTGGGAGCTTGGGGGGGGGGGGAGGCAGGGGGGAGAAGTGAGTAAGAGAATGGTTTCTCCTTTGGCTGCAGGCCTTCTGCTGCCCACAGGGTTATGGGTCAGGTCTGGCTGATCTTGCTTCCAAATGTATTCCAAGTTAGAATGGCCTGGGTTGGCCAAGACAGCAGACTTTTGCTGACACGGCTGTCTCGGAAGGTGGAAGCCATGGCAGAGGCAGTGAGGGCTGCAGTGGGCACTGAGGGCAGCAGCTGAGGGGAGCTGCCTCCTGTCAGGCCAGTTACACTGCTTGAATGCAAAATGGGGCCTGCCCCACTCCCCCTGCCAGTGGCTTCAGAGGCACCAGCTGAGAACAGAGCCAATTTGGATGGTCAGTCCATGAGTGTTGGTGGAGCCATAGTACTGAGGTTTTCCTCAGGAAATGCCTGCTGTGGATGGGAAGGCCCGGCATTTCTGGGGGCCCCAAAACCCCTCAGGTTTGCACCCCCAGGAGGCCACTCTCTGGGATGGGATGCAAGGTGTCTGCTCAAAACCCCAGAGCTCAGCCCCTTCGCTTACACTGCTGCTCTCAGAGGTGGTAAAAGGTCTTGAATTTTGAACATTTCCAGAGTTTTCAAGACTGCTGTGGGTTTACGCAGCCCCCTGGGGAGCTGCTGCCTCATGGGGATGCAGCCCAGCATCCCAGCCTGCTGCTAGCTGCCATCTCCTGAGTCAGTCACTCGACAGGGAAAGCTCGCTGAGCATCTGGGATGCGATGAGGCCATCATTCCTTGTTTACAGCTCCTGGCAGGCAAAGCTGTGTCATGCATGGCCAGGCTTGGGAGCATTTCCTCTTCAGTGGCACAGAGAGACAAGCGGCGGCCGCTCCTGCCAGTACCCTCCGCTGCAGAGCCCCCTGGGCCCCAGGTGCCAGGGTGCTGCTCCATTATGTTTCTTCATGTCATGATCACAGACCCTTGTATTTTTAGTTTGGGACTGCTGAGCTGACAGTGTGCAGCTTACCTGTTGGCTGCTTAGTGATCTCATGAATGTTTCATGAGTGATTGCCATGTGGTATATTCTGTATGATGAAGTTTTTACTCAATTTTGCTGAGAATTTACTAAGAAAGTCAGAAACTGTTATGTTTAAGTGTGCAGCTTGTAGTTTGTTTCACTCTGGATAGTCAGTACAAACATTGCCCACACAATAAGTGTATGTGTATGTTAGATCTTGCTGGATCTTTTTGCAGGTTTATAAAGTTACATTCCTGCAGTTACCTCTGTTTTGACTTCAGAAATTTCCAGTTCAGGCTGTTTACAAGTTGGACCTGAAAGAGAACGAAAATTTATTAAGAGCAATAATGTATTAATGTTGTTAACATTTCCTATGCGTGCAAAGCTATATGAATTGACTTACCAGCCTTATGGTAATTCCTGTGATTTTTCCTTGAGTCTCAGTCAATGTGATACCTTGGAATAGGTTATTTCATTTAATGGAATATCTCCACTGACATTAATGGAATTGTTGATATAACTGAGAATAGACTTTGCATCTGCATTCGTATGATACTTTTCAAAAATGCAATCTTAAAATCCTCATCGAAGCTCCAGACAGCCTTCACATGTGTTTCTATAAACTTTTGGAAGGCTTATATTTCAGAATAGTTAGTATGATTTTGGAAATACTATTTTCAGCATTCCCACAAAAGAGAACAGAAAATAAATAGCTTACTGACTTTATGTCACTGATTTTATTACATAGTTATAAGGTAGAAAGCTCACTGATTTGAATGGTTCATTCTAATAATTATGATTGGGTATCCCAGCTATCTCCCATAATGATTTTAGTTTAAAAAGGAGGAAGAAATATTTTACCGTGGAAAAATTTCTTTGAGAAGCAGTAAGACAAATTATGGAAACTTGTGTGTGTGTGTTATGTGCAAAACCACTCCTTATCCCAAAATGGGGAAATACACTTTACTGTTACTTGAACAAATAATATGAAAATCATCATATAAGCTACTGTTAACCTTTTTATCTCAAATGTAGTTCAAACTATTTAAATGGCTTTGGTCTTCATGTGGGAATGGAAATTAGCTCTTGGCATAGCTTGTTCTAATTGAAATCAGTTTGTGGTTTTTAAGTTCCTTCCCTGCTTGACAGATGATATCATTTCCTATGCTTTTTGTAATCCCCTCTGTTTTTCTAAGATTGTATAAAGCTAAGTTGAACTATACATTTTAAAGTAACTGTATACCTTTTTCTGACCTACTTAGGACATTGTCCAACAGTCTTCACCAGATACTCACTCTGTATTTGCAGACAATTTTACTTTTTTTAAGGAATGTTAGCGCATTTTTGTTTCCTGAAGGACATCCAAAGTAGAACAAAGGTGTATCATAAATATGAGACACATAAGAAATAAGATAGTCTTACATTTATAATTGAAGAATTAAGTGTACTAGTGCTTTAAATACTAGAGATTATTTAAAATCCTTTCTCCAATTGCATGTTCAATTTATATTTTGTGGATTCATATTGCTATAGACGGCAATACTGCTGAAATTATTAATTCTGCTTAAAAATTAAAATTAAATTCCATGCACATACTTTTGAACTGTAAAAAGCCAAATGAGGCTTAAGGGCTTTGTGCAACAGGAAAAATTCAGTGGTTGGCACAGCACCTGTTAGCAACAGGCTCTGGCAGTACATGCAATTTGTATTTTTCAGTCCTGAACATTTCAGACAGCGTGGTGTAGGTATCCAGTGCTCCATCACAACCTACTAAAATGCTGATCTGTCCGTAATCCTGTCTGGGAAGGAGCCTTTCATGTGGTTCCTGTTAAGAGGGAAACCATTTCCTGGCTGTGTACTGGAGTGCATGCGTCTGTTAGCAGCTGTGTCAGGCAGCAGGAGCTGTGAGGAGCACTTCATCGGGAGACCTGCCTGTTTCTCTGTGCCTGATGAAAAGCCTGACATACTTTAAGTTTTTCCTGACCTCTGGTTGAAAAACATATTTGTCCTTATTGTTAGAAAAACACAGCACACACTTTTATGCTTTACTGGCTTGGGACTTGGGCTGTGTGTTAATCATAACAAACAGTGGGGCTGCTACTGAGGAGAGTGAGCTGTATTGCTCCCTGGTCTCTCTTCTTTGCAGGAAGGACTTTGGGGAAGCGCTGTCTGTAAGCTCCTCAGGCCACAGGCACTGAGCTGGTGGCAGCTTTATGTGGTGATGGGGTAAGCCCACAGAAAGAAAGTGCCCTGTTACTTTTCCTTTCTGTGCAAGAAGTCATACCTGGGCAGATCAATTTCTTATGTCATGTGTCCTGGCAGAACCAGGCTATCCTCAGGAGCTTTCTTATTTCCTTCCCTTTAATGCTTCCCTTTTCCATTGCTCAGATGATAAGTCTCTGTTTCTGCTTGGCGGTATCCGCCAGAAGTTTAATACTTTCCCATTACTGATGGTCTTTTTTTACCACTGCAAACTAGGAGGTGAGTTCTACATATCTGTTCTCATATGAAATGCTGCTGACTTCAGTGAATAAGGGTGGTTTCAAATTCTTGCACAATGTCCTGTATTCCTGAGGAACTGTAAATTCGTATTGTTTTCTGTACTGCCATTTTAAATATCTGTTTTAAAATATGCATCTTCTGTTTCTAGCACTGCTTTCTAGTTCATATAATCAATCCCTAAAAATCCCTTAGCAGACAGTTAAATGTTTCTTCCTGGCTTGGCTTAACTGAGGAAAATCTCTTTTCCTTTCAAGTACAACACTGTAACATCCGGTGCATGAATGGAGGTAGCTGCAGTGATGACCATTGCATCTGTCAGAAGGGATATACAGGAACACACTGTGGACAGCGTAAGTTCATTTTATTTGTATAGATACTGCGTACAGTTAAGTAATTCTGGGATGTGTGAACTGGGCACCCTTTAATGCTAAATTTCAGCTGATGTTGAGCTTGTTTTTGATCGGGTGCAGTGGAATTTTTCAGGAAAACACATGACTTTGTAATGAGTGCCGAGTGAATTCTTTCTGATGAGGACTATTAAAATAAACATCATGTGAATTCATAATAATTGGATATAACTTGATCCTGTAGTTCTCACTCTACTGTAATTCCCGTTGACCTCCAGGGCCTTACATTCTCTAGAGCAATAGGCCATAAATAAAGAATTTATATAGGATTCAGTTTTTGTCTTATAGACAAAATTGAGCTCCTTAATACAAATCCTTGTTTTTGTTTCAAGGGTTTTCCTCAGAGTTAGCTATTACACTTTAGGAATCTTGCTTATTTTGATGTTATCTTGATGGAGTTGATCAAGACTCTCAAATTGGTCGATTTCCTCAATCAATCCTGAGCCAAGAGCATTCTTGGATCCATTGCATAAAGCCTCTACCAGCCTGATTCTCGTAGTCTTGTTCTTCTTGGCTGGAATGCTGTGAAGAAACTCAAATAAGGATGCAGGCGCTGCTTTTAACCAAGGCTGTCATGTTGCTATCTGGTGAACTATTGGTCTGACAGGGAAAATGTGTTTAGCCTATTTAATGAAAACCTTTTGTGCTCTGTCAAAGTCAATGGCGCACTTAAAATGAACTTCACTGAGACCATGAATTTGCACTAATAATCTGGAAGAGGATCACATGGTGAAAGGATTAAGAATTGTATTTCTGCCTTCTCTGTGAAATATCAAGTGGATAAAAGAGGATAAATGGAAACGTTCTTTCTACTAAAGTGAAATGTGAAATGGAACAAAGAATAACATTACTCAAAGAGCATCAAATTGTATTAAAAAACCCTTTTTTCATGTGGATGTTCCTTTTTCTGATTATCTTTGAGAGCAATTGCTTTTGAAGCTCATTATGAGAAAAACTGGCCTCTATCACAGTGTAGTACAGGGAAGAATATCTTGGATTAACTAAATCAAAATAGATATTGATTACGTTTTGCTGTCGTAGTTGATATGAATTATTAAGCATCAGCAACAAGCCTTTTAACACTGGATTGTTATTTTTTTATTATGGTAGAGGAGCAAATACATTTTTAAATGTGCTTGAGTAGGCAACAGTTTAGAGGATTCAGAGATTAAGTTCCTATCTGCAATCCCTACATTTTCAGTGTTTTTTCGTTGAAAGTTTGAAAGATGGTATTTTGCAGTTACGGAATTGTCTAGTCATCAAAGAGGCTCTGAGAGGTTGGAGAAGCTGTGCTTGTTAGTATGTTTATGTTATGCTCCCTTGAAAAGATGAATTCATTATACTAATGAGGCCAGGAAATAGCAAAAGATCAGAAGTAGATTCTGGAAAAAATGTATCCTGGCCTGTTATGTTTACAGTGTTTGCTAGTTTACCTGAGCTGGTCAAGTATGTAGTTTCCTGTCTTTCTGGAAATAACTCAATAAAGACTACTCTTGCCTCCCCTCTGATACAGCTGTCTGTGAAAGTGGATGTCTAAATGGAGGGAGATGTGTGGCTCCGAACCGATGTGCTTGCACCTATGGCTTTACAGGACCCCAGTGTGAAAGAGGTATGTGCCCTAGAACAGTGGAAAAAAATTCGATTTTCAAACTTCCTTAATAGTAGTTTGAAAATACCAGTGCCACCACACATTTAGGTAGTAATATTGTATTGCTGTCTGTTAGTAAGGTAAAATAGGACTGACATTCTTGTAGAATGTGAAGTACAGATGTAACACACCAGGATGAAACACACATGCTACTGCTTACGGTCTTTGTTTTGTTTATTTTTTGCTATGAAAACATTCCAGTGGGAGAGCTGTGAAATAAATAAATAAATATATCTATATATATATATAGATAAGTGTTTTTGTACAAACACGGAACAGTTTTTAAGTCATCAGAAAAGCTCGTATCTCTCTGATACATTTGCTTACCAGTGGTAAGTAGCATGTTGCCTCTGTGTTTGGCATGTTGTCTTTTGGCAGAGTTCATTCAAGCTTTTTTTCTGTCTTGTACAGTTTTACTGTTATCAAATTTATTTTTTTTTGTGTATCCATAGTGATAATCACAGCTGACAGATATGCCAACTGCCTCACCTGGTATATTGTTTTCATTTTTTTTTTTCCGTGGAATTAAAACCAATTTAATGGTTCATTTGAGAGAGATACAGCAATCAAGGTTTAGGTATAAGCTTTCTGTTGAGTTTTGTAATCTTAAAAATAACACTTTTTCATTTGATAGAGTTATTGATTGATTTGTTTCTTTGGAAATTCGTACATACTACCCATACAATAGGTTGTGTTACATATCTGTGAACCTGGGACAGTATGGATATTACTGACCTGATTTTGGGCTTGCATGTACAGGATGTGTTTAGCACATGAAATTTCTGGCAGTGAGTATGCCAGGTGCTCACTGCTGTTGGTACTGCAGCTGGAGTGATGGCTGGCGTTTCTAAAAGGGCAGCGTAGGTGGTCATGCTGAACAACAAATAGTAGGGGACAAAAACTTTTCATTCTGGGCTAGAGCAGACAGTAGGATGAAGCAGGTATTTGCTGCACTCCCTACGGCAGATAAAATTGTTTTGTTGGCATTGTGTGAAGTCTTGCCAGTTGTCCGCTCAGATGTTGTAGTAGTTCAAACTGATGCTGAAGTTTTTTTGAAGACTGAGGAGTAGCTCTGTTCTGAACCTCATGATCTTATCACTGGAGAGGAGTAAGAGGAATGGAAAATGTTGTGTGTCTTTGGTTAAAAGTCTGAAGTTTGCATAGAATAAAAGCTTTATAGGTAATGATTGTACTGAATATTATTGCAAAGGCTTTGAAATTCAAGCAGTGAGTGCTTGTTTGTTCTCCGTGGGTGAAGGGTTTGAGCCTTCAGTCTGGTGAGGAGCTGCAGTGCGCAAGTTCTAAAGAGGATTGTTCAAAGCTGCGTTTACATTGCCTGAATTTGGACTGATTTCACTCGACGCAGTTAGGGCAAGTTTCAAGGCTGAAGCCTGCTATCAGCTTCAGTCCTGTCCCTCAGGGCTCCTGCCTTGTGTCAGGTGGAGCAAGAAACTGGTGGCACAAAGCAGTTTGAGCTAAATCATACCACTATGGAATCCCATACATGTTACTGAACACAGTTGAGGTGGAAATCTGTAATCTAAATGCATCATCCATTAGCAGCTTTTACTTAGAACACATTTTTTTATTCTATAGTTATCAGTAAAAGAGAAAATAGGCATTAATGAGCTGTAGTATTTCTATTTAAAGCTCATTGCAGTATTGAGGCCAAATGATAGTCATATCTTCCCAGAAAACCTCTGAAAGTTGGCTTCTTTCACAGAGATTTCCTCCAGCCTCTCTACCTAGCTGAGCTAATATGTTCCCCTCCTCTAAAAAGGGTGTGGTGGTTTTTGGTTGCAGAATCACATTATCCCATCAGAAAAATGTTTTCTGAAGATAACTTTTCAAGTATAAGCTAATGTTGATCTTAGTAGGAATAACTTGCGTTGTTCAGCACATGCACCTGTGTAGTCATTAGGGATTTGTCTGGCTGCGTATGATTTTACACATCTGTCAGCTAAAAAAGAGGTCCATATTTTGAATCTAGCTCTGGAATGTTATGTGGGTTTGTGACATTCCCTAGTGGGCTTCTGATGTATATGTAGATGGATGTTATCCAGTAAATAGATTGACAAGATTCATGCCTTGCAAAGTAAAGCTGTCCTTTTTTTTCTTTTTTTTTTTTTTTTAAGTAACAAAACAAAACTAAAGCTTCTCTGAATGTGGAGCGGGAAAAAATGGAAATTAAATAAAAGAAATAGTTTCTTAAGTTATCCCATTTCTGGGAGAAGTAGGAGAGGCAAATTATTGTGAAAACACCATTTCTGGATATAAATGTAATGTGAAGTGATACACTTTTGTGGCATGCACATTCCCTATGTGTTTGGCTGTGGTTTGACTTCTAGGCTGTGCCATGCCACATGCTAACAGTGATGTAAGTAATTTACTACTGCATATCACGCAGTGATTTTCTCTACGAACATTGACTAATAGTAGCAGTCACAGGGTGTTTGTGGCACGTATGTCACAGACCAAGGAATATTCCAGCCATTGCTGCGTGTGTCATAGTTTAGAACTGTATTGAATAAAACAACGTTGAGACAACCAAATTCATAGGAATTATTCTAATAATCCAGTACGGAAAACAATGAAAACGTTCCAGTTGCTTGTATCAAAGTTTAAGCCAGCTTCTTAAGTCCAGCAGCATGTTGCGGTGTTCTGTGTTTACTGTTTTAACTAGTTTTTCCATATGTTTGGCCCATATTTGTAATACAAATTAGCTTAATTGGTATTACCTCAGTAAATGCTGACCATATGATCGTTAATGAAGATTTGCAGGACTTTGTGTAGGTCAGTAGCTTCAAATACATGTGTAGTGAAAGAGCTTTTATCTGGTAAAAGACCTCCTTCTTTCACAGTGCAGTGAGCACCATCAAATCTGTGGCCTGAGTACTTTTATGTATCTATTCAGTCATTCTTTCAGAGGGTAGCACGGTACAATTTCAGCGTACAAATTACTTTTTGTGTGGCTTAGAAGTGTTAATGATGGTATAAAACACTATTTACATGAGCAAAATGAACATTTAGAGTCATTAGTATCAGTGGAGTTCCTCTTTGTGTTCTGGGAGACTGCGTACTGTGTTACCAGTGAGATACAGGGTGTCAGAGCTGGATCGGTAGCTGCGCTATGGTCAAGTCTTACACATGTATCAGTAGTTCCTACACTGTCACGTATGGTGTTTGGTGCCTTTCCAGAGCCGGGGAAGCTTCTTGGGCATACTGTCAAGTATGTGCAGGCATATTATAAATACAATAGACCTTTTTTTTTCTGTGGGATAGTGTTCATCAGAAAGGTGAACTTGATGTAAACTATACAGTAAGAATATAGTGGAGTTGGGAAATGCTTCCTACAGCAATTTAAGACACATTTAATATACCTAGTCCAGAAAGGAAAATATTTCATGGATATTGACTCAGTTAAAATTTGAACTTCAACTATTCATTCTGGAAGGTGCTGAGTTCGCTGGCTGTGATCCAGTGACGGGCTTTGACATGCATTTAAATGCAAAACTGAGATGTCAGTATTCTTAAAATAACGCAAATGCTTAAGGGTCTTGATGGCTTTTGGCCAAAGCTTTCAGAGTCAGTTAAATTCCAAGAGGTGCACTCAGGTTTAAGCATATCATTTAGTCATATTTTTAATTAAAAGAAATCAGGTAACAGAAAATAAAGATGCAAGCAAAGCATAATTTCTTCTGCTGGTTAAAAACTGGATGCCTTCTTTACACCATTTGTCTTTTAACACAGAATAACATGAGTTACTTATGGATTTTGCAGTTCCTTTTAGAGTCTCTGAAGAGAATGAGGGCAGAGACTTAGCTTAGGTTCCCATGAGGATAATTCAGAACATTGACAGCACTTTTTATTGTCTGTAAAAAGAGCCTGGGGGATTTTGCTAGCCATATTCAAATGACCCCAAAGTGGGCATCTAAAACATCCCTATATCATGCATTTGATAAAAGTCCAGAGGCAGAATTGATATTACCAACCTCAGAGAGATCAGACATCCCTATCGGATTTGATAGAACAATGTCTTCCAAATGAGTGCATAAAAACTTGACTTCTTTGAATCTGTTTTTCTTTGGACATTTGGATAATTATACTATAATAGGGTCACCTCCATAGAATATAAAATTGTATGTTGTTGTTGGTCTGGCATTGAAAAAATGCAATGAAATGTGCTTTTCTTTTTCTGTCTGGATCCAGTTAGAGGAACACAGTGGAAGCTTAGAATGTGTTACAGCCCTGTTTGTTTATTTGAATGCTTGTGACAACATCAGGGGCTCAATCCTGCTGCATTTTGGAGTTTTGCCACTCGCTTCACATAGGAGTCGAATTGGGCCTGATGTAGTTCAAATATTAAAAATATACCACGTGTGTTTTGTTTTTTTCTGGACTCAGAATATGAGCAAATGATTGCTTTTTCTTCAAACAGAGTCGTTTCTGTACTGCTCGCTCCATGGCAGGATTTCTTGCTTAATTTTTAATTATATTTGGCCATTATTAAAAGTTCCCAGAATTAATGCCATATGTAAAAATATCTTTCCCAGAGTCTCACTATTAAAGTGCAGCCGCTGAAAGTGGTCGAGAGCAGTGTAGAGCTGTGTATATTTTTTTTCTTTCTAAATACTACAACGGGTAGAATGTTTTCACAAAGAGGACACTGCACCCCTTAGTGTGCCCCGTCTCTGGTATTTAGTCTAAATGGAAAGTAAATAACAAAGTGTAGATAGCAGTAAAAGTATGTTCCCAAAGCCTTATGTTGCATTTAAAGTAGTAATGCAGCATATGGTAGCTGGCAAACATTTGAATAAACTTGATTTTTGTAGCTGTCTTCCAAGAAACACATCTGTTGACATAGACGTGTAGTTTCTGCAGCCCTGTAACATGAATACAGTGTGTACAGTATTATAACAGCAAACTAAAAGATGGGTAAGCTTGAAGGCCTGGAATAAGTATTCTTGCACACTATTTTTCCCCTGGTTTTATAACTTGATTATGAAACATGGCTTCAGGCAGAAGTTAAATATGTTCAGTTACAGTCATGTTTTACTTTATTTAACGCAATTTTTATACGTTGCCACCCTTGATATCTTTGAGTTTTAAAACAAAAAGTCAGTATCAGCACCTAGGATTATCTTTCCTATAAAAGAAGTTGAGTTAAATGGATGAGGAGTTTTTCTGCATTTTAAAACTGAAGCTGCAGCTTAATGCTGAGGAAGTCAGTCTTTACAGAATTACTGTGTGTGATTTAAGAACATTTATAATGCTTAGCAATATAATCAATAGATCTTTGGATCAGAACTCAGTACTAAGCTCAGTCTGTTATCTAACGCCAAAAAGCATTTTTAGGGTTTTTTGTATGTGAAGGCTTTTATCCATTGTTCTGCTCCTTGTAAATACACTATCTAACCAGCTGTATGTTGCTTGCTCTATCCTTTGTGCATCTGAAAATACCACATAGCATGTTTTAAAACGTTCCTTCAGATATATGCGTAAAGCTTAATCAAGATCCATAAATGATTCAGTACATATGGGCTTAGGTCTCTTGTGAGACGTAAGGACTCCAACTTTTGTACATGAAGCTGAACATTTACATTTGTTCCAAACTGAGTTTTGATTTTAGTCAAACAAATCCAAATCCAAAGTTTTCATTCAACTATTTGGAAGCCCTCTCTGTATTTCCATGCCTTCTTGATTGGCTGCTAAGGGCACTGACCTTTAGATGTGCAGTAAGGTATTACTTGGACTTTGTGTTTTGTTTTGATTTGATTTTAGCTATAACAGTGGAGATGCATACAAATTTAATGACAAATTGGGAAGCCCATGCTTTGGTTGAGGTAGAACTAAAAGCGTTCTTTAAGTGGTAATGGCGTATGTTAATACAAACAGATTTAATAAATTACACTACAAATGTTTGAATGAAAAAGTTGCATTGTTTCAATCTGTGAGATGTGAGTCTTGCATGTAGGTCCTGAAGGGACTCACATGAGAATCACTGAGATCATTCTCCCAGTCCTACAGACAGCTGGGTTGCTGCAGCCAACGCCTACCTCCAGGTGTGCTGGCAGCCTGCAGGCACGTTTGCTGCACAAGAAATTCAGTTCTGCTTTCTGCAGTCAGAGACAGAACCTTGCATTGGTTTTGCTCATGCATGGTGCTTGCAAGCTGCCTTGTGGTGTCTTAAGAAATAAAGAGTGGAGGCCCGTGCTTTCATCAGAAGGCTTTATTGAAGTTACGTACACGAAGAGATGTCTATGTTTGTTTGATTACAGGATGTTATACTAATACAGGTATGACTTTTATATATACAGTGTAAGCAGTTGAAAGATGTATCTTCCCTGAATGGCCTGCACTGCCAGATTTGCACTCTGCAGAGCTCCAGGGAGAAATGGGAAGAATCTGTCTGATGTATCATGAAAGTGAGATTTTTTTCTATGCTGAAAGACTGAGTCAGCTTTTATTGATTTTAGTTATCATTGCTGCATAGCGTTGCATTTAAAGCCTTCAGAACAAGTGTCTTCAAACCATTCTTGCTCTTAGTGCCATTGCAACATTTCCATTTTTCAAATTTCAGCTATTTCCCAATTTGTGGGTCACTACAAAACTTTTAGAACATAAAGTAGTGAGCACAAACAATTTCTCATGGAGCTTTCGATAGAGGAGGTGCTGCCTAAATGGTGACCCTGGAGCTGAACATGATACAAGGAATGAATAAATGAAGTTGAGAACTTATCTAACAGTGCCGACTTAGCCATTTATGGAGAAAAGTGTTCCTCTGTGTCTGGACCACAGTATATTTTGATACAAGAAAGCAGAGCTACCTAAAATTCTTTGATTTGTTAAAGTGAAAACAAATGTTTTCCTTGTGAATCATCCTGAAAATTTATATAAATATTTTCCATTCATACCCTTTTTCTTATTGAGCTGGTAAGCTGAAAAATTTTGTTACGGTTGCAAGAGAAAAAATGAAATATCAGTACATAGGATTCCTTAAGTCAAGTTTGTGTTAGGAATTTGTTTTTCCTCTGTTTGTTTTAAAGTGATCTAAAGCCTTCATGATGGTCAGTGCTAACAAAGAAGAGAGAACCTCCTTTAAAACATCATAGATCATACATAATGTAAGGGTAAACTGACAAGGGCATTTCCAAGAAAAACAATTCTTTTATGTAGGTCAGCTACAAAATGCTAATGAAAATACATCTTAAGCAGAGGTGCTCAAAATGGTCAGTATAACTGTTTTGTCACACGTAATTTTTCTTGCAACGTGTTCTTAACAGTTGTTGAAATCTCTGTTACATTTCGAAAGATATCTTATATCCTATCTCAGCATAAAAGTGGCAAAAAGTTATAGGAAATAAATACCTAAGAGCAGTTGTAAGGACAGTCACATTCACGCTTCCAATTGGCCTTAAGAAGTTCAGGAATAATGACTGAGTGGTTTTTATAATTTTTTTCGGTGACAGCTTGTACAGTTTGGCACTCTGGTGAAACGCTGTAGGAAAAGAAAAGAGGCCTAAATAAGGTTTGAAAAGAAAGGAGCCTTAAGAGAAAGAATCACTTTCCAAACTCTGCTCTGCTGTAAAACGGAGTCTAGCTTTGTACTCCTTATCCAGAAAATTCTCTTTTGGAAAAAGGGGGAATTTCTTTATGTAAGAAACAAAGATTCAACATTTCTCTTTATAAAAAGACATGTAAAGGAGAAAGAGAGAAGCATTTTTTAAAAAAGAATGAAAGTTATTAAAAGTGTGTGGGTATATATACACATATACATACTTACATATTCAGATATGTTTAGAACAGAAATATGAAACCTGTGAGCACCTGGTTTTTGGTTGTGAGCTTACACATTTACTATGTGTCTGTTGCTGGTATTACCCACGCTATACTAGCACAGGTAGATTAACATAACTGCAGCCTCACCTTCACTTTGCTCTGCCATAGTCTAATTTTCTTTCATGGTGATGTAATTCAGGTCCCATTAAGAAGGAAGGGCCTCTGCACTGCTTTTCTGAATATTTAACTTAGTGAGTGACTTTTTAAAGAGTATTTAACTCGAGTAGGCCTGCCTTACTGAATGGTGCTGGTCTTGTTTTATAATGGCCCTGTCCTCGTCACTTAAGTTTTGCCAAGTTTACCTGGTGATCCTCAGGAGTTTCAGTACTGTCGTTATTTCCTCCTTACTCCATGGGCTGGATGGAGAAGAATTACTAAGAATTACTGGAGAGAGAAGGGATAATTTCTAAGATTTTTTCACCTTACAGAATCACTTTAGGGTGGAAGGGACCTCTTGAGATCACCCATGCTCAAGTAGGGTCAGCTAGAGCGGGTTGCCTAGGCCTATATCCAATCACCTTGTGGAAAATGTGTTAAAATGTGTGTTAAGCTGTGATTAGTAGCACCTCCAGCTGTGTCATTCAAACCTGTTAGCCATTTAGAATCATAGAATCATAGAATATCCCGAGTTGGAAGGGACCCATAAGGATCATCAAGTCCCACTCCTGGCACCACACAGGTCTACCCAAAATTTTAGACCATGTGACTAAGTGCACAGTCCAAACGCTTCTTAAATTCAGACAGGCTTGGTGCAGTGACTACTTCACTGTGGAGCCTGTTCCAGTGTGCAACCACCCTCTTGGTGAAGAACCTCTTCCTGATGTCCAGCCTAAACTTCCCCTGCCTCAGCTTGACACCATTGCCTCGGGTCCTATCACTGGTGATTACGGAGAATAGGTCGGTGCCTGCCTCTCCACTCCCCCTCGTGAGGAAGCTGTAGACTGCGATGAGGTCTCCCCTCAGCCTCCTCTTCTCCAAGCTGAACAGGCCAAGTGACCTCAGCCGCTCCTCATATGTCTTCCCTCTAGTCCCTTCACCATCTTTGTTGCCCTCCTCTGGACACTCTCCAACAGTTTTACATCCTTTTTGTACTGTGGTGCCCAGAACTGCACACAGTACTTGAGGTGAGGCCGCACCAGTGCAGAGTAGAGTGGGACAATCACTTCCCTCGACTGACTAGCAATGCTGTGCTTGATGCATCCCAGGATACGGTTGGCCCTCCTGGCTGCCAGGGATTTAAGGAAGAACCAGGGCTAACAGCGTCAAAGCACTCATAATCCTGGATATTTTACATGTTTTGTTTGTTTGTCTGTTTTATTTATTTGTGCTTTCTGCTGTCTGGAGGGTGTTTGTCCCGTGGCAATGATTAACTGAGAGCTATGAAATGAAAGCACATGTTACACTGATAATTTCTAGTGGACTTGCCTACTAAAATTCTAAAAATGGAACAGTTCATTTAAAAATATAAGCTGACACTGGTTTACACTGGTTTATGGGGTGTGGGATAGGGAATGGTTTTAATTTCTAGTAGCATCAGTAACTACAGACAAACTAGCAGGGGGTTTTTCCTCCTTTCATTTGACACTCGCTATACTTCTGTCACTTAAAAGATGGGAAGACCCATTAGCTAGAGTCCAATCTAGAATCAGACCTATGTAAGGCTTCATACTGAGGCTGCTACAATCTAGTCATAATGCTTAAAGAATAATTTCTTTTGTGCATTAGACACGTCCTCCTCATATTTTTTCTCTTCAAAAGTGAGAGGAGAATAAGGAAGATAAAATCTTCTGTCCAACATTTTTTTCAGTGATTTAAGATCTGTTATGCTAACTCAGTGGTGCTTTTAAGAGTTTTGATGTTACTTCAGGTCTTAGCCCTAAGAATGGGGAGACCAAACCTAATTCACAGGCCTTTAGTAGTGCACTACCTTTGCCTGTTACACAAGAAAATCTATCACAAATCAGAAAAGATGAGATGTTGCACAAAGGAATATGACTGGTTACTTTCTTCAGCTTTTCTCATGTTCTAAGAAAGTTAAAATTAGAAGCCAACAAGAAAGTGAGGAAAATATTATTTGTTCTTGCTTATTGATTGACTTCTTTGATTAGCTGAAATCCCCAGAGGTGATTTACTCAGCCATAATTCTTCAGGCTTGTCATGTTACGCCTACTGCACTTGCAGTATTACATTGTTAATGCTGCATTTAAATGATTCACCATCACAATTTCTTTTTCCCTATAAGATTTTAATTAGAAAATCTTATACGTTGTAACTGATACAGCTAAATAACATGCAAATAAGCAGAACCATAGATACGCTTTGAGACTTTTTCCCAACTTGAGTGATAATTTCATTGGATTTAGGGGGAAACCGGGTCCCTTAGTAAGAGGGGATTTTAAGATGTCAAAACCTCCTTTGTCTGTGTAACTTTCTGAGAACTCGGACAAAAAATGAAGCGGTAAACATTTGCTATGTGTTGTGGTTTAACCCGGCTGGCAGCTAAACACCACACAGCCGTTTGCTCACCCTCCCCCCTCCCTCTCTGGGATGGGGGAGAGAAACGGGAAAGTGAAGCCTGTGAGTTGAGATAAAGACAGTTTATTAAGACAGGAATATAATAATAATAATAATAGTGATAATGATAATAGTATTAATAATAATAATGTGTATGAAACAAGTGATGCACAATGCAATTGCTCACCACCCGCTGACCGATGCCCAACCTATCCCCGAGCAGCCGGCCCCCCCACCCCGGCCAGCCACCCCTATATATTGTTTAGCATGACGTCAGATGGTATGGAACACCCCTTCGGCCAGTTTGGGTCAGCTGTCCTGGGTCTGTCCCCTCCCAGCTCCTGCTGCACCCCCAGCCTGCTCGCTGGCAGGACAGAGCGAGAAGCCGAAAAGTCCTTGGCCTGGTGTAAACACTGCTCTGCAACAATTAAAACATCAGCATGTTATCAGCGCTCTTCTCATCCTAATCCAAAACATAGCACCCTACCAGCTACTATGAGGAAAATTAACTCTGTCCTAACTGGAACCAGGACACTATGAAGAGCACACTAAAATTTATTTAAAGTGCAATTAAGATGGATCTTAAAGTGAGACACCTTCTTCAACTGAGTTCAAGTGAGAACTGCTTCTTCAAGGGCCATTGAACTAGTCTCTGCTGGAATAGTATGTCCAGACGTCTTAGTTCAGCTGAGCAGTACAGTGACAGAGTACTACTTGAGCTTGAAATGTTTATAAGAGGTAACAGTAAAACCAGCAAGCAATGAATTATAATTGTCCTGCTGGGATATGATGAAAGCCTTTATGAGAATCTCCACATCCCGGTGGGACAGTATGGGTGGTAACTTGGAGAGATTCACAAAATGGTAGTATGACAGCTTTACAGTCAGATTAATACAGGTTTCAAAAGAAACCACAAGGTCAAAAATGACTTCCAGACTGCAGGCTTTAAAGGCAAAAAGACCTACCATTGAAATGGTCAGTTAAAAAAGAGAGAACTGATATGTAGCTGTGAAAGGAGAGTCAATGTTAGATCACTTTCACTCCAGTAACCTTTAAGGTATAATTTAATGATGCAGGTATTGTGTCTGGAATTGAATAGCACCATGCAGTGTGAATTATCCCAGTTACTTGTTCCTTGAGGTGCAGAGTAAAGGAGTAATAAGAGGACAATTTATTGTGAGCTTTTTGAGGGATTGAAATAAGAAGAGGTATGTTTTAATATGTAAATTTATGAGGAGTTACAAAGAAAAACAAGAGAAGCAGGTGAGGGAAGAAGATAGGAGAGAGGAAGGTGACAGACGGGGTCTAGCCAAATGCTTTCACACAGGAAGAGAGCGTTGAAGGCAGGTTGAGAAGTTTAGACTGCTTCTTAAGCAGGGGAAACCCAGCAGAGATATGCATTCCATTCTTCTGAATGGCTTTTCTAGTAAAAACATTGCTAGACGCAAGCACAGTCCAGGAATGGCAAATGATGAATGACTTAGCAAGCTACCTTGCTGGGTATTTAATCTGTGTGGTTATCTAAATAATTTGAAATGCTTCTCTTGGCCTGAGCCAGGCTGGGCAAAATGAAGTGCCATGCATTAAACCTTTTGCTATTTCAGCTCTCAGGTCCTAGCAGGAACCCAACAAGATACGGCTTCATGAAAGGTGATACTATATTAAACTAACAGTACAAGTTGTATCAGACTCAGTTCCAAATTCAATACAAAAAGTCATGTTTTTAGAAGGCATTTTAAATCTAGCACTAGCACTTAAGTCATTTGCTGATGCCAGTATTAAAAAATTTCTTTGTACAGCTGCTGACTCCAAGGAAGATGAGAGGTTAAATTGGGTTAGCGGAAAGGAAAGACGTGCAGTGGAAGAAGTATTGGTATCAGAATGTTTATGGAATTTGTCATTAAGTAACAAGTGTTTAAATTGGAGGGCTAATTTAAAGCATTCCTTTTTTTCTTTAAAGAAGCTTTTTTCCTTTTTTTTTTTTTAAATTAAGATTATTTACTAGGGTATATAAGAAAACATTAATTTCTTTCCCTATTTCAAGAAAAAAAAAAGATCGCAAATCAATCTTAGTCTCTCACTGTTCAAGCCTTCTTCAGCTAGGGCCTGAGCCACCGATGTGTATTAGAATAATTCTGCTATTCTTACTACAGTTGATTACAGTTCTCTATTATAAAGGGTGGAGGCACTTGGTTGTTCTCCAAAGAAAGTGAGTAATAATTGACCTAATGTACAGAGCACATGAATAACATATTCTTTTGGTAAGAAATTTATGTTTTACAGGGTGTGCTAGAGTTCACATCCCTTTTTCACATCTTCCAAAAGATTTTAAAATACTCAGCTGCTCTATTAAATTTCTAATTCAACAAATACTCAAATACAAAGTATGCATTAGATAAAGCTCTTGAGTTGAATCCAAACATTGAAAAATCTTTTAATCTGTCTTGAAAACAGCTGTTTAGAATTTTGAATAGAAATAACAACTTCCTTCAGCCTATGTCGTTGATGTCCAGTTCAGTCTCAAGCTGGGAGGAACTTCTTTTTGTTACTCCTATAAAAAGTCTTGCTGCTTTTCCAATGATTCAACTATCCTCGAAACATATCAGGAGTGGTGTGCTAGTCCTGTTGAAATCAGTCGAAACACTTCCTTTGAATTCAGTGTGGTGGAGGACAGACTTAGAAGACTGGAGATAGTTTTGATTCGTTACTTATAGTTGTCTAGAGAGTGGCTGCAGGAGCCATTATTGACATCTCCCGCTGCTGAGAGACTGCCGTTGTTCTTTGTGTTTGTCTTCTGAAGGAATTCTTGATATGAGTATAGTGTTTTTTAGTGTCAGAGATCATTCAAACAAACAGGATGTTTGTTGTGCATACGCATGTGTGACTTTTGTTCCCTGTTCATAAATACTTGGGTAATCTTATAAAATGTTATGTAATGACTCTGCATTAAAGAGCACAAACAAAATTTCTAGGCAACTGCCATTGCATCCAAAAAAATATCAGCAGAGGTCAAGATGGTTAACCTCACAGGGAACGTCAAAACCAGTAATGATTTGCCACTTACTGTAAACTGTTGCCAAAACCCTGCAGGCAATGCATTTATTACATTTATTCCACAACTTCGCATTTTGTTACGACCAGAGGGTAGATTATGCATGTATTTCACATATAACAACAATAACAAGAAAAGCATATTGGTTTTACATTCAAATATATGGGCAGTATTTTAGATTCAGGGGCGGAAGTTTTATATTGTTCAGGGAAGCAAAGTCTGGATTAAACTTCTCAGTAACTATGGAAGTGATCCAAACCCTACTGAAGTTGAAGAAAGGGATACCCAAAGACTTGGGTGGGTGTCTTGGTTTTGGCTGGGATAGAGTTAATATTCTTCCTAGTAGCTGGTATGCTGTGTTTTGCATTTAGGACGAGAA
Source organism: Anser cygnoides (assembly GCF_040182565.1). Classification (NCBI taxonomy): domain Eukaryota; kingdom Metazoa; phylum Chordata; class Aves; order Anseriformes; family Anatidae; genus Anser; species Anser cygnoides. The sequence continues at coordinate 21,770,101 of NC_089883.1, read as the reverse complement.
TAATGCTGAGAACATGTCAATGCTGTGGCTGTTTCTGGGCAGTGCTCACGCTGAGTCAAGGACTCAGCTTCGTGCACTGCCCTTGCTAGTGAGGAGGCCGGGGGCTGCCTCCCAAGGAGCTGGGAGGGGACACAACCAGGACAGCTGACCCACACTGGCCACAGGGATATTCCATACTGTATGGCGTCCTGCTGAACAATGAAACTGGTGGGGGGTTGCCGCTGCTCAGGGTCTGGCTGGGCATCGGTCAGCGGGTGGTGAGCAGTTGCATTGTGCATCACTTTGTATATTCATTTATCATTCTTCTTTTTCTCTTCCTTTTCCTTGGAATTGCCACAGGCAGGCTTTTTTCAGACAGGTTTCGAGAGAGCATGAGGTTTTTGAGAAAGCGGGTTAGCTCTGTGCTGTAGTACCATGCATTACTATCAATCAGTAATTTTGGATAGAAGTGCTCAAAGACATAAGCCACAAATATGAACAAGCTCTAGCAAAGAAGGCTATTATCTGTGGTTGTAGAGTACAGAAATACTGTTATTTGGAATGGTATTTATTTAACAGCAATTTTGAATTTCAAGGTGATGAATATGGGAGATTCTAAGAGTAAGAAAATATATAATATCTCTTTCTATTTAATAATGTAGTGTGCCTTTTCTTTTGGGTTTATGTGCTGTATGCACAATCTTTCTTTGATGTTCTCATTTCTACAATGTTTCTTGAATGCAAGATGTGTCAATATACATTGGTTAATGCATGGAGAAATACATGTGTACATGTCCTCCAATAGCCTCTTTCAAATCCAAAGGGGCTCTTCGTTTGCTTCAGCTGGATTTAGGTTGTACCCACATTTGAGTAGATGGGGAAGAGTTTCGGGCCATCCTTTTTCCATGGAATGACATGCTGTGCAGATGGAGTGCTCAGGATGCCAGCAGCTCTCTGCACCTCGTTCTAAGCAGAATCAGATCTCAGGTGGGCAGCAGGTTCTCTGCCCTGCAGGGCATTAGCTTGATGCTCACGTGAAAAATGAACAATATCACTTTTATGAACAGGGCTTTTAATCAGCTGTTTAAAAGATGCCGATCCAATTTGCAGTTCTTAATTAAATGAGATGGAGGAAAGAAGGAGACCGGTGTGCTGCCAGGCAACAGTTCCATCCAGTGGTTATCTCATTTGAAATATGTGGGCTACATTACATTATCTTTATAATTTAGGTTTATAGTATATTCACACACTAATAAAACATTCATGTGTAAGGCAGCTTAACCACTACAGTCTTATTTTATTTTATAAGACTAAACTATTTGGTGCTTTAAAAACATTTTTCTAATTCAAATTTTATTTATTGCAAGTGTAGTTGAAACTTGAAGCTTAATTATTAAAATAAATGTTTCCTTACAAGGGTGATGTGGATAAAAGACATTATTTCTGGAAACAATCTTACTTACCTTTTGGATATACTGCACAATACTTCTGATAATCGTGAGGAAGTTTTCTCTCCCACTAACGTGTCTTAAATTATGAGTTTTCTACTGTTTTATGGGAATTTTTTTAAAACCACCTAAAAGTTTTCCACAGTTCTGGTTTGCAAGCAGCTGAAGCTTTAGACACCATTCAGAACAGTCTGCTGTTCCTTTAACATTGCTGGGAGTGATGCTTGTGTGTATCTGTGACAACCTAGATTCTTAAATGTACCCATTCTATCAAATATTAAAAGAAAATATTTCCTATATTTTTAGGTACAGCTTTAAATTGGCACTGGAATTGCTAAACTGTGCAGTTTAGATAGATGCAGGAGCTCGCACAGAGGAACTTCAAACTACATTGTGCTGTACTGTGTATGCTTGCCCATCTTAACTCCCAGCAGCAGACTGGAGGTCCATCCCGCTTCCCTTCTTCTCTCCCCTCTTAGCAGTTGAGGGAAACCCCGAGGTGCTCTCCGTTCTGTACTGTTCTCTTCTGCTCAATCCCAAGGAGAAGGTGACTGTTGGTTTGAAAGATGAGTTTTAGATTTAATGATTAGGCCTTGCCATGGTTTATTGAGCTCCAACGCAGTTATACAATTGTTCTTTCAGTATAAAAATGTTTCAGAAAACAGCACAAGTATTGGCAATCCATTAGCTACAGCTTCTAATTTTGCCTCAATTTTATTCTTTGATATGGATACATAAGAGCTGCCTAATTTAACAGCTAAGCAGTATGTTGTCAGTGCAGCTGGATTAGGCCATCCTTGACATGGTTTCTAACCTTTTTTTAATTTACTATCCTCATTTATCACTGGCCTGGTATTTGTTTTGCTTGATCTAGGATTATGACATTGAGCTATATAAATAATGTTGGGGTACATACCTCTTACCTTAGCAGCTTGAAAATATCAAAGCAAAAAAGAATATGGAAATCGACTGGAAATATGGAATATGAAAAAGATGCAGGGAGAAAAAGCCCTTTGGGAAAAAATGAGGATAATATCTGTAATTTATGTAACCATTGTTTATTCATGTGGCCACCTGGTGCTAGCTAATACATAATATTTCAGAGTTTATTGCCAGATGGGAGGCTGTGGTGTACTGCATCCGCGGTACTCTTATCACATGGCTGTGAAATTCCCGGGCATCTTTTTGCATCTCAGAGCGTGAAGGTGAGCGCTGCTAACGCCTGCTGCTCCCTGCAAGTCACGGTGCTGGTGGCAGGTTGCCCAGCTCCTGGGTGGAGCCGGGATTGCTCCCATCCTACTTGATAGACATTGCTCTCCTGGATGTCTTTGCCTGGCTGGCTGCTCTTCACTAGTTGGCTCTCCAGACCTCCTTTTTAACTAGTTAGTTGGCTGGCCTGTCCTGGCAAACCTCCCTCTCCTGGTTGGCTGATGAAACTCTCTGCCGGCCGGCCTTTTCCTTCCCTTCCGTTTCAACCCTTCTCACACATGGTGTCTGCTGATTCCCACTGTTTATCTCTCCACGTCTCTGTGCCTCCCACTCATGTGTTAGATTCGCTTTGATCCATCCTGTCATGACTGCCTTCCTGTTTTTCTTCCCTCTTCTCTTTTTGCTGTTTTGATTTGCTGGATCCTTGTCCCCTTCACACTTGTTCCCTGAAGGCTTTCTGCACTGGCTCTCCCCTTCCTAGGGGCAGTGTGCATCTTTTCCAGAGCTTGCTGTTTCTTACTCTTGTCCTCTTGTCTGATCTAGGAGCCACTTCATTTGAAACAGAGGACATTGTAGAGCCACTAACTGAAAACTGATTAGTGTTACAGTTTGGAGAGATGGTTAGGGTTATGCTTTTTATTTGCTATAGGATATTTAAGTTCATTTATAAACCTAGTCCATGTTTACATAGAAATGCCCGTGATAAAACCATGACTGACATGTCTTCTTGTGCTTCTGTGTCACCTTTCCTATAATTATGGATTACCAAGTATATGTCAATAACTTACATTTTTTCCTTTAGGACTCTAGAAATATCACAACTCACTTTTCTAATCCAGACTTCACAGTTATAACTGTAGTCTCACACTTTATTCTGTTAGTGGGGAAGAAGTATTTTGGGGTAATCACGATGATGGGAGAAGCAGTGTAGGCGAAATACAGTTAAAGTTTTGCTGCTGAAGATCCTGTGAGAAAGACATAAAATTCTGTGGCCGCTCTTCTTCAACTTGTTTCAGACTTTGTTCTGCAGTCCTTATTCAGACACAGTTCCTGCTGATGTTAATTGAAGGTTTGTCTGCATTAGGACTGGACAAACAGATCTCTGTTGTTAGATGCTGTAGCCTCATGTCATCTCTGCTTAAAAATCCCATAAACATCCATACATTTTGTCCCTGTTTTATTCAGACGTATTTTCTAAGCACATCTTTTGCTTTTTCTTTCCACGTGGCCAGTGTTTTTATTCTCCCTAGTTATGGGGTACATAATATCATAAATCACTCTAAATACTGATTAACAAGCCAGTCTCTAATGCTAAACACACAACCTTGTCAATTGGAAAATAACTCTTATTCCCCCTGTGTTTTTTCCTCTCATGTCAGAAATATGAATCCCACATGAGAGGGCATTGTTCCCATGTAGCAGCCCATTCCCTTCAAGCAAATATCATCTGTCCTTCTCCTCTAAGATTTTAAAAGTTTTTGGATTGCTTTTACACATGTGTCCAGTATAGATATATTTCTGCATAAAAAATAGTTCATAGTATCTACTGAGTTGGAAAATTAATTAGACGACCTAATTGATTGTGCATGAGTTCCTCTGTGGAATTTGTTCTGCTGCTGTTGCACTTGCCCGGCACAGAAAATCTCAGGAGCTAATTCCTCTGGTCTTTTACTATAAACAGACAATTAATCTTATATATATATATATATATATATATATATATATATATATATATATATATATTTATATATATATATATATATATATATATATATATATATATAAAGCTTGAAGGGTCATAGTACAAAAAACGTTATTTGAAAAATCTTTTCTTATATTATTACAGTAATGCCAAGAGGCCTGAACTTGGCTTGAGGCTCCCTTTATCATTCACAAAACACACAGTCTGTGTCCCAAAGGCTGTGTAGTCTGAAGAGGAAAAAACCCAACAGCATCCAGAAGTATTGGCAGCCCCATGTTATATGTGGGGAGCTAATATACAGGGAGATTAAGTCACTTGTGTAAGGGTATACAGGGAGTCTGTAGCAGAGTCTGAAACTGAACCCAGGTCATCTCAATCCCAGCCAAGTGTCTCAACCACAAGACTATCCCTCCTCTTCTGAATGTCAGTGTAGAAAGTAGGCCAAAAAGCAGTTTCCATCCTTTTATACACAGCATTTTGTAAGGCTGTGAAGTATTATGTACTAGACAGGCATCTGGATCAACAGCAGTTTCTACAGATACTTTTATCTGTAAACAGAAGCAAAGCTTGTAAGGGCTTTGTAAATTTAACATAAATTATTATTTTATCTATAAATTGTGTAATTAAATCTGTAAATAGTATCCTTAATTACAAGGCATTTCAGTGATTTTTAAGAATGGAAAACATATTTAAAGGACTTCTGCATTCCTTGGCTCTCTTAATTTTCATGTTTTAGGTTCTGGTCCTACTTGTTTATCACGATGTGTTGGCAGTGATGTGCAGTGCCAGGCTGTGGGGCGTTACACCATGCAGCGTAAACTGAGAGAGGGGGCTCAGGGGCATAACAGGCTAATGCACCCGTTCCTCAGAGGTTAAGGACTCCTGTGTTGGGAGCTGGTGAGGCTAGCAGTTAGCTGACCTACATCTGGGAGATTCCTATTATATTGAGTACATTCTTATCTTTTGGAGAATCTCTGTGTAGCCAGAGTATTATAAAACTTCTTCTGTACCTCAGATGGAGGTGCAAGTATGTGAGGGGGGAACTCCATGGACATGCATCATCCTTGGATAGGGATATCCCCCACACACTTTTTTTAATGAAATCAGCAGTGCTCTGCTGAAGCACACAAAGAAGAGGCCAGAGCTGTTCATTCCCCTCTGTGCCATAATTAGGTATTCACAGACACCTGGTTTATTTGCTGAACCCCTGATTGCTTTCTCCCATAGCCCCCAAATAAAAATTACTTATCTGATTCTCACTGACATATGTTCTGGAGCACCACTGTTATGAACTCAGTTAATTGAAACTATTAATTCCAGATGTCCTGTGCATTTACATTGATAAATTTCAGTGATTGTCAAGTCAAAAAATAAAAATAAAAAATCACTGGGATTTATGCAGAGTGGAGGTGAGAGAAACCTTGTTTTTCAACACAATCTCTAAAATAAGTAGTGAGAAATCACCCCAAATAGTACAATGATTGGTTCAGAGCAAACTGAAGTTTCCAAGAGTTTGATGCTATTCCCTGTGAGCATATAATTATTGAAATACAATTGGAGTGTGTCACTTTTGGTTGAGCCAGTATGGGCTAGCTTTTGGAAAGAGGCCTTTGATGCTGGGTGGATCTCTCTCTTACTGTCACCTCCCAGTGATGGCTGTTTTCCGTGTGTGGGTTTGCATGCACAATAACAGGCAATGGGATTCCCCACAGAGTCACAAGATGGTTTAGGTTGAAAGGGATCTCTGGAGGTCATCTTGTCCAAAACACTGCTGAAGCAGGGACACCTAGGAGCAGGTTGCCCAGGACCATGTCCAGGCAGCTTTTGAAGATCTCCAAGGAGCGAGACTCCACATCCTCTCTGGGCAGTCTGTGCCAGTGCTCCATCTCCTGCACAGTACAGAAGAGGTTCCTGATGCTCAGACTTCCAGCTTGTGCTCACCACCTCTTGTCCTGGCACCGGGCCCCACTGAAAACAGCTTGGCTCTGTCCTCTTTGCACCCTCCCTTCAGGTATTTATGCACATTGATAAGATTGCCCCTGAGCCTCCTCTTCTCCAAGCTGAACATGTCAGCCTTTCCTGATAGGAGAGGTGCTTCAGTCCCTTGATCATCTTGGTGGCCCTCTGCTGGGCCCTTTCCAGAATTGTCATTGTCTCACCTAAGTCAATGAGTCTAACCATTTACTTGTATCTGGGACCTGGACTTCCTTCTGGATGTCCCCATCTGGGTACCTACAAAGCCATAATGTCCTTTCTAACAGGGAGGAAACAGAAACCTGTTAGGATTTAAGCTTTCAGAGCTTGAATGTTAAATGTTCAAGACCGCTGGCTGTTTCCCAAGTTTTCATGGTATGCCACGTATCGGAGGGCAAATGAAATCTTAGTCAGTAAAGACCTTTTGCTCTTCCTACCTGCAGCATACAAGCGAGAAGAAAATCTGACCCTAAGTGTGCTAATGGTCTATGGATTGATTTCTTTTTTATTTCTCTCCTTTAAGATACTTAATTATAATTAGCGTTGTATTTTGTTACTTCTTGGGAAAAACAGACTTTTGATTTGGTTTTGGCAAAGACTATTTAATGGAGAATTGCCATAAATAGTTTTTCTCATCTTTAGATTAAAAATGTGGTATATGCAGAAAGTCATTTGAGGCCAGTCATTCATTGACTTGAGGCGATATTCACCTCCTAGGGCTATGCAAGAACACTTTTCCAACCAAGCTGTCAACGAAGATGGGAATGCCAGTAGACCTTATAATGACTTTACTTCCTTTCATTAAATACTAGTATAACTGATATTCATTGTCTCTTTCGAATAAATATAGAAGTCTATAAGCTGTCTGAATATATTAGATTTTCTGCAGTTCATTCACAGATAGCAACAATTTAATGCTGTAGTAAATATTACAGGAAAGCAGTGAAGAAGAGAGAATCATAGGCTCTCTGAAAACCTGATAAATCGAAAGACCAGAAGAATGGCAACTGAGAAGTAGAGTCCACAGCATTATCTACAGGATTATACAAAAAAAAATGATGTATTTTTGTAGGTGTTATATATATATAGATACATAGATATGTATACACACACACATTCACATACACACAAACACTTAAAATTATACTTGCATAGCTGAAAATACTTGTCAGTCAAGATTAGATCATTTGCCTTCTTGGAGAGCGATGCTTTCTACTTTTAGCAGTAGGTAGTAAGTACATGCGATAATTGCGGAGCTATGGCATGTATTCTACAACATTTCAACAGAGATACCATCAGACTTACTCAGAGTTAACTAGTGCATGCTATTACTGTGTTTATTTTTGGACCACGGTCTTAATGTGAATCCCATATATGTGGTTATGCAAAATGAGCCAGATTCTGGTCATGATTACAGTGGTGTACACACAGAGTGATGCCACAGTTTCATTGAGGAAGGAATCTGATCCTTTAACACAGAGGGTTGCATGGTACTTCAATTAAGTAGTTGATGTGTTTCACTGCAGAGTTTGAGGTGAGACATTCATGTCTGAAGTTATTCTGGTACATTATCAGTTTAGATTTGTAACACTTTATGAGATTCGGGGGGAGTATAGTGCAATCATGAAGGAAAATCATAGCTAAAATATTTCTGTGAAAATCAAAGTACTGTACGTTATCACTGTTCTTCAGATACTTCTTTGAATGCTTTAAGATGGCTATTTACAACATAAAACTCCATGTTATAAACTTACTCAAAAAAGAACAGTGTAAGTTATTTGAAAGTCTTCAGACTAGTAAAATAAATATATCAATATTTACATTATATCAAATCTGTCATAACTAAAATCATAACGCTAAAACTACATGTAGACAAAAAGTACTGAAAATACAAAAACCCAGGCAAGTGCCTGCCTGAAGACCTTTGGTCAGAGAGCTGGCTGCCATTTGGAGACGAGTGTCTTCACAGGAACATGATCTGCATGCCCCTTGCTTGCGTTGGGTGGAAGCTTTTCCACTGCCATAATTTCTCAGGAGTGCTGGTCCCTTTCAGTTATGGAAAAGAGGGAGTTTTCTTAGGACAAGCCAGATGATTCCTGGCAGCTATTACAACCGAGTAAGAAGAAATTGTCGATTGCTCTAATTACCTCGTTAAAGAGCTGCCAGGACTGTAGAAGTTCTGCATTCTGTTAGGACCACAAACATTTGTCCATGTGTCATTACGATAATATATACTTACTGACACCCAAAACACCATTATTAGATTTACTGCTTTCCCTTTAAGTTATCCACACTGAAACAGAGTTGACTTCTTCCCATTCCTGCTGTATGTTTACTCTTTGTATTTCACTTAGCTTGAACAGTGAAATTGGCTCTTTTCTTTCCTCTCACCTCCCCTTTTTATTTATAACCCGTCTTCAGTCCTGGACTGAGTTTCATTCCAGTGCTCTGCAATTGTATTTTGTTTCATGACACTGCAGAGGAACATTTACATTAAAAAAAAACACACACAGAGTTATTCCTAATATATTGTACCACTCCTTCTTTTAAAATGTGAGCAGTATGTCTTTAAATCCTGCGTGTTGCATTGTCTGAAAGCATTTTCCCTTTCTTTGGATGTCACTCTATTTAATATACTATAACTCATTAGGATCTATTTTTCTTACACTGTTTGCTCTACTTTTGGATAGTCTTAGCTATTTTATAGTCAGTGTCTTCTGGAGCCAAAGAGAAAAAATTTACAAAGCCTGTCTACTAGCTTTGTCCTTACCTTGGTATTTAATAGTTAATACTTTGTGGTATGTTAAGACTGTTTCTATAACGTGGCACTTCTTAAGAGCTCTACTTTTTAAAAAGTAGTAATAAACTTCAGCCAACTTGTGCTTTTTAAGTGAAACTTCCAGAGTTCTTCAATTGAATCCATTCTCCTTAATAATCATCCGGTCTTGACAATAAATATGTCACCAACGTTAGTTACTTTTTTGCAAAAAGAGAGATGGAAATCAATTCAGAATTTTATTTCATTTTTGTTAGCCTGTGAAAGAAATTGGAAAAATTAAAATCTGTGAAGAAATGTTCCTTTGTATCTTACATAGCAAAGTAGGGTGGGTTAGTTTGTCAGGTAACTGATTATTCAGAAATGAGAAGTTATTCTGCATTTAGCTGCATTGCTTACTGTTTTCTTCATCATGGAAAAGAATAAAATGTGGTAACAATTTTCTGTATTTGGACTGCTGCCGCACATAATTGGGAACAACAGAGCTAAAGCCTTGATTTTGGTGAAATGCTTAGTCTGCGTGTTGGATTAAAATGTGTGCAACAAATCACTCCAATTCTATAATAATTTTTTGAACATTATTTTTTTATTTTATTACTGTAATGTTATTACTTTTCAGTTACAGACTTCAAGAACTGGGTCAGTTGCAAGAACAAAATTGGCATGAAAAAGTTGTATATTTGTTCTTGAAAATGAATTGCCAAAATACTTTTTTAAATGGCCAGCCTGAATTGTTCTTTATATCCAGTGCAACTGATAATGTTAGTCTGATGTGGTTAGCAAACTGTTATTTAAAAGTCCTGTTCTTTAACCAGTATCCTAGGAAGACTAGATAATATTTGCTAGATGGACATGTTAAACAGATCATCTGTGCAGAAAGGGATTTGTGAAGAAGCTTACGGAATGGAAAATAAATTTGGGCTGAAGTGTGCCAGCAAGTCAATATATGAGAACAATTTGCAACAAGCAAAGGTGAGGAAGACATGCAGAAATGGGGTCATCAGATTCATGAATTAGGGGATAATATTCCTAGGTCTGGAATATATGAGGCTGGAACTAACTTTTGTGGTCGACTAATACAGAATAAAGAGTTATGATACCAGTGGAAGTTATTTATTGCAAGTGTTGGATATGCCTCCATGGATGTTTTTTACTCTCGTTAAAATAATGAGAGGCAACTTGGAGCACTGATCTGTCCACAGCACAGCTGTGGTATTTTGAGCCCTTTCTGCTGCCAGATTTATACCCCTGCCAGACACAGTGCTGACTGAGTGCACTCTGGGTCCCCAGCTCCAGTGACATTACAGCACTAACCGGTGTTAAATCTCAGCAGTTCGAGTTCTGGGCTGTACTGTGCACTGAAGCAACCAAGAAACGGTCTTGTTAATATGTGAAGCCACTTCTGGCACTGGAAAACAGCAGAAGTGACACGGTGATAATTTCTTCACATACCACTGCTAAATCCACCAAGCCTCATTAGTAAGAAGTTTTGGACATTGTAGGAAGTAAGATTTAAAATATTTACAAAATTTTGTTTTCTTTCCTTCTGAACACCCTCAGATATCTTTGCCATGTACTTTCCAATGATGACACATTGGGATCTGACTGGGATGAGTAATGGTGTCTGGCTGGAGGGAGGAGGGGACAGGGGAGAGCTTAACAGTGAGTAATTATTTGAGGAAATGGCCCATGTGGAAAAAAGAGTGTTGGGATAGAATGCATTTATCAACTGGCATTTCCGTCTCACCTGGGAACGGAGACTTACTGTGTCTGAGTTTTTAAATGGTTGGAAGTCAGTGCATCGAGCTGACATCGGAACGTGGTGCTGTGTGTCTGTCTCAATTCAGTCTGTGAAGCGAGAGATGTGGCATGTCCCCTATTAAGAAAGATGGAGGTAAATAATTGTTATCCCATGCGTTCCTGACAGTGGTCATTCAGTGTTCTGCCTGGTGCTTAAAAGCCATGAAGTCCTGTATAAATGCAAAACATGATTTCATGATAGCCTACACACAACTGAAAGGGAACGTTGGACAAGTGTAAATAGAGTCCAAGGGCATTGGCCTTTCCTATGCCTCTGGTAAAGTGGCACACATGAGTTTGCATTAGTTTCTTGGGAGTTGTATGTGTATAAAGCAGTCTGTTTATTCCCTCTGTCCTTATCAGGAGATTTTTGCATAAAAATACCTAGAATCCCTTGGAAGGACATTTGGAAATTGAGCCTGAAATGCTGAACCTCTGTTTTCTGTAACTCCCTGTGCTATGGTGGTGTTTACTGCTGCAGTCAGCGTGGCCTTGTGCTCTGGTGCCACTTTGGAGTCTTCCTGTAATTCTTGCAACTTTACTGCAAAAAAATTCATTTTGGGCACAGTGCATCTTGCCTCCTGAGATGAGGCAGAATGTGTGATATTTTTCCCCGTCACCTTTAACTGCATTTCTGACTTCTCTGAAGAGAGTGAAATGATGGAAGTACAGTGAAACATACAGTGAGTGAAGCAGTATTTCTTTTTTATTAGCAGTGTAGTTGTTAGTGTACTGAAGTGGAGGTATTGTATCGTTTCTGATGCTGTCAAGGAACATGACTTCCTCAAAGAACTAAGGCTTTCAGATTTGGTGCTTCTCATTATATCCCTACTGCTGTGAGGTCACCATTTATTTCAAATTTTATATCAGAGTAGCAGATATACATTTATTCCATTCCTAGCTTTTAGACTTGGGAAAAATGATAGGAGCTCTGTTTGTGCAAGCACAGCTGGATCAGCTTAGAATCTCTGATGCAGGTAAATAAGATTGTGTGCATACTTTTAGGTTTCATTTAAGATTCTTCATTCATGGTTCAGTGAAAGCTAATTTTATAAAATACTGTCTTTATGTCTCAAGAACATAATTTGCTTGATGTGATTCTCATACTTTTCTTAGTGGTGACACTAGAGTTGATGCATTCAGAGTTCCCTTCTCCCCCGTTAATTTTTGCTATATACAAGTGTCCAGTCATGGGACATTTTTGGAAACTCCTTTGGAAATCTCATCATCTGTTTTCCCGATCCTAATTTTTGTTAATCTGAAATTTGTGCTGCCCTCTTGTACTTTAAGAATGCCGTTGAGAAACAGAATCACTGTAAAATTCATTTTCCCTATTAGAAATATATATTTTGTACAAATGAGATAAAATAAAGTTGAAATTTACCTCTTAAATAGTAGAAGACACTCCCTTCAGTTGTTTTTTTCCTTTTACCTTCTTCTGTCTTTTCTGTTCAGTCTGTTACATTTCACAGAGAGCTTTTGGTGACACCATTACATGGGAGTCTATAAGTGTGGTATCTTCCTTACTGAATTGGATAATCATAGAATCATAGAATCATAGAATATCCTGAGTTGGAAGGGACCCTTAAGGATCATCAAGTCCAACTCTTGATACCGCACAGGTCTACCCAAAAGTTCAGACCATGTGACGAAGTGCACAGTCCAATCTCTTCTTAAATTCAGACAGGCTTGGTGCAGTGACCACTTCCCTGGGGAGCCTGTTCCAGTGTGCAACCACCCTCTCTGTGAAGAACCCCCTCCTGATGTCAAGCCTAAATTTCCCCTGCCTCAGCTTAACCCCGTTCCCACGGGTCCTGTCACTGGTGTTAATGGAGAAAAGGTCTCCTGCCTCTCGACACCCCCTTACGAGGAAGCTGTAGACTGTGATGAGGTCTCCCCTCAGCCTCCTCTTCTCCAGGCTGAACAGGCCCAGTGACCTCAGCCGTTCCTCGTACGTCTTCCCCTCCAGGCCTTTCACCATCTTCGTAGCCCTCCTCTGGACACTCTCCAACAGTTTCATGTCCTTTTTATACTGTGGTGCCCAGAACTGCACACAGTACTCGAGGTGAGGCCGCACCAGCGCAGAGTAGAGCGGGACAATCACTTCCCTCGACTGACTAGCGATGCCATGCTTGATGCACCCCAGGACACAGTTGGCCCTCCTGGCCGCCAGGGCACACTGCTGGCTCATATTCAACTTGCTGTCTAGCACGACCCCCAGATCCCTCTCTTCTAGGCTGCTCTCCAGCGTCTCATCGCCCAGTCTGTACGTGCAGCCAGGGTTTCCCCGTCCCAGGTGCAGGACCCGGCACTTGCTCTTATTGAACTTCATGTGGTTAATGATAGAAACCATGCGGATAATGATAGAAACTGTTCACAGTCCAGGTTACAAAAGGTGTTGTTAAATAAATCCTACTGCAGACCTGCATTTCCTTCTGAAAAAAATTGGTTGATGATCTGGTGGGCAGTTACTTTTGGCCAGTCTTAAAAGTAAGTGACCTGCTTCGCTTCTGCTCCAATTTTTCTGCTTCTTTTTCTTCCTTGCAATACAGCACTAGGCAGGTTATATGGTGCACAGTCTCCTCTGTCTATCTTGTTTCCCAATAGACCATAGCAAACCCTTTCTTGTAGTCTCTCCAGTTAGTTAGACTGGAGTATTTAGTTTCATTTGCTACTAAAATATGAGGATAATTTTCCAAATACTATACTTGGGTGTAGAAGCGCAAACTTGTACCATGGTATCCATAACTCTGGAGATACCTGAAACTTTATTTACCTGTGAAGTTGTGTACTGTTAAAAGGATTCTGCTACTTGAAAATCAGACTGGCAACCTTTTAGCTAGCATTATTCTTTGCTTGTTTGAAATCAGGTTCCAAATGAGCATCACAGTAAGGTAAATGCTGACTTGCTAGGATCTGACCCTGCGATCTCTGCGCTTACTCAGTTCCAGTTCATTCTAACAGGGCTGGAAGAGTCTGTCAACCTCCACAACAGATGGTTATCAGTTTGTGAAATCAGGCTGTTAATTTAACCATCAAGAACTCTTTCTAGGATGTTTCTGTGGAATGAATCTTGAGGAGAGAGTGACCAGAATTTCATCCAGCATCCTTGCACTATCATAATTCTTTAATCTGTGTTCCCTTAGTTCAAAATTATACCTGAACTGTATTTTAACATTAAAAAATATATTGTTCTTGAAAACAGAGGTTAGCAGGAGCTGAAGGTTTAAGGGTTTTCTGAGTTGAGGACTAAAGAAGTGTGCCTGCTGTAGAAAGTCTTGCACTGACCCAGTGTTTGAGTCTCCTTGGTGCTGTCCAGCATTACTTGGAACAATTACCATTATTTATTGGTGTACTTGGTTTTGATCAAAGCCTTCTGTGCTACATATTTCAGCAGGCTCTCTGATGGATTTAGGAACATAAGGGATCTTTTGAAAGGATAACTAAAATTATCCGATCATTATTGCTAAAACAGGAACAAGTTGTAGATCAAAATGCACCTTGCTTTTTTCCCTTGGACTTAATAAACAGGATTTTGTGTGGTATACACCAGACTCATTCCATTGCCCTCGTGCTCTTTTTGGCGTATATGAACTTAAAGTGCTTTCACAGTTTGTGCTGTCTTCTCAGTTGTCTGAGGCTCCCTGGGGAATTATTTCTTATAGAAATAGCTAAAAAGGATGTGAAGAAGCAGATAAAATTGTTAGATAACCGTGATTAATACCTTATTGAAAGCTGCTTGCACATGCTGAAAATTGCATTAGAAATTACTTGGAACATTGGAACCATCAGTTGCCCATCTTTAAAAACTAATTGTACTAAATTAATTTCAAATCTCAACTTTTTTTTTTAGTTAAAGTGAATTTACTCTGGAAAAGAAAAGTGCAAATTTTTCTAGTAGTATTTCTCCATGGCTCTTTTTTCAGCTTCTTACTGATCACTTGGAATCTTATGTTTGAGCTTTACTCGTAAAGTAGTTTGAGTAATCATGAATGCATAAGGGAATGTTATTGTAACAAAATAAAAATGATTTTTTAAAGCTCATATCCCACATCAGTGCTTTGTAACATAGGCCCTATGGGTTACAGTGTCTTCTAAAATCAGCATAAGTCATAAATCCGAACAGTTTTAAGGAAGATGGTGTAACTCCAAGGATACCTCTTTACTAGCTGTACTATTATCTTTTTATTCGGCCATCATTTTAATGGAAACATATTTCCTTGTTGTATGCCTTATTCTTTTAATACGTAAAAGATCTTAAACACAACATTAAGAATGCTTTAATTTTAGAGCTCTTTTGATTGGATAATAACAAATAGGAGATGGATTTGCTTGGTTTTGAGTGCATATTTGTCCTACTTCTTGTTACTGAAACCTCAGGGAAATTTGCATGATTATGAAGTGAACTTCATTGGGTTCACAATATTTCTAAGTCATTTTAGCTACTGATAAGCCATTTATAGTTTGAAATCAAACAATTGTAAATGCTGATCCATTCATAACATAACATAAAATACAAGATGGGCTATTCACTGCTGTCTGATGTTTGCTTCCCACTGTGACAGAGAACAAAATGCCTCCGTTTTTAACTGTCTATATTTAAACTGTGTAGGGGCAATCCATAATGAGGGATTTCATTCTTAGGAGGTGCACTGGATGTTTCATGTTGCCAACACAAAACTGTGGTGTTTCTAAAGAAATTGTCATCTCTTGTTTTAATATTAGGAGTTCTAATATCAGGAGTTTTGCATACAGTAAAGTAGATATGTCGTAGCCCTCGGTTTGCATTAGGTTGAAGGAATGATCTCAGAACTAAAATTTTTTGATTGATTAGGTGTAATTTGTCCTGACTCACTCGTATTCACTGTGGGCTGAAGAAATAAGATAAAGCTAGTAATACTACGTGCTTTCAAAGCTTCATTTCTACTATGAGAAATGAGAAAGAAGGCTGTGTTAGTTTTGACAAAAGCAAAGCAAGGCCATCTAACTAGGAAAATGAAGGTAGCTACAAAAATGCTTAAAAACAGGAAGAGAACTGGAGAGAAGTTGTAGAGCAGAAAAATAATATGGGAATTGAAGGGGCAGAAAGAGAAATGCCAAGCCAAAAAAAGTTAGGGCGATGAAATGGAATTTAGTAACCAGAGGTAAGAGAGATTCTGACCCATTTCAAGATGAGCCTGACAGAATTGCTGGGGAAGGCAATGGAGAAGTGTTTTGTAAATGTAGCCGCACTGTTTGGAGGGGATAGGACAGAAATTTTGTGTTAGCAATCCAATAGCATATAAGGATGACATTAAATCAGGGGAGACCAGTGTTTCCCCTAACATTAAGTCAGGCAGGCAACTCAGGAGGACTCTAGACCTGTTGGCAAGCTGTGCAGGGACAGAATCAGAAAGGCCAAAGCTCAGGAACTCCATTTGGCTAGTGCAGTGAAAGATGATGAAAAATGCTTTTATAAATACATCAAGAGCAAAATGAAGATTAAGAAGAATCTCCATCCTTTACTTAATGTGAGGTCATTGATAGTGAGTGGCATTTAATACAAGTTTATCAGAAATAATTCTTCCAAATTAACTTGCTATTCTTCCTGAGAGGATCATGGTTAATTGTTGAAGATAACAGTAGTAATATAGCACGGTTGTATGGCATATAGGACTTGTGGTCAGTTTCAAGGTGCACCTGGTTCGGGGAGCAATCCTGGAGTACTTGTCTAACAAGAGTCCTGGGGGGCAGATGGGAAAAGTGTCCATTCTTACTTCTGCTTTATTTAACGCTTTTTATCAGTGGTTTAATGGAAACATCTTACTGTTAACAATGTTTGGAAGTGGCATGAAAATTGGAGGCATTTATAATCGCTACAAGGCAGTGTGGATTGCTTAGTGACCTTGGCTTATGCAGCTGGTAACTATTTCAGTACAGACAAACGTCAGGTTTAGAATTTGCTGGCTGTGCTTACAGGATGCTGGACTCTGTCCTGGTGCACCGTAACAGAAAAGCATTTTAGGGTCACTTGTGAATAATTAGCTGGAGTGCGCACCCCGGATGTGCAGGAGACAGCTGAGTTGGCAGTACCACTGTTTGGTTGTTGCCCTTGGAGAATGGAACAAAATAAAGTCTACTAGTATTTTATTAATATCTTAGTTTAATTCTTTCTGTTGGATAAGTGGCCTGTCCTACCATAAACAAATCAAAGCAGATGTGTTCCACATGCCCTCCATTCAGCTGTAGGCAAAGCTTACCCACGTATCTGGTACAGCATATGCCTCAATAACAGTGAAAACTGTCGTCAAAAAACTTCCTGCAGTCTGTATTCTCATCCCTTGAGACTCATTTGAGAATAACACTTGTGGAAATAAACATATCCTAACTTTTTTATCAGTATAATTTTAATTAATGTGTTGAATATTTAAAACAAAGTAGTGTAAAGACCTCCCAAATAGTGTTACTAGAGATTAAACCAAGCTGCAAAGGGGATGTGCAAAATCTTAAATATAAAATACCCCTGGTAAAATAGTCACAATGTATTCGTGGAGCTGCGTATTTGCCATGGATTTGACTGAGAAGTAAATCTGAGAAAAACCTGTAGCAGAGCACTGCTAAGTTAAATCATTGGGGTAGTAGGGAATTTGTGTGCAGAAGACTTGCTTAAATCTTGTTGCTTTATTATAAGTTATTATAAGTTTTGTTGTTTATTTTTACTGTGATGCTGATTAGGTTTCCTGTCTTTTGCACAGATTACAGGACCGGCCCTTGCTTCACTTTGGTAACCAACCAGATGTGCCAGGGACAGCTCAGTGGAATAGTCTGCACAAAAACCCTTTGCTGTGCAACTGTTGGGAGAGCGTGGGGCCACCCCTGTGAAATGTGTCCTGCCCAGCCGCATCCCTGTCGCCGAGGCTTCATTCCAAACATTCGAACAGGGGCCTGTCAAGGTAAGTTAGCAGCAAAGCTTCCCTGAAAGCTGCTGAAATTGTTGCTGGGTTAATCTTAATTGAGTTGCACTGCTGTGAATAACCTGTCCTAAGTCATTCTCAGCTATATGTGTGAAGCATGGAAAAACATTGTCAAATGCATTACTTCATGATTCAGTGAGTGTCTGATGTTCAAGTCAGTACATTAGTAACTTAGGTCGTGTGAGAGCAGCCAGCATCTTAATGAATTTCTCACTGCCAGCAGCCTTTTCCCTTGGTTCTGTAGCATGTTTCTCAGAGTGTACCACTCAACCATTCCATGGAGGATTTTATTCTGTTTCAAAAAGTGCTCAAAACATGCATCAATCTGTGGCGATACTGTTCCATTTATCTGGTGTGGGATTTTTTTAGCTAAAATTTGTTGGGTTTGGATTCATCTTGGCTGTCTTATCTCTTGAGCTACACTGCTTCAACCTGGAGAAAAGTACACGTCATGAATTTCAAATGCCTTATTATACTTATTATATATTTTATACAATTTTGGAAATGCATTTGCATTTGTTTCAAATCGTAAAATCCACCCAGATGTTGCTTACTTCTTTCTAAGCATGCCTTACCATAGAAAGTCCTTACACTGCTTTTGGCTTTTATTCTAGTACTTCCAGCTGTATAAATTCTTTTATTGTCTGGATGTCTGGCAGGAAACAGGAGAAAGTTAACAGGGGCAGCTATGTATTAAACTGATGTGGATTATAAATTCCCAGGGCCATATCTTTGGGACTAGTTTATTTCGATCTGTCTAACATTTTCTAATAAGTTACAGTATTTTTTAAAATAGGGGAGATAAAGATTATAAATCTACAAGTAATTTTATTTAATCATTAAATTCTTGTGAAGGACTTCAAGACATTCCATTGTATTAAAAGATGTAGATATCTGTCGCAAGCCAGGTCCCGGTTGGTGCCTGCAGACAGGCATGATGAACTTCACGATGGGCATGTTTGTGTATGCTGCATAACGCGTACATATTCTTACCTCAGCCAACCTGTTCCTCTCTCACTGTTAAAAGTCAGAACTAAATTGTGCAGAAATCTGTAAATTAACATTCTGGACAGTTCTGAGATTTTATGTGCATAAATATGTGGTCCACACCCCTGACCTCATGCCACACCTAGTTATAGCCCTCTTGTTTGTGTCATAGAAAAGTTGCGGTGACCTCTCCGATGGTTTTGTGCAATTCAGAATAAGGCTACCTCTGCTTGCTACACATTTCTTTGCGTGCAGCTACATTTATGCTAATCTGTATGCAGTGCCAGCACAGTTTTGGCCCTGTATATTTGACCCGTACTTTCCAGTTTTCTTTTCTCTTGTAATGTGTTCATAATTTCAACAGATCTGCTATGGAACCACATATTAGCTTTATTTTTCATACAATTGTACTAAATCCAATCCTTTTGAAATCAGATAACATCCATTCAGACTGAAGACATTTCAGGGCTTTCACATCCATATTCAATCTAAGTAAAGAAAAGCAGGTTAAATAAAATCCAGGTTCTCTGAAGAGAAAAGAAACCATTATTATTGTGTGGAGAAATCAGAAGAAATAAAATGGAGGGGAGGACAAGTTTATTTTAAAAAGTAAATAGAATATCACTGCCTACAGTTTGACTTTGTCTGGCTAAAAGTTAAATTAGTATTACAGCTGAGATTTTTTAAAGATACAAACTACAAAAATGAAAGCCAAAAGGTGGGATTTTGAAACAGACATTGTGACTCAGGAGCATGAGTTCTATTTTTTTATTTTAAATTCAGTGCATTGCCATGAAGTCTGGCTTGACTGTTGTTATTGTAGCACAGCGTTTTGGTTTAGCTCAGGTTCCAGCAGCAGCGTGGCTGTGTCAGTGGGTGCTGTGCTGGTTGTCTGTGCCTCCCAGTGCCCAGGTTAGCTCAGGCACAGCACTGCTGTGGCTCTGCTGTGGCACTCCGCAACCCGGTTCATCACCAGGGGATCTTTACATAATGCTCTGCAATGTGGTACAGATATGCCCCATGGCGTTGCTGAAACTTCCTACTCATGGCTCCCAGGGAAATTGCCTCTTGGCCTTTTGTACAGACATAATACTTTGCTTTTCAGACTGCAAGACACATTGCAGCTGGCTCTCTGGGATTTATACAGGGAGATTTGAAGGCGTCATCTCCTTCAGCTTGTGGTCCTGTGTAGAAACTGATCCTAGCTTGAAGCCCAAGATTTCAAGAAATGGGGTTTTGCCAGCAGCAGCTGGTACCCCCTGGGGAGCTGGGTGGAAGCACAGGCGTTTGGGGTGCAGAGTGTTGAGTGCTCTGCTTGCTCCCAAAAGACTAGGGAGCCACAGACACGGGGCAGCCCTCAGGGGAGTGTGAGCCAGACCTCCCTTGTCTCCTATGGCAATGTTACTCCTCCTCCTTTAGCCTCTTTTCTCTAGCTATTACTAAGCCATTGCAACACTTCTGCAGCTCAGTGATGACACACGTTGTTGTGCTAAAACAGCTGTCAGGCCAGAAAGCGGGGCTTCTTGAAAATGTGCTTCCTACCTACCCTGTGGTACTATCTTTGTCATTTCATTTTCTTAAGTGACAAATTAAAAGCAAGAAGAGAGAAGTAAAGGGAAAAGTTATAAAGAAAGAAAGAAACAACAAAAACCAGCCAAAGTTATGAATGTCTAAGTAGGTGATTAATAATGCCTCTGGAGACATTAATTATGGCTATGGAGCTCCTTGAGTCAAATCCTAACCGCAGCTTAAGGTCATTGATGCTGATCTTACTGGAGTGTGAGGAGTTAATCATTTCCATCAATAATGAGTGTGCAATTCCCTCTGCGAGGCCTCTCCATGCACATCACACACTGCTCCTCCACTCATTCGGGGCTCCTGCATCTCAGCACTCAGCTATATGCTGTATGGAGTTGCCAAGATTTTCGAAGTTGCAAGTGATTTTGGGTGCCCAGCTTCAGACACTTTAAAGGAACTTGGGTTTTGGCAGGCTGTGTTCTCTGCATCACCATTCCCCAGATGTTTTGGAAAAACAAAGCAATAACAGTTAGATGTTTAATGTCTGTAACAATAATAACCATGTAATTTCTTGTAGAAAATATTTAGAATACTGTACTTAATCATACTTTGCATAGAGTAATTACAAAATCAGTGTGTCTTCACGAGCAAGTATCATAATATTATCATGGGTGAATGATGGATGTAGGCATATTTACTTTAATTTCTATCTAGACAAATTATTATGGCTATTCTTGAGAAATGAATTTAAAGTGGGTGTTTTTTCCTTTTTTATATGATAGACGTGGATGAATGCCAAGCCATCCCTGGGATCTGTCAAGGGGGAAATTGCATTAATACTGTTGGATCTTTTGAGTGCAAATGCCCAGCTGGACACAAGTTTAATGAAGTGACACAAAAATGTGACGGTAAGAACTTTCAGAACTTTCTTCTGAAAGTAAAGGGGGGAAGTCTTCTTTTTGGGGCCAACTTTGTTTAGGAGTTTGTAACAAACTTTCCAGTCTCTTTGACCTTGAACATGCAAACAGCATTCTACACAGCAAATATGAATAATGGTCCTTTCTCCTTCTAAACCAGAGAATCTTAAATATTGGCCCTGCAGCTTTTTCCAGCCTTTTATTCATGTAACATTTTGCAGACTTAAAGGTACATCTGAAACAAGTTAAATATTAAAACTGAAAATATTTTTAACTGATATGTTACTTTAAAAATGCTTGAGGCACATGTCTCTCTGTGGATCTTTTAACCAAAAAGTGTATATGACTGGAAGGTTCAACACATCCCCACCTACTCGGTTAAACTGTATGTGACATAAATGAGAGTTTTACACTGCTGAGTGAAGACCACAGGACTGTGGTCTAAGCTCATCCTTATAGTTGCAGATATTAAAGAAGGACAAACATTTTATCTTTCCTTATTGGTAATCTGCATATGGAAGTTTAGCAGGTGCTAGATATTAGTGTTGAAATTTGCACTGCATGATTATTGAATCTTGAGAATTTTTAACTGTGATTTGATAATATTTTTTCTTCTCTGTAGTATAATAATCAGGCATAGGTACTGCAATTCTAATTTTTGAGGGGAAAATCTGAGTATTAATCACTGGCTTCTTTACTGTCCCACTGACTTTGGCGGCAGAGGGTCTGTCCCCAGAGTATTTTCTGAATGTCCTGCTTTTCTGTTACTTGACATGCATTTAGCACCTTACAGATTAAGCCCTTCAGAAAGATTAAATGATGAATGACCACTAGAGCTTAAGGTGATTGTGAAAGGGAGGTGTGCATCCACCACCCTTTCTTCTATCAGGTGCCTTTAAGGAAGTACTCAACATTTTGTAGTCATTTTGGAAGAATTATGACAGTCTTTCAAAAGGAAAATCCGTATTTCAAGAAAAAATTTATAATTCAATTACATGTTAGGGAAAGCAATTTCAGAAGAGTTTGTACATAGCATGGCTTTCATATTGACTGCCAATGGTTTTGGCAGAAAGTAGCCCAGCTTCAGGGTAGAACAACATTACAAGTATTTCCTTCAGTGGATGAAGTACCAAGAACAGGATGAATAGGAAAGACTGAACATGTGCCTTGTTAAGTATTAATACCTGGGGAACTGAGAACTGCAGGCTTGCTGCACTGTATAAACATTGCTATGGTATTTTTTGATTGCCAAATCCTATTAAAAAAGAAAAAAGCAAAGCAAAAAGAAAAGAAAAAATAAAAGAAAAAAGAGAAGAGAAGAGAAAGAAAAGAAAAAAAAAAGAAAAGAAAAAAGACCTTCAGAGCCTGCAATTCCTAACAGATGAGAATGATTGACTGGGCCCAAGAACCTGGGATAACTTGGTTCATTTCCAAGCCTTGCCACAAATTTTGTGCACCATTGTGTGAAATCCCTTTGTAGGGATGTCTTAGCTGCAAAGATGGGATACACTTTCCTTTGTTCTATTTTATACCTGTGCATTGTTGAACTTTAGCAGACAGAGATTTACTTCCAGTACATTTTCATATAAATTGTACCATGCAATTTTAGTGAAAGCCTTGTAGGTATTAATAAAATTGAAAGAATTGAAAGTAGCAGCCCTATACCAGCAGCATGAAATAGGACAGTGATTCGATAGTTAAGAACATAGTCATATAACAGCTGAATATCCATTCTGCTTTCCCAAATTATCCCTTTGAGTTTTAAGTTGAAATTTCCACAATAAGACAAGGTGTTTGGCTTATTGTAATTAACTATAATTAATTCTATAACATAATAATAAACATATGATCATGTACTTGGTTTAACTTTTTGTCCAGCAGATAGGATTTCTGGCAGGTTGTAACGTCTCCTTGGTCCCTGGTTTCATAGACCTGGGAGCTACCTGCTGAATTACTAGCACCATTTTATTGTGGGTCCCAGTTCAAGTAAGATCGTGACAGAAATCATAAGGTACAGTGAGACACCAGAGCAAGATAGGAAAAAGAGAAGTGTCAGACAAAGTCCTCTTTATTATCAAAGCTGGTGGAAAATTAGATTTTAGGTGTTACATTATTTCACTGCTTCAAATCAGCATTCCTCTTGCAGTTGCATTAAAGCTGAGGTAGATATCTTTTTGTGGTGACTGGAGGGAGTAATTTTTCCTAGAGTGACATTCATGTCTGTGAGTACATTGAGTATACTTACCTTGCATGCTTAATAATGACAATATTGCTTATATGAATGTCAACACTAATATAAATAGTGAAATACTGTTTGGATTAGGCTCAACCCTAAAATAAAGAGTGGTGATTTTGCTTTTAAAAAGGTCAGACTCTATATAAACAGTGGCAACACTGACTTTAAGATAAACATTGGTGAATTTGAGTCAGAAGATGCTTGAATCTGATCCATTTACAACTGCATTTTTCTCTGTTAATTAAGGGCTCTATTCAGACCGAAATTCAATTTCCACATTTTTTGTCACTGAGACTTTTGGGACTCCTACAGAGTATAATCCTGGAGCAGAAGCCAGAAGTCTCTTAGCAGTGCTCCCACTGCACTCAGGCTGGAGGCTCTGGCAACACCCTTGAAGTAGCACTGAACAAAAAGTCACACCCCTCTCACACACCCAAGCGAGGAATGTGACCCACATCACGACAGCTAGCAAGATGCTGGGGAGGAATGTGTGCACAGGGGGCCCAGGGCCCCGCACAGTTTGGGATGGGTCTATCTGCAAAGTTTGGTCATCTGTATGCCACCCCAGTCCCTCTACTCCTCTCCTGCAGAGGCGAGGGGCCACAAAGATAGTAGACCATCCAATTCTTTACCTAGGGAAAGAAGAATTGATCATTTTTATATTACTATCTTCCCAGGAAAAGGAAAAGAGAGATCCTCTCTACTTGATAAAAAGCACATTAATGGGCCTGTGGGACATCGGGTGTTCCCCCATCTGTCAGGGCCAAATTCCAATTTAGGCATTACATTTAAATTCTTCAAATCATTTATAATGACTACAATATTATTCATTCCTTGCCTTGGTGTGTTGGGTGGTGTTGCAGTATTTCATCTCAGAAATTTTTGTGGTTGGTGAAATCATTATTATAGCCGTGTGTCTATCTGTTTGTAGATCTCTGGAGAAGAGGTTGTATAGAGAGAGTCCTGTGATACCATAATTTCTGGCAGGATTCTCTCTCTCAGGAGAGCTAGCTGCTCAGTGATCTTAAATGGCTGTGACAGCCGGTTATCACTGATCACTCTAAAAGTAACCTGCCTTTCTGGTCTGCTTCACTGATTCTTCTTGTAGGTACCAGAGAAAAGAGTGAGTTCTTTTCAAGCTCAGCTGGACTCCAGGTTCCTAGATGAGAGCAGTGCTAAGTAGATACAGCTGCATTATTAAGACAGTCACTGAAAACCAGGGGGGAAGTAACAACGCAGCACAGGCGGGCTATTGATGGTAATTAAGAAGCAGCTGAGACTGGCATAGGTTGTTTTTTGCAGGGCTGTAAATAACATGAACTCCTAAGCATGGAAGAAACCTTTTATATGTTCCCTCTGTTCATGTATGCAGCAATGATCAGGTATAAGATGTGTGTTATTTTTCACACAGAAATTGAAAAGTTTTCTGCATTAGATCTATGCTGATGATTTAGTATGTGGATCAAAATTTGTTAGTGATGACATGGTATTTTTTTTTTTTTTAATTACTGACAAAATCTGGGGAGAAAAATTCTGACGTGCTTTCTGTGGTAGATATTTCAGTTTCTAGAAATCTGTTTCTAGTGTCGAGAAATCTGTTGAAACTTCAGTACATGCACTTAGTGGCTTTTTATTGCCAAAGAAACAGGTGAGAAACAGAAAGGTAGTTCTTGTTGCTTGCAGTCATCATGCTTTGTGCTACAATCCTGTTGGATTGTATTAGTTAAACAGTACCTATCTGGTCAGTTTCGTATGGGGGATTTCTAAGAAAAAAACAAATACAGTTAGGATAGGCAATTTAGTAGGTGCCACAGCTCCCTTTGAATCAGTGTTGCCTGTCTGGTGCCAGAAGATGCTGTGCTGTTGGAGATACCACAAGACATAACAGTTATGTTCCTGATCACTACGGATTTTCTTAACCCTAGCGTGCAGAATTCAAATTGGAGAGGTTATTGCTTAGTAAATCCTTTCTGCAGCTTTACATTTTCATTCATCATTATTAAGCAGCAAAACAAACTGACCTCTTGCAGTTTACAGATATAATACGACCTTAGATTCTATTTCACTTGTGTTTATAAGATAACTAACAAAAGATTCTGATCCTGGTTTGAAACTCCTAATTGTGTCCCTAGTACATAAGTTGAGAGGGGTCTCAGACCACAGTGAATTTGATCATTAATGTGAATTATAAAACACCTTTTCTCATGCCTAATACAGCTAATCTGACCCTGCTTCTCTTTTTTGCTTTAAGATATTGATGAATGCAGCACCATTCCTGGAATCTGTGATGGAGGAGAGTGTTCAAACACAGTCAGTAGTTATTTCTGCAAGTGTCCTCCAGGGTTTTATACAGCTCCTGATGGCTTAAAATGCATAGGTGAGTAAAATACTGTAAATCATAAGCAGTAGGTGTCATGAGCATTCATGAATCTCAGAAATGGATAACATTGTACCAGAAACATATTTCACCTTGTGATCTTTAAATTCTTCTTTTATGTAAAAGTACATAATGTGACTATATCTGTATTCCAAAATGAGGTTTTCATTTGCAAGATGTTTCCTCTTTCCTTCTTTGTTGTGACCTTCTGTTTAATTTTTTGTATTAGAATTGTTCTGTCATGCCACATTTGTTGTCTTTAAGTAGGCAGAACATATTTAACAATTCTACTTGGTATTCTTGATTTTGTGTTTGTACTTGGTTTAGTCCATGTTATATTAGAGTGAGTCCAGAGGGGGGCCACGAGGATTATCTAAGGGCTGGAGCACCTCTCCTGTGAAACTAGGCTGAGGAAGTTGGGGTAGTTCAGCCTGGAGAAGAGAAGGCTTCAGGGAGACCTTATAGTGGCCTTCCAGTACCTAAAGGGGGGCTAGAGGAAAGCTTGGGAGGGACTCTTTGTCAGGGAGTGTAGTGACAGAACAAGGAGTAGTGGTTTGATACTCAAAAAGCGTAATTTAGATTAGATATTCAGAAGAAATTCTTTACTATGAGGGTGGTGAGGCATGGGAACGGGTTGAGCTCCTTGTTGTTTAGTAGATAATGATTTGGGAAGAAATTGAACAAAAATGACTTCACAGAGAAAAGTACCAAATGATATTAATTTTCCCAAGAGTTCTGGAAGTAGTTTGGGTTATAATTCATTTTGAATAATTCTATGTGAGTGCCATTCTATTTCTGCAGGTTGTGAGAAATAGACTATTTCTCGCATTATCAAGAACAAAATTTTAGTAGATTAGACATATACTATATACGCTTAAAATGCTGGTTGAGCATTGCTCTTATTGCTTCAGATGAATAGCTCCTAAATGACTGTGGATCATTACATCATTGATTACCACTTGTAGTTAATATTTATGAAGGATATTTATGCACTTTTCTGTAGCAAAAAACTTCTGTGAAGATGCTCAACTGCTATTTGCGTTTTACTTTTTATATTCATTGCTTAGTCAGGTTTGCCCAACATTCCCTTCCATTCCTGCAATTTTCCAGCCTTTTTTACCCACTGTATTTGCAGTCTGAAATAGTTTAGCTAAAGAATGGGGTATTTAAATGATGACAGGCTGTGTTAAGTAATATGCCAGATCATGAGCCATCATTACAATTTTGGCTTCATGTCCAAGGCAAAACGTGCTAAATGGGAAGCATTGTTAATTAGCTACAGATATTTTGGATTTTGTCTAACAGGCAGACCGCTTACTTGCTATATTAACAGGGATGGAACCCAAATCTGTATTAGAGATGGGCAAAACATGTAATCTTGATTTAATTACAACATGCCTGTCTTAAGTGAAAAGTGTTAGCTGAACGTGTCTATTCTGTTAGAGATGAGGAAGTGCTTCTGAGAAATGTATCCCTTATGAGACTCGAATGGAGCAGCTCTGAAGCCAAATATCCAAAGGGAGAACTGGGAGTTCCATTATGACAAACCTTAAAAATAAAAATAGATGAAGCAAATGGAGCTGGAGAGCAGAAATAAAAGCAGAACATCTCAACCAAAGTACATGAAGAGTGCTATGAAGAAAGCTTATAAACCTGTTTCTGGCTTTCATAAGTTTGTTTGCTCTGTGTTACTTTCAGATGACTTTTTTTTGAAGAAAAAAAAAAAGGTATTCTTAAAAGCCATATTCAGTGATTTTTTTTTATATTTTCAAAATACTGTTTTTAGTGAAAAATATTAAAATTTTTAAATCTGAAAATATATTTGTGAACAGAAAAATGTTTTTCCCTCTATTCTTGACCTTATGTGTATTTTCCCTTTTGCAACAGAAAATGGAAGAGAAAAAAGAACTAAATAAGGAAAGAATTACTTACTAGGAGTATGGAAAGATTCGGCATTTTTCTCACAAATTTACCTTCATTTTCTGAAAATGTTTTAGTTTTTGGATAAGCTCTTACTCCTGCAGGCAGACAAAGATGTTTGCTGTTTATGTTTTTATGGCACGTTGTGTGCTTGCACAGAACCCACGTAGACACTTTTCCCACTTCTGCCCATTACTGCATCCATTTGTTTCAGAACTTTGTACTGACCAAAACTGAGAAGACTGAATTACAGGGGTTAGGGGTGGTTACAGTCCTCCCTTCCTGCCCATGCACCCCACAATCACACCAAGCATCTGAATATATGTCTGCTTTGTGTGAAGAGGAAACTGTAACAGGTGCAGTGGAGAACAGTTTGCATCAGAGCTTTCTTTGACTTTAAAATGGTAGATCAAGGACTATATGTGCTTGGCAGTTTAGCTGGGTACCAGGAGGCCAGTAACAGAACTGACTAGAATTTATTTTTTTTTGTCTATTTCAGAATTCCATTGTATCATAATAAGAGTAAACTAAAGTTTGGAAACAAAGACCAACTGGTTTTTTTAGTTGTACTGCGAGTAATACCCGTGTTCATGGTTCCAGCTAATAAAAAGCAGAACCATCACAGACTCTCCCAATATATCACTGTATATCAATTTCCTCAAAATAGTAAGAAACTTCCCTGCTTTTTTTTTTTTTTTTTTTGTCCACTAGTATATCTAGTAAACTCTGGAAAGCATTGTTAGACAGATGAATCCACCATGCCCTGTATAACTGAGATACTGTTTCTTTAGTGCATGGTGTCTGCTGTCCTAAGCTTTTATCTGCAACTTTTTCCACTACATTTTGACAGCAAATGTTTGTGCATTTTCAAAACAAACTTGGTCTGGTTTATCATGCAGCATCAAATCACTCTACAGCTTTTATTGAATTTGACATGGTATGACGTATTGTGAAACAATTGCTCAGAGCTTCGTATTTATCACAAGATTATTTTATTCTATTTTTTGCTCCCATATACGTTTTCTTTCCTGTTTCTAAGGTAGGGTATCTTCTGTACAATGTTGTTAGAGCTGAGTGTATGAAATCTGGGTATGGGATGTTCATTGTACAGCACGTGCTTACCCTTTTCGGACAGGAAGACAGCATATTTCCATAAACAATGTGATGGCACCAGTTAAAGCTGTGCTGCTCTCTCTTACCTGCAAACCTATATGTTGTCAAATCACTACCTACTTCAGCTGGGGAAGGCATGACAAATGAAATATGAATTACTCCTTTGAGATCTGCAATGCTGTGAATTTTTGCTATGTATCAGTGGCTTTGAAATCAAAGCTTAAACAGAACTGATCTAGTACTATCTATCTGTATATATATATAGTACTAGCTATAGAGTTGGCGCTGGAATTTTTCTTTGGAGGCACTGCATATTTTGTATACTGAATACCCATTTCCATTCTGTTTTTCCTCCTCTAATTCATTGCTATCACGTTTCACATTGGCTTTCACACAGGAGGTATTTCACCTGCATTGAATCCCACACAGACCAAATTTTGTCCAGATTTTTGTGGGTTTCTGCCTTTTGTTGTCTTTTCTTTTTTAATGTTGAAAATGCTATATCATTGATAGTGTAATCAAACAAGAAAAACAGGACCTGTCTTTTTTGTTAAAGTCACATTCCTTGTTGAACTGATGATTACGTATCCATTTTTTTTCTCTTGGTAGATGTGCGTCCTGGATACTGCTTCTCTTCCCTGATGAATGGGCGCTGCAGCAATCAGCTCCCCCAGCCTTTGTCCAAAATGCAGTGTTGCTGTGACAGTGGCCGATGCTGGTCTTCTGGTGCAGCCGGTGCTCCTGAAATGTGCCCGATCAGATCCACTGGTATGAATCCACCTTTATTCTTATGAGTGTGATTGAACACTGAATTAGGCAGCCATTTTCTTTCATCAGTAGTATTTTTGTCACAGGATCACACAGAACAGTTGAGGCTAGAAGACACTTTGGGAGATTGTTTAATCCAGCCCCACTGCTCAAAGCACGGTCTCCTGTGGCAGGAATGCCAATAGGCTAGGGCAAGCAAACATCATCAAAGGATTTTATCGGTAGCTAGTTGATGTTTTGTAGCCTGGATATTCTGACCCTACCTGACTGAGGTGTTGTTTTCAACATCCTCTTTAGGCTCAAGTTACTTCCTCCAGAACTCTAATAGATCCATCTGCAATTTCATTCTCACTGGAAAACTGAAGTTTCCTTTCTTGTACGTCTAGCTCTTTGAGGTGCCATTCTGGAATTTGACACAGAACATGATTTCTGTCTGCTACCAAAACCTGTTGTGCTTTAGTGCCTCACTGCGTATTAAGATCCCCAGATAACATGAATCTGGAATATACAGAAGATGGTGAGCAGATTGTGAAACTAAGTGTGAGGGGGTAGAGGAAAGATGTTTTTGAGTTTGTTTAGGAGTGGAGACTTAATGAAATGCTTTAGAAAGGAAGAACACAAGCTTAAGGATTGCTAGGAGGAGCTCAAGGGAGGTGCAGGGTTTAGGGAGAATTTGGGGTCATAACACTACTGCAGTATAACTCTGAAGAAATTGTCAGAGAACACATATGGGAGTGTTTATTCTTGTTTTTAACCCTTTGACTGAAACTGTAATACTGAAGCAGAGCGATAAGATCAAAACTGTGGGAGGTGTCTTCCTGGTTCTGTCACTATCTCGTTAATAATATTTAAACATGTTAAATACCCAAGATTGACTAGAATAATGCTTAGAATATAGTAAAATCTATTGATGATCACCTGAAATTGGAAGAGGAGGAGACAACTCTCAATCTTAACACAGTCCCTGTTTTCTTTACATACTTTCTAATTATTCATATCTAACTGCTGAATAAGCTGGGTGGAAAAGTGAAATGATTTGGCACAGGCCACAGACTGAGACATATGTTGGAAAAAGAGCTAGAACTCAGACTTCCTGATGCAAAAATCTATGCAAGGTCTTCCAGATCATGGCTATATTCCACTTTTTTCTTCTGACTTGGGATGTAGATTGAGACTGAACTTTTTCTTTTCAAAGGTGCTTTGAAATCTTTGAAAAGCCTTACCTGTATGCAAGGTGTTGCTGTCATTATTTAATCATGTTCATTTATTCCTCAATATAGCCTGAGACAGCAAGATGAGGAATTTAGAGCTATCAGTGAAGAGTACCAATGGCCCGAAGTCTCTCTAAATCTGAAATGGAAGCACACAGCAATATGAAGTGGAGGACTAGTTGCATAATGTAACCAAGTAGCTGCATTTTCAATGTGGGCAGCAGACCAGATGGTACTATAAAATAGGCTGTTTATTGCTGGAAATTATACATGGAGATTAAAGTTGCAATAAAAAAGGCTTGCACTGTATTTCTTTGCATAACACGGCAATAATTGTTTATATGGAGTGACAGTTTGCCACTGACACTGCAAATAATTCAAAAGTGTTGGGGCGGGCACCCAGCCACGTGTGTGTTCAGTTCACACCTAAACGGTTTGATCATGTGTGCTGATTGCATTCATGGGCAGCCCCAATGCCGTGACTTCTTTTTGTGCGGAAATCCTCAGCTCTTGGTCAATTGCCTTTGGGTAATTGGGCATTACCAATCTGGAGTGAAAAAGAAATACAGTATTGTTTCTTTCACAGACACTGATCAGTAGGCTGTAGAAAATGGATGATTAGAAAATTGACTATTACAACTACTGTCGTTAGAAAAAAATTGCATACTGGTGTTTCTGAATGTACTTATGTGGACACTTCTGAATGTCTCTGTGTCTGTTTTATCACAGATAGATCACTGACTGAGAACGGATTCAGCTTACTTATGAGTAGGCACAATAGAAAACTAGAACAAAACAAGCAAAATACAATAAAATCTTCTTGCAAATGATTTAAAGATTAAGTCACCCTAAGGAACAATAGAGGGGAATGCAGTGACATATGAAACAAACTGATCACCTAAGAGTTTGAAAATAAACACAAAGACAAAACACAAACACAAATAATCAGGAAAAGCAGAATTTTGGGATACCGTGTTTATTTAACAAAACCTTCGTGATTCAGGAAGAATTTCTAATATGTTTTACAGGTGAAAATAAAAGCAGGATGAAAGTGTTGAAGGCTGAAATACTCAACCTAGATCTTCCAACACTGGACTTGTTTTTCAGTTTTCATTTTTTATATTGGTTCAAAAATTCATGCATCTCTTTAGCATTTTGTTTTCATTATATAATTCCTCCCTCCTGTTCTGCCATAAACTACAATTTTGAAGTTCAAATATACTGGCTGCACAAATAGTTATTTGTGTACACATGAATTGCGGACGTGAATCAGGTCAGCTGGAAATGTGGTCTTTAATTGTGTGCATTTTTTGGTTCACATCTTCCAAACCCGCACTTCCCAAGGACAAAAGAGCTGGGGGCACAAGGAAAAGTGGGTCAGTAGGGCAGATGCCACTAATAAAGATAAACAATAGAAGAATGTATGACACTCAGTATAGATAACATTTACAGCAAAATAAATCATTTTCCCATTTTTCCCATCAGGGGAAGGATGAATTTGGTGTGGATCTGACTCAGTTTCTCTTTGACTACACTCCTTAGATTGCACCTCATTTGATTTCTGCTTTTAAGGGCAAACTTCATTTTCACAATGAAATAGCGTTAGTGTATTCATTCTCTAATTGCTTTTGCCTCATGGCTTATGTTTATATTTCTTTGTTTTAGGGGACTAACTTTTAAGAAATACAGTAGAAACTGTTTTTTTTCTTTTTTTTTTTTTTCCCCAGTCCAGTATTTTTCTAGCTTTATGGGAAGGTTTGTATTAAATTAACTTGGGATCAAGTCCAAAAGTCCTTCTTTTGGTAAATTTTTCACTGAGTTCATCAAAGATTTGATGATTAAAATCAGATTAAGATGAGATTAAGATCAGGTCTAAATTCAACTGTTCAATTTCATATGCAGAAAGTCAGTTATGTTATCTTTATACTAGCAGTCTTCTGGCAAGCAGCATTAATACCCTCCTTTGGATTAATGACTTGATTCACAGAACAAAGCTCGTTGCTATGAAGAAAATTGATGTAGGCTCAGTGTGTCCAGATTCTTTAGAATTTGTTATTACTAATCTGACATGCTGTGAAAAGGGGGGGAGTTGGATTAAATGGAAAAGCTACAAGAGTCTAAAACAGCACTCGTGTTTTTCACATTTCAGATGAGTATCGCAAATTGTGCACAGTAGCTGCTCTGCTGCCAGCAAGACCTGACATTCCTCCGGGTCGTCCTGAAGTCATGCCTCCACCAATCCTTCCTGGTGTTTATCCTCCTCTGGTCCCTCAACAGCCAGAAATTGTCTATCCATCTCGGGCTCCACCACCTCATGGTAAGAAGCAAGTATTCACTTCTTCCTATACCATCTGTATTTAGTTTATATACAAACATGCATTTCTGAGGAGCAGTTTGTTCCCTTCAGCTGTTATCACTTATTTTATGTGGCCATATAGTTTCTAGATATCCTTCTAATTGTAGTCTGGTTAACATGTATCTTACAGCAAGTGTACCTCATTGGTAGTGTTTTTCTCCTTTCTACAGGATTCCAAAATCACATCTTTACTGTCTGTACTGAGATGTATGTATTATAATAGTTACATTACTGTTATTTTAAGGCTATTGTGAGCTTTGCTGCATGTCAACATTATGGAAGAACACGAATAGCTTTTTAACTAAGTTGTGATAGTTACTTTAAAGAGCTTGTCTGTGAGAAAGCAGCTTCTTTCAGGTTGTGTTCCTCACTCTTACTTGGCCAGGTGATGTACAGGTAAAAATACTAGTCTGGTGGGCACTGAGGCTGACCCAATGTAAAGAAAGAACTGTTCCAGTGATACACATGAGATAGGTAAGGTTTCACTAGAACAACATGGAAGCCAGAGCAGAATAGTGATATATTCCTTATTCTGCCCTTTCTCAGGGAATTTACTAAGTGCCCATATAGTCTGCAGTAGGCATGTACCACCTAAAATCACTTGGCCTAACCAGATTTTCTTTTGCAAGTAGACATGAGTTCGTTTGACCCATGCTCTGTGCAGATGCAGGCAGGCTCCATTTGCACTGGCACCAGCTGAAACTATTTAGTCTTGGTTCAGCACCAAGCTGAGCTAATAAGCCTAAGAGGCAAAGTATACTAACTCAGGCCTGACACTTCACTGACGTAGTTGCACAGCTTCTAGTCAGCTGGGAGCATGGGTATAGCCCGCTCATGTCTGTCTGCCAAAGTCCGTATAGGCATACCTTTCAAGGTTATTCCTGCCCTCTGTCACTGTGCTGTCTGAAAATGGGGATAACTGAACCAGTCTTCCTTATCCTTGTTACAGTTGGCTTTTGATAGAGTCCCTGCAATTCCACGCACCTGCTTTTCCCCTAGGTCCAAGCAGTTTTAGACCACTTTTGTCCTGCAAAAGAGGAAAACTGCATCAGATTTGCCACAATGAAAAAGGAAGTCATCGTTAGCTGGTTTCAGACAGATCTCTTAGAGACAAAGTGCTGTTTTGTCTCTTCCAGTGCTGATTGTACTATGTAATTCATGTTGTGATGGAAGGTAAATGTTGATTTTTAACGGAAAATGCTGTCCAAGTTGCAGATTACCAAAAATGATTATGATGAGCTATTAAAATATTTTTCCAACTTTCTTTTTTCAGTGATCTTGCCAGTGAACTTCACTGACTATTGCCAGCTGTTCCGACATCTCTGCCTTAATGGGCGCTGTATTCCCACTCCTGGGAGCTACCGCTGCGAGTGCAACAAAGGATTCCAACTGGATGTTAGAGGGGAATGCATTGGTATGTGATTTTTTTGCTGTACATCACAGAAGGGAATTTTATTAAACTTTTTTTTCTTTTCTAGACAATGTAATAACTCAGAGTTCTTATATAAAATAACCCCCTGTCAAACAAACAAACAACAACAACGCACCAAAATAACTTCATATTTAAAAAGACAGCAAAACTTCTTTCAATGGCAAAGTTACTTTTACAGCAGTTTTGCCTTTAAGACAGCATATAACAAATCTTGTAACTTGTCACAAAATTATACAAAATTAAGGATTTCTTATTAATCTGTGATTGTGATGTGTTTCTTAGTGATTTAAAATGACATCTTTAAAAAGTTATCAGCTCTTTGAGTATGCAAAAGAATTATTGTAAACAAATAAATAAAAGCAACCATGATCTTAAACTCAGTAAAATTAACAAGTCCTCATTCAGCTGATCAGGAGTACCTTGTTGGGCTCTTGAGGCCTTTGATTTTGGAACTCAGCTGGAGTTAGATGATAGGAGCAAGGATTATCTGTCTTACAAGATTTTGCTTCTGTCAAAATCTGTCTCTCCTGTGAGGCTGGGAATGCAGACATGTGGGTTTGAGACCTCTACCACAATATCTTGTCTTGAGTACTCCAGTTTCCCAGGTCCTGCTTTGCTTAGAACATGGGATCCTGTTAGTGGGAATTCAGTGGTGTCCCCTCTTGTTTCAGATTGCAGCACACTATTTCTCCAACTACAAAACAGTAAAATAACCCTATGGACCTGAATGTCTTTCAACCAATGTCTTAATAAAAATATACTGTCTGTGTCTTGCAGATGTTGATGAATGTGAGAAGAATCCATGTATCAGTGGAGACTGTGTGAACACCCAGGGATCCTACATATGCCAGTGTCGTATAGGATATCAAAGCACACCAACGAGAACAGAGTGCCGAGGTGAATCACAGTTTTACAGACATATCTGTTTTATTGTATACATACCAGGGGGGAAAACAGTTTTTAAGCAACATTTAACACTTGTTATGTATGATTTAAAAAACCTAAAGGAAGAGAAATACGGCAGAAAAAAGAGCTCTTTCAAAATGATTAACCTGCCTTCCGCAGACAGGGTTATGAAAAAGACATTTTGTCCCGTGCTGAAAGTATCTTGGCACCATTTGTGGCTTTGAAGTGGAAGACTTTTTTTTTTAAACAAAACAACAACGACAAACAAACAAACAAACAAAAAAAAAAAACAAAAAAAAAATGTTCAGCCGTTTCTTCTTTTGCTCCATGAAGATCTCAAGGACAAATAAACATACCTTATTTGAAACAGCACTTTACCTATAAAGACTGCTAAAAGACTAACACAGATGGGAGATAAAATAAGCCTTCCAGTGGGTAAAGAGTACAATGTCCATGTGTTCTCCCTGCCCACTGACAGAGGAAGAAATCAACATAAATTTCAGCTTACTAAGGTATGGAGAAGTGGCAGAGCACACAAAAGGCTGGTGGGGAAGCTGTAGAATCCCCATTATTTGTGTTTTTGAAGAACAAGGACAACAAAAGTCCTGATGGTCTTCACCCTGTCTTCAGAAGTGGGGAAGGTGTAGCTCCTCAGTGTTCAGCCCTCTGTCAAGGCTCTGTGACTTCCAAACCACCCTGAGGTGGTAATTGGGCAGCACAGGTGGATGCAGTCTTTTATGGTTAAGTCATAATGAGAGACTTTGGGCAGGAGAATTAATGACTACTTTGATATTCCACAAGAAAGGAGGCATCTAAATGGAGTAGGATAAATTTGAATGCTCAAAGTCCTAGCTTGTCGTAATATTTTGCTTTCTGGAGTAAAAGGAGGATTCCCTAAACATGCAGTCATCCTGAAGCAGAGTTTCTTAAAGAGCCAGAAGAAAGCTATCTGTATAGTGTGTGATTTTTATTTATTTTTTCCTGTGTGAATCTGAAAGGTATTTGTGGTACAGAAGCTTATTCCAAACCAGGAGGACATGCAGAGCCAGCACCACTGCTGCATGTTGCTGGGAATATTTGACTTAGTTGCTGCCAAACAGCCAAGCTGTGGAAGCATCTTCATAGTTCAGCTGACTAGTGGTGAAGGAGTGCTGAAGTGGAGTCTCAGTGGTGATGAATTCACTCATGAGTCATTTTTGTCACACACTTTTAATTTGACTGATTCATTACACAAAC
This sequence comes from Anser cygnoides, assembly GCF_040182565.1. Taxonomy (NCBI): domain Eukaryota; kingdom Metazoa; phylum Chordata; class Aves; order Anseriformes; family Anatidae; genus Anser; species Anser cygnoides. The sequence continues at coordinate 21,733,283 of NC_089883.1, read as the reverse complement.
ACATGGTTGTCAGAAGCCCAGTAGCTTAATGGCATTAAAGTGTGGTCACTTAGCAGTTCCTTTGCAGTCTGTGGGAACCGTACTTGCTTGACAGACAGTTCATAAAGTGCTAAGATGTGCAGAATCTTTGTTTTCTGAAGGAATTTTTAGGACCAGTCTAGGGAAAAGAAAAGGGCCAGTGGGGTATGTTTGGCAAAATATGCGTATAGCACTGGAGCCTGCCAAAATCAGCATTTACTGTAGAATTACTTTGCACGACTACTTTGTAAATTGTTCTATTTTTTGCATATACAAATGTGTCTGTGGTGATACACTTTTGCAAATGTATTCCTTACATCCCTTCTTGAAAAATGAAACCTCTTTAATGACCAGATGTTTATCTATTCCTTGCTCTGAGGTTCCATGGAAGGTTTTCTGCATGATAAGTTTGATAGGTGTCTGATTAAACATTGCTGTCTGTAACACAAGCTACTGATAAAACTGCTAATAGGATTCCTTTCAATTTTAGTAGGAGTTTCACTGAATGAATATGTTAATTGGGAACTTAGATAAATAAGGCTACTAGAGCTATGATTAATGATCAAAATGAAAAATGCTTTTCAAGTGCAGAAGAGTAGATGTAAAATGGACCTCAATAAAAGTGAAATTTTATGGTGATTAGCTATGAATTTTCAGGAATCAAAGCTTTAATAGCTAAGTGCTTATTATAATCTACCTGATAGTTTCAAGAGGAAGAGATCATACCTCACACAGAGGTGGCAGCAATTGCAGACATTTCAGTGAGAGGGGAACTTTGAGTCTTAGAAGTTTCCCTGAGGAAAAAAGAAAAATCCACAGTGATATTTCGCAATTAGAAAATTCTAAAGGTAACAGAAACAAGTGATGAGTCTCCTGTCAGCTTTCTGAATGTAAAGAACACCAAAATTCTGTGTTAATTTCCTGTACCATGATTTAGATGGAAACATAGAAAGGTTTGGGTCAGAAGGGACCTTTAAAGATCATCTAGTTCCAATTCCCCTGCCACGGGCAGGGACACCTCCCACCAGACCAGGGTGCCCAAAGCTCCATCCAAACATGGCCTTGAACCCTTGCAGGGAATGGGGCATCTGCAGCTTCTCTGGGCAGCCTGCTCCAGTGCTTCATTACCCTCACCTTAAAGAATTTTTTCCTACTGTCTAACCTAAGCCTACTCTCTTTTAGTGTAAAACTGTTACCCTATCAGATCCATGAAGGTAGAGATCCTAACAAACTCTAAAAACTAAAAGGCCAGAAAAATCTTGAGATGATTTAGCATTCAGCCTACCCCAAGGAAGAAAGCTGGCAGAGTAACTAAAGTCAGGCTCAGGTACAATTGAGTGCCACAAAAGTGGGGAAAAGGGACTGAGCAGAGAGAAAACTCGCTTTCTGCATTACTGAACAATGATGCTTGTTTATCAATTGCGAAGAGGTTTATCAAGCCTGTACGCTTTTGCTGGATGTCAAGAGGGATGCAAGCTGGCACTGCCACTTAAGCAGCTCTTGCCTCTGCTGGCCTGGTTGCGTGCTGGCAAAACAGTTATTTTAAGGGCTTTCTTAGTAGCTTCCTAGAAGTACCATGCTGCTGGGAAGGCAAATTCAGGTTTACAATTTCAAGAGACACAAGTTTCCCCTCAGATACCTGTCTAGAGAGCAGGGGCACTGTTCAGGAGGACTCCTTGTCCTCTGTTCCTTCCTCAAGCACAGCAATGCCCTTCTGTGGAGAGGGCTTGGGGAAAGGCACCTCCAGAATATTTGGGAAGATGATGTGATTGTACTATAGATGCATTTGCATAGGCTGGTTGAAATCCCTGTGAACAGAGTCCCCTGTGTGCAGGAATCTCTGGGAGATGGTCCAGGCCTTGATGGAGAACACTGAGCAATCTGAAAAATGTCTAGACAGTCTGTCTCAGCATCTCCTCTCCCCTCGTTTGGAGGCAAGGGAGAGCTGCCAGCCTTGTGTGATATCACTGTTCAGGTCCTCCAAAGCATTTGCCAAGCATCTCCTGCAGAGAGAGGGAAATGAGGAGCTGATGTTTCAAATATAAAGTAAGCATGAGAAATATCTTCTGAGGTGGGAAAGTCTCAAACTCTCCTCTTACTTTACAAAGCAGCATCAAAAAACAAACTTCCCGTCTTTCCTTCAGTAGTTAGCTATTCTTAAGTTAAATTTCAGTAAAAGCATTTTAATGATGAATGAAAATGGAAAACAAAAAAAAAAAAACAGACAAAACCAAACAACAACAGTTAAATGGGTCTGATTCTTGTTTGAACCAGTTGCTGGGTAATGTTCACTGAAATTCTTTCACAGCAACTTGAAATTTAAAGCTGGCAAACATTTTCCACACCCGTAGCATTTGGTTATGGAAATCAAAATAAATTATTTCTCAGGTGAATATTGTTTCCATGTAGGGTTAAAAACCTAGGGGGAAGAAAAATGGGAAAAAATCCGCTTGAGTATAAAAAAGAAAAGTCCTAAAACATTATTTTTCTTTTTGTTTGGCTTTCAGACATTGATGAATGTTTACAGAATGGTCGTATCTGCAATAATGGACGATGCATAAATACAGATGGCAGTTTTCACTGTGTGTGCAATGCTGGATTTCAAGTGGCAGCTGATGGAAAAAACTGTGAAGGTAAGACTTTTCTGAAGTTACTCCATATTAGTAATTACAGTTGCAAGCGGTTATTCACATCAATAAAAAAGAAAAGGACCTTTGGTGAGAGGGGATGGAGGGGAGCAAGGAATCAAATTTCTATATACCTTTTGCTGTATCTGGGAGGGCAAGTAAACTGTCTTTTGCAGCCAGTTCTGGATCCTTGGCTTGGCAATCCTCAACAGGATGTCTGTCCAGCAGGAGAAATAGCACATACCACTATGGCAAAATGCAGTTTCTTTGATGGGAGTGGTACATTTTAAAACGGAGTACAAGTCACATGCTGCCTAATTTTACTGTGTGTTTAACAGCATACTTTATGGGATCTAACTGGGTGTCTAGCAGTGTGTTTTATGCAGATGCAATCTGGGCTGACCCATAAAATCTGTTTTTAAGAAAAATTTGTAAACGTAATTGATGTGTTCCTACCTCCTAGACCTTTAGCAAAGTTGGGGGGGAAGGGGGAGAATGTTCTTTATCATGCTTCCCAAGGTCCTTGGGAGGGTTCTCAATGATCTATTCATACATTAAAGGAATTTCAAGCACTGTTCTTAGAAACATTTTTGGCAGAATATTATCTCAGTGATTCAGCTCAAAGACTTAATGCCAAAATTCCTGGTTGGGATAGATACATGATTTTTTTAATCATAAATTATTTTTGTCTGACTTAGCCTGTAAGTAAAAAGAAAACACACCATGTCTAGAAGTGTAATATCTGTCCAAGACAGCTGCAATATTAAGGAAAATAGCATGATTCCGAATATATTGTAATGTCATTATGATCCAGTGATTTTATGTGCTCGTAGTGATTCTGTTAATCCTTGGTAGAGACAGACATTTTAAGACTGTTTTACCTGACTCTTTTTTAGACACAGTTTAGCACTATAAGTTAGTTTTTAAATATCTAATTATGGATCTATATTGACTAAAGGTACTTGAAAATGAATATATTTTGGGAATAAAAACCACTTGATTCTGATTTCTTCCTTTTCCACCAAATACCATGTGCTAATAGTAATAAGAACCAGGACATCGGCAGTCTGGTAAAACATTTTTAATTCCATTGCACATGTTGCCAGAATGTCTGTTGCATCCGCTTATGAAGCAGTGTCATCTCTGGCATTGTAATGCATTGAGTTTTGTTCTTAGGAATACATATGCACACACTTACTGGTAAAGACCCTGTGCCATCCATCAATGTAACTGCGTATAGTCCTTTATATGAAACTGCTAAATAGTACTGATTTTCTTGTATGTGATGTCCAAAATTGATTTCATTTGCACCAGCATGAAGTAAAGACTAAGAGCACATAATATATTACTCAAATCAAGCACAGAAATTTCTTGCCTTTGCGTGAGAGAGAGACTGACTGACTGACTGTGCAGGGTTCAGAATAGCAGTATATGCTATTCTTATTTGAATTCTTATTCTGTGCCATTAGGTCAGAGAGTGAATAATGCCAGCATGAAGCCAGTAAGCACCTCTCCTATGTGACCTGTCATGCTGAATCCAGGAAGGTGCGAGTTTTATTTTAAATGGAAATTGATGATGAAAATGCAGCAGAGTTCAATGTGCTTCTGCATGCTTGAGTGCAGTGGTGGGAAGTCTCCCACACTGGAAATCTTAAAACAGAGGTTACAGAAGTTTTCACTTCTAACACAGGTATCCACTCCTGCCCTTTCAGGTGTTCTTAGTAACATAAAAATATGTTTGCCATTCCAAATGCAATCTGCTTCTAACCTAGCTTCCATTTTCATCAAGATTGCAGGCTCTCTTCAATTGCATCCCTCCCACCCCCTTTTTTTCTAAAAACCTTTTAAAGGTTTTTACCAACCGGCAGTTCTTAAACTGTCCAGTCTCTCATCTATTTTGTCATTCTCTTTACTTTTTTTGTATGCATACCTTTGTATGTTAACTATTCATTATGAAAAACTGGAGTTACTGCTTTCATGCATCCTCTAGGACAGTGCACTACGTCCCACTGTATGTTCCCATTTATCATGTACCCCTGACAACCAAGAAGGAAATTAAGGTTTACCTTTTGGATATAATTAGTAGGGGTTCTTTTATGTAAACAGTATAAGGATTACATCTGTTATGTGCATTTTCAGATATGGATGAATGCAGCATAAGGAATATGTGCCTGAATGGGATGTGCATCAATGAGGACGGCAGTTTTAAATGCATTTGTAAACCAGGGTTCCAGTTAGCATCTGATGGACGCTATTGCAGAGGTAAGCACAATAACTGATGGATTCCCAAAGTATGAGAGTTATATTCCTCTTGTAGCTTTAATTTCCTTACAGTGATCCTTGGGGACAAGAAACACTGGGCAGAGTTCTCATCAGATATGCTTTTTTAATTAGCTAGAATGATTTGTTATTGTGCAAGACAGCACTCAGTCTTCTTCAAAGTGCTGAGCAGCAGCCCTAACCAACCAGTGGGAAATATTTTTTGATCAACAACTGTGTGATCTGACCTAGTTAAACTTTTTTTTTTTTGCCTATGAGGTCTTCTGCAGTTTGACTCCAGTATATCTCACTTCTTGTGCTTGGCATTTTCAAGTTTTCTGCCTTTGACCACCCAAACATGCTGGCCTTCCTGGGGTCTGTCTCCCATTCCTGCCTGGGTGTCTCCAGTCAATACAGTATCTCCAAGAAGTGTGCAGTACCCCTTGTGACCGAGATGCAGACATGAGCACCACAGCAAGATTGTCTTTGGTGTTTGCTGCACTAGCTCAGCAAAAGCTCATGTGGGAGACACTGCAGTCTTTTTGTTGCTAGTTATGTCATCAGAGTTCCTGTTCTGTCCCATCAGGAACTGCAAGTTTTGTGTGTATAAGTCTTCGTGTTTCAGTGTGTTTTATAGGCACAAACCAGAAGTTGAAATAAGGAACAAACAAGTGCTGTGCCAAGTTACTTACAGAAGCTGAAATAAGGAATAAGCAAATGCTGTGCCAAGTTACTTAGGATTTTTCTTTAGAAAAAATTTTAAATCTTTCAGCTCTAGGAATCAAGGTAATTAAAGTATTTACACTTCAGTAAATTAAAAAAACAAACAAAACAAAACCCAAAAAAGAACACTGGATTATACAGCAGCATCTTGTGGACCAGTTACAAAATTAAATGTTTGAATTAATTTGTTTTTGAGAGTTACTGACATTAAAGGTGAATTTCTCTGGATCCTTTTGCTTCTTGAACACTGTACAGGTCTTAGATCTGAGATGCATGGTACCTAGACTTAGACTTTGGATCCAAACTAGGACAACGATTTATTGGTAAAACATCCAGAAATTCTCTTGCATTTGGTACCTTTTGCACTAAATGTGCAAACCAGGGCTACCCAGCTTTCAGGCAGGGGATTCATCTATTATAACAAGAGGAGACCCCATTCTTGCTTCATAATAGGATAGTTTTGATTGGGAGAATAAGTTGTCCTTTAATTTCTCAGATGAAAAAAATGCATGGATCTGAACATGTGTCCCATTAGCTTACAAGCTACTGTCTGCATTGGCAGCAGCTTTCACACACTTAACAGCAATCAGCTGTATTTACATTCTTACCTGTTTTCCAAATAGTGGGTGTATGTCTGCACTTTGCCAAGGCTTATTTTCAAGCTGGTCTGTGTGTGGGAAGGCAATGAAACTTGGCCTCAGACTTGGCAGGGAAGAGTTCAATGCCTATCAGGCCTTGGCACGTCAGACAGTCTTGTTCCCAAAGACCACTTGCTGGCTGCTCTCTGTGTCATTAGCAGGGATGTGACTAACTCATGAAAGCTCAGCCCAAAAACTTGTCTTGTTTTGTGCCTTGATCACCTTTTGGTATGGCGTTTTGTTGTTGTTGATGGGTTTTGTTTGTTGATTGGTTGGTTGGTTTTATTTATTTATGTTTTTTATATCAGTCTGTTCACTGAAATGCCATCCAAGAAACTGGTACATAAATTGCTTCGACTCTTTCAAAATCAAACTTGGGATACTTGACTTCACAGCCTCTCTTACATGCCTCCTGGCCAAACAGGACTATGGATACAGCCAAAAAGGGGTTTCTGGCCCTAGAGAAATGTTACTTCTGTGCATCAAAGGGAGAATATTTGAAAATTATCCAAAATTGCAGGCAACTCAACTGATTTCTACTGGAAGTTGGAACAGATGTTATAGTAAAATAAGGATTTCTCCCACTGCTTTTCAACACTTACAGTAAGCCTCGTTCTCTATGAACGAGCATGCAAACATTCATTAAGTATGAAATTGCTATTGGGTGAAAATCAAACCAGATTTTGAGACATTGACACCCAAAGTGCACGTATTCCCAAATTCCCATATGTGTCTCCTTCTTCCACTCGCCCAAAGCATCATGAAATTCCCAGGAGAAAGTAGTGGCTAGAATGAGCACAACTCTCTGGTAAATGTCTCTAGTCACATTAATAAAAGTTTAAAATCGATCCTTAATAATGTCTTTTCCTTGTACATTTTAGTGTCTATCCTTGTAGAGTCCTCTCTGTATATACCACAAGTGCAGAGTAAATAATTTCTGTCTTATAAAACAGTTAGGTTCTGAAACACTCATCTTTCACACTGTGTATCCTGAATTTGTTTGTGAAGCGAATGCATGAAGATCTTACACAAGCTTAAACATGCAGTTAGTGCTCACACATATTGGGAATGTGTGTATGCACAAACTGATGTTTCTGCAGCAAATTGGCTACCTGCCTGAGCAATTTTGATATGGAATTGACAAGTATTTTTGCCAAATTCTTCAGGAGATCAACAAAGGAATACAAGAATTGCAGTGTGAAACACGTTACTCCTATAAACATCTCATTTGATGCATTGTAAGCTGAATTTGGAAATGTTAGGAAAAATTTCTAACCCAAAGTTAGGAATACTGTAATTGACAGTTCCATAAAACTGGAATTTAAGTATAAGTACAGGGCATGTGCTTGGCTGTCTGGTAAAAATTCCACTCAGGCTTTATGAAGTAACATGCCAAAAAAGAATGTTACACCACAGTCTTGTGTATTCCCTGTAATACAAGACATATTAAACTTTTTCACCATTAGGTTCTTCCACTGATGATTTGCTGAAGCTTTTTCAGAAATACTTAGATCAGCCAGGCAGAGGTTTAAAGCATTATTGAAAGCTCTTGCAAGGCAACTGGAAGTGGGAGTTTAGTAGTCTGAGTAAATTTTTCCTGGTTAAAATTAGAGGACTTAGTGTACCCAGCTGGCACTACTGAGCAAGCTAAGCAGAAAAGGCAAAAACCGATTGGACATGGAGAATGAATCTATTAGGTTGTTTTCCAGGACCAGGTTGAGGTATTCGGGCAAACGTCAGAAAAGTATTTCTGAAGTTGTCAAAATGGCGGCTTTTACCACAGAGGACGGCGGAGCCTTGTTAGGGTTAGAAATTTGGACTGTATGCCTGCATGTGCAGTTGATTTACTGGGTGGAATCCCGGCCCTGGTAAAAGCAGAGGATTTTTGCCTCTTTTTCACTGGAGCCAAAGTTTCAGCTACCTCTGCAATGCTGAGTGACCAAGTGTACCTTTCTATAAAACACCAATGACAGTATTTTAGACACATTTGTAAATGAGTGTAAAACAAAACACATTGCACATTTCATCCCTTACTACTTTACAATTTCTTAACAATAAAAAAAAAAAAAAGAAAAAAGGCAATTTTGCCTTTGTGTTTCTGTAAGTAACCTTACAAAAGGAACGTGTTTTTAATTTTTTTATTTTTTATTTTTGGAGAACATGTATCTGTCCAAGGAGTTCATTATTGTTTAGCAAAAACTGTCTGCACCTTTAAATAATACGGACATACATTGAATTCCTGACTCAGTTTTACTTACACTGAGTAAGGATGACATTTAAAGAGGGAAAAGCATTTAAAATTTGCCTGAAACAGAACAAAAGATTGCAGGATGAAGTTGAAATGAATTGAGCCCATATACTCAACTATAACTTCTATTTTAAAATGCAGTTTGAAAAAGGAATCTTGGATCATACAAGCCATGTTTTATGCCAAACAACACAAACTAAGTAAAACATAGAGGTGTTTCACTCTCAATTTGCCCTTTTAAGGTCAGAAAAAAAGGAAATTGTCACACACACACTGTCTTTTGTATATGTTACGGAGAGTTGTTATGAAGTGATTATTCTACAAAGGTTATACATACTTCCAAACAATATTTTAAACACTCCTTTTCTTAATCACTTATAAAATAATGGCATGATCTCTGTGTCTAGAGAATGATCTTACTATTAGGACAGGAAGACTATAAATTTTTTTTTTCTAATTTGACATCCCTTTGTGATAGTCCAATATTATGAGGTTTTACTGTTGTATTTCACTGCTAAGGGCCTTATCGTTTAGTGTACTATTGTTGGGCAAAGATGATAGCTAGTGCTTGGCAATTCCTTGGTGCTCAAATCATTAGGAAGTTTCTTTCAAGACTGGAGTGTAGTCTATCCATTAAAAGTGTATAAAATGGACTATAATGAGCATCTGATAGGGAAAAAAGTAATTGTCATGCAGATAACCAGAAAGATGCTATGTGCAGGAAGGGTCTGCCTGTGAACATTCAGATGAGCTTCCAAAAACTGAACCCACAGCAGGAGGAAGGGAAATTCTTTGGTGTCCTTATGAAAGCATTCCTGATTCCTGCGGGGAGCAGGGTGAGGGTATGAGAGATTCAATTTGCAATCTGGGCTGATTTCTTACAGTGCAAACTAACTGTTAACGCAGAAAGGGAATACGCAGTTGCGCACTACAGAAGTCCTTTGTCTTAGCAGTCACAGTTTCCTCATTCCTCTGTTATGTTTTTGCTTGAATGACCCTTATTTTGGAATATGTACCCCTTGGGAACAAGTTGGGAAAGTGTAGACCTCTGAGCAGCAGGAAAATCCTGAGAGAATCAAATTGTTCTGTTTTGTTGTTATTTCTCCTGAATTTTAAATTTTCTTCTTTTGTTTTACAGAATTAATTAATCATTATTCTTAAAAAGACCTTTATTTGAACTAGTTTCCATTTTCATTTGATATTTTTCTATAAGATGCATTGAAAGCAGCTGTGAATGCAAGTTTCAGCTGAAAATAGGCTGCACAAATGCAAGTTTCAGCCAAGCATCAAACTCTATGTAACTTAATTTCTAATAAAGCTCATTCTGTTCTCCAACAGACATCGATGAGTGTGAGACAGCTGGAATATGCATGAACGGGCGCTGTGTGAACACTGATGGTTCTTTCAGATGTGAATGCTTCCCTGGCCTTGCAGTAGGACTGGATGGACGTGTTTGTGTTGGTAAGACAAGCTCGATGTGAGGCGAGTCACAACCAATGTTAAGGCATTAATGTTAAAGTGATAGACAGATTGGAATTTGAATGTAGAATTTACTATATTTTAATGGATTAGTGGGTTCTGGAATATTTACGTTGATGCCCATTTTACTCTTTTTTCTTTCTGTTTGTGTTTAAAGGTAAAAAATGTGTGGGCCAAATTACAAGATCAGGTAGACTATATAGCATAGTGCTGTTGGGGATGAGTGATACTCTATCAGTTTTGAGCAGGTGAGAATCTGCCTGGTTTTTGTCAGTCTAGATTACTTCATTTTTTCACCAAGCCTAAAGATTTAGTTAGGCGTTCATCTCTTTTTAAAGTGGGACATATCAATTTTTCTACTTCCATCTATTTCTTATTAAATGAAGGAGGTTTGAGATCTTTGATTTTAAAATTATAATATGTCTGATGGCCATTATCAGCCAGTTTTTAAAAAGTGAGAAATGTCAACTATGATCCTGAAAAGGTAAACAACAACAGAAAACTAATGGTACACTCAGAAATTGTAAGGTTTCATCTCTGAGTATTCTGAAAGGCAGTAATGCAAAAATGCAGAAAAATAAGGTGTTCTGATATTTTAATGTTTGCCCCCAGTCCCTCAGTTGACAACTTGCCTTTAAAAAGCCATCTCAGTAACGTGCCACAAGTATTGTCATTAGGGAAACCTCTTTTAACATTCAGAAGCCATGAAAATATGGATTTTGCACTAAATTTTGCTCAGATATGTAGTTGATTTATCCCAGTTGACAGAGTAGCTGTGGTCAAAAGAGCTATAGTAATTGTTTCTATACTTTTGTTGCAAAGGAAGTGGGAATTTAAAATGCATTATACGGTCAATAAAAGAGTTCTAAGCTAATGCATTACACATTTACATTTTCTGCATGTTAGAGCCCATAGTAACAGTTTCTGTAGTTCATTTGTTAAGTCATTAAATATGGTAACTAGTTTGTGTGTCTGAACTCAAAGGAGCATGAGGAAGAATTTCCTGTCCTGAGTGCAGTGAGGGTATAGGTGGTTGAGAAGCATAGGGAAATGGTGAAAAATGTTTTGTTTTGACAGCTATTTCACAGTGTTTATGACAACCAAGCTATATTTAATAGCTGTTGTAACTTATGGCACTATAGTTGATAATGATAGGATTAAGAGGGATTTCTTTTTTCAGATACACATATGCGAAGCACGTGCTATGGTGGCTACAAGAGAGGGCAATGTGTGAGACCATTAACCGGTGCAGTTACAAAATCGGAATGTTGTTGTGCCAGCACTGACTATGCCTTTGGGGAGCCTTGTCAACCCTGTCCAGCACAAAATTCAGGTATGGAATATTTACTGGTACTTATTCTAATGTAAGCTTTATGTCAATAAGCTGTTTTTAGGAAGGTAAAATACAGCTTTGTGTTAACATCCCATCTAAAAACCGGAGAATTATGTTGTCATACAACATGTTAAGTATTTTGAGCAATCTGCTATTTTGAATATTGGAATAGCATAGGAGAGAATTTTTTGAGGTAACAGTAAATGCCAATATCTGATTGAAAGTCATTACACACATGAAAACAGATTGTCACACACAAAACCCTGCTTTGATAGATGTGGATTACTAAAAGTATAATTTTGATCTCAAATCATTAATGGAACCATCTTGAGTAATTCATGCATTCAAATCCTTTTGTACACCTGTCAGTCACATATTTGCTGTCTGAATTCTGTATCACCCCAGTGGTCTGAAATTGTTTATACAGTAACTAGACTTTGGATAGTCAGGGCAAAACAAAAGCCTGATTAAGACGGTTGAGAATATTTGAGTCTCTCAGCAAAATCCCCACCAAGCGTTGTTGTCTGGAACATAGTTGCACTCTGGCAAGACAGCAATCCTAATCATTCTCATGGGCAGAATCTGCTTTTAGGCAAGCACTTCTTCCAAGAAGACTATGCTGACGCAGTCCTTGTCCTGAAGCCAATAAATAAAGAGACTCTGGTTTTGTGGAGGTGACTGCAGGGTGATAGTTTGAAGCACAACTTTGTCAAGTGATTCTTTGCACTCAGCAAATTTGTTGTTGCATATAAACCAAATAAGCCATTTGATAAGTAGTTCTAAAGCATCTCACACTAACTTGGTACCTGCTTTGTAGGCCAGAAATGTATTTTAAATCTCAGTTTTAACTGATAGCTTTATGAAAAGCATTAGAGACATGAGCAATTGGAACAGATTAGGCTTGTTGAGCTGATCAGAGCTCTTCAGCAAGAGCTTGCTGCCACCATTTTATAATGTGCCATGTTATTTAGAATAGCAAAACACCATGGGAATGTTAGCAGAATAGGAAGGAGCCTTTCCAGCAGCCTCTGTTCAAATCAATAGGCCCTTCTTTCTGTACAGTAGAGTTGAAATCTTTGGATTTAAATGTTGGACTCTGTATCATTGACTTCTGTTTTATATTTTAATTACTTTAACAGAACATTTACACATGTGGAAGCTGTTTTTCTTGTGTTGTTTTGCCCACCTTCTCAGCTGTTTAAAACAAAAAAAAAAAGCCATCTCACAAAGGGTGAAGTGCAGCATTTCTTTGGGAGTTGACTTGGAGAAGAAAGGAGAAATTTTTTTACAGAGTAGCATTGCATCAGAGAAATTTAAAAGAATTCCTGAAATGAAGACACTTGTTGCTCTGTTCTCCTCAGAAACTCTCTGCAGAAGTTCCTACCATTTGAGAATAATAGTTGTGCTGATGCATGTCCAGAGCAGGTCTGCTTTCACATAAGTTGGCAGTGATTAATTGATTCAAGCAGCAGTATGTGCTGTGTGTGTATCTACATGGATATTGAATCCCTTTGGGCACAATGTAGACATATATGGTTTGCCCAGGATTAGGTCCTTTCTCTTGCAAAGTCCCGTTGTAAACTGTGTAATGCAGAATATCCTTGTAACAGTTGATTTTGGGTGAATTGATTCCACTTATCAGTTCATTTTACAAGTCAGAAGTACAGCCTTCTGAATTCATATTAACCTGCTGATTATGATACGACTGGGAGGTGTTTTGCATATGATTTTCTTGAAGAGAAAACAGCTGTTCAATAAATATAAAAATGTTTTTTAACAGTAGTGTAATTATTTTACAAGGAGTAATGTCTTTAAACTAAAAGAGGGTAGATTTAGATTAGATAGTCAGAAGAAATTCCTTACTATGAGGGTGGTGAGGCACTGGAACAGGTTGCCCTGTGGATTCCCCATACCTGGGAAGTGTTTAAGATGAGGTTGGTTGGGGCTTTGAGCAACCTGGTCTAGTGGGAGGTGTCCCCTCCCATGGCAGGGGAGTTGGAATTAGATGATCTTTAAGGTCCCTTCCAACCCAAACCATTCTATTTTGACTGTTCATAAAGTGCAACTGTATTGAAAAACACTGACCTATCTGTTTACAGGTAGTCCTGATGTGGATGTGGTTGTTTAGCTTCCTCTGTCAAGTGGTCTGAACTCAAAAGGACTTGAACCCACCATTCACTGAAACATTTGAGAAAATTTGATACATTTTTTTTTTTAAGGATAGCAGATTCTTGATTTGCAGACGCTCCTACTAAATGGAGTTAAATATGGTCTAGATTTATGGGAAAACTTCTTCTGTTTTTCAATCACTTTGAGCGTGCACTTTGAGCAAGGACTGGGACATATGAATACTGGAGAATCTTGCTGTGAAGACGTTATGATTTATTTATGTAGGAAGGCCATGATGAAGCTCATGTCTATTCCTGAATGCCTTGGTTCAGCATTTGAAGTTTTTACTCATTCATCTTCATCAGCAGATGCAGACCCCGAATCTGCTAAAATGTTTCACAGGTTCAGAACATTGGGAGGATATTCATGTGTTTGGAATTGAAAGGCATGTTATTTAATTGGAGTAATTAATTGGCATGTTGTAAATGATGAAGCTGAAAGCAATGAGCTGAGAAAGAGTATGCCAGTAAGTATTTTCATATTTTTTCCAGCTGAATATCAGGCTCTGTGCAGTAGTGGAACTGGCATGACAGCAGGAGGAAATGGTAAGATCACCTTATGTAGTTTCAAAATATGGAAGTTCTGGCTGAAAGCATGACTTTGATATCCTTGATTAGTTAGACACGCTGGGTGGGATGATGGCTGGAAAGAGTGGGAGGAAGGCTTATCTAGGTGGATGTTTGCAACAGAAGAATAGATGAATTTAGGATAAAATAAGTGGAGCATGCCATTTCATCAGTGTGCCCTCTCTTTTTATGCCATTCAATGTATGTGAGTGCTGTTATAGAATAGTGGCAAATCTGTGAATAGTGTCATTACATACATGACTTAGAAATCTTATCTGTAAGTCATATTTACAGTTTTTAATTGAAATTGACCTGAAGAATAAAGCCATGTTGAACATTGAGCTTGCTCATGTATTTTCATCTCACTCACAAATACCTGGCTAACAGACCTTGGTTGATAATTACAAAGAAGGAACAGATGATTACAATCACAGCTTTGTAGTTGTACAACTGAAATTGCAAACCTTATGCCAGTCAATACTCACTAATAGAATTGCTGCCAGCAGAGAGGGAAGAGCATTCAGAAGGGAAGGATGTTCATGCTCTCGGGAGTGATGACATCTGGAAATGCTGTGAATCAGAGAATATGAATATGGGGTGCTATTAGTACCTGTGCATCTATAAACATAAGAGCCCAGTTTGTATCTACAGTTGCAAGTTTTTAAAATGTTTGTGGGCTAGAAATGGTCTTAAATCAGTGTAAAAGGGATATTTTTTTGTCTTGAACATGAATATTTAGGTGTGAATTTGCTAATCAGAACTACATGATTAAAAATATGGAATGGCCAATGTTAGTGATATTGAAAATATATCTTATTCTAGTTTGGAGAATGAAAAGGGGGAACCTCCACAGTTCTCAACAATTGACTTTTTTTTTTTTTTTAAACATTTATGTAGATATTAATGAGTGCTTACTGGATACTGATCTCTGTCCCAATGGAAGGTGTGAGAATCTGCATGGAACATACAAATGTATTTGTAACCCTGGGTATGAAGTGGATTCAACTGGGAAAAACTGCATTGGTATGAAATGTCTTATTTTTCATTTTGAAGTTTGCTTGTGTATATCCTTCTTTGCCATTTTCTTCAGTGTTTCATCAGATGCAGTAGCTGCTCTTCTGGATGTTTTTGCTAAATTTTATTAGTTTAATTTTGGTGCTTTGGTGCTTTACATTGCTTATAAAGTCCTCCGGTGTAAAAGTGTAAATGACCATTGCTACCAATGACCTGAATTGCTGGCAGTTCAGATAAGTCCCTTAAATATGTGCTCCATGGCACCACTGTTTCTCCAAATAAAAAGCAGCTGGATCCTGCTATTGCAGTGCACCATGGGAGAGATCTAGGATCACCAGTGTGGTAGGTCCCTCCAAGAGCAGGGTATTTATGTAAAACTTATAATAGATCTTAAGAAGATGAGTATACCATATGCTACAGAAAACTTCTGTGATTTCCGCCAGTTCTGACTTTGGGGAAAATTCCCTTTCAACTTTCTGACAGGGCTAAGTTTACTGGTCAGATGCAGGAAAATTGATGAAAGCACTAGCAGACTCTGTATGCTGTCTCTAGCTATGGCTTATTTCCTGTGCTGTGCAAGTGAGAAAAAAAAAAAAGACAAATTTTTCATCACAGAAAAAGTGAAATAAATTGGTCACCTCTACAGGAACAACAGCAGAAGCACTGCAGTATGAGATTAAAAGAATTCAAATAAATAGTAGTTCAGCCTCTTCTCATGCTGTCAAGGATGTTGAAAGAAAAGGTCAGATACCTACAGACTCCTATTAGAAATTTTAGTTCTGTGAATTGTCTTGTTCCACTTAACAGAACCATCAAAAGCACATTACTTAAAAAGTTTCAAATTCCTTTCTTCCACTCCTGCGTTGGTGCATTGTTCCAGAATGTCTTTATACAATTGGTTACAAATTTCTTCTAGGCTCCTGTTAAAAGTTGTGACCATTTTATGACCAGTTGATGTTGTACTAATATTATCCTTTGACATAGCACCATGTGTCAGCACTTATCCCCAAAGTATTTCTAAAGAATCATCGTATCCTTTCTCAAACTCTGTTGCATAAACGACTATCCAAATTAATGAATTTGGTCATTTCATAAAAGCAAAGACTACAGCTTTGTATTGCATACAACTGATCCAACCATTATACAGTCTTCTGATGAGGTCCAACCAATGTCTTAAACAGTGGTGCCAGCACTTCTCCATCGCCCCTAGAAAAGTCCTACCTGAACTGATTTTGGAGTGAATTACTCTTTTCTAAAACATGTTATACTTGGGGATTAAAGTCAGCCTCTAACTGGAAGATACACTCAGAGCTCTCTCTCCTCTATTGCCTTCAGTTTATGAGTTTTGTTTTAAAGCATGTTATTGTTACTGGCCCCAAAGTTTTCAAACATTGGTGATTGTATTTTATTTTTTTTACATTGTCAAGCTTAATTGAATTGCACGATTGAAAGAATTGCATGATTGTCTGTGTTAGCAATAACTTCCAGTGTAGTGTTGTCCATAGTTTTTGATGCAATTCATTTTTTATTTCTACATGGCAATGAATAGAACCATGACTCATCCTTGAAAAACATTGCTAATATCATCTCTCCATTGTGATGACTCTCTTTTTTAATATAACCTACTGTAATCTCTCCTTCAGCCAGATCTGAATCCACCTTAAAGTTCAAAAGTTTCTTCCTGTTGTCTTCAGCTTACATAATAATTTTATTTTGGTTCTGTATTCTCTATTTAAGTCTAAATAGCTAAAGTCATCTCTGTTATTCCAGTCTAAACTATCCACTATCTTGTTAAAAAAAAAAATAAAAAAATCTGAGTTGATCTTTGATAAAAGTCATGATGTAATTCATCCCATTTTCCCATTTGCTGCTTTGGCTTTGATTATCCATGTCCCATTTCAGAGTCTACCTCTAGCTTATGGCATCCCTTCTCTTCTCCCCATCCATCTGTGACTTTTCCAGCTGCTCCCCAGCCCACCCTGCTGCAGCCCACATCCATGCTCTATCACAGCTGTTTCCCATTCCTCCATAATGTTCTACCTGGCCCCCTCTCAATTTTTCTGAACTCCTGTGAAGCTTCCCACATGGTCTGCTTTATTCTGCAAATCTCCCTGCTTTTCCTAGCACTTCTGCTGTTCCCAGCTGCTGAGCTGACCCTCTGAGTTTTCCCATCTCTCAACACTTTCTGAGGCCTATCTGACTTAGTCAATTGTTCCTGTCTGCTCTCAGAGTCTCTCCTGATCTTCACCTGCCATTCATGGCCCATTGCCACCTTCTTGCAACTTCTCTCTCATGACCACAGCTCTTCCAAAGATTTCCTAAGGGCTCTTGAAATTTTGCACTGGCATTTCTATTGAAAATTTTCAACTCTGAAACAAGTGTAGACTCACATTGGCCTTATTAACCGTAACATCTAAGACAGTCAGAGCAGACTTGGAAAAATGGTGATTTAAGGACCAGGATGACCAGCAAATCTTTCCAAACCAATCATCTCATTTTTTTTCATGAGTGTGGGGGCTGTTGTTCAGGGAATCAAGAGACTGCGTAGAGCTATTCCACAATAAAGGCAAGACAAAAATGTGATTCCCAGCTTTATTTTAAACAGTGCTGCGGCTGTCACATATTATGAATTCATGTAGAAGGAAAGTATGAGCACTTATGAAAGCAAAATAGCCTCCTAAATAGTAAAGCATGGGAAAAGCTCAACAAAGAAGCTTTTTGGGGCATTTTCCCTATTTAAAAGCAAAACAAAAACATTAATTTTTCTCTAGGTAATATTTGTGCGGTTTGAATTCATATAACTTACTGTTTCCATTATTTTAACAAGTTTTCATGAAGAAGGAAGGTGAAGGAAGTGGGGTCTTCAGTATTGGAGTGGTCATTTCCATTTGAAATAATTCCAAGTCTGTTGTTTACTAAAAAGTCTAGAAATCTATTTAGTGTTTTTGGAAAACAGTGCAAGGCATGTGTATGAGTATTCTCTGTCTCCCTTTTATTTCCTTGTCTCCACATACACAAAATGTAATAAAATGTGGCTGTGAGGAGGGGAATTTTGTCTTGGCTTCTAGTCCAGGAATGTTTTCTTTTGTAAAAAAATGTTGATTTTCATTACAGACATTGATGAATGTGCACTGAACATGCTGCTTTGTGACAATGGGCAATGCAGAAATACCCCTGGGAGTTTCACCTGCACTTGTCCCAAAGGATTTGTATACACACCAGACCTAAAAACATGTGAAGGTAATTGTGAAGGCACTTCATTTTATTTTAGTTTGATTCACAGAGATTTTTTTGGGGTTGTGTCAGAAATACTTTGAATCTTGATAAGGATATAACATGTAGAACTTGAGAGGAAAAAAAAAAAGCAAAAAACACAAAACAATCATAGGGAAATAATATGGGAAAGTAGGGGAAAGAGGAGAGACAAAACCGAAGTTTTATGTAACCTTGTGGAATAGCCTATATCAGGTCTGCACTAGCATTCTCCTTATTGGCTACCACCAGCGGGCCTGCACTGTGCCAGGAGTGAAAAAAATGTGAAAACCGCCAGGTTTTACAAATCTTTTCTCTCTTGGAGAACAAAAAGCTAGATGGGTCCTTGTGTGAATCCTTTTTGAGCCACAGACAGGATGTGCATCAAATCACTTAACACAGTCTACCAACTCAAAACAGGATAGTAGCTGGATGTCACAGAAAAATGAGGTGCTTCTGCTGAGTTCAATGTTTTAATGCTTTCATGTGTTAGTGTGTCTTTAGGGCACATGCATCATTAGCCTGCTGTGAAGAACTATATAACTGAAACACAAAATATGAGGAAAACCTATCATGAGGAAAGCTGCTTCCATTTTTACCCAAGCTGAAAAAGGCTATATGTATTTTTGTTAATGTTTCCTGGCACTAATAGCAGTGTGTTTCTCTTCTAGATATTGACGAGTGTGAATCTAACCCCTGCGTTAATGGGGTATGCAAAAACACGCCAGGCTCTTTTGCTTGTGAATGTTCTCCTGAAAGTACTTTGGATACAACAAGAACTATCTGCATAGGTATTTATTTTTCTGAAAAATTTATGTTTGCTGGTAGAAAATGTCCAATGACATAAAAGCAGTGTACACCAAGTATAGAAAAAACCTCTAAAATTACTTTTGTAGATATGTTTAGTAGAAAATGTTCCAGAAACAATGTTAAAGTGTTTGTTTTCACCATTACTATGGGTACCTAAAGTGTGACTAGCACATAGGAGCATGGTGTGCTTTCATGTCAAATTTGAAAGAGATGAAAATTCTTCTAACATACATGGGAATGATCAGACCTGATCAGAATGGTCTTCAGGACTATGCTCACCCACTTCAGCCCTCCTGCAAGAGGGGTGGACATGTGCTCCTTAAGATCTTCTCTCTAGAAAGGCCACTTTTTGATTTGAGGTGGAGCATAGGTAAGTTGTGTTCAGTCCAGACTAGCTCTAGAGCAGACAGACAATGCTGTGACTCATATACTATGTGGGCTCATAATTTATCCCCGAGTTGGTCTGGAGTGACAATAATTTATAGCTGTTGCCTAGTCAGCAAGGAAAATTATGGAGCTATGGTTCTGGGTGGTCCTCAGCTGTCTCCTGCCGCTTCCTAGATGGGAAGATCAGATATCCAGACTGGAGTATCTTATAGATTAATGGAGGATCTAGAAGATGTTCGTATCTACCCCGTTCTGCATGTGCCTCAGATCTGAATCATAAAAAAAATTATGGCGACTCAGGTCTTGAATGGTGTTGAGATATTCCCATATGTTAAGGTTAATAAGCATAAATTAGGACTTGCAAGGGCTCTTTGCTGGGATGATTACAGGCTGTACTTCAGCATTGAGAAGGATAAATTAAGATCTTTTAAAATAAATTCAGATCTGATGTGTTGAGTTAGAATGAAAGGATGATTCTTTTTCATGGTTAAATTGAGATGTATTTTCAAATATATTCATGTATAATTCTAAACAATGTGCATGACAATACCTTGTTTTTTTCCTAACAGAAACTGTTAAGGGTACCTGTTGGCAGAACATAGTTGATGGAAGATGTGAAATAAATATCAATGGAGCAACTCTGAAGTCCCAGTGCTGTTCCTCACTAGGTGCTGCTTGGGGTAGCCCATGTACACCGTGTGAACGAGGTAACACTCTTCATTTATTCTCTTAAAATTCTCATTCACAGCTCTTGTATCTCACAGATGTGACATTACAAGAGCCTTCCCATCTTACTTGAATTCATGAATAAAGTAACATTGCAAGCAAGGGAATAAGCTTAAAAAGGCAAGCTTGTTTAAACCATCTAGCTATGAAATCCTTGGCATAACCCTTTAGTGCCTAGAACAAGGATGATGGCCATCTAGGCACCAGTGCCACATTAAATAAATAAATAAAATAAGGTAGTAAGACTGGTTTTATTCTCAATCAATCCATAAAATTTTAGAAGACAGGGAAACTGTTCTTTGTCTTCTATAGCCTTGCTTTATTTTGAGAAGGTGGCATAGTGTAACAAATAGTATATATCCTCAGGAACCTAGGATTTTTCCTTGTTCTGAGGCTGGTCCACATTATTGTCATAGAACTTTGGCCACAGGCCAGATAAATAACTTTACTGTTTCTCTTGTACAACACTTATTCCTTATTCAGTCTGAAAAAGGGATGACTTAATATTGAGAGGTGGCATGTAATTATACAAGGCTCTAACATTGGCTTTTATAGTAAACATTTTACAAAATTAAATTCTTAAAGGAAGGGACCACACCTACAGTCTGTAACTTGCAGCATTACTTTAGCATGGTTTGTCATAATAAGTGATCTAAAGTTCTTAACGATGTAGCAATTGATGCATGTTCCCCAGAGCTCCCAAGAAAATGTTTGCAACAAATGGATCTTTGGTGTGGTAATGGAGGGAGGAGAGGGAGTAGCCCTTGTTATTATACTCTGTAGATTAACTGATTATCTAGAGAATCATATGGTTGATCAAGCAGTGAGTTGAGGTGTCTGCATATTCACTTCATCACAATTTGCTTGACTGAACTGTGGAATGAGCTGGGAACCTAGGGATGAGATGATGATTGCACAAATGTGTATGGGTTGATACTTAGACACACTGAAAGCTGCTAGTTTGCTCAAGTCATCAATTAATTCATCCTTTATAACTTAGCAGAATTCATCCTCATCTATCAGTGATAAATAGAGCTGTAATATGCTGAGACCAGATTAAATGAATTAATTGATTTGAATAAAGCAGGAATAATATAACCACTCTGTGGTTAGCTAGCTAAGACATGTTGGAGGTAAAAGAGGATAATGGCTGACACTTTACATAGTTTATGTAGTTGCCCCATCTTGTCTCCTTATTTTTCAGAAAATACTGATATTGTCTAAGTACTCAGACCTCTCACAGCAATAAACTTGATGTAATATTTCACATGATCATTTTTGCACAAGAGGTTAACAGTGAGTTTTGTACTGTACCATTCTAAAAGTTCATTTTTGTTCGTTTTACAGACCCAATATGCCAAAAGGGATATTCAAGAATAAGAGGAACATTATGTGAAGGTATTTATTGTTGCCTTAACATAAATCAGAGCTTGAATGAAAAAAAACGCCAGTGTTTTGAGTTAAGCAGTTAATTTAGCGTAGAGGAACATTATGCCAAATTCTTACCTCGTATAATTCCATTGACTTCATTAAAGTTATGTCAGGGTTGAAATTGTTTTCAGTTTTTTTAACATTCCTACATATAGTTTATCTCAAAGTACACACTTGAAAATACAGTATCTATGAGTATAAGGAGATGGTTCTCTCTTCAAATACTATTAACTGAGTAACCTATTCAGGCAAAATATGCAATAAAACATGGCATTATTGATACAGTGGTATGCAAAGCCATTACTATGCTGTAGAAAAAGAATGTTTAAAGACTGTATTTCAAATGAAAGCTTTTTTTCTTAACCTTGGCTTTCTTCCATTAACATTATATTAAATCAGAAATGTTCCAAAGCATAGTTATTGTCTTATAAAAAATGGGCATCAGGACACAGTTAAACTTTGGTTAAAGAACAGGCTGAACATTTTTTAAATGTGTAGCTTTTTGCTCAGTATGAGATGACTCTATACTATTCTGTGAGAATTGAAGGTCCCACCCTATTTCATCTTCATCTGAATTGATTTGAACCCCTGGCAAAGTACTGCATAGTTCCATAATATGCAGAAGCTCAGAGAGTCTCAAACTGCTGTGGGTCATCCTGACTGACAACATCTGACATGACACTGCAGTTAAAATATTTTTTAAAAATTACTCCCATATGTAGCTTCCATAAAGAAACATTTTTTTTCCTTAACAAAAAAGAAAACAAAACAACAACAAAAAAGAAAGAGGAACACCCTCACACATATTCCTTGCTTTCCAAATGATGACTGAATACTTTGGCACGTCCATGCTGCAGACCCACTGTACACAACTTTTCTGACCTCAGCAACACTTTTTGGAGTGTGTAAGTAAAAGAAAAGGAAAAAAAAAAAAAAGTGGCCCCACCTTTCTCTATTCACAAGGAAAGTCTTAGAACATTTTCAACACTGTTGGGATGGAAAGTTTATCCTTCCAAGATGTAGACATAACTGTTTTCAGCATTTTCTTTACCAGCACTTTGGATTTACATCTATTACATGCTTTAATCTTTCTGATTTCAGTGGGACCTGGATAGTCCCAGATTCTTCTGAGTACTTTCCCCTGGTTTTAACATACTAAAGCGGTATTTGGGTTTCAACCAGTGTAAGCATTTTTCAAGACAAGGGAAGAGCTCAGGGAAATTTACTGGCAAGTGAGAGACAGGGCAAGAGAGTAAGTTTTGTTCGTAAAAGGTGATAGTTCTCCCATACATAGTCCATGTAAGATTAGTAACGGGCCTTGTGCAAGGAAATAAGCAAACTAAATTGGCAGTGTTCCTCGAGTTTACGGGTGAGCCCTGAAGTTGTCAGCTGAAATATTGTTCACAGGCTGTGATCTGTGTTTCAGTGGTTTCAGATAGTCTGTTGGCTTTACTTCCTGCCTCCTAGTTGATGTGGACCTTTTAGCTATAATATCTAGTCAAGGGCAGAGGCCACTGATGTCCCCTCCACGTGCATCCTCTACCCTGCACCATGCAGTCAGAGTGTTGCACAGACTCTGTTCACACTAAATTTGTCTGGAAGATGAGTGAGTCCAACCCACCCACTTCTTGATTACTCTCTATACATGAGTGTTCAGCTGTAGACCAGTTGTTCCTTTCTGATTCCTTGTTCTTATCCTCTCCTGTCTTAAAAATTGTTATGCTTCATCTTGGGTCATGTTTAATGTTGGAGGCTTTTTTATAGAGGCAGTTGTGAAGCATATGGTTTTCACAACGGACACTGATGGGAGGACCACATGCTTAGGTTGCTAAACATTTATTTATGCTCAGGCCATGCTAACACAGATAATAAAATTATCCTTTCCCAAAAGTGCCAAATAACAATAAATATGAAAATTGGTAATATTTGAAAATATTTTTCCTCTTTTTTGGGGATGAGTGTGTATGTTTTTTAGTTATTTTAGAGTTTGAATTTCAGTATTCATAGGAACAGCAAATATCAACATGTAATATTCCTAATCATCAACTTTTGTCTGTAATTAATTGATTCTGGCTGACTTGCATAGGAAATCCTAAATATTTGCAGTTTTGTCAGGCCATATAAACTGTTGTGGCTTTGTATTTTATCCTAAAACACAAACATTAGAATGTTAATATTTTTTCTGACCTGTTAATGTTTAGCATGCTAGTGATTACATTTATTCACACTTCCATTGGAAATAGATGTAAATGAATGTGAGGTGTTTCCTGGAGTCTGTACCAATGGGCAGTGTGTCAATACCTTGGGATCGTTTGTTTGCCAGTGCCCCAGTGGAATGACTTTAGATGCTTCTGGACGGACGTGTCTTGGTAGGTATTAATTCCATTTACAGGTCTACTAGGGAAAAGCAAATCTATGTACTGAGAAAATAGATTTATGCTGCACGTTTTCTTACAAATAAGGAAAATTATTTTTGTCCACATATGTCATTTTCAAGTGGAATCGATCAAGGACATGAACTCTGTTCAGCTGGAATATGAACAGATTCCAGTGGTAATATCTAAAGCCCATCACCATCTGCTGGCTGGTGAATGGCATAGATTTGGTTCCAGATTGTTCATCTGACAAATCCCTACAGCTCATCCATGCCCCTAGCACTCTTCATCGTCAGTCCCACCAAGGTTGGAAGGGTGGTGTTGGGACCACTGTTGCCAGGACCAAGGCTTCTGAGGAGAGCTGTGGTGTTGGTAGCCACAGTGTACGTATTAATGGGGAGTGCAACAGAATATCAAAGTTTTGTATGCAGTCCATACAAAGCACATCTGTTCCTTTATAATGGCTATAATGCCTAAGATTTGTCTCAGAACGAGGAATAGCTTGTATTGATTAAAGGTTTACCATACCTTACATAGGTATGGTAAGCTGAAATGCTTAAAACCCTTTTCTGAGCCTAAATGTATTTCAAGTGTTGAGCACCGTTTTAGAGAAAACATTAAACTTATTTCAGTTGTTAATTTTCAAGTTTAGTGTTCATATTTTGCTGTTAGGAGCTGTGCAGTAGGGTTAGTATGCCCCATGAGTCCTCAAAAGCACAGAGCAAACTGTCTTGAGAAGGGATTCTGGAGATTCCTCTGCAGTGAACTAAATTTTCTTTTTCTCTCTCAACATATCGTTCATTTGGCCAACAGACATTCGCTTGGAGAGTTGCTACCTGCAGCATGAAGATGAGCAATGCACTTTACAAATACCAGGCCGACATCGAATGGATGCTTGCTGCTGTTCTGTGGGGGCAGCATGGGGCTTTGAGTGTGAGGAATGTCCTCTGAAGGGATCGCCAGAATTTGAAGCTCTTTGTCCCAGAGGATCTGGATTCTCTACGAAGATAGAGATTACTGGGAAACCTTTTTCTAAAGGTATCTGATGTGTTTGTGGTTCTTTGCTTCCAAGTTCTGCTGCCTTTTCCTTTTACTCTTCTCTTGTTCAATTCCTGGGGGTTTGAAAATTTCAGTGGTAGTTAGGCACTTCAGTCGCCTTGAGGCACATTTGCAAATCCCATTAGATTTCATGGAAAGTAAGGCCAGAATAAAACATAAGATCGTTTAGGCTGTGTCACAGACCATTAAATACTATATTATACTGCAGCCTCAAAATACTAAATCTCTTTCTCTACTAGAGAGGTTAAATTGTGCATGACTGTGCCTCCTGTGATGCATCTAATGGCATCTCTGGCTGATGGAATAGTTTTGAAAACCTGGCACCTCATAATACAAGAAACTGGAACTAACTGCGCAGTTAGCTTTGGACATGTTCTAAGAGCAGAGTCTTTCTTACCTGTGCAGGGTATGGGAACTTCAATTTTACTGTGGAGCAAGCAAGGGAGGGTGAAAAATAGTGGCTCCACAAGAAATTACCAAAAGAAATAGAGAAAAATGTTTCCAGCATGATAACTTAAGTGAGCAGAATTGAATTTACTGTAAACTTAGTCTTGTTATGATTGTGCTTGGTAAACTTCCAGCATTAATGGGAATCACACAGTGACACCCTGGCGTCATGTGTTGAAAGCCATCTTTGCAGCGTTACCAGTGGGATTAAGCTAGACAATATCAGAAGCACAACTGAATGTGAATATGTTTAAAAAAAAGACAGTTACCAAAACCTAAATATGTTGAAGTTTTAAAGGATGGGAAAATATATATGAATGACAATTGTTGTTAATAGTTTCAGTCTTAGCTTTATAAACATTTGCTAAGCCATTAATTATCCATAAAGACGTGAGACATGCTGTTATTTATGCTCATATGTTCTGTGACTCATGAAAGTCACATTTTTTTCTCAGAAACTAGCAGATAGAACCACTAGCAGTGGTTCTTTTGGAAGCTTCCTTTGCCCTTGTAGGTTTGATCCTCCATCCATTCAAATCGATGTCTCCTTCAGTGAGCTGCAATTAGATCCTGTAGGACAAAGGAAGAATAAGACAATACCCTTTTATGGCGAAAAGTGCTATATGCGGTTCTACTGCTTAGTGTCTGTATTGGTGGTTAGGTGGAAGGCACTATCGGTTTATGTAGTATGGCTGACAAGTTTCCCAAAAGGAGAGATAATTATCACATGAAAGAATGATCTCTGAAGTCAATGTTGTTCTTTTATGTGCAGTTTTTGTATGAACGGATAATATCATAAATTCTTATAATGAAATCTGTGCACAGGGAGCTAAGGGGAGTGAGAAATGTGGCTTTTTTAAGAGAATACATCATCAAGCTCTTGCATGACCTTTCCCCTCTTTCTCAGACATTCCCTCTTTGAGGACAAGAAGCATGAAATCTATGCAGTGCTTGAATACCCTTGCACTGAACAGAGGTCTTCCTTAGCACCTTAGTTACACTACAGATTCTGTGAAATAAAGGATACTTACCTCTCTGTAAATCTCTTCCAAAGTCTGTTGTTAAAGATAATATATTTGCTTATGAATGCTTGTTGTTACATTGAGGGAGGTGATGAAAGGTTGCATGTATAAATTGCAGTTGGCTTCTTATTGCAGAATTTACATTTTTACTAACCTGTCCTTCTTGAAGTTTTTGGACATTTTGCTAGCTCACTTGACAGTCAAATGCCTAATCTGTTTCATTTTTAGATATCAACGAATGTAAAATGGTCCCCAGCCTTTGTACCCATGGAAAATGCAGAAACACCATTGGCAGTTTCAAGTGTAGATGTGATAGTGGATTTGCCCTTGATTCTGAAGAGAGGAATTGCACAGGTAAACTGCATAGACATCTCTCATAACTTTGATTTGGAAAAGGAGAAGCTGGACTACTTCGAAAATACTGTGAATGTTCTTTCGTGTTACAGATATCGATGAATGCCGCATCTCTCCTGATCTTTGTGGCCAAGGCATCTGTGTCAATACTCCTGGGGACTTCGAATGTGAATGTTTTGAAGGCTATGAAAGTGGATTTATGATGATGAAAAACTGCATGGGTATGTTTTTAAAGACCATAGATGTGCAGTAGTATTCTACGTATGTTTTATTTTTGTGAAGCAATCAGGTTATTTTAAAGGCCTGATTGTGCCTTGATTTAGATCTCTCTCGTTTTTGAGTCTTGCTTTAGCTTGCTTTAATTTGGTTTCCACCCCAAACACGAATTTCCTATTTCTGTAGGATGCCAAAGCATAAATGTGCAAGGCTCAGGATTTTAGGGGGTTAAATTTATCTCTGGTGAGTGGGATACAATCCTGAACTCTGAAGTTAAAGCAGATTTAAGGAATGACTAGCTGTAGCAAAGGCTCCAGCATCAATCTGGGCTGATGGAACTGGGAGGGGAAGAAGACTAAGGGGACAGATGGACTCGGTCAGGACAGAGAAAAATTTTTCTTGGTCTGCAGTGATCACCTCCCCTGGCACACGTCAGTGAGGGGAGTAGGAGGTGGCATACAGGGGCTGTGTGAGTACGGTGTGTGGAGCAGTCCCATGCCTTGTCTTAACACGTGTTTTGGACCCCTGGGGAGCGTAGCAGGGTCAGCACCTGGAAAGGCGTTGGGTAAGGAGGAGATGCGTAGGTATGCTCACGAGAGGAACAATGCTGGGGCATTGTTAGGGCTGCTGCTGGGGCATTGCCAGGGTTGGTGCTTTGGCAGTGCTGATCCCTGTGGTGATGTGCTTTCCCTTCTCACAGACATCGATGAGTGTCAGCGCAACCCCCTTCTCTGCCGAGGTGGAACCTGCCTCAACACAGAGGGAAGTTTTCAGTGTGATTGTCCTCCAGGCCATCAGATATCACCAAATATTTCTGCATGTATAGGTGAGATATGGAGACAAAATCGATACTGTGCACAGCTCTTTATACAAAATTTTTACCGTGCTAGCTTGTATTGTGTCTGCAATAGTTTCATTTCCATACAGACATAAAAATGTGTTTGTCTTTTTCTTTTGCAACAGACATTAATGAATGTGATCTAAGCACCAACTTGTGCCGAAACGGACATTGTGTCAACCTGATTGGAAAATATCAATGTGCTTGCAACCCTGGATATCAGTCCACACCTGACAAGTTATACTGTGTTGGTAAGGATAAAGTCTACACAAGATGTCTAGTGAGTAGGGAAGATATTTGTAGCTGTGTAAAGACATTTTTAACTGTGATTCAAAAAATATAACAGTGTGTCAGAATAGTATGCAGAAAAAATAAGATGTGCACATCCATTGCTTGAGAGTAGTGAAATTACAGCAGTGCTACAGTTAACTGTAATAGCTTATTTTCTCTCATAAATCAATCACAATGCATAAAATAGCATGCTTTTTTAAATGTCTTAAGACTTCAGATTTTGATTGTGAAGAGGGAATATCTTGTTAATTCCTGAGTTCTACATTTTATTTAAAATCTGCATTCTTGAGAGACATGAAGTAGAATCAAGTGTCTCAACTGAAATTTTTTTCCTTATTTGATCTGCAGTTGTCTCAAATATAGGTTCTTTTCTGTAACTGCTTTCTTAAAGCAACATTTTGTAAATAACATTTAGCTTAAGACATCTATTGTGCACTCTTTTCTTTGCATATATTTTATTGTGTAGTGGAAATGCGTGCAAAAATCCACTGGCTTTAATTCTGCCTAGTAGATTTTTTTTTTCTTAAACCATACCAAAAGTTTGTTGCCTTAATGATGCTGTGGTAACCCAACATTGGTATTTTTATATAAATTATATGTAAAATTTTGTATGTAAAGAGAATGTCATCTCTTTTCCTTCCTGGTTTGCCTGACATTCTTCCTAATGCCTGTATTTGCAAACACTTGTATCTTCAAGGAGTGTGCAAAAGCAAGCGTAGAGGCTGGATTGATGCTGTTCTGGAAAGCTAACTCCAAGTATGTCTGTGAAATGTGTTTTAAAGTAAAAGATACTATGGGTATTAACTGTAATTTTCTCAATTTTAGATATTGACGAGTGCAGCATAATGAATGGTGGCTGTGAGAACTTCTGTACAAACTCCGAGGGCAGCTATGAATGTAGCTGTAAACAAGGCTTTGCACTCATGCCAGACCACAGGACGTGTACTGGTAAGGGAGATTTTTGGAACTCTTCAGCTGAAATGGTTGATTTCAGTATTTTTAAAATGTAACTTCTTTTTAATATTAAAGCTCTTGTAACAAATATACTGTAAAAATACTGTAATTAATGCATGTAAGACAAAGTTCTTTTTCTAAAGTAAACATCTGAATCGCTTTGAAGGGAATTGGATATTAATGATTGCAGAAAGTGTACAAGTTGACAATGAGTTTGGTAGCAAAAGGCAGTAATTTTTTTAGTAGCAGATAAATTTTCTCCCTTAAGCTATAATAGGTAAAAATCTAAAATGTGTTGAAGTTAATGGAAAGAATCATCATAAACATAAGTCAAAATGCCATACGTGTATACCATATGATTATATTGGAGAACAAATAGGCAGAAATGCAGTGTTGTCTGCTCTTAAGCAAGCAAAAAAAAATAATCCTATTTTTAATTCTTTATTTAGTCAAATGCAAGTGTCCTGCATTCATTCAAAACGGAATGACTTTCAGACAAACTGAAATTTGAGTAGTGCGAATCTTTCTTAGGAAACAGCGCTGTTGCACTCTAAACAGAGTTTGTGAGAAAATTGTCATCAGAGCACTGTAATGGCTGGGTGTTCTCCTTTGGGATTCTGGGAGTCATAATCCCAGTATGTGGATTGTACTCGGTGATTTCCACATAGGTTAGTGGAAAGATAATTATTCTCTGCTCTTTTCTTATTTCTTACTGCACAACCACTGAACCGCTGAGGCATGTGAATATCTGCCAGCTGTTTGCCAATTGCATCCAAGAACTCCTTGAAGAGCATGAGAAATATAACAGAGTTAATCCCTTGGAATAGAATTGCCTTTACAGTTGAACAAATTGAGAGTTTTCTATGCTGAATTAGTAGAGAGAACTCACATTTAGAATTTGTAAATATTTATAGACCTCTGACCAGGATCTTATTTACCCTGAGGTCATTCGCTACCATTCCAAAGGATAAAAGAGCCTTAAAGCATGGTTCAATTCAGTTTGCCCCCCATTGAAAGATTACACTGTCACAATGCTGTAAAGTAGCCAATCTTCAGCAAGCATCTGACCCTTGTACAAAGACAGAAATCAACTAGAAAAGTGCAAATTTGACCCTGAAATTAAATATTTCAAAACCTCAAATACTTAAATTAGAAATATTTTGCTTTAGTGAGCAGGGATAGGTCAAGTTTCTTGTGAAGGCAAGTTCATACAAAAACTTGCCAACGGTGCTGTTTTGGGCACTTTTTGAATGCAAAAATAAAAACCATTTGATCAAAATTGTGCCTCAACCAGAATCTGAACCTGACAGGATTAGCAGATAACATGAGAGGGAGGGGAGCAGCAGGGGTCTGTGATCCGCTTTTCTGTTTTCATCTTGGCTTGACTTGGGTACAAATAACACAAGTGCATATTCAGGCAGTCTTAGGGATTTCAAGTCTGCTGGCTAGAAACAGTTCTCCTCTGTTTTAACCCTTCTTGCCCTTAGTCAACCAGAGAAATCTCTAAAACCAAGAACAGAGTGGATCGTTTAGAGCATCTTCCTGCCTATTAAACTAAAAGCTTTGGAATAGAAAACTATCATCTTTCCCTTTTCAGGTTTAAAAAGGGAGGGAGCAATTGTCTTTGCTATGTGGAGGGCACAGGTTCTCAATGTCTTTGACCACTTGAGCATAAAAAAGTCCTTAGAGGTTTGTAGTCAGATCTTAACCTGGGTGAGGAACCATCTGATCTTAGTTGTTAATTTTTACATATTTATATCCAGCCTTGACTCTGAAAAATAAAATTTCATTTACAGGCCAGCCATTAATAGCTGCTAGCTATTCATTTCCATATTCTCCTCTAAGAAAGACTTGGATGCAATAGCTAACATGTAAGGAGGTTTACATAAGTATGCTGATTTCTCTAGGCCTATCCATGTACTTAACACAAAATACCATACTGAATAGATGCCTCACACTCCAACAAATGATTGCATCTGTGGGGAGCTACTGATGTCATGCTAGAACAGGTTGCTATCCCAAATCTAAACGATAATTTTTATCCTCACTTCAAAAACCACTTGATATTATTATAATTCTATGTTTATAGAGAAACTCTGGTATTTCCTGCATACTGTGTTAGATTTTTTTAAAATATAAAATATGAGAATGAATGAAATTCCATTAAGGAATATTGCCAATAGGTAGGATTTGAAGGATGAGACACCAGATTTTCGGTATTATTACAGATCTATCTGAGCATATCCAGGAAAGATTGTAGGTACAATTAGTTGTGAACACAAATAACAGTGATCAAATTTTAGTCAGATGCTTTTTCCTACAGTTTGTGTAGAGACATATTAGCTATGTCTGCACGTGCGTCATGTACGGATAGCAGAAATACTAGATACTTTTGGATATCTAGTCAAACTCTACCCAAGAAAATACCCAGACCACCTTCACCACGCTTTTAGTATCTGAAAATGCTGCATTCTTCTTATGAAGAGAAGTTAATTACATATATAAGTGGATGGTGAATATTCAAAGTCTGCATGCTGAAATTTTGGCCTCTACCCAAACTTAGTGACAAATAAGAAAAAATGTTTTTTGCAACATATTCTACTTTTTGCACAGAATGACTGATTGTACTGTGTTGTATGTTTGTGCAAGGTACATGATTTAGTAGCATTGTGACCTGAGTATGTGAAACACCTATTTTACATTTTCAGTTTGCTCTCTGTGTGAACATGTATTTTATTTTTAACATCATACAGAGCTAGAAGCTATTATGGAATATATTTCCTGATAATTGAGCTATTAAGAATGCTGTTCAGTTCAGTAGTAGGTCAGGTTTGAATTGGTGAGGTTATGCATAAATAATCAGCTCAATTAGGTGAAACAACAGGTTCTTTGTCAGATGATTTTCCCCCAACTGTGAAATCAGTACAGTGACAAGTTAATAAATAAAGCTCTTTATTTGTGTCATTATTATCCCAATTTATAGAGCTTAATTTTGCATGTTAATTCAAATTCCATTCCAAATTAACATTTCCAGGCTAATGTCCATGCCAATGTTATTTGCTCATTAAGATGAACAGGGGTGAGTCAGCCTTCTTCCTTGCAGAAGCTGTGTGTATCCACACAAATATTTGCTGCTAGAAATACAGAAGAATAATGAACATAACGTTTTTAGTTAAAGTGAGTTCATTTTCTGCAGCTGCATAATTACTGCAATCCACAATAGACCAGTCTGATAATGAGTTACACCCTTGCTCTCAGAAGGGGGTTCCTGAATCTTGTCCTTTTTGTGCTGACTTTTTTCCCATGGAATCATTAAGCAGAGTTTCTGATTTTTGTCCTTGCTGGTCTATGTTGGTGCTGATACAGGGAAATTCTAGGGATTTTTACAAGGAACAATGACATAACCCCAGGGACTTTGGAAGATTCCAGACCTTAGCATGGCTGCAATAATATAATAAAGTGTCTGCTTCTGCAGTTGGCCCCAGTCAGTGATGGCCAATTTCATGAATTGAAAAAAACATCTTATATGCTGGAGAATGTAAGTATGTGGCTGAGCTAGCCAGTCTGCTGAAATGCTAAAACAAACAAACAATAAAACAAACCAGCCCACAAAAAAAACCCACCCCACCCAAAAACCACCGTAAAATCTCTTAGTGACATAAATGTATGTGCTGTAATTATTCACATCATGAGCTTGACTGGATCAAGTCACTGTATTTGAATTTGGAGCTTCCATTGACTTCAACAATGATGGATTGTATCTAAAAAGATACAATTATATGTGGCCATGTGATGTGACAAAGGTTCTGTATTTTTTTCTTAGTGACTTTTTTAACTACAAAGCTGGTTCCTGCTCCTGTTGGAGCAAGAGGGGAATGTTTGCCACTGACTTTACCAGGAGATGGCGAGTTTAATCAAGACAGTTTTGCAATATACTGTTCAGGGATTCAATCTTGATTGTGATTACCAGAGCATTAAAATGTTTGCTTGCTGTGGTTACGGTTGGTTGCACTGCATAAAGATAATATATCTAAAGCATGTTTTAATATGATTTTTCCCTGTAGATATTGACGAGTGTGAAGACAATCCTAACATCTGTGATGGAGGCCAGTGCACAAACATCCCAGGAGAATACAGGTGTCTTTGCTATGATGGATTCATGGCATCTGAGGACATGAAGACTTGCGTAGGTAAGTGAAAATATATCTTTTCCTATCTGCTTTAACTAAGGAAAAAAATATTTATTAAGGCACTATTTCCAAGTAGGCAGACAATGGTATTTAAAAGGTATTGCTCTTACACTGCCATTTTGGCCACCTGACCACAGGAATAGCCCTAGTGCACAAGCTATGTTTACCAAATGCGGATGTAATCTCTGTATGTTCCTGTAGATCCCCAGATCAAGTTGGGATGCAGACATGGTGATCTATAATAGTGTATCTCTGGGTCCTCTTCCAATAAGCTTTTATGCAGCTCAGATCAAAGAGGGCTTATAGAAAGGAACTGCTGATGGGTGACACTGGAAAATTTCTGGCAAGGTAAATCATCAGTGCTGATTAAACTTGTCACTATACCAAACTGTGTGCAAGTACTGTGCTTTGGTAGAACAAAGTCAGAAAACAGTTTGAATCCAAAACAAATTTTCACGTTTAAATTAAAAATCTGGAGCATATTTGAGAACCGTTTGTGCAAAACTAGATAATATATGTGTCTGTGTGTGTGTATGCATATGTAGCTGTATAGACACATGCATACATATACATAGAAAGCTTCAATAAATAGTCATAGTCATTCTTTGGACAATACTGCTGATTTTGAGTCTTTAAGGAACCATATCTCAGAGATTTTGCTAGTTACTTTCTAAGAATTTTATTTAATAAATCTTAAATTATGTTTTTTTTAGATGTTAATGAGTGTGATCTGCATCCAAACATTTGTCTGAGTGGAACCTGTGAGAACACAAAAGGCTCATTTATCTGTCATTGTGATATGGGATATTCAGGCAAGAAAGGCACAACTGGTTGCACAGGTACGTTTTAAAGTTAATAGTTAATCTTCAGTTGAACTTGTGATTCTGCATGCCTTTTTAGTTTTTCTAGTGTTCAAAACCTCCTCTCGCTGTGATTCTTTTCACTTACTTGTGTTAAATATTGTAATTCTTACCCAAATTTGCTGCAGTTCTGTGGCACAGCTTTCAGCTTAATGCAGCTTCTGCTGAAATGAGTGATAAAATATGCACTGGGGGCAAAATTGGGCTGACTGTATTGTTGTTAGTCTAAGAGAACAGAAAATGCCATTGGCTGTAATTTGACAGACTGTTGAGGGCCACAGTGGTTTAGGATTAGTTAATTGTATGCTGTGCATGCAAATAACAGGTCTTTTTTCCAAGCGTTATTTTGGCAAACACAAATGGCTTGAAATATGTGTTAAAATATATTTTCAGTTCTTGCAAAGCAGCAACAATACAGCTACCCAACTACATTATATCAGCAAAATCAGAATTTGCATTAATTCATATATTGCCAGCTAACAGAAATGAGGTTCAAATATACAGACTTAAAGGGCATGATATTAATAATCCTAGTGCTGGTGTCTCAAGCCAAGGTGTTGAGAGTCTTAGGCTTTTCCAAAATATGAATGCAAACATATGTTTAATATAATTTTTAATGTAGACTTAGGGTAAACACATTTTTGGCAATGTTTTTGAGACTCTTATTCTTAGTCTGCTCTTATTGTACTGAGTTAATAATATACTTCTGTAAGTGCCCCAGATATATGAGGCTGGTTTTTAACAGCTCTCATAGAACAATCTGAGAACTGAAGTTGTACTTTGCATATTGGATTGCGGATGAATAGCTATGCATTAGTAACAGCTGCCTTTGACTTACGCATGAACTGATCTAAATCCAAGAAAACCCTAATTGTACCCTGTAGACCAATATTTCATTGTTCTTTGTTTCTGCCCTAAATTATGTAAAGATCTTCAGTTCTCTAGACCTGAAATCCCTCATGCTGATCAGTTACACATGGTACAGCTATCACACCGTATAATGAGTGATAGTAAGGAGCTGTCAGGGAAGATGAAACAACTAGTAGAAGGCAAAAGGCAGAGAAAGGTCCTGGAGGCAAGGGAGGAATCTGAGGTATGGCTTCTGGGGAAGTGCCTGGAAACAGACACCATTTTGGCAGCATGTGACACAAGGTAGTGGCAAATGTCCCAATAAATACTCTTTTATTAACAGGGGCGGGGAAATCCCTCCCTCCTGGTTCCAGCCAAGCCTGGCCTCTGAATGGATGCTATCTGCCATGTAGGCTCTTCTCACCGCCTCACATGTACTTACCTTTCTCTCAGCCCATTCTTTGTTTATCCTGGCTATGTGTCAGTGTCCCAGGGAGGATGCTACTCACCAGGACACCTAACTTACGGCAGATGCCATAGAAACCCTCAGTAATTTGAAAGAGGCCAGTGGCCTAAGGAACAAAATGATGAAGTATCAGTTGTGCTGATACAGCTGTGGTGGGACCATACTCAACTCACGAAAATTGTTTGGATTTAAGTAAGTCTTTGGGGAAGGGAGAAAGCAGAGGAGGAATTTCATAGCCTGGTTTCGTGCTGAGGAGACTGTTTGTAGGGACCAAAGCGTAAGAAACAGGTCCCATTGTGCAGATTCTCACATTCTGACTTAGAAAAAGTCTGATTTACTGGTGGAGACTTTTGAATTCCACAGCTCTTGCTTGCATAGCCTAAGTGCCAGAGCTGAATTTCCTAGGCCCAGGTACTAGAACCCATGAGAGCATCCTTCAAGACTTCTTCTGGAGGGACCCTACCAACAGCGCCTTGACACAAGGGCCCAATTCTTGTCGTGCAGACAGTTCAAAAGCATTCACAGTTTTTAGGAACTCCCATGGAAAAAAATTACAAAAATGTGTACAATGCTTTGAATGGGAGGTTCTCTGTTTCATGAGAACAATTAAATAACGTCCTCTGGGTTCCATTACAGTTTTGTCTAAATATTTCAGCTCCCTTGTCATTACTGATTGTTTCCATTTTAACAAATAAACATGTTTTTCACCAATCATGTAACAGTATTCAGAATCCACCCACTGACTTGCATTCCCATCCCACACAGATGTTAGCCTTACCCGCCCCCCCCCCCCCCCCCGCCTTGGTTCTCAGTAAGAATGTGTACAGAGCTTAGTAACAAAAATAAAATTAAAAATGTTTTATACACAAATATACACTGTGAATGCAGGTTTCTGAGGCAAAATGTTACAAATGATGTAATTTCCATTCACAAAGCAAACTGTGGCAAGACTGACCGAGAGCAGTTCATTTTAGATTTTTCTAGGCAAGTAGTGGTTCATAGCCACTAGAGGAAAGATTGCAAAGCTTTACCCTATCCCTGTTCCAGATTGCTGAGTTTTATAACAAATTTATCTGCTTTTTCTGTCAATAAGGTATTCATGTATTTGCGCAGAGATGGAATCCTGTATTGGCACTTGCATTTGGTGATTCATCACTGCTTTGGATGCGGTATTTCACTGTTGATGCAGAGCCTCAGCTTTACTTGCTCTGATATCTTCTCAGAGGAACAAATTCTTCTATGACTCTCTTACACCCATCCTGGCTAGTTATGGCTGTGTGCTCCTGGTGAAACTGTGCTTGGACTGGGTTAGGCTGCTCTTCACAAAGCCAAACTGCGTGAGGTGACCCTGGGGCAGAAGTCACCTGAGATGGTCAGCAGATAAAATGTAGATGTGCTCAAATGGGCAGCTGGGCTTCTCCACAGCAAGCTTGGGGCCATTCTGTGAGGGCCACTCTGGTACTGTTTGGAGAAAGGCTGGTGGAAGGTGTTCAGCCATGGCCTTTGGATGAGATTAGAGGGTTTGGTCCTGAATACTACTTGCTGTCACTCAGTAGTGATGATATTAATGGATAAAGGAGGAGTGTGTGTGTGCTGTTAAATACTTGCATGGCTGAAAATAACACAACTAAAAAGAGAAAGACAGCTGATAAGGTGAAAGGAAGAGGTGAGCCCTGTCATTTGCCCTCAGAAGTAGGTCCATAACACTTTGTGGTGTGTACAATCTGCTTTGCCTTTCTCTTCCTTGCCTTTGGCTTCTGGCCATTAATAATACATTGTGCTTCAGTCTGATGGCACAAGAGAATTCTGGTATCAGTGAAACAAATACATTTCCCGTTATGAATTTGGGAGCTGGCTGTGTCAGGCCAAATACCAAAAGATAATAATATTACGAGGTTGCCTGCCAAATGGGAGTATTACAGAAGGAGTGCATTGTGAGTAGGTGCCTGTCCAGCAACAACATGCTGCACCCCGGGCTGATGATGTAAGGATCAATAGCAGGCTAGACCTGACCCATGGGAAACTCCAGGAGGAGCTTACACTGCAGTATGCTAAACAGAATCCGAGAATGAGTCCAAAAGAAGAAAACAGTTTCACCAAGTACAGAACTCAGAATAGGGGAATTTTTCCATATATGTTTCCACTCATATGTTGAAACGAGTGCTAAGTTGAAATAGAAGACAGAAGTCACTGTCTTCTCCCTTCTGAGAAGCATTCCTTCTTAATAGCTCCTTTTCCTCACCTGATTACATGGGCAGCATCCCAGGAGGAGGAAATGCCTTGTGACTTCCACCAGACGACCAGTCTGGTGGGAATCAGGCCCAGGCTCGAAATACCAGTGGAACGTCAGTGCAATAAAATGCACAGATATATAAAAAAAATTGAGTGCCAAAAAATTAAAAAATCAGAAAATGCTTAAGGGATTTGGATTATTCTTGACAAACAGTACTAATTTATAGGTGAAGACTGAATTAAATTCATGCTTTGCTAAGAGTCTTTATAGGCTATTGAATCCCCAGTGAAATTTAACAGGAAATGTACACGGCGTACCTTGATGCTTTCATGCCCTGTGATGGATATATGAATTGTCATGGGTTAGTGTTTCTTTGTTCAAATACAGAGATTCCTCTGCATTTGGATGTTTCCAGAGTATAGGCAAGAATAAAGTGACTTCTCCCTGTGCTTCTCTCTGGCTGATTTTTAATGATGCACTTACAAACTGCGTGGGGACTCTGTGCAGGTGCTGGCTAGCTGTTTCTTGCGTTTGGCTGACATGTTTGCAATCATAGTGCCAACACAACAGGTATGGGTGAGGCGTATATTTTTGCTGTACATCCATAGCCCTAAACACTTGTACCTCTTTGGTTAATGGGAGAGACGCTTTATTAATTGCCAAAGGCTTGAGAGAAAAAAATATTGGTCCAGAGAACTGAAAGAGCCAACAAAATAGGGTGACTGACAGTTTTTTTTTCCCCATAGTGCTTGGGATTGTTATGATGTCAGATCTGCATATTATTTATCACGCATATTCTCATCTGTTGTAGCAGACAACTCCCTTAGTATTAATGGGAGTTGTGCAATTACAGAGCTGAGAGCATGTGTGCAGCAGGACTGGGGCACAGTGGGACCGGCTGGGGATGCAGTGTCAGTCTTGGATTGGAATGTCTTTGTTTTCCTTGGCTTGTCACAGACTCGTACTGGAGGCAGAAGGAGAAGGTTGATATAAATCAGTGACTCACTCCTTTAGTCTTTAATGAAAATCCCACTGAAGTCAATGGGAATAGGCCATAATTCTGTGAAACATTGACTAGAGCAGCATTCTCCTGTGTGCTCTTTGGGTCGTGATACCTTTACTCAGTCTGAGTAATGCCTTGCTCTTCAAACAATTGCATGAAAATAGTTGGAGCTATTTGAAGAGTGTAGTACTGTTTGTACTGCCATGCAGACAGCACAATCTGGACTCTTGCTTTTATTAAAGATATTTATGTTTAATTAATTTTCCCCTACAGAGCTCAACTTCTCCTTTTTGATTCATTCTGTGAAGTCATAATTCAGTACTTATGGTAACCTAAATCCATATTAAGCTCCAGTATAAGCAGGCATAAATTCCATTGATTTCACTGCCCCATTTACACAGGACTGTGTTTGGTCTGAGATCTCCTCTGCCTTGGAAGTAATTGCAGTGCAATAAATCCAGGCTTATACCTCAGCTGTGCAGTGAAAGGAGAAAATAGGGATTACAGCAGAACAATGTGTGAGTTAAATGCAGATAGCTTTGAAAATAAGTACAATCTGGGAAGAAGCTGGTGATAGTATTATACATGCTTCAATCAGCTTTCATCTAAGTATGTGAAAGCTTTTCCGTACATCAATGAAATAAGCCCAGCAACGTCACTGTGAAGGTAGATGGCATTAGAAAATGTATTTTGCATTCCCTATTTGATATTTACCCAGGTAAAAAGTAGTGAAATCTAATGTGGGTGTGGGTTTTTGTTTTTTTTTTTTGGTGGATAAAAGCTGAAAAGGATTTCAGGATTTTGATCAAAGCAAGTAGAATGGCATTTTAGTGGATGATATCTGATAAAGTTGATCCCGTTATGAATACCCCTGTTTGGATATAGATTTGTGCTCACAACTTTCATCCTGCAGAAGATTCCAAGCTTTTTAGTGTTTGTGGCAAATAGCTGATGGGGGAAAAGGACGGCTGGCATGGGGGAAGGTGTTCAGCTCACAAGCTGTGAGAAAGTGCAGCAGTTGCTTTCTCTTCCACTGGGAGATACTAATGGGGTGCAAACTGTTAGTGGGCCAGTGCAAAATGGGATGGAGTCCACAGTCAGTTTATGTAGAACTAAAAATTGTTTTTAGATTGCCTTAAAATTGAGCCTGAACATGACTTCATTGTGGTGGAGCTGTTGCATGCAAGTTTCTGTTTGTGTTTGCTGGTGGTTTAGAAGAATTCTTGGCAGAAATAACTCAACTGATGATGGTTTTTGTGTTGTTTTGTTGTGCTCCAGAGGGTATAAGGAAGATATTGGTTGTTTCAAAGCATCAAATAATCAAATACAGTGCAATCTTAATGCTAGCTAAAGTTTAACAGTTTGGTTTTAAAAAATCACGTAAAGGTTAAAATATAGAGTGTTTGCCTCAGCTTTTTTATGTCAATGTATACTGTAACTGACCTCTAGAAATTCCTTTTAGTCTTTCCCTTTAGTCCAAGCCAAAATGAGGGTGTTTTTTTTTTCTTTTTTTCTGACCACCCTTAAGATTTTTAACAGACACTAGTTTCCTGTTTAGGGTAATGTTATCTTCGTATGAGTTTCTGCACATACTGAAGGCAAATATGCTTTGAGATTATCTGCCCCCCCCCTTTAAGTTCTAAAAAGTAAGTGTCCATTTGCATGTTTTCAGGCTTTGTGGTGCAGTCAGCCTTCATTAACAATAGATTCCAGCTGCCAGACTTAGATCTGTATCTGGACTTCAGCATTCAGATTGTGAGGATACTCACGTCTGGAGTTTTGATTCAGAGCAATGTCTCATTTAGAAAAACTCAGACAAGATTGGATGCAATTTCACTACAGAGTTAAAAAAAAAATCTGGAGTCAAGAATTTAATTGTAGGATGCAAGACATATGTTATCTGCTTCTCAGAGTTGCCTGTAGCCTTTGTGAAAAGGCAGGGTATATGTACAGGTTATACAGAAAGGACGTAGAGCCTTATGCCTAAAGAAGGGTGGGCAGAAAACCAAAGAAATGTTTATAAAGGAAATGGAGAAGGTCTTACCTGGACGCTCTCCCCGGTGGCTCCACTCTTTTGCCCTCTTGAAAGAGCTAATTGCTTTTAGGTACAATGGTAGATGAGGTCTGAGGGTTTGGGGCTGAGAACCCCAGTGACTGTTAACTGGTTGATGGATGATACCCTCTCTTAATCATCTTCTCAAAAGGGGTCTAAGATGGGTTTTTGTGTATGGAATCATGCAGAGTTCATGAGCTTGATTTCCCTTTCCATCAGCTTTTAACAGGATGGCATGATTTGACTTATTGCAACAGCAAAAAGTATCTGGGAGGGTGAAAAAAATGATATAAATATTAAGTGGTTTGATGTGAAGTCTAGATAATTTGCATCCTGCGTGGATGTAAAGCACAGTTAGAGAGAGCTTGGTTACAGAAAGCACTGTAGCTCAGATGTGTAAGAAAATTCCTGACCGCTTTGTTTTAGTTACCAGTAGTAATTTCTAAAAACTTTGCCTTTGAGCTTACACATTCTCTAAGTACTTATATGGAGTATTAATACTGTTTTGTGACAAGGCAGAATGAAGATAAGTTTGTTTTTTAATGTCTATACTTTTCAACATTGCCGGAGAACGCCCGAGAATCAAAATAAGGTGAAAATAGAAAGTATTGAAATAGAATGTGCTGGCATGAATGCATATGTTAAAGTTTGGATGACTTGCTGCCTGGTGTCTCCAAGGATGCTGACTTTTTCCATTGTGTTAGGTTTCCTGAGCTCTTATTAAACTGCATGCCTGATGAGCTTTGTGTCCATCAGCTGTCCCATCAAATGCAGTGGTACAGCCCATCCTCCGCCTTCCACCATCTCTGGCAAAGCAGAACCTGGCTTCATTAACTGCCTGGGGATAACGCTAGGAGGAGTTTGAAGGTGGTACCGTACCCAGCTGGTGTTCATCAGCATCCTTGCAGATACTGTGGGGGATGTGCTGCATTCCAGGAGTCCATGGGCAGCAGAGACTCGTCTGAGATCTGATCTCGTCTGTTCACATTGTCTGTCTTGAAAAATTCCTCTATCAGTAGGCTGGCTATGAGAAAGTTTGATCCATGAGCTCTTCAAATGTCTCTGTCTTTACAGATATCAATGAGTGTGAAATTGGAGCCCATAACTGTGATAGACATGCCATATGTACGAACACAGCGGGAAGTTTCAAATGTAGCTGCAGCCCTGGCTGGGTTGGGAATGGTATCAAGTGCACAGGTGAGTGTTGTATGCATTTATTTGTAAGGTCTGATCAGCACTGGGTCTTGGTGACTCTGGAAAAAACAATACCACACCTACAAATAGAGAAGACAAATGTTTATCATCCTCATTAGGTCAATGTGACATGATCCATTGGAGGGCGAATTCTCTGCCATAGTAACTGTGAAATCGGCATTATCTCATATTTGGCGAGTGTGA
This sequence comes from Anser cygnoides, assembly GCF_040182565.1. Lineage (NCBI taxonomy): Eukaryota > Metazoa > Chordata > Aves > Anseriformes > Anatidae > Anser > Anser cygnoides. The sequence goes on along the minus strand of NC_089883.1, from coordinate 21,690,995 downwards.
TGATGGAAGTGAACTGGACCACGGAGAGAGACTGTGTGTACTTCAGGAAAGTTTGTGTCTCATGGGAGACTGTGAGAGGTCTCTCAGTACTCCTTGTGAAAACAGGATATATCCTAGAAGGTCTTAGCCTGGAGGGTGCCCTGCAGCCTCCTCATTCACAATTACCTTGTCAGCGTTCTTTGTTGGGCTGTAAATAAGCTGTGACTGCTTTTCCAGTCAGATGACCCGACATATGTGTGGGTTTTATTACGGAAGATAATTTGAAGTAGAGGTTTGGTCATGTCATATACTGCCTAAAGTGTGTATTCATGTTGTGTTTTTTTTTAAAAAAAAAAACTAATGTTGTTTTTCTTATTATTATTTTAAAGATCTGGATGAGTGCTCCAATGGAACCCACATGTGCAGTCCACATGCTGACTGCAAGAACACAATGGGCTCTTATCGTTGCCTGTGTAAAGAAGGTTATACTGGGGATGGCTTCACTTGTACAGGTAAGCTTTCTTAAGAATGAGACAAGTACCATGCTTGCATATTCACCTGGCATTTAGGCTTATTAGTGTTATAATTTAAACACAAATACCATTGAGTTAATATCCACAATGGAAACTTTTGTACTCAGAATTCCCATTCAACTAGAATACAAAGTGTAGATCAGCTACAGGATTGTGTTACGTTAGGCCTGGTGCTCCCCAAATTAGGTTGCTGATTCAGCAGATAGCACTTGAGCTCTGCAGCAGATGTCAAAAGATATTGTAAGATCTCCATCTTTGGAATTACTAAGAACTCAGCTGGGCAAGGCTGTGAATAACCAGATCTAATTTTGAAATTAGCCTTGTTTATAGCAGAGGCTGGACCAGATGATCTCCAGTGATTTCTTGCAACCTAAGTTAGTCTATGATTCAATACAGAAAAAAAAAAAAGCTTTTAAAGATTTGAAGTTATTCTCGAATGTCATCTTCCATTGTTTTCTACTTCTTTTAAGTTGTGACAACTTTAAAGATACTGAGTATTATACCTAAAGCAGTCAATTTTTCTTTTGTTAAAATGCAAGTTTTCATTGAGCTTTTCTTGTTAGTAGGAGTGGGTGGCAAACTTACTAAAACAATGCTTCGTCATATAATTCATCCAATTAGTTACCCAATCCACTGGCTGCCAACATTAATATTTAAATAGTAGGGCACATTATTAAAATTATTTTATAAAACTACCTAAAAATGTTTTTGTTTTGTTTTTCACAAGTGATTTTGTGCTATCTGCCCTATTTACTGCATCATCCTGAAAGATGGTGTCAGGACATGTAGAATGATGGAGGTAGCTGCTTTTAAAACCTCATTTTATAAACTGTAAATACGATTATAAAGTATTGCTAGAGAAATGTTTCCCACCCATACTTCAGTCTTCTGCTTTGAAGAACGGATCAGCTCACATAGGCTTAGTCATCAGGAACCCTGCTATTACGTTAAGGAATTCAGTGTTGCTGGTAATGCAGGGGGATCCTGTTGAGGATAAAGCAATGGGAAGGCAGTTGGTGGGCCAGATTTTCAGCTGGTGCAAATTAGCAGTGCTTTATCAATGACAGTAGTTTTCATGGCATCTGAGAATCTGGCTCAGCAGGTTTAAGGCCGAATTTGAATCATTCCAATTTATAAATGAGCCCTGGGATTCCGTTTAATCGAGTCTGTATAATTTAGTCTTGAATCTGATTCAGCTTCCTTAGTGGCCTTCATGACCTGCAGGGCTTTTTGTTAATTTCCCAGATGATGATTTCCAGGAGTCTATAAACTACATCTTTCAGAGCACTTACAGAGATTCTGCATTCAGTTGAATGCTTTAAAAAAAAAAAAAGGAAAGCTTATTGTTCGTGGATGCAAGAGGTGGCTGGGGCTCCAACTAGGGTATGCAAATATTCTGTAAGCTCTCTGCCAAAATATACAGCATTCACCCTGATAGGTACAACCTTTGCTTTGCCAGCCATGGACTTGTAACAAGCTCACACTGACAGCTAGACTCTGTTGCAGCAAGTAGGGTGTTTTGGTAATGTATAAAATGTCAGCTAGAAAATAGGGGCCACAATCTACCTGAAGGGCAGCGTAGCCCAGTAGCAAGGCCGTTTTTCTCATCAGCTGTTAAAACTGCAGTTTGATTTTGATCAAGTTATTTTCACTTCAGTGCCACTTTTGTTAGTGTTTTCTATTTGGCATGGAGACCGTCTATTACCATATGTTTGCTCATTGCACAATAAACCTCTTATTTCAGTTGCTGCCTCTAGGCTTTGCTGTAATAGAAACAATAACGATAATAAAATTCACGTGCTCATTCTGAGTCTAAATTTGACTGTGTGTACGGCTTCCAACCGTTGTTAACTGTAGCTACTTTATCAGCCTGTACCTGTTGCTAATTTTTCTTTTGATTAGAAGCTGCATTTTCAACATGTAGAAAATATCCCAAGCTGTTACATGTAATAGCTTTTGCATATAAGTAGGGTGTAGTTTCTTCTGCAAGTGTTCAGAGCTAAAAGAATAGTTAAAATCCTTGGAACGCTGCATACTTCAGCTGAAACAAATGTTGTTGAGAAAACCATGTTTACTGTAAACCTCCAATTTCTTTTTCTTTTACAGACCTAGATGAATGCTCAGAAAACTTAAATCTCTGTGAAAATGGGCAGTGCCTCAATGCCCCAGGAGGATATCGCTGTGAATGTGATATGGGATTTTTGCCAAGTCCGGATGGGAAAGCATGTGAAGGTAATTCTCTGTAAGCTTTAAACAACGCTCAACAAATTCAGCCTTAATAATATTTTATGTTTGAAAAATCTTACAATTGGTTGCAGTTGTGATTTTATTGAGAACTTCATGAAAACTGTCAATAGTTGCTTTTTTTTCTGTTTATGTTCTTGGATGCCAGTATTTATTATGGACCCCCGGGTCTTCATTTACCTATTGTATAGAGAAAGGACAGCTTTTTGGACACTGTTTTTCCACGTATTATTAGTAGATGTAATTGCTGATCAAAATGGCATTGTCAACTGCCATTTCATCTTGGTCGATATGCACACAGTTCTTCAGTTTATTCATAAGAGTTAAACAGAAACAGTTACTTTGCCTTAGTGCACGTGAAGCTGAAAAACGCTGGTTTGGTAGCTAATATAGTGAGCCTTCTTGAAGAGGGCTTCTGCCAAATCAGAAATTGAAGCCTTGCAGAAAATGTATATGACCACCAAAAAATACAAATTAAAAAAAAATAAATCCCATGAGTATTTTTTCTGTTTTGAACTGGTTACTACTCTTCAGTAAGAGCTTTTCATATAAAAAGATTCACAAAACCCAAGGAATACCTATTTTGCCAATGTGTTTAAGGGCATATATTTGATAATGATATATGAAAGCCAGTTTGTATAGCACTTATCACTTCATCAGTCAGTCCAGAAGCAGCGGCTGTATCATCTGACATACTAATGACTCATAAGAACTAGTATGTGAGGGAGTTCGTAAGTACATCACTATAAGTAGGATTTTTCCCCTGAAAAGTATTCTGTGTATTTTTTTTAGTAATCTACCAAGAGAAATAATTTATGAGAGTGAATTTTTGCATAGATTAAAAGAATATTAGATTTCATAGTGTTTCATGCAACAATTTACTTTGAAACCTTTTAGCTAACTTTAAATAGCTTACATAGAGCCTAGCTTCTGTTGTGAAAACAGACTTCCCTTGATGTCTCGGATGTGTACACAAAACACAGTATTTTAAGGTCCTTTGTAAACACACACTTTTTTTATTGTTTCATTTAGTTGTTCTTTGTCTAATACATAAAGCATTCAGTAAATAATGAATCAGATACAATGATTTAGACAAACAGCACATAGAAGTGAGCTTCAGGTGCCAACCTCAAGATCTGTCAAATGCAGAAACCTGAAGATGAGCATCAAATTCACCTCTGTGCACAAGCATGTGGGGGGGGTTTTGGCTTTTTTTTATTATTATTAATTTATTTTGCTGAAGTTCAGCTTTCTGGAGATGGCTGCTGGCTTAGGATGAACTTCATTTTTAAAGAATATCTCCTGCCATGTTTAATTTTGCGACTTGTCAGGTTAGCCTATGAGTAAGTTCAGATTATTTCTGTTATGGCCTCTAGTGACATTGGAAAGAGTCTTTTGCCTAAAAAAAAAAACAAAACAAAACAAAACAAAAAAAGGCCATGGATTAGATTACTTAGGCTTCAAGTGTAAATCTTGCATGTTATTCTTCTCTGATCTTGCACAGTGCGCAGGAGCAGTCGGTTTCCAGATTCATGTTTTCTGAACTTTTCTGTATCTATATTAAAAAAGATACAGAAACCTTATATTTTTCCCTTCCTCTTTCTTTATCAGATATTGATGAGTGCTCACTTCCTAACATCTGTGTCTACGGTACTTGTCATAACCTCCCTGGACTTTTCCGATGTGAGTGTGAAGTGGGCTATGAACTGGACAGAAGTGGTGGTAACTGCACAGGTAAAGATGATTTCGAACAACATGCTTTTTAATTTTCTATTAGTGTTATAATCTGCTCCTTAGGAAATTCTTTTAAAATGTTATACAAATCAGTCTGAATATAAAGGAAATCTGCTGTATAACGCAGAGAGAAAGGTCAGTGGAAATTATACTCAAGTGGAGACTGGCAGCCTTCTCCACACTTCTCTTTCACCTTTTTTGTCAACTTCTGATTTCCTAGTGGCTTCAGGAAAAAAAGGGAGAAATACAGCAGAGATAACATCTTTGTCTACATCTTCAAGGCAGAGATGTGTTGTGCCCAGTAGTTCCGATTCACGGTACTGGATGGCAGGCTAATGTCATGTCTTTTTCCCTTAAGTATTTTTGAATATTTTATGTGAATTGATAGATCAGTTTTCAAGGGAAAATACTTTTTTTCCCAGTGCAGTGATGAATTAATTTCAGGCTAGTGTTCTACTTCTAAGACATGTATATACTTTTAGAACTTCCTGGAGATCAGTACTTGGTAACTAATGGATTTGTGGTGGTCAGCGTATTATACCTGATATATCTACGGTATGCACTGTCCTGGAGTATTTGCTTACCACCTGCTGTTTTTTTTTTGCAGATGTTAATGAATGTGCAGATCCCACAACCTGCATCAGTGGCACATGTGTCAATACTGCTGGTAGTTACACCTGTGAGTGCCCTCCAGATTTTGAGCTGAATCCTACCCGCGTTGGCTGTGTTGGTAAGGGAACACTCCTTATATTTATTTACAAGTGAAGTTGCACAGAGGCTGCAAGGCTAACTGTTTAGAACCTGATCTCCTTCTGTGAAAAAGTGACGCTCTTGGTGGATGAGGGAAAGGCTGTGGTGTGGTCTACCTTGACTTCAGTAAGGTTTTTGCAGCCGTTTCCCACAGCATTCTCCTCAAGAAACTGGCTGCTCTTGGCTTGGACTGGAGTACGCTTCGTTGGGTTAGAAACTGGCTGGGTAGCCGCGCCCAAAGAGTCGTGGTGAATGGAGTTAAATCCAGTTGGAGGCCGGTCACTAGTGGAGTCCCCCAGGGCTCAGTACTGGGGCCAGTCCTCTTTAATATCTTTATCGATGATCTGGATGAGGGGATCGAGTGCACCCTCAGTACGTTTGCAGATGACACCAAGTTAGATGCATGTGTCGATCTGCTTGAGGGTAGGAAGACTCTGCAGGAGGATCTGGATAGGCTGGACCGATGGGCTGAGGCCAACTGTATGAAGTTCAACAAGGCCAAGTGCCGGGTCCTGCACCTGGGGCACAACAACCCCAAGTAGCGCTACAGGCTGGGAGATGAGTTGGTTGGAAAGCTGCCTGGCAGAGAAGGACCTGGGAGTATTGGTTGATAGTCAACTGAATATGAGCCACCAGTGTGCTCAGGTGGCCAAGAAGACCAACAGCATCCTGGCTTGCGTAAGAAGTAGTGTGGCCAGCAGGTCTAGGGAAGTGATTGTCCCCCTGTACTCGGCTCTGGTGAGGCCGCACCTCAAGTACTGTGTTCAGTTTTGGGCCCCTCACTACAAGAAGGACATGGAGGTGCTCAAGTGAGCCCAGAGAAGGGCAACAAAGCTGGTGAGGGGTCTGGAGAACAAGTCGTATGAGGAGCAGCTGAGGGAGCTGGGATTGTTTAGCCTGGAGAAGAGGAGGCTCAGGGGTGACACCTTATTGCACTCTACAGGTACCTTAAAGGAGGCTGTAGCGAGGTGGGGGTTGGTCTGTTCTCCCACGTGTCTGGTGATAGGATGAGGGGGGAATGGGCTAAAGTTGCGCCAGGGGAGGTTTAGGTTAGATGTTAGGAAGAACTTCTTTACTGAAAGGGTTGTTAGGCACTGGAATGGACTGCCCAGGGAAGTGGTTGAGTCACCATCCCTGGAGGTCTTTGAAAGACGTTTAGATGTAGAGCTTAGTGATATGGTTTAGTGAAGGACTTGTTAGCATTAGGTCAGAGGTTGGACTAGGTGATCTTGGAGGTCTCTTCCAACCTAGATGATTGTGTGATTCTGTGTGTTTATGTGAAAGTCCTAGGTCATGGAAGAGGGCTGGAACAGACTCACCAACTCCCAGCCCACTGCCCCGGCCTTAGAAGTTGTAATAGTGCAGTGGGAATATGCCTGAAGTGATGCAACATGCCAGCAATGCCCTGCTGCCAGAACCAAGCCCTTGGGGCTTGTTATAGCTGTCCACAATTTACAGCAGGCACGAGATGATTTTAAATTTCAGCAAGCTTAAACCAACATCCAGCTGGCCCCAAGATGGCAGGCAAATGAAGTTGTGGCATAAAGCCACCTTACACTCTTTGAGCATTGAGTGCAGCTTGGCTAGGTGCAGCTTTCATGACCAATGGAAATGCTGTTGTATTAGGCCCCGATTACTCGTTACTCTGATATTTTTTTTGCTTTTGTTTAAGAGGGCATAGGGATGCTCCTCAAATTCAAATGTATTTGAAAATCCTAACAAGTAGATGCTTTCATGCTTGTTTATCTCATAGAGAGGAGAAAGCAGTGTATTTCTGGAACTGGAAGGGTGTACAAATGTGGATGGCAATGTAAATCAAAATGAGAAAAGGCCTGGCTGAAGAGCTGTGGCATCACTGTCCTATCCAAGCAGGAAAAGCTGGGTTCTCTTGGACAACACAAGTCACTTTCTTTAGCTGTTATACAAGAAATTAGAGTTGTCTGAGGGTATCCCTCATCCTGAGGTGTTGTTTGTGATTTCTTTTCCCCTCTCCTAAGATGTTTGTTGTTAATGTGCATTCTGAATAGATACACGATCTGGCAACTGTTACCTGGACATTAAAACTCGTGGAGATAATGGTGGCACCTTCTGCAGCAATGAGATCGGAGTGGGTGTTTCTAAGGCCTCCTGTTGCTGCTCTCTGGGCAGAGCTTGGGGAGTTCCCTGTGAACAGTGCCCACCTGTGAACACAAGTAAGTCAGCTTTCCTGGGTTAGACACAACAATACAACGTGATCATTTACTGTATACCTGCAGGAAAGAGGTCTTTGAAGAACTTTATCAGTCTTAATCAAAAACTTTAATAGCCTTTCAAAAAGGTTATCTAGACAGAATATTACCACTTTTGAGCAAGTTTGCTGTTACACAAAAACAATTGACATTATGAAATGGAGTAGCAGTTGATGTTATAGAGTAAAATTTAATGTTGATATCCGGTTACTTTACATTTATATTATCTGTAATAATTTGACTAATTTTCAAAGATAATTGTGCTGAAAATGTTTCTGCTATCTTAAGTTCGTAAATCTATTTTGTTTTCAGCTGAATATAAGGTTCTTTGCCCTGGAGGAGAAGGATTCCGACCAAATCCTATTACAGTTATATTAGAGGGTAATGTTTACTTTTTCCTATTTTTACATGCCTAAAATTATTAAACTCTTGAGTGAGTGTTGTTTTTAATGGAAAAATGTAAATGAGATAATGTCTGTGAATTTGTTTGAACAGATATTGATGAATGTCAAGAACTGCCTGGGCTCTGCCAAGGAGGAAAATGTATTAATACATTTGGTAGCTTCCAGTGTCAGTGTCCATCAGGGTACTATTTGAATGAAGAGACTCGAGTATGTGATGGTATGTAGCCTTCACTTAACTAGTCTTCAGCTTTTATTGGTATAAAATGATGACAGATCAACATGTAGCAGAATTGATCTGTCTTTGAAAATGAAAATAAGCAGACCAATGCAGCTTTACAGTGGAAAGTTGGAACAGGTTGAAGTCTTACATTGAGAGAGAGAATTCTTTCTTGACCATGTTGAAATATATGCAAATTTATATTCAAAATAATAAGATTTTTGTCCAAAACAGAAAAAACAACAATTTATATGTAAAATATAGTTTAATAACCAGTTATAAAATAAGAGCTGTCCAGTAATGGGTAATAGAATGGTTTATGGGTAGTCAGATAAAGAGCTAACTTGCTCCTTGGTTTCCTGGGTTGGTTACAGTGTCTTTGTGCTTTTTATCCACTGCTTATTTTCTCTCCTATTGATTTCAATGTCCAACTGAAAATATTTGTTGGACTGCAAAACGTTTTTCTTCCCCCAGCACTGTCAGTAGTATATATTCATCATATTGCGTGGAACTATCAGGTTTTACTGGATACAAAACTTCAGGCAACCTCTCAAATCCTTAGATTTCCCAAAGCCCACGCTGTCTTCAGCCTTCCAGACTGTTAATAATGTTAATACAGTACCTATGATGTGCCAGGGACTGCAGAAATACAAAAGATTCAGGTTCTAAATTAAGGCTGAAGCAAAGTGCTTCATCCATATTGTGCTTATGTAGCTCAACAAATGGTTTCCTGTTAAAGAGGAGATCTACCTTTTTATTTTTCCTTAGTGGAGTGTCAAAGATGGTTTAAAATGTTAAGGTTAGTGAACTAATATTGAACTTTTAGGAACCAAGTTGGACTTCTTCTGTTGTTGTTATTTTAGCAAATGTTAGAGCCTCTTGATGAAACTAACATGACATCTTGAGTTGGGAAAGTTGCTCACTTTTCCCAGTCAAAACAGACTTGAACCCTCCAATCAGTCTGTTTTAGCATCATTACTTACTGAGATGGGCACTCCACAGTAAACAGCTTTGGTTCTTGTCTGGATTTGGGAATTCGGAGTGAATGAGATCCTCAAATGCTATTTTTGTGTGGCAATTGCAGAAAACAAATTACTGTCTCTGGGCTGCCTAGACACTTTAGAGTCCCCATCTTCACACCACAGCTGGGCTCTCTGTGGCCACTTGTGCCACAAACTCCTCCATTGTGTGGGCCTTGCTCCACCATGACCTTGTTCAGAGATCCTTCAGCTGTCCTCTGTTAGTACCTTCCAACCTCAGGTGTTACTGAGACATTTTCATTCTTGAAAGCACAATGAGAAAACTGCTGTGGCCACTCACTGCCTTTTTATTCTCTTCTAGATGTGAACGAGTGTGATACACCTGGCATATGTGGACCTGGCACGTGTTACAATACTGTTGGGAACTACACCTGCATCTGTCCTCCTGATTACATGCAAGTCAATGGAGGGAACAACTGTATGGGTATGTGTTGTGGGTTTTTTTAAGCTTTATATTAATGCTTTGGGCCAGGGCTTTAGCTGGCACAAACCAGAATTATTCCCCTAAATTTAGTTAAATGAGAGTTAACTAAATAAAAGATCTACCTTCTTTTATTCATCTTATTGCATAAACCAAGGTAGATCACTTTTATTACAGACTTTTTAGTATCTCATTAGAATTTCTCTTTTGATTTGATAATTTATGTGTTCATCCTTTCCAGTTATCACTTCAGCTTTTCAGTTAAAAGCTTCTGCAGGTGAAACACTACTAAAATGATTCAGGCTTCACAGAATGAAATCACAACCTGCGCACAGTTTTTAGGAGGAACCACAAACAATCTCGTGTTTTTCAATTTTAGGCAAAACACCAATACTGAATCCTTCAATGACTCTGATCAGTGTTACAGCAGTGATTAGGACTCTTAAATGTTTGTATTGCAAACAAATCTTCATACTTTTAGAGTAATCTTGTAGGGATACATTTTTATGTAGTATTCTACAGTGCCACAACATCTATTTGACAGGCATCTAAAAAGTATGTATGTGAAGAATAGTTCTTAAACCCTTCAGGTTCACCATCTTCTGTAAGAATTGCTAATGTGTTGGCCTTTTTTTCTTCATTTTCACAGATATGAGAAGAAGTCTGTGCTACAGAAATTACTATGCTGATAACCAAACCTGTGATGGCGAGCTACTCTTTAATATGACCAAGAAAATGTGCTGCTGTTCCTACAACATTGGACGTGCATGGAATAAGCCTTGTGAACAGTGTCCTATACCTAGCACCGGTACTTTTTTGAATTGGGAAGCAATTTGAAAGCCTTGGTAACATGAATACTGTTAGCAGGTGTAACATTGTTAGAGAAAGAGATGCTATGACTTTGTCTGCTCTTGTGTGTCTGAAATGAAGGGATCACTTACCTCTTTTGGCCTGGATGTGATCAGCCCTAGTCACAATGAAGGCATATGTTTAAATCCTTTTGGAGTGGTATGTGTACAGACTGCTGGGCCATGCCTCTTTTGTGACAGTTTCCTTTTCTGGGAGACTTCATGCTGTATAGTTTGATCCATCTCTTGGCAAATGCCTATTATTGATCAAGTACTGAGGCACTGACCGGATTTTTATAGGCATTGCTTCAACAAATATGGTGTGTGCTGTGCCTAGACTGCTGAGGTACCTTGGTCTCTTCTGAGAATGATCTATGTCAAGCAGCTACAATAAGATGTAGCAGTTTCTGGGCTAATTGTATGGGCATACAGTAAACCTCCACATTGACTTAAGACTCTGCAAAGTTGAGCCCAGGATACCCCACTCTGGTTTGAGGTGGTTAGCTACAAGAATAAACTTCCTAGACAATTATTTGGATAACTTCCAACTTATGGTTCAGACTTTTTTAAACTCAGATCTGGACTTGTATGCAGAAACTGTAGTGCACAGAGATAAACATATGCACAGCAAAGCCAGGATGTGAGCCCAAGCCCTCCTCATCTTTTTATGTGCTAATTTCAGTGGCCTTTGAATGAGAACTCAAGTACATACTAAGCATTCACACAGCCTTAGGGAAGCATCTGCATACTTCTACATACCCTGCAGGTGTTGAAAGAGTAAAAGTAGAAATTTCTTTGGGCAAAGGATGTAGTGAATTTTTGACTGTTGATTAATTCAAAATACTGTAATTGCTGCTTTGTTCTCCAATTGTAGATGAATTCTCTACGCTCTGTGGAAGTCAAAGGCCTGGCTTCTTCATTGACATTTATACAGGATTACCAGTTGGTGAGTTGTGATTTCTGTTTTGAACTAAATTCCATACTACCTCTGCCCAAGGAAGGGAGGATGTTTCTTTTCCCAATCATTTCTTTCATGGGAGGAAGAAAAGCCAAACAGTATAATGGAGATCAACCTTCTGTTGAATTTTGAGCCTGCAAGCTTTCCGTATAGCTCCTCCTAGCTAGCAGAAATGATTATTGCTGCTTGTTATTAAGGCAATATAAAGCTCTAAATAAATTATCATCAGGCCTGCGTGAGCAGGGCACAGATACCAAGCCTACAAGGTCTGGGAGTAAGGCCAATCAGCATTTGTTGAGTAGAATTAGGAGTCTTTCCTTGAGACTAAACCAGAGATTTAATCTGACATTTCATACCAGTTCCCCTGTGTATTGGTTTGACAGAAAAATCCTTCTTTCTGTTCAACTGGAATATTTCTCACATATGTTATTGTGTATAACTTTTGAATGGTGAGTAACAAATTGCAAAACAGAAAGAGGGAGAGAATGAGAAATTCAAAGACAAGAATCTGAGTAAACCCTGCTGGGACTCTATTTTGTTTTTATTCACACAAGAATGCAAATAAGAAGCAGATAATGTGCCATATAACAAACAGAGGCAGTATATAGGCAGTAATCAGGTGCTTTAGGATTAAGTTGTTGCTGTGATGCAGTGTTTGGCTAGTTAAATCATGATATTTCTAGTGAAGTGGGGAATATCATTTTCAAAGAAGTTAAACTCTCTCCATTTGGCTCTTCCAAATAACTTCATTGTAACACTCAGAATGACGAGTAGGTTCACCAGTGCTGTGGATGGGAGAAATGAGGAGGGGTGTGCGCTGCGCTCTGCCTTCCCATGTGGCAGGATACGTCTTCGCTACAGAGAAGAGTCAGGATCTGAGGAATCAGGAAACATTTACATTTCCACAGTTTGGAATGACTTGCTATCTGTTGCAGTTGGAAAAGTTCTGATGATCACACGTGCTTGATGATTCTATTAAGGATAAATGCAGGAGGACATGTTCTTCAGCAGAGGATTTTATGAAGTGCCATTTACAAGTATTTAAAAAATAATCCTTCTTGCAGATATTGATGAATGCAGAGAGATTCCTGGAGTGTGTGAAAATGGGATCTGTATAAACATGGTTGGCAGCTTCCGATGCGAGTGTCCTGTGGGTTTCTTCTACAATGACAAGCTACTGATCTGCGAAGGTAGAGTGTTAATATCATTCAGAGAAATGGTATTTCACCAGCTGACAATTCAGACAGTGGCAAATTTGATATACTTGCAAGACATTCTTAGCAAAGGAAATTACTGGTGTCAGTGTAGTAAGTCTACGTTAATTAAGACTTTTATGATTTTTTTTTTGCATAGAAAATACCAGATTTTCCATCAGACATCTTAGGCTTTGGAGGAGCATGAGTCAGCAGTCATGGGAAGAAACATTGTTTTTCACATTTGACAGAAAAGCCAAGACAAGAGTAGTCATCTTGAGTCAAATCACAATAATATTTTTTTATTCCAAGATATTTTTTCTTACGGGACCAAGATTTCTGTAAATAATATAAACACATGACAACTTTTTTTTTTTTTTTGGCCAATTTAAACATTTCCTAACATTGTGTTAGTCATTTTCATGGTGAAACCAAAGACAGTAGTATGAGTTGCTTCATTCCCTGGTGTGGTTTATGACTGCTGACAAAACGGGTACTGCAAAGCAAGGTATTGAGGAGCTTCAAGTACAAGCATGTTCTGTAGGCAGCTTCTAACTGAAATGTTACATTTCTAGGGAAATAATGTTCTCTATTTGCAGCAGCTTTGACAAACCCAAGTGACAATGAGGGTCGTGTTGACTTTGACCCAAGCTTGAATGGATTCAGAGGATAGCCTCTGCTCTGCCATCCAGTGCTGTGGATGCTGTTTAATGAGAATAAAATTGCATTTAAGTGCCCTGCTTCTCTCCCCACTCACCTGCCTTTATTTTTTTTCCAGAATAATATTGATTTATTACAGTCAATATCTATTGTTAGAACATGATTGTGAAAGTCACCTCTCTTAGACTGTGTATTTCTCTAAGAGTGCTATTATACATTTATCTCTTGGTTATACCATCTAACCTATAAAACACCTCTCTCCCTTCCATATTCTGGGAACGAGGGGGCTAGCAGCAATCCATCCACAACAAAATTCTACTTCTGTGATTCCATCTTCAAAGCTTAAAAAACAATCAAATTCAGTTCTAATGCTTTATTTTCACACCTCGTTGCCTCTGACCATGAATTTAACTTGTTCTGTCATATTCTTACTCATACTGTCTTAGTCTGTCTGGGTAACTAGTACGTGAGGTATTGGTCTCTGAGGTGCTGCTGCTGGTAGAAATTGCATGTGGTAGTACAGCTCTCCCAAGTGAGTGTGCTGCCTTCAATATGCAGCCATGCACAGGAAATAATCCAAAACTGAGCTTCCCAAATTGTAAGTACAGACAAATATCACAAAAGGAAAAATTGTTGTTCATGTCCATCTGCTTTTCACACCCTTAAATAAGGAAAACTGTTTTTTTTTTTCTTGCCAGAAGTTTTGTGTTGCTGTTTATATTTATATTGAAAGCTGCTAATGTGCAACATGGATCTTGTTTCTGTGTTACGACTGGGGGGATGCGTATAGTCTTCACCTGCAGATCTACGTGGGCATAGCAACTTCCTTATTCTGATCGCAGTCTGACAGAAGTCCATCCAAGTGAAAGGTTGCAACAGTCCTTTCCTGTGCACTCCAACACTTTCAGAAAACCATTATATCAGTCTTCTAAGCAGGAATAAATTTTACAAGTGGAACATACAGATTTGGGACCATTTCAAGGAGACATCTAAATTTAACCAAGTACCTAATTTTTTGAGTATATTGATGTTTTCAGAATTAAAAAGAAATACCTATACTTGATAAGACAATATTCCTTTACACTAAAAACAAAGTGGTTTTCTTGTCTTTCTAGTACCAACTTACCATAACAGTCAAATTCCTTCTTGTATAACAGATATTGATGAATGCCAAAATGGACCAGTATGTCAGCAAAATGCCGAGTGTGTCAACACAGCTGGTAGCTACCGTTGTGACTGTAAACCTGGCTATAGATTCACATCAACCGGACGCTGCACTGGTGAGTACTTGCCTTGTTTGTATGAATGTCTGCAGAAAGTAGTACCTTTTAAAAGAAGTTTAAAAAAGCATTTCTCCTTTTCAGTAAGATGTATTTTTTATACTAGGAGGTGATCTAGGCTCCAAGAACCCTCCTCTTAAAGACTTTTAGGAAATCCCATAAACATTCTGCTAATTCCCGGAAGACTAATGGGCCCATCCTGCGAAGGCATAAATGATAGTTAATCACCTGAGTAGATATTTGTCCTTCACTTTATCCCACCAACTGCAAAGATCTTTCTTTAGTCCATGTCATGTCTGGCTTCGCTACTTCGAGACTAGCTGTTTTCTGACACTAAAAATGCAGTTGCTGACAGAGAGTGCGGTATTTTCCCCTTCGTCTGCATAAAGTCATTTATTTTTATTTTCTGGATGTGTTTTAGCACTTTTTTTTTGCTACTTGTTTTTTCACGAATAAATCACTGCTTGCTGGGGTCTCTGCTGATAAGGTGGACTTATCTGCTAAGCCATATGCAACAACTAACTTAAAAAGCTTTTTGTTAAACTTCCTAACTTTTCTGTGGTTTTAAACTGGCCCTTGAACATTATTTTTAAATAATCCCTGACTGGGACTGTAGTTCCTCTAATCTATTTGGTCTTTCTTCTAATATCATAGTCCAGAGAGGCATTTGTGTTATCTTGATTACTTGAAGAATTGCACAGATTTTAGAGTGCTAGGAGCTAAAGAGCTGTAAATATTATATACGTTTCTGAACAATATAATAATTACAAAGGAAATTGGTAACATTTTCCTTCTGTTTTTGCTTCTGAGTACTTGAGTTTTAGGAAGTGCACTTTTCCCTGCAGTGCAGTTTTTCATTGTTTCATGAGACCCTTGAGGGAAAAGGGTGTAGGGGCAACCTGA
Source organism: Anser cygnoides (assembly GCF_040182565.1). Classification (NCBI taxonomy): domain Eukaryota; kingdom Metazoa; phylum Chordata; class Aves; order Anseriformes; family Anatidae; genus Anser; species Anser cygnoides. The sequence goes on along the minus strand of NC_089883.1, from coordinate 21,675,603 downwards.
ACTCTACTATGAGAACTAAAACTTTGTTTTGTAAAGCTATGCAGCGGCACATGTAAATATGCAATATATTCCCAATGTAATTGTTGTTTTTACGTGTTCGACCGTAGTACAGGAAGAGCAAGGGAAGGTTCTGATATGGGTTACAATAACCCAGCATGAATTGGCACAAAAGTAATACTTCCCTGTATTTTGCTCTTATTTTATATTCCGTGAAAATAAAGTTTAACAATTAGAGTCAAAGGTGGTTGATAAACTACTTGATCCAGCAAAGAAAGGAAAATCCTAACTGCTCTGCTGAGAGCAGAGTGCTAAGCACCTTGAAATGCTGGATCAGTCATGCTTCTGCATTAAAAAGGATTACACCCCAGCAGCTTGTATGTTACTGAATCGTAACTAGGTTGTATCATGGTCAACAATACTATGAGTACTTCATTTATCTTATTATAAAAATAGCATTCTTCTGGTGCTATCTGTTGTGGTATAATGAGTATTTTTTCTTATAAACAGTTAAGACAATTCTGCCTCCCAGTTTTTAAACAGTTCTAATGTTCTTTACTGTGAGGGTGGTCGAACACTGGAACAGGCTTCTTAGAGTGATAGTTGATGCCCATGCCTGTGAGTGTTCAAGAGTCAATTGGATAATGTCCTCATTAATCTGCTTTATCTTCTGGTTCATCCTGAAGTGCTCAGGCAGTTGGACTAGATGACCTTTGAAAGGTCCCTTCCAGCTGAACTGTTCTGTTCTGTTTTATTATTATATTTATTATGTTCTGTTCTATTGTCTGTTTATCGCAAAAGAAGTGATTTTTCCCTGGGACTTTGAATTCACTGTTCACAGAGCACTAAAGAGAGTCATAGTTTTTCTTTCCCTTCCACATTTCTGAGATGAGAGAATTAGGAATTCTTACATCAGCATGTTATCCAGCATTGGTTTCCTTTCTCCTTCCTTTAGATTCTAGTTAGCAGCAGTATCCTTAATAGCACTGGCAGAGCTTAGTTGTCAGTAAATATTCATCCAAAGTTACTAATGGAGCTGATTGATATACAGTAATCCTAGGGATGAGAGCTATCAGGATGGTCCGTGTGCCTAGCAGAGTGTGGAGAACAGACAAAGGAAAACAAGATTTAGCACACGCAGTTCTTTGCAGTTAAGAACAACTTCACCCTTACAGTTTTGCAATGCACAGTTTGTTATGAAACTGCATCTTAGACGTTTTGCTTAGATTGTATGTAAAATAAAATTACAGAACACTAAAATCGATTAGATTCCAATACAGGCTTATGGGAGCACATCAATTGCAGTATTTTAGAGCTGCAGCAGACAAAATGCCAGGAAGCATACTGAATCAAACCAGCTTTTGTTGGTGGATGAGGTCAACAAAAAGCCCTCATTTGATTCATGTTTCTGATTTGTTATGGAAAAAGTCTGCTGGACAGTAAACATTTTGTTCTTTGACATTTTGTTTCACTTACTATTGATAAAATCCTGCATTCTGCCTGAAAGCATTCATAACAAGAGTAGCAGGAAACAGTTAGCTGTTGAACTAGTGTGATAGATGCCCTGCTATTGTAAGGCAGCAAATCCCATGCTAGCAGGATAGTTTTCCCCATCTCTTTCTGCAATACTATACAGGTGATTGTATGCTTCTGTTGGCAAAATATTTTCTGGCTACATACAGCATAACTCTTCTTGCTGTTTGAGCTTTTGTTGTGATTTATCCTGGCAGGCAGCTAAGTATCATGCAGCCGTTTGCTCACTCCCTGCCCATGGACAGATGGGGGAGAGAATTGGGAAAAAAAAAGAGGGGGAGGAGGAGGGACAGGGGGACTTACAGGTTGAGATAAAGACAGTTCAATGTGACAGAAAAATAATGATAAAAAAATGTACAAAGCAAGTGATGCACAATGTAATTGCTCACCACCCACTGACTGATGCTCAGCCGGACCGTGAGCAGTGGCCTCCCTGCTCCCACTCCCACCTCCCCCAGCCAACCCCCCATCAGTTTTATTGTTCAGCAGGACGCCATACAGTATGGAATATCCCTGTGGCTAGTGTGGATCAGCTGTCCTGGTTGTGTCCCCTCCCAGCTCCTTGGGAGGCAGCCCCAGCCTCTCTGCTGGCAAAGGCAGTGTAAGAAGCTGAGTCCTTGACTCTGTGTAAGCACTGCCCAGCAACAACCAGAGCATCGACATGTTCTCAGCATTATTCTCGTCCTAAATGCAAAACACAGCACCCTACCAGCTATTAGGAAGAATATTAACTCTATTCCAGCTGAATCCAGGACAGCTTATCATGCCTTGTTTGTCTGATTTACAGGACCATCACATTGCATGAGACACAGGTGCTACTTCTACTCATTTTATCTCTGCAGAGTGCCTAGTATTTTAATGCATTTTTATCTTTCTGTAAGCTCAGTGAGAAGAGTGTAGGATTCATTTCAATTTCAGTTTTGTATGATTTCAGTAAGTCAGTTAAGCAAAGTTGCGCTTAACATGGCTAAAAGCAATAAGCTGCTTTCATGAGAAGGATACAAACTGTGATATAAATATATGTATGTGAGGCTTTCACATCCACTGCGAAATCAATGTAGAACACTCAGAAATCTCCTGACACAATTTCATGTCATTAAATCTGCTTTTCAAATCCAGTGATTTGAAAATCACAATTTAGTGACGTGATTCCCTTTCAGCAAGAATTCGTGTTTCAGCGATATCATTTTTACACTAGATTTTTACAGCTCCACAAATGTTGTAAAGGTAGTTTACAAGCAAATAACCCATTTCCAGAGATTTATTTAGTAATGTTTCTCTTATTAGTAAATTAAAAATACTACTTTAAATTAGAGACCTGCACTGAATTCTAAATATCATGGTTGATGCTAATACATCTTTCCAGCCTTGTAGTTTAGAGGCCTTAACTTTCAATGTGCCTCTTTGTTTTCAGATCGGAACGAATGTCAAGAAATTCCAAATATCTGCAGCCATGGGCAGTGTATTGACACTGTCGGAAGTTTTTACTGTATTTGTCACAATGGGTTCAAGACCAACGATGACAGAACAATGTGTATAGGCAAGTATATCCAATTAAGGTGTACTTAGACTAATGACTATCTTAATGGAAGCCGATCCTCTGTGTCATAAGGAGCGACACTGTAAGAACTGATTGTGAGCCATCTACCACTGGCAATGGTGTGAAAACACCATAGCTGGCAAATGGAGATGATAAGCTGATAATGAAGGAAGAACATCTCATTACTGTAGATAGAACCTCTAAAAATATATATCCTGTCTAATGAACTGTCGATGCCTTCATTTTTCAGGAAAATATTCCTTCCTTTTTAGAATTTTCTGAAGCATTTTGTCTCATTTATTCCTTTGGGCAAGAAATCTAATAGATGAATATTACAATACAGCAACTGTATACAGCCTAATTGTTAATAGAGTAAGTGAAGGATGGATTTCCTGCCAGAAAAGTGCCCTTTTCAGAAACAGAGACATCTTCATAAAGAAGGAAATTCTGTACTTAACCCATTCATAGCTGTTAGTTTAGATCTGTTATGGATAGGATGAGATTTCAGGATGTTTATGATGAAAGATAATTTAGAAACCCTTTGGGAAGGGTGAAATAGATACAAAATAGATTTAGGAGAATAAATTATCATTGGACACTTGATCTATTTTTACAGATGTTGCTATCAAATACATAAACCTGGGTAAAATCTTCCTTTTGGAAGACAGGAAAATCTTTTTTACTTCTATTTGCTCTGTGTTGGCAGTAGATTACTTCTTATGCCTGTGGGATAGCTGCAGGCCTTCCTTTCCCCATTAGAGATGAAAATTCTTGCTGCTTGTTTTTTCTCCTTTGTAGATATCAATGAGTGTGAGAGAGATGCCTGTGGCAATGGAACCTGCAGAAACACTATTGGCTCTTTCAATTGCCGCTGCAATTTGGGGTTCATCCTCTCACACAACAATGACTGCATAGGTAAGGAGTGCTGAGACCAGTTAAGTGTTTCTAAGACTTTCTGCTTCTAATGAAATTAACATTAGTACCATCATCTCTACGGAGTTAAGATTGCACCTTGAATGGTCTGTGTGATTAAAGACAAAAAGCTATTTCTTTGGTCTGAAAAGGCCTCTGATTGTAAACTTCTTGCTTTTCTATAACCACTTAAATGTTTGCTTGTGAAATATGCCATTCCCTTTTTAACTGTCTCTTTGACAATTTTATAACATAGACTAATAGGAGTATTTTTCCCTCACTTGCTTTTTCAACAAGGGTTTATTGATGAATTCTCAGTTACTGTGCGATATGGTGTAAACAGAAATCTTATCTATGCAATTGTACTTGGTGCAGGTATTTCTTATGTATCTTTCAATGTTATTTTAGACGTGGACGAATGTGCAAGTGGAAATGGGATGCTCTGCAGGAATGGTCAGTGTGTGAACACGATTGGATCTTTCCAGTGTCTTTGCAATGATGGCTATGAGGTGGCTCTGGATGGAAGGACTTGTGTTGGTGAGTACTTTCTTTTAGGGTCAAGAAAAGAAAGTGCAACAAACCTTGAAAAGACAATGTTGAGTGAAAAGTGAGGGAGGTCAGAGAGAACTGTCAAAGTGTTGTCGTTATAGCTAGCTGAAGAAAATGATGACAAGTGGATGAAGACATTTCTGCTCCCAGAAGGTTCCACCATTAGTTTGATGGAATCAAGAGTAAAGCATCCTCTACAGCAGATTTGTGGAGATAACATATTTGAAATAATTGCTGTTGTCTTTCTTTCCTTTCAGATGTCAATGAGTGTGCACTGGATCCTGGAAAATGCTCACCGGGCACATGTCAGAACTTGGATGGGTCATTCAGATGCATTTGTCCTCCTGGATATGTCCTGCAAAATGACAGATGTGAAGGTGTGTATAGATCAATCCTTCATCTGTTTGTTTTTCTAGCTACTCACTGTTGTTACCAGTGTTCTCTGCATCTGAACATGGGTAATGTTTATTCTTTTGTGGCAGTATACAGTTCTGAACTGTAGCAACTGGTAAGTCACTTGCTCCTCAGAAAGTCTCACCCAGTTTTATTTGAACCTGAGCTACCTTGTCAGATCCCAAGAAAAATCTGATCCCAGGCTGTTTGGCTGATGGTACATTGCTGAGGCGTACCCACCACATGAGGTTTTGAAAACTAACTGTAGATTTTGTGCCTGGATTTCTCATCCCTCTTTCTGTCTGTTCTTCTATTGACATTTGTGTTTTCAAATCTGTTAGATATCAGTGATGATGTAAGGTTATATTTTATGTTGTACATCTGCCAGTGTAGACATTTTTATTTCTCATCTCTGTAATTACTTTTCTTACAGACATTGATGAGTGTGTGGAACAGCCAGAAATTTGTGCCCTGGGCACATGCAGCAACACACCAGGCAGTTTCAAATGCTTGTGTCCAGAAGGTTTTGTGTTGTCTTCCACAGGAAGGCGATGCCAAGGTAATTTCATTCTTATTTTTTGGCATTTCAGAATTTGTTTTCTGTTTTATAAAAGCCTTGTTAGCTGCCTGTTTCTAATATAATAAGGAGGCTCTGGACTCAAACAGTGTTTTTCACAAGAAAAACATGATAATTCTTCAGCCGTGGCCAGGTTCTGTCTTGCTCTAACATCTGTTTGTCATCAAAGAGAACATTGCAATAAAAGAGGTGAAGATTATGTTAAATGCACCAGGTTAAGTGAGGAAATTATGTTGCCCTGCAGCCCTTTCTTGCACCCCTGGAAGAAATGTTGAGGCTACCTAGATTCTGTATAGACTGTGACATGTTTGACATGGTGTAGAAGCATGAACACAGGAGACTACTGCAGTGCAGTGCTACAAGCAGCATTTCCAGGAATAAGGCTGTTCTTAACCAAATTCTATCAAATTCTACATAGCATTTGTTATATACTATTCCTCTACACAATTGTGTGGATGGAAAAAAGATCAATGCAAGAGGTGTGGCATGGCTGATCAGCACCCATCTGCTTAAAAAAGTCTGAAGCTCCTTTTGGCTTCGGGCATTAGTACATACACTGTTCAGAGGCTAAACCCTGGGCACTGAGACAGGTTAAATGCTGAAAACTGAACATCTAGTAATGAAAAGCCATGGGTTAGTTTATTCTGTGGATAAAGAATAAGCACAGCAAATTAGGGAGTGAGTTATTTTAAATACTTTGGAAATGATTAAATAGATATATCATTAAATGTCCTATACACAGTGTGCACATTGGTAACCGCTGATGAGTAAGACCTCTATAAGGACCTCTGTAGTTATGCTTGGCACATTAACAGTGATGCTTATTGACACCATAGTGAGTTCTTCACTTCACAGTGGGCTAAATGAATCTGTGGAACCTGCAGTAAACATTCATCCAGGTCTCCAAACCACCATGCAGTTTGGCACGGTTACTTGCCTCAACTTCAAGAAAGTAGCATGGCTGTTTTAGCTGTGTTTTTGTAGCTTGTATAAATGAGATTTCTTTACCCTGAGGTTATTGTTCTCTCCAGGTAGGGAAAAACACTAAAAACCAAAAACACAACAAGAAACAAAATCACAAAAAAGAATGCAGCTTTATCTTCTTCTTTATAAAAATAGACCATTGTTTCACATGGAATATTAGAGGAAAATGCATACTTGTGTGAACAAACCTTAAGAACCGTGCTTCTCCCCATCCCCTGAAGAAGACTGTTTTTTTCAAGTATCTCAGGCCAAACAAACTTTTGTTTAAAACTTCCCATTACCTAGGACTTTTGTAAAGTCTGGACACTGCCCAGCATTGATGCTGCAGCCAGAAAACTGGATGAGCAGCTGCCTCCACAACTGGCCTGTTGCTGTTCCCCTGCCAACCCAGGGAGCTGCCAGCTCTCTGCCTGCTGGATGCTTGTGGTCTGTGATCTCAGCCCTACTCCAGCATCCTTGTTATCCAGCTTAAAGGAGTAAAATGTAGTGCCACGGGGCCAGTTTTCTTTGTTGCGTGTACCTCTGGGAAGAATGAGAAAGGAAAGCACAATTGTACATTGCCCCTCAGTTTAACACTACACAGTATTATCATTGCAAGTTTTCTCAAATCTTTTGACTTAAGTGATTCTTACTCATAATGAAATATAAATAAGTCAATGTTTGTTTTTTACGAAGAGGAGTGAAGATAGGAAGGGAGTACAGCCCTTCCATCTCTGCTGGGCAAATGAGAAAATCTTTTCCTTTTCCCTGACTGAGATAGGACACTCTGTCCCATAGCTTTCCTTTACTGGGATGGAAGGAGTCTCTCCCTCATCAGAGCTTCTCCTGTCAGAGGCAATAATGGTCCTTGTTAAATTCAGATGGAATTTGGGTGCTTTGCTGGGGGGCTGTAGGGGGACCTCGGGTAATTTTGCAACTAACTCCTCTAAGTGAAAACTGTGCCAAAGTTAGACTAACTGCACATAACAACAAGTTTTTCTCTGTGCAGATCTGAGAGTGAGTTACTGCTTTACCAAATTTGAAGATGGAAAATGTTCTGTGCCGAAGTCCCGAAACCACTCCAAACAAGAGTGTTGCTGTGCCTTGAAAGGACAAGGGTGGGGAGATCCCTGTGAACTCTGCCCAGAGGAAGCAGATGGTGCGTTGTTGACTAGGTGACCTTAATATCATGATAGCCTTTCAGAACTGAAAGAAGATTGTGATTCTTATAAGAAGAAATTAAGAAAAATATTTTTCCAGAGGTGTTTAATCTTAAAAATTGCCATTGCTATCTCTAAGGTGGATGCCTTTGCGGTCTCAAAAAGCATCTCTTGACCATATTCCATGTTTCCTTATAAGTTTGTTAGTATGATTAGGTGGTGAGTATTTTGCTCTGGAGGTGTCACATACTGCAGTAGGAAAGTAGTAGGCTGTATGTGGAAATACCTGCAAGATGCAAATGGAATTCATCTAATTACAAGTACAGGAAGATGAAATCTAAATTAAAAAAATATAATAATAAAAATAGAATTAGCTCCTCATCTGAACCATCATGTTACATTTTGTGACTTCATGTTATTATTTTAAAAAAGATCTGTCTGGCAGTCTTTTCAATGTGAATGACTTGCAAAAATAGCAGAGAATGACAAAACAGAGGCCCTTATGAAGGAAAGCCTTCCTGGACTGTTGCTAAAGAAATACTTTCTTTTGTGAGTATCCTCTGTAAGACTGTGAGTAACTAAGCATCAAACAACTCAGCAGGCCTTTGTACCATTGTAGTGCAATTTGCTGAACGGACTTTAATTCATACTGACAAATGTGGTTAACAGCATTACTAGTTTCAGGAATACATTAATACAGTTCATTAATATGTCATGTAGATGTTTTGGAGACAATCCACACAAAAACCAAGGGAAGAAAAGAGAAATCAGATGTGCCAGTTGCAGTACTCCTTCTAGGCGTAATGCCTGTGCAAATCTAATTCAGTTGCCCCAGGAGCATTTGAACCAGTCAGCTGGAAAACCATGATATACATCACAACATTTCCTTGAAGTGTCAGCACATAACATTTTTTGCAGTCCAGGCTGCTCTCAAATGATGAGATCAAGGGCATTTTTCTTATCTTTTAAAAGAGAAATGGCATTAACATATCTGAGTGTGAGAAATTTATGTCCTGGCATATTGTGGACACTGGAATTGGTTGTGTTTTCTTTTGTTTTTGTTTTTTTTAAATAAGTACTTGGTTGTTATCTTTGCATGTTCTCCACTGCATGCCATCTAATACAGGCTGGTAAACTCAAGCACATACACGAGTCTCTTTCTGAAGGCTTGGGCAATAGGTGGGTTTTGAGTAGCACAGGGCTGTTTCCCAATCAGAGAGCAGCAGCATGCCAGTCACTTTGTTATTTTCAGTGCAAGTGTGCACCTATATTTTAGCTCAATTTTGTTCAACCTCAGCAAAGGTACACTAATGTATTTCAACTAAAGAAAATATAACATCTGTTGTATAAGATTGGATTTTATTGCTGAACTGTAAACCTCTTTGCAGCCTACTGCAATTTCAAAGGAAAGTTGTATCTTGTGAAGAGTTCTGACCATGGTTAGTAGAGAATAGATGCTCAGCAGTGTTTTGAGATGATTTGAATTACAGTCATGCTCCCATCCATGTGCTCAAGATACAGTTTAGAGAAGAGAGGTAGAAGGCTAGTTTCAATTTGAAAGACCTGTTTTTTTTGTGTGTGTGTGCATGTCAGGCCCGAAAGTAGAGTTTATGAATCTGAAGAGCCTTTGTGATTACAAAACCTTCATTGTAATTTGGTCCAAAAGAGTGGAAATGTATGATTTCTTGTTTACTATAATGTCCAGAATATATTAGGTGATTTGCACAGGTAAGGAACTACATGCCTTCTGCAACAAAAAATTGGGAACGACTCGTTCTCTAAAGATTTACATCATCTTTAAATCTTCAAAAACTGCACAGAAAACCTTGTGGATTTAGAAACTGGGTGGTAACTTCACTCTAAGCTGAACCCAGAAATTATACTCTTAGCCTACGTATAAAAAAGATTATTGCTGCTAACTACTGACTACAAATGAGATTGTATTTTGTTCAGAAAATGTAGGAAGTCTTCAATTTACAATAAAAACGAATGCAGTCACTGGTACTGATACTTTTAAAGTGGAAATACTGCGTTAGTTTACTCCTTAAAGCAAGTTGAACAATGCTAATTATTCACAGGATTTTACATGTATACATACTGGAGATCAGGTGGAACGTAAAGTAAGCATATAGTTTTCACGTGAATATAAGACTAAAGTAAATTATGCATTTTAAATTGTACATACTAAATTTCTGGATCTGAGCATGAGAAGGATGAATTGGTGTGAGTGATTGCATAGCTTATGGCTAATGCTGATCTCTAAGACAGAATTTATCACATGCTTTGAATTTTTTTTTTCTTTCCACAGAGGCATTCAGACAGATTTGTCCATTTGGAATTGGCATCCTTGTTGGACCTGGTGATGCAAGACTGGGTAAGTGCCTGAACTGCACGATGCTAATGCTGTTGTTGTATCAATATGACATTTTCTACCCAAAAGCTATTCTCAGTTTCAGTTGAGAATAATCTCTGCAACTATTTCCAAATACACAATTTTTGGAAACTTCTATAATTCTTTTCATTTATTTATACCAATTTTAAATTCAAGCCTGAATATGTCCTATGTCAGAAATTTAACTTTTAGAGTTAAAAAACCTTTGGCTTTTTAATTTAAGCTGGGCACATTTACTAGGAAACTTCTGTGGTGGGATGTAGAGAATGGATCACATAGCGTACCTGCCTTTTCTTACACAATATCGGTAGCCTGTTCAGAGGCTTCAGAAGTACAAACCACAGTTTTCCAAATGCCATCAGTACATTCTGTTCTCACCTAAGACATTTCAGCCTCACTGGAAAAAAATTTCTTTTAAGGAGCACTGGATGACCACTATTTTTCATATCTACTCCTCTCCATATGCCCCCCCCACCCCCCCAGGCAAATTTTTTATATGACGTTTAGAATCAATTTCTTTTTTGTGCTCTGAAAGCTAGCCTGTAAACTGAATTCTATGCTCTCATCCTAGTACATCAAAATTCAAATATTTGTATTTTTGTTGTGATCTCAGGAATATTTCTTGCCAGAACAACATTGTTCTTTGGGAGAAGTCTAAAACCACATGAAGTAAACTGCTCTTAATGTGTTGTTTGTATTTCTGGTTCAGATGTGGATGAGTGCCTTGATCCAGATAATTGTAAATTTGGGCAGTGTATCAACACAGATGGGTCTTTCCGCTGTGAATGTCCATATGGTTACATCCTACAGGAAACTCAATGTGTGGGTAAGTACAGCTGGTTCATCTTCCATTTTAAAGAATCTGCTGAGTTGCTAAGTATGGCATTAAAGACATAACGGAGATATATTATTCTAACGTAGAGTTTCCATCCCTGCTGATGTTCAAAACCTGACTAGGCAGGGACTGTGCAACCTGTTCCAAGTAGGTCTTCCACTGGATGGGGGTTTGGCCAAGAAAACCTCCAGTGTTCTCAAATTATGCTAGAATTCTGTGACTGTAATGCTGTAACTTAAGTGAGTTCTTGGATTTTGTATTTTGGGTTTTTTTGGTTGTGTATTGATGACAGAGTTTTATACCTTTTACTTGAGAATAACTGTGTATTCCTGCCTTGATTTAATTGCTTGCAGATACTGATGAATGTGCTGTTGGAAATCCGTGCGGAAATGGAACTTGCAGGAATGTAGTGGGAGGTTTTGAATGCACCTGTGTTGATGGATTTGAGCCTGGACCAATGATGACGTGTGAAGGTGAGACTCCCACGTGTTAAGGACAGTCATTGCAGTTGTGTGCTGAAACAGTTTCCTGATTTCAGAAACAACTGAGGAGAGTAAAGCAGCTTAAAAAGTAAAATATAGCCATTTGGAGCAATGCATCTTTATCTGAAAAGGGAAAGCAAGTTCCTCCTTCCTGTACCCATCTTGAACTGAACCTTTTTCTAATTGGAGATTGGGTGAACAGGCTTTCAGGTGTTATCTACTAAAGGACTGCCCAGAAGGGAGCATCTGAGAGTACAGTCTCTCCAGAACAGTCCCCAGAAATGCTGTTTATTGTCTCTGTGGCTTTTGCTCACCTCCCAGATGACCCTTGAGTAAAGAGAGACTATCAGTGACTTCTGAAATGTTAAGCAAAGGTGAAAGTAGAAAATGGACTGCTTGGTTGTTGTTGTTGTTGTTTTTTGTTTGGTTTTTGTCTTTTTTGTGTTTTTTTTTTTTGTTTTTTTTAGGAAAGAAAGGGAGCAAACAGACAATGTAAACACAGTACCATATAAAATTACTATGGTACCCCTACACTGAATATTTTTTGTGCTTTTGTCTCTCATTTCAGACGTAAAAAAAGTGAAAGTGCACAAAGAAGGGAGGAATAAGGAAGATCAGGGTTATAGAAGGAGCACACAGAAAATTAGTTAGACTATAATATTTCATTGCGGTAAATGTTATTAAATGATTTATATTTATAAAGCCACAACTGGTGAAGGTACCAGAACTAGAAGGAACGTGTTAGACAAACCAAAGCAAACATTTTTATATGCATAGTACTTATTTAAGTAGTGGAACTCTTTGCTGCAGAGCATTAGTGAAGCCACAAGTATAAATTGATCCTGAAAGAGTTTGCACAAATTTGTGTGGTAATCCATCAGTGGAAATTAAGCTTGATAGTTTGGATGTGGCTTTTGGCTGTGGAAGTCCTTAAACTGAGAGGCTGTATCAGGGGAAAGATCTCCGCATACATGGTACGAGTTTTATTTTCAATACTCTTCCCCTCCCGTTATAGTTAGAGAGAAGAATGTCCTAGGACATTCTGACACTGTCATCTGACCTGACACTGCTGTTCTTAAATTATCTGCCACAATCTAGTTGTTTGCAAGCTCATACAAAAGAATGCTTCTGTCTTTATGTCAGTTTATGTTAGTTTTATATACAGTTAGAGCTTCATTCACTTCCCCGTAGAATTTGGTTCAAAGCTCAAATTGCAGAGGAGGAGTTAGCAAGTGCATAAACATCATTATGTAGCAGTAATTACTCTAGTAGCCCAGAGCATATGTAAATGCACTTCAAAATCATGTTTCTAGTGAGAATATTGTTTTATGGAATTCAGTGTATGAAGAATTTGAAATAGTGAATCTAGAATTTAAAAATAACCAGTCATAAAAATTGAGTCTAGAAGTGGAAAAGATGCAATTAGAAGTTAGATGGTATTTTGGCAGCATAGATCTGAAAATTATTTCTATTGGCTGCTTGCTATTGAAGATATTGAAACTTCAGGTAGCTTTTAAACATCCTAGCATGTCTGGTGCCTTCTTCTATACAGAAATGAGTAGAAATGTGAGTCCTCAACAATTAAAATTTAGCCCTTGCTAAACTGAGTTCTGTGGTATTGCCAGTAAATAAAACCTACGTGTTCAAGTCTGCTGCATATTGTGAAAGTATGTTTTCACTTCATATGGCCTTTGCTGCTCTGAATCTAGATGTCAACGAGTGCATTCAGAACCCTCTGCTCTGTGCTTTCCGCTGTGTGAACACTTACGGATCCTACGAGTGCAAGTGCCCCGCAGGGTATGTTCTGCGAGAGGACCGGAGAATGTGCAGAGGTAAAACTCCTACCAGATTCTCACAGTTACAAGATAATGATTTCAAGTTCCTGCAGGGGTAGGGCTCTGACTCACCGCAGTAGTGGTACAGAGTTTTAATCCCAGGAACTAACCGAGTCAGAAGGAATTTGGGATGAAGTTCTATGGCTTGCAGTTTGCAGTACACGGTTGATTGTATCAGCCCTATCGTGCCTGAAAACTTACACATCTACATAAAAGTGAGGTCACTTCAGATGATACGGATTTGTCTTGCCCCAGTAAAAAGGGCATGTGGGAGAACTGAATTTGCTCTATACTACATCTTGTATATAGTTTAGCATAATAAGTGTGTGTAGAATTTGATTAGAATTAAAATTCCAAAGTCAGTATTTACTATTGTGAATTTTCAAGAGCATCTCTTTATACAATAAAGTCTAAACCTTGTATTTTAGATCAGGATGAGTGTGAAGAAGGCATTCATGACTGTGACTCAAAACAGATGGAGTGCAAAAACCTAATAGGTACCTATATGTGTATCTGTGGACCAGGTTATCAGCGTAGACCAGATGGGGAAGGCTGTATAGGTAAGTGTGAAGCATTGAAGCTCTTGATACATACAGTTCCTCAGCAGAGCGGATGATTTTGGATTTAACAAAGTATTAAAGAACCCAAGAGAAGAATTATGAAACTACTTGCATAGTGGATGTATACACGTCCCTTTGCTGTTCAGGTGTTCACAAATCTGGGCAATAAGTAGAAAATCTGGATGTGGCTGTCTTTACAATCTGTTTGTACTGCTGTTGATGAATTGCTCTTAATGAAGAAAGCAGAGAATTGGGCCCACTGCTGTGAGCTCATTTATCTCTGTTAATAAGAATGAGTGTAGGTCCTGAATTATTTTAAAACTGGATAGCATTAAGAAGTGCAGCTATAACTGTGAACGGTTTTGAAAACCAGTGAGGAGTATGTTGCAGAGAAAATTTAGTAACAAAATATATAATGTTGTGAGCTGGTCAGCTCTCTTTCCTCTGAAAATTAAATAAAGAGAATTTTTATTTAAAAAAATAATATTTATGCAAGTTTAACAATGCAGAACGCCCAGCTTAAAAACTCCATATAAACTTCTCTAACCTGCTTCAATCCAGTAATAGACATGATTTTTCTCATACCATTTTGAAAACAGATGAGAATGAATGTCAGACCAAACCTGGGATCTGTGAGAATGGCCGGTGTGTAAACACAGTGGGAGGTTACAGATGTGAATGCAATGAGGGATTCACTGTCAGTGACAGCCAGAAAGAATGCCTCGGTAAGTCTTAACAGTAACACCCTAATGAACAATCACTTTGATAGCAGAAATTCTGTTTTCTGGGAGTCACTTTATCTGTGGTTGTTGGATGGTTTTTTTTGGCACTCAGAGGCGACCCCCAGTTGAGGCTGTTTCACAGCTTAATGAGTTACTACATTTTGTGGAAGTACTCAGGAGCTCATACTTAGAAATGTAACAGTTAATAAACATGCGTTTGAATTTACATTCCTTCTAGAAGGGGCCTTTTTAAGTAGGTGTCCTCCTGCAACTTCATTCTTCCCCTGCTAACTGCTTTGATTAGTCAGGTTGGGTTGGCTTGCTGTGCAAGCTGACTGTTCGGTGGTGTCAGTCAGCTTGGAATTGCTCTGCCTTTTCTTTGGTGGTGATTTTCAGCCAGTCCTTCTTGTCTGGGATCAGACAAACTTATCTTTTTATGAGCATAATGTAACTTGTCTTCCACCTTTTGCTAAATTTCCTGTCTTCTTTGTTTTCCTTAGACATTGTGCTCTCTTTCTTACTGCTGGTAGTCTTTCACTCTCAGTTCCACAGTCCCAGGGTGAAGTATGCCCTTTCTTTTATATTTCTAACTAAATTCCTAATATCTCATGACCCTCTGGAGGTCATCACCATTAGGATTCTCTGTGATACATAATTTGTCTTCCAGACAACAGGGAAGGCTACTGCTTCACTGAAGTCTTACAAAGTATGTGTCAAATCGGATCAAGCAACAGGAACTCTGTCACCAAGTCTGAATGCTGCTGTGATGGTGGCCGAGGCTGGGGGCCAAACTGCGAGGTCTGCCCCTTCCCAGGCACTGTGGCCTTTAAGAAGCTTTGTCCTCATGGTCGAGGATATATGTCTAATGGAGCAGGTACCAACTTACCTATTAAACACCGTCTTATGCAATTTATTGAGTAGTAAATTAGAAAATCTTGCTTTTTGCATAGTTAAACATTGATTGACGCACACTCAAATGGGAGTTTGCACGCTCACGTTTGTGCTGTAGGTACAGATTAAGAACTACTTGTGTACATATAAGCAAAGTGATGTTTGATTTATGGAGGCTAATATAGATCAATTCCAGTTGTTTGCTTACACTTAAAGCTTGTTCATTGTACTTGAAATTTAGATTAATGATCCATTCCATATTTTTCTACTTAACATTTCTCCTTAATCTGGGCAATATTTCATTATTTTATGTAGGTTTTTTTTTTTTTTATGTAGGGCCTTTTTTATGTCAGATTGCAAGAATCTACTAGAACTTTACAAAATCAGCTCTTCATGATGTTCTCTTGTGAACTAACCTTCATTTAACTGCAGATATTGATGAGTGCAAGGTTATTCATGATGTCTGCCGTAATGGGGAATGCATCAATGAAAGGGGATCTTACCGTTGTCATTGCAACCTGGGCTACACTACAGACATAACTGGCACTCTTTGCATAGGTGGGTTTTTCATTATGCGGTATGTATATAAAATTTATTATGCTCTCTCTATATAAATTTTACATATACAAGGCATGGCTTGTGGAAGGAAATACAAAACCTTTGAAAAAATGAGGAAATTAAAATGTCATTCCTTATGAGGTTTGGAGCATTTTAAAAAGTATCACAAATGTTGTTTGTCACAGTGGAGATATCTGTTTTTGCTTATTTTAGATCTGAATGAATGTAACGAGTCCCCCAAACCTTGCAATTTCATCTGCAAAAACACAGAGGGGAGCTTCCAGTGTTCATGTCCGAAAGGGTACATCCTTCAAGAAGATGGGAGAAGCTGCAAAGGTATATAAAAAACAAACAAAAAACCTGCAGAAATTCATACCAATCCAATAACATTTAAATGGTGTAAATAGCTTGTGCAGAATGGAGCTGGTGTTTCAGGTAACTCTTTGTTAATTTGGATGAACATTGGAACCACAGGCATTCTGCAGGTTGGTAGTAGCCAGTCTTTAAAGACTTCTGAACCAATGGTATAAATGATTGGTCTTATGTTGGTAAGCATACTGAGTTAAGCCATGTTGTTCGATGATAAATATATCTTTATGACTGCTAATTATAATAACTCTAATGATCTGTAATTCAAAGATGGATGTGGTTTGCAGTGCATTGTCCAGCATCAACAGAGTTTTAACCAACCACCTCTGCAGCACACTGAATAAGGGACAATGTTGCAGGAGAGAATTTGAAATGCTCATTATATTTTCATTTATTTCTGTATCTTGTTACCAAAGCTCTGGCTGAAACCACACAAGTTTGAGCAGCAATTCTAAACGTGGCGTGGGAAATGACAGTATACTTTGTCATTAGTATTTAAATATTTCTTTTGGAGTTATAGCACGCTTCAGTGCAATACCATTTTGCAATCTGCCACTGCTTTTGATGAAGACAGTGACTTTTCATTTGCTGACTGTATCTAGAGCAGGCATTTATTATATAATAGCACCTTTCAGACAGATGAGAGTGGTGTCTGTAGTCCTGCATGATCGCAGACATTAGTATAGCTCTGAAGTCCCATCATAACATGTGGGGTTCCATGTGAGAGGTAGTGGAAGCCAGCATGAAAAGTGACGTGTGGATTCAAAAGCCTTTATTTGATACTTTATTTATTTTCAATCTCTTCTAAGTCCAACTGAACTGTCACATCCTTGCCAGGGAACATAAATGAAAGATATTTGCTTGTTTTTTAGATCTTGATGAATGTGCTACAAAGCAGCACAACTGCCAGTTCCTTTGCGTCAACACTATTGGGGGTTTTACTTGTAAATGTCCTCCTGGATTCACTCAGCACCATACAGCCTGCATTGGTAAGTGATGTGAGAATGTAGACACAGATTTGGGATTTCTTACTGTTTCTTTTTCCAGAAGCAAAGTAGCAAGAAGGCGAAATAAGCTTCCTGGGAAACCAAATGGAAACATAGGTCAGATTCTGATCCCAGGCCGACAGAACAGAGGTGGAGGTCCTCCCTACCTTCCCTTGTTTTCATAAACCATGTCTTTGAATTTTGCACTTGCGGGAACTAGATAGTAAGACCACTGATTTTTAATTTTTGCCTTACCCTTTCTTACCCAAGGAGCAATAAAAATAAAAAATCAGTTCTTTTCCTGTAGTTCATTGCAGGCCCACATTAGACATCGCGTTGAGGCTCCCTTAAAAAATAAGCATGAAACGTGTATGTTTCTGCAGTCCTACTTTAAACAGTTACACATTAGGTCTGTGGAAATGTCTCATGTCAAAGTAACACTTAGGCTTTGTTTTCCTTCAGATAATAATGAATGTGCTACTGAAATCAACCTGTGTGGGGCGAAGGGCATTTGCCAGAATACACCAGGAAGTTTTGTTTGCGAATGTCAACGTGGCTTCTCACTAGATCAAACCGGGCTTAGCTGTGAAGGTAGGTACAACACGTGGTGCATTTAACTTGGTCTCGTCTTGTTTTCCTTCATCTTCTTTCATCCTACTGTTATCCAAGGAGGGACATACAGAGTAAGCACCAAAACCTACGGGGTAAGCATGTGCAGACTGAAGAGAGGGTGGGGTATAGAAGTTTACAACAATTTCCCTTAATGGGCCTGAATAAATAGATATATTGCAGGACGCTAGAGAGCTGATATCTTCTGAGGAGACTTCAATTTAGTCTGGAATGTTTTAGTTTAAGAACCATAAGTTCAGTGAACTTCTGTTGAATCCTGCCTGGATTTCTGAGGGGCTCACCAAGGACAGGAAGTCTTGCATCTCCAAGGTGACCTGCTGAGAAGAGTTCAAGGGCTGACGACTTTATTCCTCTGGGTCCCTACAGCCTTTTACAGGAACAGGGTTTTGTTTGTTTTGAAAAAAAGATATCCTGGGATTCCTGAGTTTGCTTAGGGGAAAGCGAGGAATTCTTTGCTGTGGAGATTAGGACCCTTAGGAAGGCCTTGTTGGTCTCACATATAAATGGCTTTCTTCTCTCTGCTCAACAGCAGAATGCAGTAGCTATGAAAATTGTGGCTGAATTTAATCTTTCGGTGGTTTTCTGCCCTAACTTACTTTATGGAGCCAGAAACCCAAACCTGAAAGGCCTGAAGTGGGTTCCCGTGCTGGTCAGGGTTTTGGAAGATCCTGGAATTTACCTATACATATATATGATTTTATGTTTAACATACTTTTCAAATATAGAATAATTTGAGCTTTTCTCCCAGAATTCAGAGTGTATCTCACCTTTTTAGATGTTGATGAATGCGATGGAAACCACCGGTGTCAGCATGGCTGCCAAAATATAATTGGAGGATACAGGTGTAGCTGTCCGCAAGGATATCTCCAGCATTACCAATGGAACCAATGTGTTGGCAAGTCACTTTTTAAAATTCATACATAGAAATGCATGTTACCTTTGTTAGCAGCATGTGAAGGGCAGTAGGGCATTGAATGGGCCTCATACAAGCTTGTCTTGTGTAGGTAGCTGGAGATGTTTGACCTCTTTGAGAACAAAGAGGTCTGTAACTCTTTGCTTGGCTTTCTTTGCTTTTAGAAACATAAAAATGCCGTAGCTTGTTAGCACTGTGGTGCTCTACGGAGGTCTCTGCTTCTCATTATGCTTAGCAAAATTCCTAACATTTTATGCAGCCCTTGCTGTGATGTTTGCTAGCTTGTGCTCCAGCACTTAATGCCTGTTACGTACAAGAGAACAAGGGGGGAGCACAAACATAGGGTGGCCTTGAATAATAATTAAATTAGCAGAGCTTAGGGTTAAATTAGAATCTAATAATTGTCATGAGAAAAAAAATCAAACAAGCCTGTAATAAAGAACCTGCATTTTTAGTACTACTAATTCTGACTGTTGGGGAGGACATTATGGAATGTGAAAAAGTGCAGCTCTTTAGTTTTGCAAGTCATCTTTGCTGTTTCCAAGTCTTCCTGGGTGATAGCATTTAACTACGTGCATTTCCAGCCTGGTTTCCAGACCAGGCCCACGCTTTTATTCTGGTGGTTTTTTTTGAGACTATTGACTACTGTTTAGATTTCATACAAGGATTATCAGTTTCAAAATGCAGAGGTATGCCTGAAAGACAGAAAGGCTTCAACCTTTGTGCAACATACACTAATCACCAGACTTCACTAGGGAAAGTTAGGTTGGGTGCCACAACTGGGGACAGACTTGGCTGGCACTTCCGCCTTCTTGGACACGGGGCAGTCCAGGCAGAAACCCAGCACTGCAGGGCAGGAGGTTTGGTTTTCTTGTGTGCTCATGGCACCTCTCCTTCCTGCTGGAGCTGAGCATGACAGAGCCGCATGTGTTGGAGTGCAGAGCACCAGAGAGCAAGGCTGGCACCTGCTGGCACAGCTCGTATAGAGTCCAAGGCTCCCGTACATTTTTTTCCTTTTTCCATGTTTTTTTTCTTCCACCAATCACCCAAAATACAGGAACTAGAGTTGGTAGTATCCACACTCCAGCTGTTGTGGAGCAAGGCAGAGTATGTCTTGTCTTGGTGCAGCAACACTCTGTGGCACAAACAAGTGCTTATGATGTTGACTTAATTGCCATGAATGCAGCTGTGTTAGGTATGATATTGAGACATCACTCTAACTTAATGCCAAAGCTCCGCTGGGCTTTGGTGACAAATAATGCAGCCCCAGGTTGTAATATATTGAGTTCTCCACATGTTCAAATCATAATGTCTGTAATCGTATGTGCTTAAAACACTTATCAAGATCTCCTGTGCATATCACAGGGGAAGAATTCACGTAATAGGTTTTTCTGTGACACTTCTTTCCTATTACTTGATAATCCCACTTCTACAAACAGTTTGTGTCTTTTTAAACTTTATTAAATAAAGTATTCAGGGACTTCTGATGTTGCTGCAACACATACTTAGAGAATCACTGAAGAATGCTTTGGTTCCTCCCATGCCTTCTGCTGTGTGTGACTGTATTCCCTGCCCCGGCAATTCTGTAGTGCACCATGCCATAAATCACACTGCAAAAAGTAAAGGCACTGGTTTTAAACAAAGAAAGAACAGCCACATTGTTTGGGAAGAGACAGTGATGCTCTGAATTAGTACTTCCATCTCGTGGATGTTCAGGTCAGAGATGCTGCTCTGGGCTTGATGTTTTTATCTATGCAGTGTCTAGAAGACATTTCTTATGCATGTGCACACGCACACAAGCATGTGCAGTTACTTTATCACAGAAAATGGAGAACAACAGCATTCAGAACATTTCAAAGCGATTTTGCCACATCAGAGAAAACATTCAGATCAACTGCATTTAACAAATCATCCATATATAGTAAGCAAGCCTGAGCCGACCTCAAACTCCTACAGTGCCACACTTGGGAAGTTTGGAAAAGCGTTGTCTCAGTGTGGCAGTCCTTTGTATCTTCAGCTGCTTTTATTTTTACTTTACTACTAGTTCCTGCACCTTACCTGCACCTCATACTTAACTGCGTGTAGGGAGGGATTTTCAGTGCCTGGAAAAGGTGTCAGAGCCCAATTCCCTACTCTTTCCTTTAATGCTGAATAGAATTATCAACATGCGATTACTAGACCAGATTGTCAGCTGTACAAAGTTTTATCCTTCTCAATGGTTTCTGGAACAAAAAAGTTCCCTCCTCTGCTTCTCTGCTCAGCACCAACTGACGTGGCATGAAGCATCTAGAGCAGCCCAGCCGCTGGGTTGTGTGGCCGTAGTCAGGGAGAGGCCGAGCCCCGTCCTCCCTCCTTTCTGTGCGCGTCTCACGGGGCAGCAGGTTTAGCAAGTCGGGGACAGCCTTTCTGAAGGGGTAGCTTGGGCTGGGCCTGAGTAACAGTTAACATGGTATGTTCTGCTTCCTTTCCAGATGAAAATGAATGTCTCAGTGCACACATTTGTGGAGGAGCATCTTGCCACAATACTTTGGGAAGCTATAAATGTATGTGCCCTACCGGATTTCAGTATGAACAGTTTAGTGGAGGTTGCCAAGATATCAATGAATGCGGTTCTGCACAAGCCCCATGCAGTTATGGTTGTTCAAATACTGAAGGTGGCTATGTCTGTGGATGTCCACCTGGTTACTTCAGAATAGGACAAGGGTAAGGGATTCTCATTTTAACCTAACAGACATAAAGGGGACATAACTCGCTCCCTTCTCTGTAGTGTGGCACAGCAGAACCAGCGGGTTGTCACCACTGAAAGGTGGACAGGGTTGTGGAGGTGCTCAGGAGATGGATCCACCTGCCTGTTTTGGAGATGGGGGAGGGGAGAGCTAACAGAGAGAAGGGAGCTGTATGGGTTTAGTGTTTAAGAAAATTTCTCACAATTACAAAGTTCAATAATCTCTTTTAAGCTACTGTTTTCACCTCTCTCCTGCATACCCCAGCAGCTAGTCAAGCTACCTGAGCTTGCCCCTTGGAAGCTCACACCTCTCACCATGATTTGTGGTGTACACTTGTCTCTTTAAAAACAAACAAGCCCACCCCATCCCCCTCCAAATCCAAAGACAAATGATATTATACAGGAAGTTTCACCCACTGGTTGGAACAACAATTTTGTATGCTCTTATGTTCCTGCATGTTCCATATTCTTATCTGTGTTCCACATTAATTATTTCTTAAATAAATGTCTCCCTTATCTAGGAAACCAATTTTCACTTGCCCCAGTGGGAGCGTTAGGGCTGTGCATCATGTAGGACCAAGCACTCAAATGGAAAGCAGAAAGATTGTGGCTTAAATTTTAGAGGTGACTAAAAGTTTGGGATACTCAGTTGGCCTACATTATGGAAGACCCCAATTCTCAGATTTTTCAGCACTTCCTGAAAATTGGTCTCTTTTAATGTGTTTCGGGTTGGATGACAGAAACAACTAAAAACTTCTCAGAGCCTGAACCTGAGTTTTTAAAACTGTTTAATATTGGCAGGTCTCTCTTAGGCAAAGCCTCTTGGAGACAGAATCTTGAAGTCAAAGAGGCGATGGCACTGTGATTCAGTGAGAATTTTGCATGTTGAATTCAGCAGAAATTTTTTCTGGGAAATGAGTGCAACATAATTGCTTATTATTTGTATTCACAGTCCCCAGATTTAGCTTTTGATAAGATATGTCTCTCACTGGAATTAATTCTGGATTTCTTCCTTCCTCAGACACTGTGTTTCTGGAGTGGGGCTAGGCAAAGGTCAAGGACAAGAGCTTTCACTCAGTGGAGAAGTAGATGACAACTCGCTCTCTCCTGAAGCTTGCTATGAATGTAAAATCAATGGCTATCCCAAGAGAGGAAGGAAGCGCAGAAGCACTAATGAAACTGCAAATGAAGCAGAGGTAATCGACCCTTTTCAGGGGGAAGGGGTTTGGTGTTATCTTGTGAAAGGCAATCTTAGAAGGACGTGGGCAAAGAAACAATCCCACAAGAAAAAATTATACCCCAAAGTAGACCGAAGAGCTGGTTTTGGACTACAGGTGTCTGGGGGGGGGCGGGTTCTGAAGTTGTTCACTGTCACTAGGCTAAGGTCATCCTCTGCAACCCTCACCTTTACCTGTCACGTCAAACAGTAAAACAACCCACCTAGCTGTCTATAGAGGGTAATGCACTCCCCAGCAAAGCAGGCTCTTGATGTCAGAGGATGGCAGATAGGTAAAAAAATTTGTGTGACCTTGTGGCAAGGAACCAGCACTGTTGGTCAGGGTGAGGACCCCACCTAGCAGGACCTGTCACCGCAGGCCTTCCTGGGGCTTGTCCACACCCTTGCAGTCGTTCAGGTTGGGCTGCCAGCCTGTGAATGAAGCTGTCAGCGGGGTCACTCGTGGTGCTCGCTGCTGGCCCCAGTGGAAGGACAGGAGGCTGAGCTTTAACTGCCATCACTAGGAAGTCACTGGGGACAGTGGCAGGTTTCCATTTGCCTCTGAGTGGGTAACTGTGTATCAGTGAAATGCTTAAAATCTATTGTGCTGATCCAGCTCCACTCCTTCCTAGCTGTTGTCATTGTTTTTTTATCAACCAAAAGTTAGTGAGTGGTTTCAATGCCCACATTTATATCTGGGTGAAGACTAGTCTGCTGTGTGACAAGTGACATGTATTGTCTTTATATGAAGAACAGGCACCCTTTTTCTTTCATCCTGTAGGGAGATATTTTTCTTTAGTTCTTAGAAAACATTTCTCAAAATGGGATTAAAGTAAAGTAAATCCTTCACCAAACTCCCTCTGCTGGGGTTTGTTCTGAATTGATCACAGCAGTGAAACAACGTGGCGGAGGTGGTTGTAATGCTGTTTGTTCTTCAGCTGGGCTTGCTGCACACTTGTCCAAAAGTCTGCCTGCTCCCAGCACCACCCCCTCCCAGTGTGAGCGCAGAAGTTGTGGCAGAAGCATGATCCTACAATGTGTCATGTTACTGTAGTCTCTCTTGAGCAAAACTCCCTGCATTACCTAAGGAGTGCCACGTTGGCTTATTTTAACTTCTTGTAATATAAGGTCAGAAATTTCTGCTTGAGTCATCCAGTGCAGTGTCCCACTCAGGTCACTAGACTTAAACCTTGGTCACGCTAATTATACTTAGACTTTACAAACAGTAAACAGCTTGCAGAAGTGTTCACAGTCATTGGACGTCCCAGTTCTTCATCCTTTCTATGGTGACAATGACGTTAAAGGTGACGGGACCTGCCCTGATCTGGCCAGAGAAGCAGCAGGTCATGGCAGGTCTCAACTGTGTAGGTAAAAGTATGTGTCTGTGTGTGCAAATGAGTGCGTTCCATTCAAAATATAACAAGAGACTCTGCACACTCTTGTAAAATGATGTCACACCATCACTACCCTGAGCAGTCGTGTGTGCTCTGCTCGTGTGCATATGCCGAAGAGCTTCCTTTTCCACACGTGAATACCGGGGATTCGGGAGCCAGCGAGCCGTTTCCATTAAGTGTTCAGTGAGTGGCTCTCTGCTAACGCAGGAAGGCAGGAGAGTGCTTTTGCCCTGGAGAGTGGACACTTGACTGTACTTTATTCTGACAACTCCTAAGACCCCAAAGAGTGGTTTAGACAGATGATGTTACAGAATGTCCTTTAAAAAGTTATTTCATTAGTAATGGATGCGCTGGGTAAGAACTACACACACAGGCGCCTGTGAAACATTGACAAAGCCGACTAACGTTGTTTGTTCTTGTGCAGGATCAGCAAGAGCTGGAGCCCCCGATCAGCCTCGCCAGCTGGGATATTGAGAAAGCAGCAGTCTTTTCTATCAACATCTCCGAGCTCAGTAACAAAGATCGCATCCTGAAACTGCTTCCTGCCCTCACAACACTGACAAACCATAACCGATATTTAATTGACTCCGGAAACGAAGATGGTTTCTTTAGAATCAATAAGAAGGACGGGATAAGTTACCTTCATTTCACAAAGAAGAAGCCAGTGCCTGGAAACTATTCATTACAAATCAGTAGTATTCCACTCTATAAAAAGAAGGAACTTAACCAGCTTGAAGAGAAACATGACAAAGACTACCTCAGTGGTGAGCTGGGAGATAATCTGAAAATGAAAATTCAGATATTGCTTCATTAATTCATCAACCAAAGACCAAATAATTAAACCAAAGATAGATAGGTAGGACTGAATATTCCTCCCAATCAGATTCTCCATATCATAGGTACAATCTTACATGAGTACATTTGTATGAACGAGCACTATTATACTATTACATAAGCAAGGTACAGGATGAATACCCTAGCTCAAAACAACCACTTTCTCAGGCTTTTAACTGTAGCTGAGCTACCTTGATATGTTGAATCTTGAAAACTGGGACTTTAACCATTGGAAGTTGGCCACTGATGCTGAGACACATCATCATTTCAGCAGAGGTACAAGAATGTGCTTTCAACTGATGGACAGCTCTATTTTTGTAATTCTTAAACTTCGCTTCTCCAACTACAACTTACTAGGTCAGCCATTTATGATATCCATTTGGTGCTAGTAAATTTTCAACCTAGATTTATAAATGCACTGTAATATTTACACAACTTAGAAGCCAAAATTGCCATTATTCAGTCTAAATACTTCAATCAACCAAAGTTAGCTCAGTAGTTTATCTCAGTTATGCCTATAATACATTACATGTAAATTAAGTGTGTGTATACTGTAATCATGCTATTTTTATCAATGAAGCATTTGTAAACTAGATTAATAATACCCTTAATGTGAGGGTTTGTAATGGTGCTTATAAGACCAACTACTTGTTAACTGTATACACAAACCTGATGATAAAGTTTCTGTGACTTGCCAAAATGCACTGAGGTCAGTAGGGACCGTTAAACATTCTCAAAAGTCAGATGACAATCAGTGCCATCCTACACCATGACATTATGTAATGTGTTAAGAGTACCCATAGTCATTCATATCAACAAGGGTTCAATGTCATAAATGTCACAATAAAACAGTTTTTTTTTTAGTTTATTCTGTGGCCTTGTGTTCTTGCTAGAAGTATGATAAACTGAGTTCTTATGTTTCAGGCATTTTTGGTAGGGTTGGTTGTGTATCTGTGCACAGGTGATTTCTTCTTGAAGGCATGCTGCTATCATTTGTTCATTCTTTGTGCAAAGGAAGAACGGAAGAAATACAGAAACCTTCACAAATCTAAGCAGCAGTGGAATTCTGTAAAATAATTGTGTGGCTCCAAAAAGTGCGTTAGAACACTTCCAATGACTTGACATGAATAATCCTGTCAATCAGTAACTTGATTGCCGAAACATGCAGAAGTGGATGTTAAATCATTATACAGAAAAAAAACAATTTATTCAAAGTCATTTGCTAAAACTGCTTTGACTTGTTTAAAATATTCCATTCTTTTACCCCCACTTCAACAGCTGTTGTCAAATGATCCAAGACTGATTGCAAAAGGGATAATCCAATACCAAAAGCAACCACTAGTTGCGGGTGGGCTTCAATAACAAAGGAATTTTTCAGTGACGCCCATGTTCTTGTATACTCAAGTGCTGTGGTGCATCTTTTAGCAGCAGCAGGATGTTCTACTGAGGTGCGATGCTACAAAATCTAGGGGGGAAAAATGACAAAAGTGGTGTTGCTGAAAATACTGATTGGATAGCATTGTAGTTGACAGAGGGAACATACATTAAGCTATAACAACTTTGAAAGGGAAATGTACTGTAACAATTTACCCTGAATTGTATTATTTTCTGTAATTAGATTTCAGCTGCCTTGGATTTCTTCTATAACAAATATAACTATATGGAAAGGAGCTGGTGCACAGGGTTACTTTGATATTTGTAATGGACTATGTCTGGATTTTATTTGTTAGTGTGCCAAAATCTTGAACAGTGTACTTTTTCCACATGTTGCGTAACTATGGCAAAATATAACCAGAGCTTTACAGTTGTACATGCCACTTCAATTTCAGCAGGTTGGGAGTGTTTTCTAATGCCAGCGGCAGCGTGTAAGATTGTATGGTTTCTGGTTAAGGTTTGGGTACTTTCTCTCCAGTCCATAAACATCAAGAGGAAGTGAGAAGAGTAGTTTCAGAAATAACTGTCAGGACTTTGTCAAGCAGAGTTAGTCTGGCATTGAAGCTGCTGTATAACATCTTATTGTGCTGAAGCCTCATCAGTTGTGTTGTGTTCCAGTAGTCCCAGTGTTGTCTGCACAGTGGATCACCTTTGTTACGCTGCAGAAACAAGGGAGAATCAGAGTATTGTTATTTTGTGCTCCAGGGAGGAGACCAATTTGAAGTAGTCCTATTTTTCAATCAACTAAAAGTCAATTTTCAAGTAATTCCAATATTGTGCTATAAAATATTGACAGCATCTCTTTTAGTTGTTTAAAAATGGAAGGCACAATCTTGCCTGCCAGTTTTAGTTGTCATATATGTATAATTATTTACAATAGCTTGAATTTCTGCGGTTTTCTTAAATTCCCAATGAAACACAAAACTTGCATGATAACATTGAGTGAGACCTGCAATTAAAAAGTTGTTTGTAAGCTACAAGTGTGATTTAAAATATCTTCTTGTATTTGATTTGGCAATGGGATCCCAGAGAGACTCTAAGCACTAGGTAGACTAAAGCAGAGGTCTTTTCCAGTGTGTATGCTTTTGCAATTAAAGGCTATTTTTCAACTTTGAGGAAATAAATACTTGAATAACCATGTGCTCTGTTGCGATTGTGCATATGACTCGACATGGATATATCCATGCATGAATGCATGGATAATAAATAGAGGTTTTGGTTAACTGTTTAACTAAGATGGTTTCTTACTGTACATATCAAATCATTCTTGTTGTGTATTGTAACTGTATCTTGTAAATTTGACAGCTGACGTGTATTTTGGCAGAACATGACTATTTCCACAGTCTCCCTTTTAACACTGACTTTCAAAGGACCCAAAGTGTTTGCTTTCTTACAGCAGGTCCCAGCGGGTCACACTCCGGTTTTCTCTGAGATAAATTATCTGCATGGTGATTCAAGTTCAGCTTTGTGCTTTGGAAGAGCTAATCTGGGCAAGACTCCTGGGCACAGACAGGCGTCAACTGTTTGAGGAGCAAGGCACCGCGACTGTTACCTAACAGCTGCCTACAACTCCTGGGACCCTGTTTGGGCACCTCTGGTCTCTGCCGGCAGCACTGCGACAGGTAAGTGCAGCACAAGGCAGCCTGCAGCTGCTCTAGACCAAGCTGGAGGGGGAGGCGTTGGCATTGTAAAAGCCTTCTCACCACCTTTAAAAATTCACATTAGCTGCAAAAGAATCATTAGGATTCCCCCTTTAAACTGATGCTGTACTGGAATCATCAATACCTCACAGTACTCTTACGGGTCTGATGGCTTTTGCCAAAGTGAGTCTGGTTATGAATGGTTATAAATGAGCAAGGTTAACAGCTTATGTTGCGGTGTGGTACTGCTGCTTCCTGAGTAGGTATGGGAGGGGAAGGAGGAAGCTTCCCTTCTCTGAGCTTCACCATTGTGACAAGATAATCCTGCATTTTGAGTTACAGAGAGGAAGCCAGAGTTCAGCAGCTGTTGAGGTCACGGCTGCCTGTGGAGCCACAGGAGCTGCGTACCCATCTTGCAGTGGTCCTGCAGCTGCCCTGTATAAGGTAGCACAGGAGCTAACAGGACAGACACACTTCTCAAAGCTGGGATGTCTGAGCCCAGGATCTTGCCTACTTCACCCTCTCTCTGGAGCAAGTCTTTAAGCTCAGTCTGCTTTGGTTGGCTTCATGCTTGTGAGAGTGGCCAGCAGCTAAGGCCAAGATAGAATGTACAGCGGGCTAATCCAGTAAATCCAGGTTGGCAGTGTCGTACTGGAACATTTGCCCAGAATAAGCCCTCATTTTTTCACAATGTTGGAGGATAATGCTTAGCTAAAACTGTTCAGAAAAAGCCAAGGGCTTCTAGTTGTTGACAGTGGCCTGTGTAGGATGGCTGCAGAAACCTGCGCAGCCCCTCTTGGGAGCTCCTGCAGTTACACGTTGTGGAGGGGGCTCTGCCTGCAAGCCTGTGTGTTGGCATCATGGGTCTGGGCATCATGTTTGATCCCAAGTGCCCACAGTCACACTTGCTCTGGGTGCTGTGAGAACTAAAGAGGAAAACTTTCAGAGAGGGTGAGCGTACAGCTCTATTTGGGGGAAGACTATGGCATCGCTTACGCTAATATAACTGGCAAATGATTGCAGTGGGTGCAGTAGTAAGAAGAGGGAGGAGAATGCAGCAGTTGTTCAGTTGCCCAAAACACCCCAATGCATGTGGCTTTTGCTTCCCCCACAGACACTGGACCTGTGCTGTCCCTGTTACCTTGGAGGTGTTCAGAGGCAGGACCTCAAGGTGCTGCTGCTGTGTTCAGGGAATGCCTTGCTGAGGCCCTGGTGCCCCCAGAGAGACCGAGAGCAATGGCTGGTCTCTCTCTAGTGGGTTGTGCACTTTGGTTTGCCTAAAGATGAGACCATCTCTTTTGCAGCAAAACCTTGAAGATGTTGATGACTTCAGCTCTGACAAATTCCAACCATCTACTTCTGCTGTCCTTAAAACTTGCCAAATACTTCACACCCTTGTAACAAATGCTTTTGAGGAATACTGTGCCCAAGCCAACTCCTCAGTTCAGAGCTTCCCCTTGAGTTCAGCGAAGCAGCATTGAGGCCAGAGAGGTCACTGCAGTGTTGTTTAATGTCAGGCTCCCCCCTTCCATTTCTAATGTGCTTTTGCGCGGTCCTGTAGAGGCAGGAAGCAGAGGCTGAGGCTGCTGGGGCACTGGCAGCGTGCTGGCAAAGCTGGGTCAAAGTCCTGCACTGGTGCAGGCAGGCCCGCTGGGTGCTGGTGCTGCTTGTTAGCACATAGCCGAGTCCTAAACCTGCTCAGACACATGCTTACGTGCGTATGTAAAAATGTGTATTTTTATTTCTAAAGAGTCTAGAGGGAAAACGATTTCTCAGTGCTTCCAGTCTGAACTCACACTTGTGCTAAACTTCTGTTAAGTACCCAGGAAAGGGTTTTTCTCCTTTCCTCTCTTGGGCTGGACCCTTCCCTCCTGCGTGGCAGCAGCACGGGCCCAGCCCTCGCCCTGGCTCGGTGCTCACATCTGTGGGTTTGTTTGTTTATGAGCTTCTCTATGGCTCCCAGGGCTCTAGGATGTGAGTGCCTCAGACACGCGTGCTGATCCTCACTACACTCTTGTGAGCTTGGGATGTGTTTGTCATCGTCTTTTTACAGGGCAGAAACCAAGAACCAGATGTTTCAGTTTGGAAGAGCCTATAGGCCGTGGCTGTCCTGACTGGAGCAGCTCTGAAGTGCTGGAGTGTCCTCAGAGCAGAGGACACGGAGCCACATGGGCTCATCTGCTGTGACGGCCCTGGCATGCATGAAGCCACAGGAACTGTCCAGCTGCAAAAAATGTCCCAGCACCAGCCCTCTGGGTTGGCCATTTCCCCGCAGGGCTCCACATGGGATGCTGCCATTGCAGGTGCTGCAGCACTGGTTAGAAAAATTCAGAATGGCGGTTCCTGGTAGTTTTCTGCTGGAAAAAGGATTCTGGGTGAGTATCCAGGTCAGCAGAGTGCATAGAGGTAATCAGAAGTGACACAGCTGGTGAGCAGGGCCTGGCTCTGCCAGATTCCCCTTTTCGTCTCTAAGGCTGCTAGATGTACCAGCCAGGAAAACAGGGCTACCGCTGAGTTTTCTTTGGAGGTTGATTCTTTATTCCTATCATTCCTATGTGAGGTGATTCAGGGTGATTTTTTTTTTTTCCTGTGACAACCAAGAAGAATTTTAGTCTATTTTTTTAAGCATCTGTGTGGAGCACGGTTTGATTGTAGATGTAGCACACTGTGTTATTCAGCTCAGACAGGTAGGAAAGCTGTCTGGACTTTTCCTTTTTAATGTTGTGTGTATGCTTGCAGTTTTGTATAAATGCATTGTTATGTTAATCATACTAAATATTAGAGCCGTGAGAAACATCTATAACCAAACACAAAACAGGTGAAACTCCCCTGGTTTTGGGTTTCGTTACATACTCAAGGCTCAGGCCAGGTTTGTTGAGGTTCATGAACCTCTCTCTGAAGCTGGGCTCAATTTCAAGCAATCCTGGGCTGAGTTTCAGGCAAATCTGGTCCAAGCTTTGAGTAAATTTGGAACAAATTTTAGGTGAATAAGAGATGATTTATGATTTTAGGTTGAAACCATACAAACTGTGAAGTCTTTGCTTCATTTCAATCTGTAATCAGGAAACCTTGGCATTTTGGCCGAGTTCCACTTTGATTTTGAATTTTGACCCTAAAAGCAAAACAGCTGGGACAAGGAGGTGCGTCCCGCGAATAAACGATGCAGAAACTGGTTCACTGGGTGGGAGCCCAAAGTCCTGCACCACGCTGAGCACACACCTGTGATGCTCCACCAGCCACGGGGCTGTTCCCACCCTGCAGGTACCGCTGTGCATGTCCCTCCAGCAGTCTGACACAGCCAGTCCTGCTCACATATGTCCTCCAACTAACTTAGCCTTCCCCAGCCTCTGAATGTGAAGTTGCATGTACAACTCCTAAGCCTGAAGTGTGCTGACTTTAGGATTGTCTTATGCAACAATGATCCAATCCATACTGCATATTTATGTTTCAAGGGGTAAATTCGGCTAAGAAATCTACACAGGGGAACAAGGCCCAGGGTCCTCATCCTCATACTATGTTAAAACGTAGCTTGCAACCAAGCTTATGGGGAAAGACTTTCTACCTGTTGCTTCAATGAGCTCCTGAGATTCAGAGCACTGCAGCACTGGTTCTCCGGCCTGGAGATGTCCAGAGGGTCTTAGAGGTCTCAGCTTGCCAGTCCTGCCAGGTTGTCCACAGCACAGACAGCTTTAAGAAGAAAAAGAGATGAAAACTTTCTCATGCAGTTTTCTTTAGATTCATTCAGGCATTTTAAAGGGATCTCCAGACATAAACTTGTCTTTTTAAATAAAAAAGTATGTATCATCATTAAACCCCTTGATCATGAGATCGTTTTTGCGCCAAACATAAACTGTAGATGGAAAATATTTGCGCAGGACCTGGCTTCAACTGTCAGGCAAAATATGAACAGCTGAACTGGGAATGTAAGTGCTGAGTCCAGAGTAGAAGGTGATAGCACAACTTGCTGCTTTGAGAAACACATGACTGGAGGGATGGGCAGGAAGGGAGAAAGAAGGTGCCAGTGCGGAGCAGACAAGGAACCGCACTGTCAGTCTATATCCACATCAGTGCAAAGCTGAAACAACAGGAAACTGGGAGAAGGGAGAAAGGGAAAGAGCGACTCAGCAGCGCTGGCTCTGCCAGCTGAGGGCTGGCTGTTCAAAGGATTTTTTGAGATGAATCAACAGCCACCTGCCCTCATGGTAGCCAGCTCCACAAGGCTACCAGCTTTAATGTAAAGCCTTCCCCATTGTCTGGCACTCCTAAACCAATGAGGACTTGGAAGGACTGTACAGCTGGCCACGGGGCTTTTTGTACCATGTCTGCACTGAAATGGATTGAGTGAGGAGAGCAGGGGGGCTGCCCCATTGGTGACTGGAGGTGGGGCCTAGTGGGGAGCTCTGGGACTGCTGGGCTGTGGGCCCCTGGCAGTGACCAGGATGTCCCTGGCCTAGGTTGTCCACTGGTAAAAGGGCAATGAGGATACTTCTCAGGCAAAAAGCATACTAAGGAAGGTGGTTGAAATGCCCAGAGAGGAATGTGGAGTTTTTTGCCTTGGTGGATGAATAACTGTTTATAGCCAGGTTTCTCTTTGTGCTCAGTCCTGAAAACAATTAATTTTCCTTCTTTGCTGCCTTCCTGCTGTGCTCATTCTTTTATGGATGAGGAAAGACTCAGGCTCACCCACCTCATCTGAATCCTGAGGCAGAGGTCATTGCACTGGGACACAGCTCTCCTGCCTACCTACCATCTCCTCTCTGCACTAGCAAAGACACTGGAGAAGATCGAAGAAAAAAATACATAGTCTCTTACTCAGCTGGGAAAGTTACAGTTATTTCAGCTTGTCGAAGCACAGAGATATAATCCAGGCATGACTGGGTTGATGTGGAAGGCAAAGTCCTTAAGAGGAGCCAAACTTGGTGCGCATCCTTCCAGTGCAAAATTTGTCCTTCTGGGGGTAGTTACATTTGTGATATTGTGAGCAGAACTGGAAAATTTATTCTAGAAAGCATTTTCATATCAAGCAACTGCTTATGTGCAAATAGCAGGAAAAAGTTGTTTTTTTTTATTTTTTTTTAACAGAAGTTTTATCTGCCTATTGTGGTTTTGGGGCTGTGGGACTGTGGCTCCCCTTTGGAGGGTGCAGTCCATCTGTGGGACGGTAAGAAGTTACCAAACGAGCCAAACAGAAAAATCCCCAAAGCCTGTCAGGACCAGATCACTATGTGACCTTCCCAAGTACTGAGTCTAGATTATTAAGTCCTTAAATACAATTTCTCATTTACTGAATTCAAAAGAAGGGTAACCAAGCAAGAAAGAATTTAACAGATTTCCATTCCCCGTGTTGAAATGGTACTTGCCAAAGGAATAAATTCCCTTCACTGAAAGCTTTTCACTATCATTATTTTAACTGCAGTTTTCAAATCTGCCACTGTAAAAGATGTCTCAATACTTTTTCAAGTGTTCTCACAGCACTTGGAAGAAGTAGCCACAATAAAAGATGTGAAGTGCTTTCCCTAAAGCTCTAATGTCAAATCACCATGGAGGCAAGAGGCTGCCACGTGTTCAACCAGTGACTGTTTCTACTCCTGGGGTACAGCTGTGGAGTGAGACAACGTGAGGCCAGAGCTGGAGAATATCGACTGGAGACTCAGGCCAAGAAAGCTGCTGTACAACACAGCACAGTTTGAGTGAGGGACAGACAGGAGTGTGAGAAAAGACTCCCGGGGAGACGTGTTCTTTATTTTCAAGCACTGTATCATGTCCACTTTGCATGGATTAAGACTGAAAGAGGCACCCAGCAATGAAGGGGAAGAGAGGGGAAAAAAAGGCTGAAAAATATCCATGGTGCATGTTCTCAGAGCAAGGACGAGATGCTTCCTATCAGGAAATAAAACTGTATTACAGCTAAGTCAGATCTGTGTGAACTTGCCCCCCATTGTTTGTTTGTCCCAGTAATTTGATTACATCATTTATGAGGCTGAATTTACCAAAGATCATATTGTGATCTATACATAGGCCTACTACATACTCCTATATCCCTAGTGAGAACATTTTCTTCTCCACAATGACAGCACAGATAAAACCATGGAAGGAAATTGTGGGTCTCAACATGACCGCTGGGCCCAGGTTGAAGGCCAAGTCTGGCAGGAGTTGCACAACCCTCTGGTGAAAAAGACCAATTATTTGTGTTGGGCTCATTCATGCTAAGAAACAGCACAGTTCTGGGTTCCCCACAGACCAGCCTGGAATTCATTTAAAAAATAGAGAATTGGTAAAGGCTTTACTCAAGGGAACCTCTCCAGCAGACCCCTAAGCATTAAACGCCTCATGTCCCTTATGATCTCTAACCAGGGTCAGTCCTGTGAGAGAACCAGCTCGTTGTGCTTTGAGCACCAGACAGGAAGGCGGGATGAAAGAGAGAAATCCTGGCTTTAATGGTAGCAGAGCCAAACCCACAGCCCTGCAAAATCTGCAAGAAACTGAGCACTCCATTTGCTGCAGGTTTTATCAGTGCCATCAGCTTGTCTCAGCCAGGCAGTAGGACACTATTCAAACCTAATTCAAAAACAAAGTCCAGAAATAATAGTTGTTATCTGAGCTGCTGTGGCTGTGCTAGAGTTACAGCTTTATAGCACAGGCTGGTTCAGCATGGTGACACACTGATACTTGTCTGCTACTTGTGCAGGAGCGATGTACCATGAGGTTCTCTTGCATCCACTCCAGAGATAGAGCTCACACGGCAGAGATTAGCTACAGGCACAGAGCCAGCTGTTTCATTAGTGCAGAAAAGGCGTTTTCAAGGCATCATTAGTCTAAAGGCAAGTGAGGTGCCTCCGCCTGCCATAAAGAAAATGCATGTGAATGCACAGAATTCTGTTACATGTGGATGTGTATCCTGATACTAGTTGTTCCCCTTTTTTGTTTCCTTGGAAATGAGAATAAAAGTGAGGGGCAACAGTTATTTTGGGTACTCTTAGCATAGGTTTGTCCAGATCTGCTCTTCTTGGGTAGATTCCTGTAATGGCAGGTAGGTTTGATGGTGGGTCACTCTGTGCGTGCTTCACAGCTCCAAAAATGTGTCAGCAAACAGATCTCTTGTGACCCGGTGTCCTGCTCAGAATAGCTGGATTATGTTTATAAAGTGAGTAAGAAAGATGATGGTTGATCAGTATAATATAAACTATGGCATGGAAAATGAATTTTGAATGAAATGCACAGATAAATCATTTATCCTCACCAATACCCTCTCTATGTTTCTTATCCCGGTAATTGAGACCATGTGTTGTGCTGCAGACAATAACTATGGGAAACTACTCATGATTCTTCCTTCATAAACTTGGGAAATGAAAGTGATGGGAAGTATGATCTTTTTTTTTTTTTTTTTTATGTTAACAACTCTAAATTATTAGGGTGGGAAGCAAATGTCAATAGAACATAAAAGTGCTTTGTATAATGTTCATATTTGCTCATACTTTCAAATCCACTGTGGCTTATTAGTTCATGGGAAAAATGACAAAAAGGAATAAAACCCAGAAAATGAATCCAGTATCAACATCTTGCCTCTATAGTAACAGAGAAATTGTAACTTGTGGGTAAAAAGTGACAATATTAGGAAATGTTTGTTGGGCAATTGTGGCGATTAACCCTCTGCATCCCCTAGCACCTCCAGCTTCCTGCCAGCCTGACACATTCCTATGGATTGAAGAGTGCACATCGCTCTGTGCTGCTCCTTGTGTTAGAAGCCTGGAGCTAATGAGGCCCTTAACCTCTGTTTCAAGAGTTTATTGCTCAGCTGTAAAAATTCTCCCAAGACTGAAACTTGACAGAAAAATGTCTCTGCCTGGGAGGAGTTTCTCTTCTGAGTTTGGTTTGAATTAATTCAGCTCTTTTCCATTTGCAGAAGGACAATGGAGCAGGATTCCCTCTCTCTGCTTTTTTCTTTTTAAATCCCGCCAGGGCAGTACACGACAGGCGGCTTTCAGACCACAGTCCTCTCTGCAGCTGCGGCACAGGGTCAGTGCTGGCTGCTGCAGCAGTTTCCCTGCCCTGTAACAGGCCAGACTCCATCCCCTTACTTGAACTGATGCTGGCTCAGATAGTGACTTATGCCTTCTCTGAGCCGAGGTTGCTGAAGGCCATCTTGGCTATGGTGCAAGCTGAGGAAGTCCACCCTTGCTGCTATTCCTCGAGGGACTGGCTTGCTGCAATGCAGAAACACTGGGGCCACACCTCCATGGGGCTTCTGACTTCTCCCAGAGCAGGCTGGTGTGCCAGCAGGAGCCTGTCCTCCTGTGGTGGAGATGTCCTGGTCAGCTCTGGGCTTTCTGTGGGGTACTGGGTGGTTGATTTTCTGGATAAAGGGGTTGGCCCATGGAGGCAGCTCTCTGCAGACCTCTGCCCGAGCCAGGGGATTCGTTTTGAGAAGCAAGAGTGCTAAATCTATTACTCTTCTTGTATGAGCTGCCTGCGGGGCTGGTAAATCTATTATAACAGTCAACTCTCTATGAATGAAGTCAGGTCCCACCAAAGTCAATAGCTGAACTACCAGTGATTTCACTGGAACAAGGTTTTACCCTGAGCCTTGAAGTGCCCCTGGGAGCTCACCCATGCTCAGCGCAGCTATCCACAGCTCCAGCGAGGGAAAGGACAGCAGAGAGCAGAGAAGGGTCCTGCTGCTGGCTCAGCTGAGCCTGGGTCCTGCTCAGCCAGCTGTGCTGAGAATACCACTTTGGTAATACCGATGGGCCTGGGTGTGAGATAGGTGTCATGCATCTGAAGTTGCTGACGGAAACACTTTGGCACATAAGCAGAATTTGATAGGTTAGCGGAGTTTTGCCCTGAGCTCTCAGAGGGCCAGAGCATAAGTAACAAACAAATAAAAATTTCTATGGATGGAGAGATATCACACCCTCAGCTCTGTTCCAGTAACCCAGCATCCATAGAGACTTCTGTGTGTGTGTTTGACTGACTGAACAGCTACTTGATATCATCCAGAACAGCTTATAAAATTAAATGTTATTAAACATAAGGGCAGACCCATAATACTTGCCAGCACTTATTTCAATAATGATGCTATGTTTGCCACTTCACAGATCTGACCTGTCACTTGAGAACTCAAATGACCTATAACTTAAGCTGCTTTATCCTCCTATAAACCCAGGCAGGTGTGTTAGCTGGACTCGGTGCATTACGTCATATTGTATACAACTTTTTTACAACCATTTGCTTCCTGCTCATACATTTTTCTCATCCCCTCAGCACATGTGACCCCCTGGTGACAATATTTTCCCACCTACACAAGTAAATGTCCAAGCAAGGCACCCAACATCTTATTGCAGAAAATGGAGCTAAGGAAGCTAATTGCTGTTATTTAACAGTTATTTCACTGGTTTCTTCTTGGTTTGCTGACTTTCTCATACCTTTTCATTTGCTAAGCTGACCATAAGTTTTTCTCCATACTGTATTCAAGTGACTTTTTTTCTTTGACAGATACTTTAGAGTTGCCCTCCCACTGATCACAGGTGAGCTCATATATAAACTGTGCTGTGGGATTTCTGATATGTGGAGATCTTTCAACACTGATACTGGGTGGAGAATTCAAATCTGAAATAAAAGCAGCCTATTCCCATAAAGGCATGGCTTATACATGAATTTTTTGATGTCTAGTAAGACCCAAGGTTCAGGCAAGTTCAGTTCCTGCACAGGCAGAGCATCAGTAGCAGCTCCTTCCCAATCGCTGTGGTCTAATAAAGGTAAAGCTCACACCACATCCTTTCATTTGGGTGGCTACTAATCCAGCCTGTCATTCACTGCCTGCTTTCCTGAAAGGCTTATATGAGCGTAGCAGATGTTAGACATTTACCACTTGGTTCAGTTTGGCTCAATTTGACCAGTGGCTTTGCACTTTTACAAGGAAATGTTTAGGCACTAGTACAGAGAAAGCAACTCTGAGTACTGAAGTTGGCTCATGGCTTATAGTCACCTTGAAAAAGTTCAACTGTACAGCATTTGCCACAGTTTTTATCAATATCCTAGAAGGGGTTCCTTTCCATTCCTCCTCCTCATTATAGAGGCTAATTAGGAAAGTGTTTCTTGCTCTTTTTTCTTTGAATCTAAAGTGCTGCAAATGCCGCCTTATAGGAAAAGAAAAAAAAAAAGAGTCCTTTGACCACCTTGTGCTGGGATACCACAGAGGTTTTTACTTACAGCTGAATACATATCAGGATGGACTATGAAAATCCTCCCATTGTTTTTATTTCCCCTTTTGCTCTTTTGAATGCACAGTTTCTTTCTGCTTTTTATGGTCACTTCAAATACTGTTTTCCAGTGTTATATGGCTTCAGAATCATTGTTCATGGAATGAAAGTGTCCAAAAGTACAACATCTAGTCTAACACAAGATCTCCTTCAGCCTTTTCAGTGGAATATATGGTATCTGGCTCCTTCCGGTCAGAAGAAGCAGGTGGCATAAAGTCATATTTCTTTTAGGAAGAGTAGAAACAAATAAAAACTGATCTTTAACAGCTCTCAATACACTGTGGTCTAATATAAGTAGCAAACAAGAGGCACCTACTTCTCCTTTGCAAAGCTGGCAGGAAGAGACCCTGTGTCTGCAGTTTGCAGACCTGATTTGACTTTTTAGTTCCACCTGATCTTCATGACATTAATCTAGAAAACAGTCAGCATCTATGGATGCCACATGCATGAATGGATAAGGATGAGCTGTGCTTACTGCACTTGGACCTTAAGGAGCTCAAATAACTAAGCAGTCTATTTTAAGCAGCTGTTTGAAATGGCTCTTGCTCTGAAGTCTGGAGGTAAATGCAAAGTGGGAGAGCATGACAGGTTAAGCAGAAGGAAACATATTCTATGTAGTCTAGAGGGAGTATACACAACTCTTGTGGCCCTGTCATCTATGCCTGATTTGAGAAACCGAATGTATTTACTTAGCCATTTTGAGCAATGAAATTCCCTTTGACCCATAGAGTGGTCCACACTCCAGTGGTATTAAAAATTGCCTTTTCCAAAATTAATTCCTTTTCTTACGGATGCCACTAGAGTGAGTTGTAGTTGTAGACTGAATAAAGTCACTCTAGAAGGACTTCATTTATTAATATGTAAATCAAATGCTAAGGAAAACTTGCTGGTATTGCAATATCCAGAGAAAGCTCTACTTCAAAATAACTTGCTCAGGTTTTATGGTTTAATATTTGGAAAAAATCTTTCAGACAGCAGATTGTTACAGAGGAGATTAGCAGTCCTAACAGAGAGGTAGGCACACCTTTAATGAACCTGCCCTGCAAGTTTTCAATCAATGAGCTTAGATAGTCATTTATTTTGCAGAAGTTTGTTTCGTATATTCAGCATGATACCTAAAGGTTGTGGTTTTTAAAAATTTTGTAGAGTGACTCTTTCCTGCTTGGTACAAAAAAAATCTTTATATAACCTTGAGAAGATGTATAAGAAATGGATGTTAACAGCTGAAAATGTTTATGAAGCTCTCCTGTGCTGGAGGATGCTGGCAATTAAAGGTAGCTAGCAGGAGACTGGCTGGTGTAAACATCTGCAGCCAATAATTGTAGCTTGTTCTCATCCATCTTCTTTCTGAAGACTTGGAGGGTTGTTGAGCTGAAGAAAGCACTATCAGTATGTTCAGGATTTTGCACTAGTGAAGAAAATGTAAGTAGGTCTTGTTTTCTTCAAATCTAAGGTGTTGTTATAGCTGGAGCAAACTCTATCCTTGCAGGTTATAAATCAGTTTGGTTACCAAAAGACTGAGGAATACACAATGAATGATGTGAAGCCTTGGTTCAAGGAGCACTTCAAAAGACTATTCTATATTAGAAAAAGATTTATTTGATTTTCTAGGACTGATATCCTTTTTTAGGGAAAACTTTACTGGTGAGGCATGTAAGGGGAAAAGGAATTGCCCTTGATAGCTGTCACTGTCTAGTTTGTGGGCTGAAAACACCAAGTGAGAAAGAGTGGTAGCCAACCTGAGAATGATGTTCCTCGGTCACAGTAAGGCAAACAATGCTCTGCAGTGCTAAGTCCCAGCTGCTTTCCTGTCCTTGGCCTGTTCCCCACAGCTGAGGTGGCACTAGCGTTACAAATCTTGCTAACAGATTTCAGAAGACTCTAATGTCTGGGTACATCAGAGCAAGATAAAGGTTGTGAATCCCTGCCAGTACAGATTCCCTTTTTGTATTGTGCCTGGCTGCAAGATAGAGACTTAGTGTTAATTTGTGTTTAATTATTAAAGTGTTTATGATATTAAAGGACAAATCACCCTCTTCTGGAAACTAAAGACTCATGCTACAACCTCCTGATCCTCAGTGAGTATTGCATTAGTCAATTTGTGGCCAGCCCAGTAACTCAATAGCAGCGAATTATGTAGTTATGTGGGAATTCTGGTTTTTGGAACAGGCTGAGGTTCCCAAGCTCAGACCCAGCACTGCTAGGGTGTGTCATCTGTATGAGGCACTTAGTGGGAAGAAAAAGTTGTGATGCCACACTCTCTAGTGCTTTCTGGAGGACAAAATATAGCAGCAATATTACATAAAGGTAAGAATGGGAACAGACAGAACTATTTCTCCACCAAGAACTTTTCTCTACAGTGAGGGACCAGTTGGCTAAACAGATTTTCAGCTGATAATATGCTCAGTTACCTGTTTTACTTATGACTATTTTAGGCTTTGAGATGATGAATCTGAGAGTGGATTTGGGCCAATTAAATGTCCTGTCTGTACCTTCAATTCCATGTTTAAAAGTTTTAGAGGATCCACTATGTAGGTCGCTGGAAAAGACCGCTGTGAGATAATGAGTGAAAGAAACTAATCCTGATTTGCAGTAGAAGCAAGTCTTACTCCTGGTGTCCACTTGTGCTGTATTTAGTCTACAGTAAGATTAAGAGTAACTACCAGAATTTTAGTCCAACATCCTCACCTCAATCCAGACTGAAGGAAGAAGGATAACAGCTGAGGGCTTAAGACTCAAAATATTTCTCTTTATTCATTCCTTTTAAAAATAGTTCTGTTGTTAAATCCCAGCCTAAATGCCACTGATTTCAGCAAAGTCAGAATTTTTCCTACTGAAAAAAATAAAGTCTACCATCAATACTAACATAACAGTCTAGTCCTTCTTCGTGCTTTCTAATGCACTCAGACTTCAAATTTATTCTGCCATTAGCAGGAACTTAGAGAAAACTGGATTGTGATAGAGCCAAGTAATAATTTACTGAAGTTGTAAAACATTCAAAAAAATACTGATATAGCTTTTAAAAATAGCATTTTTTTTTTGCTACCAAGTGGCGGATTCCACTCTTCCTCACCTATCTGCACAGCTTGCTTTGCTAAGTATCGGGGATGCCTTTGTGGACCACCCCCTGCTTTCAGCTCTGGAGAAGGCTTCTCCACACAGCTGTTCTGCAGCAGATGGGAAGGTGTGGAATCTAAGATAACCTTCCTAAATCACACAGTGGGGTGTGTTTGTGTGTGGTGGGGTGAGTGGGGAATTCCAAGAGATATTAACTCCTGAATTCCAAAAGAGAAATCAGTATGTTGTGGGGCTTTTTATTATTTTATACAATAGCAAAAGAGATGGCTTTCATTTTATGCTTAATGATGTAAGTAAACATATACAGTGTTTCAGACATTTCTTACAAAAGAACAGTATGGCTGTGTCCAAGGCTGTCATAGCAAATATTTTTTTGGAGCCAAGATTGTTATCCAAGAACCCACCCAAAAATTTACTGTATGAGGTATGAAGCAATAATGGAACCCACTGATTCATCATTTGATGAAACCAGGAGTGCCCAGTATTGCCCAACAGCAGGTTACACAGAGTCCAAATGAAGTGTTTCTCTTGCATAAAAGGGAACAGATGTAGCCGACCTCATGAAAAACAGAGCTGTGACCTGCTGTGAGCTCCCATTGGGCAAAGTTTCTTTCAGATCTGAGAAACTGTTCCAGCTGAGTCAGAATATTACTCTGGTACCACCATG
This sequence comes from Anser cygnoides, assembly GCF_040182565.1. Lineage (NCBI taxonomy): Eukaryota > Metazoa > Chordata > Aves > Anseriformes > Anatidae > Anser > Anser cygnoides. The sequence goes on along the minus strand of NC_089883.1, from coordinate 21,633,559 downwards.
CTTCTGCAGGCTACATTTCCAGATTCAGATCTGGGTTGCGGTAGGCTATGTTCTACCATTTTTCACTCAGTTACTGTACTGGCAGAATATCTTTAGGCCTTGCCAGGCTATTGGATAGCTGACTGCTGGCTGAGGAGCTCTGCTCTGTGTGCAGAAACTCTGCACAAAGTTGTCTTGCTCTAGAGGCTAGAGGTGTATTTCACACTGAGAATCAAGCCTTGTCACCTTCCCAAGTTCTCAGTGACAAGAGAGATCACAAATCTTCCTGCTGTACTTTGAGATATAACTGTAACAGTGTTGGGCCCAGAAGTAACTCCTGTGGCAACAGGGTAAACTATGAAGTCTTGTCTTTCAACTGAGGAACAAATGTGATGAAATGGCTCTTGTAAGCTTGTACTTGTCTTTACATAACGATGTGCTGCAGTGAAGAGGAAGTAAGGCCTCTTATATTAACTTAGGTGGGCAGAGAACAGGAAAGAAATACTGACGCTGCTGCTGGACTGAGGATTTGTAGATGGATACCTGCATCTCCTAATGAACTGAAGACTTCAGTCTAGACTAGAAATGCTTATAAATCCAAACAACATCTTCGTTAAATAGTACAATAAGTGATTGCACACTGCATTTCTTCTGCACTGAAGTAAGCAGAACACTGGCATCCATTACAGTTACTATACGCTGATGCAAGTGTTTCAGGGCATCCTGGTATTAAGGCCCAGGATAAACCCAACTACCATGACGAGGCATGTTTCCATTGGCATTCTTGTTGCCTGTCACTTCATACTAGAGTTAGTTGCTCAGTGGTGTTAGCTATTCCAAGTTCAAAACCAGATCTTGATTAAAGCTTCCAGGAAAGCACTGTGGATGTCAACAGGGCCTTCAGCATCAAAAGCACGGAATAAAATTATAGATGGAAAAGACCCGTTAGGTCATCTATGCAGCCCATCTGCCAGTGCAGGATTGTTTTCTGCAATGTGCTTTTTCCCTTCTTTGTCTGTATCAAGCCAAAGGGGTTTCCACAGCTTCCCTTGGGAGACTATGACATAGCAGATTAGCTCTTGCCCTTAGGAGTAACTTTGAGTTTGTGAAATAACAGAGGCATTCTAAGTTTCATTTTGATGGAGGAAAGGAACTCTGAGAGAAGGTCTCTGAGTCTTACAACTATACCGTATCTCAAATGTAATTCTATATACAGATCATATGAGGCTAACAGTGTCCCACCCTACAGCTGTCTCTTTCAGTAATTATTCCTTAGACAGATTTTTGTCATCTTTCAGTAGTAACTAGTGCACAAACCCTGAACAATTGCATTTCTCTTGGCAAAAGTTCACAATTTGCCCTAACTAGTGTTTGAAGTGTTCTGTCTGCCTCTTGCTCCTTTTAATTGTGCCAAAGTTCTTTGGCAATTAGTGATGTGATGTTCCAGAAACCCATAAAAAGTTATTCCAGCATATTTTCTTTAGGTGAATTAAAAACACTCAGTAGATACTAAAAACAACTACATTTATAGATAGAGGACTTTTGACAGCTATTGATTTAAGACTTCCAAATGTTTTCATTCAAATTCCCTGGGTGCCTGCTGTTGATCAATCAACTTTCTGACATCTTGATCTCTTCCTAGGAAATGTTTCTGGCCAAATATATGAAAGTGCTTTTTGACCTTGGGTATTGGGCATTAAGAAAACATGAATCAATTATTTTTCGGAGGGAATAAAATACTTCCATAACTGTTAAAACAAGCAACCCTCTGACTTTTGTTGAAGATCTATGTATGTATAGACTATTGAAGTTGACTATGGACATAGCTCTAAAGGAATGCCACTACCCTTAGCATTTTGATGAGGGCTGTATTTTGGCAGTCCGTAGCCACTGAAAATCCTATTCAGCATGCAGGACAGCTATCAGAATATAGCTGCAGAGCTACGTAAGGCTATGATTAGTATCCTTTTGTGATTGTTTGATATGTACTCTGCAAAATGAACAAGGATTCAGAAGAAGCTTTTGTCTGACTGGCACTTCGGGTATGGGGGAGGGGAAAAATTTGAATACCCAAAATGTCTTTGTTAGCAGTTGGATATAATTTCTTTTTGTTTAGCATTTGCAGATGTCTTTGTGTAATGCAGTAATATAATGAGAAAGCTTTGTCAGCAACAGACTTCAGGAACATGCGCAGGCTAATGAGACTACATAATGTACTTCACTGTAGGGCAGCCCTAGAAGAGGCAACTATGATGGAGACAAAAAGGTTTTCCCTGGGCTGTTGGCACATTCTTTAGAGTACTAAACCAGGAGTTTGCTCTTAAGTCTAATTTTATTTCTAATGCCTAATTTGTAAACACTCTTCCTTTGCATTGGTTAAATAGAACTTTCTCTACTGTTCATTAGAAATGAGTTTCACTTGGATCTTTCAATGAGCTATTCAAACACCCCTAACACTGCTTGCTAGCTAATAGCACACCTGGAAAATCAAAGTTTGGCAAACCAGAATGTAGAAACCAATGAGCAAAGAGATGAGGGGGGAAAGCTGCTATCCGGGGAGACCCAAGGAATCATGTCATGCTAAGCAATCTTACCACAGCCAGACAGCTCTGGTTTCAGCATCGCATCAGGTTTTGCTGATCTGTGGCTCTAGTGGCACTTGGTACTCCCTTACAGTTCAAATATAAGAGAAGCTGGTGGAATAACTCATTTGGTGGGCAGAGATCACTAGCAAGCAGCTTTATCAGTGTGCATTGTTGTGCACCAGCCCAACACTGTGATAAAGGTAACAGACAACTATGGCTGTTGCTTTGTATGAATTTGAGTGCCAGCTTAAGCAGACCCTATTCCTCTCCTCATCCAGCTGTTCTACTATTTTGGTAGCTACTCAAAATTACTTGGAGTAATTGTAAATAAGTAATAATTTTTACTTAGCTTGTATGCAATCCTGGTACCACTGATCATTTGCATGCTTTCTTTATACATAGCTACACCTTCAGTATATGTTCTGAACTTCTGAATGGTAAACTTTAAGAGGTCAAAGTTGGAGTCCAATTCATTATTATTATTAATTTAAGCCATTAATATTAATTATTAAATAATAATTATTACTTAAACAATTAATTTAATTACTATAAAGTCCAATTCATTATTGTTATTAATGTGGGCCAATAACTTTTAAAGTCAACTTTATTAGTGGGAAATGGTGATGAAAAAATAAATAGGCAGGTCCTGTTGGTAAGGAGGTGCCCAGAATCCTCTTGTAGGAACCAAACAAGAACATGAGATGTTTTCCTGCCTGGTCTGGGCTGTTCCATAAACACTAAGTATCTCAAAGGCCTTCCAAATAAAACCAGATGGCTAACTCTCCCATGCATCAGACTTCCAGCCTGCTCAAAATACAGTGGTGAAAAGTTGCCTAGATTTGCTTGTTGTATTAGTCAGTCTTACTCAGCTGGCATTTGGGAAAGCTATGAACAGGAGGCTGGAAGCTCTGTGCAGGTGGCCTGGGGGTGGGACACAATCTATGTCATGGTTCCAGAAATAACAGAAGTGTGAAGACCTCTTTGCAGCTTCTCTTAGCAAGAAACTGAGAAAAAGATGAGAGGGCTGCACTTGGGTGAGGACCAACGCCCTGACAAAAGTACCAGTACCTTGCTGCCTCCCCAGAGCAGTGTTTTGTTTTTTCATTTGGCAGCACTCTTCTAGGCGGTGGGTTTTATCCACTTTTATAAGTGACATTAATATGGTTAATATTAAACAAAAAGCCTCACCAAGCTGACAAATTGGAGCCTTCACTCCATTCTTACACAGCTGTCTCTTCCTCTTCACATCAAGAGAGGGCAATGAATTCTCTGTTGCTGGATCCATGATTTCCTGGCTTTGTCACAACTCCTTTTTCAGTTTTTCCACATTGTTAATGTTTTAAGGCAAGTTGAGAAGAAAGGTAAGAATATGATTATTTCTTATTTTTTCGCCCCAAACAAAATACCTCCTTTTCTTTGACCACTGCCAGCCTATATTGCTGTGATACACTGTTATAGGATAGGATGGACAAAAAAAAAAGGAAGCCATATCCTTGCAGATTGCGAATGGCCTGAATTACCTGTAATAGCCCTGACATTTTGGACTCACTGCCACCAGTAACTTCTACATGGAAGTATAGGAAAGTGAGACTTAGATTTTGTGTTTGCTGCTGTGAAAACCTGACATGGGCTTCCCTGATGCTGTCCTGTATCCTACGGGAATGTACCTGTAATTTGTCAGCAACTGAAGTGCAAGCTGGCACAAGCAGGAACATTATGGTCAGGACTGAGGGGTTTTAGCAAGGCAGCACTAGATACACGCTGACTTGCTCTCTAGACATGGCGCACACAATCAGGCTTAGTTGCAAAGGAAAGGGAGAAGTTTTCTTCCAACTAGGACACACAGTTATTTTGTCTTGGCGACTTGAGACAACCTCTTGGACTAGCTAGGAATCCATAAACCACAAAATACTCATGCTAAAAGAATCTGGCTAAAGATAATACTTTCATGACTATTTGTTTTTTCTTTTTATTTTTACAAAACAAATTCCTTTGCAGTAATCAATAGTAATCAAAAGAACTTTCTTCAGTTCAAGGACACCAGCTTTAAATGTTAAGGCTACAAGCAATATTAATTGATACGAAACTCTAGTATCTGTTACAAAATTTACTATACAAATGTCTTCTAAAAAGTCATTGTTTTTTTTGATGTCACAAAATAGTAATATTAAAGTCTATGGTGAAACAAGCAAATGTGCATACATAGCTCACATTTGTTTAACTAAGCATAGTTTTGTATATTAAAAACAGTATTTGCTTTCTGGATGAGGGCTCTTGAATTATAAAATTAATTTGTCAGGTTTTCAGACTTGGCAGGGCAAAAGGTTTTCTTGCTGTGTTCTAACAGAGAAGGGGAAAAGCATCACTTCAGCAGTAAAGGGCCAAATAGCCACACAGTTAATGGAGGGCAAATTTAGGAAAATAATTACGTTAATTCACTTCAGACCTGATCCTGCAACCTTTAACCATGGAATGACATTCTTTGCCCAGCAGCAGATCCAAATTTACACTTTACAGAATAACATCCTTACTGATGTAGAGATTGCCAAATAGCTGTTAGTGAGGGAAGTGCCCTGTGTGCCAATTCTAGAAATCAGTAAGGCAGTACAGTTTGCCCTATATTTCCAGACTTTTGGTACCTTACGTAACTAGGTACAAAATACTCATTTTTATTGCAGATTCTTTTCTTTGGAAGTGCAGTCATGTGCAATCAGGTGGAATAAGTGTGCTGATAATTTTCCTTCAGAAACCGTAATGATTAGCGATGTGGACACCTTTCAGGCAGAAACCATGAGGCACTGAAGCAAGCATTCACTTTTCTTGCACTTGAGGTCACAAATTTATGCAAGTCAAAAATGTTGGGCCTGCCAAAAACATCATGCTACACTCCACCAAATAAAAGGACACTGTTATTCTTACAAGGAAAGGTTTGACAGGACAGGAAATAGGCAGGGTCATAGAAGTTTACTTAATACTGAAACTTATTTAACCATCTTTAAGCCAAAATACAATGATAGTTATAAAAATATATATAGAAGGTGTGTGTGTGTGTGTGGGGAAATACAAGAGTAGTGGACTGAGCTATTGTAAGAGTAGCAACCAATACAGAAACTAGGGAATTTTAATAAAAATTCCCTTAATTCATGTTACTGTATGTCACTTGCCTTTACTGGGTTAACATGCATTAACTAAGTTTAATTAATGTCCTGAAGTTGCAGCAAAAGGCATCTGATCTGGAGAATCCAATGCAGTTTATCAAGCTATACACTACTTTCATTACAATGCAATCCTTAAGTAAACTACATTCCACTTAAAGGAATGGAGGAAGGGGGAATAAGAGCAGAATGAATATGAAAGATAGGAAAAATGTTGCTGTTCACTACAATTTTCCATTTTTGTTGAAACACAGCAGGAGAGCAAAGCCACAGGCTTCTCTACTGCTCTTGCATGCCAGGAGGGATTATGCAAACACTGCAACCACCCAAATCTTATTTAAATTACAGTCATTGTTCCCCCTTTAATGGTTATACTTTTGCCTGCTTTCACTCAAATATTGCTGCATCTTGCTTTCCGCCAACTTAGTCCCAATGGGAGTCATCAACTCTTAATTACAGATGAACAGATCTCTGAAAAATACCTCTGGAGGAAAAAAGTAGAAAAAGCAAACTTTAAGTGCCATCTAGTGGCTGATTTATTGAAAAACATTAGATCCAAAAACTTCTGAGCGTGACCCAGAGAGTAATACAACTGTAGCTGAACTAAGAAAGCAGTGCTTGAATTCACAGCTACCAAAGACCAGGTTAATACTTCGAGGAAACAAGAAAAGGACTAGAAATAAATGGTGTTATTACCATAATTTTTCTTTTAAGCTTTTAGCCTGAAGTGGAGAGCTCAAATGGTAGGAATCATGTAGTGATCACCTGTTTCCTTAAAGACTCTCATCAGCTTATCGGAATGTGTAACCTTCCAAGTTGTCGTATGTATTTCAGTTCAAATTGGAAAACTGAACCCTCTCACATCTCAAAAATGGTACCTAAACGATGGTGGTGAAGCTGGACCCAAGAATCTCAATTCAAAGGTTAGCCTTCTCCACCAAATTCATCTGGAGTTGAAGGTCAGATTTTCCTCCATCTCTATTTTTAACAAGTCAAATTCATTTCTAAAAGAAAGAAGGCAGACTGTTAGCAGCAATATCCTTTTCCCTTCCCTGCAGGAAAAAGCCACTTTCTGCAGTAGACGAGAATTCCCCCCAAATTATTTCCCATTATAAAAGGTCCACATTCCTTTCACACAATGAGATTCTGCAGTATCATTCCTCAAGCTTTAGGCAACTCCTCTTGTAGATAACATGCCCCTTCTACAAATAACCAGTAGTTAACAGTGTAAACTTTAAACAGGTTCAGACAAAGCTTTTTGTGAGACAATGGAGAGCAGCTCAATAGCATTTTAATTTTTTTTGCCTTTTTTTTTTTTTTGCAAATAGCATTTTACTTCCAAGTTGTTTCAGAGCTTTCCATCTCTTTGGTCTCATACAGTGAGCCTTGGGAACCGCTCCTCAGTGACAGATTTTGGAGAGAAAAATCTGTCTATATATCTTTGATGTAAGACTTGCATGTTAGTTTCTGGCTTCTTGTGAGGTGATTTAATCACGCATGTCATTCAGTCAAAGACATACCTAGCCAGCTTTTCACTGAATTACAGAACTAATTTATAACTAGTTGTTAGGTAGGCTAGTAATGAGCAAGATCAACAAGGTTAGTAGTCCTCTCTTCCTTTTGCTAATATAAAAATTCTTAAACATGATGATTTTTTTATTAAAACAGGATCAAATATGCTAATTAAAGCTTAGAATTATAAAGTTTAAACTTTGCTGAAAAAGTACCAGTCTATCTTCTCCCTACTTATAGGAAAAGGGTAAGTCATATGAGTAAGAGCCAGGGGAATTTTCAAGAAAAATAAAATAAATAAATAATTAAAAAACCTAAACTGCTCCAACAGGTGCTCACAAGGAAACATTAGAATAATCTGGAGGGCATTGCTTTCCATGTCCATTGTAAATGAGAGTCTGCAGGACTCTTAAAACTACGTATCAACTTCAGAACATTCAATATGCTGGTATGTAACTTGGTACCTTGTAAGAAGTATTTATCTTCTACAGCTTTGCTACTCATATTGAAGCAAAACCCCAACTCTATTAAAGGAATTATCAGAATTTGTTATGTTAGTGCAGTGGTTTGATGCATACAGGGAAGAGTTTGGTGTAGACATGAGCTTGAAAGCATTTCCATCGTTTCAGATACTTTTTTTTTCCCCAAGAAACCCTACTGGCAAAAACCTTGCAGTAATCTTAAGCTCATTACATGCTTCATGCTTCTCTAGATAACAACTGAGGAGACTGATGAAAGGGAACTCAACTATATACCAGTTTTCAAAATAAGTGAGCCTTTTTTGGTAAAGATACTTACTGGCCTGTATGTTGACAAATTACAACAGGCATGGATCTATATATTTACTGTCCCGTTTCTTCCTCATGCATTCTATCTTCTGAAATTGGTGGTGGTTAGAAAAAGCGTGTTTCCTCTTATCTCAGTATCTGAAGTACTATTATTATTCAAAAATAGAAATTAGATGTTTCCAACAGTTACCACAAATGATGTATAATATCAAGAAACCTTTACACTTTTTCCTTGTGGGTTACTGTTTCAAGTGAGGTCATCTTAAATCTTTTAAGGACTTATGTCAATATATCCTGTGCTCCTTTTGTTGTTGTTGTTTTTGTTTTTTGCTGGGGAAGAGGGAGGGAAGAAAAGAGAAGCAGAAAAACTTGCCCTCATCTTAAACTCCAGCAAGAAGAAAGCTTTACAGAAAGGATTTTGTTATTTTAGGTCGTTTAAATAGCCTTTTGTAATTGAAGTTCTTTTCTGGCAGATATATATATAAAGGAAAGGAATATATACGGGAAGACACTTAGTGTCAAGATTAGTTTTTCCAGTTGATGTAGAACTTTATTGGTATGATGTGCTTCTTGCTCACAATAGGTTTTGGCACGGTAAGCCTGCTTATGAAGGTCTGGGTATATAGATGAAAGAAACATATGGTAAGGGTGTAGGGGGGGAAAAAGGCACTGATAAAAATGTACATGGAGGGAAACATTTTTACCCTGGTCAAAGAGAAATGTATTTGCAGTTTCTGCACTGACACATCAAGGTAATGACTATCCTATGATTAAAAGAACTGGGATGCTGTCATATTACACATTATTTTCCAGATTCTTAGGGAAGTGATAACGTGTTAAAATTTGGAAATAGCTGGTTCTAGACAAGGACATGAAACAAGGACAACAGAACTATCATCTCAGACTACCAAGGAGAAGAACTCGTAAACGTCTAGGTCTATGAAAACTTTCTATCTTGCCACTGCTGAAACACTACTTAAAGCATTTTTTGTACCTGTGACCTTTCACCTAAGAAAACAAAAAAATACAGACAGATACAGGAAAAAAAAAATCAGTTTGACAGCCTCACAGCCTTCTCCAATTCCTTTCTGTACAGTAGAATATTCATGACTCTTTCCTTTTTGTTCTTCCTCTTGTGTGCACGCTCTTTCACCTGAAAGCTTTCAAGTCATTAGAGATTCCCACCTGTTAGAGAAACAATCAGGTTTGGGACTCATATTAAAGAGGATTTTATTAACTAGTCAAAATGCAACAAGTATGCCCACTGGAAAAAGGAAAAAAAAAAAAAGGCAGTTTATGCAGTGCTGCAGTAATTCAGAATCATTCTTCCATACAGTAACTTATTCATGATTTTGTCAACAAGCAGCAGATTTCATAGCATTTATTTATTATAGCTGAGTAATTTCCAGATGAGCTGTTACTTAGATCAAACATTAACTTTATATATTTATATATATATGTTTTATGTTATATATATGTTATATATATATAAATGTTATATATATATAACGAACATTAACAAACAACACATAGACTCTTCATAAACACCCTCAGTTAATTCAAAGAGTGTGTTACCTACTTTATTCAAAGTAAAGACCACCTTTGAAACAACAAAATCAATGAGTTTCCTACTACTTCCTTGTGTTCAGGTTCATGCTTTAAATGCTTAAATACTATATGTTTTATGAATTGAGGTCCTTGTTTGATTCTTTACATGTATTAACACCTGAGGTTTGTCTGAATGGAGAAAACAACTCTTACTATTCTTGTATCCACGTTTAAATAAGTAAATTTATTAAAATCTATCTGAGGTGAATGCTGCCTGATCTCGTACTGACAAAAACTTACTGCTGCACACTCCCACAAGGCACAATTTGTTCTGCATTTTTTTATTTAGAAAAAAAACCACAAAAGCACCAATTTGAGCAGCAAATAAGAATCCAACAAGATTAAGGTAATTAATACTTCCTCTGCTTTGAAAATTGAAATTTGAAAATATATTGGCTGCTCTTTTAATAGAGTGCTGAAAAAATCACTGTTTGAGGACTAGGCTAAGGATCAAAGCCAGAACATTAGCTTTAAGCAGAAACATGCATTTTTGACAGGTAGAAGTGCAATAGTAAATATCTTCACCTTATTCTGATTTAGGTCAGAGCAGGAAGTCATACCGGTAGCTGTATTATCATCGATTCTTTATGAAATAAGCTCTCAGCATGAAATACTGGATTTCAGAAGATTAACACAAACTGGCATTTCTGTTTAGGTAAGTAAACTAAGGATGAGAAAAATAAAATCACATTATTAAATTATTTTTAAATTTATTGCAGTATAATCAGCACAAACAAGTACTTATTACTGAGGACCAAAAAGCTACAAAAAATAAATCATCAACCAATCAATCAAGTCATTCATGCACATTTCTCCCATAATGCAGCTGAATTAACTGCCTATAAACATAAAAAGGAGAACAAGTACAGAAATGTTGTATAAAACTTGAGATTATTTTTATGTACATCTAAATCCCACTCCTAACTCAAATGAAAATTTAGGAGTAACAAAAAAGCAACAACACAGAAAGCATATTAAAATAATTTTCAGTTCTTTCCTGTAGAACCAAAGCCACCTTCGCCACGTTCTGTATCATCTAGAGCCTGAAAGACATCAATGATGATAAGCTGTTTTAGTGTTCTAACTTGCCTTTAATTTTTACACAACAGATATCATCTACCATCGAGAAAGATACATTTACTCAGCTTCTAGCTAGCTATAACGTAAACTAAAATAAAACATAGGAGACAGATAGTTTTGAATACTTTCTGTACAAGTTTAAACAAATACCAAATGAAAATATTTCTCATGTGCCTTTTACCTCTGAAGACTTAAACAAAAAAACCAAACCCTCCAGTTAAATGCATGCAAAGCGTAAAGATTTTTATTCAAAACAGCATGGTAGCGTTGCTGCCTAACACTGAAAGTAGTTTTAACACAAAGTATTTATTTAAACCATAAATTTCAGCTTATATACAACTATCTTAAACTACTGATTCTTGAAGATAGCAGAAATATTTCCTTTTGTTAACTTACTTGAACTTCTTCTAGCTCAGGATAGAAAATGCGTTCGCAGATGAGCTGGGCAATCCTATCCCCTTTCTTAACTGCAACAAAGTTAAATTATAATTTCCTTTTTTAAAAAAGCAAACAACCAATACATAGCTTAGACAATCCCTTTCTAGAGTATGAGAACGTATTTAAGTGTAAATACTTATCCGAAGCTTAGTTAAGCAAACATTAATAGTCCCAGAAATATACAGGATGTGATAAACTTGTGCTTAGGCCTCATAAATTAAGTTTCAACAGCAATACTAGCTCAAGAGATCTCTGCTCATTCCTGCTGCGACACCGTGGCATCTTAAGTGTTATTATGCATAAATACTGCAGATGCTGTGAGACAGTTCCACGATGTAGCTCCCTTGTGAACTAGATACAGGAATTAATTTCCCTGGGGCAAAAAAAAACCAACCTGAACTGATAAAAGGAAAACAAAAACTCTGGTTAATACCAATTTCATTCAGAGAACTTTTGTAAGAAGCTTGTAGCCTTTTCTGCCACTTCACAGCCCAAATCACTAGCAGTATCTTAACTGTGTGCTGAGGCTTAAAACTGCATTTGCAAAAGGAGAGCATGATTAAGGAAAAATTCTATCTTTATTATTCATATTTCCCAGAATCCCAGACTTTCTATCTCAAATCTTTTTTGCCGAGCAAGAAATAAACCAAATTACAAAGTTGTACTTCAGTAAAGCTCATGAATCTAAAGGTTAGCTAAGTAGTTCTAATTAGTTCTCTAATTTAATAGTAGAAACTTTTCAGGTTTCCTTAACAGGACATTAAGTTTATATGTTTTTGTTAACTGTAAAAATGTTCTCAGATAACTTTATCTCTGCGTAGACTTTTAAACAAAATTAGTTTCTCATTTCCCATCAGATGGCTGAAAACAGGCTTTGTCTAGCTCAATACTTACTTTCAAAAGTCTCCTTGCCAAAGTTGAAGAGTACCACACCAACATTTCCCCTGTAATCTTCATCAATAACACCAGCTGACAAAGAATTAAGAAAGATACGCGGTTAATAAATGTTGTCAGTATTTAAAATAATGCTGGTTTAGATTAGGTAGGTGAATGCCGTATCTCATACTGGCATCCTTTATACTACTCGTGCAATTAAACAATATATATGAAAACACTGACACATCTAAAACTGCTAGTTAATCTTACAAAAAGAACTGAAAAGCACCGTCATGTATTAAGAAGTGTTTTGCCATTGTACTACTAATTTTAGTTGTAATACCCTATCTGAAATCAAGACAGCTGTACCAATTTCAGCCTCCATTTATTCTGCTAACTACAGCTCCTAGAGTATCAAGCACAAATTTGTTTTCTTAACTTTAACACTTTATTTAGGAACTATGGATTTACATGGATTCCAGTCCCTTATTTCAGGCAAGCTAAAAGAACTAAAGCTTTAAGGAACTGAGGGTTTCCTCATGGATTAAAAGCACATAGCAAAGCACAAAGGCTGGGAAGACCTGAGTTCTTGTTCTTCTGCTGTGAAAGGCTGAGGGTAGGACTTCTGTAAGGTGCATACCAGGGCTGATTCCCTCATTTCAGAAGCAATGGGAGCATCCACGGGAGGAATACCCAGCTACATTCAAGCGTAAATACTGTATAAATAGCTTTCTATTATATATAAACTATTAACTCTATATTCGATAATCTTTAGAAAAGTACTTCAGGAGATTATTTATCTATATATATAAATTACCATTCAGGTTCTCTTTTCCCCTCTCAGATACAGGAAGTATGTTTCTAATAGGAAAAAATGGAAATTAGATTTCCCTGTGGACCAAAGTATGTATTTTGAAGTCTGCTTGCAGAAACACTAAAACGAATGTCCTTCCCAGGCATTCAAGGAATTGTACATACAAAATACTATCCGTAGATCATAGATGTCAAAATAAATTGTAGTATGACTATACTTTACTTTGAATTTTTATTGCTGAAGCACAACATATATAAGTAAGATTAGAAAATGAAGGTTTTTTCTCTGTTTCTTCAGCTGCGTGAAAGCACTGCCATATGTACCGTACGTAATGTTACTGTGTGATCTCTGCACTTGTTCTGGTGTGGAAAGGTATCTATAGAGCTCTATTTCCCATGTAATGTTATGGGTTAATCCAACCACATTTCTGAAAAGTAGCCTAATTAAGCTGCTAGTAAGATCAGGAGTATCCCCGAGTTCTGGAAAACCAGCAAAACATGCAGTTCTTGTGTTAGCTCACTGGTATTTGTGTGCAATTGTTCAAAGGGATCCTATCTGCAGAATACTGTCAGAAGTAAGAGTCAACAAATTTTAGGGGTTGCTATGTATGAACACTTTCCAGAATCGAAGTTAAAAAAAAAAAAAATCCTGAATATAGTGTTTGGTTTGGTTGATTCAAAGAGCTTGATGTACTGAAGCTACGGGTACAAGTCCTGTACTGTTTGTTTGTTTTAGGTTAGACCAACTTTCTGAAAGTCATCAGCTAAATTGAGCATCACAATGCATCACTTACATTAGTCATCACATCTAAGAGGTTTCTTGCACAATTTCTACCACAGTTCAATATTACAATTCAATATTTAAAACCTTTAAAAACCAAACCCTGAGAGCCTGTGTCAGTGTATAAGCAGAAGAGAATGAACTATAAAATACTGTGAAAGCTGCTTCTCACTTCTAGAAATGTAGTCTACCTTCCTCCTTTTAAAACACAAGATAATCTATAATCCCTAAGCAAGGGGTGACACAAAGTGTTAGTGGGGGTGCTACACATATAATTTATACATACTACATATATGCATGAGAAAGGGAGATTCAACCAATTGTTAATATCAGTCCAAACTGTTTTAAGCATCACTCAAGTTCAGCGGTCAGTTGCCCATTAATTTGGTGCTTTTGTTGACATGCATCAATCAGCTGAAGAGCTGAAAGTCAGGGTTTATATTTGGCAGATAAAATTGTGTACATATGCTCATAAATGCCCATTAAAAGATCATTAGCTCTTTGGATACATCCTTAATTTGACAAACCATTCTCAAGAATTTCTGTGCAGCTAAGAAAACATTTTTCTAGACTATATGCTGGGACAGATAATGTAATTAGAGACTGATAATGGAATTTGCTAGTTTAACATATCAAGGGCTAGTTTTATTTGTGTTATAGTATTCTGCTCTGATGTAACACAATACTCTAAAGTGATTCTTAAAGTCTAATTCTATTTAAATAGATATTAAGCTTTTGTGGGTATAGAATGTATCAATTAAAGTAATATCCTTAAATTTATACAGGTAATAAAATCCTGTCACATTTCTGCTGGAATTATCTAAAGAAAATCTAAATTATCTAAATTATTAATTATTTAGATAATTAAATTATCTAAAGAACAATTGGTGCAACTTAAAGGCATTTTAACTGCTAATGATGCTTCTTGGTCTACCTGTCATTCCTACTATTTTCTGGAGGGGAAAAAAAAGAACAGTATCTAAAACCTAGCTTGTGTTGGAGTGTCTGGAGCTTAACTGCATGTTAGTATTCTCTCTCTTCTTAAACTTCAAACCATTTTTTTTGAAAGGAGTGATACTGATTATAGCGGATATACTAATCTACAATCCACCTAGTCAGATGTGTTCCCTGACTTTTAAACAATGGCATTAGCAGAATCTCAGCTTTATGTATAGGCACTAAAATTTATTTTACAAGTATTGGCTGAAAAGCTTGTCATGAACAGACACCAATTTCTTTTGACCACCTAACCTACTTGAGTACTACTAAAGAGACTGGCAATGAGTTTTGGGGTAATAATATGGAGCTATTATTTAAAACCATACAGAAAACACTGAGTATTTATATTTCTACAACTATCTTAACATTATTACTTTTAGAAATCAGGCTGCCATAACTCCTTCTTGTATTCATCATAGCTTTCAGACTGGGTATCCAAGGGTCATACCCTCCCCACAAATATGTAATTCTAGATGAAGTTGAGTATGTTTGTAAGAGAATCCTGCCCTTCAATTAATATATATCATGTTCTAACACCAGTCGCTACAAGTTTGCCATGTGTTTAACCACTGTTGGCAGTAAGCTAGTAAAATTCTTCTGAAAATTGTTCAAGCTTAAACTTTAGGTAGTTTCTCTTAAAAGTGGCTTTACAGCAGTGGCCACTTCCATTTGAGAAACCTGTAATTTGTAAATATCACTTTAAAATTCAGGCTTCCTTCTTCATTTCAGCAAGCTTACCACCGGAGAGAATGACCCAGACCAAAGAAATAAAATAGCGTGTAAAATGGAAGACAGGTGAGCTCTCTAGGAATTGAAAACTGTCTGGTAATTCAATGTGGAACACTGATGGAACACTGATTTCTGTGTCTGAACTGGTCAGCAACATTTAAAACGTAAGTTACTTACAATATTCAGTCGACCAGGAAAAACTCTCACTAAAGCACTTAAGTTTTGTAAGCTTAGCTATAAAGTAAACAATTTTTGTAAAGAATCTACAGAGAGCTTCAGACTTATTTTCTAGTAGGTGAGAATTGCGCTTCCCACACACTTCTACGGATGAAAGCTTTCCAGCAGATGCAGAGTAAGGACATTTTTTTTTTTTCCTCAAAAGCATACATAATACAAACAAAACTTGCAATCACAGTTGAAGGTATGTATTAAGAAATAATTTTAAAATATATTTTGTGGCCAAACCCCCTAGTCTAATGCTGCGCTGAATGACTGAAATACTTTCAAAGCCACAATAACTTCAAATTCCATGAAATAATTCCATTTTGTGTAAAGTTTCTGTAAAATTAATTGCCTTCCAATCCTTTTCTCTTTAAATGTATTATACCTCCATTCACATAGTCTGAGCTTAACCACCACCTGGATTGAGTTCAAACTATACTATTTGTATCAGAAAATATATGATCCTTGGAAGATACAAGAAGGTGTAATCCAGGAGGACCTGACAGTCCTCCTTCTGCATGGGGTCAGAAACAAACTGTATGTACTGGGCATACTGGAAAAAAAAAAAGTAAGTTTTTTGCCTTGGCATTCTGTTATTCCACAACACCAAGCTGCAATAATTACACACACTGCTGAGCACTAAGACTCTCTTCTAAATTACGTGTATTGGGTGGAAATAGTCTAAATCATTTTTGGAAAAATTGTGCATTAGAATTGGCAGTCTGACATACTGTCTTACTCTGTCAGAACTTTGGCATATCATTTTTTGGGAAAGCATCCACACCTAGCAGATGTGAATTCTGAACGTGTTCTTGCATGATCCCAATTCTTCCTCCTTGACTTGCAGGACTTCTTACAATGTATTTTTACTTAAATGGGTAATGGCTTTCATTGTTAGAAATGTACCTAGGCAGGACAAATTAAAATGATATAGCAATTGTTGTTTGTTTTTTTCCTTCATAAAAGGTCCTCTACTAACTGTTAGTAATCATTTTACTTGCGTTTTTTAAACTCTTGTTTTTTGAAAAACTGAACATAGGTTATCCTGTTAAGCACTTTTTATTTCCTTCGAGTACCTCCTAGTTTAACTTTCAGATCAAGAAGTGTTAGTGTATGTATTTTTCCATGAATTAAAAAGTGTTTGTGTCACTTTTAAGAATCACACAGTAGTAGACCATGTACACTATATAGAGTCACAGGTGTATAGAGACTCTTTGATTCCTATCTTAGTGCTCTCCTTTTCATGTTACCCAGCAAAACCTGAAATAAATTGCAAAGAGGAGTTACTGCACAGGGTTTTTATGAGGCAGAAAATGTATTATTTAATTCTGAACTGTATTCTTGTACTGTTAGAACACTTTAAGATACATTTAGAGGTAGTTAAATTGCTGAGGTTGCAGCTGAGCGCAGTCTAACTCCAGAACAATCACAGCAGTGAGAATTTTGTGATGTAGATGTCATTTTATAATAAAGTATTAACAGAATTGCCTGTGACCTGATCAACTCCACTGCAAGACTTTTGACATCATTTATGTCATGCTGCAGTTATAGGGATATGGCAAAAGGATGATGAGACTTTCATAAAGGTTTCTGTTTTTATGTATATACGCCTATAATAATTGTTTTTAGAGATCCGTGAATTTCTAATTAAGGAAAAGTTCAAAGTATATTAAAAGACAACCTGTCTAAAACACATCTGTTGCTAAAACTGATAAAAAAGTAAAGACATGTAGAAAGTAGGATTTGCTTTACTTGTTTCAAAAGATTTTCAGATTTTAAGTCAATAAACGTACAAAGTTAGTTTAAATTTTATTTGCTTTATATTTGTTGCATTTTGATCACTAAGAGTAAATTAAAGTTCTTTGTAACCTAATGAACAATTTTCTGCAAGTGAAGAACTGCCCACAATAATGGTGTATTCCAGTGGTTTTTATCATTTTATTTGTGTACAATCACTGTGTCTTCTGCATAAAAGAAAATCTGTATGCTTTAATTTAATTCACTCAGACCTTACACTATGCTGAAAAGAATCACACACGTGTTTCATGAAAATGAAGAAAGCATACTGTAAAAAATCATTTTAAAGTCTAAATTCCAAAATAACTTCTATGCCATGCACTGCTTACATGAATGCTATGTGGTTATTACAGGAAAATCAGTAATAAGCCATAAAGTTTTGAAGTAATTGTGATTTACTGGTCTTTGAGGGTATTACTCAATTATCTCCTTTTGCCAGACAACTAATGAAGCCAGCATTATTTATTTACACATATTACAATGTGAAATTAAGGCACTTCTAACAATCAAGATTTACGAAGTTATAGTAAAAATAACAAAAATCTTACCACCAACATCTATGAAGTGCTTTGCAGCTAAGCCAGAACGTGGTGCTAGAAAACAAGAATTTTAAGTGTATTTATTTTGTTTTTAAACTCTTATAAAATATTTATAGGTTAGCGTGTTTGCATGAAGTTGTGTCAGCAAGAACTGTTTCCACAGTCTTTCTAAAATAAATGTGATTTTACAGGAACTACTGTAAGTGTTATTGTATATATTAAAAAAAAAAAAGCAGCTGCTACAAGCTACATTAAGACTGAAATCTTTAAATGATGCAAGTATATCCTTGTTTAGACCACCAACTGCAGAGCAGGTTTCTCCAAAGAATGCTGGAGCAGACAATGACTATCTAGTGTTGGTTTATTTTTGGCTGTTACCGCTGTTCTGGAATAATCTCAGAAGATTATTAGGTCAATCCATTTTAGTTACGATGGAAAACAGTATCTGACAAGCAATTTACTAAGAACGTTACAAACATTAAATGATGTGCAGTTGTTTTTTTAATATATATCTTGGCCTACTTTAATGAGGTGCTAAAAGTTACTCTCTCCAGAATTCTTTGTTTGGATTAAAATAAATTCATGTGCACTCTCCTTTTAGATGAAAGGAAACAGCAAACTCTAAGCATGTTCTTCCACTGAGATAGCTGTTTGTCTGTTTGTTTTTACTTAAGGATTTATATGTAATTCAGAAAAAGAATGAACAAAACATAATAGCTTGTACACATTCTCTCAATTATTTTGTCACTAAAAGTAGTAAAATTCTACCATACTCTCCTATTTCAGAGTTTTTATTTTTAAATAGTCAAGGGTGCATTTTCCATTTATCCATTATTCATTGGTCTTTGTCATTTGAATTCTGAAACTGCAGAGAAATAATTAACTACTGCATAGCCTATGAAGTTATATGCAGGTTATGAACATTTTTACTAGCAAACTTCAAATGTTTTTCACAAATGCCTACTGTTAGGCTTAATAAACCGCCTGCTTACTTACCTACCCGGCCATAGCAACCAGAAGGAAGGGCAATTTGAATGTCTGTTTTCACTACAGCCTTTTCCATAGGTGGTATCACACAGTCGTAGGCACTACATTACGGAAAGAAACACTAGTTTATACAGAATATTGAAAAAAGACATCTCTGTATTTTAAGGTACAAAATTACCCGGAATTACTCCTGCTGGGACATGAGAGAACATGACCTGCCACGGAATTTATACAAGAAACAGTTACAGATTGACGATATTCGTATAAAATACAAGACCCTCCCATTTTCACAGTGCTAGCTTTCAGTAGCATCATTTGAGCAGCATAATTGTGAAATTGTTTCTTAACTGTTTTTAACTGGTAAGGGAGAGACAAAACATATAAATTAACTTGAAATTAACCAGGTCAATGAGGATGTGCAATTTTGTGTGCCAAAGAAGAAACTTTAAGGAGTTTCTCTTCTGATTAAGCTTTCTACAGCAGGTGAGCTAGCTATAACCTAAAAATCTACTGCAAAATATTAAATTATGTTAAATTTTAGGCAACTTTTTTTTCTGAGCAGGTCAGAAGTTTAAAATTTGCACAATTCTACTGAATTTAACTCAGAACTAGAGAGATTTTAAGCTCTTTCTCACACCAGACAACTGGAGGCTTAAGGAAAGGGGGTGGTGACAGTACCATGCAGTGAGGCTGTTCTACTGTTTTAGGCCAGCAAATCATGGCCTTGAGGAAGAACTTATTTTTAAACACATGGAAGTATCAAAAAGTTTTCTGTGAAGCTGTCTTTTTCCAGGTGTACAGTACACTACTGGAACAAGACAAAAACAAACCTGGAAAAATTGAATACAATATAAAGCGTTGAGCGTGGCAGAGCACAGAGATGCGTAAAACCTCAGAGAGGAAGTCAGATGGTTAAGGGGAAAAAAAATACAGGATGGATATTTAAGTGATACTACAAAAAGAAATTAGAAGAAGGCAGAGTACAGCGCAGCCATAGCTAGTGATTGTATCTGATCACTGAACAATGCAAACAACCATGTGCTGATATTCCTAGACATAATGCATGCCTTTCAACAACGCTTATCAGTTGAAGCAAACCCAGCCCTGTGCAGCCATGACCAGGGCTCCTGCTGGGCGCACTATCAAACTGCCACAACTTCTTTTGGCCGCAGCACCCAACGGCCAAGAGGAGAGCGGCAAAGCAATAAGCTCTGGCAGACCAAACCCATGAGTGCTGACTTTTTTTTATTATTTCACAGGAAAGCACCCGGTGCTGGTGCCAGCAGGAGCTCATGCTGCCATGCCAAGCCTGACAGCGCTGCTGCCTGACGGCCTGGGGGCTGCGGCATGGCTGGAGCTCTGGAAATGCGGGGAGAGGGACAGGCACAAGGGAGCCGAGGCACCTGCCGGCCCCACGAGGCGGAGAGGGACGAGCACAAGGGAGCTGAGGCGCAGGGTGGCTGCCCGCCGCTGACAGGCCCCGGGGAGGAACCTCACCTGTACAAGTCGTAGCCCGCGGCTCGAGCGGAGCCCCTGGAGGGAGCAAAGGCGTTCTCGGAGAGCTTGGTGAAGCGGAGCCTCGCGGAGGGCTCCCCGGGCGCCGAGCTCATGTGCCTCTTGCTGGGGGACGGCTGGGAGCAGGGCATGGCTGCGTGGGGCGACGCAGAGCTGGTCGTGAGGAGGGTCAAAAAGCGCGCGAAAACGCGAGGCGGGAACCGCTCAGCCCCCGCCTCCCCCTGCCGCTGAAGGGGGAGGCCGCCCCCTCCCTTCCCCTCCGCCCTCCCCTTACGGAGCCGCAGGAGCCGCACGAAACGGGCCGCCATGGGGGCGGTGCAACGCCTCAGGGCGCCCGGCGCTCCCCGCTGCTGGCCGGGGGGCGGCGGGCTAGGGGGCAGGAACAACCCCCGCTGGCTCCAGCCCGGCCCGGGCCGTACCTGCCATGCGGCACGGAGCAGCCCCGGAGCGCGGCGACGGCGGCGCCGCTGAGGGGCGGGCGGACCCCGCGGGGCGTGCAGCGTTGCAGGGGAAGGCGATGGCGGCTGCACGGCGGGCGGGGCTCGGCCACGCCGCTGCCCCCTGCAGGAACCACGGTACCAGTCCTCCTCCTCCCCCCCTTCCTCCTCCTCAAGCCAAGCGTATTCCCCCCCGTAGGCTGACATCGGAACCTGCCGCCTTTGGGCCTGCACGACTTGTGCTTCACCGCGTGGATGGATGTATTTTTCTCTCCGCACATCGCTGCGGGCTCTAGGAGTTTTCTTTGCTCCTCTAAATTTTGTCCCAAACCCTCTCCTAATGACATTTTTTTGAAAGGTCAGCGTGTATGCGAGTGTCTCCTGGCTGTGTCACGTTTTGAAGTGCAGCCAGGTGGCAGTGAAACCATTGCTGCGTGTTGCACTCTGAAAAACAGTGTTGTGAAAAACATCCCAATTTGGGGTTTCTTTGTTGCTGTCCGGCACTTCTAGTCTTAATAATATTCACCATTTGAATGAGAATGCATATGTACTATAGACCTGTGTAGGAAAAAACATAATAGTTAATGACTTCTGATATAACCCATTCACAAATAGAGAGTTGATCAGATTTTTATTTTTTTTAAGTTACATCACATTAATGTCTGATTATAAGTGGTTATTTATACAGCCAGCACTTCATAATGGTTACAATTGCATCCTGCATCGTGTAGAAAAGGACTGATTTTGTGAGCAGCCTGGCTCCTCCGTGAGGCAGGCTTGGTTCTAGGCTACATGTAGGGTAGCCAGGAGGCCTCTGCATAGCAGGTAAGGGAACTGTCAAAACATCTTGTCATCAAGGAAAAAGGCCTCAGCTGACCAACACTTCCCACCCTCAGGTCTTTACAAAAGACAAAGCTGTTGGCAAGTTTGCCTTGGTGCTGGGAATGTGTTGTTTGCTCTGGAGATAAGCAGTTATTTGGTCAACATTTTTGCATTCTTGATGGCTGACTATTGCTGTTCTCCATTAGGCATAGCCTGCTGGCTTTGAAAAATAATAGTGAGGTAAACTGAAATTATCTGCCTTTTTCCTAAATTGAGAATAAGAGTGGCGGCTGCTTTCTTGTACACGGGAAGAAATATAGTTTCTTTTAGGGATGCTAATCCATAAAATTCTCTGCACTGAAGTTTTGGTGTTAGAATGAGCATTTTTATTATGAGGAAAATGTGGCTTTAAAATAGAGCTTTCCCTACTGTCACCCCAGCCTGACTTAGAACAGCTGTCTCTCTCAGTGATTAAGATGTGCAATTTAGAAGGCTGCTGTGGGGGTGTTTATTTGCAATTAAGTTTTATTTTTGATCTTGTGTTTTGCCGTACTGTGTTGGGACTGTAGAATTTTGTCATTGCTTTTTACTCTGTTCTGGAACAACTTTAGTGCTTTATTTTTGCTTGAAACTGAATTTCCTGTGATGAAATTCCAGCAATGGCATAGCTGTGGGTTATTGTTATTATTTGTGGAGTATGCAAGCTGAAATACATTGGGTTTGGTCATGGGTTGCAATGGCACAGAACATTTTCTGCTCTCACAACAGTTGAGGTCAGCACCAGGAGGGAGGCTGCTGAGGTTTGAGCTGAAGAAGCTGAGGGTTGCTTGAATGCTGTTCTCCCAGCTTTGCTGATGAGACGGGGACCTCTGACAGAGGGGAGGTGACAAACGGGTATGGTTAAATGAGTCCGTAATAGCTAAAACGGGGTTGCTGTTTGCACCATATCTCAGACTTGGTGTTAATTCATGCTACCTGTCTACCTGTTGCTATGTCTGTTACTTGCAGACTACCAGTCAAAAGTGTTTTTGCCTGAAGGAAGAACTTGAAATACTATACAGAATTGTAGAAGACGGAAAGGATGAGGGACATCCAGGCTTTCTGAGAATGGAGAGCCATCATTTTGCCTTGCCAGGATGGCTTCTGGTACGACTTTTCGAAGGTGCGATGAAAATTGTCCAGTAAGTTACCCCAGTCTTAAACCTCTGTGGGTGGCTGGGGCCTTGCACTGTGATCATGATGACTAAATGGAGAACCCTTTTGGGTGTGAAGTAGGACAGTGGCATGCTCTTTGCCCAATGTGGCTAGACCAGGTGCAGCTATTTTCTTCAGAATATAATGAATTTTTGGTTACGGTCTTCTACTTGCACTGTTGGGTTAAAAAAAACCAACAAACTAAACTTTGTTGGGGACTGAAAATCTAGTCAAAGGCCTGTTGGAAGAATGCTGATCTGGAGCACTAGATAGGGGTTACAGTTACTGAGCACCCTGCTTTATGGGTGTATGATCAGGATGGGCAATTTGCAAGTGGTTGTAAAGAGATTTAAAGAACTACGATACAATGCCTTCTGTGACACCTGTTTGAGCTCCACTAACATGAGGAGGAAAAGGTGCGATTCACTGATGAGACAAGCAGTAGTGGATCATTTTAACAGGCCCTTAGGCCTTAAGCGTAGCTGTATGAACTGTGGGAGGCCGAGGCCATCATAGAATTCTCAAAATATTCTTTACTTCTTCAAAGAGTGGTATTTTCTCATTTGTACATCTTTGGTCAACTTATCTGTGCTTGCTTTTGTCATGTCTGATCAAATCAACCCTAGACTATTTAAACCTATGGAGTTGGTAGTGTGATATATGCTCAAAAAGTGCTAGACAGCTTTAGAGCTATGTTTTTTTCTAGAGATGTCAAATGTGTAATTAGAATTCAGTTACTAACATGGTGATTAAAATTCAGCAGTTATTTTATGTGTAGTATATGTAAAAAAGGAAGTGTCTTTTACAGAGTGGGAAAGGAGGTAGGTGGACTGATAAAATTTTGCAACTGAAGTTGCAATTCAAGAGTTCATAATTAGCACGCTCTCCACATTAGTCGTGCAAACACGTTAAAGTTGTGGTGAAGAAGAAGCTCTTTGGAAACTAGTGTGTTGAAATTACTTGTGGATTTGTGAAAAAAGCACTTCTCTTTCAGGTAGTTAAGCACAGTTGTGTGTAGAGTTTGTGCTGCTGGTTATAAATCCTATAGCACTGTTGTGCTAATTAATTAATCTCTGTAGTCTGAGCAAGGACTTTTACATTGATGTGTATGTTAGTGCTTAGTTTTTGATGGCTGTTCATTTAGAAATGTACTTCTCGGGGATTCATTGTTGCAATGCCTACAGTGATGTCTGTGAAAAAAAAGCAGGAGTAGTATTGAAAGTGCCATTACTAATGCATATCACGCTCTTTCTTTTTAGATCTGCTTAGTTCCCTAATATCAGTTTGGGGCAATGTTCCCTGTAGACTGAGAATTTACAGGAGTTGAAAATATTTAGGAAACTATCTTCACTCATGTACATAATTGAAGGTCTTAATACAGATGCATAATTGCCCCTAGTCCTTCCATATCTTGTGATACGAAACACACTTACAGAAGGCCTAATTAGAGCTTCCCCAGAGGCTCTTTCTCTTTCCATTGACTGTTTGGGTACCTCACAAAGATAATATCTGTTTGTTGTCTGTGGTAAGGTGGAAAGGGTGGTGGCAGCTGCAATTCTACCAAGGTGGAAGGACTTGACAGCATGTAACAAACTCCTTTATTGTTGCTTATGACAGTGTATAACAAACTCCTTTATTGTTGCTCATCTCACTGTGAAGGATCAGAATAATTTCCATGTTTTGCAGGTACAGAATTTGAGATTTGGTTTGCTCAGAGTTGTGGGGGAAGTCTGTTATATCTAGGAAACTCATATATCTGTGTCATGCAGTTAAACTGCAAAGTTATCCTTCAGCCTCATTGTAAATGTGTAAGAAGGAGCATTAAGAGAGAATACCAGTATTTCATATCTGCCTTTAATAGATGGAGAAAATAAACCATGGATTATTGGTCTACACTACCATGTTCTGCTGACTTGCTTCTACTGAACTTGAAAAATATGAATATCAAATATTTGACATTTTTGGACATAGAGTGCTAGATCTTCCACAAGTTACATTCTCATAATTCAAGCAAAGATGGAATCTGAGGCCTGCTTTGAGATCAGCATTTAGTGAAAATCAGGGTCCACCGGCTTTCCTGGGGCTTAAATTTCTGTTAGTCTATTCAAAGCAGTTGCAGAACAGCAGTAATTAAATTAGTCGTGCTCCTTAATGGTCTTTAATTTAAATAATGCTTAGGCATAGGATATAGCTTTCCCCATTAAAAGGAGAAACTGCTTTTATTGACAGCTGAAATGATAAAGTACTATAATGTTGCAGAATTGAAAATAGAAAAACTGTGTAGCTTAATGGATTTCCTTTATTTCAACTTAATGTATAACAAGTATTATTTAGAAAGTCTAAAAAATAACATAAGTTTATATAAATAAAAAATAAGGCATTCAGCTCAGCTAATCATTTGTTTTCTAATCACTTACATAAATCACTGTATATTACATTCCAAAGTATAATCTCAAATTATATTAACTCATAACAGTCATAGCAAAAATTGTCAGAATATTTAGTATTTGAAAATAATTTTGAATTTCTTTGTGAAATTTACTTACCATCTTTAATTATTGAAATCATACATTCCATTCCATGTCAGAGCTTGAAAATTCATTATCAGCTCTTGCCGTATAGAATCCATCTCTATATCTATATATCTTTTTTGTTTGCAAGTTAATTAAAAGCATTTGAATTAGCATTACAATTTAAGTAAAAGAATCTGCTGTAGGCATAGGTTTTAATTTTAATGTAATATTATAATTAAACAGCATCACAGGTATTCTGTTGTTTTATATCAGTTTATGGCTTTGACCTCATGGGTACTGTACAGTTGTTTTTTTCTCTCCCACATCGATGCATTTGATTTTCATCCTGTGTTTAGTAGCAATTATGACAGTGCAATTTGAAAGTATTTATTTATAGATTTAATTCTTTTTACACTTAGCTGTTAAGTTTGGCTTTCTAGTATAAATATCACAAGCATTTTAGTTACCATATAAATAAAATTAGTGGAGTTTCTTCATTGTGTTCTCAAAATATTTGCTGTCTCGTGTTATACAGGTGGATTTTCCTGCTTTTGCCTGCACTGGAGTGTAACACCACTAGGGACCAATCGCATTTTCTTGTCCAGCTCTCCACTATGTTGCCTTGAATTTTGATAAATTTTCTGTCAATAAGTGAAGTTTTAGATCTGTATTAAATATGTGTGTCTTTAATAAAGCACTGCCATTAAAAATGTGGGGTTGAAATCAAGCATGGGATGTTCTAGGCACTGAAGTCTTTCTAAGAATAGAAAGTCAGTACGTTTTTGTGGTTGCCCCTGACCATTAAAGTTGGAGGAAGGTTCTTTGAGAGAATTTCTAGCCAAGCCATATACAGGTAATCAGACACCACTCCTTTTCTTGCCACTGGGAGACTCCTGTTCAGATAGACAGAAAAGTAAAATTAACATTATTAAGAAAAAGAGGAGACCTGAAAACATGCATCTCACTAAATATTAAGTAGAAAACTTCAGCTGTTCATATGCAACTCTGAATGTTCATAATTAGACTGTGTGATTGCTTTAATCTTATAAAGCACAAAGCTACCATCAGGTCTAATCTTGCAAATTCTTGGTCACCTAGTTAATGTCATTAACATGGCTGTTTGTTGTGAACACGAACTGTTTGTGAATACCTTTACCTTGACTAGATAAAGAAGCATTTTCAGCAACAATGATTTTTTTTTAAAGGATAAAAATACAGTACATGCACATTTTTGCAGTCCATCAGTTTATTTCCTGATGCATAGCTATTGTGAGATGTGAGTTTTGATGTATGAGTCAATTTATGGTAAACATTACACAATCACCCCTATTTTGGAGACTGAATTAATGGGGCTAAAGAGCTTTATCTGTGCATCATAAATACTAAGTGATTTTTGACTATCTTTATGAAAAATGTGGCTCTATCTAAAAGTTGATCTGAAAATGACTTTATTCTGTGTTTTTATTGGTGACATTTTCCTTTATGCAGTTAATCATCCTTATTCAGTTTCATGTAGTTTCAAGTAGATCTTGGCAAATGACTCACTCCATTGATTATGTGCAAACCAAAAGAGTTCTTTCTCCAACTTTGAGTTCTTAATAGCTTGGGATGGAAGGGGGGAAGAAAGGAAAATAGGTATTTTGTGCAGGTGGGTAAGCAGGTGTAACACTCAATGTGTAGAGTGGGATGTGAAGATTACATTTTTGACACATTCATGAGTAGAGCTTTGCTTTAAGCTATGAAGAAGTATGAGGAGAGATTCATATTTAGTGCAGTCCCAGAGAATCATCAGTGCAGATTTAAGCCCTTCAAAATGTACTTAAAAGGCTATATTTGCCCTCAATGAGTTAACACAAGTGTTTCTGTTGATCCAGTCTAGAATCCCTATGCACATAATATTCTCTAAGTTAAAACCAAAACCATGCAACTCACAGGACAATGAGGTTAGCTGCCCTTGAATGCTCTTGTAAGAGTTCATTCAAACGGACTTGGCGGTAACTCTGTTTAAACGAAAACATGGGAGAAAGAAAAAGATTGTTAGGTAAATGATCTGCAGTCCTACCTGTAGCCCAAAAGATTTTCTGCGTTGGCAGCACTGGAAGCCAAGTCTGCTCTGTGATCCAAAGTGACAGAGATGGCAAAATACAAGGCTGCCTAGGATGGGCTTCTTGGTTAATACTGATGCCCAGGGGCCAGACTTCTTCACATCTGTTCATGGTCTCCTGGGGATGGAGATTGTTCTGGTACCCACACAGTACCATAGCTGGATCAGGCATAGTTTTCAGGTATCTGTTTGGCTATGTAGCATAGCTGTTTTGGAGATGTGAAGAGACTCGTGATATTGTTTGCTGATGGTTAATACATTAATTCATCTATTTTTGTAGTGTTGAGCTGCCATGCCAGTAAGGCTAAACATCAGCATGTAAATGATCACCTTGCCACCCTACAAAAATTCTTTTCTTCTCCAAAAGACCAGGGCTCTAGAGTAAGACTGTTAACTGCTTTAAGAGTTGTGTATTTGTATGGATGTTTTTTGCACTGCATAAATGGCTATTATTTTGAGATTCAGCCAA
Organism: Anser cygnoides; assembly: GCF_040182565.1. Classification (NCBI taxonomy): domain Eukaryota; kingdom Metazoa; phylum Chordata; class Aves; order Anseriformes; family Anatidae; genus Anser; species Anser cygnoides. The sequence continues at coordinate 21,605,617 of NC_089883.1, read as the reverse complement.
CCTTACTTTGGTCAGGCTCTCAAACTTTTTAACACATAACAAAAGTCATAGAGAACAAGAGGGTAGAGCAGGGACGTTGCAGCGTGGGAGACAGATGTATCTTAAATGGTGTCTTAAAATAACCTTTCTATTTCAGTAGAGAAGGTAAAAGGTCATTTTTTTCCCCATTCAGACCTTAAATTTTATTTCTCTGCGGAAATTTCACTCTTGTTTTACCTGTGTTACATAAATAAGAATACTTGTAATTTAGAAAGTTATCTCACCAGAGTCATCCTGTAACATCACCCTTTATCTGTGGTGCTGCCAGGCTTTTTTCTCTTGAATTTTAAATGTGTTCTAATATCCTCCATAAAATTCCCAGAACTGCCTTACTGCTGAAGATAAGAGGCATGTCTTTCCAGGTGTGCAAGCTAGACATTTCGTTGCTGTTATTTTAGAGAGACTTGGCACTTTCCTATTGCTGACTGCTTTAAACATAGAGGTGGTTTTTTTTGGTTCTTTAGTTACTGACCTAGATGAGACCAAGCTTAACCACTGTGTGTGTGTATGTGTATATATGTATTTTTCCTCCTCTTGTATCCTCATTGTTTCTGGACACAAGTGTGTATATTTGGGAGTATATTTATGTTGTCTTTTTTATGGAGATTAAGGACTCTGACTCTCAGGTTTTGATGATTTATTCTGAGAGTGTTTTAAAAGTTTTCTGCCTGCAGCTGACTACCATCATTTTATGCTGGCTATCAAGTCTATGAAAAGGGTAATACAGTGAGGAGTCAGTCTGCTTCCCAGCTGCTGCAGTCAGTAGTATAGTGTGTTATCTTAAATCACCATTGATTTCAGCTTATGTTAATATGTCAGGCTGTGACCCTTGGCATCTCTGATCTCTTACAATCCTTGCTTCACTGAGGAAGTTACCAGCATCATAAAGTGGAGACAACTAAACTCCAAGTGCACTCAGGTTAATCCAACAGGAACTGTACAGAAGATTGCTGGATTCATTCCCTGAGAGTTGCAGCAGAACTTGTGTCTTAAGAATGCAACAGTTCTAGGTAATCTGTTAGCACTGGCCAGATGAAGCCTGGCAGTTCACTGCTAAAAAGATACATTCCAAAAATATTCAAGAGCATCCCAGTCTCTAATTCACCTAGTGGATCAGCCAGCATCAGCCTTAAAATACTTTCAAACTGGGGGATAGATCCTACGTCGTAGGCAGGTTTTTTCAATGGCTCTGCCATTGAGGTAAGAATCCATGCTAAATTTTGCCTTTTGCACAAATTTCAACAGCTAGCTGTAAGGACTGGATTCACCTCTAAATTTGCCAAAGCGGTGAATATTTGGAACTGTTCTCTGCTTAAGAGATTCAGGCACTTAACACTGGAACCCCTTAATAAACCTCAGCAGATCTTATTAGCTTGGGTTTAGCACAGTTCTCTGGCTTCTGGCTTAGAGGTGGCTTTCGTCTGGCTGGCTTTGAATGTAGGCAGAGCTTAGCCTGGAAAATACTTTGTAAAACATACCAAGGTCTTACACAGTACTGAATAATGTAATCATAACACACCCGCAGTGTTTATAACATAAATGAAAATTGTAAATATCAAATACAGGTTTGTACATGTTATGTTTGTAATTCCATATCTGGTATTTCATATTTTCTCACTAATAACTTCAAGCATCTGGTCTAGAGTGTAAGAATAGGTACAAATGTAAAAAGGTAGTGAAGGCTTTACCTTCTCTTTGAATGCTTCCAGCTCAGCATCTGTAATTTTCCACGGAGTCTCTCGCTTTAATTTCTCAGCAGTTGTTATATCTTTGCAGCTTTCATGGAGGCGATATGGTTCAATCATCTCTTCAAAGAATTTCCAACTGAAACAGGAATTACAAAGGATGTCTTGCTGCAGGATATGAACTTACTTATTTGTAGACACTATGTATGGTAGACCCCACTGACTATAACTGTAGCTGAAAAACATGCAAAATCTTTAACTGTTCTGTGTGGCATTGTGCCCCAAGTTTTATCTATACCAGATCAATATGTCGAGGCTATTTGAGGATAACTAAAAGATTATTTGAGGATAATGAAACACTGCATTTGGCCTGTTGTGGTTGCAGAGAATTTGTTGCATTTTCCTGGCTATAGCAAAAATACTGAAAGGAGTTGTGCTGTAACTCCAAACTGCAATATACTGGTCACTGACATTAATAAAAAATATGGGTCTCCTCATAAATACCAAGCTTTTATTCATGTTGTTTTACCATTAACTTGAGCAATCACCTGGCTGGTACAAGTTTACTGTCACAGCTTTCATGAAATAAAAAAACAGGCTTTATAAATTGCCTGTAGCAAGGGGCTGAGGGAAATGCTGTGGATTTTTGCTGTATGGAGATTAGATTGGTGATCATTTCCCATCTTTTCCACAGTTTTTCTCTCTTAATTTCAGTTTGTTTCTTGAAGCTTGTGACTGTCATCATCTGGAGAAGCTTATCCTGCCATGCTTCCCTGCTTGTCATTTTATTGGGTATTTCTATCATCTCACAGAGATCTCAAGGAGTTTGTGTTAATGCAAGTGTGTTTCTATTTGTGTTAATGCAAGTGTGTTTTCCCCTTTATGCAGACAGGCCTAGAAATAAGTGAAATGGGAGCCTGGGCACGGGTTGGACTTTTCAATATGGCCAGGAGGTCAAGAGCTGGCTTAAAGGCAATGCAGCATTTAATGTTGCCGTGGCTGAGTTGCCAGAGAGCTCGTCAACATCCTTAGTGTCTGTTTCAGTATGTAAAAAAGTGATAATACTTTTCATTATTAGTGAAATAGTTGGGATACCAGCTGGGGGAGAGATGCAGTGATCTAGAAAGCGCCTGGCACAGTATTCACTTACTCTGTTCAGATAGTGCTGTTGCAGCAAATGTATTTGAATTTTATGTTAACACCACATCCAAATTCTTTTTGATAGTTTTTATTTCTGTAAAATCATTGCTTAGTACTGGGGAAAAATATTCTGCACAGTTCTTTATATAATTAAAACCATATTAACTTGAGGGATCAAGAGGGTACTAATAAGTGACTTCAGCAATTTGTAGGTATCTAGTAATAATATTTTTATGTTCTTCAATTTTACCTCCCAAATCAAAATTTCCAGTGTGCTGTAGAAACACTGGTGAATCTAGTACTGTTTTTGCAAAGTTATGTGTGTAGGGAGAAACGGGGCCCAGAAGGATTAAGAGACTAACCTGAGGTTCACCTCAACTCAGTGGAAAGGCTCTACGTGGTGAAGAGCAGCCCTTTGACTGTAAAGTCTCTGTGGGCTATTGAGTAAGGGATGGGATAGAAGGGAGCATAGCAAGATGAGAACGTTTTCAGAGGATCCTTAATACCAAGATCAATATTGTGAATTGAATTAGGATTCAGTTGTTCACTGAGGAAAGTACTTTTGTCTACATATAGCAGAAGAAATAGGGTATTTCTATAGAGAGATGTTTTAGAAAGCAGGGACTCTTAAGATTTTGGATGTTCTCCAATACGTGGAAAAGGAAATCCATAGCTAACATGAGTAAGCGGAGTTCCCCTTAGCAAAAGAGAGAGATGTTTACCCTTCACCTGGGCTTGTCTATAACAGGTTCTGAAGTAAGTACCTCCTGTAACATGTATATGGAAGGTATCACTATATAAAGTGTCAATGCAAGCCTAGAAAAACAGGAGGAAACTGTTAAGGTCAGATTTTTATGTTTTAACTTGCTGTGGAGAGCAAAAAGTTTAATAGTGGCATGGAACTGAAAACAACTGGACCTAATAGAGTTGGAGGTGGAGCATCCTGAGTGCTGTCTTACCAACTTCCTAACTCTTGCCTGAGAACATGAATTCTGTAGATAAGTTAATTTTTAAAAATATGCATTTGAGTACATTACTATACTTGAGTGATGGAGGTATATTATAATATTGTACTTGTGGGCAAAGAAGTATGGTTATTCTTGGCCAGAAAGATATTAAGTTTATGAATGCATGGTTAAACCCAGAAGAGTGAGTTGGCAGAGAGGGCAAGTTTACAAGGGAACTGTGGCTGACTGAATAATATGGTGAAGTGTATTGCAAACTAAATAGATACGAAAATACATCATCAAATGCTTGTTAATTTTAGTGTCTCTTAAGTACGGTGTCTAGTTAGGCTTTATTAAAACTATCATTGCAACATAAAGAAAAAAGTCTGTGTTTTTTGACACTTTGGATTGTGATTGCTAAAAGGGACTTCTTTTTCCTGCTGTAGGTTCTTAGCAAATGATTGCAATAAAGCGACAGTTATTCTTTGTGTCTTTGTGGGGCTTTTTTGTTGTTGTTGTTAAATGCTCAGCATAAAAGAAACAAGCTCATGATAAAGGCCTGCTGCTAAGTAATGGATTTTGGTAATGTTTCTTACCTCTCTTTGTTGGGTTTCATATTGATATCACAAATGATATTAATGTCAGCGAATTTTATTCTGAATTTGCTTAGAAGTGAAGCCATCCTGAAAACAAAAGAGAACATTTTATCACCATATTTCTGAGTGCTTTGCATCAAAGAGCACTCATAAATGAGTTAAGATATCAAATGCACTTGTCTCGTCTTTAACTGTATGACAAAGTACTTTAAATGCTTTAATATTTCAGTTTCCAATTACAGAACTGGATTGATGTGATTGCTGTAATATAATTCATTTAACTGGTGATCTATGAAAATAAAAAATAAAAATTGGAAACAAGTAGTGGACAGAGGGGAAGGGTGTTTGTTTTGGAAAAATGCACGGAGTACGTACAACACAGGTCATGTATGCATTGGTGAAAATTTGGTCCAGAAGGTTGATGTGCAATACATAAATCATTTTTTCATGTATGAATTTATATTGATCTACTCATATGTTTTCTTTACATATTTTCATAAAAGAAAATACAGTGCTCTTCTGCACCAGTTGGCAGGAGGAATAGTTTAAAGCTCTGTGTGTTCACGCTGAGATTACAGAGGGACAGTTAAGAAGTTAAGTCAGTTTTGTCTTTGGTTGAAATCTGGTTGGGAACCTCATTTTTTTTTTTTCTTCCCCACCTCCCCCACCCCTTTTCTGGTATGCAAGCTTTGGAATTTGAAAAAGTCAGGAAGTTCCTAGGAGTAAACCATGATGGAAAACCATACTTGCTTATGACCTCAGAATATACTTGTGATTTTCCTATATAATAGGAACATACTGCTTACATAAATCTTTTGAACGCCAAAAATAACCAAGTCTCAACTTCTGTGGAAAGGTTTTAATATTTGGGGAATTACACATTAGAAAAAGTCCAGATTAGTTTTCTTTCTGAACTGAGAAGTACAATGTGTGAAACTGTACTTGGACATCATTGTATTAGATCTTCCTAGAGAACAGAGCCAGCCAGCCTCTGGTGCATCTGTCTGAGGTTTTTGAGTGTGATGGGTGGATTATGCTGCTGAGGACAGCTGATGTTTATGTAGGAATGCGTACGCGTGTTCTTTTCTTGAAACTGAGTCATCAGCTATACTGACCGCCATGTTCACTCTGGCTTTTGTATCGCCAGTGGTGTGCACAGGTACTGAGCTACCTCTGTGTACATCTGTCATGTTTCCACGAATCCTGTTCGATGTCAAAACCTATTTCCACTCTTGGTGGAGCTCGGTGCCTTGTGTGCAAGCCCTGGACCAGGCATCCGCCGTGGTCTCAAACAGCTGAGGTCCAGCAGGCTCCTGACAGGGAGCAGAGCGCTCCCTCACAGGCCCCAATTAGCTGAAAGGCTGCTTTTAGCCAGTGGTACGAGCAGTTTACACAAACGCTTGTGAACCTGTTCTACATCAGTGTGTTGACTTCAGGGCAGTCCTTACTGCTGACAGTACCCCAGCGGTGAGGAGAGAGCCTCCTTCATAAAGTTTCCTTTATGTGAAGGGAAAATCTCAGCAGTGTCCCTGTGGCAGCTGTCTTCGTGAGGCACGGCGTCGTAATCCTAGTGGTGCCGGCTGGCTTCTAACTCCTGTTCTTGCATCTATCCTGACTGCTTTCCGATGGAGTTTTGAATGGATGTGTTGTTTCTAGCTCACTACATAGTGCTACTATTTTTTAAGAAGTAGCATCTGTTGCAAATTTCCATCCCAAATTGCCTGCTTCACCTGCTGATGAAATGGCAGTATTTCTAGTGTGTAAAGGGCCTCGGAAGGAAAGGTCCTGTATACAGTGAGGCTGGTAATAGGTGTGTATTAGTGCCTTTTGTTTGCTTGAAAGCAAATGATTATGAAATCTAGACTTTTAAAAAAAAGCTAAGTCAAATTAACTTGGTCTTAAAGTTGATTAACATGGTCTTTACCTTCCTTAACTTTTGCTATGGCTAATCACATTCAAATGGGCTGCCTATGGTATTTGCATATGAGGAGCTTCATGTGTAATTTCACATAGCGTTAACTAGACAATCTTATGTAAATCCCATAAAACTAATGGTACTCTCATTACAAAGTGCAGAGTGTCCTTCTCAGAGAAGGCAATATGAGCTGTTAAAGGGAAAAATACCTGGATGTGAGTTTCCTTTGGTAATCACCATTTACACTGAGCCCTGAGTGCTATGCCATAAGCTCAACACCTTTCTATGAAGTATTTGTTTTGGTACTACTGACAGTTTTTAAAACAAAAAGTTTTGCTGACTAATTCCCAGCTTTCTGCTGTATATGTATTATATTTATCACACTCTTTAAGCAGTGAGGCAAAATAGTTATATTTACACTAGTTTTTCTTCTTCAATCCTATTGGCTTTTCCTCCAGTGAAGATCCTTAATTTGCAATTTTTCCACTTCTTCCTGATAGTTAGAATGTAAGGAATTAGGATTGTTAGACCTGGAAGAACATATAAAATTGCAGGAAAATCAAATTAGTGCATTGTGTGGGAGAACTGCCATGCTTAATATTGGCCATGTTGGACATACTTTTCTGTTTGTTTAAAATATTTTAAAATGAACTTAACTACTTAATCTTAAAACAGTTTTGTACAAGTTCCCAAGTATGTTTTTGTTTGGTAACACAGAAATCTTTCCCTGCGGTTCTCACTTGAATTCCTTACCTCCATCATCGAACAGCCACCAAATGTCAATTGTACCTTTTCCTTGCTTCTTTTTAAATTGAGTGCTGGCTTCTAGCAGCTTCTGATTGAATTCACCCACGTGCATTGACTGTATTGTGTTAATGGTGCTCTCTGAAATGAGAAAGAGAAAATGTGGAAAGATTTCTGACGAGTTGAGCAACGTGTAGCTGTAGGGAGCCAAATGGAGAAAAAGCTTCAGGATTCCCCCCCCCCCCCCCCCCCCAGTCACTGTAGTTCTTTTTCAATTCCTTTGTACAAAATAAAGGATTAAAAAGATTAGTGAAATTGTGCCTATCCTTACTATAAGTTTGCTGTTTACTTAGGAACAAACGGTATGTTGGAGTTCATCCATATAACATTCAGAAACAATGGATTATTTCCATAACTTGGCATGTTTATATGATACCATCAGATGTTAAAGGCATTAAACTAGTATCTTAAATCTGTGAACACTTCTATATTTGTTTAAACTTACTTATGTAAGCAAAACTGGCTGATATCCTTATAAGCAACAAGAACATATCTCCCAGAAACAGGTGATGGTATTTTGTTGCCTGAATCAAGATGAGGAACTAGAGAAATACCTGTTTGCTGTCACATGGATTTGCTTTCTTTCATTAGACTGTCTTGTTAAAAATTCAGCAAATGTGTAAATATTTGTTGTGCTAGGTGGGGTCTCCTGTGTCGTGAGGACACTGCTCTGCATTACAGTGTGGCCACCAAGGCCTGTTTGCGCAGGGCAGGTCTTGTTCCAGGAGCCTCTGTGTGGCTCAGGAGCTTTGGTCTTACAGCTGAAGTCCAGCTTGCGTATTGGTGAGAGTGTAATGAATTGAAAGGTCAGGAAGAAGTTCTTATTTCAGAACTTACCCTTTTTTGTTTCATGCTTTGAGATATTGAGCTTTCTGGCTTTTCTGAAGAATCCACAGATGCCACTTTTTTCTTCTTCAAATTCATTTTCTTTAATGGTAGCTTCCAGTGCCAACCTCTCCTGCTCCAGCTTCTCTAATTCCTCTGTATATGAGAAAAAGTAGGGGAACTGGTAACACATCATTTTCTATTTCAAATAAAAACACATATTGAAATAACAGCGATGTTGTAATTGCTGTTGTGGTTCTTAGTACACAATGTAAAGCTGCTGGGAGAAAAAGTCTTTAAATACTTTCTCCTTGCAAACCAATAGGGAGGAAGAAGCTGAATTCACCTCTGGAAGCCCTAACTTAGGGTGCTCGCGCCTATCACAGCAGTGAATATTAAAGTGCTAGTTAACCATTCTCAGACTTCCTTTTCAAGATCAAATTCAGTATTACTGTATTGTATGGTTACATGAGATACTATGCATTTATTTATGTTTGTGGGTTGTCTTCATACTTAAGAATTCAAAAACAGATCAGGAAAGCTGTTTTCCTAAAGTGAGAAAGCTGGTGTATTGAGTTCAAGCTCTTGGGCCCCTGCTCTGAGAGCAAGGCTACATCAATTTGGACTTGAGATTCTCAGAAATATGTAAGGATACTGAATATGTGATCAGTTTCTAAGCTGAAGTATTTCTGATGTTTTATTTTTTTTCAACTTAATAGAAAAATTCAGATTTAGCTAAACAATTCTGTAAATTCAATAATATAAAAGAACAATTCCACCTTAGCAATATTAGACTTCTGGTGAGGAAAAAGTACAATGTGTTATTGTGGTATATATTATGATGAGGCACTAATTTTATGGTGATACAAGCTTTTACCTGCAGAAAGCTTTTTTTTTTTCAAAAGGAAGACTTCTGTTTATGTAGAGTGAGGTAAATTTATTTAGTAAATTGTGTTTGTTTTTTTAAAAACAAAACCTCACCAGTTGGACATCATAAGCACTTTTGGCACTCTCAATTGCCAATGTAAATGGATACCATTTCTTTTACTTTAGAATCCATGACAACCTTGTGCTTCTGGTTATTAGAGGTGATGATAACCACCAACTTAATGGTTATTCACAAATAGAATTTCAGTTTCTCTCTTGAACAGACTTCCATAGCAAATAGAATAGAGTACAATCTTTTTTTTTTCATTTCGGAGGCTGCATCTGCTTCAAAACATTTCTGCATATGAGAGGGGTTTTATTTTATTTGCTCTACTGTTTCTAATTCTTTCTCATTCTTAGTGTCTTAAAACTTGGTTTGTAAGAATGCAAAGTTGGTAGTTGCTGAAATTTCACTGGATGACTATATCTTCTGAGCAGTCATTTTCTGACTCTCAGTATGAAGAGGCAGGCAGTTCTACTGGAGGTATCCACAGGTTGCGGGAAGCATAAATCTATTTTTAGTATTTTCTTAAGTTCTTGTCATGTTGCACTGTAGCTCTCCATGCACATCAGACTACCAGAGATTCTCCTGGGTGAATATTCATCTACTGTTTTTTTTTTTTGTTTGTTTGTTTTTTAGAAAAGGAGTCTCTAGTGCCTTTTAATTCGTAGGTGATTTGCTTTTGGGGGCTGCCTCATCCCTAGAATCCATCCTCTTTAGTGGAGAAATATTTTTTGTTTTAATTAGCTGAGTTAAAGTACTTATGTCCTTTCTGGGTGTTCTTTCAGCAGTCCTGAGCACGGTCTGTCAGCGGGTCTCAGAGATGCTGTGGGGAGAAGCTGGAGGCAGATTTACAGCAGGCGGCAGCAAAGAGTCACCATTCTTCTTTTCCTGCCTACATCTACATTCCTTGTCTACAGATTTTATCTAATTTGTATCACAAAAACTTTCTCTGGTGAGGTCTACATGGGACACTGGGAGTAACTTCCGGGTTTAGATTGGATCTGTCTGCTCAAGTGAACAAGCTTACAGGAAATGGAAAAGTTATTGTACTGAAAACCTGGAGAATTGTTCTAATAGGGTGTTTATATGGAGCCATTCCCTCCCCAGGTTACATGAGGAACCAGTAGAACTCTGGTGTCCTAAAGAGGAAAGGGAAAACAAAGGCCACCAATAAACGTAGCTCTGGGAAGTCCTTTTGCAACTGCTGCTGCTAATGTAAGGAAGAATGAACAAAAGGTGAAAAGGAGAATTGATATTTCCTGAAGTTTTGAGATTTTTGCGGCTTTCTGGGCCACAGCGTTCCACAGAGGTGATACTGAAAGCACAGCTTCCTGATTCCCATCAGCCCCAGAGATCTCAGGTAGGCAGACTGAGGAAGATGTGCTAAGAGCAGGAAGGAATCATGCTGGAGCAACTGGTTGCTGTGGCACAGCATGATTTTACTGCTTTAGTCTGTGCCTGTGCTACGAGTGCTTTGGGAGTTCAGTTCTCTCTTGTGCAGAACCCATTAGCATTTGAGGGTTGGCCTCCTGTTGTAACTACCAGTGGACATCTGCTTCAGCAAGGATTTTGGGAAGGATTGAAACTGCAGAAGCAATGAGGAACTGTAGAAGTTACAGGTGTAGGAACTAATCTAGAAACCAGATGGTGATGCTAAGATTATTGGTCAGAATCTTCCCTGTGCTGAGCATGTAACTACCATAGATGTGAAGTATAATTTGACTACTGAGTCACCACATACCTTGAACCTGGAGGACTTGAGATATATCAAATCCTTGGCTAATTCTGATGATAATCATTCCAAGCTCAAAATCAAAGGCATCACTGGAAAAAAAAAAAAGAATATATATCATTTCATATCATGCATGTCAGCGAGGAAAGCTGCCTTGAGCTGATAAGTAAAAGTGTTAGTGCTCAGTGGAGGTATTCCTGCCATGTGCTGGGCTATTCTGGGTAAAATTGCAGGAGGTATTGCCCAAGAATCAAGAACAGTTCTATCAAATTTTTTCCTTCATTTGAGTGGAGGGAAAAAAAGTACCATTGGGTATGGAAACAGATAGGCTATTCCTAAAATAACAGGTGTTTCACACAACACTTTTTAGGAGTTAGGTTGCCATTAGCTATTTTTTTCTCCCTTCTCTGAGGAAATAACAAAGCTGGGGTGGGTTTTGTATTTCTTTGACTTGCAAAAGGTTTGCAGGTGAGTTTTGAGCAAGAATCTGAGAAGCCTGTTTCTAAATGACTGTTTCTGGCTAAATCCCAATCCACAGAGCTGCTGAGCCTTAGGCACACAAGAGATTTGAAGCAAGGCTTTTCCTCTGTCTCCTAGGCTTAAAAGAAGAATTCCATGATGTTCTCTTATTCCCTAAGTGTGTACATTAGGGTTGTTTTTCTCAGAGCTCCTGCCCACAAAAAAAAAAAAAAAAAAAGAGAGAAAATATAGTTCTGCAAAAGCACTGCTAACAGCAGTGCAGCTTCTTTCTGTAGCATTGTCAAGCCACATAATCTCCAACTGTGCCAGATGTTTTCTAAGCAGATCTTGCAAGGTGAGTGAAGCCATGGAGTGCTTTTTTATGAACAGAAAGTTCTGTTACAGAGGTAGCATGTGTGAACCCAGATCTCTAGGTTTATTCTTACATTTTTCTACATGTTAAGTTCTGTATAGAATCATTAAGGTTGTAAAAGACCTCCAAGATCATCTGGTCCAACCGTTGTATGGAAATGCCTTATTAATCTAGACTAGAGGGAGTGAAAAAGGTGATGCTGAACTGTGACTTACTGTATAACACCCACATAGTTTTCAACTTGCGAGGCAGCAGCATTTCTCCAGTCCTTCTTAAATCCAATCACCAAGGTATTTGGTTTCATTCTACCCAAGCCTGATGCCTATCAATATTAAAACACTGCTTGAGAATACACACACACATGCTCTTACTGTAAATGAGAAGTAATGGTGAAAGATAACTGAAGTAATAATGTTCTGAATACGCTTATGACTACATTGTATTTCATGAATGTCCTTCATGCTCCTATCCATGCAAAAAGATTAGCTCTAAATCATTCCAACTATAAATGATTTTTAGATGACAGAAATGTAGTTTTTCTAAATTTGCTAAAGCATTCATTTGCATTTCTTCTGACATACTCTCATTAAAATGGTTCAATAACTTGTAATCAAGAGAGAGTTCAAGCGCTGTTTGTATGCTCACTCTAAGATAATAACATAAAGCTTTTATCAGATTCGGAATACCCAATAGATTAACTGGGTCTGAAGTCTTTTTAAACACCTCAGATACGTAGAGAAGGCATATCCTCTTAAGAATATTTTTTTGCCTTAAGCTTAGAAACTGTTGCTGTTCTGTTCTGTTTCTGCTGTGTTCATTCCAAAAGGTTATTTATCCAGAAGCAGCTAAGCATGCTCTGTAGATAAAATTACAGTTTATAAACAGGAAGAACAAATGGATTGTCAATATATTACTTTGCCTCCAAAAATGGACCTGGATGCTAAAACCTGAAAAAGTAAGGGCTATCAGTTCTAGTTTCAGCTAACGTAATTCTTATAGAAATCTGAATACTCGGTGTATTGGGAACCTTCAGGAGGAGATCCACAAATACATAAAGTTACTATGTTTGCCAATTTGTACTGAAAGCAAAAAGAAAATACAAAAAACTGTTGAAATCTTGGTATGTTTTTTGTTGTTGTTTCTTTCTTTGTTATTTTTTTTTTTTTTTTTTGGTTGGTTTTGGGGTAACACTGTTACATTTGCATTGTTTACATTCAAATGAATAAGTGCTTGGCAAACCAATACATTTGTCCTTAGGTTATTACAGTGATTATATGGTTATTCTTGTATGCTGGGAGTTATTTGTGGTTTAGGTAGTAATGGAAAGGAAGAGATCTTTAGACTATGATTGTTCTCAAAATCATTAGATGATGCTTAAACCAAAGGTGAAGTATCCATGTCAAGTTTTGATAGAACAAAATCTCTCTGCATTTTGTCTCAGTACTTTTGTGTTTAAATACATTTGAGAGACAGAGAAATGGAAAACATATAAAAAGTGCCTCTGTTGTTATAGCCATTTAAAAATGGACTTTTGGAAAAAGTCTGCTGTATTCTTAGGGTAATAGAAAAATATTGCCCACTTTTTTAGATGGCGTTCTCTGTTTGCAAAAAATGTATGTTTATTACACTTTGTTTTCAATAAATGCAAAAAAATTCTTAGATACTTATTATGCTGCATAATACCAAGCAATAGAATTGATTTGAAGTGTATCAAGTGTCAGCTGCACAGACATTCATATGTTGCCCTGTAGAGGCCTTTTTTTTTTTTTTTTTAGGAAGTATCTGGTTCACTTAGGAAAGAATCAGCCTGCCTTGTCTCCTAATTCCATAGCCCAGAACTAGATCTGTTTATGAAATATAAATACATGTACCCCCAGAATGCCCTCTCTATTTATAACATTTTCCATACATACACAGGACTTCTTAACAAGTAAACAGAAATGCTTTCCATAAAGGGATGCTTTGATGTAGCACTCTTCTATGTGTTCTGTAAACAAAAAGCTTACTTGAAGGAGACTTTTGACTCCATCTCTGAAGCTGTCAGCTGCCACTGCCGCATAAAAGGCTTTTCTTTTGTTCTTTGTAAGCCAGGCCTGCTTTTTTGCCATGCCACTGTTCATCTCCTTAACACACAGCTTGCGTGGTCCCTGCATGATACAATAAAATATTATTAAGAAGGCTTTGTATTATACATCACGGAGTGATTTTGAAGGAGTTACCTAGTCTGCTGTGGGAGTAAATGGAGAGAGTCAGAAAAATACATTTCCCAAAAGAGTCCGCAGAGATTCAACCCTTTGAAAAGAACTAGGCTGCTAACATAATTCACATTCTGCTCAAGAATGCTGAGGCTGTTAATGCTACTTAAATATAGTGATTCTGACAGAAAGGATGACTACTCTGGGCTGTAGCATCTTAGAAAAATATCTAAGGTATGATGAAACATCTCAGAGTGAATAAACTCCTTTCCTGACTTGATTACATAAATAAGGCTGAGCAGATCTAAATACACCGTGTTAAACTACTGTCTACTAATAAGAAGAGAAAGATGTTGCCATACAATTAAACATGTCACTGCCTTTGTTACCAGGTCCTTCCTGTGGTCATCTGGTAATTTAATGAGGCAAAATCCGTGTCTCTATCCAAGTCATAAGACCTAGTACATTCTCAGGAGTGAAAGGCTTGGCAGTCAGTCCCCAGAAAGATTTGGCCCAGGGGAGACATCAAGGCTGCAAGCAGGGAATTTATAAAGATAAGATAAGTTTGGGGAGCATATATCTGGAATTTAACTGATTGCAAAAATCTGTGCTCTTAAGTGTGAGGTTAAGGTTTGTGAGGCCTTGTTTATTGCCTTTTATACTGATTTTTAGAAAGCTGTAACAGTAGTCTAGCTCTTCTGCAGTGAAGACGAAACACAGAGAGGGATGCTCAAGATGCTGGCTTTGGAGTGTTACTGGCTGCACAGGTAGTTTTTGCTTTCCGAGGAATAATAGAAAGTGGGATTGTAAACTGTGGGAGTGTGTCCAGCAACATCCGAGACAGAAGTAGTAATTAGATGTGTCAGAAAGATGCAGATAACTTGGAAGCGCTTGAAATCAAGTGAGTGTGTTTGCTTGTTCTTAATGCGGGAAGTGGTACCAGACTGGTTTGTTAGAAACAGATGATTTAGAACTTGAGTTTGCTACAGAGTCGCATTTCATGCAGTCTGCAGTCACCGCTTTACTCTTTTATAATTTCTAGTAGTTTTGAAGGGTGCAAGCTGCCATTTTGGTTCCAAAGGGACAGAAAACTAATAGAACTCAGTAAAACTTTCATACAACATAAAACTAGAAAGGCTTGGTAAACTCAGGCTCAGGAGGTTATATTTCAAAATTCATATTTAAATCTTTCACACTTAAAGTAAGTTAGTATCTGGTAGCTTCTCCTGCTAAGCTAGGAAACTGGTTAAAATTGCGTAGAGGAAGAATTAGATTTTTTTTTTTAGCCATAACAAATACTATAGGCTCAAAATTTCCCATTCGAGAACAGCATAAAACTGAAAGACATACACTCTGAAATGAAGTGTATGGGAAGAATCACTTAATTTAAAAACAATTTGAAAGGGGTGATACGGACTGTAAACTCAGAATTTCTTTGTCTCAGAGCTTTTCAGCCTTGCTGAAGTACTTTTTATTTTTTTTTTTTCCTGGGAGGAAGGAAATTGGATGTACTGTATGTTTATAGAGATGTAGAAATAACTGCAATACATTTATTTTCACTTAATTGGTGTTGGCTGATAGAAAAAGGAGAAAAGGGGATATAGAAAAGGAGAAAATTTTCAGCAAGTTCCACGTATAAAGCAGCACTGAAAAAGAAAATGAAATGATCTGGCAGAGTTTGTGTGTCATGTTTTATCTGCGCATTTTTAATTGTTTCAAATAATAATGTGAATTTTGATCTGATCAAAAGCAGGCTGGATTGATGCTTACTCAGGCATCGTCCCTCACGTAGTTCTGTTAATGCATGACTTTTTGGAAAGCACAGGAGGAGGGATGTAAATGCATGTGATTTTTCAGAGACCATACTGCACTCTTGGGTGACAGTAAGCTTACCGGAGTATTTCTTTTTAATGTGTAACTTGAGAAGAGTTTGCTGCATTATTCATGAACCTGTGAATTCGTGAAAAGGAAAAATAAAAGAAAACATTTACAATTATCTTGCACGATATAAGATGCTTCTGCTGTCCAAGGGGACAGTCCCACTTCATCAGATGATAGCCTATCTGTCCTTCCCTGCTCCTCCTTTGTATCACTGTTCATGTTTAGCAATTGTGCAGTGAATTGTGGTACAGATGAAGACTAATCTTGCAAAAATATTTGTGAAAGCAGGGAGAAAAAGCAGAATAGTCCTTTTCACTGGAAAATCACTGTTCAAGCCAACATGCAGCCACAACCTTAAAGATGGTTTAAAAGCTGTTTGTCTCTATATTAAATTCCCATATTTATTTTACCCATCTGTGAACATTCCATTATCATGTTCCCAGAAAGTTTCTTGCCCCCATTTGGGGATAGGAAATGGAAGATGTTCCCTTTGGCATAGTCTCAAAACTTTATGCGTAGCTAGCAGCATGTCAGCCTTTGAGGCAAAATATGTTGGATATTACATTTATGGGTAAATGGTCTCACTGTGTTTGTTATGATATATATTGTATCTTCAGTACAGTGCCTGGATTTCCAGCTCTCTCTGGAGCCCTGGAAGCTTATGTGACAGTAAGACACCTCACAGTCTTGTACTATGGCAGCAAACTGATTCGAAGTACTCCCTGACATTATGGCATTCCCACTCCCAGGACACAGGAATTTTTTCATCTGGTTGTTGCCATAGTTTTGCAAATTGCTAAGGTTCATTGTGTCACACTTTTATTACCAACCACATTAAATTTAGCTTTTGTTACTGGAGAAATAATAGGAGAATAAAAATGCTTACACTGGCAAAATATTTTTTTTTAATAGACTAAAATGAAATTTCAGTTCTACATAGAAAGTAGTAATATCAGAGAAACATGCCTAAATAAATCAGAAAACATGCTGGAACTCAACCTTATGAATCTGCCTAATCTCAGGATCTTGTTGGGTTTGCTTCTGTGCTTATTGAATGCAGTGGGAAAGCTACCAATAATTACAATAGAAAAGGATTAGAGCCATTCACTCTTTATAGATTCATTCAGTTTGGAAAAAATCACATGTAGCTCCTATATACTCCCATTCTACAAAGTGACAGCATCACAGGAATTATTCTTATGCTCATGTGGAAGAATACATTATCTTGTCTGGAGTGACTCTGTTAGTTAGATTCTGCAGACCCTTTTAGTGCCATGGAACTTTTCTTTCCTCTCAAAAGGTTGTTGTAGTATTTAAAATGCGTTTTCTCTTCTATATTACAAACCCATCTATTTTTGTCATTTCCTAATGAAAGTCTAATGCTCATGCTTTTAAAATGCATAACTTCCTGTCTACTTATAGCTAGAAATATATTTTGCTTCTTTCTTTAGAAGATCTTGGAAAAGCATGTTTATCCTCAAAACTAGCATTGTTACAATTTTGGAGAAAGCACTGCGCAGAGATCTGAATTACTTGCCAACCCCCTGCAAATGAGTAGCAAAGCTGGAAACAGAGCTCAGGTAATTGTCTCTTGTGCTATATTCCTGAGAGAACTCTGCCTCACTCTTTTTTTTTTTTTTTTTTTTTTTTGAGCCTTACTGTGTCAATTTAAAAAAAAAAAAATCTTGCAATGCTTTATTTTTTAAAACTTTTATCATTTTTTTGGTCTGTCTACTATGAGCTCTGAAATGCATCTCAATGAGGCATTTACCAACAGGCTCTGCATCAGCTGATAGCTTCTTGTCAAGACTTATGACAAAATTCATTGTCAGTGTGAATCTTTTTCACGGTCTGCACAGAAGCTCATCAGCACCAGTGGGAACATTGTGTGCCAAGTGAGAGTGGAATGTGTAATGGGGATATGCAGCATCCACCAGTGATGAATTTTCGGATTTATGTGAGTTGACCTTACCGTATACACTTCACAGCAGATACATAGCCCGTTGTTCTTTGTGAAAGTATGTGTGATGTCTAGCAGAGCAGGCCTGATCATAGGAGCTCCTGTTAATGCTATGCACTGGGGTCTGTTAGGAGGAAAAAACAGGTTGTATTTAATTAGGTAATGTACTTATTCAGAGTAAGCCATTCAGCTGTTCACTGGAAATCTTACCTGAAGTTTTTCACGTGATCTTCCACTGCAGTTAATGCCAGAGCACTGTCTAAGGCATTAATATAGTAAAGAGCTTGTGTAGAAGAGCCCCAATTTACTTCTGCATATAATAAAGATAAATAATGCGTATTAAACCCTGGGCTTTTCTCTGTGTTCTATTACAAAGGTCGGCAATCATTACCTATGAGCCAAAGCAGCGTATATTCTCCCATGCTTAGATATAGATCTACCCTTCTTTATGCTTCATAAAAACAAGTTAGTTTGTGTGATGCAAAAACAACATGCAAATGAATTGTCTCATTATTTTTATAAAAAGCATAAGCAACATTCTTTCTCTGCTTGGGAAATGTTTTTTTCTATGTTTCATTAACTTTGTACCCTTCCCCTGTGTATAAAATGGACAGCCCTGAGCAATGCGTTTGGTGTGGAATTTCAGGAAGTTCAAATTAATCCATTAGCAGGGAACATCACAAGCTCTGGTTAGTTCTATTCTTCTGTATGGGGCAAAAATTGTTCTCCCAAACTAATTTTGGCATATATATCCTGTCTTCTCTGTTGTATAGCTCTTTGGTGGAAGGAGACAGATGAGGAACAACTTTCCACATTGAGGTCAACATGAATGCAGATCAAGTCCAGTTATGTCAAGGTACAGAGCTAATGCTTAGTGAAACTAAGTGGAGGGATGTCTAGAGGCCTTCTTTTCTGAGGAATATTAGACTTTTTTGAACCACTCTGTTGTTGGTAGGTAGGTGCTGAACAAAAGTCACTATCTTGGAGAGTTGGAGATGGATAGCTTTTTGCTTGGTGTCTTCAGTGAATGTAACCAGGCTTTAAGCTGCTACTTTCCAGCAAGGACATTGGCAATATACTAGGAAAAGGGTAACAATCTTCAAATGCCTTTCTGACACCCCATCTTTTCACAGCTGCATTCTCCTACATGGTGTACAGGGAGAGAACCACAGACCATCCCAGTAGGTATGAGAGCACAAACAGGGAGGACACACAACAGTGAAGTAATATACACAGAAAAGAGTAACACAGGCTCGGACCAGGTGCTGCTATATCAAGCTAGCTGCAATGAAAGCATATCTTATGCTGGGAGATTTGCCTTTTTTCTTTGTATTATTTGTTTCACTGAACAAGGTATTCAGATGGTTAGCACTGAAATCTGGACCTGGGTTAGTTTAGTCTTGGCTATGAATAACCAGACTAAGTTGTCTCATACTGGTGCTGTATTGCAATAGTGCACAGATTTCTGAGGACAGCTCCTGTGATTTGCTGAGCTACTAAGCAATCTTTTCCAGCAGTAAAATGTGCCTATCTTTCGTGATTTACTGAGGAGTTATATGAAGGTACTAGAGAAAGATCAGTTCACAAATAATGCAGCTTGTATTTTTATTGTATAGTGGCAGCAGGTTTCACTTTTGAGTGAGGATGCCAGATGAGACAGCTAAGAACACAGCAAAATTCAAGCAAGGCTTTGTGTATGGATGGAAAAAAGTTATGAGTGATACTCAAGTGAAAGCCCAAATTAACTCTGTAATAATGATGTGGGAATAAACTGGTGTGCTGGAACATTTATACAAAGCCCTGAACCTGAAGTGCTTGTTAAAAAGGCAAAAGTTCAGAAGACTATTGTCTTAATCTATTTTATATAAAGTGGGATTTAATATGGTGGTTCAAACTTCCCCGTAAGGAAAGGTGTTTAAGAAGAAGGAATGGCTGCTTCTGTAAGCAGAATTAATTCCGGTAAAGTCTGCTGAGGCTGCATAACATATACATAAATTAAGTATCTTGTGGCCTTACCTGGTTTTTTATATGTTACATAAATATATAGAAAGAGTTCAATGGCATAAGTGATGAGAGCTGCCCACCAGTTGATGACAAACATGACGCCACAGCACAACAGGGCTCCAAAGAGTGATACCCACATGTTATAATATCTGAACGCAGGTCTCCAACCTGTTTAAAGAGAATTGAGGAAATAAGAAGAGCAGAAAAATATATAAAGCAAGTGGTGATCCACTGGTCTTGCACATACAGACTCACGTGCAGTTTTTTTCAGGCTCTGTCAGAAGGGGTGGGAGGGGTATGTGCAAGTTCTCAGGCAACAGGTACTTCCAGGGTATTGGCTGGTTTAGATTTCTATACATACCAAGTACTGGGGCTTGCAAGCCATTCACTATAACCTGTTTCCTACTGCTTTGTCCAGCCTCACTTTGAATAGCTGTTCTGCTTATATGTATTTTTGCCAAATTAAAGTTCACTGGTTCAGAACTGAAAATAGGTTTTCCTGTAACTCCAGGTAATAGGTTATTACGTCCTTTTGATGCATATGCATAGAACTTATTAATAGGAGCTAAATGCTTGCTGAGAGGAGAGTTTGTCCCAATGCTCTAAGTGCATGTGTCTTTTAAATTTGGAAATTGCCTGGCCTCGCTGCATAAAAATAAAATCATTGACAATTGACTTTAAAAAGATATTATTCCTGCTGCTCTTCAGCTGCAGTATTGAATTCTTCCCCTGCTAGCAATTAAAATGAAGCAAGCAGTGAGCCTCCATGGTTTGCAGGTCTCTGCCAGGTGTTCTACAGAGCAGACTCTTTGGAGAGGAGAAAAGCACTGAAGATACAAGGAGAGGTTGAGCAACCCTATCTTGGATCATCTTTGTAATGAGGGAATGGGAAGGTCCTGCTGTGAAGAAATTTGCTATCCTGCAGCCTTGCAATTATGATAATCTATCACTGTGAATTGGCAGAAATTAACTGGAGGAAATGAGAAAAAAAATGGGTACAGTTTTGTCAGGAAATGTTAAGTAGTGGCAGAGTTGAATCAGATGCACATACATGAAATCTGTAGAGGTAATTTTTACTCAGCTCTAAGGCCATGTAGAGCAGATCTGCATTTATTCAGCTGTGCAGGTAATTAGAAGAAGTGTTCATCTTTTCTGCCCTCTGAACAAATGGCGCCATGCAGATCTGTAGGAAGGAAGTTGGTGTAGGCATTTGTGCTACCACTGCAGGTTTCTTCACACTGGAAATCAAAAATGTGTTCCCTGCTTCTCGAATTGAATAATTGATTCATATCAGCAGGAACATGTCTTTCCTGTGTGCCCAAAACCGTGCTGCTCAGCTGATTGACTTTAGTCCTTAAGGTGTCACTCCTCCATTAATGATGATGATGAGGACTGTTCATCTGTGGTGATGCATATACCTGCAAGCCTGTATTTTCTCTTGCTGTGCAAGTGTAGAGAGTAACTCCCAAGTTACCCTTGTAGAGGCCCTCATTGTTTTTCACCCTACATTTCTGCTACTAGCCACCGCA
The DNA here is from genome assembly GCF_040182565.1 of Anser cygnoides. Classification (NCBI taxonomy): domain Eukaryota; kingdom Metazoa; phylum Chordata; class Aves; order Anseriformes; family Anatidae; genus Anser; species Anser cygnoides. The sequence continues at coordinate 21,584,602 of NC_089883.1, read as the reverse complement.
GAGCTGTCCTGATGCTGTTCTGGGGACCTGCTCTTGTTCTGTGTGTTCCCTTCAAGGCTGTATTACTTCTAGCACAGTTACTGCTCATGAACCTTCTGCAAATTTCACCATAGTTCTGGCAGAGACAGGCATAATGATACCCCACTATACCTTGCTTACTTTATGTGGTCAGAGGTAGTATAGCTTTTTATTCATCCATGTTGAGTGATAGTGAGGAGAAAAACACCCTAAGGAACAGCTTTTCTGTTCCAGTGGGATCCACCAAAGTCTTTTTCATCTTGAACAACTGCAGGGAATGTAAGGGCTAGAGCCATTATTTTTGTCTCTTGCAGATAAATAAAATCATATTCAATGGGAGCAGTAAAACCTCAGATCACATAGCTTAGATGTTTTACAGGTACTGCAGCTTTCTTTGACATACAGTTGAAAACTTGCAGAGATAAGTCTGTGTAGCCCACCCTTAAATCACTGGTGAATGCCGACTCACCTGGAGATTTTGCATATGAGGCATGAAAGCAGGAGAAATTAATCAAAGCGTATGAAGCCAGGAAGAAATTGGAGATGATGGGAGCAATGGTATTCAGTTCAGCTGCAAGACACACACAATTCAGACACAGGCATCAGTTTCCTAGGTTGTGGATAGCTTTCTTCTGACTGCATTAAATCTGGATACTGTCTGAATTTTTTATTCAGGGAGAGTTTGGCTATTTTCCTGTGGTACTAATTTAAGGCCACCTTGATATACCCTCACTTATATTAGTGTGTCTGCTCATTTTAATAATATATATGCCATGTAAGGTTATACTTGATAACTCCAGTTCTGCAGACTGCTTCTTAATGATGTGCATCTGGTATGAATTTCAGAGCTTTACATATGTGATTTAGAGCACACTTGTTTCTTGAAAGGCTTTTAGTCAAAATGTATTGTTTTGCTTTTTAAATGGCGATCTGAATTCTCTCTACTAAACTTCCCATTTATTGAGTGTCACACAATTTGAAATTGAAATCTCGGAAAAATTAATTTTAAAAATCCAACCCCCCAGAATTACTGCTAATAGTGATAGCACACTCAGTACAGTAGCTAAGTTTTTCTGCCACCAGTGCTGGCAATTTGGGCTGTGCCTTTGAGCTGATTGTGGGGAAGGCTTGGCAGAGTAGGCCTCCTAATTATCTCAAAATTATTTCACATCCATACGCAATATGAACTGGAAATACATTTTCAAAGTTGGATGTTGCCTTATTTGATATAGTTCTAAGCGCTGCCTTCTTACAGTGAAGTGAACAGGAGCTGCACCTACTTAGTATCTTTGGCAATGAGGCTCTGGTGGTACTGAGATATTACCAGAGCCCCCGTTTGTTTCTCTTTGCTTTAAGGGTGATGAAATTGCTGCCAGGGCTTTGAGTGTGCTTACCTGACTGGAATTTTTTCTAACCATAGCTAATCATTGTATTAAAATCTCAGTTTATATACTTTCAAAACATATATTGCAGTTATGTAATTATATACAAACCAATCAATATGAACGCCATAGCAATCACAAAAGTGAGAACATATCCCCTGATTGGCTCGTTGTTTTTTCCATATCCTTTGGCAAAGAAGTGGAGCCCTTTGTAGACGTTGTCCTTGCAAAGAGCCTGGTAGACAAATCAGAATTTAATTCTGCTGAGCAGTGATCTCTTTCTGAAGAAATTCACTGTATGTGAGTGACAGCTTGTGCTAGGCTTTTGTTAAACAAAAATTAAATCTTAGTACTTCAAGTCCATCTATTGCTATGGCATGTAAATGTTCAAATAAGGTGATAAGCCAACATCCTGCTAAATAATAGCAGAAAAAACAATCACAGTCATTTGACACTTATCCAGTGCTTTAAAAAGACATAAACAGAATTAAGTACAGTCTAAACTGGAGGAAACTGTCACAGAAATCAGAGCTTGGCTGTAAGGTGTGCAAGCTATCGTTCTGTCCTGTGTTCCCATTCACATTGCTGGGAAGCACGTTGCTGGTTCCCTGGCGGTGTGTGGAGAGAGCCTGTCTGAGCACACCTGCCAGTACAGGAATGAGGGCTGCCGCATGTTCCTGGTATTACTGAGCTACAGGCTGGCTTTCTGTAAGGAGATAGAAGTGGTCCTGAAAATAGCCTTGAAGCTTTCGAAAACCAGCAACTGTTTCTGCCACCAAGCTGAGCTCTGACCAAAGGAACATAACCATCCTAAATGCTCCCACCTCTGTGAGGGTGCCAAGACCTGTCTGTTTCTGTAGAAAAACATTCTACGTGCTGTTTCCCTTGGTTTGTCCTTGTACATATATCACTGTTGTTTAAATACCTATCACGTTTGGCACAGAGTTCAACTAAATTGTTCGTTTTTGAAGTAAAATAGAGTATAAGGAAATGTATATTTTGATTCTTACCTGGAAAACTTTGGGTGCGCTGACAAGAGATGCCAGAGCTGATGACAGAGTAGCAGAAAAGATGCCAGCTGTGATGAGGGGACCAAAGCCAGACACCATACTCATCACCTTAAAAAAAAAAAAAAAAAAAAAAAAGGAAAAAAGAATAATCAGACTTGCATTTGGATACATTTTTGATCAGAGATCCATTTAAGTACTCTACGTACAGCTTTTCATGGTCCTAAATTGAATATACTACAAACCAGCTGTGAAGTAGGGGAGTAGTGTTATTCCTGTTTCAGTGAAAAGCAACTGAGGCACAGCTGAATTTTTATAAAAACCTGCAGCTGTCTGCTGAGGTAAATGATAATCTGTGAGATTTCCTTACCTCCTGTACTGACTGGCTGCTATAAGTCACAGTCTCTGCTTGATGGGTAAATAGTCAGTGGTAGTAAAAAGGGAAAGTGGAAACAGCAGGAAAGAGCCCCAAAGTGCTAAATGTGGTCAGAGGGTCTGAGGTTTTTTTGTTGTGTTGTTTTGTTTTAATTATTATTAAATATGGCTCAAAAAGGAAGAGAAGAATACATGACTGTGCTGGTACAACAGCCACACCGCAAACTGTGATGCTGGGCACCATCAGGCCTCCCTCAGCCCTTCCAGAGGGGCCTTTCCTGGCTTTTACCACTATTAAAATAAAAGGGCTGCTAAGTTCAGAGGCACCAGAGAAGGAAGAAAAAGATGAAGTGGATGGATGTGATTGCCAGATGCTTTTCGGTGTGTAGGAAGTACTCCAGGAAAGAGAGCAGTTAATTCTGGAGATTTGTCAGATGAAGACATAATTTTTTCTGACTTCACTCTGGCAAGGATAAACGTGAGAAATGAAGCTCTGCATGGCTTGAGTGAGGTCACTGTTTTTAAGGGTTCCCCTGAGCCTGCGCAGCTGAACTGAGGTGGGAATGAGGAAGGAAGGAAAACAGTCTGCGAAGGAATGAAAAGTAGTTTGCAACAGGAACAGCATATCCCTTTAAAGGTGGTTACCCAGCCCTGTCATTTAGCAGAACCAGCTGGGAAAAAAAAAAAGCAAATGTCTTTAAAAGTTCGAAATGTCTAGTTGAAAAGCATGTGCAGGTAGGTGGTGAGCTCCTCTTGTGGCTGTGAAGCTGAGGGGCTGAACATCTGGGAGCCATGGTTGTGGTGCTGCAGAAGAACTGCTTTTCTTTGATCCTTTGCCTAAGCTCTATTTTGAAGAATAAAAATGGCAGACAGTATCTCTGGCCTAGGAGAAAGATTGCATTACTTCCCACTTGACTATTTTTGGATACTTTTTTTTTTTATAAGAAATCAGAACTCTGGCTTTTGTACTGTGGCACAAGCCTATAACAGCGGCCACAGCACCCCTGAGGTAAAAATCACATTCATGTGTAAAGAGCAGTGAGATGAGCTGCTCATCTGACAGGAGTTCCTGAGGTCTTTGTTAAGTCTAGGCTTTGAGTTTGAAGGTGTTGGAGTATATGCTGTTGCATGGTACTTCTTGAAAGGGGAGATGAAGACCTTAGCAGAGTGCTGGGAAGGCTAGTGATGGCAGTGTGAAGGTAATAAGGAATGCAGGGATGTTTTGCTTTGATTATTCCTACGGTTTTAGACTTTTTTTTAGATGAAAGTGGATGTCCTGTTGCAGTCAGTTGTCAGTAAAATAATATTTTTGCATGTTTGTACTTATGTATTCATGCTTTGCTTATGATTATACATATTATTTCATTAAAACCTGAAAATTATTCATCAGCCCATAATCACATGGCTGATTTCTGCATCTGGAAAAATCGTAGCCTAGGTTGCAGGCAGATGATCCATTGCAGCTCATTCCAGATACAACTGTATCATTGATGTTCCCAGTAGCATCTCGGACAACACAGGAGGCTGTGGAAACAACAACATATTATTATTTTCCTTCCTTGTGGTGCCACAATGTTCTTGCTGTACGTTGACTCAGTGTGCATATATTTTGTACAATCACTGCCTCAGTGTCATGCCAAAGAGTAATGTTTTCATGTCAGGCAGAGATTACTTCCCTGCACTTGGGCTAAGTTTCTTATGTTATCTGTAAGCAACTATTTACTTCTGTTACTCTTAAAATAGTCAAATAGTTGACTAATGAAGACTAGCATTTTTCTGAAAGTAGAGAACCAGACACTGGAGATCAATAATAAGTTAACTGAGAAGTAGATTGTCAGTCTGTGACAAATTTTACAAGTGTCAGTATTCAAAGGTAACGTGTCAATGCGGGTCCTAGGTCCAGACATACTTTTTTTTTTTTGGTTTAACAAGGACACACAGTTGCTTTAGAGACCCAGATCCTCATCTGTTTAAATTGTCGCAGCCCTCCGAAGATCAGTACGGTAAGAAAAACTTTGAACAGGAGAAATTGCCTATAGTCCTTGTGTTTAATGATAATGTTTATGCTGTTTTTTCTTGTTTGCTGCCAGAATGGGAAGAAACACATGGAGTTAATGTAGAAAGCTGATCTCTACATCTTTAACAGCCAAAGTGTAAGTTTATATGGTATTTTCAAACATGTCAAAAATGTTATTGAGACTCCAAAGTAACCGTTATCTATTTAGCAAATCAGTATATAAATAAGTAAATATTACACTGAATAGTAGACAGCTCTGAAGTTGAAATACAGCTATTGCTTGTGAGAACAGAACACTGTATTAACACAAATTTATAACAAAACGAAGAATGACTGCTTCGACTGTAATTGCAGGTGAAATGTAGATCCAAATCATGTGATATCTGAGCTGAAATTTGACTCGAGTATTCTGTCTTTTGCATAAAGTACAAGGATTGCTAAAGTCAGGAAGACTCAAGATTCATCTCCCAGGAAAGTGAGTACCCTGCAGGACTTTCATACAATGCTGGGATATTTGGTCATGAGGAGGAGTGTCATTTACAACACTCGTCATTACTGTACTGTTCAAACTAGAAGAAAAAAATATATTTCTTCATCAGAAATTTAATATACCCTTGTAATGAGAACTTAATTGCATGTTTCTCCAACACAGTACCTGGTCTCCTTTTTACACTTGCGTCCATTTTTGTTACCTCACATTCCAATATTGTAGAGCAGTTAGTAAAATAGAACATCTTCTTGAAGAGAGGCAATTGATGTCTTTGATACACGACATATAAAATAAGCGTGTTGCCATGACACTGATGAGTGCTTACTAAGACTAATGAGAGTAAATAGAAGCCATATGAAACTTCAACGTGAACGAGAAACAAAAGATGAGCAGATTGATTTGAAGTTCTTGAATCTTTACTACACTCATGAATACTATAGGCTAGTAGTCTTTGTCACTGAATCAAATGCAAAAATAATTGTGTAAGTTCTATGAAAATCATTTTTCTATTCTTGTGTAAACTCAAACAAGGCAAATGTCATCCAGCTGCCAAACAGGGACTTTTGTTTCTGCTGATTATTTCTTTTTATTCACTGTTTTTACATTCAATAAAATCAAAGCAACTGTTTCTACATAAAAAATTCACAGGATGAAAAAATGTTGAGTTTAATCAGTCATCTGCATACTAGGCTTTCAGACTTTCATATCTGTATAAATTGAGACATGAAACAGAGGCTCTATACTTACCTGCACATATTGCAACGCCTATGTAAGCAACTGTTGTTATCAGAATGGCCAGCATTGTTCCTTTGGGTATTGCACCTTGTGGATCCTTAAAATAAAGCAGTGACCAAAAAACACTGTGAGTTCACGTGCTGCACTTTGATTGCATTTGCGTACCAGTGAGTCCTACCACACTGCAACATGAAGATACTTTTAGAAGGTACAATTTTATCACTTACAGCTGCACCAACATCTCCTGTCCCAGCACATCGATAGCCATGAAACAGTCTGTGGTGCCATGCTCTTATCCCTGTCCATAGAGAAACATATTCTGCAGGAGCAGAGCTAATGCTTACAGCAGCAGGAGAGTCCTAAACTCTGCATTTCTGGGTGCTGAAAATTCCCCTTACATTGCTGCAATGGCCTTTATTTGAATGTCTTAATGATAAAATGGATAAATAGTTCCTGAACTAAATATCTAGTTGCTTGAATCAGTAGAGTGGGTCCAGATGATTGTTGGATGGTCACATCCAGGCCATGAGGCTATTCCGTTCAACATGACATCTTTCTCTAGCAGTAGGTAATAGATGTACAGGCAGCCACTTAAAGACCTGAATACAGTTCATGTTCTCACTAACCCTTCTGTGTCTTTGTAATCGGATCAGGCTTTTGGTGTAAGCAATTGTTTAAGCAAGTGTAACGCACTTCTGCATTAATGCAGTTTATGAGGTTGTCATCATGCTTGTGCAGATGACAAGATTGGACCGTTTTTGGTTAATCGGTAAGATAGCTGCATATAGTCACTCTGAACAGAATACAGTACTTTTGTGATCAGCAACTAGTAATTGTTAGTACTTCTATCTTGACAACAAACTACTCACTATTTTGATGTTTAAATTAGATGTCTTAATAAGGCTGGGTTATAATGTTTATAGACTGTCTCACAATAATATCAGCTTCATTCATGCAACTGTAAGTAAAAAAATCCAATGATCTGCGTTATACATTGTAAATTTAAAGTGGATTTCAATACCAACCAACCTTATAATTTACTGTGTGTTTGTTTCTGGTAGGAAGCACTCTGTGAATTGTCTTGTTAAGTTCCTTTGGTGATTTTTTTTTTTTTGTCATAGGTGCCTGGAATACATTTAAGCCACAAATTTTTATACTTTTACAACAACTATGCTAATTGCATGGAAAAATATGTATATAAATTCGGTGACTTGCGTGAAACACGGATGAATGACTTAACTGCATAAATAATTAATATATATTTTTTTAATGAGGTAAGGGCTTATTGAACTAAAAAGTAACTTTCATTTCAGCCATAAGTCATTTCAGCTCCATAAGACCTTTTGCCCTGAGATCGTGGTAACTTTAATTTATACAGTTTTGGTGTGCATCTCTTAGGTCACTGTTTCTGTAGAGTTTTATGCTGCAGTCTTAATCACTGTAATCTTAAGTCTTAGGGTTAAAGCTTCTTGCTGCTTTGCAACTTTTAAATTGTATTAATAATTAAACACATTTAATATGCCGTTAGCATTTTGAGGCCTGCTCCAAAACCCTCTGAAGTCACTAGGAAGATGAGCTCTTTCCATAAGCAGACTTTGGAGTAGCCTACTACTTAAGTGTGTAGTGGCTACAGAAGCATGTACACAGGTGTTTGTAACAAATTCTAAAGAAAGTTTAGTTTGTCAATCTTACACTTTAAATACTCAGCTTGTCTTTTGGATTTCTGTGGAGGCTGGTTAATTTAATTAGATCTGTCTAATGCATCTAAACGTGCTCAGTGGGGAATCTGCAGCCTGGAGGAGCTGGTCATAGACTTTTACTTATTGCCAGACTGAAACAGCTGCAGGGAGCCAACAGGAGAACTGGTTCTCTTGGTCTGTTCAGGCTCTTTCAAATAGCTTATGAAAGAAGTGCTGCTGCTTTGGGAGCTTGCCATAGATAGAGAGTACCACATATGGCAAAAGAATTATTTTTGCTTGATAAAAGGATGGAGATTGTGTGAGGCTGATTCAGTCCCAGTGGACAGAAGTACAATGATTTTTTTTTAATTAAAAATAGAATCTCATAAATGTTATTAGTGGCTCAGTTTCTATGTATTTCTCTCTGTGCTTGGCTTCAAAAGCAGTCTTCTGAAAACAAAGGAGATAAGGCATAGAGTCAGTGTAAGGAAGGGAAACAAAACCGGCTGTCAGGGTTGGTAGGATCCTGGTGAACTTGTGACTGCTTTGCCAATGCAGAACTAGCAGACCTTTGGTCAAATCCTTAAGGTGCTAAAGACAGTGAGTCTATATGATAAAATCAAATAACATCATTTGACATGCTGGGGCAATCTAGGTGTAAGCCAGTTCTTTTTGGTGACTTTTTAGCATTTTATTTGTGATATTTTTGCTGTTTGTTTGTTTGAAGTATGAGATTCCAAAGCTTGAGTTATAGATACCCTGCTGCCTACCCTGTTGCATTTTTGATTTTCTTGTAATGCTGCAAAGTATTGCATTGCTGTATATTTGCTAGAGATATTTTACAAAATGCTTTGCTGAGCTCTGAATTAGTTAATCTTTGTGTTTAGCTTTAAACACTCTTCGCATTAAACACACTGTGAGGACTTGTGAAAACTAGAGGGCACTCAAAACTAAATTCTTGTCTCTAAGTTACCAGTTAGAGTTTAGATGCTGGAGATAGCATCTTGTGCAACTGCTGTACTGCAAAAGGAGTGAGGACTTCACAGAACAGCCCCAGCAAGATATTTAGGCACCCTTGGACCTCCTTTTCCTTTCTCCTCAGACACCTTTCTTTTGCCTCAGCTGCAAACCTGTATCTTTTCCTTTGAGCAGCCATAGTGACAAGGGATTGGGACATATTTGCTTTCATTAAATGCTCTGTTTACTCTGCCCTTGCTATGACCCCGAACAGAAAAAGCTGGTCTCCACGGATTCTTGTGAGTACAAACATGAGCTTTACAGGTATGTTTTTTGGGATGATGTTATAGGAAATTTTGCAAAAGAGCACCAGGAGATACACACATAGTTTCTCTATGTAATGTTCTGTAAATAGGCCATTATGGCTACATTACTGCGGGTTATTGAAATATGCCTTTAAATGATATAGCAACCCAAATCCGATTGCAGTAATTTGTGTAAATACCCATAATGTATTATGATAGAAAATATGAAATGGTATTTTTAGATAATGAAGCAGGTACTTAAAAGCGAGAGTTTTGCTTCCTAAAATCAGACATGATTTAAAACTGAATACAGTGCTGATTCATAATCAATTTTCTTGTTCTTTTTTTCAGCCTACAGCTAGTATTATGAAGTTAATAAAATACGTACTTTCAAATCTCCTGAGATATTGGCTCCTGCGAGAATGCCAGTGGCAGCTGGGAAAAAAATGGCAAACACCGAGAAAAATCCTTCTCCACCTCTGAAATCTGGTCCAAAGTTTTCTGCAAATATTGATGCTGCAAATATAGGTGAAAATGAAACAGGCTAACAGGATTTGATTCCAGAGTTACTTAATGAAGAAGGTGAATCATCAAGTCTTTCACATCTGGACGTCTGGGTTTGAATCTGTCTCATATTACAAGCGAAGTGAATTTGATTTCCTCAGTCTGGTCCCCAGTAGGATGTGCTTGTCTGCATCTCAAAGCCACAGAGCCATACTGAAGTGACAAGAATGTCACTACAGCACTTGCGCTTAGCTCTGTTTAAAGGTTCGTCTGTGCTCTGCTGATACACAAATGACTCAAACTGTAGCTAACTATGCTGTCAGATTCAGCAGCAGAGAGACATACTCAAAATTAAAGATAAAAGAAAAAGGCTTGGTTGCAAGCTTATTTAAATTTGAGCCAAAGATCCTTATCCTGTGACCTTTTTCAGTGGAATCCTCAACTCAGTAAGAAGCCACAAAGAATGCAAAGTTGCTTTTCTGTGATAGATGAACAGTACTTGCCTTGGTAATTAAAAAAGCCTCTTGCCTTCTTTTCGTTGTTTGTAGGAATGACTGTTCCAATAAAGAAGTTTGCAATGGCAATAAGGAGAACAACTAGAAGAATAACTTGAGCCTGTTAATAGAAATAAAAAGATCTGAACTTAGAACTTTACAAGTAGTTCTAAGTTTCCATCACAGCAGAATATGAAAATAAGTGTCCAATTATGGACCTGATTTCTACACTCTGAAGTATTTCCAATTTTAACTTTTTTTTTTAGGGTGAAGGAATAACAGATATCATCAGAGATTAAGGAATGGCTAGCAAATAGAGCTCTCCTGCTGATCAGAGCTTGAGAGATTACAGTGATAAAACCATATATTGTTTTAACTACTGTTTATTCTGTCAAACTGCATCAAAAATAAGGGCAAAAGGAGCACTTACCCAAGGCTCTAAATGATGCCATGAATTATAAAAATCAATATAATCAAGCTGTCTGTGAAACATGAACTTCCTTTTCCCTCTTAAATGAACGTTCAAGGAAGAGCACAGAGTAATAGTGCTTTCAATGAATGTAATGATTAAACTGTTATTGCTTTTAGAAAGGCTAAGCATAAACTGAAGCTGAGTGCTTTTGAAAATCCCACCTGTTGTATAGCATCCCTCATGCACAAACCCTGTACAGTACGGTAATATACTGCTTGCTTGTATGTTCTTTTAAAACTTTACCTTTGCTTCCCATTCCATGCCAGCAACAGAGATGCCAAGAAGACATACAACAGTTATGGTACCTATGATTCTGATGTCATTGGACTCATCTACCATTATTGTATCACTCTCCTGGAAAGAGTAAAAAATGTTGTTATGACCAGTCTTTCTTGGCCCAGCTGGTGGGATCAGGTAACAAGGTGAAATAGAAAGGAATGAGTTGTCATAGTTCAATCGGTTTCAACATTTTAGGAGACCAAATGTTTGTATTTCATGGTCCAGCTGGCTCTTCATAGCTGGGATTATTTGGCTGTTTAATTAGGTGTCTACCCCCTTTTCTGATGCTTGAGGCTCTTGTTGAGAAATGTATGACATATTCATAAAGTAGAAATAATGGAAAAGCACTACATGGCATGGTTAGAAAGACCAGCGTCTTTCCTGCTAAAGTTGTCCCTTAAGCCACAGCTGAAAAGTGTCACCATTAAAACAAATATGTATATATAAAAGGTCCCAATTTAACAATATATATGAAACATTTACATTTACCTTAAGAAGCTCTACAACTGTTTCAGCAAATCCAACTACATACATAGCAACTGCCACAGCATTTGCAAAAGCAAAGATAAGTCCTATAGATCCACCAAACTCTGGACCTAGACTTCTTGAGATAAGATAGTATGCACCACCTGCAGACAGAAATTACTGTTATTTCAGCACAACTAAATACTCAGATTTTGCTCATTTTTTCTCACATAAATCACAGGAATCTCTACTTTAAGCCTAACAAACATAATAAAGATTTGCCTATATTAATAGATTAACTGAAAACCAAGGAATGTGCTTTGTACTGGTTCTGACTTCTGACTCTTCTGAATGCCTTTCTACTGCAAGAATCCTTTTAGTACATACCAGTATGCAAAAGTGAACCTTCAAACAATTTTTCATGATCCATAATGCAGTAACACAGAGCAGAGAAAACCTCACCTCTAGGCAGGTTCTGCTTTACTTGGATCCATGAAGCATGAAAAATCATGTACTGTGACACATTTTTAAAGATCCCAGAGAGTGATGTAATGAGCCATTAATCTTTTTTTGGGCATATCACCATAAATGGAGCTTGTTACTTTGTCAGTTAATTATTTCATCCCATCTCACTTAATATTTATTGTCAGGAAATGTCGAAGATTATATATGTTTTAATTTAATGTTTGTTCTATTAAGAGAGATCACCCCAAATATATTTATTTATTCTTATTTTGCTTATAACACAGTTATCTCAATTCCCGCTTTTTTCTAGTTCAAGTCTGCAGATTTTTGTACTTTTCATGAGATGTTATTCACTTACCTCCTCTTACTACTCCATTAGTGCAAATGGCAGACATGGAGATACCTGTTAATGTTGTTACTACTACACTCAGAGCAATAACTATGATTCCAAGACCTGAAAGATTTGAAAAAGAAAGCATATACAAGTGTATTCAAATACCTGTTCTGCTTAAATGATGTAGTGAGAACTTGCCGTGTTCCTCAGAGGCAGATCAGTTACAACTTCTAAAGGGTCTGAAATGTACTAAAACTTTGTATCTTAAAATACCTGACGTGCACTTTACTTTTCCAGTGAAAATATTTGCTCATCTTTGAAGAAGTAGCTGAAATGTAAGGAGTATTATAAAGAATTATACAAGAAAGTATTAAATTGAAGATACCACTGATCTGCATCAGTCTTCAAAATAAGAGGAAGAGTGCTTCGTGCTCAGTTTGTCAAAGGATGTCCAACCTGGAAGGCTCTGAATATTAAAGACCTGCTGAAAGGTAAGAATGGAAGAATTCCATGAAAATTCAGATGCCATTTCTCACTCAGCATTAGGCAGGAACATCTGAAATGTACTTCACAGACTGAACTGAAATCTGGAATTTATGAAAAGTGACAATTCAAACATGCTATAGATGGTGATTAGAGTTGGCTAGAGTTGTTACCTTCTAGTTCCTGCTGATGTACTATTTGTTTTATCGTCCCGCTGGTTTTGGGTCATATGAAAATAAAACATAAAGATCTTTCAGGGCTTGAAAGCATTAGTAACCCTAAAGATTTTACCTCCACGGACAAACCCATTAGTTGCTATTGCAGAAGTTGACAACCCAGTAATTGAGGTTACCATCGTTGCGAGAAGAATTATGATTACTCCAAGACCTGTCAGTAATAAGAAGATAAAATATTTTACTTATGTTCCGCTATTCCTACAAATTATTCTCTCTTTAAATGGAATATACAGGCCAGAATCAGAGCAATAAACTGAAAGATGGTTTGTTGACTACTTGGAATGTTTCCAAGGAGTCCATGTCACAGTAGTAAACTATTCCCATCAGTCTTCAACCGATGATGCTTTTTGATAGGAGTACTCTAGCCAAAAGCTCTCTTATGATTGTCAGAGATTTTCTTCATTAGCTGAATGAAACGAGCAGGCATTTCTTGGCGTAGATACTTATATCAGCCTTTTATATACATCCCGGCTGTTCAAGAGAAGAGATTAACCAGAGCTCTTTTAAGAATTCTTCTGTCTTTCATCAGTTAGTTAAATGCTGAGTTGGATAGTGACTGTGTAGTTTCACATTGCACCATGACAAAGAATCTATCAAGCAGAGAAACAAGATCTGAATGCGATCCTTCTATATCCTTACTTGCCAGGCTGTCAAGTGCAATGCTTCCCCACTTTCTCCTAATCTCCTTTCCCTGCAAAAAGTAGTTTTATTTTAACACAAAATCAACATTTAAAAATGGAAATGTTATTTTTTAGATGCTGTGTACTTTGGCAAGTAACCTGTGATGGGTATTTTAGCATCCTTTTTTAGCTGATATAAAAAAAAAACCACACCATAAAATTAAATGTAAACAAACATCTGAAGATCAGTATTAGTGATAGGTGAACTCAGTTTCAGTAGGACTGATTTTTGAGTATGTTCCCAATCGTGGGCTCTAAAGTCAAGTTCCTGTTAACTTTGTGAAACTGTGCAAGAAACTGTGTAAGTAAAAGGCACCTAATATGATTCAGAATCATAGAAATATTGGCTGGAAGTGATTTCTGAAGGTGTGTATCTTAGCCTCCCGGTCAGAGCTGAGCTATCACCAGAACAACATTAAATCTGTGATGGCTTTGGCTAGTTGGGTCTTGAAAATCTCCATTGACAAAGATCTCTCAGCCTCCTTGGGTTACATGTTTGAGTGGTAGACTACCCTCCCAGTGAAAAAGTTTCTTTGTGTCCTGTTGGGATCTCCTGAGCTACAATTGCGGCCATTGCTTATATTTTCTGGTATTATGAATAAAAGTTTGGCCCTGTAGTTCAAGAACACTTCCTTGTTTCAAGTCAGGTGATGAAATACAACATTTTATCTCAGTTTTATTGCTTCTATTCCCATTTCTGTCTTTGAGAGAAAAAAACAAAACAACAGCAACATAGTTTGGTACAAAACATCGAATCAGTTCTTAGTTGTATCTGAATTTGCTAGGGCTTATGCAGTAGCTGTCTCGTTTCTGTAAGGTACAGAGGCCTTCAGTGTGGAACTGAAGATTATACATTGCCTGTAACAATATTTATTGACCAAGGCTCCTCCAAATTGAAACTTGTATTCTACAACTGACATCCAACTAGAACTACAAACATACTGATTTATCTGCTGTATTTTTACCCCCTGGCTTCCAGATCAGAGCCCTGACTTCAGTTCATACTGGAGGGCTATAGACATCCAGCCTCTGAGTGAATGTTCTTTGCTGCTTAAATTAGAACCATGTTATCACAATCCTTTAAGAGCAACATAATGCAAGAGATATAAATGATATATAACGTAGCATAGGATATTTAAAGTGATTTGAGCCTATAATAAATAATGTTTATCCTATTGATTTCTGAACTCTTTCTATAACAAGTCATGCACTTATTTTGTACATGGTCTGCATAAAACAAAAATAAAAATACAAATGGCCATTCTTTTTGGTTAGCTACCATTACATGCTGCATAGAAGGACCTTGTTGAACTCTAAATTTTGTGCCCAAGAAGTGGCTGAATATGGCTTTTAATCAGCTGTTAATTCTTAACTTGAACGTCAGACACATTATTCTTAAACCTGTGTTAAAATTATTTGTCAAGTACACATGTATCCTGAGGAGTATTTTTCTGGAATTTTCTATTAGATTTCACAAGTCATATTGTAAATATGTATATGCTAAGTAGGGTCAGATATTTTGCTAATTTGATGAGTAATATCTGCTAGGGGAGGCCTTAATGTTATTTAGAAACAACAACAACAAAAAAACATTTAAGAAGAAAAGCGCATAAAGTAAATCAAGTAATCCAACCAAAACATGATTGTAATATAACCTAGTGTAACATAACTGTAATATATGGGGCCAAATTTTCAGTTAACATAAACTTGGTGTTTTTCCCTGCCATTGTTTAACCACTCCCTGTATAGGTACAAATACTGACTTTGGAGAGTCCCCAGATGTTAGGTGGAAATGCCAGACTGGTTTTGGACCTCGAACCTTGTCAAAACCAGCCTGTCCTTTCTATCCTGGTTGTTGATAAACACTGGACCTTGTTTTTTTATCCTCTCAGAGATTTTGCCCAAGACAGCAGGATTTGGAAATAGTGTCTTTTTTCTCTCTTTGGCCCTCTAATGATGGGAATATAAATGGTGTGCAAATGGTGGTTTAACTCATTTAATTTCCACATTAGTAGCAGTACCAAGTGAAATCCCCAAGCTTTCGTGATGATGAGCTTCCATCACTGTTCTCTTAAGGCAACTTGACTAGAGACTTAAACTCATTGCTTACAAGACATTCAGAAAATACATTGAGAAATTATTCAAATGGAATTTGATGTCTCATTTTCAGAAGAAAGGCTAACCTCCTTACATAAGACATGAAACTTTAAAAAGCAATAGCAAAGCAATAAAGCCTAAGAAAGGAGGGTCTACTTATCAATGAATTAAAATGGTAAAATTAAATGTGAAAGCAGAAAGGTTGTTACTGATCTTGGTGCAAATTAATGCTAAAATCCGATTAAAGTTTAGATTGAAACCTAGGCATATGGCTGCTAAGAAAGTTGTCTAAAATGAATTACACTTGCCTATGGCTATTCTCACACCTCAAAACAAAGTAATACGTCTTGATGATCTCAATAAGTTACTAAACTGCCCTTAAAAACTAATTTTGCATGAAACCCTAGAGCAAAGTCTTGGCAATATTAAGATGCAGAATTTTCATGGCAAGGCATATACTTATGAGTGCCCTGGGCTGTACGCTCTTATTTGGTATGCATCATAAAGTCAGCAAGCACCCCTTTGTCAGGCACAGCGCTAGAGCCATGCGTGGAGCACTGCAAAAGTATGTAAAGTTCTTCCGCTTAGTTCTGGAACATTTATTGTTTGGTGGTGGGTTTTCTTTGTTTTGATTTTTTTTCTGTAAGTTTGTGGCTGATTTTTTTTCTTAATGAGCATTTCATTTGTATCTGTTTTTTTAAAGCTCAGTCTTGCTGAAGAAAAAACTTCTGTGAAGTTACTGTATTTTGCTGGAAATTAGACTTCAGCCATGCAAAATTTTGGAGATATTTCTATTCAGCGTTTCATTTCAGCCATTAACAAGGCTGTGAATTATATTGATATTCAGTCTGAATTTGGGCACTGAGTTTTATCCATGATGAGGAGAGTGGAGGCCCAGAGGTCAGAGTTTGGACTCCAGCTCATGTCTACTTAGTATTTCTGTTCCGTGAGAATACAAAGTGAAATATTTGCCATCAACCTTTTGAACTGGTGCTTTTCGTGATGTCTGTGTGCTAGTTAAAGATTAGGGACCCATTTTACTTATGAACATGTAACACAGTGACACTGCTGTTGCAGTTCACATTTCTGTTTCTCTACAGCAGCAGCGAAAAAAACGAAGTTGTACCACGCAACAGCTACTGATATGTTGCACCTTCCTGAGGTGCTTCTAGTTGCTAGAGGTCCATGCAGTGTGAGCCTTGGTTTCACTGAACGCTTAACAACATGCTGCCTGGAGCCAGTGGGGCCCAGCATCCCAGGGATTTGGGAATTGGATTAATTAAAATACACAGCGAAGAGGCAAAAATACAATACACTATGAAGTGTGCTTACTTATATGAAAGCTGTAGCAGAGTTTTAATAACTTAGTGTTTCATCATACTCTAGTATGTAGTGCTTTGCTATAGTTAAAATCGTGATGAGATGAGACCTCCTTCCAGTTCTGTTTTCATCTTTGCAGAGAAGTGTGAAGAAGTGTTGTTTTTAATATGCAGATGACAAGGTTTGGAATTCACAGATAAGCAAAGTGCGAACTCTTAAAGGTTAACTCTCTACACACTTATTAGAAATTGGCCCAAGTCACAAAGTTTACATCTGTTACAGGATCTAAATACAAATTTTACCATAGCTCAGAAATATTCAAATGTGACGATCATATGCACAGTTAACAGATCTGTGCCTCTAAGCAGTAATTTGGCTGGAAGTCTGGAAAATTCCAATAGTTTGGAGGATTAACATATTTTACCTTGGCAAGCATTTGAAAACATTATTTAGTGCAACATGCAAATGCACATCTCAAATTATATATTAATTGTGATTGTGTATAGTTTATCCCCTTTATCCCTTTCACTGTTGAAAATGATATTAAATACGATACATACCAATTCCTGCTTGACCTACAATCCAGGAAAGTCGAATAAAAAGCATCACACCCCAGATATTGAGCATACATCTTACCTAGGTTTTAAACAAACAATTCTGCATTAGTGTAACACTGAAAGTAGTGGTAATCAGAAGCATGATAGCGTGCTTTGTGGGATTTTTGAAAACATCCCAAACATCCCTCAAGTCCATCTCCCTCTCTTACTTCTTAACATAGCTTAGTATTGCAGAACTAATCTTAAATTTTATTTTCCTCTTTTTTTTTTTGAAATGTAGATAAGTTTCTCACCAGCACACCCTTCACCCATCCAAACTTGACAAGTCCTGTTTTGTTTTCTTCTTCCTTGCTAGCTGTTGTCTCATCTCCAGCAGTGCTTTCTCCATTAGCCACTCTTTCCACTGAGCCGGTGCTCACGGCTATGTTCTGAAGGATCACACAGAAAACAAACACATTTTTTGTATCAAGCAGAGGACACCTGGTTGTGTAAGAGGGACATGGAAGAAGGAATTCCAAAGAAGATCAAGTTTTACTGTTTCTAGAGTAGAGTGCAATACTCTTCTGACACCAAGCATCAACAGGTGGGCTTGCTAGCAGCAAGAAAAAATGAAAGAATCAAAGAATCACTTAAACAGAGTAAATACATTGTTATCTGATACTTTTTTTTTGTGTAAACTGTATTCAACATAAACGTTGTGTTGATATGTTAGTAGAGCACCTAACATAATGAGGGTCTCATGATTGGCCTCTATGTGCTGCTGCAACAATTTACGAATCATCATAATTATAGAGAGATAATTGCTTACTGGTGAAGAGACCTAGTTGAGTGCTGCATGGTAAGTAAGTTATGTGATGAACTCTGGTATTTTTCATCGGCTAATGTACAAACATAATTCCAGCAGCAAATATTCTTGAGACACTGGCATATTGTTCAAAACAGTCAGAAAAATACTGGAGAAATGCAGTAAATAATGCAGTAAATTAATAACCCTTTCTGTGGTTTATTCAGCTCTAGTTTAACTGTAGTAGATAAGATTAAGAATTGGCATACTTGTTATGTAACTACAATAAATAGCCCAGAATTTTGGGTCATTCCCATCCAGTTACAGACTTGTATCTGTATTTTATCTCTTCAGTACAGTTAAGCACCACAATATGTTTCCTGTGGTTTGAATGGGAACTAGTCACAGTGCTGAGGTTTACACTTGCTGTCATTGCTCGTTTGTTTCTTTTAATTTTTTTATACAAAGTTCTGACTGGTTTTGCACTGAGTCGGAATTAGGTTAACTGTTGCCAAGTGTTGTCTGGGTCGTGTGCAAAGAGACTTAGGAAGGGCTATGTACATTATCTTAGCCGGGCAGAGGGTCAGGAGTGTGTGTCCCTTCTGGAGAGGAATCAAGATGTTTAGGGTTTGGAGGGGAGTGATGATGTTTCCAGATTAACTAAACAAGTCAAGGAGGGAAAACATCTGTGATTCTGTGAAACATATGAGGTTTCTAGATATTGCTTAAGCTTCAAATCTCTTTCTGTTTTTTTGTCCACAGACTCAAAAAATAGAATACAATACCGGCATAAAGACTAATTGTATATGATATTTAAGATAATGTTTGAACTCCCTTCTCATGGATGGGGGTCTCTAGCTCCCGTGATGTAAAATTTTAGAATGCCTTTGACACAATAAATTTAGGATTGTGTTCACAATTGAAATAAGTGACTGGATAACACATTTTGGCATAAATTCAAGTTGGTGCCTAACTGTGATGGGAATACAAAAGCTATTGAAAACCTGTGACTTTGAGCTCCTGAAATGCTTAGATATTTTTGACAGTTCTTACCCTAAAATAATAATGGCTCTGTTTGCTCTAAATACAGAAAATGATTTAAGTGAGTTAAGGAAGACTATCAGAATATATATATATTTTTTTTTGCTTATTTGCATGTACAGTGGTTAGAGCTTCAAAGGCAAAAAAAAATAAAGGGTTCAGTGTTTGTACTTGAAACAAGTTGTTTCATTTGTACTTTGAATTAATTTGTGCTATCACATGCCATTATCGTAAATTATGGCCTTAAACCTTCCATAAATGCATTTTAAATTGGTGTGCTCTAGTCAATGATTTGTTATTTACCAAGCAGCTGTACCTATGCTACTCATGCATTAAAGATGTGGAGTAAAAGTGACAGAATGGTTTAAAAAGCTACCAAAATCAGAATTTAACTCCTTTAAAAAAAAATAAAAATTCCTTTCCTTTTTTTTTCTCAGAAGTTTAGCCTTCATCTCTCCTGGGGATAAAGATGATAAGCTCATCAAGTCTTCATAAAACAAATGTGGTGAATAGCCAAGAGGAAGAAAGGTTAGATAATTTCTTATGTAAGGTAAATATTAAGCCCAAGTAATTATCACCAGCTATCAGCTGTGAAATAGCCCTTAGACTATTTTTTAGGGATTTAATTGGTGTTTTGTGGCTTAATGCGTGCAAAGCCTGGCACATCTTGCTAAAAGATGACACACATTTGACTCCAGCAGCGTGGGAACTGGATATTTGAAGTTCCTTTCAGCCTGCCTTACATTCTGACATTTGAAAAATTGCATATTAAAAATGTATTAAATATTAATATTTATCTTCTGATGCTAAGCCAGCATCAAAGCACAGTGGGAACACTTACGTGATGTTTAGAAATTTGAAGTCAAATATATGTAATTTCTTATCAGAATCTGGCAATGAGCTTTGACAAGGCAGTTGTCTTCAACAATTTGAGTTACAAAAAAGCTGTGGAGGGAGGGGATTGCCTTGGGTTATAGTGTGGTAAATCCAGATTTTAGTGTTAAAGAAAAAGGAATAAAGCATCTTCTCCAGATTTGTATCTTGGGATATTAGTCTATCCCCCTCACACACACACTGGGGTATTTCATCCCCAACTTAAGGGTGGCTAGAGAGCCTGCTGCACATTGGTTCAGCTGCACATACTGCTTTCACCTGCAGATAGCTCAGCTTTTTCATACTATCTTAATGCCTTCTCTACTAATCTTTGGTGTTTCTCGCATTTGTTTATTCTTCAGAATGCCTAAATTGCATTTGATTGCATCTTTCAGTGGTGCTTTTCAACTCTTAGCAAATGTCAGAAAATCAGGTTTTATGGAATCTGTCTGGAAATTTAAGGCAGGATTGTATGAAAGACCACAAAGCACTTGGATACGCAAAAGCTAGGGTGGTACTTCTAGATAGTACCTACTTGTTCTGGCACTGTTTTCAGAAGCTGAGACAGTATGTTAATATCCCTGTACTTTTTAGCCTGGCAGCTGCTGAATTTCTTCTAACTTGGGAACTATCCTGTTCAGCACTAGCTTGAAAACATGGTGAAGGTCTGTAGATAGAAGTAATTAGTCCAAGGTCACAGAGTAAGTCCATGGGACAGCCAGGAGTGGACTCCAGCCATGCTAATGGTGGGTTGTTTTTTCCAGTGCTGTGGGCAGTGGTTCCCAGACCGGGGCCGCAACACACATAAGGGCACAGCAGGTTGCCAGCATAACAAAAATCCCATTACCTCTGACATTCCCTTTTATATTTTGAGAGGCACAAGATTATCCTTCTGTAAGCTGGATATTAAAAAAAAAAAAAAAAAAAAAAAAAAAAGGAAAAAACTGAGCGAGACCATGCTCTTTTCTCTTCCCTAACAGTCAGCAATTTTCCCTTCATTGTATTCTGGGATGGAAGCTGATGCCTTTTTAACCTTCACTAAGTGAAAGTCTTAACAAATCCCAAGCAATTTATCTAACTGTGTTTAAAACAAACAAATTAATCTTCTTGACCAAATGAGATATGCAACAGAAAAAAAAATGGTAATGGTCAAAACTGAAAATTCCTTAATATGCTAATGTTTAGTATATGTTCATTTCGCATTATGTTCAAAGCCAAAATACACTATTTTTCATCTCTCTGACCACCATCAATGTAAATTATTTCTATAACAGGAATTTTCTTTGGGGCATGGAAATGTATTTAGTCCCTTGAGTAGCAGCTTACACATCTGAAAAGAAGTAGGGCTACCAAATTGATATTCTCCCCTTTTCACATCCACTTTGCAGTCATTAATGGAAATATAAATAATTACTCAGGTAACATGCTTCTCCTTTCTATGTTAACCATTTTAAGCAGGTATGTGGAGACCTTCATTTAAAGTTTAAAGTTATAATTTAAATTTAAGTCAGGCCCAAACTAGGAAGATGTCCTAATCAGATACTAAAGAATCAGGTCTTAATTTTCCTAATGGCTATGTTTTTGCTTGGTTTCATTTCTTTTTATTGATCCTTCTTAGGATAGGAGAATCTACAGAGAACTGGAGTTTGAACAAGATCTTGACCAAAAATCAGATGTTTGTCTGAATTATTTAGACCTCAGAATTATGTAAAACAGTGCAATGGCAATGAGAGCATGTTTTTTCTGGAGTTTTGTTTTTTTTTTTTCCCTGCACTTAACACTTTCAGTCTGAATTTGAATACAGAGGTGATCTCTCTCTTTCCGGCCCTGCCTCAGAAGTGTACAAAAGAAACTCAAAAAAGGTTTGATTTTAGTTCGGTAAGTGGGTGTATCCTGTGTCTCTCCTTTGCTTTTTATGGAGAACTTATTATTGTGGATAAGGTGAAAGAGGCTATAACTTCACCAAAGTGAGTTCAGTACTGTATTATTCCAGTAATGTTTTGCAGTAGGTTTTTTAATAGTTTAATTGTTTCAAACTGCTTAATCTAGTTGTTCTTATCCTCCAAAAGTTCTCATTGCATTTTTCCACATTATTTTGCATAGAGATCATTCCTCCACATACAAAAGTCGAGCATTGAAAGGTCTATAGATAGGTGAATTTTGCTGAGGCAGTAACACGCAAGTTAGTGAAAATCTGATATTTGATACTTAAGGTTGTTAGCTTATCAAATTATTTGCAGTGGAAGTTTTAAATGTGCAAACCATGAAGATTATACCTGACCAATGTGTTTTCTTTGGGTATATAGCTATAGAGGGTGACAAAAGTGAGGATTATCACGATAAATTGCATGTTTCTGGTATTTCATTATTCATTTACTATAGTGTCTATGTGGAAGAAATAGTGCAAACAGGAAGAGTCCTCTAAGGGGGAGGCTCTTTTTATCCCCATTAAATCCATTGGGCATATGTATCAGTAATAAACTCCTATATTGTAGAACCACTCAGAAGGGGAGAGAAGAAACTGAGCCCTAGAAAATTCTTCAAAGACAAATTAGGTAGTTGTTTTCCTGTTCAGTAATTTTCTCTGTAAGCGTATTTTGTAAGTGTATTTTACATGGATATGAGAAAAGTCTAAACAGCTCTTCTGCATGATAGATTAGAAGGAATTCAGCCAACTTATTCTTCCATAAATATTTTATACGTGGTCATTCAAGAGACTCTTCAGATTCTTTCCAAACTCATTGGTATAATGAGCATGAAGGACTAAATTAATTCACTGAATCAGTACCTGGAAATTGTCTCCTGTCCCTCTTCAGGGCAAACACTTTCAACCCCAACACTCTTGTTCTGGATTCTTTCTTACTATTTGAATGGTTTGTTACTGCAATAAACAGGTAGTGCTTTGATTTCTGATTATTTGAAATTGCTTTTATTGCACGTAATAACTTTTTATAATAGCTATAGATATATAGATATATTTTAATGAATACAGCAGGAATCTGTGAAACTTAGTTTTGCATTGATGTTAAATTTAAATTTGGATAAATGTGTATTGTGTAATTTAGTTAAATTATGAGTTGATATTCATCATCTACCATCCTAACTCCTAAGTGAAACAGAAGAAATTCAGTAGTTTTATACTTCTAGGTAAGATTAAGCTATGATGTTCTGATAATCAAGTACATTACTATCAGCTTTTAATAAAAATCTTTGCTTTGAGCAGGATACAGGGCAGAAAACATACTGTAGCTACTGAAGGAAATATGGTAAGTGATTAGTTGTACTTTCTCTCTTGGGCAAGGTCCATGAATTTAAGGACTTTCTCATATTAATAAATAGAATTAACAGCCTGGAAATGGAACAGAGAAAAATTGTATCTTTCCTTTCCACTTACCTTTGCTAGTTGTTCATGAATTTCTAATAAGCTTGGTCTGTTGAGCTTATTCCCACTGACACTGCCAGTGTTTCTATAATAATCAATTTTAGGAACTGGATCCATTGTGTTATGGCCAAAAGTTTGTAGATAATACATTTTGTTGTGAGTATCATAGGGATGTAAACTAGCTTCTGTTTTTTCCCCACTTTGGAGGAAGTTGTCATATAATTCTCTTTTTCCCGGTCTGTAACTGATTCTCAGTCTGTTGTGTGCTTCGTCAGTAAAAGATGTTTCTTCATAATGTGGTGGGTCGGAGCCCACATCCTCTTGGGATGCTTCGTTGTTGTCACGACTTTCATTAATTATGTTAACTTGAAACCGATTAGCATTTGGATCCAAGAATACATTTGGAGAATTATTCATTGACATCTTCAGGGATGATACAGTCTTAGGTCACTGATCCTTTTGGTCTTCTGGGGCTGCAGCTAGTGCTACTCAAGCTACAGCAAAGGTTCTAGTGCTGTTGCATATGAAGTCTTTGCTCTTAAAGTAATGAAGTTCTGAGAATTTTTTCTTGAACTCTCTAAGCAGTCTTCCTAAATTTGTCCTCTATGGCTCTGCCATAAAATAATAATAATAAAAAAGAAATAATAATACATGTTAACTTGTACAGTTAGGTAAATTTTCCGACATAAGCTGCCCACTCCCTGCCCTGCCAAATACCTGTGAGACTGTCATCCTATGACTTGTTGAATAACAGTTAGTTAAGTGAAAGACTGAGTTTGTAAGGATTTTTCTATCTAAATAAAATAGGCTGTGGATCAGGTTTTAAGTACCTACAACTGTATTTCAAATATGATATTTCTCTTAATAACTCTACATTTAAATGAAGCCAGTGAAGGTGTGGGTAATATGAGGGATGCACAGGACTCCATGAAGTACATTTACTGTTTACGTTCCACTTAAGTATTATGATATCTTGTATATTTCTACCATAGCCTAGAAGTAAATTGTCCTGAAAAGCTTAAATCAAATATATGTTTTGAAATTAATTACAAAAGTTAGACTTCAAATTTTCAATAGTTCCAGGATGGTGACAGTTTATGAGCAGGCAATTAATGTATAGCAAAACATTACTGTTTTATGTAAATAACATTAATGTCTTATAAAGGAATAAATCAACAACAGGAACATATCAAAAAATAACATTGGGTTTTCTAAACTAAATGGATGAAATAAAAGTCTATGGTGAAGTATTAATTATTGAGAAATATTATCAGTAGTCATGGGCATTGAAAGCTTCCTAGAATTTTACACTGGTTTTGACTTTACTCTTGAATCACCCTTTAAGACAATGTGAACGAAGCTGTAGCAAGTCATACAATCATGCATGTTGGATGGGAGCTTAGGAGCTTATCTAGTCCAACCTCCTGCTCAAAGCAGATTGAACGCTTAATATAAATCAGGTTGCTTAGGACTTTCATCAGTCAGGTCTCTCAGTTCTGTCCTCCAAGGACAGATTCCACAACCTGCCATGGCAGGGCAGGTATTCTAATATTTAATTGTCCTTGCAGTGATTTTTTTCATGTATACCCGGTTAGAACCATCTGTGTGTTGCTTTATGGCCATCATCTCTCACCTCAGTAAAGAGCCTGGGTCTGCCTTGTCAGTAACCTCCTCATAGGTATTGTAGGGCTGCTTAGGTTCCTCTAATACCTTTTATTCTGGCTAAACAAGCCCAGTTTCCTTCTGTGCCTGCTGCTGACCATCTTGGTGGCCTCCATCAGACACATACAAGTTTACCAAGATATGTCATACATGGATAGGGGGACAGGTAGACAGTTTTTTCTAAAAACTGGGTTCGAGGTGCAATTTGATGGGTGCTGAACAGAGGGTAATGATCACGTCGGTCTACTAGTTATGGTCCTGTTAATATTGCCCAGGACACTGCTTTCATTGCTCCCGGAGCATGTTGCTGACTCCTCTGTAGTGTATGGCTCACCAGGTCCCTTCCAGGAGAGCTGCTGCCTGCCAGTGAGGCCCCATCCTGTATGTTGCAGGAGGTTAGTCTGTCCCAGGTGCAGGATTCACATTTGTCCTTGTTGAATGTCATGAAATTCCTGTTAGCCTGTTTGTCTAGCTCTAGGTCACTCTGAATGGCAGCCCATAACATATGATAGCTGTACTATCTGCTTCCCACCTCCACTCTTCCACACAGACCCCTCAAAAAACAAACAAGGAAACAAAAACCCCAGGAACAAAATGGGGGCTTAAATATAGGCCTTTGGTGCGTTAAGTACCTTTGCAGCAACTTGTGGGATGGCCTACATGTCCCTGGAATGGCCATGCATTTTGAGATATTTAAATGATATAGGAAACAATGGCAATGCATATGTCTTGTAAAATTCTGAGGAAATACAGAAGTGTAACTTTATAGACCTGTATAATTCAATAGGTGTCCAGGTCTGTTGAAACCGACTAAAACTGACTAAAACCATGCTTAGACATTGAAAATTTGCAAGTGTACATAATAGCAGAAGTTTTAGAAGCAAAATATATCTGCGTAAAGGAATATGTGAACTGAAAATCAGGGTAAATAAGCCTATTAGAAGAATTTTCTTTAAATTTTGTGTTTTCAGCAAGATGTTGGACTAGATGACCTCAAGAGATTTCTTCCAATCTATGATTTTGTAAAATACATTTGGCACTGGCACTGAAAGATAAAATACTGCATCAATATTTATACCTTGGCAAGGTACGTTTTGCCTAAAAAACACATATCAAAACTATAATTTGAAGAGCTGATAATCAGATGTCCTCCAGCTTCAGTATGAGATATAGCTAAAGCATATTTCCTCCATTCTTCCATCAGCTATAGATGATATTCTGCTGTAACCTGATAAATGATACCACTTTATAACCCCTTCATATTTATGTTGGTTTTCCTGTTTAACGCTTTATAAAAACCACAGCAATGTTACATTAATTGAAGTTCTGTTACTTCTGCTGTTTTTGGATGATCTGTATTATTATTGTTATTATTATTATACATTTCTCATCATAGTATTCTGCTTCCTTCAGCTTTTTAAAATTGTAAGGAAGTGTTTCATCTTCAGGCATGAAGGAGCAAAAACAAATCTTTTGTCACTAAGGTCAGTGAAATTAGTTTTATTTCTGTCTCCATGACTGAATGAAATCCTGAATTTGATGACAGTTTGCTACCAACTAAAATAATTCTGTAATTTCAGTGTCCTATTTCCATAATAGTATTGTTTAGCTAGGAAAAGAAAAGTCTCTTACCTTTCTGCTGTTCTTGAAAACAGTACTTGTTTTTTTCACAGTGTATTTCCAGGAGTGTCTCAACTGTTATTTGCCATTAATTTTGCATTTAGCATTCTATCATTACACATAAATTATCAAGTTCACCTTATTCAAGATAATTTAACTTACCACTCAGTCCTGTGTTTTTAGAGAAGGACAGTCTGCCTCTTTTATTCATGCATATAGTGTGCCTCTCTCTTTGAGGCATTACAGACTCTGCCTTATTGGCCAGATTTTTCTCCTGCTTAATATATTGAATAAACTGTCCAATCCCTCACTTTCAAAACATTTCTGGATGGTGATTTAGAGAAGCATTCTAGCTTGTTAACTATTAACCAGCAGATGTAGCTATCCATTACAATTACAGGGTTTATGGTATTGCAAAATTTCCAAGGAGGCCCAAAAATACTTTTGTTATCTCCATTTCCCTCCCAGCTATGTCTGATTCTCTGCACAGATCATAATCTCCCTATTTTTCAGTTCTGCATATGTAGTAGTGGAGATAACAAGAGTTTATAAAATGCATAGATTGCATTTATGAAGAAGAGATTCCAGTGAAGCCAGTGGGATCACTTGGGTACTATTTAAGACCCATTGGTGGGTCTCCTTGTCCCACATGTTCTTGAACCATGTGCTGTAAACCTTGTTCAAAGTTTTACTCTGTAAATTTAAGGAAAACCTTTGAAGAACTAGGTTTTGTGCATTCATTCTGGGAAGATTGACTCTGTTGTCTTTTGGGGGTGCAGAGAAGGGCAGGAAGAAATTATGACACTTTTTAATCATAAGGGAATTTGATAATTGCTTCCAGGAATAGATTGGGTAAAAACCAAAAGAAGTAGTGAGGTTCTTGAGGTATGTTTGCTGTGCTTGCCATGTAGTTTAGAGATAACTGAACTATATTTATCCCAGATAACTTAAGTACCTTCAGCAATCTAACCTGACAGTACAGGGCTCAGATGTGCTGATTAGGTGTACATAAAAAGAATGACGGTGTCGGGTCTCTGCAGTGGATGATCCTATTATGTGGCTCAGTATATGGATGTCTGCCTTTGATTCTGTGGTTAAATTAACTGGGATAAATGCAACATGCTGAGTCTGTGTGGATCTGACAATTTTTCTTACACAGAGTCTGAAGCAGTTTAAAAGTTCTTATATTCACATAATTGTTTATTCTATTTAGATGAACCAGTATAGATGAGTGTTAGCTGCAGCTCTCATTCTTCAGATGGAAGATCATGTCCTTCCCTGTACAATCCAGTGTTCCGTGTTCCAAATGGCATTTGAGGTCCAGTGTTTCACTGGCTGTGTCTGTCTGCTATATACAGCAAAAGGGTTAATAAGTATTTTTCCAAAGACATGCAAAAGAAACCAACCATTGTAACTGATCTTTTTGTCTTTGCTGCTCGTTGCAAACGGAGCTGTTTAGCAAAAGTGACAGTGCTTAAAATTCTGATGCCAGCTTTCTTAAAAACTGAATTCAATTTCTGTCAAGTACTGCCACACTTGCTAAACAGCTGTGTGTGAGGGTGACCTTGTGGTTTTAGTCTCTGCTTTCACTGTCAGTTCTTCTGTCTTGATAAGATCTCCTATGACCAATTCCTCAGTTTGACAGTCGAGATCATACACTGCACAGATGTAGGAGCACAGAAGAAACAGCTGTGGAGATGAGCTGGAGAGTACAAAGACTTCCAGCCAGCTCATGGACCCCTCTGCCTTCTGGGGGCTGGGCACAAACGAGTATGCAGTGTGAGTGTCTCTGCTTTGGCCTTGACAAGCTGGTGTAATTACTGCTGGGAGCTGTTAACCAGACAGAACAGGTTGCAGCTAACAGTGCAACAGGTGAAGTTCCAGTTTAAACTCAATCATCCTCTGTAACCAGGGGGAGTAAAAATTGACATGGCGTGACCAGTTCAGTTAGATTGTCAGATTGGTTATGTAATGTTTACTTATTCTCTTTCACCTTAAGATTTTAACTGCATGGGAGGCACAGGTAGAGTGGGACTGTGGTGTTCTTGGTTTGTGATGGACTTTTGAGCAGGTAATTAATATATTTTGTATTGCTGAATGTTTTTAGAATCTAAAATATCCTCAGCAATGTTTGTTTCCCTTCCACTAGTTCTGTTTAGCTTTCTGTAGCTGTAGAGCAGAAGGGAGACCTAATCTATCAAAAAGACACATTCTCAGATGAGCAGTAAGAAATAGAAGTATGCATTGTTTGCAGAGGACCACTTAGATGTTTCACACAGGAGAAACAACGTACAGTTTCCTTATAAACAGTCATTAGTACAGCACCTCCTCTTCCTGAAAGGCAAGAACTGAGCTAGCAATTGATGTTATTAATTATGATTATATTATTAATTGTTAGCTTTCCCATTAGTTCCTTATAATATGATAGTGTGTGAACCAACCTTTTTTTGCCGTGTTAACTTTATAGTGAATTGTTTATTGTAGTATTTTTTTGCTGTTAACCATTTCTTATCCACCATTCCACTGTTCCTCATAGAAAAGCAATGTGAAGTGTCTTTTGAGTTTGCAACAAATATTTATTTAACAAAAATGGATGCTACCAACATACCTTCAAAATGTATGTATGTATAACAAATGTACTAACAGTTGGTTTCCAAAATGAAATCATCATCAAATTTAAGGCAGGATATTCTATGAGTTTTCATGCAAGAGCGTATTCAAATGTCCCTTTATCCAACCCCTCAACTTCATCTTCCCACGTAGAAGAAGGCATACTACTGTAGGGGTCCAGCAAGATTTTGAAGCATCTGATAATTAGGAGTCCCAAGAAAACACACAAAATTCCCACAAAAGCAAAACCAGTTTTTTGCTCTAAAGTCAGGGGGAAGGCAGACATTTCGTTGACACTCATGCTGGTTGAAGTGTTGCTGCAGTAATTACTGCTCATCATTGGCCATCACATCCTGGTGATTCCGCGGGATTTTCACCTCTATTGCTTCTTTGCCTGCATAGAAAAGTGGAATCAGTTTGGTTAGGTCTAAATGAGTTGTGTATGTCTGAGCTGTAGCATACGAACAGTTGGAAATGAAAAACAGCTTGGATTTTCACAGTGTCCTGTTGTTTTTTTCACATTTAAGTTAATGTAATAACATTGCAACTTTTAGCCCCTACACACCATCCACTTACTGACAGCAAACTCAATTTTCTGGCTTTCTGTCTCCTCAAAACAGTAATCCTGGCACATGGCTGTTTTAAACAGCATTTTGTCAGACTGGGCATAAGCCTACAGGTTTTGATTAGGCAATACTCACAAGGTCTCCACCTGGATAAACAAGTATGCTTTCTGAAATGGCTTTACCTCAGTCCTTAAACTAGTTAAACTCATACTGATCTCAAGGGGAGTTTCAGCCAAATACTATGGATTTTGCTCATGTAATTTAGTTTAGAAATCTAAATAAATAGATACAATTTGTGAAATAAAATGGTGCATGCAATTTTAGTGAAGTCTTGGGCTCCATATTCAGAAAAATACTGTGTTCATTTTGAACTTCACAAGAATTGGAAGTAAGCACATTGGTAAAATTGCCCCTTCACCTTTCTCTATACATGTCCATGCAGTGAGTGCCATTCAGTATGTAAAATCCAAGTGTGCCCAGAAACACAGTGTTGAAAGATGCATTTGAATTGGTGGATTGAGCCACTGTGGTGATGTTACAGCCATGTGCCAGCTCCCAAGGGCACATGGTATATATGTCTCCACTTAAAAGAAAAAAATAGAAATCGCTATATACTCTTGCATATGAGGAAAGATCAGTGGGAGAAGAAACAACACAACCAAATTCCCTTCCTCTAAGTCTTACTCTCATTTGCTTCTTCTCCTTGGACTTCCCCATTAAATGCATATTTTTACAGGCATTCCAAGTACCAGGTCTGAACATGCTCCTTGTGGATCTCAGGGGACTGACCCTGGTGTTTGTCCTACAGAGGTGGCATGCTCCATCCGCTCCACTGAGTGGCTCCACCCCGCCATTGCCACCAGGAGAGTTCTGTGTATTTCCAGCCAGGAGAGACTTTCATTGCTGTATTTGTAAGATCTTATGTATAGATTTTAGTTGGGGGTGGGAGTTGGTTTGCTTTATTTTAGATTTTCTGTCAGATACTGAAACTCTTTTATGTCTCTGTAGGCAGCAGGAGGATTGGAAAAACTGGGACATCAGAAGTACAAGGCAAAGGACAAAGGCATTTTTATTCTAAGGTTGGAGCTTGGGTTTTTTTGGCTCTTGTGTTAACACCTATTTAACTAACTCGCCTCAGGGGAAAACTCTTTTTGTTAACAATTCAACCACCTCTCCCCCCAGGGAATTCCAGGTATCCATTTATTTCTTGACAGAGTAATTAGGCCACTCAGAGCTCTGTGCTGCCAGGACTACACTGATACAGGTACCTGCCCTAGCCAGTTCAAAGAGAGCTCCAGTATGTCTTTGTGGTAGTGCAGTTGTGACTGAAACTGAATTATAGCCATATCCTGAGTCAGTCTAGAATTAATAACAACAGAAGTAAAAATAAGAATTGGTATTCTTGAGAAGACGGAAACACACAGAACTTTTATCTTGTCTCTGTCTCCTTTCTCATGTTAAAAATCTGTGGGATTTTTGAATATTGTCCTAAAGAATTAAAATTTTAAAACAAAGATTAAAAAGGCAAGGTACAAGTCTTACTTTTTGTTTTTGTTTTTGCACTAACCTCCAAGCTGGTATGTACTAAACAGTATGGTTTTCTATTACATTCTTTACACACTTGCTAGAGCACAATAACCAATGATCCGTTTATTCTATAGAGCTTTGTATGAGATCCTTCCTTGTTTTGAATGACATTCTTCTCTTTGGGTCATACTGTTTTAATTCCTGTTAAGTTGGGGAAAAGATCTGGATATAACCTATGGGAAAAGTAATGTCAGCAATAATTAATATTTTCTGAAAATATGTCACAGATGAAGCCACCTGCGGCACAGGTTTTCATTGTGCACCCTTCCACTTTTTCTATAGGTCTGACCTTGTGTAGAAAAAAAATCACAGCTAAGTTCAGTATCACAAATTGGTGTCACAATACAAAAAACCCACCACCAACAACAATCACCAAAACATTGCTATCTTCAAAGATGTATAGAAAAAATCTTAGATATAGAATTGCCTTGGAGAACCTTACATTGGAGCCAAGTCCAGGGAAATATATACATCTTTAACACAGAGCCATATTCCAAGTCTCACTAATTTTGCAGGATACACACTGGAATTAGTGGGATTTGTTTGCACATTATGTGCTTGTCAGTGGAGATTATGGGACAGATCTCTGTGCAAAGCTTAGCTGACACTGAAACATGGAGTGTTAAGAAATGGGTATCTGTCTTATTTGGCAAGAGTTTGGCTGAAACAGCTGTATGAGAAACCAGTGGGCATTACTCCTGTGTGGAAATTGGTTCTGGGAAACTACTACACAGCTTTATGCTCTTCTCTGCCCTGTTCTGAATTTCTGAAATTGTAATTGAAGCCTTAAAGTTCACAGAACATTTTGCTCTAATTACATATCCCTGAAACTGTGGTACCAAAATTGACCTTGATTGCACTTGTATTGTTTTTAGATTTTAGTGCTGCATATACAGGTTAGATGTCCTCTCCCAGTTAGTCAGATGTCCTTTCAGTTGCTGTGTGTCAGGTTGTGAGTCAGAAGACTCCGAATACTAACTAACATGGCCTACATGCAAAAATTCTTGAAGATAACCTCTAGGGCAATGTGATGGGGACAGGCATTAAGTCAGTTAGAATCTGCAGAGTCATTTTGTAGGGGCTGGCCTCAGACTGATGTCTCTTGACTTTTTTAATAGGTCAGGACTCTACTTATCCTTTGATTCATTGCCCATATAAAAACACTGCCATAAAGAAAGGCTCCTTAACATCCTGCTGTGAAATAAAAGGTCGTTGGAAACCCTTGTGAGACCAGAAAAAACAGCTAGAGTCCAAGAGAAAATAGCAATGAGGAAAAACATCTCGGGACATAGACCATTGAGGTAAGGAGAACAGAGTTATGAGCTGGGGATGCTGGCTGCACCCACAGAGGATGAAAGGGAGTACCACAAGTACTAAGCATTGAAAGTTAGCTGGAAGAAAGCCGTTGAAACTCTTGATATTCCAGTAGTGTCACCAGTCCAACTCTGCCAGCGTTTGGTGTGGTTTGAAGATCCCAGCCCAAGTTCTTTGTTGGCTCAAGTGTCACTTTTTTCAGACCTAGCTCTCACCCTTGTGTTTTCAGAGGTACTGAGAAGATTAAATAATATGGACTTTCCTGAGAAAGTAGCTAGCAAGTGTTAAATACAGACTTCCTAAAGAATCTTCCTTAGACTTCAGGTTTCAGCCACTCCCCTTTAGAACCCCCAGCAATTTATTTATTTATTTTTAAATGGCTCAGTACTGGAAATGGGTACCTTAAATAGCTGCTCAAACTGGAAACATTCATCCCCTTGGCATGTTTAAGCCTCAGGTCCCTGAAACCTCACTTCATAAACTGCAGTGTGTAACAAAATGGACTAAATCAGTTGCCATCTGTTCTCCCCTTGGATGTGCTGCAAGCCCAGCTGCTGATTCATGAATCTGGTCATTCTGAAGGCTCTTCAAATAGCTTCAGTTCCAGGTTTCTGTTTCTGAGTGACAGCAAACCTGACTTGAAAAGATGTTCATACAGTTAGGGACATCAACAAGCATCCTCTGGGAGTTTCAGAGGCACTGTATTTGCACTCAACTGTTTGGTCAAGGAAAATGAATTTCAGGAATGCTATTACAGCAATTGGGCATAGGAGTTGTTAGGGTAAAAAGATTAATAATGGAGATAAAATAATGAAATAGAAACCAGAATGAATTTGGAATTCTCCAAAGGGTCTGAGATGAGTTAACAACACATGGCCAGAAATGCAAAGGCAAAAAGATCTACGTGACCACACAGCCAACCTGTGATGCTCATGTCCATGCTGCATGCCTGTCTTCCCTAAATTGCTGGGGAGAAAACTGTCTGCTCAGGTGAGGTTTCTAAGACAGCATAGGGGGCGGTAGGTGTAAGGTAGGTAGGAAGGCCATGGCGTAGATGCCCAGCAACTGAAGCATGTTGAACTGTTCTGTGAGTGTAGCAAAGCCACCCCCTGCTCCCCAACATCGTGTTTTTGCAGCATGGTAACTCAGGGTAGAGGCTGCACTTTTTCATGTAAACTGCATTCCCCTGCAATGAAGCAGCAGCCGGGCCGTGACAGTTCTAGCCTTCAGACAAGAGATAAATTGCAGCAAAGAGATTTTACGCCTAGGAAGCATGCAAGCCTGGAGTCTGTATGGAAGGACAGATCCCGTGCCGTGCCTTGTACTGGGAAATCACGTACGTGGGTAACAGGCAGGAAAACCAAAGGCTCGCTAGCATCACCCTCCGTTTACAGGCGTGGAAGAGGGCACCTGTTTCCTGGGGCATGCAGGCTACGCCACCGCCACCCACCGAGCATCCGCCAACCGGTCGCCTCCACCAGCTTAGCCCCTGCTCTCCTCGGACCCGCTCCCTGGGGGCAGGCCCCCGAGC
Organism: Anser cygnoides; assembly: GCF_040182565.1. NCBI lineage: Eukaryota > Metazoa > Chordata > Aves > Anseriformes > Anatidae > Anser > Anser cygnoides. The sequence continues at coordinate 21,550,281 of NC_089883.1, read as the reverse complement.
CCCGGGGGCTGCCTCTCGGCGGCAGGGGGTTCCGGGTCGGGCCGGGCCCCAAGGTCAGCCCCCGCCGCGCCCCAAGGCCCGGCCCCGCCGCGCCCCCCGCGCTACCGACCCGGCTCCTCCGCGGCCGCGCTGCCCATGGTGGCGGATCGCGGAGCTCCCGGCGTTTCTGGGGAGCCCGGGCTGCCGCAGCCCCGACGACTCGCACGGCTCCAGCTCCGGCCCCGGGGGGGCGTGCGGCGGGGCCCGGGGCGGCGGGGGCGGCTCGCCCGAGCTCCCCTCGCCGCCCGGCGCTGCGCCCCCGCCGGGAGATGCTCAAAGCGCCCTAATTACGAATTGCACGCCGCAGCCGCTTCCTTCTTCTCCTCCCTCTCCCTGCCCGCCCCCTTCCATCGCCGCGCTCCTCTCCAGCCCCCCCGCCCCGGCTTGAGGCGAAGAAAGTTCCCGCAAAACGCTACGTGCGGAGCATCGGTAAGCGGCAGCGGGCCGGAACCCCCTGCGAGCCTCCCCCGACCGGGCCCCGCCGCCGGGACCTGTGGAGCTCGGGGAGCTCCGTCCCGCCCAGCTGCTCCGGTGGTAATCGCGATTAAAGCAGGGAACATGTGGCGACATATGGCTGGGAGCCGCTGCTGGGGCGGGAGTCCGGTCTTGGCGTTGCATCTTTTCATTAGCTATGTTTAGCTGATGCTGATGGTGTATTAAAGAGGCCTCCTTTTGCTACAACAGCAGGTGTTTGCGGTGGATAAGGAAAGAGGAGTTCTCTTCCCAAAGCTGGATCTGTATATTGCACTAATAAACAGCAAATCTGTTTTTAAATGGTAGTGATTCCATATTTGCATGCTGCCCTGGTGAATACAGCCCCGGAAAAACGCACATGGGTCAGTGAATCAGTGCCGTATTGTAGCACCATGCACGGTGAGATTTGTTTGAAGGTCACTTTAGAGCTAATGGTAGACTTTGTTCTGTAGGAAATAATTTTAAAACCTCACATGCTTCTTGGTATGTGCAATAACATCACGATAGGTTAATGCACTTTCTTCCTAATGCAAGCTGGGAAATGAGTTTTTCTTTACCAGCCATTTTAATGCCTGTTTCTTCTGCTGTGTCTGCAGTGGGCTTCTAAGTACTGGGTAATCTCAAAACATGCTCCCTCCTGCTGGTAGAACTAATGGTTAAACTAAAGGTTAAAGAGATGCTCGCTAATGGTTATTTGTTTGATCATCTAATGGTGCAGTGTCAGTCATGTGGTAAACAATGTCTGTTGCTGAAATTACAAGCCAAGCTAATTTTTGAAGTGCCTCTCACATTTAAAGACCCATGAAGACTTTATAAATAGATTGTTGGAAATAGTATGACTATGTTTTCAGAATATGTATATAAAGAGCCTCTTCTGTTCCTAAGGAGCTCTAGATTTTTTTATTTATTTATTTTTTTAGCCTTGTCCCTGATTTACTTGGAGCCCAATGAAGATCTCTTGCTAAAGAGGAACAGCTATGGTTTGGGATTTTGGGATTAGCAAAGACACAAGGACTCAGAGTTTCATGGTGTCACCCTCCCACGTTGCAGAATTGTTTTTGGAGAGTGGCATACATTCAGGCTTTTCTGATAATCATTGGGCATTGCTATACTTGGAGGACCTTCCTGTAATATTTACAGGATATTTATTTTAGTTTAGTGGTGTGTTTCTGCCCATAGATAAATTCGTTTTTCCTCTCATTATTCTTGTAGAAGTGAATGTTAAGAGAGAGATATTTTTTTTTTAATCGTAAAGTAATTGTTTCTTTTGTACTATTGCATGGCAGAGGTTGCTGGAATCATGTGAGTATTTTTAGGAACCTGATACTCACTGTTCAGTTTTAAAGAGTTTACAGATGTTTTTATGATGGAGATTCACTTTTCATGGACATCAAACTGAAGCAGAAACCAGCAGCCCTCAATAGAGAATCAGTCTCCTTCAGCCACCCGTTGTCAGCAGACAACACTTTGTTGTTGTTGTTCTTATGTTTTTCTGTACAATTTGTTATATTTTCAAATGGTAAAGTGAGGAATAACTAAATCTATTTCCTGTATTTCATTGCTTTTTCACTTAAGAGTCACTAGTTTTGTTTAGTTAGGTGCAGGATTTTTTTGTAAGGCAGATGGGATAGCAGTGTATGTATGGCCATTCTGGATACAGAGACAAATGGAGCATTCACTGCTCTTCACTTTCCATTTCTTTATCAGGCCTGTCTTCTTTGTGTTCAACATAATTTGCCATTGATCCTTATTTTAGGGAGTGTTAAGTGTGTCTTCAGTGGAGAGCCCTCAAACAGAAATAGGTATTTCATAATCATCTGGTAATTTGGTACATTGACCTTGCAAATTGAGCTGGCCTAACTTCAGGTTGGGCAAGAGACTTAAAGCCAAGTGGGTGCAAATGAGTGAAAGGCAATGGGGAACTCTTAGAGCTATTACCTGGTTAAGACTTCCTAATGTTTAAGGATCATTTGAGTGGTGTGTCAAGAAAATGTAAATACTTTGAAGGATAACTAGCTCCATTGTAACATGCTTTTCTGTTTAGCTTAGAGAGCTTATCGAGTGTTCCTACGCAAACAAACAAACCCTACCATCAGCTGCTGGAAATTTAAAATGGGCTTATGAAGGTAAAGTCAGCGAAGAATATTGTGCACGAAAGTATCTTTAGAAACAGATCAACTCAAAAGTTACCTCCTAAGCAAATTTAGAGAAGTGAAAACAAATTTATGAGAACATGCGTTAGCAGAAGGAAATAATATATGCAGGATATCAAAGCAGTAATAGAGTTGGGGGGGCACATTACAAAGGAAGGATTATATAGAAATTTGTGTATTGATCACAATGGCCCAACTGAAGTGCATCTACACTAATGCACGCAGCATGGATAACAAACAAGAGGAGCTGGAAGCCATCATGCAGCAGGCAGGCTATGACTTGGTTGCCATCATGGAAACGTGGTGGGACCACTCTCATGACTGGAGTGTTGCAATGTCTGGCTATAGGCTCTTCAGAAGGGACAGGCAGCACAGAAGGGGTCGTGGTGTGGCTCTCTATATTAGAGAGTGTTTTGATGTTGTGGAACTTGAGGCTGGGAATGATAAGGTTGAGTCCTTATGGGTTAGGATCAGCGGGAAGGCCAACAAGGCAAGCATCCTGGTGGGGGTCTGTTATAGACCGCTGAACCAGGATGAGGAGATGGATGAGGAGTTCTACAGGCAGCTGGCAGAAGTTGCGAAATCATCAGCGCTTGTTCTCGTGGGGGACTTCAACTTCCCAGACATATCCCGGAAGCACAACACAACCCAGAAAAAGTAGTCTAGGAGGTTTCTGGAGAGCGTGGGAGATAGTTTTCTGACACAGCTGGTTAGTGAGCCTACCGCGGAGGTGCCCCCGCTAGACCTTCTGTTCACAAACAGAGAAGGACTGGTGGGAGATGTGGTGGTTAGAAGCTGTCTCGGGCAGAGTGACCATGAAATGGTAGAGTTCTCTATTCTTGGCGAAGTCAGGAAGGGGATCAGTAAAACCGCTGTCTTGGACTTCCGGAGGGCATACTTTGAGCTGTTCAGGACACTGGTTGGCAGAGTCCCTTGGGAGGTGGTTCTGAAGGGTAGAGGAGTCCAGGAAGGCTGGGCACTCCTCAAGAAGGAAATCTTAATGGCTCAGGAGCGGTCTGTCCCCACGTGCCCAAAGACAAGCTGGCGCGGAAGAAGACCGGCCTGGCTGAACAGAGAGTTGTGGCTTGAGCTTAAGAGAAAAAAGAGGGTTTATAATCTTTGGAAAAGAGGGTGGGCCACTCAGGAGGACTATAAGGATGTTGCGAGGCTGTGCAGGGACAAAATTAGAAAGGCCAAAGCTCATCTGGAGCTCAATCTGGCTACTGCCATTAAAGATAACAAAAAATGTTTTTATAAATACATCAGCACAAAAAGGAGGACTAAGGAGAATCTCCATCCTTTACTGGATGCGGGGGGAAACTTAGTTACAAGAGATGAGGAAAAGGCTGAGGTGCTTAATGCCTTCTTTGCCTCAGTCTTTAGTGGCAAAACCAGTTGTTCTCTGGATACCCAGTACCCTGAGCTGGTGGAAGGGGATGGGGAGCAGAATGTGGCCCTCATAATCCACGAGGAAATGGTTGGCAACCTGCTACAGCACTTGGATGTACACAAGTCGATGGGGCCGGATGGGATCCACCCGAGGGTACTGAGAGAACTGGCGGAAGAGCTGGCCAAGCCGCTTTCCATTATTTATCGGCAGCCCTGGCTATCAGGGGAGGTCCGAGTCGACTGGCGGCTAGCAAACGTGACGCCCATCTACAAGAAGGGCCAGAGGGTAGACCCGGGGAACTATAGGCCTGTTAGTTTGACCTCAGTGCCAGGGAAGCTCATGGAGCAGATTATCTTGAGTGTCATCACGTGGCACTTACAGGGCAACCAGGTGATCAGGCCCAGTCAGCATGAGTTTATGAAAGGCAGGTCCTGCTTGACGAACCCGATCTCCTTCTATGACAAAGTGGCACACTTAGTGGATGAGGGAAAGGCTGTGGATGTGGTCTACCTTGATTTCAGTAAGGCTTTTGACACTGTTTCCCACAACATTCTCCTCAAGAAACTGGCTGCCCATGGCTTGGACTAGTGTACGCTTCGTTGGGTTAAAAACTGGCTGGATAGCCGGGCCCAAAGAGTTGTGGTGAATGGAGTCAAATCCAGTTGGAGGCTGGTCACTAGTGGAGTCCCCCAGGGCTCAGTACTGGGGCCAGTCCTCTTTAATATATTTATCGATGATCTGGATGAGGGGATTGAGTGCACCCTCAGTAAGTTTGCAGACGACAACAAGTTAGGTGTGTGTGTCGCTCTGCTCGAGGGTAGGAAGGCTCTGCAGGATGATCTGGATAGGCCGGACCGATGGGCTGAGGCCAACTGTATGAAGATCAACAAGGCCAAGTGCCGGGTCCTGCACCTGGGGCACAACAACCCCAAGCAGCGCTACAGGCTGGGAGATGAGTGGTTGGAAGGCTGCCTGGCAGAGAAGGACCTGGGAATACTGGTTGATAGTCAGCTGAATATGAGCCAGCAGTGTGCTCAGGTGGCCAAGAAGGCCAACATCATCCTGGCTTGCATAAGAAGCAGTGTGGCCAGCACGTCTAGGGGAGCGATTGTCCCCCTGTACTCGGCTCTGGTGAGGCTGCACCTCAAGTACTGTGTTCAGTTTTGGGCCCCTCGCTACAAGAAGGACTTGGAGGTGCTCGAGCGAGCCCAGAGAAGGGCAACGAAGCTGGTGAGGGGTCTGGAGAACAAGTCTTACTTGTTACAGGAGCAGCTGAGGGAGCTGGGATTGTTCAGCCTGGAGAAGAGGAGGCTCAGGGGCGACCTTATCGCACTCTACAGGTACCTTAAAGGAGGCTGTAGCGAGGTGGGGGTTGGTCTGTTCTCCCACGTGCCTGGTGACAGGACAAGGGGGAATGAGCTAAAGTTGCACCAGGGGAGGTTTAGGTTAGATATTAGGAAGAACTTCTTTACTGAAAGGGTTGTTAGGCATTGGAATGGGCTGCCCAGGGAAGTGGTTGAGTCACCATCCCTGGAGGTCTTTGAAAGACATTTAGATGTAGAGCTTAGTGATATGGTTTAGTGAAGGACTTGTTAGTGTTAGGTCAGAGGTTGGACTAGGTGATCTTGGAGGTCTCTTCCAACCTAGATGATTCTGTGATTCTGTGATCAGAGTTGCAAGTGGAAATTATTTTATATAATTTATTCCAGGGTACTTAATGTTTTAAAATGGATAACACCTCTGTTCTGTAGTCTTTAAATATCTAGATCTCTCTTTGTGCTTATCATGCCATGCTTTTACCAGGTACTGACTTTATCAGCTGCTTAAATATGTAGTCTACAATCCTGGGAATCCATAGGGTACTCTGGTGACTGCCAAGAACGAGGCAGAGGAGTGGCTTCTACACAGCAATCTCCCTATGTTAAATATCTGAATAGGCCCACACCTCCCTAAAAGTTTAGGGATTCAGAAGCTGAAGCAAGTTGAAAATCATGGCTTTTTAGTCCAGCACAAGTCAGTGTTGGTGTTGGGGAAGGTGGAAAATTGCACGGATCCAGTAAAAAATGAACAGTGCCACCTGGTGTAAGTGGGCCAGGAGGAGGTCAGCTGTCCCCAGGTGTGTCCCCAGCTCCTCCACCTCAGCTCAGGGAAAGCCCCTGGCCAACAGGGAGAGGAAAAAGGTCTTCTAAGGCCTTAGGTGGGATGGGTTCCCTTTAGACACGCAGGAGGTAGGTATTCTCTGCCTCACCATGGAAAAGGGAGGCGGTGGGTGTGATAGTGGCTCTCAGTCTGTCCTTAGAGGCCACATGTGTTGTGGAAGGAAGGACCAAAATGCAGGTTGCTCAAGTTTTCTTCCTTTGTAACTTCAGCAGCTAAAGTAATGACTTGGAGGGAGAAAGGGTGATGTGAATTGTTTCAATACAGAACCAGTAACAGTGCTGTCAAGAGTCTAGTGTTGTTACACACAGCCTTCTGGGGTAAAAAATAAGCGATTAAGTTTTAGGCACTTAAGTTGTAGTTAAGGGTTGCATAACACTGAAAAAAAAATGATGATGTTTAAGAGAGATTTAACCCTTCACTGGGGGGAAAAGAGGTTAGATCCCTGCAGATCAAGGAGAGCAGGTCTCCTCTGTGACTGATCCCACGTTCTGGGCATAGGATGCTGCACAGTTTTTCTGGTTATAAATATACAGCACACTGAACTGAAGCCTCAATGCACAGTTTAATTCCTGTGGCAGGCATCTGTGCAGTCTTCTATCTGGGGGGTCTGAGGTAGTAAAGTGCTGTTGAAGACTTATTTGGGGGAGGGGACAGGAGGAAGAAAGTCAGAGAAGGCAAACTAGAAAAAAAAGTTGAAAGGCCATGGGAGCTAGAGGAAGGAGCAATCAGCACCACAGCTGCAGGTGGGAAGGTCTGTGCAGTAGGTGGGCTCTAGCTGTGAAATGGCTGTGCTCTGCTGTAGTCTGGAAGGTGCCTGCCGTGAGACAGGCTGTTGCATTTGACAGTTTGCCCTTTTGAAGCATAAAATGTTTTGTTTTCCAGAGTTAAAAAACAACTTGCTCTACTTCAGGTCCATTACAGCTATGCAAAAGAGGGTTTCATTTGCAGAGCAGAGTTTTTATTTTATTTTATTTTATTTTTAGCACAAAGTAAAGCAGTGTAGGTTGGGTGCAGCCTTAGGCAAGGCAGACTGGTTTGGAAATATTTGTGCCTGTGCAGAAAGGAATCTTTAAAAGAGTTGCAGAAGTCAAGTGGTTTACAAAGCAAATCTGTTGTTAGAGCATGCCTTCTCCAGCTGCACTCAGGGCTTTCTAGAGAAGGGACAATGTTTAGAAAACGCTAAGCCCATTTAGGTGCCTTAGCAAGCAAACCAAGGAAAAATATGCGCAACACATTCACCATGCGGGCATTAAACAGGTGGGGACAACGTTTGTCTGAAAATGATTATCCATGGAAGACAGTCAATGGATTTAAATATGTGAAGCTCATAAGTCCAGTTCTCTCACATTACATACAAAACTGACTTTGAGGAAGTTGGAACTTTTTCCACATGTGCCAAATATATATGAAAGCGTTGCTGGACTGCTTTTGATCATGACTTAAGTGGAAACAAAAATAAAAACAACACTAAGATAAACTGAAGGTTATCTTCGGTTTAAAATGATTCAGTTTAAAATTATCTTCAGTTTAAAAAGATCCTTTCTAAAACGATGCTGAATATGTATTTGGTCATTGGCAAGTTCAGAGCAATGACTTGTCAGCTAGGACTTGAGACTTGAATTTACTGGAAATTCACTGTATTAAAAACAGTGCTTATACTTAGAATGCACAGTTTAATTATTTTAACTCCACAACTACTACTTCTGCAGGAGACTTCTACGAGTAGTTTCTTTATAGTAGTTTATATTTACATATTATATGTAAGAACACTAATAATATTCCATTATCCCTGACTCCTTGTGTAAATTAGTGCTGTCAGCTCTCTGCTTGCCAAGAATATATAACAATAAGGCCATACACCCTAACTGAGAAATACTATTTACACTAGGGGACTGAAAAGAATTTGCTAGGACAGCATGGGGGAGAACATGTTGAGCAGTTTATTACCAGATGTGGGATCCCCTTGTAACAGGAACATTCCTCAGAGACCATGTCTGTGTCCTGTAGGGATGGGAACAGAGGTGGTAGAGATGTTAGAAGCCTGTTTATCAAAAGATAGTTTTAAAATATTCTCAGGAGAGACTGGTAGTTTGTAGCAGTAGAGACTTTCTTAGCACAAATACAAGCATTGAAAGATACTGTTTTGTTTGTTTGTTTGTTTTCACTTACTGTGACAAGTAGATTTTATTATTTTTATTTAAATCATTTTATACATTGAAATCTTCCTAGGGAAAAACAGACTTTTTCAACGCAGTTTTGTAGACCAATGAAATGCCACTTTGTAATCCCAGTTCACTCAGTCAGCTCCCAAACAGCTCCTAGTGGCATTGTTCTCTCATTTTTATTTTTGTTCTTTGAAGACAGAAATACTGAGTGATTATGTGTGAGACTTCTACAAAAGGATGCAAAAGGCCTATAAAAATCTTGAAAGAGGCAACTGAGATAAACGGAATGCTGTAAATAGGAATTGTGGTGTAAGGCAGGCAGGACAAAGCTAGTAGCACTCTTCCAGGCCTTAAGGTAAGCTATGCCTCTATGCAACGCTAGAGGCGTCTATACAGAATGCTCCTACATTTATAAACGTATATCTGTACATAAAAAAATACATCAAGTGACAACTAGTTTTATTGGCACTAAACCATGTGTGTTCTGGGCCAAATAGGCATACAAATTTGAGAAGGTAGCAGTTGAAATGCATAGTAGATTGTTCAGTGCAAGTAGGCAAAAGTGTACAAGAAAAATCAATGGTTCTTCCTGTTACCAGCATCCATGGACATAGGAATTCAGTTTCAGCTATATGGTGCCATAATGCCGGGTTAGTGGGTATAGGATCCCAGCAATTAAGATGCTCTGTGCAAAGCACAATTGAACAGAGGTCTTGCTAACAGGCCATAGTAACCTGGACATGTGAATTACTTCCTTTCAGCCTGGAGAAGTGAGAGCTGTAAAATGTAATAACAGCCATTTAAAGTAAACATTAACTATTTCAGTGATGATAATTATTGCAAATAACCAAGTTATTTATCTAATTAAGGTTAATGTGTGAACAGAAATAATGACACCTCTCATCTGACCTCTAGACATGCTTTTTAACCTTCATCTGGGATGTAGGCTATTAGGTTACTAGGGGTGGTCAGAGTATCTTAGAGCTTTCTACAAAATCTCAGGTGTTAACAACACCTGGTGTGACAGTCATAAGGACAGAGAGACAAAAGAGAGTCCTGGAAGCTAAGAAAATTTATTTCCAAAACCCATGTTTGTCCAGATCAGTGATTCTTAACCATCTCTTGCCAGAAACACATTCCTCCAGTAGAGATGTGGAACCTCCACTGGTTGGCTTTTCTTAGCTTTCATTTATGGGAATTCTTCAAAGAAGTGCATGGATTACTGAGGGTCAAAAACCAGAAGTCACTGATCTAAATTAGCTGTAGTGGACAGAAAGGTTTTCCTTGTATAAAAGATGTTGATATACCATCCATTTGGTTACTCACTTAGAAATGCTTTGGTACTTATAGTTAGCGGAATTAAACTGAAAAGCTCTTTCCCCCCACATTACCAAATATTAGAGCAAAATTGGGACTGAAGAAGCCAAGGCAAGGTGAGAGGAAAATGTTACAGATTCTACATGGTGAATAAATGAACAGCTTCAAGGATGAGTGATAGAGAAGCCGGCATGTTTAGCTATATGTGTGCGGCATGGACCTATATAATTTTGTATTTTTATAGACGAATTACAATTATTCATATTTAATTCTTATCTATATTTAAGAATAAAATAAATGCCCATCTAGAAGCTTCCATTGCCCTGACTATAATTGAGCTTGCACCTTAATCTACTCAGTATCTTCATCTGTTTATAAACAATCAGGCAATCAGATACCTATGGTTGGAGGAGATTTTAGGTACAAGATGATAGCTTTTCTACCAATACTGAAAAGGTGCCACAGCACCCCTGAGCAGATGAGTGCAAGGGTTTGGTCTGTGAGTTTTCTCACCACAGGTTAAGGGGTCCACGGAATTCAGGAACCTTCGTTTTGCCATAGATGTGGAGGTACTGAAATGTTTGAAAAAAACAAAACAAACAAAAAAAAAACTAACATACAATATCTTAAAGGAGAAGGAGTACTTTATTTTTGACTGCACTGATATATGAAGGAAGAAGAAAACTATAAACAGGAAAAATTCAAGGCACATTTTAAGAGATTATCACCTCAATTCATTGAGTATTCCTAGTATAAAATTTGAATAATAAGTTACAGTCTATTTTCTGAAGTAGAGGGAAAGCTGTGACCGCGGTGACTGGCTTTGGAAACGTGGATGGTTCCTGAACAACAGGAGTGATGCACTTCAGTTAAATTAAGGGTCAAACAGCCATTTGTTGGGGTGGACCGCATTATTAGAAATGTAAAGGTGAAGAACTGGAACTGTGCAGCAGCATATTTATTGTTAGCGCCATATGGCTTTGCAGATAGCCGTAAGCTTACAGAAACGGTGTTGTGCTTCCCGTGCAGGGCTGGTGGGCCCACCGGAGGTTCCTGTGGGAGCGACAGGGCGCACTCTAAGCACCTGTCTTTGGGGTCAGAGAGCGTGAAATTTGGGGGTCAGTGGTGCAAGTGGCCACGAATTAGGAGGATTTGCACATGGCTGTGGGCGTCGGTGGGGAATTACGTCTCCTATAGGGGTGAGAACACTCGGGACAAGGACGGGGTGCAGGAAGGAACTGGGGCAGCAGACCGTGAGGGAAGCCGTGCTAAGGCTGTGGGGGACGACGACGAGCGGGGCCGGCAGCCCCCGCTGTCGCCACGGTAACCCGCAAGCCTCCTGGCGCGTCCCCTCCTCCCGCCGCCAGCCCTGTTCTCGCGAGACTCGGCCGGGCCGGCGCGGCGAGGCCGAGGCGCTCCGGGCCCTGCTCGAAGGAGCCGCAGCGGGGCCGCGGCCCGGCCGCGAAATGGCGGAGAGCGACAGGGCGGAGGCCGCGGTTGCCGCGCCGCTGCGGGGGGCCGAGGAGGCCGCCGCCGCCGCTAGCCAGCCGCCGCTTCAGCAGCAGCAACAACAGCAGCAGCCGCTACCACCACCACCACCACCACAACAGCCGCAGCAGCCGCCACGGGCTGAGGAGGCGGCGGCGACAGCAACCGAGAGCGGCGGGGGCAGCGCAAATGGCGTCAAAATGTGTGTGGCGGGGGGCCCGCCCGGGCCGCGGCGGGAGGGACGCGGGGAGGCAGGGAGGGATGGAGGCAGGCGGCCGGCCCTCTCCTCCCCACGCCCTGGCCCGGCTCCTCCCCCGCCGCGGGCCCGCGCCGCTCCGGTGCCCCTACTTGAGGGGGGCCGGAGAGGGTCGGGGGAAGGCGCAAGGCTCGCGGGGGGCTCGCAGTGCCAGGGGGCCGGGCGGCTGGGCCCCGGTGAGAGGCCGCCGAGCAGCGTTGCCGTTGGGTGAGGGGCAGGAGGCTGCGCTCGGCTCGGGTGGTTTGAGCCGCCCGGTTGCTGTAACGGGCTCTGGTTTGGCAGGGGGTCGGGGGATCCGCGCCTGCAAGAGTTGTGGGTCGGTTCTGGTCTTGTTCACGTTTCCATGTCCTACCGTAGTATGTTTTGTTAGCCTTTGAGCTGGTCTTTGTGTATGTGAGAATGGTAAGAGAGCCCTACAGTGGTTTACTTCACAAAACAAGCAAACAAACCCACAAACTTTTCCAGTAAAATTATCGTATATGCAATATGTAAGCTATGCCGTAAATAGTAGGTCTAAAAGGAGCGTAGTGTAAGGCAGCCAGAAGCGGTAGGTCTCCAGAAAAATAAACCAAATGGCCTTTTGTGGGTTCTCTTCTTCTTGATGTTAGGCTTCAGGGTTCATCCCTCTTTAGATGAGCTACATTTTAGCCTCGTATCATTGAAATTTCAGCACTTCTTAATCTCATTCACATCTTAGAGGGAGAATACATTTTTTAGAAGGCTTTCTACCGGAATACATTGAGGCTGTTGAGAGGTCTGTGAACTTCTAATGTGTTGTATGCAGCCCAGGTTTGATACTGTTGTGCTTAAAAATAGATGTGGGATCAGGTATATCAAAATGGAGAATAAAGGAGTAACTTCATGCCTTTATTTGACTCCCAGGGAAATTCATATAGTTTACAAGTTATAAGCTTCACATTGCTGTAACAGAGTATTTTGTATCTGTTTTCTTTTCTTTCCTCTGAACCTGGCCCTCAGCATCCAAACTACACAAATTATTGAATATTGGCTGAAAGACTGTGACCTTTTTGCATCTTTTGAGGCATATAGTAATTTATTGTCTTTTGGAGTTGCTACTCATAAAATAACGAAGTAGTTTTTCTGTATTACTCCTGTTAGGAACTTTTCTTCTTTTCCCTCCAAAAGTAATTGCCAGCAAATGAAAAATCCTGTTATTCTGCAAGATAGAAGTTGTTAGCTTCAAGTTTGAAAATAAGGCAGAGTTCTTGGTAACAGAGTTTCAAATCTTACTCTGCATACAGTTTCTGGTCTTTTCTGAAAGAAGCGTAAAAAGGAATAATCTGTCGTTGTGGAGGTGCTACTTAAAAGAGTATTTCAGTAACCAGCTTTGCTTAGCACTCAGACTAAATTTGAAAGGAATCCTGGTTTCAGCTTGTATACCTCCCTAAATTTATTGATCAGAGGAGCTGATGCGTGCAACAAACCTGAACTGATATATGTGCTTTAGAATCACACGTTCAATTGTGGACTCTGCATTTCAGTCTTTACTGAGCTTGTTATCCATATGGATGTACAGATGCACATGAGCAGAGGAATAAAAGTTGTCTTTTCTTTCCAAAAGTTTTTGGAATTTTGAAGCTGTGATTTTTCAAAAGGTATTCATCTTTTTATTCAGTGGAGGAATACTTTATTCTGAGAAATCAATGTAGACATCTCTTTTCAACCCTAGAAATCTGCTGGTGATTTCACAGGCAAATATTAATTAAAGGTATAAAGTGATTAATTCATACAAAAGGCGAGTAGAAACTACTGTTGTTTTTCCATTGAGAAAATGAGAATTTATAGTTTCTGAGGCTGTCTTTTCTGTGTTCTGTGCATGGCTAAAGTCACATTTCTTTGAATGTATTTTTTGATTGAAGGTGCTTTTCCTGAGAGGGCTATGTCTGCAAAAGAATCTTTGCCTCCAGATTGTTCACTGGCCCATTGATTTTGGCAGATGAGTTTTGTGAGAAGGATCAATTTTTATTTTTTTAACTAATTCTCTGTTTTCAGGAGGCTGGCTTTTGTTCCCAGATTAAGTGAAGTGTCTTCTTGTTTCTCGGATTTAAGAGTTTATGAAAGACTTGTGTCCTCTCTGCTCTCTACTGGTTTGTACAGACAGGTGTTGTAGAACCTGTGGGTTCTGTGTTTGGAGGCCTGGCTCTTCCTGTGCGCTACACTGAGCGTGTAGGGGCTGTTTCATAATCCTTTAAGCAGGAAAGAGCTTAAAAGGCTAAAGAGAATCCGTTGGTCTAATCCTAAAACCTAAAGAAGAACTCAGATTTTGATAAGAGATATCACTGGGAGAAGTTTTGTGTTCGCAAATGGAACTGGATTGGAAAAAACCAGATCTGACTGGAAAACTGAAACGTTACTCTTGCCCTCCTCACGGTCCCTCCCCCTGGCTTCTGTCAGTTCCCTGCCTTGTTCCACCCATTTCACATCATTACACAGCCACACAAGAATTATATTGCCATAGCAGACAGGATGGTATGGGGGAGTAACGATACAGAGGAAACTGGAGAATGCTTGATCTAGATAACGTGTTGTTGACTGAATGTTTTAAATTGTAGGAATATTTAACCTGAGTAATGTCCATGCATTTCTCAGTTGCTAATTCTCTTAATCCACTTGTAAACACAAGGACTGTGAAATTCATATCATATGAGTACTTCAGAATTTGGGAAAAAGTCATGGGAGAAAAATGTTTGTGTTTGAAGCTATTCCTCCCTGAAAAGTGCTCAAGCTTGAGTAGATAATACGTTTAACTTCCTGAAAGGCTATTTGCATGTGCTCTGAGTGCAAGGCTGTCACTTACTGGTTTGTTAAAAACTGTGCAAAGAGAGCTGAAAATAATAATTTCAGTAAATCAAAATTTTCAATCTTGCCATATTACGATGGTAAAACTGAAGTGCTTGTTTTGGCAAATTTTACACCAAAAACCACCTGCACTGTCAAAATTAGATTAAAAACTAAACCTTCTGGAAAGTGGGACAAATTGAAAGGACAGTGATGTTACTTAAGAGAGGGGATACACAGTCAATCTCTTTGACAGTCTTCTGTGAGACGCTTCCATATCGTTGTTCTAACTTGAGTGACCAGTGTTGGCTCTTTAATACAAAAAGTACTTTTACACATGCTTTTAAGGTTCTTGTTGACTGCAGTGAGATTTGAACTAGGTGTTGCTCTGTATCTATATAGCAGCTGTTTAGTGGTTCATATTTGTGTGGCTTTGTTACTGGAGTCTTTCAGTTCAGTGGTTCTACTTTTTAAGTAACAATTCAGGCACTTTGATCCTATATTGGCATTCTAAGTCTTCTTGCAATATTAACACTTTGAAGAGTGCTGTAGAGGTTTGGCTTTTGGTTTGGATTTTTTTCTAATTCTGTTCAAAGTGTATAGTTTTTACCAAAGCTGAGAAATGTGCTGCATTAAAGGAGAGGAAGTGAGTTGTGCTGCGCTCTTCATCTAAAAATAAAATATTTTTAAAAGGAAAGTAGCTGTTGTTGCTAGATTTTTGAAAGACTAAGGACCAGAAGTCTTCATTGTTGTTTTTAATGGATAATTCCTGGTGAATTAATTGGTCTTAGATGCAGAGCATGTCGTAATAGACCTATTTCTTATGCATTTATCATGTTTTCAAAGTATACTGGTATTAAGCAGTGAAAATGAAAAGAGCGTTTGTTCTAAATTTAATTTTAATTTCTGTCTAAAAGCAGTCTGGCACAATTTGTGAATAAAAATGATTTGTACTGAATAAAAGGTCATTTGCCTATTAAGAGTTGATTTTATGTATTTATTAATACATTGAATGAAGTATACCAAGCTGTTCCAAAAATTAGACCATTTCAACTCTGACTTCTGTGGTGAATAGCGTGCAACTTTGCCAAGTTTGATTTGAAAATTACTGAAGTACTAAAGTACAGATGCTGTAGGTTATTTTTCAGCTGAGTCGTGTTCTGAGAGTAGTAGTAGTTTCATAGCACCATGTTCCTGAATCTTGACAGACATAATGGAAATGGAATATACCTGAAGTAGCAAGATGTGTTGTCTGTACTTATAATAGTGACTAAATCTCTTGTAATGTTGATTTTTGTTCTAGGTAAAGCAATGTATTTTGAAATTAAACTGGTAAAATTAATTTATTTTTCCTAATTTGAAAAGTGGGATTTGACATCTTCGGAGGTCTGTTAGTGTAGGAGGTATAGACCTACATATGTAGCTGATATAGTAGTCTTATAATCCAAAGTAAGACCCATTTATTTATTTGGAATGTAGGGAGAATGATGAGACAGCAAAAGAAGAGAAAACACCAGTGAAAGAGAAGTTTGCTGCAAAACCAAAGGCAATCCCTTCTCTTGGAAACAAGAATAGATTCCACCCCTATGCAAAGGAGAAGAATGCGGGCAGTGGAGAGAAGAAGGCTGTTAATCGTAATCGAGTTTTCATTAGCAACATCCCATATGACATGAAATGGCAGGCTATTAAAGATCTTATGAGAGAGAAAGGTAATTTATTCCTTATAATGCACTTCCTATAAAAAGGGGTAAAATATAATGTATATGTCCTTTGAGCCACACAGATTTGATTTGACTTTTTTATTAATTCTTTTATTTTTTGGCCTTTACTTGGTACATCTATCTTCCTTCCCCTCTTTCATCTGAGACAATTGCATTGCAGAGTAGGATTGGTAAACGAAGTGTTCATTATCGTCTGCCATTGTAGCGTGACAGCAGAGAGTATATGCATGACCTCATGACTTCTTCAAGAGATTGTGTTTTCGTCTAGTTGTAGTCTTTGTAGATTTTTTTTAAAGGGCTATTGTATTTAAGCAACACATTTAGTGTGTTAACATATGAATATGAAAGGACGTCTTTCAAAAGTTGTTTTGTATTTCTTTGGTGGAATCTGGCTGTGGAATTAACTTTGTCTGCATTGTCATTACTGCCATGACTGTTTGTCTGGAGACTTACGTTAAAAGCTTGTTACTATTGTTGCAGTTCTGATAGAGAAATCTTAATACCCCAAACTTCTTATTTTAAGTTTTGGGGAGAAGAACGCTAATGTATGACTTCTGTAAAAAGCTAGTTCTGTGTTTTTTTTTTTTTTCTTGAAAAAATAGATTCTTCAAAAGTAATGCAAAGCACACTTGGCTTTTAGGCTGTGAAAAATGCCAGTCCCCCAGTTCTGTAACTGCTGGTGTATCTGTTGTAAGGTGACATGATTATTTGATTGGTTTATTTACTGAAACTTCCAACTTTAGAAAGTGAGTGGCTTGCTGTGAAATATTTGATGTGTAAATTTGGTTATTATTGAAGGCAAACTTATGATTGAAGACATTCAGGTAGAAAGTCACCTTAAAACAGGTGTTGTGAGTAGGATGATAAATGTAACACTTTTCAGTGAATGTTGACGTTTCATTTGTTAGGTTAAGGGACTGTGTATATCTGAATTTGTTCACCAACTATATCATACTGGCCAAAATATGATCTGTAGTATGAATTAGGTTAAATATAGTTGTTTGTTTTTAGATTTTGAGAATGTGGCTGTTGCATATTTCTGAAAATTAGCTAAATTATATAGCCATTGACAGGAGGTATGTTGGTCTGGTTTTGATTGTTGGTGAATAATAGGTGCTTCTCTATAGAGTTGTGCACAGGGGCACAGAAAAGAAAGATACTGGTGTTTAAATGCATTGTCTCTTGGTATTTTCCCTTTGTATGTCTTATGTAGTTGGTGAGGTTACATACGTGGAGCTGTTTAAGGATGCTGAAGGAAAATCAAGGGTAAGTGCCGTGGGCAACAATCTGCTAGAGGTTTAAAAGTTCCTCAGCAGTTTTATTTTTGTATAATACCTGTACCAGTTATTGGAAAGTAAGTTTCATTTCCACACTGATTTTCATTAAGATAGCTTTGAGGTTTCTGTATTAGAAATAGTCTGACACTTTCACGCAGCTCAAGCTAGCTGGCTGTAAAGGACAAAATACTTCGTAAATTTCAACCAATGGCATTCACTTAATTCTTCTTTTAGCCAACATCTTTGTTTTGGTACAAATCTGTTTTATATAAAGGACGTTCAATAAATCATTGATTTTATTTAAATTTTGTTAGTGTAGTATTCTCTTCTTGGGGACATGAAGTATAAAATGTTAGCTAAGAATATACTGTTTGAAGTGCCTGATTTGACAGCTTTACACGGTTGGTACTCTAAACACTGGATTAATGTATTTGCTTTTTTTAAAACTAAATGGATGGAGATGGTTGGTAGCCAAAACAGTGCCAGCAGTGAGGCATTAAGAGTGAAGATTGTTAAAGTTCCTTTGTCGTCTTAAAAATAGTCAAAAGTTTGGCCAATAGTAGCTCCAAACCTGCAGTGAGAACTTGAGAAATGCAGGTTTGAGTCTTAACTGAAGTTGTAACAGTAGTTGTAAATGATTTTCTTCAACGCTTGCTAAAACTAAAACATGCTTTCAGCTTTCATTCACTTAGATCAATCCTAAACTCTTTGTTTTATTAGAAGGATTCTGGTGCAGTCAAAAAGGTTATTTTCTTACACAGTAATCTCTCAAATATGCTAGTAATACTGAAGAAGTATGCAGACTCCTTGTTCATTGCACTGGTATATTTGATGTATGTGGATCTGAATTCTCTAGTTGGCGGGCAGCTTTTAATGACATGATGAGTGTCTTGATTGGTTTTTGGTTATGTTTTCGTTTTTTTTTCCTTCTGCCCCTTCCCTTCCTTCCCCCCAGCTTTCCTTACATGGATCTGTGTGGCATTTTTCTGTAGTCCAATTCTGGTTTGGCTCAAAGAGAACAAAATATAATATAATGCATTTTGAATGGTATGTATGTTGAGAAAGTAGGAGAAATTCAGCTTGGCTACTAGTAAAAAGCATGTATTATGAATTTTGAAGCTGAAAATAACTTGATGAATAGTTATTTGACAGTGAGCTTGGATCTTTAACTGGACTCTTAAATACTCTAGCATATGTGTTGACTGACTTTTTTTTCTCTCTTTACATATGATTACAAATCATCGTGGATGTAGGGTTGTGGGTAAGTTTCTTTTTCTATGTGTGTAGAAACACTACTATCCAAACATTCTGTTCAGTTTAATGTTTTAAACTTTATTTTAACACTCCAAATGTTTTTGTTCCCTCTAAGTGTGGTCGAATTCAAAGATGAAGAATTTGTTAAGAAAGCATTAGAAACTATGAACAAGTACGATCTTAATGGAAGACCCCTGAATATTAAAGAGGTATGATTATTGCTGTTTTTAAAATAAATTGTGAAGATAATGTAACTACTGAAATGACGGGTACCATGTTTTAAGTGTCTAGCTGTGTAATTTTTATTTTTTTTAACATTTTCTTAATGGGCTAAAGTGCCTGCTGGCTTCCAGAAGGTCTTGATACTACGCCAAGTGAACTGACGAAAATATGTCCTAAAGCCAAAATAACCTAATAGTATTTTTCTTTTACACAACCTTTTAACTTCTTTAACTTTATATTCTTACCTGTGTCATCTGCTGCTGTTGAAATTCATGTTCCTTACCTGCCTCAAAATATGAGTTTGAGCAGAACAAGCTGAGTATCAGACTACTACATATGTGCAAGGATGGGGTTGGAAGCAGAGAACTTGTACTGATTTGGAAAGTGAAATTAACGTCAATGTTTCGTTTGTAGTGTTGTAGCATATAATAGTGTCTGATACAGTTCTTTATGTCCTGTTATAGCTTTAATAATGGTTATTAACATATCAAAAAAGCCTATTTAAATTAAATCAGTTCTTGGAAGAAGGTACTAGACTGACAGCCCTTTAGATTGAAATCTTTTCTACTTGTCCATAGGCTAGGTACAGCATGTGAAGTGGCAGTGCACGCTTCTTCAACAAGTGCTTTGCCAATATGCCTCAACCCTCATCTGAAAGGACCCACCTCTAGAGGTGAGGGAATTAGGTCTCCATGCTAATTCGGTTCTTGATCCCTCTGACATGGACAAGGATATTAGTTGATAATTTTGATGGGTTTATGTAGAATCTCAAACAGTACTTATTTATTACCAGTCCTGATACTGATGATTAAGTTGACTTTATTTTTGCACGTGTTGCAGGATCCTGAAGGTGAACATGCCCGCAGGGCATTGCAGCGTGTAGGAGGACAGTTTCCAGGAGGACAAGGACCTGATATGGCACCTGGATTAATGAATTTACCGCCTTCTATTGTCAACAATCCAAACATTCCTCCTGAGGTTATCAGTAACTTGCAGGCAGGCAGGCTTGGGTCCACTATTTTTGTTGCTAATGTAAGTTTTAAAATGTATTTTAAAGCTATAATACTTGATCTTTGTAAAATACCTGCATAATCCAGTTTTAATATTAAGAGGAAATGTGAAATGTTAATTGTTAATTCACAATTAGGATATTCAACTAAAAATGCAAGACATGTATCCAGATTTTGGACGGGAAAAATGTGTTCCGCTCTTAAAGCTTTCTTGCAGTTTTAATTATTGTACAATCATATTTGAAAAAGAAGTCTTTTACATTTTTCACTATATTTACAACTACATTTCTTCTATTTTTAATTCAATATACTTTTTTCTTGCTAGTTACTTTATACTAACTTAAACTCTTATGTTTGGGTGTACTTCATCAGTTCTTGATTTGCACAAATTTAAGAAACAGGCATGGGAGTACAGCTGGTTTACAAGAACCCATCCATTTCTCAGCATTAGTATGTTAATTAGAAAATTACAATAGATTTAAGTGCTATAACTTGTTGCTTTTAGTAACATTTATGTTAGACTTGGTTGCAGCCTGTATATGTTACAAAATTGTCTGTTTACATGTATAAAAATTTTGTGAATTAAAGTTTTACTGCAGTGTAGACAATCTTTGAAAATTAATGGCAGAACAGAAATGTGCAGTGAAATCACTTATATTTATCTGTGCAAGCTTGACTTTAAAGTTGGCTGGAAGAAACTAAAGGAAGTATTCAGCATTGCTGGAACTGTAAAGCGTGCAGACATCAAGGAAGATAAAGATGGCAAGAGTCGAGGAATGGGAACAGTTACTTTTGAACAAGCAATTGAAGCTGTTCAAGCAATATGTATCCTTGGCTTTGGAAAAAAGGAAAAAAATGGTCAAATATGGCTTAGTCATTTTTAATGGCTCTTTACAGTATAGTTTTGCAAATGGTGCTTGTTTGCCTTGTAGCTAGATAAGGGACTAGATTGTAGTACTGTGCAGATTGTTTTATTTTTTTTAATAGTGACTGAATTTACTGCTAGGGTGTAAAAAGCTGTTCTTGATGAGGTTGAACAGACTTAAAATACACAGGGAAAGTGACGCCCGTGAAGACAACTTTTATATTCCTAACAGTTTATATAGTCTCTTTCTGACCTTTGAAACAGCATTCTAAATGTTAATTAAGGAAAGTTAAGACTCCTAAAAGTGGTACAAACATTAGGTAAATTTTTGCAGTGATTCTTTTGAAATAGTTAAATTGTCTTCTGTAGTTAGAGTCCTTGAATCGCATTTCTTCAGCTATGTTCAATGGACAATTCCTGTTCGACAGACCCATGCATGTAAAAATGGTAAGTTGCTTATATTTCTTTCTGCCTGATGTATCTATGCCAAAACATTGAAGGGATCATAGCATAGCATCCGTGTTTTTTTATCAGGATGACAAATCAGTCCCTCATGAAGATTTCCGTGTTGCAGACAGCAAAGGTCCACAATTACCTCGTGAGTACACGCACTTCATTTTTAAATCTTTGCACTTAATACATGTTGATAGTGTCTTGGAACAGTTTAGTAGTACTTTTGCTTACTATGGTCTCTTTATGATGCAGAGAGTCTTATGATAATAGTTATTTTTTCTTTTTTCCAAGGTGGCCTTGGTGGCATTGGTATGGGACTTGGACCAGGTGGACAGCCCATCAGTGCAACACAGTTGAACATGGGTGGTGGAATGGGGAACATGGGTCCAGGAGGTAAAGTCGTATTCTTAATTTTTAACTTACAGAGCTTAAGTTTATAATTTTCATTTCTGTGTTTGGAAGAATGCTCTTGTCAAAGTAAGCCTTGTATTGTGTGTTTTTGAGACACTGTATTTGCATTTTTGAAATACATTAGGATCTTAACTGTCTTCTAAATGGTGTTTGGTCTTTTTGGTTTAAAGGTATGGGAATAGATGGTCCTGGTTTTGGCGGAATGAATAGAATGGGAGGCGGTACGTGCAGTCAAATTCTTTGTCTTACGTGTTTTTCTAATATTGGATAGGAAAAAAAACATTCTTCTTTATTTTACAGGGCTTCCTGGATTTCGTGGAATGGAAGGAATGGCTAATATGGGGGGATTTGGAGTCAACCGAATGGGAGGTAGGTGAATACTTACTAGTTTGCTAGTACTAGTTTGCTAGTCTGTGAGCCTTATTAAAAGTCCTCTTTACATAAGGGCGAGTAATGTAAATGTGTTCAAAAGAAATATGTGGCGTGCATGGAAGCATAGGAACTGGAAGGGGAGGTGCCTCTGACTTGTGGATTAAACTTACTTCTGTTTAAACAAGCAACTGTGAAACAAGTATTGTATGAGCATCAACTTAGTTGAATATGACAGAATATTTCTGTTTTGTGCATTATTCTCTACAGAAATGTTCCGTGGTGGAATGGGAGGAAACATGGATAGAGATTTTGGTCGTAGTGAGATGCAATTGAACCGTGGTTTTGGAGATTCTTTTGGAAGAATGGGTATGGTAACTGTTAAATTTCCTGTGGCAAAGTGCAACATAGTATTGGAAGAGTTTTACTAGGAGAAAAACCAAGAAGAGGTGTGGTTTCCTTTGGTCATCTTCCTCTGTCCCTTCTCCACCAGCTGTTATTGTAAAGATGTTTGTTTATTTAAGGGTATTCATATGTGTTTGTTATGGCTGTCTCTGAAGATGGAGGTTAAGATGTTTTTTTTCATCTGTAGAATACAAGCAAAATACAAGTACAGTGGTTTTGAGGAAAGTATTTTCCTTTGTACTGTTAACTTATCCAAAGGACGTAATACCTGGCAATTAAAACATATGGTTTTGGCAATCCTGAACAAGATGTCTGTGTACTGCCTTTGTAACTTCCTGGAGTCTGCTTTTGCAAAGACATGCTGGAAGGTTGTTCTTACTGCAAATCAGACGGCATTGGATAGGAATGATGAATTTTGGTTCCCTCAGTTTTCTTCCTGCCTTTTCTCATGCTGCTTAGAATAGGATTTACTGTCCTCTTCTGAAATTGAGCAAGGTTTGTTTTGTTTATAAATGGTGTTGTCTTGACTGAGTTCATTTTTGCTAATTTTGCTCTCCCTCAAATGAGATACTCTTCTGTCTGGATAGAAGTTGAGAGCCTGGAAGTGCTTAACAACAGAGCTTTCTGTGGCTTTGTTACTATATTCTTACCTGGATGAATACACTATGGAAGACAGGCTTTCTGCTTTTTTCCTGTTCCCCCCACCCCCACGAGGCCCCTACTGTGAAAGCGAAAGGGTGTTAAGAGCATAAGGCTCGTTTAGTCTAGGAAAAAAATAATTTTCCCTCTTTGGAAGAAAAAGTTCTCCCTCTTTGGTGGGTGTTTAATTTGGGCAAGTCACAACAAAGGGTAACTGTTACGTGCTGCTCTTCAAGCACTGATAATTGTTTAGCAGTAGTAGATATTTAGTAAGGATGCTAGTTAAGTTTGTCATAAGGTCTAGTAATTTATGTCTTAAAAATCAGGTGTTATGCTTTCAGTATGTGTACTTCAGCATAGGATAAATATCTGTTTCTTGAGTGAAAATCCAGAGCTGCTTCAGTTATAAATGTTCATACAAGCAACAGACTTCTGAGTCTTCTGGTAACGTGCTGGTCTTGAAATAAGTGAGTATAGCCACTGTGAGAAACTGCTGCGGGCATTGGTCATTCAGTAGATGTCAGCAAGCTTCAACTTGCAACCTGTTAGCAATCTTACTGTTAAAATGCTGTTCTGGTTTGAGATAATACTCTCCTGGAGCCATGCACCTTTAAAATTTGGGAACTGCAGAAAACCAAGATGAGTTTTAAGTAGCAGAAGCAAATAGTATTGTTTTATTATAGTTAAATACCATGTTTAGTCAGGGAATTCCCCAGTGTACTCTTATTACAATATTTAGGTTAATAATATATTAAAAGGAAATGCTGTGAGTGCATTTGGCTTCCATACCACGCCAGTTTCAATGAGGGCAACATAAGACAGTCTTTGATTGGACTATGGCATCAGTTAGTGAAAATGAGGATGTTTGATTTGCAGTGATTTAAATAGCTAAAATTTTAAAGTATCCAAAAAATCAAAGGTTGTGTCACAGTCTATCTCCAAACTTATCATTTTTCATTGATGCAAATCCAGTAGGGAAAAATGTACAAGGAGAGGGTGTTTTGAAGGTCAGAAACAGCTGAATACATGCTTACTATGATTATTTCAATTTTGGTTTTGTTTGTTTTAAAGTGCGTCTTAGGCTGCTAGGGAGACTTTTCCTTTTAAAAGAGAGGGAGTATAACTGGGATACATTCATAAACTCTTAAAGGTTTCTAGTTTGGAGAAAGTAGGATTTTTTTCCTCACAATTCTTTTTAAGGTTTTGGCTTTTCATCTTTAGCCTAATGAATAAGTATTAAGACGTTCATCACATGCGATCTATTGGCTGAAGTACTGTGAGTAATCCTGCTGGTGTTGAACAACCATAGGCTCTTGAATGGGCCAGTCCATGTTTTTTGAGGTTTTGGTATGGCTCTGACTGCATGTTATCTGAGAAGTTGATGGAAGACTGCTTGTCTGGAAAGTATCATCAGTGACCCTGTTTAGATACTGAAACAGTAGTGTGTAGCCAAAATGGGCCAGTAGTGTGTAGCCAAAATGGGCCAGTAGTGTGTAGCCAAAATGGGCCAGTAGTGTGTAGCCAAAATGGGCCAGTAGTGTGTAGCCAAAATGGGCCAGTAGTGTGTAGCCAAAATGGGCCAGTAGTGTGTAGCCAAAATGGGCCAGTAGTGTGTAGCCAAAATGGGCCAGTAGTGTGTAGCCAAAATGGGCCAGTAGTGTGTAGCCAAAATGGGCCAGTAGTGTGTAGCCAAAATGGGCCAGTAGTGTGTAAAAATGGGCTTAATAAGTATTAAACTTTAAATTAAACTTAATAAGCATAAGTAAAAACTGAGATGTTTCTTTTAGGGATGAAAATCAAGCAAGAAAAATGTAGTAACTGACAGCTCCAGAATTACCTGCAAAATCCTGCTTCCTTGTATACAGGTTAACAACTGAGATGATTATGCTGCCTATATCCTGAAATATTGCCCAGTATTGTAGGAGGCTGCCTTTTGTCAGTCCATCGCTTTTGTTTTACCTTTTCTGTCTTCAGAGTGCTCTTTTTGTAGACACTAGGTTTATTGGAATGGATTTGTTTGAGTTGGTTCTCTGGAACGATTGGAAGTGCTTGTTACAGAATCCGCGGAGCCCCTTGCTCTGGTCAGCATTGACAAGAATGCAGTTCTTGAGTTCCTGCAATTCTGGAAGCTCCCTTGGGATTACTTTCCTGAAATGTAGTGCTTCAAGGAAAACTCTGGTTTTATTTATTTATTTGTTCTATTAAACCCTACTCTCTAGAATCAGTTTCTGACACTATTCTGGAGCTTTCATGGTTCTGTCAGGTACCCTTTAGTATTGCTTCCCTTTCTCTCCCCCCTTTTTTTCTGCCAAATTCTATCAGTTCTCTGATATGAGATATGGCTCCTTCAGTTTCAGATGTTTGTGCTGCTGACAGGTTGTCAGAGGAAAACTGTAGCTAGAAATCAGAGTAGCTTGTATCTTGTAACAGAGGAGGAGGAGCTAAAGTTACTTGCAGGGTATTTCCTACCTAGTTTGCATAATAAAGGCACGGGTTGAAGTGTTCTGTAGCAAAAGAATTGCCAGGTAACACTGAGATCAGTGCACTTTAACGTTGTGTGCTTTGCTGTTGTCACTAACTGGCAGTTTCGGTGTATGTCACTATATTATTTTTTTTCTGTTTAGGTGGTGCAATGATTGGTGTTTTTGCAGGAGGAATGGGAGCGCCTAGAATGGGCCCAGTAGGATCTGGAATGAGTAGGTTAACTTGTTTCAATAGAATGTAAATGTGTAGGCAATGTAATGACGTGGTGTCCGTGCAATTGTTTCAGAGGATTTGCTGCGCAGCGTTTTGTCAGCGTAGGAAGAAGTAGAATTCCGTTGCATGGGACTCCCAGTCTAATAGTTTTTAAGGTTGTTTTGTTGAGGTAAAAAATCAGAGGAAAACTTGCTAATGCAGTCTTCCCTTTGAGCATGTAGTTTTGAAATGGTTTGAACTTTTGGTTTGGAGGGAGAAGTGATTCAAGTAAACTTGCGTTCCAGAAAAAAGATAAATAGGCAGAGATAGTTACTTATGTGAACCTGAAGCTGAACTTAAATACTTCAGTAATCTCTCATAATTGAAATAAAAAAATCAGTCTTGAATTTCAGATTATCACTCAGTTGAATTTTGTGCAAAGCTCAAACACTGAGTTTGTATTATGGAAAGAGTCTCAGTTCCTCAAGCTAGAGCAGATGAGAAAGTAAAATCTTGCTAAGGACAATCTTGTGAGGCATAAGGCTTAGAGGAGGTCTGTCATGAATGATCGTGATAGTCTTGTTTTACGTTGTTAATTATGAATCCAGAAAAATTATAATAGAATATAGAATATCTGAATGCCATTGATCTTGGTTCATTATGTAATGTACTTTAATATATTCCATTGCATGTATCAGGGAAGGTCCATGCTCTGCACAGGACTTGCAGGAACGGCTGTTCTTTCCAAAATAGGCTTTCTCTGTAAGACTGTCATTAAATGTGGTATGGCTGCATTTAGTAAAGCCAAATGGTTTTGCTTCCTGCATTCACGGTTGTATATATGGTCCAATTACCTGTATCTTAATATTTCCACAGTCATTTACTTAATCTCTTTTTGGTGCAGGGTATCATATTCTTATTAATTAAACTAGATGGTCTTTAAATCTTAATTGTTTTACCTGTGGTGTTGAACATCTTATGTTAGGTGATGTGAATAACAGCTTCATGCAATTTGCTTTTTACTTCTGTACAATAACTGATACTTTGTTTCTTCTAATGCTCTGACTTTAAATATTAGCCATGTTACTAGATGAATCACTGTGCATGTATGAATTATTTTTCCTGACACAAAAGAATTTAGACTTTTTTACAAGATACTTATTTATTAATAAAAACAAACCAACAAACTTGTTATTCTCCTTTTTCTTTCTCTGTAGGTGGTGGAATGGGTGGTATGAACAATATGGCTGGAGGAATGGGAATGGGCATGGATCGGATGAGTTCTGGTTTTGATCGAATGGGACCGGCTATGGGTGGAGGCCCGGACAGGAACATGGATATAGATCGAGGATTTGTGCCTGGCCCAATGGGAAGTGGAATGAGAGAGAGATTAGGTTCTAAAGGCAATCAGATATTTGTGAGAAATGTAAGCATTTGAAACGCAGAAAAGATAAGCCTATTTTGTGTGCATATTTCACTACATGCTCTTTCTTTTTGTAATATTTTGCTATTAATAATTTTTTTTTTAAATTGTAGCTCCCTTTTGATTTGACCTGGCAGAAACTGAAGGAGAAATTCAGTCAGTGTGGTATGTATGTGAATCTTACCTCTGCTTAGCTCCATTGAGTTTGCATTCTGTGTCTTGTTCTTTAGATAAGGGCAGTTTTATAAATAATTTTAGGTCTGACATAACACATGAGACTATGGTACAGTATGGACTGTGTTAGTTGAGAGTGCTCATCTCCTATAAACTTTAACCCATCTCATTAAAATTACCCTTTGAACTTTTTCTTTTTTGAGGTAGGTATTAGTTATCCTCTGGGATATAATGTAGCATTTATTTTGAGATAAATGCATGCAGGGGTGTGGGACTGGCCAGGTTTATACATTATTTCCAGTAATGGTGCCATATCAAATCAGAGTTAATAATTTGTCAATCCTGTACTGATTCACCTTTTGTCAAGAAATAAAGTCCCCCCCCATTTTTTTCATGTAAGATACAGGATTTCTGTGAATATCCAATAAGTACAAATCTCTAATTAAGAAAAGTTTTCTTTTTACAGAAGTGAATGAAAACTGATTCTTGTATGTAGAAACGTGATTTTTTTTAAACTCACAGAATGGAATAGGTGAATATAACAATGTAATATTTCAGAATGAAATAAAAGAATTATGGATGACTTCACTTACTTTGCAGAGACAGGAAGGAGAAATAACTTAAAACATCTTACTTTTATGTAAGACAGTCTTCATACAGCTATTTGCAGAGTGGATATAAATTAGAAGTTGCAGTTCAACTATGAAAATATTTCAGGTGTTCAAATGCATTTAGTGGTTACAGGAACTTAAGGTGTGCTTACATTCCAGGACTCAAAGCTTTTGTTGCTGAATTATAGACAGATCTAGCATACCAGGTTTTCAGAGTGAAGTTCTCCCTTCTAGCATTTTCATGACAATGTTGCTGCTGTTATAATTCTGGGAGCTGCTGGTGAATATCCTAGTTTTATGCTGGGATGCCATGCAGTTAAAGGACTGCATAAACCCTCTCTGCTTTTAAATACAAAACAAAGCCCTTCCCCATAATTCACATTCAGTATTAAACTTTAATCAAGTTTCCATGACTGCATAACAAGTTAGTCTGTAAAATCACCACCACCTTTGATTTTGCTTCAGATTTTTTTTTAGGGGTTATCCTATGTGTTTTCTTCCTTGCCATCCACCTTTTCCCTTAATATGGACAGGCGTGAAAAAAAGATTCTTGTGCAAATTCATTAAACAGTTTTCTACTAAAATCGTTTAAAGTGTTTAAGAGAAGTTTTTGAAGAAGTAAAACATCTTGTGCAGATACAATTGTAGTATCAAGTGATGTATGTTGGGAACATCTGTGCTTTTGTGAAGATGTTTATTGATATCCTGTTATCATCAACTTCTTAGTAATATACTTGCACTTACACTTAGGGATTGCATTGTTTTCTACAAACATACAGATAAACAGGATCTCTGTTTTTTAATTCTTAACTGCCTAGGCAACTTTCAGGGAGTTCAGATTTTTTTATACTCTCCAGCGGCTATCAGATGTAAGGATTATGTCAAATTGTTTTTAAGAATGATAAGCACAAATATAAACAACAGGTTGAACCTGTGGAGGCATGGTCTTTATATTTCCTTATGATACTGACATGAAAACAATTTATTTCAGTGAAAGGCCAGTCTTCTATTACATGCCACTTAAAAATAAAAAGCCTTGTGTTTTAGGGGAGAATTTCTTGTTCCTGCTGGCACTTAAAGGCTTGCTACTCTGTGGCATCTGCATAGAAATGTTCCCTCATGAGTTGAGTTTCCAATGAATTGGGTAGTGCATGCTATTTGTTTTTTGCTCTGCAACTTTTTTTTTCAAAATTATATGATAGTTATGATTAGTTGATAATGTGATTATTATACTGCAGTGAACATGGTGGACTGGATTGAACTATCATTCAGTTAGAGGATGACAATTAATCATACTTTTGGCAGTGTGGCTCCACCAGTGAAACACAAAACTTATCTGTAGGCTTATAGGGCACTTTGTTTCAAATTTGATGTCCAGTTCAGGCATGCTTCATCTTATGGTAGTCTGAAGGATCAATTTGAAACAGTGGGACTTTGTGTGGATTCTTTGCTGCTGTTTTGACCTATCACCTTTCCTGAATAAGTGAATATACTGTAAGTCTGATAGTTCTAATATTATATGTCCCCCTAGATTATATTTAGAACTGTTTTTATCACTTCTGATTAGTTCTTTAAGTTTTTAGTGCACTGAAGGTGTAAAATAACTGCTGTTTAACTTGTTTATTTAGGTCATGTAATGTTTGCAGAAATAAAAATGGAGAATGGAAAATCAAAGGGCTGTGGAACAGTCAGATTTGACTCGCCAGAATCTGCTGAAAAGGCCTGTAGGATAATGAACGGCATAAAAATCAGTGGCAGAGAAATTGATGTACGCTTGGATCGCAATGCATAATTTAAAACTGTGTGTTCAGGAACATTCCTATGTCTGTTTAGCTTCTCTATCCTAGTAAGTCATTTTTAGTAACATTGTATGCTTACAAAAGCTGTAAAAAGGAACTTTTAAATCCCACCAGCCTTTAACAGTATAGTGTTTAATATACTGTGATACTTGTTAACTGAATCTTACAATGTTTGGTTTTTAAAGACAATTTGCCTGATTTTTGTTGTTTTTTTTGGAGGCACTGAGCACCTGCAGGTCCCGTTAAACTGTGGGAACTTTGGATGCTCAGCGCCTTTGGAAAATTAGGCCAAGTGTCTCTAGTCATTCAGTTTAAATGAATGGTTATACTGTTTTTAATAAAATAAGCCATTTTCTCTGTTAAGATTGCATAGTGGGATTTGTTTAGTGTTTTCTGATTTTTATTTCCCCCCCAGCGTGTATCAGCATTGTAATGTAAAAACTAGGTGTCTTTTTTCCAGAGATTTGGTTTTATATGCTTGTTGTTGTCATACTGTAATTCTTGACTCTAAAGGAAAGGGCTCCAATTAGGCTGTGATGTTTCTGTTCTACTTAATATTACTTTAATGCCATGACTTAGTTCTGTAAATAAGATTTAGAGCCCAATGGGAGTTTTGGATTTATTTTTTTTTAATTTGACTAAATGAAGAAACTGATCTTTCTCTTCTGCTTTTATTTTTTCATCAGTATAATCACTGATTAAAACTAGTTACCGCAGACCCTTGTAGGATTGTTCCCTATGATGCCAAGTTCATATAAAATTGATAATACGGTAAATACTAAGTACAGTACAAGACAAATTGCTCCCAATTTTTTATCTATTTTCCAGCCATTCAGGTGAATTGCCAGAAAAATAAAAACAACTGAACAGATGAGAGAAATGGCTGTGTATGTCAAACCACTGCTGTTCACTTCTATGGGTCCTGATGTATTTATGAAGGCAGTTTTTATAAACCAGGGTATTCCCAAACAGAGCATATCAAATATGTTGGATCCTACAATGTTAGACATAGCCATATCTCCATTTCCTGTAAAAACAAGAAGTACAAATAAGCCCGCATAGTTGTGCAGTATGAAATTGCCAAACTGTTTTGGAGGAACAGAGTATCGGTCCTCAACCTCAAAGGGTAAAACACCCTTTTCAGCCTTTTTGTTCTAAGAACTATAGATACGATTCCACAGACCATAGTTTTGGGTACTGCAAACATAAAAATGTCTCCCTATATCACCAGCATCTGCAAAGTTGCACTTAAAATAAGCTAGACAGGTTACTCTAAAATCCACAGTTATGTTTAAAATACCAAGACCTACGGTTATGTTTTGCAGTAAAACTGTTAACGTGCTTAACAGCAAATCAAACCAATCTAGAATACTTCTCAGAGAGGTTTTTAAATGTCTGAACCACAGCCTCTTTGGGTAAGCTATCTTATTTATTAGTAGCAAACTAAAATCTAGAATCTGGAGCAAAAATTTTAAAGTCACTCCTTGAATTTCCAAAAATGTTAATTTTTTTTCCATAGTACCTTTTAAACATGTCTATTGAAATGAGCCTGAATACCAAAAGCTTTACCTTTTCGAGCCACCAGCACACTTGCAACTGTATCTGGTAAGCTTGTTCCTGCTGCAAGTAGTGTGAGACCCATTACTGACTCTGGAATTCCCAGTGTTTCACCTGTAGTTGGTAAATAATGGTAGAAAACACAAGTATAGTTTTAGCTTGTTTCATCCAAAAAATTTCTTTGGACTTTTCTTGCTGGAGAAAAGATCAGTAATCATACAATAATTCCAAGAGGAATCTGCTCACTAGCTTAATGTGACTAAATATAAAGTGACTGAACCATGAAGTATTTAAAAACAAGAACAAAGGAATGTCATCCTGTTCTTGTTCATCAGTCAAATAAAAAGGAACTGTGATATAGTAACCATCTTATTTTACAACTTTCTCAGAGAATTAAGAGGAGGGTCTCCACTGTTCAAAATGGTATGAATTATGAATTACTCTTTCAGACACAGCAGAAGTTTGAATACCTAACATTTTTGGTTTTGAGCATCTCATCATTAGCGCTTGAACATGTTTTGGAGCAATAACTCTTATAATAAAACATTCACTCTTTAAAGGGGGAGAAAAAAGCACGAGTTTCATAGGGAGGAGGGTCATTAAGATTGTTACTGCAATACTGTCTCAACTGCATGACTTACACACTTTGTTCTGATTAGAAAGCTCAAGTTTTTTAGTTCTTTTGCTGAATTTAGAAGAAGCATAATGAAGAACTGTTAAATGACTTAAGTATGAGTAAGTCTTTTAGAAGCACGATTTTTTTTAGGTAAACACTTTAAGAACAGTTTTAAATGGTTATTAAAACAGCAGCCTACCCCTCCCGCCTGTTTTTAGTACCATATGTGCTGAAAGAGTATTAGTTTCTAACTTAAAATACAGTGATTCAGGTCTTCAAAACTCTTTTAGCTGCCTTTAGTTCTACATACCATTCACAACCATCTACATGCTGAAGTTCTTGATACTTCTGTTCAAACCGTTACATAATTAGTTTTTCTTAAACTTTTGTTCACTAAACACTTAATTTTTTTTGTTGAAATCTGAATTCTTGCTTACAATGTTTTGACACCAATAAGCACAGTTTTCTTAAAATAAGAGGCGGTATGCTGTAAGCTAGGTCAGCAATGATTGCCTAGTACATACCAGCTTAGTTTAGATCAGCCCAGTAAATTTATGTTTGAAACTTACTTTCCGTTCAAAGGGACTAATGTGATCCTGTTGTAAACTTTTTACTGGTATTTCTTTTTTCATCACTCCTAATGTAAGAGATGTGTAGGATGGAGGGACCAACACGATCAGCTTTTGTAAACTAATCTAAGCAAATGAAGGTGAAATATGAGTGAAGCAGCTTTACGCACCCAACAGTAGTTTCTAGCCCTCTGAAAGTTATCATAGAATCTAAACTCAGGTGAATCTATTTTTTTTAAGATAGATTAATCTTCTAGTTAAAATGTAGAGTTGTTTTTTTTTCTTTTCGTTTTCTGGCAATTGACCATGAAGAGAGAATGGTCTTATTTTTCTAGCCTTTGTTTCATTTGTGTATCAGTAGCAGTATCTTGCTATAGTAATGAAAATTTCTTTGCTAGTAACAAAAAGGTGTACTAAATTAGGTTTGTTCTTGACCATCAAAATGTAGTCCCCTGCTATGAAACACATTCTCATAGGCCATTCTCATATGAGAACAATTCTCATAGGCCATTTATGCAATGATAGAATATTTTTGAGTCACCTTTCATGAAAGAACCTAGACTTGAATATATATATATATACATATGTGTAATTTTTAGAGTTTTAATGTGTAAATAGAACATATTTGACCTAGAAGTAGTGGGACAAAGACCCCAAAGCTGCTTGTGATGACTCCTCAACATGGACTAACACTAACACATTATTTGAAACTCCAATGTACCTGCTTTCATATGAATTAGTGTTTTGTCTAGAAGAATGGCAATAACTTTCATTTGGATCCTGTTTCAAAGGCTTCTAGCATTCAGACAGTAAACCCTTGCTTTCTAGATACAAGTGGAAAAATTTTTGACAAAGGAGTGAACCTGCTGGGTGTTATATCCAGAAATCTATTAGTAATTTCTCACAGGTCTACCTTTGTGTAGGTCTGTGTCTGCAGTCAACATTTATTGAATTTAATTTGAAGACAATTTAGGATGCTGAACTAGCAGAATACTGAGGTAGGATTGGTGAGCTATAATGTGGAAATGGCCAGCTTTGTGCAATTTCTTTCCTGTTTAGTGGTTTCTTTTCTGCTTGTTCTTAAAGACTTTTTTTCTTAAGCTGACTGGAGAAACAGTGAAATGAGGAAACTTTTAATACTTTAAGATATTTTTAGAAAAGTTGTTTTTACACTCTTTCACACCCTTTCCCTCACTTAAAAGCAGTGCTTTTACTGTTTGACTTTATGATGTGGATTTTTAAGAGATACACACATACCTGCACACCCAAGAATATTTAATGAATATACAACACTATAGTTAAAATAATACAAAAACGTGGGCATCTTTTTTGGCAGTTCATTTAATGCCAAGTCTCTTATTATAGTGTTCAAAAAAATTATAGGTATAGAAATAATGGATATTTTTACAAACACCTGAACCTTTAATTCCAGTCTTAGTGGCTTCCATGTGTGTCAGACTTTAGCTTCATGAATTTATTGCTGTGTACCTAATTGTTTCACTTCATGAAGCAGTTTAATGAAACTGTCCTTTTAAATATAGGCTGTTTTTTGTAGCTTTGTAAACAAATTCTCTTTCATGTGATGATAAGCAGTCTGAAGCAGCTAAATTCTAAAGTAGTTTTCATTAGATGGAAGGAGGCAAATGAAGCAGTCAAACAAGGGTTTTTGTTTGTTTGTTCTAAGCAAAATATGTGTTGCTAAACTAACTGTTAATTGTAAAAAAGAAAACTTCGCAGAGAAAAAAAAGTGTTTTTTTTTTTCAGTGATTCTTCATTGGCTGCTTCTGTAAAGCAGCAGTAGTTAAGGTACCTACCTGCTATCGTTATCATCCATACAAGAACGTAAGTTATTGCAGAAATCCATGCTGCTGACATTAAAAATGTCACCATGAACCAGTTCCTCCAAAACTGTCTTCTGCAATCTGGTGTAGTCAAATAGAGTAGTGTAATAATAGGAAGAGATAACACCCACAAAATTCTCTTCATATCTGCTTCAGGCATGGTGAAGACACTTGGATGATCTGTTGAGGAAGTAACTGTTTTAAACTGTAGCATTATGTTTGAATCCTTAGTATACAGTCATACTATTTGCTTCTACTTTTGAGAATACTGGAAAAAGGTTAAAAAAAAATAATTCTTTGTGACGTTGTAATTGTCGTCTTATTAGTACCTATAACACACTTGACTAAACTCTGAAATCAAATGTTCTTTATTACCATGTCACTAGGAGAGAACCAAGGTGGATGAAAAAATTATTTTCCTGTAAGGTTTATGTAAAATGTTTGCCAAGATTTAGTACCAGCTGCTGATTTGCTGAAGTGAAGAGGAAAAGTGATCTGTGGCCCCATCAGAGCTATCGCTTTACTTATGCTATAATGCATATTTTGGATAACAAACTGGCCATTTGTCATAAGAGTACAATATAAGTACAGAAGCAGCATGCGTTTCAGCTGATACTGCGTTTTACAGGCTGAGTTGCTGGGAAGTTTCAAATATGCACAGCAACAACTGATGTTCTATTACTGACACAAATAAGCAACTCCCCTAGCATTCCTCTAGTAACTACTATAAATATCACAACTATAATTTTACTTAATGTTATATTCCAGGGAAGAATAATGATTTACTTAAGTACTATGCTAGAGTTCTTTTGTGAACAAAATCTGAATAATATCTCAAACCATACTCTTTATTAGAACTGATGCAAACAGGCATGTAGCGTTTAAATTTAATAATACTTCTACCTTCAGAGATTTCATCAAGCCCATACAAGCTTGTTGAAAGTTGAGAATAGTCCATCTCATCTTGAAAAATACCACTATCTGTTCTTGACTGCTGACGAATTAGAGGTCCACTCTCTTCCCTCCATCCAGCCAATGGCTGCTGCTCAGCATTCTCTTCCATAGCTTTTGTAAAATGCGAACAGCAGGGACTGAACCTTTTCATGAGGCATTGGTTGATTTTAATGTCAAAACACAGTACCAGAATATAACACCCATATATTAATAATAAGGAAGCACTTTCATACCTAGAATGAAAAAAAAAAAAAGAAAAAAAAGATTTTACATAACTTGTAATATATATATTAATATATAAAAATAAACTCATTAAAATGGCTGGCATAAGAAGAGAAAAAACTTGCATGAATTGTGAAAGGCAAAAACAAAAGCATCTGTTTGCACTTGTATGGGCAGTGTCATGGAAGTTAGTAAGTGTCTCCATGTCTTTCAGTAGTTTGATTCATTCCACTCCCCTGCAGAATCTTGTCTGTGCATTGTATAGCTGCATGTTTTCCAGGGGAACTTACTGAACAACTGATGTTTGCAAAATTGAGTCTTCATATGATGGTTATGGAGAGGTATAGAACGTGCTATTCTGAGTGAGAAACTTCAGGAATATAGTACTGGACCTGACTGTACTGAGACAACAGGAATTTCAGTGTTGACTGAAGAGTGTTAGTGTCAGAAGCTCGTGATCCGCTTCTGAGACATG
This sequence comes from Anser cygnoides, assembly GCF_040182565.1. Lineage (NCBI taxonomy): Eukaryota > Metazoa > Chordata > Aves > Anseriformes > Anatidae > Anser > Anser cygnoides. The sequence continues at coordinate 21,514,497 of NC_089883.1, read as the reverse complement.
TTTTTTTAGTGGTTAAAGGATTAAAGGAAGCTTCTAAAAGAAGCAAACTCTGAAGACTAATTGCTATGCCAAAACAGGTATGATAGAAATCCTGAAGTCTGTACAGAGAAACCTATGCAGATCACACTTTATAAATATGCAGGGTTTGAATGTTTAGGTAATGATCGTTACAAGCATTGTGATTTTCTACATTTTTAAAGCCAACAGGATGTTTTTTTCTGTTAGTGAATGGCAGTTCAGGCTACTTGAAGTTTTTTGTTTTAACACTGTTTCACTAATCTCCAGTCAACATGACCTCAACACTACTCGTGCTCTTACCAGTAAATTCTGCTGTCAGATATCATCGCAAGGACCGCCGCTACACTAATTGTATATGCCAGGCAGTCTCTAAACAGCGGCCAACAGGATAGCCTCGAAACCTGCAGATCACAGATTCATTCACATTTTTTTTTTAAATTTGTCTGTAATACTTTCACTAAGTGCTGTAAATACTGCATCAATATGTTGTTTCTATATTATGTACAAATTTAAGATTCTTAGGAATGACTTAAGTATGATATTTAACAAGTTAGTGTTTTTAAAAACTTTCATAGCAACTTATCTTAAAACAGATTACATGCTGGTTTTGCTACTAAATAATAAACTTGACAGTTGTCATAGTAAGTCTCTCTTGACTTTTGTTGACAAAACAGAAAGGATAACCATTTGGTTCTTAGGTATGGAACTATCAAAGTTGATACATACCATGCTAGAAAGCAGCCCACAAGCTGCACAAATCCCAAGAAGATTATAGATTGCTGATCCGAGGATGGTGCTAATGCCAATATCTCCCTTTGTCACGAAGACTCCTGCAAGCAAAATGACTCGGGTATGTTCCAGTTCAGCAGGCAAGGTAAAGAATTCTGGATTCTGAGGAGTCAAAGCATGTGTCTCTTACCTAGAAAAGCAGTGACAAGCTCTGGAGCTGAGCTTCCAGCAGCCATAAAAGTTGCTCCAGCAACATCCTGAGAGAGGCCAAGGCCTGAGGATAGAGTAAAAGTATTGCTTTAAAAATAAAATTAAAAAACTTCAGTAGTGTGTACCTATTACATGCATTAGTATATGATGTTAAAAGCTACTGCAGTTCAATGGAATGAACTTTGCTTGCTTTCATACAGCTAATGCATTTATTTGAAATGACCAAAATGTATTGAAAGGGTAGCCTCATTTATTGGGCTAACTTATTCCCAGCTTTATTACAGAAAATAGTTTAAATACTAGAAGAGGAGCACTGATAGTAGAAGACATTTTGGCATGATCTTAAAATGTAAAATAGGCATACTTATGTAGGATCTGAGTGTATCATAAGGATAACAATTGCAGGGAGATTCCTTGGACTACAGTGTGATAAGGCTACATGATTCAAGGCAAGTCTATTTCAAGGGAAATCTGTGCTCCTGTGTCTTAACATACCAGAAATATTAGGTAAATTCAAACCAATGCTTGGATGAGCCTGTCTTGCTTGAATGCAGTAAGATTTTTGTTCTGGTAAGTTGTCTGTTTCAGAAATTTAACTCGCTTTTTTGATCAAGGTGTGCACACTAAGAATAGGCAAGTATGGCTAACTATGGAATGACAATCTAACATTTATTGTCAGTAAACAAACAAACAAACAAAAAACTAGCTCTGTAGCAGTGCTTAAGCTTACATTTCCTGTAAGTGGTCCGATGTGGAGAATGCTTTCCAGTTCAGGGATGAGTTTCCCTAGCTTTTTTGTTTGTTTGTTTTTTAATTCTTTGCAATGAAAAGCTGAACTCTCAGCCAAGACCATCTTTTTAATTCTGTGGTCTGCTGAACCCAAGGAAATTACCACAGGTTAATGAGATTTCACAGAACTGCTGTAATTATATTCCTTTTCTTTCTGTGTCATCCCTTTTATATGTAAGCAGTTGCTCATGCTGGTACTTGTTCAGTACTTTGAAAAAAATACCAAAACTTCAGCAAGGACATCAATTCCCATGATTTAATATAGGAGAGGTTTGGGATTTTTTCCTTCCTCCCCACCCCCCCCACCCCCTTTTCCCCCTCTTGCCTTTACTGGTAACGTGGATTTACAGCTACTCACCTAAAGTTATATCATATTGTCAGTTTCCTGAGGAAATTTTAAGATTTTCTTCCAGGTATAAGGAAAGCACATTTTAAATAAATGCTTAAGAGGAGTGTAATCAGAGTTTATTTTTCAATACAGCGTTGATATATTGCATTGAATTAAATGTTTTATTGATAAAGTCTAACTGTGCAAGGAGACTCAGAACTTTAGTTTGGTCTCCAGAGCACTCCAACTTTGGTACTTTTCAAAGAGGATCTACATGAACTTAATTTTAGAGGAAAAAGGAAGGATGTTCACTTACATTCACTAATGATCTCTAGGGAAGGCAGGAAGTAATCATCGCACACAATGGCCACGGCCAAAAACATGTAAAGTATAATTATGAAATAGATAACGATTCCTCCATCCTTTCTCTCCTGTGGTGTAAAAAACCCCTCAGGAAACTCCGATGAAGAGGAGAGGACACAGTTCGTCCTGTTTTCTGAAAAGTGAGTACAAGGGCGTTACGCATCCCCACGCCGCGTAGTTCTCAGGCAGCGGAGCGGCGTGTGCTCCACACGCGGGCTGCCTTCGGTGGGGCTCTTTCTCTGAAAAGGGGTTTATCTGCCTCGTAGGCTCCAGGGCAGCCTCGGGAGAACCGCTGGAGTCGCCGCGGTGCGAGCGGGCTCACACCGGCGGCAACGACCGCGGGCAGAGCCCCTGAGGGGGCACCCGCTGAGGGCTCAGCTCCCGGCTCCTACCTGCGTCCGCAGCCGGGCGCTGGGCCCGCGCTCCCCGCGGCGGCGGCTGCCAGGCCGCCAGCAGCAGCGGCAGCAGCAGCAGTGTCCGCGCCACCCGCCGCCTCCATCGCCCCTCAGCTCCCGCTCGCATTTCGGCGGTGCTGCAGCGGCTCTGAGCGCCGGGAGGAGAGAGGCGGCCGGGGTTGGGGCCCCGGACGGTCATGTGAGGGCCGGGGCCGGTCCTCCCCCCGCGCCTCGTGGAGTCCCGGCCCCGGGCTCCCTCAGGGTGCTGCCGCCCCGCCCGAGCCGCGCCCGGCTCCTCAGGGCGGCCGCGAACCGGTCACCGGCCCCCCGCTCCGAGTGCCTCGCCTGGGGGCTTCACCTCAGGCTCCCTCAGGAGCCGATGGGTACCGCTGTCAGGCTGTCACTGCCTCTCTCTCCACATCCTCCTCTCCATTTGAGATGGAAGGTTAATTCAGCCTGTTCTGATGGAAGCTGTATTTTTTTTTGGGCCAATTTCTCTTTGTTCCCACCGATTCCACCAAAATTCCTGTCAGGCTGTGCGAGTACCGGCCTTGTCCCCCCTTGGGCGGAAGAGATGTTCGTGCTATTTAGGTAAACTATTCAGCAAGGCCGAGACCGACCACGCAATCCTTCCCTTCGGAGCTGGTTAACTAAAATTCTTTGTCTGGTGACCTTTTCACAATGAAGTCATGTGTATAATTGAGGATTAAATGGTAAAATACAGTCTTTTAGCAACATGGCTTTATAGAGCCATTCCCCCCGCTTCCCCTAGCCACTGGTTACTCAGAAAGGAAAAGAGTTAGTTTTCCACTAAATCTCTTACAGACGTGTCTCCACAAACGTTTTCAATCCCATTATGCAAAATGACATTTTGAGGTGCCTGTGTTGCTATTAATCATTTATTAGGTGCAGGGCTAATGCTTACAGTTGTGAAAAACACGGGCAAACTTGAAAATGGTGTTTTGCTTCATTGCATCTAATCCTTCCAAAATCTTGTTCCCTACATCCCTATTGCTCGGCTAACACATGATCAGCCTCTCTCTAGTATACAGAAGATGAGATAAGGTGATAAAATCGTTATTTTTCTTCTGCAGTAAAATGGAAAGAGTAAACAATCCTGAAGCCACCATTAGAACATGAACACTCACAATTGCTGTTGCCCGTTTCGGAACCTTCTGTGGCCTAAATTTTATTTATTTATTTATTTTGCTTACCACAGTAAGAATGATTTTAACAGTCAACATTTTTAGAGGTGACAAGTACCTTTCAGAGAATGAGTTATCCATGCTTTCTGAAACATATACCAAAGTAGAGTTATGGCAGCTGCTGCTCCTGCTTTACAGGAGGAAATAAATCATTTTGGTTTTGAAAGATTTAAGGATAGGATTTTCTTCCAAATCCCACTTTCCACCGTAATAAAACGGTACAAATTTTCTTGTCTAAATTACCAGTGTCCATTTCCCTAGATAGGTCAACAGAAAGGGTTTCATTATCAGGATAAGCAGCTTCCTTGGCATTACCTGGCTCCTTCCCTTCGAGCTTATCACTTACTTACTCTTAGAACCTCAGCAAAATTTTCTAATATCTGCTGTTTCACTTCAATTTAGATAATTTTTTGATGATGCACTCTTTTTTTTTACTGCTTTAAATTGCTCATGGACCTGCCATTCTGATTGGAGTGACTTCTCTGGTACAGCATAGTGCTTGCTGTGTAATTAGGAAAGCTTAGTCATGTGATTTCAGGATTTGGAGGTTTTACTATGGTCTGGTTTTGCTATGCATTCAAGCTCTAATTCCTTTTTGCAGGCACCCCCTCTCCTTGCATAGCTGAAGCAAACAAGAGCTTTGATTTTGAAGACTGAAGCCTACTTATTTTCCCAAGAAGTTGTGAGTGAGGTTGCTGTGCTCACGCCCTCCTTGCAAAGCACACCCTTGGAGAAAGCAACAAATAGACGGAAAAAAAACCCAAAGTCTTTCAGCGTGACGAACCATGTGCTACATATCTGTGTGCTTGACCCAGTGCAAAAATACGCACAGCTAGACTGTATTTTGGCCTCAGCATGGCTGGCTGCCTGGTCTGGGCTATTTCAGTCTGAGAGCCTTCTGCAAGGCTGAGGTGAGTCAACTAATAGTTCAGATTTATGTGTGCTGCTGCATTTTTGGCTGCTGTTAAGATAAAGCCCAAGCCCTTAGTAGCAAAAAATAATATGTAAATAAATTTTTCAGAGCTTCTGAAGGAGAGACAAGGGCAGAGGTTTGCTATTCAGGTTGCTAACACTAATGACCTACCACTTAATGGGCTATGCCAGAGTCTCCCATGGCTGCCCAAGCACAAAGCTCTTAGAGGGTGAGGTAGCCCCAGACTACAGCAGCCATAGTTCCTTTCCTGTTGTCCATATTCTGATGTAAACTAACTGTTATAAATCTGAATGCCCCCCGTTCAAAGGAGGACTGTTTTATTTTGCTATGACTTAAAGCAAAAGGAGGTTGGGCTGTCTAGAGATCTGACTCCACCTGTGAGCTATTTAGAGTCTGATGGACAGGCTGATGGGCCAGATGGGAGAAAATGTACATTGGGATCAGCTGGTCTGTCTCTGGGCAGCAGGTGCTCTTCTTCCACAGGTGAGGTAGAACGTTAGCATTTCTGTATACCTGTACAGCGAATTTTGAATTTCTCTGGCTTCCTTAATTATATGTGCACTTGCATTTTTTTTCTTCTAACTAAAGCTGTGAGCTACTATTTCAGTCCTACGTTGATATCTGTATAAAATTAGCCCAATCTGGGGTTGAATGAGTGCACTCGGACAGCCCTAGAGCTCATAGGAGTGCAGCTTGCTGGTAGCTGTACCCTAGTGGTATGGTTTCTGTGCCAGTATGTGATCCTTGATAGAGCTGCGTGTTTTTCATGGGATGCTCTGTGTAAGTATACACCAGTAATGCTCCTGATGGTAAGGCCTAATGTGCTGGGGAGCAAATTAAGTGAAGATGTTTTCATCCTCAAGAAAATCCACAACATTTTTTTGGTAAACCGGTATTATCTTTATTTGGCAGAACAGAAGTGGAGGATGAAGAGGTAACTGACTGCCTGGACAACTACTGCGATTGGAGGCTGTGCTAGAGCTGTTCAGAAGGTTGGTTTCCACAGTCCTGTTCTTCTGATCATGCTGCTCATATGGCTCTTTGGAAGCTAGAGTAGCTATCTGTGTAAAATGGTGGTCTCTAAAAGAGCTGGTAAAATAAACTCCCCTAACCTGGGATGTTCAGATATCATCCTAAGGTGATGAGATAGATATATTACTGTTGCAGAGTTAAAATAAGTTTCTTCAGTATAACTCCATTATTTTTCATTTAAAAGATAAATACACTGTCATTGTCAGACCAGATATTCCCCTTTGTCAGCATTTCATGGCTCACTTCCTAGATCTAGATAGATTGATGATAGCCATTTAATATTCTTTTCTCCACAAGCAGTGATTTGAGAGTTGCCAACTCTCATGATGGCTGCTGTTTTTCTTAAAGCATCAGCTTCCTGAAGTACATTAGCTGCACCAGAATCCTATCTTGTTTTCCCTTTCTCTCAAATAAATATTTGCAAAGAAAGCTTGAAAAAGTGAATCTCAACTTCCAATGCTATAAGACAAATAAACACATGGCAAAGTATTATTTTCAAGCTAATCTCATGACTTGAGGAAGGGTTGGTGGGTTAATTCATGGTTTTAGGCCAGCGAAAAGGGGAAGGATTTTGATTTCTGGCCCTCAGCTCCCTGAAGTACATGAAGAGTGAAATGTTCTGCTATGAATACTTCTGAAGATCCCTGAAAGATACAACTCAGTTGCAGCCTTTTGTGACAAACAGGAAAAGTGATTGAGCTTTGAAGGAATAGTGTGTGTTAGCCAACACAAGCTGGTGTGAGTCAAATTTCTTCTAGAGCTTTTGGCCTTCATGTTCTGGCCTTGCGCATACGGTGAATATTTCTTTATTCACTCTAAGCTGCAAAGTTGTGAACAGTGTATGCTTTTTGGTGGTTCATAGTTAGACTTCAGTGTTGACACGTCTGTGAGCTGAATGTGGGAAGCTTCCAGCTTTTCTGTTGCACTGTTTGGCTGCTTCCAGCTATATTGCAGTCTCTGAGTGAGTGACGAGGTTATTTTAGACAGACCATGAAAAGCATTTGGGCTACAGAGTTAAGGGGAGGTAGGTGTGGGTGGGGAGTCATCTGAAGCTGCTGTCTTCTATGGGGATTACAACTGCGGAATATTTTTTGTGTTAGCTGTGAAATAAAGTTATTCCTGGTGGTCGTGTGGGTCTCATTTGCTTTGGAGCTTTGCTTGTATTCCTAGCCTGGCAAAGGCATAGCTTGACTTAGGCTACCTACAATGTCAAAAAAGGTGGAAATTCCTTGGTGGTAATTTTGCTCCCTTGTCCTCAGATGAATACCTGATGAAAGGAGAGTATAATATTGTCAGCTGGAGAAGATTGGATCTGTTCATTTTGGTGCCTGGGGGTTTCTCTTTTCCCGTTGGCTCAACCATATAAAATTGTGCCTCCCATCTTTGGGCCCAAAGACTTACTTGTCTCACTTAATCTGCTGTCTCTTTGGCTACAGTGAAATTATACCCCACTTCTCATGGTCTTAGCTTGCTCACTGGATGATTTGATCATCTGTTCAGGACATCAAAGGAATCTGTCAAACTGAAAATGAAACTTTCCAGATTATTATTATTATTATTATTAAGATTTAAGTCAGAAAGGTCTTCTCCAGTAGTATTTGAACTCTCCTCTATGCGTTAACTGTTTTCTTTTGGTTAAAAGTTCTCATTAAGACAATTGGAATGTATCATAAATGCCAGTGCTTTTGGTATCACAGAAACGGACGTCTCATGCTGGTTGGCTACCTAGACTGATCACTTCAGAAACCCTTATCTCAAAGGCTAGGATAAGTCTCTTTGTACTGCAGTCCTCTTTTAGAAGCAAAACAGCTACCAGAGCAGGGCTGTTACTAGCCAGTAATTAGTCTTATCAAATGCTGTAGAGAAGCTTCTTTGTATAAATTGTTTGATATTGAGATATACGCAGTCTTTAGAACATCTTAAGGCTGTGAAACTCAGAAGGCTGCATATAGCCTAAAAAGGATGGAGAATCGGGGGTGCTCTGCAAATACATCAGGCATGCTGGAGGCATGTGAACAAAGAGCTTGCGTGCAGGGTGGACAAAAAAAAAAAAAGAGCAAAATATTGAGATTTATGTGGGGAGGCATATGGATAACTGTAACTTTGCACCATGACCACTTGAGGCTGCTCTGTTCCATCCCTACCATTCCATCAGTTTGTGAATAGACCAAAGATGTGCCCTCCTTTTCTATTCTAGTGCAGTGTTGTATCAGTGGGGCAGGTAAATTCACCAGAAAACATCTGGGAGAGTTAAATACTGTATTCAAGTATTTCTTTTTTTCTTTTTGTCTATTTCTTTTTTTTCCTTCTTTTTTTTTTTTTTTTTTCTTCCCTGAAATATAGGAAAGGCAAGGTCTTTTTTCTCTGGACAAAGGAGAACCAAAAACATAAAATGGTTTCTTGCTTGCAATTTCTAAACTCTTCTCCTGCCAGTTTTATACACCATGGAGTTCTGGTCCCTCTCAGGTTGACTTTTGCTTCCCCTTTTGTGTTGTTGTTGCTGCCCTTTCTGTTGACACAGGCACTTTAAAGAAAACCTTGTGCTAGTACTTACTCTGGAGTATATGCTTCCCCCCTCGTTTAAGACTGTTTTCTATGGCTTTTTTACTTTGGCTCTGCACTCTGGCTGTCTTGAGACTTGGCTTCATCCACTGCCTGCCATCATTTTGGTGTACTTCTCTTGTACTGTTTTGGAGATCGAGCTGTGTGATGAAGCCTTTGTGTTGCAGCCTCTGCGGTTTTAGTGAGTCTCCTGGGTTTGTTCAAGTTTTGTTGTTATTTTTTTCATTGCATTGCTAATGAAACTGTTGCTTCTCTGGCAACTTTCAGATGACCTTGAGTTAGTAAGCACTTAGGAATTTACGTTCTACATAAATAAAAATGGAAATTATTATTCTTATGATTATAATATTATTCTTATGGTTATTACCTGCAAGTTCTGTAACCTCAGTGATATCTCAGGAGATGAAACATACTCTCAGTACATAAACATTTGTATACAAACAACATCAAATCATGTTTTCTCTAATGTGATTGCTTCTTTTCATGTATTCCTATAACTAAACAAGCATTAGAAAAATAATTATTATTGACATACCAGAGAAGCGACACATTTAATTCTGTCTTACAGGCTACCAAGTTGTTTCACCAGATAACATCAGCATGTACTAGCATTATTTACAATGTAATAGGTGTTGATTTGAGAATGTTTTTGTGTTTCAGAAATTGATGTGTAAGAGAGTGTGTTGTAAAAAAAATTAAAAAAAAAAACCTGCTTGTTTATTTTGGGTTATGTTGCTGTGCATCAGTCTAGAGGAGAGTCCTTGTGTTTTAAAGTACCTTTGGTTTTTGGTGCAATATCTGTGATGCTAACCTTTTGTTACTTTAACTGTGTGTGTTGTGATATGCTCCTTGAAATTCTCTTTTCCTCCCATCACCCCTGTGCAGCCTCAGGGGTGAAGCTAGGGGGGGGAGCAGTTTGCTTGCTTGCTCCATGGGTGTGCTTTTACCTCAAGTGAAAAAGCGGGGAGCAGAGAACACCCCCCAGGGAGCTGGAGGAGGGCCTCTGTGGCAGCCTGGCTAGACAGTGAAGCATAAGACTGTTGCCTCTTCTGCAACGAAGAGGGAGGGCAACAAATTGAAGAGCAGATAATTCTGGTAAAATATATCTAAGTGGCAGTATGCCAAAAAGATGATCTGGATAGGTAGCTCTGTGAACCTGGAATTTACAAAAACTGGCTGAAATTCAGCTGGAACTCCTTGACAAATTGGTTCTCCTAGTTTACACTTTGGGTAGAGCTAATGTAAATTATATCCAGACTAATACACAAGTTATGTGTGCAGACGCCTGTCTTTCCTCTGGAAACACTGTAAGCTCTACATGAGATGAAGGAACAAAATCAATTCTGTGCTTCTGTCAAGGAGATGACAGAACTATTACTGTTCAAACTGAGCAGCGCAGACAACTGAAGAATAAAATTCTTGCAAACTCTGAGAATGTCTCTTTAGAGAGCTTTGGTGCAGTCCCCCCACTGCTTTCTCATGAGAGATCTCATCAACATAAATGCAGTTTTGTATTTTTGTATGAGGACTTAGTTTCTTCCAAGCTCACATAAACTGATGGTGAGTCACTACTGATTATCCCTTCACAATGCTAGCTTTAAAAAGCTCCACTGTGAAATGAAGGCTATTTAAAACTTCACATATTTTCTGGGAATTCTGTCATTGCTATACATGCAGACACATAGCATTTTTAATTTTCTAAGACAAATTATGAGTTTTTATTATACCTTAAATAATAAGTATATTGATAGCTTAATTTCTAACATAAAATATATAGATATACTGTATCTTTCACAAGAAGCATATTGTAGCTAGGGGGACAAATGTGATAGGGCTGAAACTTTTTCCCTCAGCATAGAACAATTGTTATATCTTCATGTTGCTACATTTTGTTCCTCATATTCTCAGATATTCTGAATTCCGTATGATTTAAGAGTTTTCTCATCCATTTTAAATGCTGCTAGCTTATGTGTTTGTCTCCCCACCACTGGAAGCATCATTTCTTTGTGGTCAGTCATCACTGATAAACATAATCAGCAATCACAAAGACGATGTACATAGTATATGCAAGTTTTCATGATTTCTTCCATGCTCTGCTCTCTTTGTAAGCAGAGGACTGAAATGGCAGCCAGGTCTCCAGCTGCTGTCCTGCTCCTGCTTTACAAGAAGGCTCTTTCAGTGCAGACTGGTTTGCTGATACATATTTTTATGAACAATTTTCAGTTTACCTTTTTTCTGAATCAATTTTAAAGGTTCTGTCAATTGCAAAAGTTTTCTCAGCTAGAGCAAGTCTTCTGTTTCTCGGTGCTAGCAGAGACAAAGCCTTCTGGTAGGGGAAGAAAAAATGACAAATTCCTCCTCCTGTCCCTTCTCTTCCACTGCTGCTTCTGGTTCTGCTTACCACGACAAGCCAAGAAAGGTGATTTGGAGCAAGCACTGAGCTTGCTTTCTTCTGTGGTCCAAGCTCTTGGTAGAGTCAAAGAGCTGGAGAGCAGTCGGTCTTGTGCAGCAGCTGGTGTTGTTTGGTGAGTCTGTATGCAACAGCCTTGTCTCAGAATCACACATCCCATTAGATATTTCTGCAGACATATTGTTAACATAAGAACAGACTTAGTGGATCATGTCACTGCTCAGTTTAGTCCGGTCCTGTTTCTGGCAATGGTAGTAGTGCTGTTCTAACAGTGTAAGGGGAGGGCAGGCATGTTTGGATACGTTACCAGTCTGCCCTCTTCATCTTCAGCTGCAGCCCAGGATTCGAGTATTCGTGTTTGGCAGGCTTTCTTTGTAGGCTTTTTTCCTTGTGTCATCTTGTGTATTCACTTTTGAACATGTGAAGCAGTTATTGTCTGTAGCACCCTGAGGCAGTGAGTTCCACAGGCTGACTACAAGCAGCATGAAGCAACACCTTTCCTTCTTAGTTTTCAACCTGCTCTCTCGTCATCCAAGCAGTTGTCTCCTCTCTCCTTGCATTAGAGTAGACACTGAACAGTTTTTCCTTGCTATCCTTCACCACAACATGCAGCTTCTGTTTTATTTCCCCCCTCAGCCATCTGTTTTCCAGAGTGCGTGTAACTGTGCTGTGTGCAGAAGTAATTTTGTTCCTTTAGTTATACTTATTGGCCTTTGTACCTTTTCTATTGCTCCCTTTGTGAAAGGGAGCTCAGAATTGAACATGATATTCAAGATGTAGGTATTCTGTTGAATTATAGAATAGTATAAAGATATCTTCTGTTCTTTTTCTTATAATTCCTAATATTTGTTTGATTTTTTCCCCTTTCCAATGCTACTGGGCATTCAGTTGATGCTTTCACTGAATTACCTTTGTATCTTCAGTATCTCTTCCTTGAGTGAGAACAGGTGGTTCGGAGTATTTTATATTGTAAATATAAAGCTTCGATTTTCCTTTCTTTAGTGTTTTGTTGCTGAATTTCATCTGCCACACTGAGAAATGTGTAGTTAAATGGATGGATTGTTTTCAACATCGTTTCCTGCTGAGGAGGAAGCAGCTGTGAACAGCTTCAGCTTTGTGATCTACCTCCACACTTTCCCCAATTATATCACTTCCATTAGCTGGAAATGTGTTTTTATTTGGTAGTGTTTAAGAGCTTGGGCTGCTGGACTAGGACAGCGTATAGCCTCTCATCGTGCTTCTCTGAAGTTTATGCCCACTGAAGCCAATACAAAATCTCTGAGAATCGAGGAGAGTGTCTTATGTTTTCCTATGGAAGACTGAGACACCAAATGCAGTTCAGCCTGTTCAGGCTCTGTTCAGCCTGAGGGAGGAAACAGTGCCTTCTAGAGAAGAGTTGAATGTGTGCATCTGTGCTCCCTTTTTCTCTTGAATTGACCTTTGAGTGTTCCCACTTTGATTCTTCTCAGTTTAACAGTTCCTAGTTTTGAAGACCCTTCTAATTCAAGGCGAGGGAGACTTTTCACAGCATGCACTGCACATTCTTCGGTTCCTTCCTGGGGTCTGTATAAAACTGCCTCCTCCTAAACCACTTCTTTGAACTTTTGTTCTGTTTGTATCTCCTGCCTGTCCAGTGAGTTGATGTTCCTGGTAAAAGAGCTTGCACAAATTTCCAACCTTCAAGACAGGACAAATGATTGGAAATATTTTAAAACAGGGCTTTAAAAGCCCTGCTTGGAAATGCTTTGTTTTGGTCTGTATTCTGATTTGAATATTTCTTTCAATTTTACAGAAGCAATAAAGAAAATTGTGCAGATTTAAACAGACTTTGAAAATGCTCAGTTTGGTTGCCCTTGAGTTATTGAATACTGGATCTGCTTAATGGGATATCCTCTGTGTAAGAGTTTGAATGTGTTAGGCTCCAATTCTGTTCTATAACTGTAGGTGTTTGACCTTTGGGTATTTGAGGCTATCCTACTTGCTTTCCATCTGCTGCTCTGGAATGGATCCTGCTATGTCTGCTAGCCTCATGTGAATGTCCTGGGTACTCTGCGGGCCCAGTACCTATCAAGGTAAGTAATGTTTAGATATCCGAGTTGAGCACTTAACCCCTTGTCAGTATTTATATTTATCTTTTAAAAAATAAAGCAATCTACTTCTACTTATCTTCCTTTTCTGAAGAGCCAAACAGCATTATGCATAGGACTTTATTTGCAGCAAAAAAATGTCCCTGTGAACTGCTATCATCTGTTGAAGCCATGTGCAAATCAGCTTATTGCTGTGAAGTTGTGCCAGCTCTGACCAAACCGCAAAAGAGTTATTAAATATTAGAAAAAGTTTCAGTGAATTCCTGCATCCCTCTTTACCATGCTCCCAGCATCCCCAGTTCTAAACGTTAAGAGGCAGTCACAGGTCAGATCCAGTAGCTCTAAACTTCTTTGTTAGTTCTTTTGTAGAAGATGTGGAGCAGTGAAACTTAAGGAAGAGAAAGGACTGTTGCAAACTTGCACAAACAAATGTTTTGGGTTTGACTTCCAGCATGACTTGGAACATATTTATTTAGTTTTCCTTCCGCTACCATTGTTAAAGAACTGTATTTGGGAATGTTACAAGTTTTTCCTGACTTAAATAGAAAATTGTAGTACGCCTGTGCTGGAATCTGGGGCCAAGAAGTCTGTGACTCTTGGCTGATTGAAATATAAATTCTGGTGTCTGGAAAATCAAGATCTAAATACAGCCCTAAAGACCTATCAGTGCAGGACTTGTAGTGCTGGAGTGCTGTGGGGGAGGGAGGAAAATAACATTATTGCTTGAGAGTGATAAAAATGAATGGAAAAAAAATCAATCTGCTTTTATTAAGGTATTTGCTGAAGCTACAGTGAAACAAGAAAGCTTTGTCTGTCAGCCTTCTTGTGCTGGCAGGACAGTAAAGACAGCAAAGTAAATCCATATGCCTAATACTTGGAATGAGCAAGCAGGGGAAAATTATATGCGGTGGCCACTCACAAACTTGCTATCCTGTGTGTTTTGATTTTTAATAAGATCATGGTTGCCTCTTAATGCCTTTGTTACATATTGAGAGGATACTTCAGTGTGTTTCTGTTTGTATAACCTATTGTTGCAAGACCCCACCCTCTAATCATGTACTTAACTCTCGCTAGTGCTAGTACTATGTACTATAAATGTATCCCATGCATTTCAGTTGTATGGTTATGTAGTGCTTTGCTTGGGCAGTATATTTAGCAAATTGTGTAGTCAAATGATTATGTTAGAATGAATGGTTGATGTCTAGTACACAAATAATTATGACACCAAACTTACTGTGTATGAGCTGGAGCCATAGCTGATTTCAGTGACAGATGGAAAACTCCACTGAACCTTTTATTGGCCATATGCCATTTCTGACTGTTGGCCAACAACAAGATTTGTTGCTAATATATAATGATTTAAACAGTAAAAAGAGCAGCTGCACTTTGATTTTTCAGTGCCTTTAGTACAGGTTTTCCTGGAGCTTTTGAATCTGTACTGCTGCTTTCCAATGCAAAGCTGTCACTTCTAGTCTGTGAGAAGAGACTTTATCTTCCCAGCACTATCTGGGTAGAATTTTATATTTTGATACTTATAACTAAAGCTCTCCTCTGCCTTTTATTGCATTATTAAGTTGACAGCATAAAAATCTCTCTGCAACACGGGGATAGGAATGGTTTGTAAGATGGCTCTGTTGTGTAGTACCACAACAGGGTGTTTTTTTTTTTTTTCGTTGTGTTTTTGGCTGTCAGTAAGTCTTTTATTTTATGGCCTGCCTGAGGACTGGGAACCAGCATTACTCCAGCTGTTCAGAGAAGACAACTTTCAAAACATAGTTCATTGAGAGGATCTGCATGTGTTGTTCATCATATTACCAGGACAGTATTTGGAAATGTGAGTATGTGAATATAAACTGCAATCATTACCTATGCAGAACATGTCACTGTTTCTGTTGCTGCTGGCAGAGCAGAAAACTTGCTGCCACATAATGCTTTGACCTTCGTTCCTACTAAAGAGGGTTCCGCTGCTGTCCTTTGTTGATCTGCTCATTCCAATATCAGTCCAGAGAAAAACAAGATTGGCATCTGGAGAGCAGAACTGCTCTGGCCTTGGGCCCAGAAGCAGAGAGCATGGTAAGGGAGGTACATAAGGAAGCATATTCCAATAGAATTTCATATATATTTTGGGAGGAAAAAGAACACTTCATTTTATAAAAATGAGTATTATGCAAGCTTGCATACAAATAAAACTGGCCAAACCCTTGACTGTCCTGGGCAGCATCAGTCTTCGCTGCATTAAGAAGCACTCTAAAGATCTCTAGGACATGTTTGACTGATACTGTTGGTCCAATAACAGTCATCATGTTGCTTCTGTGCCAGAGGAGGCATGAAGTGGTCCTTGCTTAAAAGTGTTTTTCCCTGTAGAAGGCAGGCAGGTAGGGAAGAGGATCTGTATGCTTCTTATATCTCCTTGGAAATGGGTAAGAAATCGTACAAATGTTGCTCTCCCCTTTCCGTGCCAGCTGGTAAGGAGAGAGATGCAAGGATTCAGGTTGGTGCCTGGAACCATGGTTTGGTTCCTGACCAGTTTGTGGGACGTTCTGTGGGTTGACCTAGCTTGTGCAGTCTAGCCTTAGTGCAGACAATGGCAGTATTTCTAAGCCATGTTATCTGGCTCTGGCTGACTCTGCTCTGCTTGATTGGGTTGCCTCTGGGTCTCGCACATGCCTGCTAATGCACAATTATGATGCTGTCTGTACTGCTAATATGCTCTTGCATTGTATCAAAGACCACTTTTACCATCTGCCCAGGTACGTTGCTGACTGTTGCTAGAGCACTTCTTCCCAGTTGGGTAAGCCAAGTGATTCATCCGTAGAAAACTGAAAACGTTAATTTATTTCTTCACCCAAAAGTAAATAGCACACAAACTAACCAAAGGAAGGGTCTCTGTGGGTTTTCTGCATCTTTCACCTTTTGTTGTGGTGCCAGATGACTATAGATCTTGCAGGTTGGATTGGCCGCTGTCTGTGTGCTCTGAAAGTGTGTGCTAGTTGGCCCAGCTCATTCCTTCCTTTAACAGACCAATGTTTTGGTATGATTGTTTGTTTGTCTCACATCTTTTTTTTTTTTTTTTTTTAAACTTTGGAAAAGGGGCAATGTCACATTTCTGGCTGAAGACAGGCTGCTTCTTCATAGCTAATAGCCTGTCTATTTTAGTCAGAATTTGCTGGGATGCTCCTTATCTAGGTCATAGTTTTTCTTTCCTGTCAGATTCCTCCTACACCACTCTTTGATCTTACCTACAGCAAGCTATCCATCTCAATCGAATGGAACTATGCAAAGTATTCGTAAAGTGATACAACTATTTCCCACTTTGTTCCATCTTGGAGAGCACTGGACCTGTGTGAAATCCTCATCAGTCACAGTGATAGCAAACATAGTAACTTGTTATTTGTACTGGAGTTGAGAAATGAAAGATAGATATAATTGAGAGGTTTATGGCTGGCTGCGTCAATCTGAAATGGTACCTGCTAGTACCCAGTGATGATTTTCCCAGCGATGTGGGTGCCCATAAAGTATCATCAGTGAGCTGCATGCACTTTCAAAATGTCCTGTACTTTTTTTTTTTAATCTTTCATAGCTGGTGTGTGCAATAGAGGCCAAGCACCTTGTTCTGTTTCTGGCTGTTTTTATGCATTCTTGATGCTACCTTTGCCTGGTGTCTTGTGATAAGTCAAGCTGAGTCTAATGCATATGTAGAACAGCTGCTCTGTTCTTTGTTTTATTTTTCCCCTCTCCCAGGATTGAGAGAGACTCATCCAGGTGTTTGTGGTTAGGTGCAAACTGTTGATTGTAGAGCACTTGTGCTTTCCTTATGTCATACAATTCCCTGAAGTCCATTAATGTGGCTGACTGCATCATCTGCCCTCTTTGTAATGTTTGCTGGCATTAATGTATGTTGGTCTGAAAACTAGTTAAATGAGGTAGTATCCTTTTCTAGAAGGAAACACATGCCAGCTTAAATTTTGATTGTTTAAAGGCTACAGCTATTTTAAGATGATTTATGTCCACACAGATTATGCAAAACTAAGGAAAAAGGGGTATTTTAAAAGCTTTTGGTGGCAGTGAAGGTGGTTCCTGACCACCTGGTCATTGTCATGTGCTCGTCGTTAATGTTTATAGACAGTTGTGTGTGCAGTCATATAGGAAAGAATGAGATAACTGCAAATGATGGAAATGAAGTTCTACAGTTTCCTTTTATTCCCCTCAATAAATTTGTTCTTGCTTCTTTAAAAAAAAATGAAATGATCTTTGGCTGACAGGTGTACTGTGGATAATGTTTAGCTGTGGTTTGCAATGTTCAATACCAGTAATTTACAAGTTCAAGGTATGAGTCCAATGAGCATCGGCATTGCAGTGTATGATGCAATTAAAAACGTGACAATAGGGACAGAGTGATGACTCCTGAGATGACACATACAGAAATCAAAGCACTTTGTTAGAAAGCAGGACTTGTTGGTGTCAACTGGTAGTTAGTATTTACTTTCTTAAAGGCCTAAGGTTACACCAATCTTATCTTTTTAAACTCAGCAAGCTCTCATTGTGATGGGCATGACTCATGTCTGGCTGAATGCTGTAGCTGCAATTTCTGTTCAGCTGGTGTTCAGGCAAAACGTGTGTTCAGATCTTCAGGCAGGTTTTTGCAGAGTGGTTTTGCCACACGTCTTTAAAATCTCTTCTCCCAACACTGGATTAAGACAGGTAAAGCAACAGTGGATGGTTAATATTTCAGTAACTAATGCACTTTTCCCTTTCATAAATAGGGAAGAGTTTTTTTCATTGAAGATTTGTGGTGACTTGGAGGAGGACACAAAAGTCATACTGTTCTTGACTCTTCTACTTCCATTGTGCTTTCTAGGGTTTGTACTATCAGCAGCTGCCACTTGTTAGGTTTGCTCCAAACACATGTATTACCTTATTTGTTCTTGAGCAGATCTGCTTTTTCCTTGCCCTTTGACAGCTCACCCACTAGTTTTTTATCTGTTTTGTTATACAACTGTGACACAGATATGTGTTGTGTGAGCCTGTATGCGCGCAGGTGGATACTTCACGGCTGTCTGGAGACAGGGACTGTGCACAGCCTGGAGAGCAGCATGAGCAACAAACAATAGCTGGATGGGACCCAGGAGCACAATTAGTTGGCTCTTCTAATGCCATTCTGGGAGAATTTAGCTATTCCTTCCCATGTCTGTGGCCTTTAAATGGGGATGCTGTTGGTGTTCTGCGAAGAGGTAAAAAATAAAAAAATAAATTGTAAGGTCCAAAGATAGATGTTTCTCGGGAAGTGATGATCTTGATTATGTTGTACATGGCAGCCAAAACAGGAACAAATGATCGAGTGTTTTCTAATGGCTTTGACAGGAGATGGCATCTGTTGAGGTCCGGGTGGATTTATTAGTGGATTAAGCCTGTCTCCCTAGAGCTTGCAGCTAGCACATGCTGCCTCATTCTGTGTTCCCTACTTGAATATATAAAAGTGCTGTGTGCAACTGGTATTTAATAATTGTTAACAGTTTTAAGGAAAAAAATTAGTTCTTACTTCCATGTTGATGATAGATACACTTGTATACATACACTTATACATGTATATTTTTATGTAGATAGAATGTATATAGTGAATAAAAAAAGATGATCGAGGATTGGATTCAGGTATTTTAAATAACTTACTTTAGTTTACTTCTCCTACAATGAGTTTGATACACTATATAATTAAACTATTTCATGAGAGAAAATTTTAACTACCAAATCCTGGCAATGTTTAGTTCCTAATCTCAAAGTTGCTACTACAGATCCAGATGCTTGGGAGCCGTATCCAGCTACAGACAAATATCAGGTGCAAGCAGAGTGGTTATTAATTAGCAGCTGTGCTTACGAATATTTGTAGATATTCAAATTTTTTTCCATAGTACAGCAACTAGACAGTTTAACTACATGGGATTAATGCAGACAGCAAAGCTCTTTTGGGGGGTGGCATGGTGTGTGTGTAGTTATGTTTAGACAATAATATGACCTACAAGCTGACCAGTGTGGAAATACCGCTATCATCTGTGACATGGAATCTTATACCACTTATGTACGTCAGACATAAAGGGAGCATCTACCTTTAACCAAAGTGATATCTCCTGTGCGTTTGCAGCAGAAAGAACCATGCTCTTGTCAAGTTCTGGAGGGATGTAATCTACTCTTAATAAAACACTTGAGTTTCTAGGTTGTTGTGGGTCTAGCAATCTTTATGTGAGTAAATAATGCTTACTGCCATAATACTTTGTTTCAAAGCAAAATAATCACAGCCAGATATTCTTAAATATTTTGTTCTCTGATTATCAGATTGTATGATTTGACAGTAAAATTGTGCATGTAGAACAGCTGATGTTCATCTGAGGTTTCTGTTTGCTTGAGGTAAATCTCTACCACTGCACACCCAAATATGTAGTGAGGACATTTGGAGAAATTAAGAGTTTCCAGAAAGCAGTGTTTCATCACAACTAATGTTCATCTCCTGCTGGTGACAATACTTTGGGATATCAAAATGAATGACAGAAATGAAAGCAAAACAGCTGTTGTTTCACAGAATCACAGAATCGTCTAGGTTGGAAGAGACCTCCAAGATCACCTAGTCCAACCTCAGCCCTAACACTAACAAGTCCTACACTAAACCATATCACTAAGGGCTACATCTAAACGTCTTTTAAAAACCTCCAGGGATGGCGACTCAACCACCTCCCTGGGCAGTCCATTCCAATGCCTAGCAACCCTTTCAGTAAAGAAGTTCTTCCTAACATCCAACCTAAACCTCCCCTGGCGCAACTTTTGCCCATTCCCCCTCGTCCTGTCACCAGGCACGTGGGAGAACAGACCAACCCCCACCTCTCTACAGCCTCCTTTAAGGTACCTACAGAGAGCTATGAGGTCTCCCCTGAGCCTTCTCTTCTTGAGGCTAAACCGATAGTTTGTTTGACTGATAGTGTTGAGCATAAATGTGAAATAAGTTAGAAATGGTATCTGTGTAAGACTTTATATATGTATTTTTGATTTGTACAGTTTTTTAATCCCTTTCCTCTGTTGACCTTGAAAGCACTGGTTGGTTATTAGTAAAATATACACCTATTTTCAGGGTTTAAGATGGAAACGGAAATCTTGCAATAATTTGGCTAAAAACTACTAGAGCATTCAAGCAGCTGTCAAAATTTTAGGAGAAACCATATTAAGCAAAACCAAGCTGTAGCTGTTTAAATGATAGCTATGCTGGCTGTATTTAGATACCTGGGTAGGTGGCACTTTGGCTGGCTTAATTCAATGGCTACAGATATGAATTATTAACAAAATACAATTTGGTGACAGCTTACACACTGTGGGCCAGAGACTCGTCTCAGTCCACATGTGCAGCTTGTATTATAGCCAAATTAGATCCATTTATAATTCATTCTCTCCCTCTCCCCTTTCTCTCTCTCTCTCACACGCACACACACTCTCACTCGCTATTCTCTATAATCGGTATTTGTGTCTTAGATGGACTAATACCAGGGCTTTATTAATTACATGTTTGGGAGAGCGTTGCCCAATATCACCTTATAGACTCCTTATGAACATAAGTGGCTGATTGAATACTCATGACAGAAATAGCAGCAGCAGTACTGTTACCTAAAACATAACTGTAGTTTGTTTAAATGGTGGGTTTTACCTTTGGAAGAAACATTCATCTTTTGATCTGGATGGCTAAGTGTTGTGAAGTTGGTCAGGGCAATGGATATGTGCCAGAATGTGCCCCATACCCTTCCTGGGTCCTAAAGGTCATTCATTTTTAAGGCAGAAGCAGTCTGTAGTATTGGTAAGTAATTTTTTTTTTCGTTTATTTTCCCTTGTAAGTTGTAATAGTTGAGTGGCTGTTGCTGTCTTTAAATCTGTCAAAAACTCTCTATGCTCTGAATTTTGCTTTGAAAATGCATGCGGCCTCAGTAAGTTGCATATTAGAGAATTATCTTTCTTGGTTTCTGTTGGCTGCAGAATATGCATCTTATCTAAATATTTACAGCAAGTTCTTTTTGTGAAGTTGAACAAAAGGGTGAAGTGGCACTAGTGCATTTAAATATTAGTTGTGTATATCTGATGAAACAGTCTCACTCTGTTACTGGCTATTACCTGAGTTTTAAAAACCTTCGACTGCTCTGTGTCAGGCAGAGTACCCAAGCAGACGGAAGCAACTCTAAAGCTTTCTCTTCTCTTCTCTTCTCTTCTCTTCTCTTCTCTTCTCTTCTCTTCTCTTCTCTTCTCTTCTCTTCTCTCTTCTCTTCTCTTCTCTTCTCTTCTCTTCTCTTCTCTTCTCTTCTCTTCTCTTCTCTTCTCTTCTCTTCTCTTCTCTTCTCTTCTCTTCTCTTCTCTTCTCTTCTCTTCTCTTCTCTTTCTCTTCTCTTCTCTTCTCTTCTCTCTTCTCTTCTCTTCTCTTCTCTCATTAATTTATTTTAACTTTTCAACCCATACATGCTTGGTATTGAGCTTAGTAACTATTAATATAAATGCTGGTTCATTTTCTCTTGCATGTTTGAAATTGTCCCTCTGAAATGCTACATACTGAGTGCTATAAACACATGGTAACTTATTTAGAAATGCATACAGTATTCGGTTGTTTGGAAACACCATCTGTACCTGCAGTGTTTCAGAAACATCTTCATCCTTTTTTTTTTTTTTCTTTCCAGATAATCTATAATGTTCTGTTAGTAAAATACTTTGTGGTGGAAAGTAATTCTGAACAGGATGGAAAGACTAGATTACCTGACAGGTATTTTTCTATCTAGTGTTTCTTGTAGCAATAAAGCATAAACATCCTTTTTCAGTTGTGCAACAATACTTTTTGATGCTACTGTTGTAATGCCTCTCTTTGAAATCTGGATGGGCTTCCGAGGGCACAAATGAACTGAGAAAATGAAGGTAGGGAAAAAGGAAAAGAAATTGAGATTAGCTATCAGTAGCTAAGCAGTCTAGGGAACTTTTTTTTCTCACTGCTGGTGTCTGTTTGTGAAACCAGCTAAGATGGCTTTAACCCCTACAAGCAGTGCAATTGGAGGTGGTTTCAAACTGAATGTGGATTCAGATGTTAACAGTGAAATTACAATCCTACAACTCGAGGTGATACCTACCATGCTTTCACTTCATTCCGTCATTAATACATAATACTCATGTCTGAATGAGTAACTGAGCCTTGTCTTTTTTTTTTTTCTTTTTTTTTTCTTGCTTATAAAAGTACTTGGAATATTCAGACCTAAACTTGGTTTCATCTTAGTCCTGATTGAATTATGCTCCAGGCTGTTTTGTTCAGAGTCTTTAAAATAGGCCTTAATCCCGCAAAGTGATGTGGAGAAGTTGGTGGCTGTGCTCATGCAGAGCTCTCCAAGGAACTCTAGAGTTGTATGTTGCACAGCCAGGTCCATATTTTGTGTATTTCTTAACCACTCTACGATCCATTTTTCTGATAGAATTTCTTGCATACTTCTGCTTCTGACCTCAGTATTTCAAATTATTCTGCATCCAATAGAGATTTGCCTATATAAGCATATATATATTGTGTGTATACATTTAAAACAAATGGCTTTTACTTCATGGTGAATTCTGAATATCAGGATTTACTACATCCTTAAAAAGATACTTAACAACAACAAATCATGGAATCCCATCCCTTTAGCTTAATTTAGAACTGTTTTACTCATTTGTGCTTTTACTGACTTTTTTCATATTGTCTGTGGCTGGAAGTAAAAGAATCCTATGTTTTCATTGTTTCCGGATCTTCCACTGAAGATCAGTGAAAGTGGAATCCATGAGTGGTGGGTTGATGTCAAATGTTTCAATTATTGTTCAAGGTGTGTAGTATTATTAGTGATTGTGTCTGGCTGTTGTTGGGGTTGAAGCTGAGCCATTTTGCTTAGCTTGGCCTCTGTTGTAATCTTGGCTTGGTGATTTTTAGCTTCATTTATTTCTTGTTTTTCCTCCTCTTACTCCAGAGAGGGTCTGAATTTATTGAGCTTTTTGCTCAGCATTTGACAACCTTGACTCAAGTTTTGAGATTGAAGGTCACAGTTTTTACTCAAGTCCTGACACTTGAGAGTCACTGTGGTCAGTTTTCTGGTGATTCTCCTGGATGACACAGGAGTTTTATTGCCCTGTCAGGAAGTCAGCAGGGGCTTTCACTGCGCTTTCAGTTTTATTATGGAAGTCTTGCTTGGAGGATGTTTCTGGCATGAGATTTTTTTTTTTTTTTTTTTTAAGAAGACTAAACTTGCTTTCTTAGGAAGGTGGTATTTGTGCCAATGAACCACATGCTGCCCCTCAGAGAAGGCCAGTACTGCCTTTCTCATCTGCCACGTTCCTTCTTCCACCCACCTTTGAGTCTTCTTCCTGGCAGCGGATTTTGCTTGGTTTGTAACAAGCTAGTCCTAACAAAGGTGTTGCCTGCAATTTTACCAGCAGTGACAGAAGTATTATAAGTTCTGATTTTAGTTTTACTAATTGTTTTGCTCTAAGCAGTTGCTTACTGAGATAATGTCTTGCTGGGTTTGACTGCTGTACTATCAGTTGCTGAGGTGTTATGTAATTAGCAATAACTAAGCTAAGTATATCAGGCTTATGCCAGGCTGGCAACTACTCTGTGAAATGAATTAAAATAAGCAGGGGAAAAGCACTCCAGAAAGGTGTAGAAAATCAAGACAGGAAGTGGTCCAAATGTCCCCCACAGTAAAGGTCTTGCATGTCTAAGAAGGCATCTTTGGAAGATACTTAGCCCTTTTAACAGCAGACTTGCTTAATTCTTCTCTTTCTCAGAGTTGCTGGATTTAGTCTCCTCTCTGCGGGCTGAAGTGCCCACAACCGAGTCAGCAGTCCCGTTGCTGTTCACTCTCCCAAGGCTAAGTGCTCTGGCTTTTGCTGCTGAGGTGGTTTGCCACTGCCCTTCTGAAAGAGGTTGCCTTTCCACAGCAGAGCTGGTGTAAGAGAACACAACCTCTCTGCTTCACAGTCCAGCACCTTAGAGGATATCCTCTTTTAGATCAAGCTAATTCATGTCAGAGTGTTTCAGGCAGGGATGTATGTGTTGGTCTGTGGTCTATGCTGTCAGGACAGAGGGTTGAAACAGTCAGATCCACCTTAGAGCACCCACAGCACATCAGATGGTGCCTGGAGGCTGTATGGTTGTAGAGAAACAGGACCACTGCTGCAGAAAGGCATCTGGGAGGCACTGGTAGTATGCTGTGCTGCTTCTGGTGCTTGCAAGGTCATCTAATTTTTTGGGTACCCAAAGAAAACGTGACTTTGCATTGCAGTCCAGTTCTAGTCCTTTCTGCAAATTATTCAAAGGATGCTTCCAGAAATGAGCACTGAAATGTGTGACTGACAAAATCCAGGCTCTATGGCAGCCTGTTGAGTTAGCAGTAATCTCAGTCCCCATCTAGTGTGCACTGTGTGGTCCCTTGGCTTCTCTTACCCAGCAGGATTTGAGATTCATGAGAATCTTGCATTTCTGGACCTTGTGAAAGTAGGATTCCTGCTGGTTTCAATACCTTGCTCATTCATAAGAAGTGGATCTGTCAGGGAGATTCGAAAGATGATGGGAAATGTGTACATGTGTCTGTGATTAAAACAGACTCCATGTTCTGGAATTCATCCAGCCAGCAGGCTAGGATCTGGTTAGTTTTGTAATTCTCCTCCTACAGCCCTGCCCTCCCCTTCCAACAGCAATCTGCTAACATGGTGCAATAGACTGAATCCTAAACTAGTACAACTCTAAACACAGCAGCTGAATGAAGGTAGGGTTGTGCAGCATTGTTTCTCCAAGGCTGGCACCTTTGACAATGCTTTCAAGGGAGAGTTTCACAAAGCAAGTTGGTTCTTCAAGGCAAAGGCTGCTTACCCATGGGCTGTGTGTGGTCTACCAGTGTAATTAATCTGGCCAGCTTCCCAGGATAACTTGGAATAGATCTGTAGGCAAAAGGGGTTCTTTAGCTGGGATAGCTTGCTCCTTGCTATTTCCTTTCTGCTGTCCCTCCCCCTTATGATGTTAGCGTATGTGAACTGTATATTTGTGAGTGGGGTGGGAAGGTCAAAGCATGTGGCCCTGCATTTAATTAGTGGTCTGTGATGGCTGGGCAAAACTGGACTGAGTTAGTCAGGAGATTTCTGTTTTTCTTGTGACTGCTTGTGAGCAATGTGTTTTAAACAGGATGTGAATGAAATCTTTACTGCTCTTCCAAAATCACTGGAATAAAATGTAAATGTAACTGGGGTAAAAGCATTTTGTCTGCTGACGAGGATGTTTATTGGGATGAGTGCTATTTATTGCATAGCTTGTGTGTTTTTTCTAACAGCTGCACAAATCTGCTCCTTAGATGTGTGCAAACACCTTCCAGGTGTGGGCAGAATCCAAGCCTGACCCAGCAGTGTCTTCCCACAGTATCTCTGTGGCTGCTTGTAGATTCCCTTAGGTGTGGCAGTTCTCAAACCAAAGAAGAGTTTTACTTTATTCCCTTATTTTTTTCTTAGACTCTAGGCAACAAATACCATTACCTTTCTGCCTGGGAAAGATGCTCGGTGCTCAGGAGCCAGAAAGGTGAGCTGGGACAGCAGCAGTATGGACGAAGCATTCCTGTTACAGTAGTAGGAGTCCTTGGAAATTCTCTTCTCTCTTTTCTAGCTAGTTCTTGATATCCTTAAATATTCAGAGCCATTTCTTCCAGTGTGCAGGTGACAGCACAGGCTATTTCCTTTGATACTGCTGAGACTTCACACTTCCTCACATATGTGCATGCTATTCCTGGAAGTTCTGGAAAATAAAGATCTTGAGTGTGACAGAACAAACTCCACCAAAGGAATTGCACCTACTGTATCAATAGAGAGAAAATTGTCCAGCTAAGGAACAGGTCATGCTTAATCAGAGATCTGGGCTTAAATTATTAATTCCTAACTGCTACGAAGTTCTGCAAACTCCCTCTCTCTTTCTAAAATGCCCAAGCAGAGGGTGCAGCCAATTTGTGTGCCCTGAAGACTGGGTCACAAATCTGTAATTCTGTCTTAATCCACTGGCTTTTTGTTGTTGTATTTTTCTCTTTTGTTATCCCCACACCTGGATGAAATGGTGCCTACTCTCACTTTCAGCCTGTGTCACCAGCTACCGGAGTGTTAGGGGACAGTTAGCAGTCAGCATCCACTCTGTTCTCTCTAGATGCTTACGGCTGTGATCCTAGAGCTCTCAAGCTCCTCTGTCAGATTCTGCATAGTACAGACCCCTTGCATGTGGATCCATACTGTGTCCTAAGAAAGCTGCCTTCCCTGTGTGCAGACAAGCTTCCCTCACTTCCTCTGGATGTCTTTTCACCAGCTTGCCTGTTGCTAGTCGTGAGCTGTTCAGCTCGTGCAAATCTAGTTAATCACTTAGAATTAAAGTGACTGTAATGTGAACGAGTTCCCTTCACAAATAAATTAATACCTCACTTTTGAGAGTGTTTGCAGGGAATCTGTTTAATGATTCTATTTCAAAAGCTAATTCAGGTTAATATTCTTTAGCATATGTCATGCCTCCCTTCCTGTCCTGTGTACTTGCTCAGTATTTTAATTCTTGCAGTAGGGGAAAAGCCTGAAATGATGAACCTTAGCCTGGGATAGCAAAAGGAAAAAAGGCTTAAGAGACTACTGAGAAAATGGTTTTGCTAACCCCGTATTCACCTCCTGCTATTGGATAAATTGCACGTCTCTGGACCCATCTGGCACTGCAGGGGAATAATATCCTTTATGACAAAGACGTTTTACTTAAGGTTTTATTCCAGTTTGATCCAGAAGGGGGAAATTGATTTAGCCTGTGATGTTAGAAAGCAAAATCAAGGACTGCTGAGACAGAGGGCAAGCTGCACTGTGACGCCTTCTGTGCATTCAAGCTAGAAACAGGATCCTTCCCCTATTGCAGTGATCTCCCCTTCACATCTGTTGCTCTCTTCTTACTCAGACACATGCGAAGTCACATGTGCTGTACTGACAGCAATGTAACTGTTCTCCTGTAATCAAAGAACTCCTCATATGAGCTCCTCTGATCCTGCTGTAAATGCCAGCTTACAGGGGACAAAGCACTGGACTTGTTTCATCCCAAGAAGAAGCCTTTAGAAGAAAAAGGTTTTTGGTGGGAGCATTTGGGAGCAGTGTCCTAAGGGGAAGTGTGTTTTCTTCCATTGAGGCCAGTCTGACTTGCTTTTGTAGTTGCCAGGAGCTTATAGAAAGCCGGTATTTCTGACCCAATAGACAGGGACCTTTGAGAAGGCCAAGTCTGATGGACTCTATGCCTCACATGGTGAAGTGGGAAACAGTACCTAGATTGTGCATGGTCTATGTCTGAAGCATGAAACAGTAATGGCTTCTTCCTAAAGCATCAGAGGCTGTAGTCAATCCCTAAGTAGAAGGTCACAAATTAAAGCCACTAAGTTTGGGGATTGCAATCAGTGGTTATTCCTCTGAGAAGCAACCTAGCACATTAGGCTGTTGATGAGTACAGCATAGCTCCTTGGCCAGCATGCTCTCTATTCCTCTGATCCAGTGGCTGGAAGCTCCCTGCAGGGCAATGATCGTGACTGCACCGAACTTCTGGACAAGGGGTCTTGTTTTATTTTCTTTTTGCTTCTTTGGGTTTATGTGGCTCACATGGCTTCTTCTGTCTAGGAACTAACAGCCATGCTTTTGTGATAGCAGTGTTTCAGCCCTATATTCTGAATAATAGGCCTGACAGAGCTAGTTCAAACCTTTGACAGAAACGTGTTTTCCTGGAGTAAGTTCTCCATGTGAACCTAGATGTCTTGTCAAATTAGGTTGATTAGGGACTTTTTCTTCTTTTTTTTTTTTTTTTTGAAGAAAACTAGAAAGAAATCTGGTGAAATCTCATTTCACCTTTTGGAGATTATAAGTTCTTTGTGGTGTGTGTTTTTTTTTATTTTTTTCTTAAGCAGCTTTTCATTTAAACTTTTATTTTTGTGTATGTTTCTCCTACAACATATAACTGAACTGAAAAAAAATATGTTTTAGATAATTTTATGGGAAACAGTTTTATAAATATCCATCCAGATTTGGCAGAAAGCTGAAGGTTTCAAAGCTCAGAACTTCTCATGAAACTAAACCTCTGTTCTTTACACAGCTTTCATGCTTGTCCCCGCAGTGACTTCCAGCTAGAACCTAGATCATTGCAGTATATTGCAGCGAAGAATAAATGGGAATATCAGCAAAGGGCTTCAGCCTAGTGTGAAGTGTCTTGTCTTCTCCCTGTGACCACCTGTGTTTTCACTTGTGTGATGCTAAAGTTTGGCAGTGCTGATTAGCTGATAACATTGTTGCTTGCTGATGACACTGCCAAAACTATTGACTGTCATGCCTGGGGTGTAACTGAAATATTTAGTGATTATTTTGAGGAATTGTATGAAATGAACTTTGAGAAATTCCTGCAATGCAGACTCATTCAAATCATCATCTGTCAGTGCAGTGCTATAAGAGAACCAAAGGAGAACTCATCTAACAGAAGAGAGGAAATTAACTTTCTGTACTACTCAGGTCTGTGAAATTTCATCTCTTAAACTTAGGTTTGGCTTGCAAAAGTTTTTTTCACATGGTATGCAGGCAGAACCTCTTCCATTACCACTATGGGAGCTGCACTGATGGATAACTGTTAAAACAATACTGGGATTTCCTTTTTGTTATATGAAGAAGAAACCAATATTTTTTCTTTTTTTTTTTTTTTCCCTTCATATGTTTTAGCTTCTCCCAGAACTTTGGGAGAGCAAAATGCATGCAAAATCAGATGGGATTCTTTATGCCTGCTGTCACAAATACTCCCATGAAAAATCAGAATGGGAAGGATGAAGATTGGTGCATTCATCATGAGAAGCTTGCTAGCAGCAAAATATAATGTGGAATCTTCTCCTTTCTGAGGATGATAGTTCACATACAATTGCAAATATATGCTCTCTGGGGGATTAAAAAAAGACTCTCGAAAGGCCAAGATACCCGTTATGAAGCTATCAGGCTGGAAAGCTGCCATTGACTAGATTAATATGAGCCTGGTCAATTTTTCAAAACATACATTATAAAAAGAACAATGCTTAGTGCTTTGTTTTCAAGGTGCTTTCAGTCATTCATGAAATCATCCTCATAGATACAAAAGATGTGCTTATGCAGAATTTGGAAAGCATTTAATTCAGGATTTATTTAGTTCTTACAGAAACCAGTAAAACTCTGGGTCTCAAACATTTTTAACTTTCTTCCTTCCTCCTTGCCCCCACTGTCATTGCTAGTTGAGACTTGTAAATGCAGTGGAGGTGCTCAGCTGATCCACTGCTGCAGAGCTGCTGGTAGAACGTGGTAATGCAGTGGGTTCTGGGGCTGATGGGACAGGAGAGAGGGTGCTGGCAGAAGATGGGTGGTACACATTTGTCCCAAGTGTTGCTTCTCATCCATCTTGGTCTGATCCCCCCGTCTCTGTGTGGCAGTGTCTGGAGTCACCTCCAAGGCTTGTGTGATCCAGAAGTACTCTGCTCTCACTCTTGCTTTAGACTTACCCACTCTTTTCATTTCCAGTTTTATTTTCACCTAGGACTAAGGAGCTGGGAGAGGTGGTGGAGCAGGCAGCCACTCAGTGCATGGAGTGGAAAAAGCTGTAGAGGGGCTTGAGGTGGTGCCTTCCCCTCTAGATCTGCGCTGCACTTTCTGCTGCCCTTTGCCTTCTCAGCTACTTCATCTCCTGACTTGGCTCCGCTGCCTCCTTCCAGATACAGCCTAGCTCTCTGCTTGTTTTTTTTTTGTTTTTTTTTTTTTTTTTTTTTCCAGCATAAAGATATTTGTGAGCAATGTTCTGTCCATAGCTGTGCGAGTATAGGAGGGTCCAGCAGGGAGCAGAGCTGTAGAAAGGGACTGCCCAAGCAGCATTTTCCAGCAGCCCAGAGGGGAATGAAAAAAAATGAACTGTCAGATGACATCTGGAACAAAGTACCCTTCGCTTTAACAATTGTCCTTATTATAGCATTATTGAGTTATAAGAAAAATAGCCAGGGTATTGGAATAAGGAGTTAAAAACCTAATAGTTGGGAAATGATGCTTTAGGTGACACTGAGTAAGGGCATTCAGAGCCTTAGCACAACTTGTAGACTGGCTGGTGAATTGCTTCATTCATTATATTTTTTTAAGTTTATAAAATGGTACAGGGATTACAGATTATCACAATACTTTCTTGCAGTTTTAGCTGTTTATATTACACACTGTACAGATGAATCAGGAGTGTTGCTTTGCCTAAGAAAGTTGGCAACATAATAAGTTTTCACGAAATTTCCTTACATGTTTAGAACAGCAATAAGCACGCAGTATTTCATCCTGTTTTAATGGTCTGGATGTGGCTGCCTGGAAATAAAACCCCCTGGGAAAATCCCACACTGCTAAATGTGTTTTCTTTCTATATCAGACCCTTCCTCTCTCCAGCCCTCTTCCACCCCAATTCTAAGATTTTTCTTTCATTGAATGGAAAGTAATTTTTGAGACATTCAGTATTGTCATTTTACTAATGTAAAATCGTGAATATAATCTTACGGTCTTGGTACAACTGAGAATCAAATCACTGGAACAAAATAACATAAACATTTCTTGCTTCAATACTTGTCAAGGGAGTTTAGTCATTAAATATTTTGCAGGAATAACTCAGTCTTTTGATAAAACAGCATTTCCCACAGAGAATGTGGTTCTGGCTCATTTTGGCTTTCCAAGACTAGTGCTAGCCAGCAGCAATTCTGTTGACTTTTCCTAAGATATGGGACAGAGTTTACAGCAAAAACTTCAGTGTGTTTGAATGTTTGTGTATTTCTAAGAATCATGGTTTATATAACTTCAGGGACCTTATCAGCAAAAAGGGACAGGGAACTGAAACAAATTTGTGTTGCTGAGTGGAGTGATATATAGAACGATGACAACAACAAAATTACACATTGATAGCATTGACAAGTATGCTGTTTTAAATTGTAGTAGTACTCAAAATTCATGTTTTTATGCATCATGGTGGTTGAAACCAGTTATTAATTTGGCACTCTGAGTGATAAGAAGAAAGAAAATTGATCTGTAATAGCAAAAATGAGTGGTCTTGGATCTTAGCTGGTGGTAGTAGTTTTATCCCTGGTGTAGGTTACAGATTCTGGTCCATTGATTCTGTACGCTTATTTTTATTGCTAGCATAACTTTAAGCCTTCTTTTTATTTTAATTTAAAGACTTAGAGTGATATTTTTACTATCTATAAATGAGTGTTTCTTTCAAATGTGCCCTGATGTAAAATGCTGAGAGGGTTAGCTTTGGCTTTTTTCTTTACCTACTGTATACTTTTTCTGACATGTTAGATTAACTTTCAGCCTCAGGCCAATCTGTCAAAGAAACAGGGAATGTCTCCTGCTATGACAGATTTGCCAGAGGCTGAGGTTTGAAACAAGCTGGGTATTGCTTCTTACACAAAAGTAATTTCTCCCTACTGAAGAGAGCTATCACTGAATCAGCTGAACAGAAGCCACTGACTTGCATTACTAGGTTCTGATCAGAAAATCTGCAACAGGCATTTTTTTAATAAACTTATATGCCACAAAGGAGCTTTGGCAGTATAACTCGGGGAGAACTTTCAGCAATATAAGGTCAAAATAATTTCCTCAAGGATATCAGGAATCCAATATATATTTAAAACGTTTCCCTGGTTGACTTCAGTATTGTTATCATGTTGGATGAATATACTGCTACAAAGATATACCCATAGGTCAGACTTTAACATACAGGCAGGACCTATGCTATCATTCTGGAATCTGTTCCAAAAATAGCCACCCCTGCTCCCAAAACCTGACTCAATTTACGGTATGAGCTGAACGAAATTGTGCCCTCTGCACCCCAATTTTTCTGCCTTCGCTGTAGTGCTGAGCACTGAGATGCTGTGTATCCTGAACTTTCTGTTGCAGTGTGGCTTCTTCCAATGGGATATCAACAGCCGGCTCTCAAAGCAAATCCAGCTGTGTAGCAAAGCCTGGGATTTTTGCACAAATGGCTAAACAAGAAAATCCATCACAGGCATCCCCTAAGACACATTCTAGACAATTGCACAATAGTTACAGTGCTGCTGGGCACCTCGTGGGGTGAAATGAAGTCGCTGTTCGTTCAGTCAGGGCTCCTTCTGTGGAGGGCATTTTCCCTCTTCAGGACTGGCTGGCAGAACGTGTGCAATATTACAGGAAATCTTCTGAGAGAAATGAGAGGATTACACTGGGAGCCCTTGCTCCCTCTTTTGCCTTCCGTGATATGAGTGTTTAACTCTGTAGCAGTGCTTCATGCAAACTGGGAAAGTACATCAGCAGTTTGTTCTACCAGATTTTTGTACCCCATACGTGTGAGCCAGACTCTAGGATATTTTAAGAAGTACATTTTATTGGCCTTGATGGATGAATTAATAGGTATCCTCCTCAGGCGTGTGCCATGAAAAAGAACTTAGACACACATAATGGGCTCCTTCTGGCATTGGAATAGCTAAAGCTATGCCCATTTCAACAGGCTAATTTGAGTCGATGCAGTTGTATTAGTTTATGCCAACCGAGGATCTAGCCCAATTAAACTGGAATGATACACCATGCTAATTTTAACTCTTTCTCCAGAAATGCATCTTTGCTGTTTTACCTGCTGATCACAAAGTTCATAAGCTTCTGCTTGTAACTGAGCTTCCACTTTGTGAAGTGTAACCCCTATTTGTATTTTCTTAAAAACAAAAAAAAAAGGAAAAGAAAAAACACTTTGTAAATGTTGTGAAGAGTAAATAGATTATAAGTATTAATTTATATTTTCAGAGTTCCCAGCTGTTCCATTTCCCTTACAGCTGCACAAAATCACAACAGTGGTTCAGAGGGCTGTAGTAAGGTAGGAAGCGTATCTCGATGCTGTTTCTTTACAGCTGTCCTTGTTACCAGGTAGTGTCTCTGCATGTATTTTAAGAAGAAAGCACTGTCCATCTGTTGGACACGTGGTGGGCTTCTGAGGAACAAGAAAGTATGGAAGTATGCGTGTTTAAAAGTTCAAGGAACACCAATAACAAGTCCCACGTCTACCTGAAACTGAAGAAAATGGAAGTGTTGTGTGGCCTAGGGATGTTTGGCTCCCTGTTTGGGCCCTGGTAGTGTGCCTTAGTGTCATAGAAGAGGTACAGGAAAAGGTCTCTTGGCTTTTCTTTTCGAGAAGACCAAGTATAACCAAAGGAAATATGCAAAATATAACCAAATAGCAAAATAATAGAAATAGAAATAAGAAAGAGAAATAAGCAAAAATATGACCAAAGGAAATAAACAAGAATATGTATTCACTCTGAAAGCTGGTTTCTGCTTTGTGGTAGTGCTAGTGATCTAAAAATACAGTGAGTTGCAGGGGGGGAAAAACAACAGCAACAAAACCAAAAACAACAACAACAAACTAAAACCCAAAAAACAGAAAAGGAGAGATGTTTTCAACCTATACGAAACAACTGCTGGAAGATCATAGCAAGAGACTTTTCTTTGACAGAATCCTGTAGGGCTGCTTTGTTTTGGAAGTGTGCAGGGTGATGATGGTGACAACTGTATTGGAAAATGTTTGCAAAAACAGATAGGAAATGTGTGGCAGCTTGTTTTAAGTGTATGTCAACAGACTGGGGGGGGGACTTCACACTGGAATGGTTTTGAAGGCAGGTGACTGAGCACAGAAGGCCCCCCAAAAAGCATAAAGTTAAGGAATTTGTCCTCTGCATTTTTCAACTATTTTACAATTTCTGAGAAAAAAAGATTGAATTTTAAAGCGTAATCAGGACTACTTTATTTTAGTCTCAAACAAGAAGAAAAATCTATAAGCACATAAACTGTGGGGATCTGCTCCAGAGTCTCTCAGGAAGGATTCTGGGTTTGACAGAACTAGATTTTTCTCCAAAGTATCACTAATATTTTACACTTGGCATTTGTCCAATTCTGTTTTGGTATAAATTATTTAAGAGCAGGCAAAAAGTGATCAATCTTCACGGATAATGAGGTTATTATTGCTAATGAGAAAAGCTTTTCAAGCTACAAATGGTGAACTCTGATCCAGCAAAAAGTTTCTTTAGGGTAAGACCCAAAGAAGAAAATGAATCCTTTCTGGGTTGCCATTTTACTTTGGAGTTCTGGTGCCTTATCAGTCAGTTGCACCCTTGCCATACGATCTATTTGGAAAAGAGGGAGTTTTAGGCTTAGTTCATTGATTGGATTGATGGAGGGATAAGCAAACCTCCCTCCCCCCCTCACTTCATTCTTGCGGCAATGCCTAATGCTGTTTTGTGGACCTCAGTCCAGGTCCTACAAGTTCTGGATTTATTTGCTTTGTGGACATGGGGTGGCTAGCTACAGATGCTGTTTGTTTTTTTTTTTGTTGGAGGTCACGTAAATCAGTGTTAAAATGAATCTTAATCCTATGTGCTCGAGATGCAGTGGAATATCTATGGAAGAGGAAAAGAGATGTAAAGGAAACACATATCATTTGAATTTGTTTTCTAAAAATAGGTTGTAAATCATATTTAACATCTCATGAAGTAGACTAGTAGAGGATTGCAGCATGATTCAAGTAGGATCAGGAGATCTGAGGCTCACAAGTCTTTCTGGCAGCTCCCTTGAGCTTAAAAAGTTGAGCCAAACAGGCAGAAGTTGACTGAGAAAAAGGAGAGAGTTGGCTGTTCTGATAGGGACTGCAGAGAGCAGGCAAGGCTGAGTTGCATGGGTGCTGCAAAGACTCTTAAGATGGGAGAATAAATCTTTTTTTACAGACTGAACATCAAAGGAGGGGACTATATTGGGGAAAAATGCATTTTGAAAATAAAGTAAGGCAAAAAAAAAAACAACAAAACTTTTACCTCTCTTTCAAAAAATATAAAAAAAAGGAAGAAAAAAAATACGAACACAGAAGAATGGAGAAAAATTTAGCTTTGGTTATTTTTGCTCCCTTTCCTTAAACTGTAATACAGAAGAGAGACCTCCTTGCCTGCCTAGGAGGGACTCAGAAAGTACAAACCAGCCAGAGTCATGGTCTGGACCTCTGAACAGAGAAGTACAAAGGAAAGGTGTGCACTGTGCAATTCTTCAAGCTTCATGTTGAAAGTGGAGAAAAGCGGAAACGTTTGTGTGGCCCTTTCACAAAGATGCATGGAGAATAGTAATTTGCTGTGGAACAAATTGGCTGAAAATGGCAGGGTAGGGGGAAGGCTGAGCCCTGGCTGCTAACGCAGAAGCGGAAGGAAGTGCATCTGCAGAGCCAGGTCTCAACTTGAAGTTCACAGGTCCTCAACACAAAGCAGATCTTGCTGCCTGCTGAGCTGTCTGCACCATCCTGGTCTCCAGGGTCCAGGTGTGTAGAACAGATAACTAAAAGGGCTGTTGTAGCTTTTAGGCTTATCAAAAGAGAGGAAAACCCATTTCTGTCTATATATGAGAGCTGGTGAAAGACTTCCTGTTTGTATATGCTGGTATGCTGGTGCCTTAATGCAGCTAAAATTTGAGTCTGCTGCCCGTCTGTATGTGCCTGTGGTTGGAGCTGAGCAGCACAAGCTACTTTACTAACAACCAGGAAACTGCACCATATGTCATAGGCTCTTACTATTAAAAAAATCAGGCAGAGAGCTGGGAGGAGTAATAAGAACAAAGCTACCTGAATTAAATGTGCAGATTAAATATTTCTTGCAAAATGTGTACTGCAAAAATGCCTCCAGCCTTGCAAACTTGAGAGCTCTCATAACTACCTCCTTGTTTGTATTGCCCCAGTTCTGTACCGTTTTAACCACTGCATGCAGTAGATCTTTGGTAGTTACCTTTATGGTTATACCACAGTCGGAACAGGAGACAGCTAGCTATTGATACTGTGAACATACCCTGTTCATCCTGCTGCAGATAATTTGCAAAATGGCCTCAATCTTTTTGTAGGTTCGGTCATGACAAGAATTAATCAACAAGTAGGTTTTGCTGACATGCTTTATACTAAATTCTTTGTGTTGACTTCTGCATTACAAATAAGAAACTGCTGGTGGCAGATACTGACCTGTTTGTTGAATGGGGCACCTGACATTTGCTTGTGAATTGGAAGGCTCCTTATACATTCACGGACATTTGGTATGGCTGCACCACCTATGCGCAGATTCCAGCACACAGCAGCAGTGCCATCACGATTTTCTTCTGAATCTCCTTGGGACTGCAGCCCTGGTTCTTCAGACTAAGTGGGAATGGATGTGAAAGCCAATAAACAGATGTTGATGGTAGGGGCTTTTGCACTTGTTCTGCCCACCTCTGCCACTCCATAGTTACCAACAATAGAAGACTTAAATTACTTTTGAAAAACAAATGAACAGAGTAAATGATATGCTGTCATATCCTTGGCTGGGCTTTTTAATAGTGTTTGTTTGCTTATCTTGCTGATTTGCAAGGTCTGGTAATTTGCGATTGGCCTCCCAGTCGTTAGTGTGGATTGGCGCGGCTGTATTATATCAGAGGGACAAGCTAGTCAGTGAGAAAAAGAGAAGCATCCCATGTTAGGGAAGCTATAGGAAAATGGCTTGAATGTTGTTTTTTTGTTTGTTTGTTTTTTCTTTTTGCACTGCTTAGTGTTGTAATTATCTCAAAACTTTATTTCATATTGGTTTAGTTCTTAGTTAATTTCCTTGCATGTAAATAACTGTCCAAAAAAGAAGAGCCTCTCCTAGTCTTCAGTGAAGGTGATCTCTTGTTATTTTTTGTTTGAATACCCCCACTGTGGGCCTTTTATCACTTTTATGATAGGTGATGTATTTCTTATATAATGTAGCATCTGCACAGTGTTTGCTGAAAATTAAGCTGGTTTAGAGCACTATATTTCAAATCTGTCATAGCGGTTTCAGTGGCCATGTTCTTCCATTTTAACCAAATTATTGAGATTTATTTATTTTGAGAAAGGACATGCTATTTCATGCCAAAGTCCTTAAAACATCCCGATTACACTCAGTAATTTTATTCTCTTACCAAACTTGTCTGGTTTTTTAAAATAAGAATGGATATCACTTCCTGTGGCCCATCATCAAGCCGTTCCTACCTGACACTTGGCATGAAAGGATGATCTTTTGGTCACAGCATAGTGCTGCAAGCTCTCAGGGAAACTTGTTTTCCAGCCCTTCCTTGTTTTCCTTGGAGATCCTAGAAAGGTCATTTATCTCACCTTACCCTGTTGTCAGAACCTTAGAAGGAAAGTGTTAATGATTGCTTAATGTCTTGCTTTTTCTCTGTGAAAATTAAATTGTTTATTTTAGAAAGATGTGTACAACTTCAATCCATGAAGGCA
Source organism: Anser cygnoides (assembly GCF_040182565.1). Classification (NCBI taxonomy): domain Eukaryota; kingdom Metazoa; phylum Chordata; class Aves; order Anseriformes; family Anatidae; genus Anser; species Anser cygnoides. The sequence continues at coordinate 21,477,074 of NC_089883.1, read as the reverse complement.
CACTGAATTAGCTGTTTTCTTACATGCTTAGTATGTCCAGTCCTCTGCTGCTAGGAGTCAAGAGAATACTTGCTCTTTTTTTTCCTCTTTTAAGAACAAGAGTTATTTATTGGGTAAAATTGGATGGATTCTCTTTATTTTGTGAGAAAAGGGAAAGAAATGGAATAATGCATCCAAGGAACAGAATCAATAAAACTAGGTGTAGTCCTTGTTTTGAAGGTATTGATGCCAATAAGGCTGTATTTGTTAGTGCATTTTTTTTGCTATTCAGAACCCTCTAATTTTTCTCCCTCTGTGAACGAGGTGGGTAGTTTCACTGCTGCCATATGGCTTAGCCTCTTCTTTTCTTAGCTTTATTATAAAGCTTGCAGTATTGCAGAGTCTAAATGATGCACGCTTACTAATGGACTGGTTTTACCATCATGAAGACAGAAAACAGGACCACGTGACTGGTTAAAGGCCTTATTTATTTAGTTCACTTACTATCTCTGTGTAGTTTAGGTATGCCAATTAATGCTGACTTTAAATTCAGAAAAGCAGGTTGTGATTGACACTGCCATCCCTGGACTGTCTGTGGGTACAAACTAGGGAGCCAAGGACTGGAGGTTCTAGGTGGAAGGTTGCTTTAACAGCTCAAAAAAACCCGTTTCTCTGGAGACACTTGAGTGAGAGGCCTCCAGTGCATAGTCTGAGCAGTTCCTTGACCTTGGCCACATGATCTGTTGGTTGAGCAGTGGCTTGAACCTGAGAACGTGGTTGTTCTGATGTTCACAGACATCTTGTCTGGTAAGAACCCTTCATCTCTACCTTCTTGTTGTAATATCAGATGGGAGAGTGGAGTGGCCTGGTTATGTTGTCCTAGCAAGGTGCAGGGTGTTTCCTACTGTAGTAACATGCGTGAATCATGTTTTGGTTCTGTGCATCATTATGGAAACTTTGTTCTGAGGTCTTTCTCTGGGTGTCCCTGTGACTGCAGATTGATCTATTAGGGTGGCGAAGAATAATCAGTTTTATTATGAAAAATTTCCGTGTGGCCCATGCTAGTCAGAGTAGACTTTTCACAGGAGCTTGACAGAAAAGACCGGCCTTTCCCTACGATTAAGGGGAAATTGGAGTGGATTACAGTGGATGTTAGAGAGTTTTTGATTCCTCACTGCAAAAGGCAATCAAGGCAGCCCAGGGCTCTGGGGAGCGGACATAGTCAGTCAGTACAGGTTTCTGAATTCAACGGTTTCATATGTGCCTTCAGGAAGAGGATGGGTGAAAATTCACCTTCCAAATGGTAGTTTGATGTGTAGAATGAGACATGCTGAATTGCTAGACTGCTCGTTATTTTTGCAGCCTGTCTTTGGGGAATCATATTTTTTTTTCTGCCCTTTTTTTGGGGGGGGAAGGTGGGGAAGGGGAAGGGAAGCATTGTCAGATTCAATCAGCCCTTAATGTAACTGAACTAGGCAAGTAAGTGGGTGAGCACGTGTGTATATAGGGGTGTGTGTGTATATGTATAAAATTATTATTCTACTCTTGTTTGTAAGCATTATACTGATTCCTGCTGTGCCACTTCAATTACCATGGTGTTTACCCAAGCACGTTTTCTCTTTTATTCTTCTTGTGTGACTTCTATAAACGTTTCTAGTCTGCATGTCTGTTTTTCTGTTGTCCAACTTGGCAATTTTTTGCTCTTTTTTTCAAAAAAAAAAAAAAAAAAAAAAAAAGGAAACCATTTTGCTAAAATGTGATCTTCTCCAGTCTGTAAATGTCCTGTCTGCTTTTCTACCACCCTGGTATCTTGCAGGTCAGAGACCTGTCTGATGTGCTTTGTAAGCAGCCTGTTTATAAACTGCTGCTGTTCAGTGGGCTCTGAGCGTAGCGCTGCTTCGACAGAACCATAGCTGGGCTTGGAGTCATTTTCTCTATTCAGACCAAAAATACTAACATCTGAAATGCTATTGTTCTGTATGACTGACATGAAAAGATCAGAGGAAAAATCATTATTGGTGGAACTGTGAAACTCCTGCTCGATGTATATGCTAACTTTTGGTTTCTTCTTAGTTTAATTCTGCTTTGCCAACAGTTGTAGGTGTGTTGTTTGGCTAAAGCCTGAGTTTGGTGGTGTGGGGTGAGTAAGGAAATATGTGCTTCTTTGTTCTGTGTCTTGAGAAGAAATCTTCAATTCTGCAGAGTTCTTCAGGGAACATCTGTGCAAGTACAGCTACTTTTTATTTATATATTTGTAACGACTTAATTTAATTTGAAGGCAAACTGCAGTAGTGGCCTTGGTAGGGAAATAGTCTCTCATTTTTCAAATACATGCATATATATATATATTATAAAAACTGTACACTCTATGTCACCTGTAGTCACTGAATATAGTGCGCTTCTCAAATCTGTCTGATAGTGGTCTCACTCCCAAAGGTGTTGCAAGTCCTAGTTAACATTTGCAGAGTAATTCCGGGTTCTGAATTCTGAGGTGGAAATGTAAATGCCTCCTGTCCAGGATATCTGGGATCCCTAAACCACTGGACTGTACTAGAAAGACGTGAGAAGACTTTGTTCAGAGCTTGTAAATCCAAGTAGGTACTAAACTCTGAAGGCTGAGGAAGCTGCTATGAAAGAACCAAGCTAAAACTTTGTTTCCCTTCCAAGGACAGTTTAACAGTGATGTTAGCATGTTTTAGACAATGGATAGCTTGATGTCTGCAGTCATAAATTTCTTAAAGTAGCCATAGTGTGCTGCATTTTTTCTTGATCTGCACTTAAATTTTCATTTACTTTTATATGTTGCTGGCTGAGGGCTGCTAGTTTTCTATCATGAGATATGGCTGCTGAAATAGATTTGTTTTTTTTTTTTTTTTTTTCCCCAGCTCTGAATAAATGTGCATTTTCAAAGCAGGTGTTTGGCTCAGAGTAAGAGAGGAGATGGTTCTGTAGGGAATACTCTTAGCAAAGCAATGTCGTAAATAGGTCTTGTGTCAGTATTTGGTGTAATGTCTTGATATGTGTCATCATGAATTATATATTATTTCAGATTTATCACTTCTTCCACTGATAAGGGACATTGCTTTTTTGAGTGAGTTTTCTTCTTGGCTTGAAAGATTTACTGATACATTGAAATTCCCTGTATTGGAGATTCAGATGAACTTTGGAAACTTGAGATAAGAACTATAAATCTGTTATAAACTAGGAAGCCATTTCTCAAAGTGTGTATTTATTGACAGAGTTTGTACTAGCTTATTCTTCTGCTTCTCATTTGTGTGCATCAGAAGAGCTTCTCTTTTCAACAGCATGAACAAACATTGAAAAACTTAATGTGGGATATACAATATATAGGTAATTTATCCTCATTAAAGCATCGCCAGGTATTGCCTCAGAGGGTTGAGTGGGGAATGGGTATCTTCCTGTAAAAGTCTCAAGTACTGCTCTCAGGTTTTGTTATTTTAAAATACTTTACATTTGGTGGTGTTTTTAAAAAACACCTCTAGACTTAAATCCTTATTTTGGAGCTCTAAAGTAGTGTTATTAACAATTGAAGTTCTTTATGCAAAGTTGGCTTCAGTTAGGTGTCTTGAAAATAAGATCGCTTAGTGGATGGTATAAGAAGGAGGCAGGGAAGCCACTGTTGAAGCTTCATCAAGAAAAAACCCCACAACTCTGCCTCTTCAATGAAGGGAGACATAGCATATCATTGATCTAACCTGCCAAGACAATGGCATGAGAGAATAGCTGGCACAGTTAGGCCGTGCAACTTGCCATTGCAACCCCAATGGGAAAATTGTGCCTGAGCAGATACACATATAAACAAGATTCTGAACTACAGACCTTAGGCAGACATGTGCAAAGGCTGTTACATAAGTTGTGTACAATGTTTTTTCTTTCCTAACATTAGTAGATTTATTTTAATCAATGTAAATCTACTGATAATAAAATATTTGAATTTGATTTTTGAATTCTTAAACTTTTCAAAAATCTTTAATGAAGATCAGGGAATAGAAATTAATGAGTGAAGGAGATCACATTTCTAGCATTTGTTTTTCTCCGTTGAACCCAATTAAGATGCATTTTTCCCCTCTGTTTTTCAACTCCATGTATTTTGTAAAATATTGACACAAATTCAGGTTGAAATTGTGTAACAGTTTCAGAGCAAGCAGCTTAGATACAGAATTCATTTTCTGTTCAGGTCTGCTTTCATCCCATTTTATGGTTCAACTGAGTTAAAGATAAGGCTCAGATGACTTCCCCTGGGGATCTATTAGATCCAACCGGAGACTTCGCAGAATCATTCTCCTGCCTTTTACCCAAAGGCAGATTAGTAGCTGGTTTACCCCCTTTTTGCTGATATAACCATGAAGTGAATAATACAGTTTCACTTCTAGCACTGCAAAAATGCTTTGTATTGTGGTGGCTTCATCTGTGGTGTTAGTTCTGGCCACTGAAATATGTGGCAGTGGTAGCATTTTAACTTTGTTCATGTTGCCACAGTGAAAGATCTTTTAGATGACATAAGCCTCAAGACACAATCCCAATATTAAAGCAGTAAGTCTCCCTCTTCGTGCCACTTCCTCTACTCCAAACACTCAATTATTTATCAGCTGGCATGGGCATTATGGACAAATCTATTGAAACTTAGAGTCACATTGTAAAATGCACATGGAGATTCCCCCATTGCAACTGTGAGATGATTCAGAAAAATCATCTTTGATCAAATTGTGCAGTGGAGAGGGATGAATAGAAACATGTTTGTCTGGCAAGCACCACTCAAATTTAATGGCTGCTAATATGAAGAAAGAGAAATTAGGAATACTTCTTATTTTATTATTTTTTGACCTACTCTGGGCCACATCCAGAGATTTAACTCCAGAGCTTGCTTCAGTTTCTGGATATTTATTTATGACACTTTTAAGGACGATCATTAACTGACTAAATATTGAAACAGTCTAAGTAAAGATAGCACTGCTTCCTGTGCTTTCTATTTACTAAAGACCTGGCTCTTCAGCAGCTGCAGATTTCTTGGCATCTGTGCAGACTGTCCAAGGAAAGCACCCAGTAGCTAAGCTGCTGCTGTTTTGGTTGGGTCTGCTTGAATCATAATAATTTTCAGAGCACATCTAATTCCTGCCTAGCCAAATCAGCATGAAGGCAGGGGAGCTTGGTTGAACTTTATTTTGGGGAGGCTTTGTTTTAAGCATGTTTTAATCCCTTGCACTTCGGAAGATGCCAAACTGTAAAGGGGAAACAGAATCTTTGCCAGTCATGATCAAGCATCCAGCTTGCTACTCAGCTGGATATGAATATTGAGCTTGTAGTGATGGGACATCACTGCATGGAAAAATGCCAAAGCCATCTTTCAGTATAAGAATAATACTTAGATGGTCCCATAGTATTAAATGGTACTAAATGATAGACAGAAAAAAGAAGTCTTGATATTTTAGTGTCTCTTACTCAACTTACGAAGGAAGAATGGTTAAGTACTTCAGAGCTTTATATCACATGCTGACTGGCTGCTGGGATCAAGAGGAATTGATTTTTGGCTACAGTAGGTGTCGTAAGAAGCAAACAAGCATGCTTTCTTTCTGCAATTGGATATAAATGATGAAAGCACCCAGTGATGTACAGCAATGAATCAGGTCAGCGATGAATTCTTATGTCTGTCAGAACATTTGGTGTGTGGAGAAATGGAAGCAAGACAAAACCTCTTTCTCTGGGGAAGTGGGGAGGAGCTGTTTTTTGTTGTTGTTGATTTGTTGTTGTTTGTTTTTTTTTCCTTTTGCAAGGGGGTGTTGGGGGCGGTGGGGTATTGTTTTGCTGCAGATCTAAACCTAGGTGAATTTACAGGGATGTCTTTGGAGATGGTCTTCTTTCAGGAATCCCAGCTCAGACTGAGAACAAATTGAAGCAGTTTTTATTCTTTTTTTTCTTAGATTTTTGTCCGTGATTCTGCCAGGATACTCATGCAGACACAGTGGTCAGTCTGCATAAAGCTGCTTGCAATATGGGGAACTGTATGTTTTCATTTTGTCTTCCATAATTGGAAATAAATCCTCTAGATTGAAAATAGAATGTATTGCTTGTTGCATTTGGGGGGAAAATGTGACCAATGTAATAGTGTTGTATTTTTACATTCTCTGAGATGAATTGATTCTCTTTCTTGCATTTCATTTGCAGAACTGCTTTCCAGCTCTGCTCAGCTAGACAAGAGGAGGAGAATGGGAACAAAGTAGGAATTTTCTCACCCAGATCTGTAAGCTGTTTTCAGCATTGCTGATATGCAAGCTGCTCTAGTTTTGTTCCAACACAATACAGGTGAGTTTAAATTAAGAAACTTATAATTGAATTTTTAAAGGTAGAATTTAATATGATGAAGTTTAGTATAACAATTTCTATTCATATAGCCTGATTCTTCTTTGACTTTGTGCCAGCATAACTGACAGGCTCACTCAACCTAGGGTTCATCCTTCAGTAATAAGTGTGAAGAGAACCAACAAAGCCTCTGATTTTCTCGTACTACAATGCATATATTCAGTTTGCTATTGTATTGATAGTACTGATGAATTTGTCTGGATCTTGATTAATGCAGTGAGATACAGAATATGTATAAGTACTTAAAACAACAACAAAAACACAAGCAAAAAAGAAGACCCAAAACTGCTGTACATCTCATGCCTTTGCCCAGCAAGGTGTAAATTGCATGAGTAGCCCCTGGCCTGAGTGAATCTTAGGTAGTCTTCTGTGTCTGATACAGATGGTGTGAATTACTACAGCCACTAGAAACAAGTCTTAGTGCTTTATTCAAGCTGATGCATGACATGATTTTAGTGATGTCATCCCTAGTGTGTTGCGTGTGGGTGGCAGTTTTCTCTTGGTGTCAGATATTTTTTACAAGCTTTAAAAGGCTGACGTGTAAACGTAACAGAGGAGTAGACTGAAGTGTGGGACAAGAAATGTATTTTATTCAATGTTACTTGAACTTTCGCAGTACTGAACTGAAACAGGGTGAGTATATTGAAAACTGTTGCCCAACTAGCATTTGTGTAAGCTGTCCCAGGAATGCACTCATGGGGAGCATCTACAGGATGCTCTAAGCATTTGCAGGATTCAGAATACAGCTGGCTGCTGCTTGCCCTGCTCAGCATGCAGGCAGACAAGCTATTCCACATGTCCATCTACCTGCAGGAGTGCTGTTAATGCTGTTGGTCTCTGGAGTGCTGGTGAATTTCAGGTAGATATCATTCTACATTAGTAGCCTCTTTGCCCCCATAAAAATTAGGGTTAGGGCTGTGTTTGTTTACTTAGAAGAGGATCTTGGAACATTAGTTGTGGATGTTGTAGCAGACCAAGATCCAGTGGCTGTTCTAGCTCAATCACAATTTACACAGATGGAGTAATTAGGCTGCATTAGTTTGAAACGGGTAATGTGGGAAGGAGGTGCCCTCTGCGTTTGTAGATTTCTTGTTTTATTTTCTTTCACTGTGATGGTGGTCACTAGAGCTATGTAAAATACCAATTAACCAAAAGGGAACCCACAGGAGTCAGGGAAGTTCAAAGCACAGCTACTTTCAAGAGGCCTCCCAATGTCTTAAGAGAGTAAAGTTTGGCAGTCATTCAGACAGTGTAGGTGTGCTACTAGTGTCCCCAGTCAAAAGTTGTGCTGGTTGGCATGCTGATGGAAATATTGAAAAAATGTAATGTGGTATTTGCACTCTGATTTTTATTATTATTATTATTTTTTCCTTAAGCAATCAAACAGTGCTCAGGAGAAAAGCGTCTAATAATGAGCTGTTTTTTCCCCTAAAACTTTCTTTAAAAAATATTCTTATTTTTATTTTCTGCTGGTATTGTTGGCCATAGGAATATAAATTTATGAACTATCTGGATGCAGGAGGTGAGACCTTCCCTCTTTCACTGATAGCTCTGTAAAACAGAGTCCTTCCAAATGTGTTCCCTGAGTACTGCGTGCCAAATCCCTGATGTCATGTGACCAATAATGGACTACTTTTCTCTTCCGCTGTGCCAAGCTTTTTTGTACCATTTCAAGCCTCTTCTAAAAACTTCTCTCAGCTTAGCCTTTCTTGAGCTCTTGTTGCAAAAACTATACTTATAAACCTGTCATGTAACTATGAATAAGCATCGTAAAGCTAAAAATTCAGACTTCCACAAATTGCAAGCCAAATTTTTTTGAGTTCTCTGGAAGTTGACCTGACGGTCTTGGATTGGGCTCATTTATTTATTTGCAAGGATAACTTCTGCTCCCATAATACAAAGATTAAATGTCATGTTGTGAGGAGTGAAAGAGGTCTTGTATTTCTAGGAGTGGATCCTTGGACCAAAATCTGAAAAAGCAAACTTTTTTTTTTTTAACCTGTCCAGAAGGTGCTGGTTTTTGTGTGTGTATTACTCTCTGAAAAACAGGAATAATGAAAGAGCGTTAATAAATAGGATGAAATTTCGCTGTCAGGAATGCCATGTAACTGGGTTTCTGGCTTCTCTTACTGTGTTATTTTTCACATCCAGTGGGGACCGGCAGCTGTGATTTAGTGCCTTCCTGGCATTTACACCTGTAGGTGGCAGCAGCTTCCTGTTCTATGGGCAGTTCGGGCTGGTTTCCAGTGTGATTAGGAAACTGAAAATTAGAAGCAAGACCTTCCCACCCCTTTTCTAAGGTTAACATTCTCCTTTGCTACTATGTAAATAGGCGGCAGTGCTTGTTCGACACATCTGTCGAACTAGCTTGCTCTTCCTCCGTTCGCTTTAAACATGGCTTCTCCCTTTGGTTCTGGGTCTGTTTTTCTCCTATTTTAATTAGTTCCATTCTGTTTTCAGACTTCCAAGGTCTAAGATCTGCTTGAAGATAGAATCAAGGACTTGGAGAAGGGCTCTGCAATGCTGTACCGGCAATGTTGTAAAAAAGAGCAGTCAATGGGAACTGGGAAACTATTAATCTTTTCTACTTCTGTTGAAGTACGTGTATCGTTGTTGAACCCTGAAAAGGTCCAAAGTAGCTGTAAACAAATCAAGTAATGTTTTGACTTAATGTAGTTTTGATTTCTTTGGGTTCTTCATTCTCTGAATTAAGGCTGTCAGAAAAAGAGACATTGTTATCAGCTTGAAATATAAATTTGTGTTGCAGTAACATATGAATATTAATAAGTAAGAGAAATTAAATAAAGTCTTAAATTTATTCTAGCAAGATAAGCCAACAGAGCAATAGTGAAACAGTGGGAGAAGTCAGAATAATAAGAGGAATGATTCTAGAAAATACTGAGAGAAGGGTACTTTTTAAAAACTATATTAGCTACTATTAAACTTTTTTAAAATTATTATTATATAGAATTGGATCTCTAGTTTGTGTTGAGAGAGTCCATAGAACTTGTACCATCTGAATATTCTCTTATAAGGATTCTCTTCTGACAGAGACACAGGGCAACAGCTGCTGTGCCTCATTGCTGGGTGTTCAAACCGGAGTCTGGAAGAGGACCAAGTGTAGGCAGTGGCCAGAGGCAGAGGGGATGGAGGGAAGCTCACATGACCGCCCACAATAAGCCCAATCAGCCGAGAAAGAGATGAAAGCAGGTGCCCAATGTGTCTCGTATTGGTTTTCTCTACCTAGGGATTCCCTTTTCATGGAGGATTCACAGCTACACAATTAGAGCAGCTTTCCAGTGCATGAAGCAGCTAGAGAGGTATTCAATCCACTGTTTCTCTCTACTGGTGGTATTAAAGTCAGTGTTCCAGAAGGACACTACCAATATTGCTTTGGATAATACTGTAGCTTTATCTGCCTGGCTGCTGTCCAGTAACCGCTGCTTATCTCAGCAATGATACCAGGCTGCGTCTTTAGATTTGCTCTTTGCATTGGAAAATGAGGCCCATGTGTGTTTTCTATACCTGTATCAGGGATTTTATCATACATACTAAATCTTCTCTCAAAAGGAATATGAACAGTACCTTTTTCTTGTGCAAAGCACCCGTAATGCTACTCTATAGTTTATAATCTGTTAGATGAAACTGAGAAATGCCTCAGTTTTGGATGTCTAACTCATCTTCCTTCATAATGTTGTAGAAGATCAAAATTCAAAATACGTTGTTTATGCTATCAGAAAAAGGCACTATGTTTATGACAGTGAAATAGGTTCAGCCTGAAAAATCCAAATACTATACTTTCCTAAGGTAGAAGTATTCCAAACACAGGCTTCTTAGTGCTATTTTAGAATTACATTTGCTTTATGAAGCTCATAGTCATTTTCTGTCTCCAAGGAGCAGAAACTGGATGTGGTGAAGGCACAGACAATTACTGTTGGTCACCAGGCATCACTTTCTAACTGCTGGCTGGCTAGTCAAATATAAATTTAGGACTTATCTATTACTTTCCTCTGGGTGTAGGGTTTTAGGAATCTTAAATATTTTACAGCAACTTTGCTTCACTTCAACACTGTGGACAGCCATTACAGTGGTGCTTAAGAATCAGCTCTTGGGATGTGTTGTTTTGCTGCTATGGTATGAGCATTTGGGAGTTTTCAGTGTTGTGTGTTCTGGGAGTCCTTTTGTATTTTGGTGGGATTTGGGGGTTAGGGCCCTCTGGAACCTAACTTCAGGGTTCTAGCTGCCAGTCTTCTCTTTATCTGAACACCAGAATATTTCCCATAGAGCCATCAGGATACATGATAGAAAAATTTGTATGGTGGATTTTACACTGTATAAGTTGTCTGCGGGTATAATGCTTAAAAATCTGTATTAGCTCTGGGATCAGGGAAATGAGGAAGGTGCTGAGGCAGTACGTGCTTTTATACATGTGCATGCATGCACATTCTCTATACCTGATTCATTTGATGGATACTGCTTCTAGGCTGCTTGATAGTAATGAGAGGATCATGCTTGAGAACTGGTGTGGCCAGAATTGGCTGTAGAATTTCAGGATACCTAAAGCTGCTTACAGTTCTGTGCAGACCTTCATAAAGTGCTGAGCTGCTTCCTTACAAAAGAAGCCTTGGCCGTTACTGTTTGGAAGAATTTGCTCTCGTCAGTTACTAACAAGTCTGGTGATAGATTGCCTACTGAGGTGTTTGTAGAAAGTGGTGATACTCCACATCTGCATAGTAACTGATGGCTTTTCATGATTGTTTTCTTTTTTTTTTTTCAAAATTGTTTTTCATTGCCACTTCAATGGCAACGCGTGTTTTTTTTTTTTTTTTTTTTTTTGTAACAGCTCTAGAATTTCATCAGCCAAAGGTAATGTATAAAGTCTAGGATGTTAAGGTACTTATAGAATTTTGAATGCTTTTCTGAAACAAATTGTGACTCTAGACCCAACCAAAGACAGTTTTTCTTTCTTTTCAGAGATCACATAGAAAGATGAAGTTAACCACATACCTTGTCTTCCTTTTTCATGTATTTGGTGTCTAGTTTGTAGTGCAGTTGTTTTCATACATCACTGAAACTGATTATGCTATTGTGCTTGTACAGTGATGCAGTCTCGATGTTTTTCAAAGAAATTATTTCTCTTTTGAATTCAAAGAAGTGCCTTGTCCAGGTCCCTGGCCATCAGGGTGGCATGCAGCAGCAAGGTAGCTTGGCTGAAGAATGGGAGTGCATCTACTTGTATTAGAGTGGGTAGAACCATCTGATATCTCATTGGACTAACTTCTAAAGTGGACCAAGTAAATACTGCTAGGAACCTTACTGGTACTCAACAAAATACTGATTATGCACAGGAGGTGTTTTTGTCCAATGCAACTCAATTTGTCCAGTGCATCTCAATCTGGTTTGTAACAGATTTGAAATTTGGCTTCAGGCACGGACTGTAGAATTCCTGGGAGTGTGGTGGAGGTAGGAGCTCCCTCACTATCCATGTAGTTAAAGCCTTTTATTCTAATGTCTTCAAACAATGCCCATTCCTGTACCTCTCGTACATGTAACTTTGATCAGAATTACCACAATTATCCTGCATGTGTAGATATCCTTGTTAAAAACAAGTGGGTGACTGCTGCTGTCTCCTCTGCTAATGGCATTGACTCTCATCTATATCAACTACCCTCTGTAGAAATTGAAATAATACCCCTGGCCAGTTTTAGTGTTGTGCCTACAAAGTAGGCTACATGTGGGGATGTGTTCTGCCACAAATAATTGACATCAAAGTTAACACAATACCGTATGCAGTTTTTGAGGGTTTGCTTTGCTCTGTTTGCAAGTCTCTCTCCCCCCCCCGCTTTTTTTTGTGTTCTTTCTGGTACATAGGTTGATCGTTGGTATCCTTTCCAGAAGAGGAAAGAAACTGAGAGGCACTTTTTCCTGTTTGGTAGTGAGGAGAGTGTAAAGGTGCCTGTCGGGATGAGACTTGGTCATGTTAGTACAGTTGTCAAAAGCTAACCTCTTTAGGCACCTTAATGACTCCCTAACAAAAATGGAGCTGGAGAGCCTTTTCTCCACCTTAGTCTTACAGTAATATTGCAATGATGCATCTGTTCATTGTGTATGTAAATGATGGCCTGATTCAGGCAGGATCAAACAAAGCTATGGATTAATTCTTAGTTTATCTTCAACAGAGAAAATCCTTCATTATTTTTCTGCTAGAACTGAAGAATCTGCAAGGCTTATCTTTACCATCACTATCTTGATTATTCAGAGCTCCCAGCACCCTCCTGGAACAGCAGTCTGTGTGCAAGCAGATGATAAGTCTTGAAGAATGAACATAGTTATTAGCTGTGGTTATTTGAACATCACAGTTCACGTCTAGTTCCTTTGTGTCATGCATGCTGAGTACAGAGCAGAAGATGCAACTGTTTGGTGATGAAAAGAATAAAGGTTTGGGGACAAGAATACTGAAAAGTTTCATGTACTCCTCCCCTTCCTGCCCTTTTCAGTCCCCTTCTGTAGCTTGTTGTAGCACAAGTACTATCAGCATCAGTGCTTTGTCGCAGGGATGTGAAGTAGGAATGACTAGACCAGGCTACTTGATGGAATCAGTCCTTTGCTGCTCTAAGGCGTTGTATTGTGGAATTCTGTCAGAGAAGTCACCAAGTGACCCATCTTGTCACCTTTGACTTTTCTGCTTCTCGTTTGACACCTAGAATTCACCTAGGCTTCCTTTGATAATTAGGTGTAGCAAAATTTGCGTGCACACAAACAGAAGACACAGTTGTGTTTTCCACAGGTTTTGTGTGGGAATGTCTAATTTGGTAAGGCCTGTTATCCACAAATTCAAGTTAAAGGGGAAAAAAGTGGCTCTTGCTGTGATTACAGAGATGTGAGGGTGTACCAGGCCCTCTGATGAAGCTGAGGCTACCCTTTTTTTGCTGTGCTTTGGTCTTGAAGTTCATACTACAAAAGTGGTGAAAATATTTGGAATAGAGGCATCTCGTGGAAAATCTCATATTACTTGCTTCCTTCCTAATTATGCTTAATTTCTTTGAACATGGTGTGATGCAATACTTTATTCAGTAATTTATTTATTGATCAACTGTCATGAGAATTAATTCTGGATTATGATTTCTTGTTAAAATCCACATGAACATGCAGTTCCTTTTGACTTACATACAGCACATGACACTATTTTCTCTGTCCAGCTACAGAACAAGTGAAAGTCCCTTTTGGTGCCTCTCTGCTTTGCTGCAGAGGACAGAATTGTGATCTCAAGGCCTGTTTCTTGTAAGCTGGTTTACCTTCCAGAAGATAAAATCTCAAAATGGTCTTGACTGAAGAGTTTTTCACCAGAAAATCCCAAATCCTAAATGAAAATCATGGAATCATGATGGTTCCATCAGTATTTGACAGGAAATCATGCTTTTTCAATAGGGAGATGTTTGGAATCTTTCACAATGTAGAGTGTAATTAACATAAAACCAATGTTAACTTATTTTGGGATAATTCCCAGGTCGTGACTCTTAGGCACTGGAAGTAGAATTGTGGCATGATCTTTTTAGATGACTGCTGAATGTGAAGTAGGGCCAAGCATGTCCTTAATTAGTTCTGCAGAGCCTGTTTTACTTTAGAAATGATTTTTTGGGTTGCATACATTTAGGTTTAAATGACTCCATGTTCACTTGGAAGTGAGGTCAAGATTGTATTGAACACTTGTTGTTTTATTTTCTGGCTTCTAAAGTTAATGAAGTTACTACAGCATCTCTTGGATTTAGGTCTTTAAGATTTCTGATAGAGATACACAAATATTTTTCATACAGTGCTTTCCCCAGGGTTCTTTGGCACCTATGGCATTAGTCACGAAGGCTGGGATTTTTTCAGTGAACTCAAAAAGCTACAAAATAATCCACCAAAATGGTGTGTGTGTGTGAGAGAGAGAAATCACAAAAACAAATGACACCAAAAAAAAAAAAACGCACAACAAATACAAACCAAACAACCAAGCCCCCCAATTTTCCAACACCACTGAGCTTTCACAGAGACCAGAAACTAGGAAGTGTTTCCGTAGCTTAAATAATGGATTATATTACAGCCTGTGATACGGACACAATGAACACTGTTATTTTTCTTTAGGAAATTGTTTTGATTTCAAGGAGTTGATGCCCTATCTAAATGATAGGATCGCACATTCAAAGCCGCATGAGAAAATAGTGAACAATGATGTGCGTCTTTGTTTTTGCATTCAGCTGACTTTTCTCTTGTGATTGAAATTGCAATAAAGTGAAATATTGTTGCTAAATTGCAGCTCAAAACAGTGTGTCACTTTGATTATTCAGTGGCCTGCTTTTTTAACAATGTGCTATGATGATAAAAATTTGTGGGATGTAAATATTTAAACAGCATTTAGCCAAACAAAAGCTGGGAAAGTTACAGTAATAGTTTCCACATCTTTCATTGCTATTCTTTTTGCATTGAAGGAACAGGTCACTTAATGGTATAACACAGTATCAGACACCCTCTTTCCTCAGTAATGAAATGGGGATAATACTGCAAAGGACTGTGTTGTGGTGATTCATCTTTATAAAGTTCTACAGAAATGGTAGGTGTTATTAGCATCCCATGTGATTACAGTGACAGGATGATATGGTTATTTGTCTGAATTGGTATTTATTAGTATTGAAAGTCTCTCAAAAAAAACCTGTTCCTTCTGGATTTCCGGACACCAGAGATTTAGAACAGCTTGGATAAACATCTGGACTGAACTGAATTCTATTGCTTTTAAAGGTTACCTTAAAAGACAGATGAAGGAATCCTGCATTGTGATAACCTTCTATCTGAAGGATCTCAAAGTACTACAGGAATCAATATGCAAACTATATATAGATTACGGCAGCTCTGTCAAGTTACAGTACTGTTTGGCAGAATGCAATGAAACAAAACAATGTGATAGAAATGAAAATGGAAAAACACAATGCTAAAATACTGGGAGAATGTAGTGAGAAAAGATGTGATCCTTGGGAGCTGGCAGGGAAATGGGAGGTGTAGCTTCTTTTCCCACACAATGTACCATGCGAATTGGGGTCTGGACTTCAAGGTTCAGAAATGTCTTTATGGCTTATGTGAAAAATTGCAACTGCGGGGACAAGCAATTTGCTGGGATGCAGGTTAAATAATGTTTTCTATAGAAGTTTCATAACTGCCTGTTTGTCAGCATAACATCACAAAACCTATGCATTTTAAACTGTTACATCATTGTAAGAGAGGTGCTGCTTACCATACTGTGCAGAGCACTTGCAGTAGCAGCGTCTTTGAAAGGTGCTCTCTTTTCTAGCCCTGCTCAGCTTGACTGAGTTGAGATTGCAATATAAAGCTGATATCGCTTGCATTTAAAATGTAAAAATAGATGCGTATATGTTTTACAACTATATTTCATCTTAAGAAAAAATAAAATCAAGCATGGTGAAATGTTGACAAGTTCTTCAGAAGTTGCCTCTTTTACTTTTGATCTTGTACAACTGCCTGGTTTTGAATCTTTCTGCTCTCTGTAACAGGGAATTGATGCAGCTGATTTGAACCAGCAAAAGCTGCTTCTCATCCTGCATTGTTGCTTTGATAAAGACACTGGTAAGAGCAATCTTAACCAGGCTACTGCTTTTAGTTTTCTCATCTTCCAGAAAAACAATGAATCTTGATAAATTATGCTTTCAGCTCTTCAACTACAAAAACCTATTAATGCTCAACAATATGTCAGAGGACTTGCTGTGAATCTAAACTATCCAAAATAAATGTCCAGGGTTTAGCATTTTAGAAACAGTAAAACTGCTCATAGAGATGGAAATGATAGTTCTGTGTTCGTCTGCATTACTTTTCTCTAATTATCATAGCCAGGCTGTCACCAGGCTGTTTGTATCTTAACCCTCTATCTGGTACACTAGGCACATGACTGGCTAGTGATTTACACTGTGCCATGCTAAAATTCCTGCAAGTGACAATTTAGAAATTGCAATTTAGAAGCTGATCAGTGAAAGCTGGTTGTGCTGAATCAGTCAAAATATTACACTGGTTCCCATTAATGGGTCTGCTGAAATTAATTATTCAAATATCCAATGATTCTCTTTCTGTCTTTGGAATGATCTGTTTTCAAGTGGTCCTAAATGAACACAAACGTGTTTTGCTCCCTCCCGCTTTTAAATATTTCAACAAGTTTTCCTGTCACTATGATAATAAAAGAAATTGATAATATATCTTTAGAGGAAGGGCATGGGCCCTTTGGGGCAGTATCTGTTCCTTTCAATCACTTCTAAGCATTTGCCAATAAATAAAGAAATGCTTCTTGAAGTCAGGAAGAGGATTAATCTACAATTACTCATCATTGTGGGAATGCCTATCATCTGGCATAGGATCTTGGCCCTTCTTAAGGCCATGGCCTGCTTTATAAAATTTGAAGTCCTGTGGATTTATCTGGAACTTGGTTCCTAAATGACTCCATGGATTCAAGGTTTTGTTAGTGTGCTAGAAAGGTGTCATCAGAGAAATGATTAATGAATTTATGATTAAAGAATGCTCAGTAGTCCAAGTATGCAAATGACAAGTGAATGCAAATGCAGGAAAGCCCACAGAACTCTAAAGACAGCTCTTAAGTCCTGTAGTGCACAAGGAAGTAAACACAAGATGATATTCCTATAGCTAATAACCCACATTTGCATTTCTGACCCTCATTTTTATATATGCCTCCTCCAGAGCAGAGGTAAGTGATGCTTTCTGATAGCATTCAACTCTGGTGAGACTGTGTGGGACTTGTCTGATGGCTTGAGAAAAAACTTCAGGTGTGAACTGAAGGGTTTCTTACTTCATCAGTGTCTGGGTCAAGCATGAGCCTCAAAGGAGGCTGACTACTTTGCTTTTTCAGGCAATAACAAGTAGAAATAGATTGATTTCATAA
Source organism: Anser cygnoides (assembly GCF_040182565.1). Classification (NCBI taxonomy): domain Eukaryota; kingdom Metazoa; phylum Chordata; class Aves; order Anseriformes; family Anatidae; genus Anser; species Anser cygnoides. The sequence continues at coordinate 21,459,781 of NC_089883.1, read as the reverse complement.
GACTTAATAAGAGAACTTTAAGCCTGCCAATGGTATGGCTGCTTCTCTGAAAGTTTGAAGACCACTGGGAACCTTTGATATGAGAACCATAACTGGTCATGAATCATTTCACACTAGATAAACAAAAACAATTTGCAGACTTGCAAGTCAGTGTGTCCTGTTGTTGCAACATAAACTTAAAACTCTGTTCTGTATGCCAATTTTTTTTTCTAGGGGTGCTATAAAAACAGCAAAGTTCAGAGAACAGTGACTGAAGGGTACAACACTGAACTAAAGTATTTGTATTCAACCGATACAAAAAGGAGATGAGCATGGCCTCATAATCCTGTCTTCATAGTAGTAAAGAAGTAAATGCACTCTTAAAAATATCCAACAATATGGAACATGTTTTGTAAAAACAAACAAAAATACTCACTTATATTAATACAGGCTGTTGTGATTGTATTCTTTTTTTTACCCCATATACTGCTTGAACTCAACATGTGTAATATTAATTTTTCTTCCAAAAAATCAGTGCTGTGAGGTGTTTTTTTCCATTCCTTACTTGCAGAAAATAAATTCTTTAAGATGTAGAGACTATCTGACAATTTTGTTGCAATTCTTTGAAAAGCATCAGTGGAGTTTTGAAATTTTGACTTTAAAAAATATGCTCAGTGTGTTTACTAGCTGGGACATGCTACAGACTAGACCTGCTCTGATCAGTTTTTGCATGAGTTACAGTATTAATGGGTGTGCTGCTTTTTTTTTTTGGTACCCAGATAAAAGTTTGCTGCCCTACTGTGTCCCTTCCTTGTTTGTTGTGTTTGGGTCTTCCCTATGTGCCCTGTCTAACTTCATTTAAATGTTCACAGGCCTCCTTCCAGATTCTGTTTGGATCAGGGTCCTATGGTGTATCATGTAATTTGGCCAAATGAAACCAGGACTCCTTAAAATCAGATGAGGGGAAGTGAATTTATTTGTAAGCCTATTCATACGAAAAATCCCAGTTGTTGGCCCATAGACGTTTTAATTAATTAAATCAATTGAAACTGTCAGTATGTTTAGTTGATCTTTAGAATTACATACCAAAGAGATTTTGAAGGAATACAGGCAATAAAATATACCTATTTTTTGTGAATGCAAATATCTCTTTCAAGCAACCATGAATACCTCTTGCTATGACCATCTTTAACTGTAGATTTTCTTAAGAAGTAGAGGGCCATTACTGAGCTGGAATGTGCCAGCCCATCACTTCAGTGTTTAGTTTGCAAGGTCCAGATGGTGGCAAGTTGTGAATGGATATTTCTGCAGCTGAAGTATCTGTCCCCTTGGCGGACTCGAGAGACACTAGTTCTGGCAGATTTAGAGTTGTTTCTGGCTATTTAGCACAGTTGTGCAGCTAATGGGCTGTTGGACAGTTTTGTCAAACTTGCTATTTTCTGGTAACTCATTTATAATTCTGTGAAAGGAGCACACAGTTAGCCATTTGTGAATAATTGGAAATCCTCTTGAGATCTCAAGAAAAACACTTTTATTGTTAAATAGGGTTGATTTGCCTGTTTGTTTAGATATCCCAGATAAAATCTCAATACTGACCTTTGAATGCTCCATATATTTCTCCAAATTGGATTTTGTGTGTGTGTGTGTCTGATGTGTTCTAAGAGGCCAAGGTCTTAATTACTGTTATTATGCCTAGTTTACCATACGATTATAGTTGATGTTAATTAAAATGGGGACTTTGCAAATGCAAAATTCAGAGCTGGAGATTTCATGTGCTGGCATGTATGATTTCACATGCATTCACAGGTATACAAACATGAAACCTTTGTCACCAGCTGCATTTTTGTCCTACTTTTCGTCAGTTCACTGATAATCTGCTCACTGATCTCCTGGACACCAAAACTCTTGACCAACCTCAAACCAAAGTAAAACTTAAATTATCTTCCAATTAGAAGTATATAAATCCTATGTGAGAAATGTTTTCCTGGCATCTATCAGGCTTGTAGATGAGAGCTATGTGCCATTGAAAAGAAGCATTATCTAGCTAACCAGCAGGGCAGTCCTAACTTTATTTTGCACTGCAGTACCCTGGTACAATCATGGCCATTCTGTATTGACTTTTTGACATTATTTTTGGACAGTTCTGCCATGAACTAGAAAGTTAAAACCTTCACCTTCCTCTAAGACTTGCATTATGATTGCCTAGCTTTACAAATAGAAATGCATACAAATAGAACTGAAAAGTTTTAAGATACGTGACCAACGCTGAATGCAAAATGATATAGTGTTAAAGATATTTATTATCTCTAGATGAGAATGATATAAATGACTTGCTTGTGTCTTCCTAAGTCTGTATAAATGGGTTCTGACACACAGGTAACATCGTATAATGAGATAGAATTGATACATACCTACGCAGAAGAATATGTGCTTGAGACAGATTTTCCCACTGGATGGGAAAACACAATTTATATTTTCAAACTGAATTGTTTTACAATTCTAGATGATCCTGGGATTGGTATTCTGTGTAGCAAAATGCCAGTGTGTTGTATTTTCCTCTCTCAATATCACTTAATCTGTATTAAAGCTCTGTGCTGTCACAACTTTCATAAATTATTACACAGCCAGCCAATAGAAATTACATAAATACTGCAAATATAATCATCTGTTCTTAGCAGAAACTCTTAAAGGACTTTTAAACTAGTTACAACAGAAAGTGGTAATCCTTCTATTAAAACTTTCTTACCATGTTACAAGTTTGCCGTTATGCAACATTTTTCACTTTGTCAGCTGAAAACTGTTTTTCTAAAAGTAATCTAGAGCTTGCTTTGCTGAGATGGAAATAAAGGGAAGTTTGTCTTGACTAAGTGCTCTGTTTTCCTGTGACTCTGAGCAAGTAGTAGTTAGAATGAAACATTGGAAACAACAGTAATTTACTAATCAGGAGAAAAATGGTTGTTACTGAAACATACCGCATGTTTACTGCAAAATTTATTTAAAGCACATTTTAAAATAACAGCTCAAGAAAAATAGGCTCATGGTGAGCTCCAAATTCTAAATGCAACATTTGCATATATATGATTAAGTGCCACCAAATGGACTTTACTCATTGAGGTCTCTTAAGGGTAGCGAAGAGAGCAAGCAATGTGTTGTCGAATTAAGCTGCTGGGGGAAGTCTGAGGAGCACTGAGCTCCTGATCAGGCTTTTCATGGTGCTTGTGGAAGACACTGAAAATAAACCTAGATTCTATGATACCTTCACTGAAGCCCTAGACCATCTTTTTACTGGACTTTTAATGACCACAGTACTAAAAAGTAATTAGCTTAAATTACCATTTGCACCCTCATAAAATAAAGACAAGAAGGAAAGAATTATCCCAGTGTTCGTGTTTTTCTTGGAACAAAGAGGATTAAAGACAGCCTTTAATCTAGAGGTACACTGACATATATGGTTTGCTATCCAGGAGCAAGCATCGCTGAAGAAATAAGATCAAGAAAAAGGAAGTACTTTGGTATGCATTTCCTCTGCAGAGCCTGTGAAGAAGGGAGTAGAGGCAGCTTGAAACAGCAGTGGGCAGAGCAGAGCCAAGCAAGGTGCCCTGCTGTGCATGCAGCTGTGCTGCAGCAGGGGCTTTGCGGGGGAGACAAGGACAGAGCTTGATTAATCCATGAAGTGAATTATCCACCCCTAGGTCAACAACAGTTGACAAAACTTGAGCACAAGAGTAACGGAAAGGGGAGATATCTTTAGTTTATATTGTCACATCTGAAATAAGTTATATACACCCCTGTACAGGGGAGTGAATTTCTCTCTGACAGACCTGGTGTTGGAGAAAAAAGAAATGAAAGTTGTTGCCAGCAGCGTTTCCAAAGGAAATGAATTTCAAAAGCTTGTGGAGCACACAGCAGAAGTTATCTTCAGTGGTCTTCTCCCATTTTGTGTTTGTGTACTTCCTGCTTTTATACCTGTATGCACTTCATGTGGCAATAAATAGACTGCAGCCAAGTTGATGCTAGTTATTGCAGATGGAAAAATCATTGCCTCTCAAGGTACTGTAACAAAAAACTTGGCAGTTCATAAGTAGTGTTCCTGCTGGGAGCAGGTGTCTTCAGTTTGACAAGATTGCACTTTATCCATGGGTGCTTGAAATGCACCATGGCTAGTAGCAGGTCAAACAGGTCTGAATTTTTAAAGAGAGTGTTGTAAGACTTCAGTAATGAGCTTGAGGTGGTGTACAATGACATGCAAGACTAATCACCTGTTTACTAACGTCATAATAATTCAGCTGTTTGTCTTGACTGGAGCCACGCTGAGTCTCGGCTCCTTCTGCCAAGCATAGTTTCCAGCCATCAAGCGATTGTATGTGAACTGTTTTGCTAGAAAGTGCCAAAAAAGAAAGGAGAGAAAAAAGAATGAAAAGGGAATTCATTTAACTGCTATAACCTAGATTTTAATTTAGTGACCACATAAGAGGTTTAGGAATTAGATGTGCTTCTATATGAGGCACGTCTCTGTGGGTGCAGTGTGTTTTCACTGAACAGCATAACCTGGACACCCAGCAGAAGAGTTAATTATCTGAGCACTAATGTTCTCAGACAAATATGTAATGCATCATAAGTATTAGCAATGAAGTGCTGGCTGGCAGTGTAAAATCTAATTATCTCTAGAAGTTTTATTGTTGAAATGTGATTACTACACTTTGCAAAGATCCAGGTTACAGACAGACACCCAAAAGCAGGGGGCCTGGGGTGCTGTGATGAATTTCTCACCGGGAATCACACACAAACTGCTTTCAGTTGCTGAAACAATGTATTTGTGACTGTGGGCTATAGGAGTTAGGGTTAGATCAGCAACTTCATGTGGTTCTCTGACCTGGTGAACTCAGTAGTTATCCCAGTATAAAACAACAAAAAGTCATTTTAAAAAGTCAAAAGAGCATAAAAGGCTGGCATTTTTGTCTTTTCTCAAAAAAGTCTTTGGCCACACTAGCTTGTATTTCACAAATCAGAACTTCCGTGTGATTTGCTTGATCTGGATATGCTGCCTTTGATTGTGTGAAGAGTATAATCTTCTATAATTCAGTATAAAATTAACCCCCAAAGTAAACTTCATGTATTTTAAATTGCTAGGATTTAGGCAGCAAATAGCTGCACAACTCTTTTCTATCTCCTTAGTTCCCTACTCTGCTGAAATTGGAGAATCCCTGTCTTCTGGCTTCAGTGGACAACAGATCAGTCCTTAATTTGACTATGACTGGGAATGCAGTGTTATGAGCACAAGAAGTAAAATGACGGATTGCAGTTAGGGCTAGCAATTGTACAAAAATTGGCAATTACAGGCAAGGAAAATGTTTCGTAAATAGAAGAAAAAAAAAAGGAGTTTGTATGCTTAATGGTATACTGAGGTATGTGTGTCCTGTGTGTCCAAGAGATGCATTCTAGAAATCCCTTTCTTACTTGAAAAATAATAATACCAAAAAAAAAAAAAGGTACTTGAGGCTCAACAATGGAAGAATTAGGGGACTCTGGAGTGTTTTCCATGAATTCTGTTTTTAGTCTTTCTTATTTGTAAAGACTTTGCCTTTTACCAGTCAGTCTCCTGAATTATTTAGCATGTATTTTATGCAAACAGCTTAAGAATATTGAATAAGGAAGCATTCCCCTCACCTTACCCAAACAAAAAAGATAATGTGTGTGACTTGGAAATAGATTTTATAACAGGTGTGGGTGACTAAAGTTGGTTTTAAGTTAAAAATGAAATAAAACTAAAAGCAAAAAACCACCCTTCTGATCCAGCTTGGTTGTGACCTGGCTCTAGAGTTGCCTCAATTCCGTTGATATTATGTTTTTTGTACTGACATTTCTGATCTGCTTGAAATTCACTGTAAACATCTAGAAAACCCCAAATCAGAGCAATCCACTATCCAGGATTTATCTGAACGTGATCAGGAGCAGATGGTGGAATTCCTCCATCTGTCTCCCCAAGCAGCCTACTTTGGCTGATGTTTGTAGCATGTGCAGTGCGCGGTGAGAGCGCTGGGCTCTCTGCTGAGCACGAGGTCTTTCAGAGGGTCCATGCTCTAAGGAAGTCAGTAAAGTCCTCAATCAGGTTGAGACAGATTTTTGTAGGTATCATCCGCAACATTAGCTGAACTAAGATGGTGATATCGGTGAGGTCAGTTTTGGCAGCTGTGAGCAGTAACCTCAACCCTGACCTGACTGGATCCAGAAAAGGATGCCTGTCTGTATGGTCTAATTTGTTAGGCAAAGTGACAGAGCATAATGGGATGGATACTATCTTGGTATCAGGATTAGGGAAACTTGAGTTGCGATTCCTATCTGGGGATTTTACGTAATGAGCGTTTGAATGTTCATGTTGGTTTTGTTTGTTTGCTTTAGGTGTGTCATGTTGAGATGCAATATGACCTGCTGCTATTGCCAGAGCATTCTGGACTGTGGATCATGAGCAGAGCATTCTGGACTGTGGATCATGAGCAGACAGAGCTATTTAACTTCAGTTTCACTCCTGAAGAAAGCTTTCCTGGATTTCAGGTGCCCTCCTGTCCTCTCCATTTCCTTTTGGTTAGTATACAGAAGTGCTCTCTGTATACTGTGGTGGTCCTTCTGAGGTCCTTGTTTCTCCTCATACAAAGTCTCAGGAGACATGCCTTCTGCCTAGTGCAGGAGCTAATTAGGTTAATGGTGTTGTCTAAAGGAACCACAGACTTGGATCAAAGCAAAATAATGAGTTTCTGCTAGACCCACAAACACTTGGGTCTGATGTCCAAAGAAAGTTGGAAAAGAAGAACAGTAAAGGTTTTTCTTCCTCTAATTTTTAAAATTTTCATGTAAAGTCTCTGCAGCCCTTTGCAGAATTCAAAACAAATTTATTGTTTTAGATTAAGTTTTCATTATTTCTATGCTGCTTAGACTGGCAATGACGTTTTCACATCCAACTAGCGTCTGAAAAGTGAGACTATTAAGAACAACTTTCAGGAAGTGATCACTGTTGCTATTGGAAATATCACAGGTATTGTCTCCCAACTTTAGAGAAATGTGCTTATGTGTCTTGAGTCTGCAGAATTTTCCTGGAAATGAACCAACAACAGAATTTCTCATGAGATTTCTCTTATATCCTGGCAAGCTTCTTTCCTGGAGTGTGTTTGCAGGCCCCACAGGAAGAAGCCGATGAGAACAGTAACAAAATCTCAGGGAAAATAGACATGTAAACTCTGAGATTAATTCTGCGGGAAGACGTGGGTTGAGTTTAGTTTATTAACCCAATTCAGTCATTCATACACTTACAATTCTATCTAGAAAAGGGCCAAGCATGAGTCAGTTACCTGAAACTGCAGAGGGTAGTCTGTCTCTGTTCAATGGATTTCAGTTCTGTTTCAGTCTACAGAATTGCTGCTTAGTTGATAAGCTTTTTTGCAAAATCTAAATGGTTTTCCTGCACCAGCTGTACTCTGCACCTCGGGATTTGCAAAAATATTTGAAATTTTCTGTGCTGCAAATCTGGTCAAAAATAGTTACTGATGTTTCTGACTTGAGTGGGAGACAGGAACTGAATGGTACACTAAAACACGATACGTAATTTTCATCAGTGAGAAGTAGAACTGTAAGCAGTAAGTCCTTCAGTTCTAGTGGATAGTTAATAAGAGGCCTGAGGAAGTAAGATGTATGGATTGCTAGAATAGATGACTAAATAAATATTCATGGCAGTCTAATGTGAAACACATGCATTCTTATTTATTCTGTGCTTACAGACATGCAAAGCACAAATTTCCTTCTGTTCTGAATGAAAATGTTTCAAAGTAAACAAAACAGTATAGGAAGTGGAGTGTAACATTTAGGAAAGACAAAACAGACAGGGAAATGAGATGGATAAAGGTGCTCTTAAGGAAGTTTAGTAGCCATTTTGAAAAAAATAGAATTGAGGAGACAGAAATAAAACACCAATGATGACATTTGTGCTGTTGTGCCCGTGGTAGATACCCCAAGCACAACAATACAGAGTTGAGATTCAGATGAGCCAAAAGGTAAATAGCTTTCAGCCCATTGGTAAGGAGGCGAGCACTGACTATGGGATCAGCCCAGCAGAGGCAATGGTATACTGATGACTAGGCAGAGAGAAAGAACCAGGGTTGAAACCACTGGCAGCTCACACAGAAGAGAATGGCATAAATCAGTGCCTGCCATGTGGGATAGTGGAGCGGTCACAGTAACAGTGCTCCATCCTGTTAATTGGAATTTATGGGGTGCTCAGCCACATGAGGAAAACACTGATAGACTTCAGAGTGAATGCAAGGGTACTGGGAATCCTGTGACCATGTACAGGGCAGGAGCAAAGGAAAGCTGGCATGGAGACCAAATGATGGATGTGGGTTAGGAGCATTTGGGAGCTGCAGAATGTCATGCTGAGAGGCAGCGATGTGACAGTAATCTTACCTGTGAAACCGACTACTGCAGAGCCACCAGCAAAGAAATAAGGGCTTACCTGAAATGATAGAATATTGGTAGGTGGATTCTTATAAGCAGAATGTAGAGTTAGGAGGGTGAAATACTCATAAAGGGGACCATATGGAGTGTGTTGTCATGAATCAGAAAAATTTGCAGTGCTTCTGCAACACGGTTCAGAGGTGAGATGTGTAGTGGATTGTACCGCAGGCATGGCTGTTCTAACAGTGAAACAAAAAACCTATCTAAAAAAATGTTCCGCTCTAAGGTATGTGCTGCAGTTAAGATCCATGTTTTCTCAGTGGTATGACAGGCAGTAATACTGTGTCTGCTTCACAGTTGATGAATACCAGGCTCACAGTTTGTGTGGAGAATTATCTCCTGAAACTTTCTCTTAGGTCATCTGCACCAAGGCTCAGGTATGACACAGAAGAAAAATACTAGTTCTTGACGCTGATCTGGAGCCAGTTCAAGTCACAATTGCATGTCTTTCCATTGCTATACCTCTGGGTTTGGATCAGACCCAATCATAGGAAAGCTGAGGGCATGAAACAAAACCAGCATGGTGACATGGATCCCGTTTTGCAGACAACTACAAGCTAAAGAAAGTTCAGTTCAAGAATAGATCTAGCGTGTGTACAAACAAGTCTGAATTCCTACTCAAGATAATTACTTTGGCAAATGTGTTTTGTTTGAGAGGAAAAGGCACTGGTTTAGCTGCATTTTAAGTGGGTCCAGATGAACCAATACTCAAGGCGTCTTTGATAGCTGAAGATGTTTGTAACTTGACCCTCAGTGATAATTATGAAAATTGTACTCATTTTTGTTCCAGTGCTTGAAGACTAAAAACAACTCCTTAACTTTTGGATGTTCAAAACGTAAAATAGGCTCAAATTAAGTGTAGCTTCATCAACATTTTGGGACTGGAATGAAGAGTTTCTGACTGATTTGCATAGTCCAGTGTTAAATAATGCATAAATACGCCTAATGTTTACAGGGTGGGTGCTTGCTGGGCTACAGTCACAAGACTGATCTAGATTTTGTGGGAGCTTGACCACCATCTCCCTTGTGTATTGAAGGAAGTGCTTTAAGGCAATAGAAAAATCACTTTTAGCTGCTCCAGTTTCTTTTTTCTGGACTTTTTTCCTAGTGTATATTAAAATTATATCAGATCTGAGAAATGGAAACAGTAGTGAGAGCACAATTTGAATGTTAATAGGATTTTAGTTTTCTCTGCACTTTTCTTGTGCAAGTGTTCTTTGCAAGGATTGCGAATGAGGGAAGTACAACCACGCCATTTGTTGTGAGTGTATCTAACGTAACAAAACAAAAGAAGGTAGTGTTACTTTAGGTGTGAACATGAACTATATTTACTAAATATTCTGAAGAGACAAGTTCAAACAGGAGGAAAAGGCGTAAGGACACCAGAGGCATTCTGATCAAGAAGATAGGCTTAAGCAGAGATCTCTCCTTGTACTCAGAGAACAGTGAGAAAGCAGTCTTGATTTTTCTTACCATCACAATGTGTCAAGGGCAGTGAGCACACTTTGTCTCTTGATTTTTACAGGCAGTGCTGACATGAGCAGAATATTATTAGGGAGGACTGGAATACTATTAGCATATATATATATATATATATATATATATTTTTTTTTCCCTCCAAATCCTGTGTGTGATTTCTGTTTGGGTATCCAGTGCAGAACACTACATGTTTATTAGTGCATCAGCTTATTGTAAGCCACAAGGTAATGGACAGATCCTGCTTCTCAGAGGCTTTGTACACTAGAGGCATAGACAATCCTTCACGAAAGAGGAAAGATGATGCAAAGCTGTCAGCTGTACGTAAAAATTACCCCCAAATTGCAGAGAGCAGATGGCTGTTAATGGCAAGTGTTTTTAACATAGCTTTATTGTCCCATATTGGGACATTAACTTGTCTCTTTGTTTTTTTAAAAAAGTCACTTTGTAAAAATGACACCTTGGCATGACTTGTATTTTTCCTGTTTGGTTTCCATGTCATGTTTTGCTCAGATATGCTTGCCCAATTTTCTACAGTTGATGTGCTCAGCAAGCCATTAGTGCATATTCTTTCAGTTTCATACATTCTCAGTGATCAGTAACAAAAAAACAACAGTTTTGAAGGACTGCAATGAGTAATTGCTGTGCTTTGTTGGACTGATTCTGACTGCAAAGTAAGAGTACATGCTGCATGTTTCCACATGCTGAGCTGATATTTACAGGACTAAATACACAGCACCAAACTTGCTCAGACAAGCAAATGTGATAACAGAAGAAATGGAGAGAAAAATACATATGGAACACCCTTAGCTTTTCTGTTTTGTTAACTGCAGGTTGAAAGCTAGCTTTTGGGTGATTAAACTTTTCATTTGGTTATTAAGTGATAGACATCTTGCTGAACTCAAGCATGCTGCTACAAGCACAGGAAGAGTGCTTATTTAAAGCAGACACAAAGGATTGCACAAAGAGACCCTTAAACAAAACACAAGTGTCAGCAAAACTAAACAAAGTAATCACACAGAATTTAAGACAGATAGAGGCAGGCAGTAAATTGATGACAGATCCTGAATAATCCTTTAGAAAAGTCACCCTGGTGAGCTGGGAAATCTGTTTATTTGTTACAGTTTCTTATCTTTTCTCAACAGGGAATCTAGGAAACCTCCATATTGCAGCCACTGTGTTTGCTAGGATGGACTTGAAAGTTGTTAGATGAAGTATGGGCAGCAGTGTCCCTGCAGCAGTTGTAGTGCTTTAGGTGTGTGCTCCCTGGAGATTTCAGACGAAAGAGATACAGCCCAGCAGAGGTGCTGGATTCAGTGCAGTGTTGGGTTTGGCTAGTTCAGTCTGCTTTGCTGTTTGATCTGCGCTGTCTGAACTACCTCATGCATTTCAGTGCTGTGTTACATGCTGCCCATTAGGAAGTGCTGCCAGGCCCACCACAAAGTGGGGTGATGGCTGAGACAGCACAGGTTGGAGCTTTGTGTTACCATGCTTATACTACAGAGGGTTTGCTCTGAGCTGTCATGAGCAGAAGAGCCTTGCAGGCATCTTGTGGGGTCAATGTGATAGTGGGAGCCAGAGGATCTTAGCCAGGGCTCTGCCCTTCCCTTACTGTGTAAGAAAATCATTCAACTTTTCTGTGACTCAATTTTCCTCCTAAGTGAAGGGGTGATGGTATTTGCTATGAGGCCCGTGGATAAGAAACACTATATAAATATCCAGTTCTATTTCTTTTGTTTGGGATTTTGGACCTGGGAAAAGTCACATAGCTGGTGATTACTCTGTAACCAGTTCTTCCCTGTCATGAATAAAATAGTAGTCAGCTTCTTGAAAATCATCCAGCTTCCCTCTTCCTGCCAGTCTCAGCTTCTATTCTTCTCTCCAGAGCTCTTGGCTCAGCCATTAATCACGCCAGGGTTTCACCAGTTGCAACATGCAGCTCCTCTTGAGTCGGAATGGGAGGAAGGCTCCAAGAAGGTGGCAAGGAGGGAGGGAGAGAGTAGTCACTGCAGAGGACAGAGAACTAATAACAAATACCATCCCACAATCTGAGTCTTTCTCCCTCCCCCTGACAAGTTAAGAAAATGAAGAAAATGGAGGAGAATGGTTGGAGGCAGTAGGTGAAGGATTGTGGGACTGAGAGATGGTTTGGCAGTTGCACCAAGAATTGGTGCGGAGTAGGAAAGAGGCATTTCTTTGTCAACAGTCTTTGAGGTACATTACCAGTAAAAAGCTGGAAAACAGTAAATTGATTAGAACTGTAAGACCACTGAGAAATTTACTGAACTGACGTCACAGTAGCCTCCTTTCCAGGAAAGCAGCTCATCTTGAGCTCATTCTGCCTGGATGGAAAAAACAAGCCTTTGAGATAATTAACAAGTTTCTACATTTTTATTTTTATTTCTTTTTTTTGGTCTTAACTTAAGGCCCATCTACTTTTGTGTTTCCATTGCCAAATTTCAGTTCCAGCGAGTAGCTGACATGGAAGGATAGCGTCTATGTTGTATCATATTGAGACTGAATAAAGCAAGATGAAGGCAATAATCAGTGCATTTCCTTGTTCTGCACTAGAAATAATTGTACAGCTGTCAAATTCTCACTCAGGAAAACAGATTCAGGACACTGCAGCAGTGAATATGTATTTGCCAGAGTAACAGCTGTCAAATTCTCAGAAAACAAACCCATACAGTGCAGGAATAGATCTCCGTTGCCTAGGATAACTCAATTTGTATGTGCACCTTTGTATTTTCTTCTACTTTGAAAACATCTGCTCCTATTTCATTGATCAGTAGAAGTTGATTTTTTTTTTTTTTGGGCGTATGGGCATGAAGTTGTTTTATGCAGCCTATATAACAACAGGAGAGAATCTATAGTGGCACCAATGACCCAAATAACATAACTTTAATGGAGTGTTCCTGGACTATTTTAATATTGGCATTTTTAGTTACATCTCCTTTTTTGCAATTCAGTCACTGACTTGTAATAGTGGAGTAGTTACTGTTGAAACAAGTGCTGAAAACTGATCAAAATAAAAGGGTGGAAACAGTTGCACATACAAATGCTTTGGTTCCAGAGCTTTAAATCAAATCAAATGGGGAATCAAATTTTCCAGTCACTAAATTCAGTGGAAAGATCTGTGTGACCTATGCTGCTATATAGATTTTGGAATCATTAGGAAACCTAATTCTTCTAACAAAGTATAATCTTTTCCTTTCATTATGCTGTACCATAGCTAGCAGGGTTTTTTACTGGCTCTACCTAAAATGATTAGTTTTATTTATTTATTTATTTTCCAGTAGCATTATAGCTGCATGTTTTGTTTTAGTCTTTGGAATATTGGTCAGTTTAAAAATTTGAAAAGTATGCTTTTGAATCAGTGGGATGTTTATTTATACTATGACTCCAATCCTTATGTACTTTATAAATACTGTTTCAATACAGCCCAGGATATGGCTTTTTTTTTTCTTTTTCCTTTTTTTTTTTCCTATAGTTAAAGATTTGAGGGATCCCCCTATTTGTATCCATAAAAGTATTCTTTTCACACCAAATTGGATTCTGTAGTTTTTAATGAGTAATCAACCTGGCATTTCATTGAGCTATTGCTTCCTAAGAAGATTTTGCAGTTTACAAAAATTTTACAAATTTTACCAGTATAAAATTAAAATAGTAAACTGTAATCCCTTTCTATGAAAGGATTTCTATAAAGAAGCTTGTGCATCCATCTTTTATTATGCATTTAATTTTTCTGTAGTCTAGCAGAAACAAAGAGTTCTTGGCCATAATCCCCAGAGCCAGGTGGTGTACAAGTTCAGGTGGGGATGCGACGAGAGGCAGCCATGAGGTACAGATGAGGGGTGGAGCGGGTGGAAGGACTCAAGAAAACTTGGTCAGGCTGTAAAATATGCAATTATGGTAGCTCATCTGTGGTTAAAATCATGAATCTTTCAATTTTATGGCAATAAGAACAGGAGGCAGTTGGTGCTTAAAAATATACATAACGCAATATCATTCTGCATAATGTATGTATACCGCTTACCTTTTAAATATATTTAAATTGGGGTTTGAAAAATAAAGTAGAAACAAATTCATTGCCACGTCAGAAAAGAAAAAAAACCATAAAGATGGTACCATTCTGCAGATGTTGATTGCCAATCGTATGATGAAATCCGAAACAGTTTTTGCTGCCTGTGGTAAAGCATGCTGTGCGTGCAGTTTAAAGGTTCTGGTTAGTATGGTGTCAGTTCTTTACAGGAACTAATATAGAGCTGATTACAAACTGTAAAACAAGGAACAGCGCTGGTAGGTGTATGCCAATCTAGAAGTTTCTGTCAGATGGCAGCAAGAATGTGGCTGTTCAGGTCCTGCTGGAGACTTCAGCTGGTCAGCCACAGAGTATCCGAAACTGTTGGGATCCCGTTCTGCCAGAGCCTATCAGGTACCTTAAAGGAGGCTGTAGCGAGGTGGGGGTTGGTCTATTCTCCCACGTGCCTGGTGACAGGACAAGGGGGAATGGGCTAAAGTTGCACCAGGGGAGGTTTAGGTTGGGTATTAGGAAGAACTTATTTACTGAAAGGGTTGTTAGGCATTGGAATGGGCTGCCCAGGGAAGTGGTTGAGTCACCATCCCTAGAGGTCTTGAAAAGACATTTAGATGTAGAGCTTAGTGATATGGTTTAGTGAAGTACTTGTTAGTGTTAGGTCAGAGGTTGGACTAGATGATCTTTGAGGTCTCTTCCAACCTAGATGATTCTGTGAAAAAGATTTCATCAAGGTAACTGTCAGGCAACTGTATCCAACTGCTAACATGTAATTTAAAAAGAATAGGAAGTTATGATTATGCATTAATATCTTCATTAGGTCATTTACTGAGCCCAGACTTGAAACTGTGGGTGTCAAAGGAATTCTTTCTTCATCTGGTTTCAGTGGATTTTAGCTCAGACTCTGTGGTATGTTTCAAGCCCTCTGCTTTTATTACGTCAGTCTGCTTGCCTATGAAGTAGCTGTCTGAAGGAGGTGTCTGAGGCTATAAAATACTAATTTCATTTTTTTTTGAGTTATGAAGATATTAGCATAAAAATGATGCTATTTTAGTTTAATTCAGAAGGAAGGTGAAAACAGAAACCAAATTTCAGGTAACGTGTGTGGGTAGGTTGCATTCCAAAAAAAAAATTAAAAAAAATCAGTAATTATGTACGTGGATTTGAGTTCATGGCAAACATTTGTTGTGTGAAATAGGGAAAGTAATATGGTTCTAAAAATGGGACAAGTTATTCTAAAATTCTAAAAGTTGAATAATAATAAAATTGCAAAGCCATTGTTCTTCTGTAACCTAAAAATTCTAAAAATACGGGCCAACTTAATTATTGCTGCAGTAGGTATTGCATGTTGGATCACCTGAGACGAAAGTGATACTAGTTAGTGCAATTCCCCTTCTCTCAAAGGAATAATTGCCAAACTCCTTTGTTGAGTTGTAACACCTGAGTATGCTTGATCCAGCTTAAGCATCTCCTTAGACAAATTAAAAGCTTTGCAGCTAGTTTGTGTAGCTTGGACTTGCTAGGGATGCTTTGCAATAATACTCTGTGATGTTACAAAAAGAATTAGATGTTTTTTGTCTGGAAAAATCAGGGCTTAGACAATATTACTTAGACCTTTTATGAGGTTTTCATTGGAACAAAAGGATAATGTCCTATCCCGCTCCTACTTAAACATTTTAGGGGGATGTTTTTCTACCTGCTGTTGTTTGAACACCTGGGCGGTTTACAGAAGCAAAGCAAAGTATAGCCAATGACAGTGCAGTGGTGATGGCAGGGAGAGCATCCATCCAGTGTTTAAAAAGCAATGCCTTTAAAAAGCCATGCAAAATACTTTTAAATATATAGGCAGTGTTATTTTCTTGCAACTACTTGTTACTTAAGGACAAAGTCAGTGTGGAAATATATTGCTGAGGTCGCTGCTCTGAACCAGAAAATGCCAGAGTTGCTACTGATAGGAACTTGTTGCTTACATGGCTGCACAAGCTGCTTGTCAGGAACAAAGCAGGAAAGGGCCTCTGCCTCCAAGAACTTGTAGTCAGGACAGACAAGAAAAACATTGGACCACTGCAGTGCTGCATATAGCATGCAAATGTGATCATGGAGAATTAAATGCAGCACCAGCCCAGCACCTCATTTACTGGGCAGTCGTGTCTGCAGAAGTGGAGAACAGAAGTCTGATTTTATTTTTATTTTTTTGGCATAACATTTCAAATTCTCTTTAAATATTTTTCATAAGAATTTTGGCAGAAGTGTAGAAGCTCTGCTGGTGATTAACCTGCCTGAGGGAGCTACAGACTGGAGCTAGCTGGGAGCTTTCTGACAAAATATTTTTCCATCAGAAAAGGCAGATTCATTGATACTAAATTATTTTGCAAAAACATCAGTTTTAGTGACTTTCATGCGATGCGTTCTGACAGGCTTCATGACTGATTTCATGGCTCCCGGTGAGCTGTGAGGTCTGTGGCTCTAGGATAGCCTTGACATGCTGGATGCATCCAGAGATCCCTGAAAACCTCGCATATGCCATGGGTGCTTTGAGGGCTTCTGGGCAGTGTGCCACACAAGTGGAAGTACAGGATCTGAGATTCCCAAGTTCTGTGGATTCTTGCTGTCTTATGGCTCCCAGGCCTTCAGGCTCCTTGTCGGTTCACTGGGGCTGACGTGGCGGGGGATGCCCAGCAGCACTTGCAGCCAGTGCTGAGCAAGGAGTCTTGGAGCCACAGAGATGGTGCTTTCAGGCTAAACTGTGTTCTGAAATTATGTAAATGAAGCACTGATTATTTAGAAGAGATCGCTTAAAAAGTTCCCTTCTGCGGGGAATGTCGCTAGCTGTATTGCACAGGGGAGCACACTGCCTGTCCCCTGCTTGGGGAATTGCCTGAAGACAGGGAGGCATCTGCACTGTGGCTGCCAGACCTCGGGCTGCATCAGGGCTGTGCTACAGGTGCCTGGGGCTGTGCCCACTGCTCATGGCACAGGCACGGGCACAGGTGATGCCTCAGACTAGATTCAATATGTTCGATATTGTAGGGAAGCAACTGGCTCTGCTGACATTGAAACAGTAGTTTTATTCATAACGTTTTGGTTCCAAAGGGAAGTCTTTATGTGGGAGTACTGTGCATAAATTACCTGTGTGTGTACAAACAAGTAAAACTTAAAGACATACATTTATCTACCTAAATGTCACTTTCAGTGCGATACAGGATCCACAGATCCTTCAGGCAGATGTCAGCATCAGCAGAGTTGTGGTGGCTTCTTTCTTATGTATTGCACTCACATTGTCAGGAGGAATGGCTATGATGTGGATTCTGAAGTGGTCTTTTTAAAACCTCAGTATCGCATTCTAAGTCGTTTCTATTTTAAGAAACATAGATAGTGGTGTTGTCTTAGATGCTGTGGAGCACTGTAATACTGGAGCACACTGAAGGCTGAGGGTTAATTTCGGCAGTTGAAAGCCCTCAGGACTCTTGGAGGACAAAAATAGTCATTTGATACATGTTGTGAGTCCGTGTGACCTGTGCAAGTGTTTATATGGCCGTATGCTTTAGAATGGCACTTGGTTTTACAATGCAAAAGTTCAGACACATGTAACTGGCCACAGGGAGAGATTTTTAAAGATAAAAATACCAGTGAAGTTATCCTGTGCTTGCTGACTTCTAGATGAAGTATCATCAGTGAAAGTTAAATTCCTGGCTGCAATTTGGTGCCTTTGGCAGTCTCCCTATAGACTTTTAGCAGTTCACGTTTTGATGTTTGCTGAGAGCGCTCAAGGGTTTGCCTGTTTCTCCTGATGTGAAATCGCTGCAGTCAGAGATGCAGAGGTAAAATAGGAAAAGAGTCAAATGAATGTTGATTGCTTCTGAGAAATAATTCCACACTGACTTGCTGAAGGTTCAGTGCATATTAGCTGCAGTGCAGTGGCATGACGGACTGGTAAATATCACTTACTGAGCCCATCATTCATTGTGGAAGAGGACCTGGACCATGCAAATCGGATGATGCTGTGTTTGAAAACCAGGCAGCCCATAATTTTAATCTGTTAAAAAGGGATTACAAATGACATCAATGAAATACAGTGTCAATTCTTTGCAAGATGTCTTTTCTCTGCAACAGAAGCTGGAAGCACAGCCCACCAGCAGGCACTGAACGCCTACGTTGAGGCTCTCACAAACTTTGATCTCTTTTCAGAACTGAGCCTAAGACAATGTCCCACTGGAAACCAAAGAGGCAGAACTACTTTGCCAGGCAGAGACTTAAACCTTCCCACACGTGTTTATTAATGTGAACAGGCTAATACAGCTGTATTAACATCATAATGTTCAGGAGCCAACAAACTTGTTTGAAGACCGTCCAGGGCTTGCTGGACACACTTGACTCACTGTTTCTTTCTGTAGCAAAGTCACTATTATGACATTAGAACAAGATATTCAATATTTTCTACTTCAATTGATAGATATTTTTAAATAATTAAAATATGTTTTCTTAGAAACCAACAGGGAGAAAATCCAGTTCAAAGCCACCACTTTCTCCTTACCAAATTCCACTGTGCATTGTCCACTGCTCAGGACTATGAAAAGGATCACTCACTTTTCCTAATAATCAGGCTTGCTAAAATGCATTGAAGACTGCCTGCAAGCTGTGTAGTGTTAAATTTACTTCGTTTTGGAAAGAGCTGAATCTAAGCAGTGTGTGTGTGACTGGATTAATCAAAATCTGTTTTGTAGAATTGAAGGAAGCACCTGTAATGTAAGTTTTGAGTGCATCTAGCAGTAAAGCCTCTTTCCCAGTTTCTTCTTAAAAATATCATATACTTGTGTTTGAAGTTAGACCTTTAAAAAAACAACAAAAAAAAAACAAAAAACAGAAAGTGCCTGAATAAGAAGCAAAGAGTCCCAGTTCCCTAGATTTCCCTTAATTAATCTTACATTCCCTAAACTGTATTCTGGGCTTGTAGGGAGACCATCTGAAAGTGGAGCATTTCTAATGCCAGCAGTACCCAAGTCAGTGTCACAGAAATTAATGTGAGCTCTGTATCACTGTGATACTCTCCTGTCCCTTGCAGGGATTTGGGGATAGACAGTTATTAAGTGTGACTGGGAAATGAAATTTAAGGAGCGATCAGTTCAATGGCTACTTTTTGCTAGAGGCATGGTATGTAGTTGGTTGACCTAGGCAAAGAAAAAGCAAAAATCACCCTGACAGCATGCAATATATCAAAGTACAGAATTTCTACTGTGACTAAATCCTATCCAAAAGCTCCTTGATAATTAAAAGGATATGCTTCCATTGCCAATCTGCTCTATTAATAATAGTCTAATCCTATTCATAAATTTACCTTTCCAAATTAATTTAATTAGGTATGAAAATACTGACTGCTCCATCACCACATTTAAGATCCTTTCTTGCGAACCTTAACTCATATAAATGTCATTCAAATCCATGTGAGTACTGAGCATGAGTAAGCCTTATCTGCATGAGAAAAAAAAATTCTGGGTAAGACCTGTAACTGTTTTGACTGGGAGGTATTGCCAAGATTTCTAAGCATGGAGTAGTAGTAGGACACCAAATACATACAGATAAATTGTTCCCCAAAATAGCTGTTGTGGGTGTTTTATTTGAAGTGGGAACACAAGTAAATATGACCTGGGGGAACTTGTATCTATTTTTGTGTGGGCTACTCTAGCAGAAATCAAGTGCTTGTTATATAGCACATAGACACCTACTCAGCCATCAGCTTCTCTGGTGCATAATTGTCCATTCATGTGCAGATCTGAAGGTTTTTACACTTTTTACAATTGCATCATTCTCGACCTTTTAGTAACTTTGGGGTTATGTAACTTTAACTGTACTCAGGCTGAGAAACCTTCATTCAGCCTCTTCTGCTCCTAGTGCTGTTGGAGTCCTGACTGCCTGTTACAGTTTGGCTTGTCCAGTAGACAAGCCAAGTTTGGCTTGGCAGTAGACCTGAGTCTGGGACCTGGCGTGCTTGAACAGTCCAGTGGTCCCTGTCTGAAGGTACTTCAGACTTAAACCAGGAAGGCAGAATAAGGGGACAAGAAGATATATCTGTATGACTGGTTCTTGTGGAACAGTGAACAGCTATGTTGCAAAATACTCAGGAAGACTGATTAGCCATGCCCAGGCAGAAGCATCGTGCTAACATGACTCTGTTGCTTTTAGGATCTGAACTAGCTGTGAAGGAGGTGGGCAGAGATTGAGTCATGTTTCTCTGCTTGGATCCACCCTGTACGGTGAGACACACCTGGTATTGCAGGGAAGAGCTGCCTACCCCACGTCACGCAGCGCGGCTCTGTCTGCAAGAGCACCTGACTCTCCTGTTCTGTTGGGTGCCGTACCTGCTCAGCCTCTTGTCTCCATCAGTGACTCACATTGCACTTTATCATCAGCTTGGCTTGTGGCGAGCACTCCACTGAACTTCTTGCCTTCTCTCAGAGCCCCAAATGGTTTAAATGTTGTGCTAATATTCTTTGTGGTGGAGACAAGTTCTTGAAATAGCTTGAGATTATCCAGTTTGGGTCTCTGTTCTTCTAGTTCACCTTACCATGCTGTTTGGGGTGGCTCAGTTTGTAATATTATTGCATAACTTCCAAGATTAATGAAAAAAACCAACAACAACAATAATATATCTTCAAACACAAGTTACACTATTCCTGTATTTGGCAAATCCCCTCTGTCCACACAGGATTCCCACGGTCAGTGATAAGACTAACTGAACCTACAGATTTTAAGAGCAGAGAACAAAATAGGCATTGTGGTAAATATCTCAGTGAGAGATGTAAAAGTTCAAGTATTACCAGCAGAGGCTTATCTGCAGCACACCATGTAAGCACCCAATTGCTAGGTTATTTCTGACTGTGTCACGTATTGCATCATTTTAATTGCTAACACTTCGGCATTTTCATTTGCTTTCCAAGAGGAAAGCAGCAGAGCCAGCTCTGGGCTTGGGAAGAACAAGCTACTGCCTACTTCATCAGCCTGCAGCTGCCTGCTGGGTCTGCCTGGGGCTGAGGAGATGGAGATCAGCTTTTTTGGCTTGTGCAGCACTTCTCCCTCCTGACTGCACAGGGAAGGGATGGAAGGAATGGCAAGGTGGGGAGCAGTTTTACTGCACCAACAGCAGCGCCTCTCTGAAGCAGTTGCTATCACCTTCCCCATCAGCATACACCAGGGAGAGAAAACCCTTCCCTTTCTGCTGCCCTTCCTTTCCTCTTCTGTCCTGTACAAGCAGCACTTTGCCTCATTGCCTCCTCTCATGCCCACTGACCCAAGAAGGTGGCAGGAGAGAGGGGACTCACAGGTGGGTTGCAGGAGGGAAAAGGCATTGGAAGGTGACGGGAGATAGACCCTCCTTCCCATAACCATACTCCTGCCTGCAGGACTTGGAGGCCTCTCACAGTTTCCCTCACACTTTATTGCATCCTGGTGGTCTCTCTCCCTCTCTTTCAGGACTTTTCCAAAATATTCTTCCTGTACATATCCTCTCGGTTGGCCTAACAAATCACTGCCCCTTTCATGTTCACTGGGGCCATCCCCCATAACCTGCAATGCTCAGCCACAGTTTTCCCAGAGCCCTGCTGGCTGTCCCAGCATCCCATACCTTCCAGGCTGGCCAGAAACTGGTCTGCCTCTGTCTGCCTCTTGAGGACCCACCCTGCTGTGGCTAGCCCAAAGTTAGGGAAGTCCTTCATCTGAGAACTCTTATCCAGACAGCCTGTTTTCTGAATAAAGATATGTTTTTCACAATTGTGTTAATCCTTTTGAAGGTGTTTTCTACCTCACAGTTAAATTTGACTTGTAATTGCAAAGTGAATGAGCTTTGTCCAGGTGGTGGATGTTCAGAGAATAAAATTGCTTGCTGGGGCAGTCTTCCTTCATAAAACCGGGGGTTTTAAAACCTGGGATTATATCTGAAACAACTAGAGATACTGGTGAAAAAATACAGTATTAGCAATTGGAAATGCTCTTATTCACGACTGTGATAAGTGTTTAGGAAAACAGAGATCTTAAGGGAAGAAAGTAAGATGGAAAAGTTTGTGGGCCAAGATAAAGGCAGGGATATCACTTACCAACAACCATCATTGCCAGAACAGCCTCAGTTTGTAAAAATAAAAATTGTCAATTAAGGTAGATAGAGTTGGATGGCGAGAAACAAACACTAAAACATCTCCCCATACCCTTTTTCCCAGGTTCAACTTTGTTCCTTCATCCTGCCCCACCTCCAAGTGGTTCAGGCGTGGGCAGTGAGGGTTTGCAATCAGTCTATAGCAGTTCTCTCCTCTGCTCTGTCCTCTTCACACTTCACTCCTGCTCCAGTGTGGGTCCTCTCCATGGGCTGCAGTCCCTCAGGATAAACCTGCTCCAGTGTGGGCTCTGCAGAGGAACCTCTGCTCCAGCCCTTGGAGCACCTCCTCCTGCCTGAGTGGGCTGCTGCCCACACTTTCTCCTCGCCCCTCACGGCTGTGCTGCCTTTCCTCAAGCAGGTTTCCACAGAGGCCCCTAGTGGGCTCAGCTGTGCCGTGTTGGGCAGCTATGGAGCCTGCCCAAACCGGCCAGAAGCTGCTGTGCCCAGCATGTGGCAGCCCTGGCCTCTTCTCAAGGAGGCCAACCCCCTGCTGCCAAAACCTGGGCAAGGACACCCAATGCACATGGATGCTGGAGAAACACGTCTGCAATTGCTGAATGTGCAGATTGGCAAACTCAAGAGGTATTTGGCTGCTAACAGTTTGGTTTAGGAACTGCCTGCTTGCTTCTGAGAAAAGCTGGACTTGATAACTATTGCCAAGAATATCTACTTGTAACCAGCTAAATACCGCCCTGGGGAGCTGTGGGAAAGAAACACTGACCGAAGGGTGCCAGGTCACCTCCAGGGACACCCAGTCCCGGAGGGAAGGTCCTTTGTGCAGAGAGGCCTTCACCACACAGGCTTTTTGTGCCTCTTCCTCGTCACCAGTCAGGAGCTGAGAGGGTGGGAGTGAGCAGCAGGCCGTGCATGTCCGCTGCGTGTGGTTAGTCCCACAATTAGATGTTACTGCTGAAGCGAGTGAAACAGGCCTCTTGGCAGCAAGTCCAGCTTGACTTTGTTGAATTGGTGAGGGCTCTAACTGCTGGCAAGGTCATCAGTGAATGTGTCACTAGGCATAGAGCTTGTTCTGGGTGGATCGACAGTCACTCCCTCAACGATGAGCCATGGTGACCTGTGCCTGTTGCCCAGCATTGCTGGGAGAAGATGGCTACAAAACAGCATATTTGTGGAGATAGTGTTGCTGCAAGGTGCTTATCAACATCCTGAATTGAAGACAGCAAAAAAGCTGCTATATTGCTTTCTGTTCTGGTTACGTTTCTGAAACATGGGTGGAGCAGCAAGAGGGGTACTGGCTGTGTAATGCCAACGCTTTTCCTCCAGTTGTTGTGCCCAATTCTTTGCCGCATCAGATTTACCAAAAGCCATTTTTCATTAAGTGCAGCAAAGAAGTGCAGTCCTTCATGTACACAGCAGATTTCAGTAGGAAAGTACATGTACCATAGATCAGGGAGCACGCTTTATAGCACCAGAACATACCAAATGCAACTGGAGCATATAGGGAGTATTTGAACACTGAGGTAGCCAGGGGAAGATTGCTTACTCAAATGGATATTGACTATTTCTCTTGCCTCCCTGTCTTATCAGAACTATGTTTTACTTGCTCAGTCTTACTTTTATTGTGTCATTTTCTCACCACCTCCTACCTCTCTCTTTCCCACCTCTGAATATATCGCATATTTTGTTTTCTATAAACTACAACATTGCCCTTTCCTGAATTTGCATGCCCTCACTTGATGTTTTTGGACCTGGATGGTAAAAACTATGTTCTGTAGCTTTACATATATCCTGCAGAGAAAATATGCTGGGATGTTACAACCTGTTATTTCTGCTCCCTAGCTTGTATGGGCTGTGAGATGAGTTTAAAGGTGGTCCTTTCACTATTGTGGATGCATGGTCTGTTCTCATTTCTGGCACAGACATCGATGGGAATAAGTCATTCACGGTCATGCTCTTAAAAGAGCTCTCTGCTTTTCCTTAGCCACTTAAATGTGGTAGCTGGCTGTATCCAGCAACCACAATAGGAGCTTTGAATCCTTTTGAAAATTTTCATTTTAGTACTTCCCCTTTTTTAAGGAGGCATTCTGAGGCATTTGGAAGTGGCAGCTACAATAATGGTGAACTAATAAAAATGGTGGCATCTTCAAAGTCCTGAAATGAATTTAGAGAGTTCAGCAAGGTTCCCTCTCATAGCCGTTTGTTGTGAGAGGATTAAAACTTAAATGACTTAAGAGGCTGTTAGGAAGGCAGAGCAAAATGCAGCATTTTTCGAAACAGGAAGTAGAGCAGAACAATTACTGTTTAATGATACTGGAATTGGAAAATGTATGATGAAGCAGGAGTGTCAAGTTTACTGTGCAGATTGCTACTAGGGCAGGATGCTTTTTGGCAGAGTTTACCCAATTTCTGTTTTTCTGCTTATACGTCTATCCTGGCGATACAAAAGTAAAAGCTAATCCAATTCTTGGAATCCCCCATTTCTCCCTCCCTTTGCCAATCTAAGGCTTGTTCACGGCGTTGCTTCAGTTTTTCCGCTTCATGGCCAGCAAGATGGTGCTCTTGACATAACAGAATGCTGCAACCCCTTACAGGCTAGTTGCTGCCATGGGATAGTCCTCATTAGGTGAAATAACCCAGAGGTTGTCACTGCATTGCAGCTTATCCTTTGACTATGCTGCCTTTACTTAAGCAGCATTGGTTAAGACAGATTTTTTCTTGCTTTGAAGATCATTATATCAAATATCAGTCAAACTAATATCAAAATTTCTTAGCACAATTAGTGGCTGAAAAGACAGCACAGGACCCCAACTTCCACAAGATTAAAATATCATTATTTGTTTTCCAATAACCTCATCCAATTTGACATCAAGATTAGCTTCATCTGAACCACACATAATCTCCTGTTTTACTTTTTATTTTCTCTTGTATTTTCTTTCCATGTAACCTAAAAACCTGATTTTAAATTTTGCCCTCAGTAAGGTATGTTTTCCAGGCATTTTATTTAAAAAATTGATCATTTTCCATGGTAGTTTTGAAAAACAAGTCTATTTTGAAATTCTTCTATGTGTACTAGCTTAAATCATCTGCATCTGTCTGTGTTTACTGTTCATTCACTTGGTGTATTTACGTGGAAAGAAATTTTCTATCCTTAAAAACATATCTATGCCATCTTCAGGTCTTCTACATAAAGTTATAATCCTTTGCATGTGACATTGCAGTTTGGTGCACAGATGATGATGACATCTTCAGCAGAAGCCTGGCTTCAACTGGGGAATCAATGCTTTGAGCAGACGAGGTCTCAGAAGACAGGTGTTCAGCCTGAGTGGGAATTTTTATAATAAAGATTGACAGATGAGAAAATACAGAGATTTAGGGTATATGGTGTGTGAGCCGTATGTGCAGGCAAAGTGTGCCATGATTATTCATCCCTTCTTGAAACCTTCTGCAGGTTAAAAAATGCTCTTAATTCAAAGTGAAATGGATTTTGAATATTTGAAGTATGCTAAATTGTTCAGGCAGGCACTTAACAGTGATGTTCCTATTCACTTCTGCACTGACACTGCCCTACCCAATTAACAATGCAGGCAGGATGACCACAGGGTTTTTTTCCCTCTAGGATGGCTGGTGCTTTTGGCCATTTTTGCCTTTTGTTGCAGCTTTTCTATACTGTGTCTTTTTCCATTTTCATCTGACTTCTTGTTGTAGCTCTGTGGTTTTCCTGAACAGTATTTTGTAGTCCCGATTTTTACACAGTGATTATAGAGGTTCAGTGTGCTCTTTCAAAATCATAGCCAGCTTAGATCTGGCGGAAGCCTTGAAAAAAAAAAAAAGTAAAAAAAAAGTGGTGTCTTTTTGTCAGGTTTATTTTCAAGAGAGCGAAGACTTGCAGTGAATATTATTGTGGAATTGAAATGTAAATGTCCGTTTCCTTTCTATAATCCCTTGGAAGAAAATGAACTGTACTTTACATTAGCTTTTGCACAGGCATATTGTGCTTGGGAATTTACCAGCTCTCTGGAGAGAATTGCCTTTAGTTTAAATCAGAACACCACACTGTTACTGGGTCTCCCATAATTCTGACAGTGAAATACACCCACGTCCGCAAAGAAGCAGATTTTTCTTCATTGTCACCAAGCTCAGTTAGTGCCTCTTGTTTACTGGAGAGAGAAGCCAGACTTGCTAAAAAAAGTTGTGATTTTTAGCAGCATTAGTTATAGTCACTACATCACCCTGTTGCCTTGCTTTCTGCCTTTGCTCGCTGACAAATGACAGAGTCGTACAAGCAATGTGTAATTTTGCTCTGTTTTGATAAGGGCAGGATCTAAGTGAAAAAACATTTTTCAAGTCAATGCAAGCAAGTCATTGACTAAGAAAAGGAGTCAGTGCATTCAGGTAACGCAATACAAGCTCACCCTCTTATTTCTAAACTAAGGTTTAAACATACTTGAATGGTTTCATATTTTGAACTAGGTGATGCAGCTTTGATTTAAAGAGATGGGGAACTGCCACTTCTGCAGTGACACCTGCTATCCTGTGTGTCTTTTCTGTGTGTTGTGCACAAAGATAGCTTTGGTCTAGCAGCCATTTCACAGAACCCAGTGTAGTGCTGGATCCTACAAACACACAAAGTTGAAAGAGATCTGATGCTGATACAAGGCAATGCCCTCTTCTTTTTTACTTTACAGGCTGATCCTCAAGGTATTCCTTATACACTGATAACTTTTTGTTTCTCTGCATGTGTTTGCTACAGCAAAGGTTGGGTTTAAGATGGGACTCAGGGTGAGAGAGTAAAAAGGTTTAAAGAGTACTTCTGAATTGAAACTTTGGGGATTTTTTTTAGGGACTAGTTATTGAAGGGGTCAGGAATCCAGCTTATTACTTGCAGAGTTAAAAGAGGCTGCTGTGAACCGAAGTCTATACCTATGTTCTGTTTTCTGTAGTGGTAGGTTGTCTTAGGGCTATTGTAGGGTTAGATTTAGGATTAAAGTTTGGGACTGTGGTGCTGAAAGTGTCTTAGGAAAATGAAGCCCCTTATGTTTTACTCCAAGGACTGATTTTTCTGGCCTAAATTAATGTTTGCTTTGGTTTTGGATTTTGGAAAATTGACAAAGTTTTGGAAAATCAGGGTTTAAGATTCCAGTTTATTGTTGGGTTCTGGAGAGTACACAAAGGTAGGAGGTGGCTGGTGCAGTAAGTGCTAATGTCAGCATTTCCTGAGTTTGGGGAACAGTTCTGTGGGTATATCTGAGGATATAGCTAAGTGCTAAGGAGATGACTTGGATTTTTTTTTTTTTTTTAAAGCCATGCTAGCTGACTAGGTAAAAATACTGGCTTCTCTGCATCCAATCTAAGGATTGTACCGTGCTTATTCCTATCTCATCGGATGATCTTTAGCCCGAGGAAAAAGCGAGGAACCAAATGACAGCTGTGGCTTTTCAAAGTCATAAAAGAGGAAAATATGTGTGTGTGTACTTATTTATTTATTTCTCTCTCCCTGTTCTGTATTTTATGCTGAGGCTATGAAGCTTATTGAACTTTTTTTTGAGCCCTTAAGGTATATCCAATGTCACTCAGACATCAAAGCTCCAGAGCTGAAATGGAAAGAGAACAACCAAATTGCATTTAAAGGTTAATAAAATAATGCTTGTGTTTTCTGTTGTCACAGAATACTAAAAAGCAAAACATTACCTTCATGTTTACAAAGGCAAACAGAAAATAGAGAAATGTGAAGTCAGATATGATTAGCTTAGCCTTTGTTCTAAAAATGATACGTCCTTATGTTATATCAGGGACAGGATGGGTTCTTGAAACTGTACATTTTTGTTTTGCCAGATACTAAATGATCTCAGTGGCCACTGATAACTCTATTGTAATTTATGAGAGTTTATTACTTCTAATTTAAAACTAAATGTTTAATACAAGAATTTCCTATCTTTTTTTTCTTTGGGAATCTGGCTGGCTTTTGTGTGAGTAAAGCTGCTTGAGTATCATCCTTATACTTCACATATGGGCTATGCTTATAGTAGGCTCAAAGAGTAAATTGAGGTTATAGCCACACAACAGAATTGCATGAGTACAATCAGCCACCTTGACTCGTATGGCTGAGTTTAACTTTGGTCTTGCTCTGTCCTCAAAGCACAGATGCAGTTCTGCAGGAGCAGCTGAGGAGCGAACAGAGCTTGCAACTTGGAAGCTATACAGTGTGTGAAAACAAGTTAAACTCCTTGAAGACTTACTGGTCCTTTTAAAGTTTTATACTCCTCTGATACATTTTGAGTCCGGTACAGCAGCTAAACGTTTCTTTCCTATGGCTTGTTACTCTGCAGGCCAAAAACCCCACATCACTCAGCGTGATCAGGCTCCTCCAGGACTTTCAGTAGTGTCACTCACATTATTCATGAAACAGAGGTCACTGAAGTTTAGGAGAGCAGAAAGTATTAGTAGAGTGATCACAGCTTGTGAATTCCGCTGAATTAGTTGAAATTCCTCCTGTGGTGAGGTCCTAGTACCAGTCTGACTTACTCAGTAGCCCTTGGGTCTTGCTTAAATAAAAGAAAGAAAAAAACACATCATGGTAGCTTGGAGGCCCAGCTGAGTCCAGTAAGGAGAATACTGGCAAAATATGCAATGCATTTAATACTGATTCTTTTTTCCCAGGAGTATTTTAAAGTGATCTGTTATGTGCATCTGCTTGTTCTATTTCTGTTTCTTAGCCTGAGATTCCTCACACAGGAGGCAATAACCCTGCATCATGTTAGATCATATCATGTCACATTGAATGTTGACCTTGGCTGACATAATGTGACATGCTACAGTTGAAGTAATGTAATGCGAGCCAATGTATCATGTGTTTAATGTTAATCTGAAGTTATTATCTGTGAACATAGCAAAAGGTTTGGATAGCGTGTTGTATGGATCTGCACCCTTTTCCTCAGGCAGTCTGAACTGCATGAGTTTGAGCTAACGACCAAAAACAACAGAGAGGAAGAAGCAGGGCAAATGCTAGACAAGCGTTTCCATGACAGTTAGTAATAAAGATAGTAATGAGTTTAGTATGGGTCTGCTGCTAATCTTCTAAAAGAGACTCTATACCCCTTGACACCTCCATAACCAGGATAGAAGTGTGAGCACTCAGTGGGAGCACCGGACATCAATTCATTGCATTCTTTGGAGTTTTCGATAGAGAAACCTGTCTGAGTAGATTTGTTGCTGTAGGAATTGCTGAATATATTTATTGATGTTACTCTAGGTAAAAGTTAATATAAATGCTGGGCCCTATGAAATTAATCATTTTTATAAGATTTCGTATGTTCATGTTCCTGCTTGATCTCTTAACCTAATGCCAAATTGTGCCCAATACTATGTAGGTGGATCTGTTTTTTTTTTTTTTTTTTTCCTAGAGAGATTTAGAGAAAATACTATGTATTGCCTTGGAAGGTATTTTGTAAATTATATGTCAGATTAAAGCATGCCTGTAAAGTAATTGTTTGACTTTAAATCTTTTAAAAATAATGTTCAGTGCTAGAATTGTCTATTGTTGTTTCTTCAATGGATTAGCAGTGCTCAGAGCCTGTTTCTGTTTCTCCCATCAAGTGTCCCTGTAACAGGATGATGTTCTTTAATGCGATCATTGGCTGGCTGACTTCTTTTTGCTGCCTTCATTCTTACTCAACTAGTTCTAACTGACAGGGAATATTGTTCTTGACTTGTTGTTAGGCCAATATTTTCAGTCCTTTGTACTTACAAATTAGCCTTCTAAAGATGTAATTGTGCATCTGCTTTGGTGAAAGTACTAAGCAACCCAAGCCGGAAACATTTTGGAAATGAGCTGAGTGTATCTAGTGGCCTAATTTGATGAATGTTGGCATACTAATGTGCTACAGATGATAATCAAACATTGGTTTTTTATCAAATAGGGGAAAAAGGGACTCAAAAAAGGCACCTGAGCACACAGGATTTTTGAGTGCCGTAAATCTTGAATGCCATAAATCAGGGTTTGGAGTACTTTAGTGCTCCTAATAAGAAAAATGGATGGAAGCTTTATCTTCTTCCTTTGGAGGAAATGACTTTCCTTACTCTGAACTGCCCTTTGATCATAGGTCAGTGCTGCATTCTTGGCTATACTGAGCCCCATCATGCTCACACTGAAAATAACTAAAACTTCCCATTACCTCTAGGAGCACAGGTCTAGGCCATAGCTAATAGAGTAGCAGTGTTAGTGGGTGAAACTTTCTCCTATGTAATCTGAAAATCCTCAAGACTTTCCTAATTAAAATTATTTAATGAAAACTACTCTATGTCTTATGTCCTCTTAGTTTTCTCTATTTCAGTTAATCTTTAAAACCGCCGGCTGGTGATAGAAATATTTGCAAAAGTTCATAGTAGAAAGAGCAGCACAGCCGTTGCCTAATAAGATGAAGTAAAGGATGATAATTTGTCATCGTCACTGCCAATGTCCTAAACAAGTAATTAAAAAGAAAGAAAATTATATGTTTTCTCTCAGTCTAACTAGACTCAGATATGTTGCAGACTTCCCCCACCCAGGTTTAACTAGCAAGCAGCCGGAAGAAGGTAACGGTGCAGTCTGAGCGCAGTGCTGTGAGGTATTGTGGGGCCTCGATCAAAACACAAGAGATGAAGCAGCATAGCAACAAATTTGCAAAGAAAGTAAAGGCTTTTTTAGTCACATAGATTTCCTGCCTTCTATTTAAAACAACATCAGGAGATGGACAAATTCATTTATTTTGGCAGAATTAAGGAGACTTTGAGATTGTCAGTTGCCAGGCTCAAGTGGGGCATCAAAGCACTGAACTCAAAATCCTAATGAAAAAGCTTTGAGGCATTTAATCTAACATGAAATTGGGAAACAATGGATAAAGCAGATAATTTTTGAACACTAATTTCCAGACAGGAGCATCATCCCAGACCTGAATGCAGCCAGGAATAGAGACATTTTCTTCAAATGTCAAGCTGAGGTATACGTTGACAGTATTGCAAGGGCAGAACTATTGTGGATGAATCTTCAGCTCTTTAGTACATAAATCAGCAGTTACACTAATTAAATATATAGTGAGAAAAGGGCTCTAGCCTTTTCTAGGCAGCATTTCTCAGCAAAAGGGATATCAGTTGAATAAAATACTGGAGGAAAGGCCATAAAATGGCACACGGCAGATTGTTGATGACACCTGGAGTTGCCAAAGAAGGATAGAGCGGGTGCGAGGAAGAAATTGCATTTCTATGTACAGTAACCTCTGACCAGCCAGATAAATCATGGCTAGTCAGAAGTTATTCTGGGGCTGCAAACTCCAGGGCAGTGTGTGAGGCAGAGCCACTGGAGCTGTTGTGATATGTTTTCTGCTTGGTGAAACTGTACAAAAAGATGAAAAGAAGCTTCCTGAGAGAAATAGGATACTGGAATTAAGAGAGCTTAAATAAAAATTCAAGGGGGTCGGGGAAATGAAATTTGTGCCTTTTCTTTCACTAGTTTATTCTCTCTGTGAAATTAGTAATACCATGAACAGACTGCAAGAGCAGCAGTAGCAAGTATTGAGAAAGTTCAAGAGCAGTCCCTTTACAAGGGGAGTGCTAAAGGTCTGAGGAAATTAATGTCTCTACAGTTGCAAATCCTTTGTGGAACAGAATACCTTGCATGATTGGTTTAGAAAATATTATATATAGTGACAGGAGAGCAAGTAATTCACTAGAGCCTCCATCCCAGAGCAAAGTCTAATATCACAAGTCTCTCCACCCTTGCTATGTCTCAGTGAAGTCAGCATGACTTTTTTGCAGACATCCGTCATGGGAGTGGGTCTAGAACAGGAATAAAACCAAATGGTTACAGAAGAATGTTCCAGAAATAACGGGACTGCATTTCGAAGAGCCCGTGATGAGTTTCACTGCACATCTCTAGTCTATTGCATGTGTCCTCGGCCCTCCCCAAACAACAAAAATACCAAAAGACCCAGAAAAATCCTTCTCCCCAAATACTTTGCTGATGCTATTCTCTTATTCCCCTTCCTTTGTTTGCCATTTTAATTTCTCATACTTGTAGGTGGTAATTCAACTGCCCATGGGTATGTGCTACTGCAGCCTGCAGATTGCTGAGGCACATTGTATGCTAGGGTCTGGGCTTGGTCCTGCCAGGGCATTGCTGTGGTGCTTCCCCAGCCTGCAAAGGTATTGAGCGATGCCTGTTTCTTTCTTTCAGTCACTAACATTAAAAAAAGTACTTTCTAGCAGAGAGAGGCTGAAAACGAACCTCTTCCCCCTGTCTTGAGTTAGCTTTGTGCTCTGGTAGGAGGCAGTAGGGTGTAGCGAGGATCACCTGGAAGAAGCTGTGCCTCAGAAGTGGACAGTGCCCTGTCCTGTAGGTAGCAGACCTGTCCTATCAGTTTCGTGTTCGTGTGTGCATTTTGGCAGTGATAAATATCACCCATTTGCAGAGCATCTTCTGTCCTGAAGGATCCTGAAGTCTTCATAGCACAGTTCATGTGTAGGACTGCAAAAATTCAGTTAAGCTCTCCTTAAGATGGTCTGAAGTTGCTCACCTAAAGCCCTCATAAAAACACGTTCTCAGCTTTTCAAGTCTGACTTGAATGTGAAGGTGGAATTAAAAATATACAAGCACTGCATTGCATTGCAAAGATAGGAAAAAGCAGACGGATTTGTTTTTTGTGTGTGCTCAGAAACAATGAAAACTTGTCGATATTTTTCATTTGAATTTTCATGAAGAGCTAAGAAACTCTGCTGATGCTGGAGGGGGCAGGAAAATGCTGTGTCTTTACTGGCAGAGAAATATTTGAATGGTTATTGACAAAGAGCACAGTGCTTGGAATGTGCTTGGGCTAAGCAGAGTGACGATGTTTGACGTATTGGCAATACAGCACAGGGTCAGGGGGTGACAGATTAATGTTGTGTTTCACAGTCCAAGCGAATACTCACTGCATGCCTTAGTATGCTCTTTGTTATTGCACACATTTGGAAGGACAAACTGGCTCTGGGTTGGTTAAACCTGTGCACTGATTTTAGCATGAAAATGGCTTATTTTGGTTTAATCAATTAGGCACAAGTATAAAGTAAATCTAAATAAGCTATTCTTAGACTGAATTGAGAGAGTCATGCAGGAGTTTGCGCTATTTTAATTAAAATCAATTAAATTTCTTAACCGAATTCAGGGCAATGGTGAGTGCAGGAAGGAGGGAGTCATTCCCAGTGCAGGGATTTGCAGCAGCCTTCGAGCATGACCACTGCAGCCTAACCAGGAGCACATGTCACGGCCAGGCCCAGTGGCTCTGGGTATGCTTGGAAAATCTTAAGGCAGGAGGGAAAGATTATAAGGAGAAAAAAAAAAAAAAAAAAGAACACCAACTCACAGACCCCTTAAAACCCCACCTCTTGGCTTGATGCTCACCCTGGCTGCCTGCTTCTGGCCAGCTCCCTGGAACAAGTAAGAGAAACACTCTGCTTCCAGCAGCAGAGACCAAGAAGCCAGTGGATACTTTTCAACCCTACACATACTTTTAAAAAATGGGAAGTAAAGGAATGAAATGGAAAACAGATGATAGACAGAGGCTGGTGAGAACAGAAGGAATGCAGAGCAGGCAGCCTGTTTGTCTCAGAGTAGCCGACACACATGCTCATGGAAGTAGCCAAGCCTGTCGGCAGCAGTGTCTTAAAATAATGGAATAGTAAAATGGAATAGTGATGCCTCTCTTCTGGAAAGTGCTGAGCGCTTTGGCTTTGTTGCATTGCTGCAGTGTCGGACTGAGCCCCTGGTAATTCGCATTTCATATAGCTGTGCAGCCAAGGACAAGTGCAGTCCAGGGCAGAAGTTTGCATGGGAGGAACCTGCAGAACGCAGTTGCACACCAGTGCCTGCAGTGCTTGGACAGGCACATGTTTGAAACAGCCCTGGGGGTTCACAGAAGCAGAACACAATCAGAAAGCTCCAGCTGCTGAGCTCAGATTTTCAAACCCCTCTAATACCTGGTCTAAGGGTAGTTCTGTGGATTTTTTCTGTGTTGAACCATGTGCAGAGACTTGCACATTTGTAAGTTTTGTAACCAGAGCTGTTGTTTTCAAGGCAAAGAGCTCTTCCCTGTGTTGTACATCCTTCATAGATGAGGAGCAGACAGTAGCAGATTTATGATGAGAAATTTTCTTTTGCTGGTCCCAGATCATATTCCTTAACAAGCACTCACAAATACCCAACCTAAAGCTAGCAAAGGGAGAGCCCACAGTGGGAATGGCCATGGGATTCAGGTACCAGCACACTCACTGGCAAGTGGGAACTGATGTGATGCCTTTTACAAAAATAACGTGGGTGGGTACAGACCCCCCTCTTTGAGGTCCAGGCAAGTACAGATGCGAGGAAAACACAGGGAGGAGTTAATCCATGCTCCCTTCAAAACACAAAGCAAAATGAGCAGTGTTTGATTACAACCATCTGACTGCGAGACATGGCTGGCTGGCTGAGCTAGGAAGGCTTTGCTTGGAAAAGACACCACCTGGCTCTTGAGTGAAAATAGCTGGAGCATGCTGCAGTAACTATGTAGCTGTAAGTGCGCTAAGGGGCTTGTACCACCTTAATACCACTGTGCGTCTTCCTGGTGATCCCGCTGTTAAACAGCTCAGGTGAACAGAATGAGCTGCGATGGCATTTAAGGCCATTTTTCTATCAACATAGCACTGTTTCTCTTGGGAAACATCCTTATGTTGCTGCTCCAGACAGCCTACCTAACCCAAATAGCTATGTTGGTAGAGGAGCTGTCTGCAGACCTGGCAAACACCCAACCTGAGCAGTGGGGCTGCACTGCAGCAGTGCTGAGCACCACCTGCTGCGGCGGGTGCTGTTCCAGGGACTTCAGCCCTCTGCACTCAGACCTTGTGACTGCAACCTGGCTGCCACTGAAGTCACAGAGTGTTTGCCATAAACATCAGTAAAGGTCACCCCTAAATCATTTAAATGGCCTCACCTTCTCGTTTCTATCCATCCCCATTCCCTAAAGCCCTTCGGAGAAGGCTGAATAGTGGTTAACAGTTGCCATCCCTTCCTGTGCTTGCTCTGCTCCATGGTGTCTGAGCAAGTCACTGGTCCATTCTCACATATAAGTATTTTGAATAGAAACTATTAAAAAAATGTTAAAAAACATATTTTTTATTCAAAGAAGAGCAACTGATTTAGGCAAGAAAATTTTCAGTTTACTCTCAAGCCTTTGAGAACTTATTGACAGAATATGCAATTAAAAAAAAATAAAAAAGAGAAAAAGAAAGAAAATGAGTTTCTTCCCAGGATCTTTCATAAAGAGGCCTTGTCCAGATCAGAATTTAGGAAATGCAGCCTATTTTCTGAATCTTGCAGTTGAGGTCAGCCTGTCTGTGATTGCGAATATCACTAGACTTTGGCACCATGCTGCTTTAAGCCCTAGGGCATGCGTTTAAACTGTCACATACAGTGTGTCTCATCCTGACATCTTCTGTAGAAGTGAAGGATAATACGGCACTTGTGCTGCCGAATAAGACAGTTCTCTCTCCTCAAGCATGAAAATTGTCTGCAAATTTCAGACTTGTTTTCCTTGATTGTGGCTGCTAATCAAGGCAAAAAAACAAAGTTCATTTTACCAGGAGAAGAACAATGCTTGGCAGTGTAGTGAATGTTAATGCAGTTAATTATTCCTAATGCTGTGCCTGTCGTCTGAAGAGTTCAATATCTCTAGACAAGGCTTTAATGATCCTGAGCCACCCTATGATTTCATGCAGGGAATATTGTCTCTTTGGGCCAGTTTGTAAAAAAACTGTCCCTCTGCTTGCTCTCTACCCCTGCTTTGTGGCATGTTACATCTGGTGTGGTAAGTTGGGGTGGGGGTTCTTAAATGCCCTTCATTTTGTTTCAGAACTGACGGTTCTATTGCGCTTTCTGTTGTCCTTGGTTTCTTCATGATCTCTCTCAATAATAAAGCTTTTGACTGTGTTGAGTGGGGAACCTAAAAATAGACAAAATCCCCAAACATTTACCTACATGGGGAAATTGATAATAGTGTTCCAGGTCCTCATGGTGCTTAGTGTTGGTGAGATAGCAAAGCAAGCCTTGGCTAACTCATATACTGAGAGGAATGAATTATCTTTGATATCACCTCTTTGCTGCTACACTTCCATTGTAACTTAGTGGTATCTTTCTCCATGTTATGTGTTTTACTACATCAGCTTAGTCTAGAACTTCATGCTGTTGGTTAAGGTGTTTGGAAATCTTCATTAAAATTGTATCTCTACATATAAGCAACTTCTCTTATACCTAAAGCAAAACATTGAATGAAAATGTTATTTTTCAAAAGTTGTCACGGATATTAGCTACAGAACTATTTTTCATAATTGAAAACAGTGATTTTGTTGTTGTTGTTGTTGTTGAAGTTTTTCTGTTTTGGGACAGGTCTTGTAAATTGGTAAGACTTGTGTATTTTACCCTGAATACACTCTCTTTGGTAAAAGATTATTAACAGAACATACTTCTTTTGCTGAGGCTTTACAGGAGCCTGTACTCGTCCTTTGTGTCACTGTTCTACAGCTGTGATTTATTGTTGTTGTTTTTGTCTTGAAACAGCCAGTGATTTGGGTTGCCTTAACTTTGAAAGCTGCCTCTGTGGTGAATGTGTGGTGTGGTGACAGCTGAGTGCAGTGCTACGGTGACCAGGAGCTCTGAGCGAGGCACCACAGGGCAGGTAAGTAGAGCCACAGCACTGAGAATAAGCCGCTCTGCAGCACAACAGACATGTGGAGCTTGGGTGACTGGTTCTACATCTGCAAAATCAGCTGTTCAGTTTTCCATTCAACTCCCTCAATACCAATAGCAAACCGGTGTCATCGTTTGACTGTCCTGAACTTAAGCAGATGCTTGTTCCTAAGCTGCTACTGATGTAACTGGGAATCCTGGTGTAGTGATGACATGAGAAGTGAACCCCCTGGGGTCAACTCTTCCACTGGAACACTCTGACATTGTATTTTAAAGAATTTTTGGAAATACTCTTTTAAAAACTATGCATATTTTAAAGAAAAGTACCTAAAAGGATCTTATGCATTCTAAAGGAGATGTTATTAAAAGTTGTCATGCAAAACTTTAAAGTAAAAAATGTGTTTTCTTCAGCAAGAAACCATAGTTAAAACTTAGCTTCAAGGAATAGAGAATGATTAATAAAGCACCTCTTATTTAGTGCACTAAGCCTTCTTGAGATTTAAATGTCTGCTGTGGAAAATGTCCACAATTTAGCGTGAATTATTTATGGAAGAAATTAAGCAACATACATCGCTTGTGGTTTCTGTTCAGAGCAGAAGATAAAAAGCTTCTAGATTTTAAAATTATTATTATTTTATTTCTATTTTTCTTACTGGATTCTTGACATATGTACTGTTAATTAGGCAGTAATGATTTTCTTTCATTTGCACTGCAAATTACACCAATAATTATGCTTTTATTCACAGAATACATTTTGTTAACTGACCTTGGATTTAGTGTGGAATACAAAATGAGAAAGAATTGTTCCAGAAGAAAGAAAAGTTCCAGCTCATGCTTTGAGATTCCTAGGGAAATCTATTT
The DNA here is from genome assembly GCF_040182565.1 of Anser cygnoides. Lineage (NCBI taxonomy): Eukaryota > Metazoa > Chordata > Aves > Anseriformes > Anatidae > Anser > Anser cygnoides. The sequence goes on along the minus strand of NC_089883.1, from coordinate 21,422,101 downwards.
TTGTTAAGTTTTGAATTTTAATTTTACACACACCAACAAAGATATACAACAGAAAGGTTTTAAGTAAGTATATTACTTTGACAGAAGTCACTGGGTTCTACAATTAATTCTCACCAGTAGATCAATGCATTTCATAAGCTGCAAGTCATTCTGACAAGATGAAACAAATATAATCGTTAGTGAAATCCTCAAAATTCAGAACAACAGGCTGTAAAACTAGGTCAGTTTACATCTTCTTTGAAATAGTTTTCTCTCCATAGTATTTCATACTTGACTAATCTTGATAATGCACTTGACATCTTTGGTGACTGATCATATGCTAATTTAAACCCACATTGTATGCGTAAATTCAGAACAACCTGGGGAAATGTTTCAGTATGATGGTGAAAAATAATTAACAGTTGAATTCAAGACCAAAAAGTATTTCTGATAAAATACAATTATTTTTTTCAAGCCCAAAGAATGTAAAGGAAATATGATTGTTATTTAGAAGTAGGTATTTTAATGACTTAGAGCTTTTTTCCTGTCCCAGTGAAATACTATATTTGATTTTTCAGGGCAGGTTGCTTGGAAGAGTAAGGTCTTATTTTTTTAGAGCTTCTTATCCCATCCACTATGGGCAATTGCTGCGAATGTTTCTCTCAGGAGTGTCAATAGTAATTTATTGGCCCCAATCGTACTCCTACTGATATCAGTGGTAAAATTGTTGTTGACTTCAGGAAGCAAATCACAAGTCTGATTATCTTCATATGTTACTATTTAGATTTTACAGAATTTCTTGGAGTGTATATGCAACTTCAGTTATATTTTACTCAGTTTTGTAAAACCCTTGTATAAGGAGAGCTTATAACACTGCCATGCCCTTCTTCATATACTGCTTATCTTCTTCTATCCTTGTCGTTTCTTCACCGTAGATGGCTCACAGATTTTCAGAGGTGAAGAAAGTGTTTATAAAAGCTTATTGTGGAGGAAGGTTGCTGACAATTGCTAGCATGCTGTGAACAGCTTTGGAAACTAAGGGCTCCTTTCCCCCCCAGGTGAAAGAATTGATTCAAGATCAGATAGCTGTTTTTGTAATTCACTGACACGTTCTGTCTGTCTCTCTCCTCTCTTTTTATTTATTTATTTTTTATTTTAAGGTGTGAATTTGGTGACTATTTGTTATTCTGGCTGCTTGTGAATAATAATAATGAGAGAAAATGCCTGGGATGTATTGCATGTTTAATAAGAGACAAATAATATATAAATATAATATTTGGGGGGTTTTGTACTTCAGTTCCTCTTATAGGTTTACCTCTGCTTTGCATTAATGATGAAATTACTCTTAATTGCTTTGAGGGATAGAAAAAAGTTTAAGATCAGTACTGCCTTTTGAAGAAGAGCTTTATTCACACTTTTTGATTTTTGTAATAAAAAAGTTAAACCTGTAGGACTTGAACTAGATACTTAAGTTAGCCTTTAAGAGATGCTGAGCACTAACATCTCTCTTTGCCCCACATCTGAATCTACAGAACACCTGGCTGCTTATTTAAAACAAACAAAAAAGGAAAACCAAAACCCAAGAAACCTGCATAGGGAGTAAAGTCAAACTAAGAACCATGGCTAGGTATTGGACTCTTGCCTTCATTTTGCATCCTTTTTCTTGGTGAGTGTTTTTCCATGTGGCATAAAAAGGCACCTAAGAGACATAATGAGGATAAATCTAGTGCAATGTAACAATATTTATTGTCCTTTGTAACACAACAGAAGGGGTTGGCGGTTGCTCAGAGACAGGTTTCCAGGTCACACTATTTCTGGTAGGCTTACAGTCCAGAGAGACCAGAAGCAATCCAGCTCAGTAGGTTATGGCCTTTCCAGAGTAATTTCCCTATAAAGAGATTGAATTGTGCAGTATTAGCAGTCACGAATACCCTTGACAGTACTTTATTATGGTCAGGGTACCGTTAATGTATAATCGGAATTGGAAATAGTAAATAACATACTAACTAGTAATTTTCTAGTGGTATGACAATATAGTTGCACCCTGTTCATATTCATTTTTTTGTAGATTTGCCACTTTCACAATTCTTTTGACTTTTCTGGGGCTTTGGATAGGTAGGAACCCTGTCACTTGTCATTTGGATGGAAATCTGATTCTCTAACCAATTACAAGTTCAAAATAGCAACCATCTCTGACTGAGTGTCTGCTTGGGATACTGGCGTGCAAATAACAGTGGATTATAACTGAACTTCCAAGAAATCAAGAGAAAATAACTTGCTTCCATTGCTGGAGTCTGTTTTGTGTGTGTGTGTTTTGTTTTGTTAAGAAAAAAAAAATCTAAACAGATATTTTAGAGGTTACAAATTCTATGGAAATGTTAATACCTCTGCTCACCACTCCAAAGCACTTCAACATTTTCCACTGTAGCATGTTGTCCCACATAGTCAATGAACATTTTAATTTCAGCCAAAGATGTGTGTGCACTGAGTGGCATGCAGGCATGTTGTGTGCTATTGTTTTGTGTAAAGAGAAAGGCCCAGGTGCTGTGCTGTATTTGCAGATACAGGCCAAGCAACACAAGCTAAGGAGAAAATGGAAATCTTTGAAATGTGAGTGGGTTTCTTTGGGTATCATTGTCCTTTCTGCAACTAAACTTCAGTGAGGCACAGATGTGTGGGGCGGGGGGGCTGCACTGTGATGACTTCTCATGAGGGTTTCTTTTGGCAGGCTTGGAAAAATTACAATGTGAATAAAGGGAACTTGTTTAGTTCAGATGAAGACTCCATTAATGAGCCCCATTATTCCTATTTTTGGAGAGTGTTAGATTTTTTTTTAAATATATACAATGGTGTATTATTTTTGATTACAGCAGCATTCATTGGTCACTTTTGTCTTTGTGTATGTGAATTTCTAATTATACATGTTAGATGGGTGATCTTCACTGTAAATAGTAACATGATTTTCTTTCACTTGATCTGTCTGTACTGGATTCTGTTTCATTGTTCACTTTCTTCATCACAGTATCTTGCTTATTTTATCTTTCAACAGATATTTCTTCAAATCCTCTCGCCTGCTCCTCCCCTCCCCTTTGTAACTTTTTGAAAAGGGCTTTATCTGAGCAGGCAGTTTCATTTGTCTTTTGATCTATTTTTTAATGTATATGCATTCACTTTGTTAGTAAGCCTGGTACTGAAATCCTTATTCAAGGCCAAAGTATGGGGGCTTGACTGTGACTTCTGGATGAGGCTCCTACCTAAGATTTCCTACAGATACTGGGGAACTTGGGGGACCAGAAGTGTTGGTTACCTAATTGTGAGGCTTTCAAAAGTTTTGCAGAAAGGATATTGACAGTTTCCAAACTTTCAGGTGATTTATGTTGAGAGCTGAACAATGGAAGTGTTGGTAACTGCCAGCTGCTTCTGAAAACCCGGAATTTTTGACCTTTTTCAGAGCACTGGAATGAGGACGAGCTTGTCTTGCTATGGCACGCACCTTGTGGCACCAGCTCTATCTCTGCCCTTGCAGCAGCATGGTTAGTCTGCACATGAGAGCCAATGGCACTTGATATCTTCTGATAGTGCTGCTGGACCTCTTTCTTCAATGTCCTTATTGAGGTCTTCTTACAGAGCATAGGCTTCATAGGCTGGCCCAGAAACATGAATTGAAAGTTATACTGACACCATCTTTGGGAAGAGGGAAAGAAACTCTGAAAGCAAAAAGAATAAACACTTACCTACCCGGAGAAGATAAATAGGGAAAAAAAACAGCCCCTCCCTGCATCTCTAAACTAAAATAAAACCAATTTTTAGAGATGACCACAGTGAATGGAAATTCAGGTCTTTGTTATGCTCAGACTATTTTTCTGTAGGTCTTCAGATGCAAAATCAAAGTCGCATCCAGTTCTCCTGTACAAATATGAGTGACTTAAGCCCAGCATTTGTACGTTAAACAACTAGTTTAATATAATATTAGCATTCGGATAGTCACAATGAGGCTTTGAGGTTAACATCCCATTAAGATGAATGGGATATGTTCATACCTCAGGCTGTAGATTCAGCAAGACAGCAGAGCACTGATTTACATAGCGAAGGCTATATCTTGGCAAACCAGAAGGGTTGCAGACATCATTTTTCTAAAGGGAAGCTTCAGTTCCAGTGAACACATTACAGTCTGCAAAAGGCCCCAGATCAGCAGAGCCGCTGGAGCTGGATAGCCGCTGGTTGTAACTTCAAACTGAAAGACATCAAATGGGCTTTTTGCTATAAAAGTTGACATTCCAGCCAGGTGCTGATGTGCTCCCCACTCCTGTCTCAAAACTCTTTTTGCTTCCCCTAACCCACTTTCTTCCCAAACTGATTTTCTGGTAGGAAATATAGGCCAAGGGCTTGATGACCTTTACTGACCTTAATGTTATGCACATTTTTGTTGCCTTTTTTAACCACTACGTCTCTCTATTTGAGCTTAATCTTCAGATTCCCTGTATTCCATCTGTTTTTTATTCCCTCTTCTGTTGATGTATTATTACATGAATTCCCTTCCTTCCTTAGCTTCACATTTTTCCCCACAGGACCTCTTGCACTTGTCTGTTTTCTTGCTTGCTGTCCCTGCTGTCTGGCATGCTATTATATCTTTTTTCTTACTCACTGTCCTCGTAAGGAGTTGTCTTTGGACAGACATAGGTATGGAAATGGATTTTCTTTATATCTCTCCCACAAAAGCTGCCCCAAGCAGAACAGGGTCCTCCTGAAAATCCCAAGACGCTTCTGCCTTGGGCACACAGGGGGACAAGACAGCCTGGATTTTGCAATAAGGTCAAATTGCAGGTGTTGTGCCGGTATGTTTTGCAGCTGTAATCCCTGGTATTCTTTCTAGCACACACTGGCTTGATTTGGGCACCAGTCTGCAGTGTAAATGATTGTGGCTGCATTTTAGTTCCAGTTGGTTACATTGCAAAACCAATGCATTACTGTTTGACCTGTCTGGGAATTCAACAGACTGGGAATAGAATAGCAGGGGCATTAATGCTGAGGTGTATTTGTCAGGGATGAGACTTCCCCAGTAGCAACTGCTTGTAGTACGCTGCAGATATTACTTATGTCTTTTGTTACGGAAGTCACTCAACTCTTCTGAGTAATTAGAATTATCACCTTGTAGCAAGAGAGCCTAAATTGAGGTTTCTTTTTTTTTTTTTTTTTTCCGAAGGTCTTATAACTGCTTATGAAATTGTCTTTGCAGTAATGTGTTCATTTTTTACTAGCCCATCTTTTGTGATTAATTAATCAGTCATGGATGAGACACAGAACTTGAAGCTTTTTTTTTTTTGACAGATATTGTTGCATACCTTGATTTCTTAATTTTTTTTCTTTGTACTACCTCAGTAGAGCTGCACTGAGGGTCACTCACTTTATTAATGACTCCCTGTTGCATTACTTTCAACAGCTCAACCATCACTGTCCGTCACAGAGACATGCATTTGAAACTCGACATAGTTACTGTCTAATAAGCTTCATTTTCTGTACCACTAGCTTGTGCTCTATAGTGTTAGTTTCCCAAACACGATACTAAGCAATTTTAGGAAATGCTGATACAACTGTAGCAATTTTCCTCAATTTGTTCCTGACAAAGAACTCGCTTCAAAATTGAGTTGGCTTCCTTTTTGTTCGAAACACTGGTAAACACAATTAGCCTCATTAACCCTGGTTTCTGTTTCATAACAGAAAATTAGCCTGCAATCACTGGTTTGCTGGAAAGCACTGTTGTAATTAGTCTTCAACAGTCTGATATGAAAATCCATCACATTTTTAATTTCTCTGACGTGTCAGTGTGTACAGAAAACATGTCTGATATTCTCACTTATCTTGGGGATTGAGATAAAGTCAAGGATCAAGAACCCCGGCTGGCTTAGAGCACTGTTGAACAGATTGGACAGACATCTGTCAAGAATGTCATAGATGCATTGGTCCTGCAAGGGAGGGCAGTAGGTAATTTCTGGAGGTCCTCTCTGCCTCTGCAATTCTATGGGGTCTTGACCCTTCCAAAAGCATAAGAACCAAGCAAGGACCATTGAAATTCTGGCCCCGCTGAATGAGTATGTTTCCTTACCACTCCTTCCAAAATGCTGAGTTATTCCAGCTTTGTTTCAGAGAAGAGCTCTGCCTTGCTCCAGCTCTAAGCTGCTGGTGGCACTGAAGCCAGAACCTTTTTACCAGCATAGAAACAGACTGACTCAAAGGTGAGTCAGGCTAATAATGCTTAAACCTCTGTAGATAATAAGAAATTAGTTGGTCAGGATAGATTTATCATCACCTTCAGGACCTGCATCACTCCAGAGAATATGTCAAGGACTGTGATTGTGTTCTCCTGAAACAACCGGGTTTTCTTCTAGACCGTTATTCCAGTCAGAGGGGAAGGCTGTAGTTCACGTGGGTTGCTGAGCCGTTAGCTAGCACAGAGTACATCACGCTCTCACAGGTTCACAGAATGAGTGCTGCTGCAGGGCACCATGTACTAAATCAAACTACTGTGGACTGGTTTCCAAACTGTACCTGGCTGTCGCCCAGCCACCGCAGAGCAGAAATAGCGGAGCGTGTACTGTGCGTACCTGTGTGTGTGGAAGTGTACCCAAGAACTCCTCTGGGAACTTGGGTGCATCATTACTCCAAATTACATTCCCCTGTGAAATCACTGAGATTTAAACAAATGCAGTCCTCTTTGTCTGTGTTAGGAAAGAGAAGACCTTAATTATTTTGAATTCAGCATAACAATACCAGGGCTAACTTCTAATTTAACTCTGTCCCTTCCATACCTCTTGTCATCTGTGAAAGAGAGATGACGATTATCTACCTCTGGAAGTGTCATGAGCATCTTCGGTGAAGCATGTTGTATAAATGCACACTAGTATTTTAGTGAAGGACAAGAGGCATTATAAGTATCATTGCAACACCTTGGTTCTTGCATGTGGGACAGAGGGCAAGTTTAGAAATGCTTCTAGTCTTGCTTTCACAATAGGGAGCAGAAGACTGAACAGTGCCATTTGTGCGGCCTGTCTGCGCAGGAAAGGGACTGTGCCACAGGTCTCCCTAGTGCCTAGCAAAATCTATGCCTAAGGGACATTTTTCTCCTGTATTAAATGTTCCCCTTATTTCTCAATTGTTCTCTTTAAATGCGTATGGCACCCTGGGGGTATCTCCATTTGAATGGTCTCAATTGCCTCAGTGTCCATTTGGGCCCCAGGTTTAGGGGGCTGTGAAGTGAAGCTGAGCTATTCTATCTTGATATCTAAACTGCAAATGAGGAACTCTGTAATTCAAAGGGAAAGTTGTTCAGGTCACTATATATGTTTGTTCTTAACCTTTTAAATGACAAACAGTAACTAAATAAATAATAATTTAATTTATTAGGTGCCCAGAGCATTTATAGTCGAAATATGAGTGAAATTAATATTAACTTCCTTATTCCAGAAAGAAACATAAAAGCACTGACAAAAAGCAGTCTAATTGGCTAAACTACTTATGTGACTCGTCATGTAGAAGCAGGTTTTAACTTTTTCTTTGCCACAGTTTAGCTCATCCAAAGTGTGCCTGAGGCTCACTGCAGTTCCAGCCTGTTGATGAGTTTTCTTAGGCCTCTGCTTGAAGATCTGCATGATGTGTTGGGATGTGACCTAACTTCATCCAGCTGAGAGCCCTGGAAGTAGTTTGTAGATGGCATGTGGTAACGACTCTAATAGTTTCTCCTTTTCCAGCATGAAGGCAGGTTGGATCCAGCTGGGTTTCAGGGTACCTCCAATCTGTTTTCTTCCTGGAAGAATGGAGTTAGATCCTCATTTGCCCTGACACCAGCACAGCTGAGTTGCCAGTTGTGTGAAATACCCCCATCCCAGGTGCAATGCTCAGACACTTAGGTTGGCTCCATGTGCCATGAGTGACTGGCAGCAGGGTGAACATGCATTGCTTTAGTCCCTGCTCGCAAAGGTGCATCAGTGAACATGTGCTCTGAGCTGGGCTCAGGCAGAGCTCCGTTCCCAACCTGCTGCTGCTGGAGGGACCGCATCCTCCCCACACCACATGGTCTGCGGGAGAATTCCCAGCGCACAGCATTAGCAGTCTGCAGGGGTGAAAACCGCAGAGTGAAGATGATAATTAGAGCCTGATGAGTAGGGATTTGTTGTACTCCTGGCTTTTTCACTGATTTTTTTGTGATGAACAGAGATTAATCATCCAGGCCACACGAACCAATTTACTCTTCTGTAAAATGATTATACTGGTAGTTTCTGATTGCCACACTGCTGTGTGTGACTCTGTGAGGAACACCTTGAGATTCTTGTATGAACATGACTATGTAACGGAAAAGCACTATCATTAACCAGCTATTTCTGAAGAGTCAAACTCTGTTGGGGAACAGTTTCCTATAGATGCATACACAGAAACACTGACTCCATCTCTTAGACTGTATTTGTCAACATGTGGTTGTCCTTCCTCCTCTCCCTTGTTGTTTTTATTTGGTTATTTCATACCACATTCACCTTAACCTGAAAAGGAAGAGATTAGGTTAGATTATTTCAAACATCTGCAAATGCAGCAGAATGCACAAGGGGCATTTTTGGCATTAATGTTCTGTGTATTTTGTTCGGGTAATTAAGCATGGAAAGGTCACCTTGTGTTCTAATAGCAAACATGGAGAGATGGCAGAGAGAAAAACTAAGCTGAGCAAAAACAATTTAAGGAGAAAGCGTCACCATTTGACAATATTTATTATTTCTTCTGTGTTTCCCTAGCTGATACACTACTTTAATTCCAACCTGATACCCATACATTTTGTTTTCAAAAGCTAAATAAAGTATTAGACTGAACACAAGGTGAGGGCTAGGCAACTCAAAGAGTGCACACTGTGGCTCACTGAGTGCCAGCCATTTGGCAGTGATTGTCCTTTGGGACAAGCATCCAGATGTGGTTTATTCAAATGTAGTTTATTCAAATGTGGTTTACTCAAACCACATCAGCCATACCATTTCATAACTCCCCCACTGAGAGGATACATGAGGAGGTTCTTTTCTGGTCATGTGCTTATGTGCCTTGTGAAAGTCCTGTCCTTCAATTAAAAATAAATAATGTTTTTTCCTTTCCCATCTCAGTGAGGTTACTCCCTTTCTCACTTTGCTCCTCATAGTTTTGCATTTGTAGCTTTACTCTGCTTATTATTTCTCTGGTGAAGCTTCCAGTGCAAGTCGCTGACTGCTCATAGTGAGCTTGGTCCATCTCGTAATAACCAGAAATCCCTTCCTGAATTATGAACGCAAGAAGAGATCCTGCTGTTGGTTGTTATTCCCATAGCAGCCCCAGGGTATGAAGCAGTGCCAGTGCCCAGTGCTGGGAGCTGCAGTGTGTGCACACACAATCTGGCTTTCCCTGTAAGACCCTTGCAGTATCAGACAGATCAAAATAGTGAAAGGATGATTTCTTGAGGATGATCCCTGCTCTCACAGTACTTAAGGTTGGGAGGTTATATAGGTTTCTGCCTCATGTAGAACAAATGAGTGCAATGGATAAATGTAGTAGAAACCAATTTTTCTTCTGCTCCTGGTTCTCACAGAGTAAGTTTAAAATTCGCTCTTAGGAGACCTCCACACCTCATCTATGACTCTGTGTGGGGGACTGGCTGGACTATGCAGAGCTGTAATTTCTTTATTCTTTCTACTTGTGACCTGGAGTTCTTTGAGTATATTTCCCCTCTTGTGGAAAAAGTAATTCTCTCTCCTACCTCAGTCCTACATCCATTCCTATGAACACTTGGTAAAGATTTCATTTCAGTTTTCTGCAGTCTTTTTCTTCTGTTTTGAAATAACCCAGGCACTCTCTTAGATGCCCTGCTGACATTTTGCTTCTCATACACTAAAAAAATTATTTGTTTTTATTCCTTAAAAATCTTTTCCCACTCTTCCTTTCAGACTTTCCTAGCCAAGTTTTATTCTTTTAGCTTTATTCCTGTACTTCCTTATCCAGCTCTTGTCTCAAATACTTTTTTCATATCTTTGGGTTATGTAGTCACTCATTTCTCTTTTTGTGTCCTTTCTCCCAGTGATTTACCTCACTGGGATGCCTTTATTCTTCTAAATCTGCTGAATCACACAACGCTGTATTTCATTTGGGGCTTTTTCAAGCAAGGCCAAGTAACAAATGTAGCAGAAAGGAAATAGTGAAGGTTTGTTGCATGTCTGAAGGGAGCACCTACAGAAGGATGGGCAGCGTTTCAGCAAGCAGTAGACCCTTGGTGGTGCTTGTCCTCACTGAAGCTGCTCTCATGTTTAAAGCTAAACTAGAGTACTTTGCCCTTAAGGATGTTCTAGACCAAGAACCCAGCAACCCTTGTTCCTAGGGGTCAGCTGCTCTATGAATGAAATAGGATCAGTGTAATTATCTGATCCATTGCCCCATGTTCTTTCATGGCAAACCCACAATTTGCCTTCAGAGTTTAATTTCTCAAAAGCTGTTTCTCTCTCCTAAGGTATTCTTATCTGAGTTTGAGAGTGTACCTATTAGCTTTGGTAAGACAAAGCTCCCATTTGGAATCATTTCTCCAGTCTGTTTCAGTATAAGCCTTATGTCTGTGATTTCTAGGTCAGCTTCTGCTTGGTGTGCAGTGTCTTGCCTGAAGTGCTGAGCACCCCATTCCTCTGTGCTGGTGGGTACTTAGCTTCTGCCTGGATCAGATACATCTACACTCTATATGAATGTATATGTGCTTGCAGAGGCATCATTTTCCTGCACCACCTTGCCCAACAGAAAAGCTCAAAATTCCTGAGTTAAAATGCCCCTAAGGCTTCTGTTTGTGATTTTATTGTTTTGACAGTTGTCGCACTGGGCCACAAACACACTTGCCAGCCATGCAGCTAATTAAGGATGTTTTGAAAACTTCAAAAGTGCTCCTGCTTATCAAGTAAGTAAGACTAAAAGAGGCTGATAGGTCTCCCACAAGCCTTATGAAAGCCATTACCAAGAGATTGCCACCTCTCCTGGTTTTCAGTTTAACTTTTGGTGGCCATGACTATACTCCTGGAAGAGGACAAGTGCCATAAAGGTTGAAACAATGGCCTGAGGTTACAGGGAAGCAGAAGAAGCCTCCAGTAAGACACATGACTGACTGAAAAATCATTTACATCTAAGTCTTTCACACGGCAGGTTCAGAGTGTGAGAGGAGAGAGAAGACAGGAAGCCATTGGTACAGGCTGTCAGAATTTACTTTTACAGGAAGGGAAAAATCCCATTGTCTGCAACTGCATAATCTTCTTGCACGGTGTGTAATGTTTATAAGGAACAGGGGTCACATATGGCTGGCTGTCAGCAAGAAACAGCAAGCTTGAATTAGCATTTAAAAAGCTGAGTACTTAAAAAATAATATAACTACATGTAACAAAAGTAAATGTTTCAGCTGTGATAAGAGAACAGGCTTTCCTTCCTTCAGACTTGGCCTTATATCTCCTTCCTTAGTTTCTTCTGTCTTGTTAAATTATTTATAAAACACATCCTGGTATTGAAAGAGCAGGACCTAAGGCAGCCAGCTTCTTTACTAGCATTGTGCTCAATGTTTAACAAATTAACTTAGATCTGCAAATGAAAAACTTATACAGCTCTTTTTAAGTATCACCACATCTGAGGAGGTGTTCAGGTGAGGAGCACAGAGAGCTGTTTTTGCAAACAATTCATTTTGGAACAACTTTAGAGGCCCTGTTAGTCCCTTACTAGCCTACGCAGCCCCCATACTGTGGTTGTGTGCTATTAGGAACGGGAACAAGAGCTGGCTATAGATAACTAGGGCTGGCTTTAACTGTGTGGGATACTTGTATGTAGGAAAGAAAGAGTTAGTTCTCAAGGAAAGAAAATGAGGCCAGTAAGAACTGCAGGCTTCCCTCTTCATCTTCTGCTGCTTCCTGGGGGTTAAGGGTGTCAATGTACAATGCAGTATTTTAACACTGACTGCTGATTATTCAAGTGACTATCAAAAAAATTACACTGCTGCAAAGAATATACTGAAGATATAGTGCCCAGAAAGTGCCATGCACTTCAATGGGGAGCTTTTGCCAGAGAACAAAAGGCCTGGGGCTGCAAGAAAAGACAGAAGGAAGTGTGGAGTCTCTGCTTCCCTGGGGAAAAAAAAAATCCATTAATTTATATTGATTATATCCCTAAAGTGTTTTAAAAGATTTTTTTTCCCCTCTTGTTCAAATCTTTCTGCTTCTGAGTCATAAAGAAAAGCGGGGAAGGCGACAAAGAGCAAGGCGATGGTAGCTTTACAAGAAACAGAAGAGAGAAAATACAGCTTGCCGCCCCTTCTGTTCTCTATCCTGCCTCACACTTATCTTGTCGCTACTCATGGCAGTCCGATACCAGAGGCTTGTGTGAGCTGAGGATGACAAAGGGAGCTGGAGAGTGGAGGACAGAACATGTGGGACAGCTGGGAGGTTGCTTTCTCATGGCTGGGCTCATGAGCAGTCTGCCAATGACGACCCAAATTCCCTCTTGCCTCCTGAGTCCTCTGTGTGCCTAAGGCACCACCAAAGGGCAATTACAGTGCCTAACGAAGCCTAACGAAGGGCTAACGAAGTCTTCCCCTTCCCCATGGTCTGGATAGGGATGGCAAGAGCAGTGCAACGCGGGGTTCCATCGCCCAAATTCCTACGCTTCCCTGCATGCAGGCCACAGCCTCAGGGTGTGCATGGGTCTGCTTGCTTTGTGGCAACCCCCTCACCAAGGTTTACCTTGTGCCCTCCAGAAAGGAAAACACCTTGCCTTTTCTGAGTTGTCTCCCTGCCCCTTGTTTGCTGTATCAACTGGGATATGCTGGAACTGGACAGCCATGAAGAGGAGAGTTATCGGCTCTGTCCCAGCAGCGTTTTCCTCTCAGGAAATGTCATCCCAGTGGAAGATGGGCTTGGCTTCCTGGGGCTAGGGCCTAGTTGCAGGGTCTGAATAAAGAGGACTGACAACCTGTTTGCTAGTCTCACAGCTCCTCTTCCAAACCTTATTTCACCAAAGTCTACGGAAGAGTAGAAAAGGGCTTTCTCTTCTCTTCTCTGCTGTATTTTCTTGATCATTCATTTTTAGGTTTATTGGCTAGAATAAGCAGCCATTACAGTGAAAGTCATGAAAATAATGTTCTGTTGAGATGGCAGCTAGAGAAATAAATGTGAAAAAAAAGGAGCTTGCAAGAGCCCCTAGAGCTAGAAAGTCAGTCTGTCAACTGGAGGGAGGAGGTAGTTCCCACAGTTATGTGAGCCAGTAAAAAAAGCTGTACCCACACTACTCCCACCTTTTTCATGGTTACTCATCCCCCCACCCTTTGTCTGTGCCCTTCTCCCTGCTGCTCTTTCCCAGAGTCTCTGAGGCTGGAACAGGAGGCCAGCCTGGATTTTTGTTGGATCAGGGTGAACTACGGGAGTCCTGAGAGAGAGGCCTCTGGCAGCTTGCACTCTTTCTGCTGATTTACCTCATGGCCTTTTCTTCCTAACAGGACAGAAAGGTGAAGAACAGGGACAGAGAAAGGGAGGCTCCTGCAGACTGCCTGGGGCGGTGAGATTGCAGCTGTCCCTTGCTGTATCAGAATGGGCAAGTAGGTGATAGGCCTGATAGTGCTGCTTGGTAGAGGGGAATTATGTTATCTTGAACCAGGGAATAACCCTTTGTTTAATTTTAACATTTCAAAAGTGGACTTTATCTATGTTACACATTTGCAGGGAGCTAGTGTCTGCTCATGCAGAGCTCTGCCTGCTCCAAATGGGATGACAGGGACACATTTTTTGAGTGCAGTATGATGGTAGATGTAGCAGTAGCTATATATTTTCTGATAGAAAATAAGGATTTTTTTTTTTTTGGGGGGTGGGAAAGGTCATTTGAAACAGAATTCACTACAATGTGAAATAGGCAACAGTTTAGTCCCCTTTTGTGTTAACTCTGTGGCAACTTTAGATACATGCTTCATTGGAGAAGTAAAAGTTTTCCATCTAGTCTGTGTACTGACTAACCAATTTGCCTGGTCCTGGCTCTTCCCCACAGACACAGTCTGTAATGGCTCTGTTATGTGTCTCATCCGCCCTCCTTCTCCCCGCTTATGTCTCTGGTTTCCGGCAGAGCTCTGGAAGTGCCTGCCAAGCCAGCGGTTAGCCTGCCCCGCAGCTCCCCAGCTGCTCTGCCCTGCCACCTCCTCACTGGGATCGCCCTGTTGAGACTGGGGCCTTGGCATGTGCTTTACGCTGGGGTGTGTACTTTTCTCCCCAGCACTATTTATTGCATATTCTTTCTTTTCTAGTTCATTATTTATTCAAGCATTCAGTTCACGTCCTCCCACAGTGAGGATTAGCAAAGGGTCCAGCTTGATAAAGGGGAGGGCTTTTTTACACATTTACTTTTTAGCTGCGGTGGTTCTTTCATTGGTGAAGTCACTATTTCTGGCACTGCTGTGACTTCCATGCTGTGGTCTCATTCAAACAAGCTCCTTGACATTCTTGTGCCTCTTCTCGAAGTGATAGGCATTGTCTGTAGTTTGATGTCTATAGTTCTTCAGTCAACTCCAGCTAGGAATTTCTTGCACCTTTCTGCTTTCAGTCTCTTTTTTTCATGTTTGTTTATACTCTCTCTCCTGCCTGCAACAGAAGATGATTGTCCTTTCCCCATCAGTTCTAGCCTGGACTGACTGACTTCCTCTGCTTGGCAGGTTCAAATGGCTTTCTCAGAAGCCTCTCTCGCAACTGAGACTGGTGCCTTGCTATGAGATGGTCCCAAATCTCTGTTTCCAGAAGCTTCTTTCACAGAGTCTGCTTCAAAAACTGTCTCTAAGATGTTTTAATCTTTTATGTTTGTGGGTCTGCTCCTGTCTCTGCATTACTTCTCTTCCCTCAGCCTTCTTTGTCCAGATTAACTGAGAACTGTGAAAAATGTCAACTTCTTCAGGACTGGCCCTGGCCTGCAAAGAGTTCCCTGCTCTGACAGTTGCTCTTCTTTTGGCAGTCATGTTACTGTCTGCAGTACTCTTAAACCTTCTTCAGTTGTATCACGCATTCCCAGAGAAATTCCAGCTCTGGTGGCACTTCTAATTGCTTTGCTTTTCCACTTTGTCTTATCTGGTTTTATTCCCAGTACTTTGTGTTGTCCTGAAATCACCCTGAGCCAAAGAGGGCAGCAGGGATTTGCCTCATTCAGTGTCAAAGCTCCAGCAGCCTGGCATGGTGTAACATGAGAACTGGCACAAATGGAAAATCAGTTTCAAATGGCTCAAGCCAGTCCACATAGGAATGTGCTGACTGCGGGCAGTGTGTTGTGTGGATTGCACAGATAAGCATATTCTTTGCTGTACCATCATTCAGTGCATAACCTGCTCTTAATGTGTGTGTCTGCTCCTTTACAGATGGACTGGTTCTTAATGCAGATCTGTGTCCTGTAATGATCTATAATGTGTTCACTGTCTTTTGATGTCTTTTCCTAGCTAAATCTATCTCAAATATGCCATGCACCACAGGTATATATGTAAGTCAGGTGGCCCTGTAAGGGCTCCTCACCAATTAAAAAATATCCCCTGTGGATAAATACAGTCAAGAGCTGTAGTGTGACCTACCAATAAATTCTTTTCCTACAGCACACGCACTTATTAAAGCTGCTAAAATTAAGAGAGGAATGTCTTTTTGTTGAAATTAAAGTACTGTTGAAGAGTCCTTTCACAGGGGACATTCACCACTCACCACAAACAGGTGATTGGGGAGGGCTGGAATTCACCTGTAGAAATGAAGAGCAGCTTCTCTAGAGGTATTGTTTCAGTTTACAGACTAAAATAGTGGCCTCTGTCCCCTGCCCTACATGGAAGGATAGTGTGGGGTTTGCATAAGTGTGGAGCCAACGTGGACCTGTTTACCACCACAGTTAGTGTTTTCTGACTCGGTTACGTCTGCAAGGCATAATGCCAAACTACTTTAGGAATCCCCAGGCTGGCTCTGAGAAGGCTTGTTGCTAAATCACATGCAGATCTGGAGACAGTTCAGTGTTCACTGAACTTGGAGTCTCTGCAGCACCGTGTCTTGCAGGGGAGATGCAAGCCTGCTATGTCCATGCACACTATGCATCCCCTGGCTGCTCTTAAGATGTAAGCAAATGTCATTGCATAGCAGCAAGACAGTAGACATTGGTGAACAACTTAAATTTCATGTAACCAGCAACAATTTGCATTATCTTCCACCTGGCCCAGAGTGATTCACAATTGCAGCTACTCTCCATAGACAGCCCTGAAAAGAGGACTAACTCCTACTTGCTGATTGCCAGTGTTTTCTGACAGCGAAGTGAATCACTTTGTAAAGACAATGACTTGTTTGCTTTTCCTTGAATCTTGAATTGAAGATATTTCATAATAGAATTTGAACAAATTTACCAGATGTTTCATCCCACTGTGCTTTTCTGGCAGGTCTACAAGACAGAATGCTGACTAAGACTAATAAATCAGACTGTGTATGAAAGATTTGGGGAAGGAATACAATATATATGCTTGAAACCGTAGGAATATCTTACCCCATCGATCCTTGGGAATTCCTGATGTTTCCTGTGCTTTTCTTAGAGACTGATCTCAAACACAGGAGGGGAAGGGGGTCCTGTTCTCTTCTTGTAGCCTATGGTGAGACATAGCTTTGTCTGAAAGCACTCCTTGTGCTGGCATTGGAGATCATAGGCATGAAAGCGATGAATATAATTCTATAGTCAGGCAATTATCCATCCAGCTGGGAGAAAATGAGAAATAAGAGTTTAAGGTGCATTCAGAGGCTGTCTGTGACCCAAAAAAGTACTGTGCTGCTCTACAATAATATTCCCTTTCTCATCCATCTCCTTCTCTTCCACTCCCCCTCCCTGCCCCACTTTGCTTTGCTCAGTCTTTCCTAATCTCTTTGCTTCCATGCTGCCCTTCCAGCAGACCTCTGCCAGTTCCTTAGGAATCAGGAAATAATGCCACCTATAGAAGACACTTTTTCTTTAGGACCTTGTATTGCACATTTTAGCCACACAAAACTGTTTGAAAACACATTTCCACTTCCCTTTCAGTGATTCTCACAGTAACTGATTAAGTTTGCTGACCAATGTTTTTGCCAGGTTGTGCCATTTTGTCTTCTGTTGGCTGGACAACTGCTTTTTTTTCTTTATTCTTGCTTATCAGCTCTCTCCTTGTCCCTCTCCTCCCCACATGTCAGGAAAGGGCATCTCAAGTTTCCACACCATCTTCCAAGCACAGGAAGTGATATAGGAAATACTATTCCAGTTTGTCTGACTGCAGCAGGAAAACATGTATTAAACTCTTCACTGAAGCCAACATGGGATCAGCAGTGCTTGTGCTAACAATACTCCATCCACTAGAGCACAAGAGGCTTTGAGTGACAGCACAGCACCATGTCTCCCTCCTCTTGCTTGGAGAGACTTTATCAACATGTGTCCCTGAAATCTTTCTGCTGCTAAAGCTTGTGCCTGGCACAGGACTTGTGGTGCAGGGCTCCCTCCTGTGCCTGTGGCACAGGGCTCCTTCTGCAGGGCCATTTTTGAGGATTCTTGCTCACACCAGGGCAACTGTGGTAACAGCAGCCCCTCTTTCAGTCCAGGAGTTCTGAAATCAGGACACTCAACCTTGGAAAGGTATTTTTTAAATAAAAACACAGACACACACAGACACACAAAGACCAGGTTGCCTTTGAATACAGTTTGTCCATCTGAATAGCAGTGTCAGGTGAAAAGAAGGTACATTTTTAATCACAATCATATTATTTAAGCAAGTTGTATTATTTTGTGTGTTGCCTTTATCTGAAGATTGCAGGCATTTGTGATTATCCGTCATTTTACCTTTATACAGCTGTTTTCATCGTGATAGGTCACAGAAATTTGCCACTTGGCAGTAACAGCAACTGTCTCATCCAGCACATTACAAAGGAACAGAGAGAAGGGGTGTTTCTAGCCCAGGATGTCTATAGTAAATTGCTACACTTAGAAAAATGCTGCTAAGCCATTCCACTCCATTTTTAATGCTCTGTCTGAACAGTGTATGCTCAATGAATTGCATGGTGTTCAAGTTATCTGTCTGTACAATATGAAGAGCTGAGCTGGCTGTGCTAGGATTAAACCTGTGAGTCTTGTGGCAGTAAGTGTTCCCTGGCCCACACTTGGGACCATGAAACAATCCCTAAACCAGCACTCTGAAAATGAAACAGTGTCTTGAGAGTTAAAGAGCTGGAAAAGGAAACGTTGACTACCCTCCAACTCCTCAGGTCTTAAAACCATCAATACTCGAAGCTATTGTGATGTTCAGCCTGTGTCTGCTGAGTGAGTTTGAACAGTTGGCACCACTCCAGCAGCAGCTGCTCTATAAAGTTAAAAAAAATGCTTAGAAAGTATTATTATCATTATTTTTATTATTATTATTTTCTCAGCTTTGAGAATAGTTAACTCCCATTCTCTCCTCCCCCCCGGCCTTTTAATAGCGGTTTTAGTTTACCTTGTGTCCCACCACTCATACTCTCTCTGCAACCTTAAAGAAGCACAAACCAAATCTCAGCAATTTTCAGCAAGGCCACAGCATGGTTGGAAAGGTTCCCACTGCCTTCTTCAGTAAGCACTAAAAGGGAGGCTCCAGCACTTCCAGTGCTGCTGTAAATAATGTCTGGAAGGGGACGGATAAAGAATAGGGGGTACACACGGCTTTGCTTCTAGCTTGGTTTTCATTTCCTTTGTCTCTTTCAAGAGAAACAAGAGGCCTAACTTCATATAACTTGGCACATTGATTGCTGGGCCCTTAAGGATCTGTTTGGTGCTGCCTCTCCCACCAACGCGACTTCAGGCTCCAGGTCCTCCTACTTGGAGGAGCCAGAGAGGCCTCTCGGGTGCCTGGAGGGGAGAGCTCAAAGTGTTAAATGCAGGAAGAGCATTAGAAACAAGGGCAGTTTTCTGGCTTTGATCCTTCACTTGGCTGATTCCTGGAGAGAGGCTTGTCTGGGGCTATCACTGTAGAAGAGTTTGGAAGCAGCTGAGCAAGGCACTGCTCAGCCTGGGGGATCAAAGTACACTGTGAGCAAAGCAGCACGATGTGCTCTGTTTGAAGCAGGAGCTGCAAAATACAGTACAGTGCTCCTCTCAGCTGGAAAGCCAACAGTGAGGATGTTTCCCTTCTTTCTGTCTTTCTGTGGATTTTTCAACAGGATTTGGTTGTTAAGGATTGTAAGTACTGATAGACACAAATGCAGCATCTGCAGATAGAAGAAAGGTGCTGTTAGTAGGGTGGGGTTAGTAGCCTGGTAAAGTGACAAATACTAAGTTATGGAAACCTTACTGTATCATTACCTTAATTCAACAGAAGGTGCCAAGGAGGAGAATTAAATATAGAAGCAAGACATGACAGAACTCAAAGAATGTCTGTGCTCTTGTTCAACACGGGGGTACTGAATGCACAATTTCATGCAAATCAGACTTCATTTATTTTCTGGTTTGCTTCTTCAGTTAAATATGAGACAATTGAGAACAAGAGCTTTTTCCAGCATCCCATACCTAGTAAATTCATTCTGGGAATGGGAGAAGTAAAGTGAATATGATTCTGGACGATGACATCACCAGCGATCCAAAAATATTTGCACTGGGTGACCTGAATAGTCTCTTGAATATAAATGATCCACGGGGGAAATTTTCTAATAAGAGCAAATGCAATAGCTAAAAGGGTGATATTGCTGGATTGGAAGTATGCACAAGGATTAAATCTTCCTGAACTGTACACAGGATTAAGTGAATTGACACATGTGGAGAAAATCACTTCAATAATAATATTTTTTATCTTTTATTTTTGGGGAGTCTTTTTTGGAAATATAGTCATTATTTTCAGAAGGTTATGACTGAGTTGTCATACTATACATAATAAGGTACCACTGTAATCTAGAATGATGGAATGAATTCATGTGTCAAGATGGTGATCCATAATATTAGTGTTGTGGTAGACAGCAAAAAAACATTTGAAGCAAAATTAAACTTTGTATGTTAAAGTGGGTATGTTACCATATGCTTCCGTCTGTGGGACACCTGAAAAATGACTGCTTTCTTACTGGGTTATCCCACAGAGCTTCCTCCTTCTTGCTGGTCCTTGTTTGCTAATGGAGAACAAAAAACCACACAAAGCAGAGGACTTTGCTAATGCTATGCAGAAGGGACCTCAATTTCTTGTTCACCTTTTCTTTACTACCCCTCTGTGCCGTTCTTCTGTGTGGTGACCCTGTTAAAATAGAACCAAGCAAAAGTTTTAGTTGATGATCCTGTTGGGAAATGGGTTTGGGGGATATTACTGCTCTGCTTGTTAAAGTCTGTCTTGAGCACTCTTCTTAAAGTCAGTCAGCCCGTGCCTTCCGAAGGCTTACAAGTGCAGGTGTTAAAAGCTAGTAAGCTGGACCAGGTGGACCAGCAAGGGCTCATCTGTCTGCTCACAAAGTTTAAGGCTTGTTTTGTCAGTGCTTTATATTTCCTACCAGGTTAAGTGTATCTGGCTATGATTGCTGTGTATTGAACGTTTCGGCAGATATATCATTGCTACATCTGGTTTTCAACTTTCCAAGGCACGCTTTGCCACTGGATTTTTCCATGCATGGTCTCCACCAAATGCCAGTCACTTTTTCAGCAGTCCCTTCAAGTTCTCCAGTGAAGCCAGAAGATCAAATGTTTACTCTGTAACTCACTGGGGAAAGGAGTGCATCTTCCTATCTCCCTTTGTGTTGTATCACAGTGTTTGCTTTCAGTAAATAATAACAGTAACAACTTGTTCATTAATGGACTGTTAATTGTGTCTTTTAAGATATAGGTTGTCTTACTGCTATTTAGCACATATGCTTAATATCCATCTTTTCATGTGGCACTTGAAATTTGGCAACCAGCCTGTGATCTCAGGTTTTGCAGCACCTGTGAGTGTGATAGTTCCTAGCTGAACATTTTGAACAAGAAGAGTCCCGGTATCAGTTAATTCAGGTAAAGCATTACTTCCCACTAGCATTAAAGTACAAAAGGTTCCCCTGCAACATGTGACCTGCCTGTTTTCCAAGGCTTTGGGGATTAACAAGGTCTTTATTTAAACCGACAGATTTAACAATGTTTCTTGACAATACAACTGTTATTCACGTGATTAGCAAAACCACTAATTGGGGAGCGGTGAACAGCAGCTAAACAAAAACTCTTTGAATCCAGTTAGTGCCAAAATATTGACAGACAATCTATAACTTTTTTCATTTTGTACTCGACTGTAGTTCAATGATGAAAGGCCCTGAGCAGCACTGCCCAGTATCTTCTGTGAGGCCTTTGCAGTGGTGCAAAATAGCAAGAGCAAAGCTGACTCTGGCTCACTGGTTGGGCTGCCTGACAGCTGGGGCTGCCCCTTGGGGCTCTCCTTTTGGTGTCTTTGGTTGTAAAGAGCTTCTTCCTCTTGCTGGAAGAAAGTGTGTGTACCTGGAAATGTTCCTGGTGGTGAGTGAGGACTTGATTTTGGCTTGATTTCATGGCCAGTTTGCTTTAGTAAGACGTGAGGAATTGATCCTAAAAAACGCTAAAGGACAGAGGTAGAGCGTCATGCTAGTAATGTTGCAGGATATGGCAGCATTGCCCTGCTCTATCGCTTTCTCACCCATACTCCATTTACCTCCAAGTGGTGCCTGAAAGTGTTACTTGTCACCAACAGCTAATGAATTGTATATTACCTCCCCACACAGTGGTCACTTGAGCTAAGGAGGGTTGTGTAGGGTTTTCACAGTGGGGAATTGTTTTGTTGTTGTTGCTGTTGTCATCTCTGCTGGGATTTGTTTTCAATGTTGGAAATATGTGTGGAAGGGATGGTAGGGACTGGTTCTGGGGAGGTCTTTGCAGTCTTGGCCTGTATATTATCCCCCAAAGATGAGTTTTAGCATTGTAGCAGAAGGAAAGTATGACTCTGCTGAAGGTCTCAAAAAAAGTATGACCCTGATTGCAGGTCTCAAATTGCA
Organism: Anser cygnoides; assembly: GCF_040182565.1. Taxonomy (NCBI): domain Eukaryota; kingdom Metazoa; phylum Chordata; class Aves; order Anseriformes; family Anatidae; genus Anser; species Anser cygnoides. Next base: position 21,400,112 of record NC_089883.1, on the reverse strand, counting down.
AAGAAGGTGTTCTTGAGCAATTCTGTTGCTATGTTGAACAGCATCAGGACTGGTCAACAAATGGCCTTGATGTATACATCCAATACCTGCTGTATGTCAGCGTTGAATAATGGTAACTGAAAATCAAATTACTTGAATTTGAGTTATAAATGTCCGTAGTCCTGAGACCAGAGTAAGGACAACTCATCTTTACCTGAAAGGTGAGTCAAATGCTGGTTTGTTGCACAGCTGGAGCAGATGAGTGCTTAGAAGTTCTAGTATAAAAATATTAAAAGTTCAACTATATGATGATGGCTGTGCCATTTGGGGTGCTGAAGCCCTGCTGGAGATGCCTGCAGCCTTTTCCCAGGATTTATGTTCCAATAGGGGATGAGTCTCAAACGGGCTTCTTTGCTGATGTTCGCTATGGTAGTTGGTGTGGGGCTTTGGATCTCCTTCTGATATTCTCAATTCTTTTATGAATTTTGAACACTGTGGCTAGACGAGCTTCGTGGGATGACACAGATGCAATTTATGAATTATGTATGGCATTTCAAAAATTCTGATTTTGCTGTCTGGGGAGATGGGTTAACTACAGATTGTTCCATTTAAAAGCAGAAAGTTGTTTTTATTGTAAAACCCCAAACTGCATTTGAATACTCCTGTGCTCTGCTACCTCCCGTCTCTTTCTCCCCATCAGTAAGCAAGATCGTTCAGTGGTTTGCTCACTAAGAAAGTGATTTTACATTATTTCCTGCAGAGGTTTCTGTTGAAGTGGGCTGGCTGTAAAGAAGCAGCTACTCCTTTCCATTCTGTAACCATACCATTTTCTCTATCAGCATGGAGCATTTGACTCATGTGCCCTAGAAAATAACTCCTCACTCCCACTATGTGCTCATATACTGAGCTGAGATCTAAACCTGACCTGCACTTCTGGGATGCAAACTCATGATCAAAATCGCTGGATGCAGGAGGTCAATGTTTCAGTGTCCTAACTCTCTGGGGTGAGAGTCCACTATTTAAGGAGTAGTGTTGTGAGTTCAAAACAGGTTAATGCTTTCTAAGGTCTAGTGAAGTTACAAAAACACAGTATAAAAGAGCAGATCTGCCTTAAATAGAAGCTGATTACAGAGCTCAGTCCTGTTTCTATTAAAGTCAATAAGGGCATTGTGCTTCTAAATTTCACCCGGTCTGGTATAGGGTCTTTTAAAAGGGGTAAAAATTTTCTGTATGAAAAATTGAGACATTTTGTTTCTAGTGCAAGCACAGACTGTTGCAGTAATGCAATACAGGTATGCTCTTCAGAGCACTTATTTCACAAATAATACAAACCCAGTGTTTCTGTCTAGAGTCTTTTCTTTCACATAGCACCTTGAACTTTCAGTAACATTGAGTACTGGGCCTTATGAAACAGAAGGCTAAGCCTGAACTGGATTTCACACTTCCTGTAGTCCAGGGGATGACTTTTCATTATGGCTAATAGGAGACAGGTAACTAATATCTTAAGCCAGTTCTGGTGAATGTTTAGCAGATCATTGAGTGATTTTCTTTTCTTAATTTGATGTGCGCAATCCAGAGATGGTTGGTGTTAAAGCTTGGAAATAGGCTCACCTCCTGCTGTAGTTATCAGAAAGACTTCTGATCTGTCTGCATGCATAAACTGGATATTTGTACTGTACACATGCATCCACCAAGCACAAGCCTCTTGAGAATTTTGGCTCTCCTTATTACTAACTTTGTGTTTCATGATCCTTGTTCTGAGTTTATTTGTGATTCTGTATTACCCACACTGGTAACAGTGTTGCAGAACTGGCCTAATGAACGAGAAGAGTCTGCTAATAGTTGCTCTTTGGCGGAAGATTGCCATGAGCAGACTGGGATTTCAGAGAATGCTGCAGAAACCTGCTTCTGCAACTCATTTCTGACAGTGCCACGCTCTGATGTAGCAGCACCCTTGGCTGCGGTGAACTCCCCTCATCCAGACTGCCCTGGTTTGTGAATAGCTGTCTCATTCTCCTGTAATGAGTCTGCCCACAGATTTGCTAAGTGCTGAGAAGCATATATTGAAAGTACTCTAGAGAGTTGTTAGCCATGTGGCTGCTCCATTAATTTTCATGGTGGCCCTGGGTTAGACCTCTGTATGGTGATGTGGAAAAAAAAGTGCCCTCTGAGTTTTAATTCAGGGATCATAAAGACCTAAAGTCACTTTTCCATAAAGAAGAGAGGGACAAATGATTCCTTTGTTTATTTTGCCTTTGTTTTGCAGTGTGCAAAGGCTAGGAAGTTTATGAGTTTATTTGTTATGTAAAGCCACTTGCTTATTTCTGCAAAACATTGCTTATAGATATTCCACAACCTCTCTGGGCATTCTCAGAAACAGAAATGAATCTGATGATGTGACCAAATAAAGAAAGTGTTCATTCTGAAGTTCCTTGCCATAGGAATTAAAGAAATATTTTTAGGAATTAATTCTGAAGGTGCTAATTTGCTGATCATTGTCGCTATTACTAGAGATTGACTGAGAGATGTCAAGTAGAGTAACCCTGAGTCAATGAGGAGAGCTGGAAATCAGCTGAAGATAAACTGGTCTGTCAGCACCATTTTCTTCTGCTCTGTTCCCCTTGCTTGTGGAAGGGCTCTGCTCAGGCATCAACATATTGCTTGTCTGGTTAGTAGTGCTAATAAATTCAGAGGAACTGTGTACCCATGGCTCAAGGTCCTGCTGTTCACACATGCACAGTAATAGTTCTGCCCTAGGTGACGATTAAAATATCACGTGTTACCTTCAGAAGATTGTTTCCCTCCCACATAGAGTCCCAGCTTTACCAAGGTTGGATCTCCTTCAAGGAGAGCAGCCTTCATATTCCTAACAGACTTTCATCCATATGGTTTCTCTTCCCCCCTCTCCTGCTTTAGCATTCTCTTGTTCTCCTGTCTGCTCTGCAGCTTGCTTGGCTGCATTGCTGACTTGGGAGCTCAAGACCAAAGATGCTTTTAAGCCTTCTGTCCTAGCATGTAGCTGAATATGTTCAAAGAATCCTAAATGTGACACTCTGGCTAAGAATGTGTCACATGGGATGGGCTGAGGGCTGTACCTAAGCCATTTTCAACTCTTTCAGTGCTTCCCATCCCCACCAGCCAAGGAAGCCATACATCCTTTTCCTGGTAGGTAATGGAAGAGTTCAGAGCCTCGCCTCTGTGGTTTCCTTCCTACCATTAAACAGATCCATCTCTATAGATCAAATACAATTTTCTTCTGCAGCTAGTCAACTCTCTGGGTTTGCTCTTTGCTGATCTGGTGGTTATTTTCATTGTTTCAGCGGAGGTCTGCTCTCAATACACCCTGAGCCAATGCTCCTGACAGGCAGCACAATCCTGGAGTGCCTTGGCAGGCTGCCTGAGTCTGTCCTGCGGGCCCCGGGGGGACTCTCACACGTTCTGCCGCTTACTTTACTCTTTCCTAGAGATCTAACGCAATTTTGCAAGTAGTCACTTGGAGCCATGTTTCCCTTTGCCCTGGAATATTTTTTAATTTATTTTTAGTAAATGTTTGTCAGTGTTTCTAACATTGCGCCTCCAGCAACGTGGCCTGGACTTGAGCCATGCAGCAGTCTGACAACCTGTTAGGCGAGTCTCCTATCAATTAGGCTGCAGCTGTCATTGGATCTATTCTCAGCCTCCTTGGTACGTGTTTGCAAATAACAGGGGCTGCTGTTTTGCAGTTCGCGATTTTTTTCTCCATAGCCAGTCAAGAACATTTTGTCTGCAGAATTCCTCCTGTCTCCTTTGTTTTTGCTTTCTAATCATCTCCGTTATATTCGCCTAAGCATATATGCTTATCGAGGATATTCTTTTGCTTTTCCCATGTGTTTGCCCTCTCTCTCTCATTTATTTATTTATTTATTTATTTATTTATTTATTTATTTATTTATTTATGTGTTTTTAATACACAAACCCAGGAAAACCGCTCCCCAAGGAAACAAAAAAAAGGGAAACTCTCACTTAAGTCTATGCTTTGGTCCTTTAAATGTTTTCAGGCTTTCTCCAAAGCATCCAGACTGCTTCTTATCTGTAGGGATCTACCATTTTTAAAGCCCGTCATGCATGGAAGCTCTCCATGGGGACTGCCTTGTTTCTGCTGATGTTTGAGCTCTGAGGTGATGGTGTGTTTTATTATCAGGTTTGCTACAGCTGGAAAGAGAGTCCCTGACAATGTACAATCTGTTAGAATTCCCTCTTCTACCTTCTACCATTTGCAGTTTTCTCTTCTCCTATAAAAATCATGAAAATTGCTCAATGGCTTTTTCCCAGATGTTACATGCTGCATGGTGGTACTTGATGCTAATATTTCATTCCTTAATCTATAGAGCACAGCCCAGTTTGTATTAGCCAGACTCAGCAACCACTCTTAAGTATATCATTTCCGTGTTCTGCATCTATAAAAAATGAGAAATCAGAGTTGGGAAGTTCAAGTAAAACAGAAGCACACAGGGCATTTCTTCCTTGGGCTGATTGAAAGATATGTTTTGATACTGTGCTATCGTTTCTTTCACAGGCTGGGCTCAGCCTTTGCACAAAACCAGTGGAAACTATTCCAGTTTCCTCTCAATCTGTAGGTCCTAACAGTGGGTCTCCAGCCAGTTTGCAGCTTCGGAGGCAGAACCAGCCCAGCCCAGCACACATTTAAACAGTTAACTTTAAATCAGCTCGTGTTGAATTGGCAGAAGTCCCTACATTTGCCCGGTGGGAGAGTAAGGACAGGGCTTTTTCTATCCTCACTAAATAGCACACAATACTGCAAGGTACTTCCCCTGCAACACTACTTAATATTTGCTCTGCAACAGTAGCCGTAAGGAGCACACCTAACACCATAGCTATGTTGGCATACAGAGACAACCTGAAGTTTTGCATACAAAATTTCCCCAGACTTAGCTGTACGGCCCCATGGAGCAAATAGGCATTCTTATCTTTTATACAGCACTGTCTGTCTATGCTGTATTTTCTGGAGTACAACAAACCCATGCCAGGAAGGTGCCACCAGGACCCCAGCACTGGGAAGTTTGGCGTTGCAACACCAGAGTATGGGGCACCGTATCATTGAAGGCAGAATTCTGCAGGATTGTGAGCACTCGCTCAGCATGTGAGTGGCAGGTGCTTCTGTGGACAAAATTAGGGAAGCTGGAACAACTGGAAGTCCTAAGCAGGACATTGCTGGATTGCCTAGTAGTGCATTAGCACCACAGGAAGAGCTGGGTGCTTTTCTGATCTTCTTACTAGATGTGTCTCACCATCCAAGGAAAAGATGTAAGGCTGAAACATTTAAGATTTTCTCAAGTACTTACTTAATGAAAAACATTTCACGTGTCGGGGGGGGGGGGGCGGGGTTAGGTTGGATGTTAGGAAGAACTTCTTTACTGAAAGGGTTGCTAGGCATTGGAATGGACTGCCCAGGGAGGTGGTTGAGTCGCCACCCCTGGAGGTCTTTAAAAGACGTTTAGATGTAGCCCTTAGTGATATGGTTTAGTGGAGGTCTTGTTAGTGTTAGGACAGAGGTTGGACTAGATGATCTTGGAGGTCTCTTCCAACCTAGACGATTCTGTGATTCTGTGATTCTATGTATATAGCATTCCAAACTGTTCCTGCTCAACCACTGAGCTTTCAAGTCTTCAAAAGTATAAACGTAGTTAGAACAAACTGCCATCCTGTAGACAAAGCTTAGCTGGCAGGAAGATGTACTTTATGCAGTATTTATGTTCTCCCAGTAAACAAAGACAAGTAAAATGCTTTACTTGTTAACATCAATTCAAAGCAAAAGCGAATGATAGCATTTTCTGTAATCATGTTCAATGTTCTGAAGGTGTCTGCATGTTTCACCTTTGTTCTAAGCTCTTGCTTATCATTTGCTTCTTATATTTAATAGTGTATGACTGTTTCTGTGAACGTGGGATATGACTTTGTTTCAAGACCGTATTTAGACAGAAAATTTCTCTCTGGATTTTTTAGTGATAACATGAAGTGCAGCAGGAGGACTGGTTAAATAGGCAGGAGGGCCGTGATCTGGCTGGTTTGGTGTTCATTTCTTTGTCAGCTGCCTTGGAATAGCGTTCAGATTAATGTGATTACTCTCTGCGATGGCTGCAAGTTCATAGACCAACTGAGCACTTGTATCAAAGCTATCAGAAAGATTTTAGTCCAGGGTTCCTACAAGAATTATTTATATAAAATGCATTTGAAATTCTATATTGGTCATTTACACATGAGGATTTCTATTTCAGGAAGCTTTGGAAACAGCCAGGATCTTCAACTGCACCCTCTCCAAAAGATACAAGATCCTTTTAACATTTAATGATGACTGTGAAGGTGCTTAAAAATAACTTAGAAGCACAAAGCATATTAGTGTGTTCCCTACTATTAAAAGGACTGGACTAACAGTTAAATTTTGGATTCTATTTGCATTTTTGGTCCTTTCTTGATTCATGACCTGAGATAAATTGCCTAGTTCCCCCTGACAAATGAGCTTAATACATATCTATTGTCCATATTTACATTATTACATTTAGGAGGTGATAGAATCTGAGTTCATCTCTGAGGAAAAACTGTAAAACTCCATGGTGGTCAGGTAGTATAAAATATATTCTTCTACATGATTGCACATAGTATTATCCACTGTATAATCTCCTGGGTATCAAGTCCATTTCACATACAAAGGGTCCCTAGTTAATGATGGTACAAGTTCTTTCGGAAGGGATTATGCTTACATACATATTTGTACAATATTCAACATAATAGCAACAAGCTAATCTTGATTGTATCATTTGTGCTTTGCTGCAATTTATACAATATAGGTAATCAATTAGTCTGATTCTTCTGCACACTGCTAAATGGAACATGGACAGCTCCTAATGGGCAATGTAAATAGAGATTTGTATGTACACAGGTACACTGCACAGTGAAAGAAGCATGCAGGAGGCAAGGCACTGAACAGAAAAGCCCTGCATAAAACCTGGCATTCATTTAAAGGAAGAAAAATGTCACTGAAAGCTGCACGATTATTAGCATTGCTATGCATGAGGAGTAGTCAAGGAAGATGATACAAGAGGAAGAGAGACATTATTCAAGTGTCTAAGAAGACAGACCATCATCAGCAGTGGAGAGAGAAAAGGCTTCCGAAGGAATAGCGTAGCATTTCAAACATTAAATTATAAGGGCACTGAAGCTTTAAAAGGTATGTTGGAGTTTCTGCATTATTTATTATTTGAGATTGCCTTTCCCCCAAATACTTAAGTTTTGTTCCATTCATAGAGAACAGAAAAGTCCTTCCCACACTTCTCAACTTCCCAAGGCTTTCTGGGACACTGAGCCACCTCTAAGTTTTGAGATATGATTTACTTTAAGCAGACATTGATTACCTGCAGTGCTGCAGTGGGTTGGAGCAGCTTGTTAGAAAGGTTGGGGAAGTGAGAAGAATTTGTCTGTCATTCCTCTGGGGCTTGGAAAAGTTGGGCTCAGAATTCATTATTATTTTGTATTTGTATTGCATCTATACCTACGAACTCCAGACACTAACAGGATTTCACAGTGCTAGGTGTTGTCCTTTCTCCAACACAATTTAAGGCCTTGTGGACACTTTTTTTCCAACCTAGTTATTCAGGCATAGCTGCACTGACAGTGCAGTCACTCTGCAGAAGCTTATACTACGAAAAAGGCTGCAAAAATATAACTTGTATCAGTTGCCTCAGCAAAAGAAGCTGTATTGGCAAAAAGAAACTTTTTTTTTTCCCTTTTGCTCATATTACAGCTGTGTCTACATTAGAGCTTTTGCTGGCATAGCTGAAAAAATATCACACTCCTAGCTGACAGGGATATGCTGTCAATTTTTTTAAATAGATGAGTCTGAAGTATTTCCACATGATGGATCAGTGTGTGTTTGTTTGTGTGGGAAGGGGGGAGGAGAGAATCTGTTTTAAAATAGAAGTTTCTAAAATTGGTTTGCACAGATATTCTTAAAATGGCAATACTGCCCTTGCCAACAGGTTCCTGTTTCCTGGTTCTCCTGCCCTTCTCTTCCAGGCTCCCAGAGCGCAGCTCTGTATGCCTCTTGCCTCCCTCCTTGTCTGCCCCACACCCTGGCATGCCCAGTAGGGGATTCTCACTGCTGTCCTCCCTTCTCCTGCCTGGTTTCTGCCTGGCAGCATCCCCCCTCCATGCGTGACTCTGCCTCCTCTCCAAACACCTTCGCTGTAGCTCCAGACCATCCCCTCTGCCACCAAGGGCTGGTCCACTTCCTGAAGTGGGTGTTTCTTACCTTCCCCTTCTACCGCTGCTCCCAAGGCAGCTCCTCGCTGGGAATGAGGGCTCGAGGTCTGCATACAAACAGAATTCCTCCATAATCTCTGTGCTACAGCAAATTATTTTATTTCCTGCAACCAAACTGCATGTCAAATAGAGGGATTTCCATTTCAAAAAGGGAGGCAGAGCCTTTCCAGAACATCTGGAAAATATTTGGAGGAAGAGACGGAGCCATGATAAGATAAAAGACCAGACATGAAGGGTCAGTTCTGCTGCTTCTCGTTCCCACCAGACAATTACTGACGTTTACCGTGTTTCATCAGCTCAGGTTGGTTACAGAGTCCAAACAGCATAGAAAGGTATCTCATATGTACTAGCTTCCGGGGAAGGCATTGATCCCAGAGCTACTGTGAACTTTCTGAGTCACCTTTGGGCAAGTCAAGTTACTGCTTGGGTGCCTCAGATGCTTGATCTATAAAATGAAACTTCCCCGTTATGAGGCATGATCTTAAATTTGATCAAACTGGAAAGGGGGTGAGGTCCTGTGGTGTCTGAGTCTACTTAAGTGCAAGGAGTACGGATTAGCTGGACTTGCACTCCTCTAGAAGCACAGTTCACAGAAAAGAGTTGCTAAATAACCGGCATACAGTGAGGAACTGAGGTATCAGAGGTAAAGAGGCTCCTGAGCAGGCAGGCAAACATCTCCTTGAATCACCCACAGGTCTCTGTGTATAGCCAGCACCCTAGAGACCTTACTGACAGTTATTGCAAGTAATCCATAGGTTATACAACTGGTGATGAGGCATAATTTTAGAAAAGAACAGAGGACTTGCTTTATTTTTTTTCGAATATGACAGGTTAAGCATTTAAATAGCATTTAACCAAGTAACCCACAACACATTGGTATCAATTATTTGTTCAGAGTTTAAACTGCCATTTAGTAAATACGTTAATTGATACTGCACTAACTTACTATAGGTATCTTCCTAAGTGCCAATTATCTGCCTCAACATTCCCCACATTTTAAGTTTGTTAGTAAGAAGCTAATTACACTAGTTTATTGCTGATGGAATTACATGAAGAGTAGATTTCGCTCTTACATACTTATTAGACCTCAATAAGTGATCCTTAGCAGTCTGTTGCTATTCAATTAACAAGTAATAACTTCCTTAATGAATGTAATTGAAATGCTTATTTCAGTCAGGCACCTAATATAAAGTGCTTTACTTTGAGCACTTTTCTGAGTGCTAGTCTTGTGTGCTTAACAAGAACAAAATGGGGCCACTGAGGAAAGCTCTGGGACTGTGATGAGAACCCAACCACTGTTGGCAATCACCACCTAACATGAGCAGATGTAATTTACCAGGTGATTTCTGTTCTACAGAAATATCATGAGAATAAACCAAGAGTTTTCTCTCTGAGGATTTAAATCCATGGAGGGAATTCTGCAGCATGAAATTCTTCTTGCACATTAACTCTGCCTCTTGCGATGGATGGGGAAACGCTTGCTCCACTGGGAGCTACGCAGCTAAGCTCCAGTGCACTGCTGTGGGTGCTCTGTCATTAAGTTCTTGTTTGCACGTTTGATTTAAGAGATTGATGGAAAGATGATGATGGCTATCTGTAATGATCTCAAGCTATCAGTATAATTACAGAAAAAAAAAAGAAAAAATGATGCAACTGGAGGGTTTTGTACTGTTCCATGTAATTCTGTGAGACTAAGTCACCTTGAATTTAGTCTTTGCTCACAAGCACGACCCACACTGAACTGTCCTGAGTGACCACTCCTGGGGCTAGCAAGTGCCCATTGCTCTGTGGAGACATCTTCCTAATAAAAGTGGCCAAGAGGTGTGGGCTGTGTGTCTGGGGCTGTGCACGCTGTAGCTGATGAGCTGTTAGACTGGGAGTCTCCTTAATGAGGAAGGAACGTATTCTTAACTGGGATTTTATAGCCTAGGAAATGATAACCTGCTTTGTCCATTTATGGGATGGGAAGACCCAGCAATGTTTGGTTTCTGAAACTATTTTTGGCCTCAGGATTAAAACTCTGGTTTCTTCTGTAAGGAGGATTTAACAGACAAGACTTGTGTTTATGGATAAATGCCAGGAAATCTTCTCAAGTAATGCTAACAAATTATTCCATTTGGCAACATTACTGTATGGGCAGTAACCTTTTCTAAAGAATTTTTAGCAGATAGATTTAGTGTCAAAAAACCCATAATAGGATGTAATATCTTCTCCAGTCTATCTTGTTTGTTACCAACTTTTTAATGTATGCCTTCTACTCACTGAATTGAAAGACCTTATTGATCTCTTTGCAGCTGAACTGATTATTGGGCTAAGATAGAGACTTCCTGAAAGAAGCCAAGAGAAATTATTCATTTAACATATTCTGATTTTAGTAAACTTCCATTTAACCTCCAGGGTTAATTAAAAAAATATATATTGCTGGTTGACTTGCATAAATTTATTAAATCAGACAGAAACTGAGTTCAGGCTTGTGCAGTTAATGTCAACTTGTATAATATTCTTGGGGAAAAAAAATCCACATAGATTTATTAACATTCCAGAATTGCTTTATTTTAAAACAACAGCCATAACAGCAAAGCAATCCAAGTAGGAAAAATAACCCCCCAAATGAAAACACATTCTGCAAATTTGGATAGTTCAGAAATACTTAAATGAGTTAGTTACCATGGACTTCGTAGGTCTGTGGTTATTGGTTGAAACCCTGTCTTCATCATGAGGTTTAGCTAGTCGGTGTCTGTAGCTTCTTCAGGTTGGAATTATGGGATTTGGTATGCTTTCCAGAGGTGCCATGGTTCTTCCCTGTGCCTGCACATCATAGCTGGCGTCTTTGTTAACAGAGAGTGAGGATTAAATGCACCTAACAGCTGAAGGGATTTTCAAAGGCACGAGTGGTATTCAGACACATAGCTCATCCTGGTTTCTACCGGTTTTCCAGAGTTGCTTTTATATTCCTGGTTCAGTGTGAGGCTCTCTCCCCACTGCTCTGCCTGATGCTATTATAGATGAGCTACTTATGGGTGTTTGATGGATATCTGGGGAAAATTTTCGGAGTTACAAATGTGAACACCCAAGTTACATAGATGAGATGGAGGAGCCCATGCTAGATAGGAAAGAGCTAATAGACTTCTCTGGAGATGGCGCCATCTTGTTATTCATGCTGTGGTGAGCCTGGAGGCTCACAGCAAACAGGACAGCAAAGGTGCAGTCTGGCTTCTGGAGCTGGGTTTCCCTGCCACAGCTTGACCTTGGGTCTGAAACAGAGAGGAGTGGGGCTAAAACATGCTACTAGGCAGCAGCCAGGGAGAGGAGAAGGCTTCACTGGCATTTTATGAAAAAACAAATAAGGAGTAAAATACAAAAATTTGGTTTCAAGACAGGTTAGTTATGATCCCGGATGGGACAAGTGAAACTATATTTTAGAGAACACAAGAATTATAAAGAATGGAGAACTGGATTTACATAGAAACTGCTGACACTGTTAATACTGTGTGGCATTTGTGCAAGATTTTGTTAGAAGCCAACATCATAAAGCTGTCCATTCTGTCAACTAGTTTCAGGGCAGATATTTTCTTCCCCCTACCAAACTGAGATGACAGGTTTTTAAGTGGTTTTTAGTCTGGAATGTGACAAAAAGTCTATTTTTGCCATCTGATCTTGCTTTGTGTCCTATGTGATATTTTGTCCATCCTGGTCTGGAATATCTTATGCAGTCAGAGCCTTTCATGGCACATCCCCTGCTTCAGAGTATGGGGAGAAATTCTAGCTGGAGTGCTGTTCCTGTGGAGGCCAGCCTTTTACCAAGTACTGCAGTTGAACTGAAGTAGCAGGACCTAGCAAGGAATGCTTATAATATGGAATATTTAACGTATAGTAAAATGTCATTTTCAAGTGCTTTCTGAACTACCCATCCCAGTAATGAAGCAGCTCTGAAATACCATGTGTCTTTCTCACAGCGTGTTGCACTCTGTATAACCTTGCCTTTGATCGTGATGTCACTTCAGATGAAAGACTCACATGGAGAGTGGTACGTTGTGCATTAGGATCAGCTGATATCCTCCAGGATCTGAACAGTGAAGGACTATTTGAGATGTGCACTCTATGTATGTCAAAGAGAAATACATGCTGCAATAAAAATAGTAGTTGGCTAAGCAAACTCACCTTAGTCTGGGGAGAAGGAAGACTTCACCTTTATGCAAGACGACCTGCTTAATCTGAAGGCTCTCCTAGAAGGGATTTTAAGGATGAGTAATCATTTTTACTGTCTTTCAGTTCAGGTTCTCAATTCAGCTCAGTGATTTCCTGAATACCTGAGTAGATTTTTGGTATTTTGATTGTCTGTACCTGGGCTGTTACCAGTGGAAGTGAAATGCCCTCAGAACAGCCTCTTTGGCTTCCATTATCATGAGCAGCTCCACACAGACGAACCTCAGTGTGCTTGGGGCACCTTTATACAGTTGTCTGCTGTGCCTGGGAGCTTGGTGCCTGGAGCCAGATGTCACAGTTCAGTCCGTCACATGACAGACTTCCCCAGAAAACTTCAAGCCAGGCAAACTTACAACCATACACTGTGGTCTGAGGATGGTGAGAGGATTCTGCATACAAAAATTCAGCTGGCCTAAGCGGGCCTGTTCAGCTCCCATTAGAGCACTTGCTGGAAACCCCTCCAAAAGCAGGAAAAGCAGACTGTTCCCACACAGGCATTTTTCTTACTCTGAAGCCCTGATCTCCTTATCGAACATACATGGCCAGAGATGATGTTGGGGCTGTGTCCTGTTACAGAAAATGCCTTCCTGAAGACGTGCATCCCATTTTGCTATGGCCTTGCTCACACCTTCTTAGCATTTACTTCCTGGGAATGTCTAAGTGATGGAGGGTGAAGGCCTGACCCCATGCAGCTCTGCCATCACATTTGATGGAGTCAGTATTTCACCCATGCTACCAGTGACAGAGACTGAATGTCAGAGCTGCATGCATCAGCTTTCACAGAAATCAATTCTCACATAGAGCATTAATATTGGAAGTGCCTCTCACTCACCTAATCATTGGCCAGGCACAATAATCTGTGACTAACAGTCATTCATGGTTATACAGCACAGCCTGATTATAAAAATTTGCCATTAGTCTGTAACAAAAAAAATCTCAAGCTGTTAATTGACCAATACGTATTCCTGAGGAAATCAGAGTAATCACATGGATATTCATGGCACAGAAAGGGAAGGTACAGCTAGCATTGCATTGCTTCTGTGAGTCATCTGCTCTGGTCTACTTTTGATTATTTTTTTCCTCATGTGGGACCAGTATTGTAAATCAAAGATTTGAGAAGTAAGGCTATGCTTAAAGTGTCCCAAATTAAAATCCTGTTGCCCCCTTTCTTCTCTTAGGCAGCCATCCAGTTTTGTGCAGGAATAGACACATGCTAATGGCTGTGATACAGCTACAGAAGTGAACCAGTTAGCTCTTGGTCTGCCTTTGCCAATGGCAAGGTCAGCTACTGGAAAAAGTTACAAAACAGCTTTAACAGCTAGGTATGATCCCACAGAAGAGCCTTGACTGAGAACTGTTAGTCTTTGCTAATTTTCATTCAAGTCAGTCTCAAAACAAGGACAACAGCATGTGTGCGGGTTGGATTGTTGTTGGATGGGCCCATTCATGACAATGGTCAGGATAGTTTGTCCATGTGGTAGATTTTATTCTACTTTCACTTCCCTGAAGCACTAGAGCAGATCAGGCCACACAAGAGATACAACTGTCTGGCTGGCATGAAGGAGTCGTCTGTCTGGCAGAGAGGTCTCAGCATCTCTCAGAGCCCAAGGAATTCTCAAATAGTACCTAAAACTATGGGCACCCTCTGGCATCTTTGCTCTGGTCACCAGCCTTCGCTGTAGGACACACACTTGGATTTATTTATGATTTAGCAATGATACGAGCAGAGCTCAGAAAAGTTGTTGGTGACTGTAGGAAAAAAAACAGAAAGCAGACCATAACTCAGGTCATCAGATGAATTCAAAATGCATTAATAACACCAGAGCTTCCAATAAATTTCATTTCAGGCAGAATAGAAATGTTTTCTTGGTCAAGAGTTCAGGATAGATGATACTTTCAGATGTGTGTCAAGCCAATGTGACGTGTCTACAAAAATGTTTGCAGGCAAACAGCAATGGCTGATCCAGAGACAGGCCCTCACACCAGCTGCACATTTTAGTATGACTGAATACAATATGAGACTCTCTAGTTCCCTGAGCAAAGCTGAATCTAATTAAATATTTAATAGCTTTTTTTTTTTCCCTACAAATCCTTTGGTTTCTTGCTCTTTCATACTGTGTTATGATGACATTTGAACAACAAATGCAGTCTTGGTAGGTGGGTCTCCTGGTACTGCTTTTTATATGAAAAGCTTGCACTTCCCAGCTGAAGTCCAGATGCTGCATTTATGAGGGTTTTTGTCCTGATCAATTTTTAAAAAAAACATTTTTCCATCCCATGGAATTAATAGCTACCTGGGGAAATACCAGCTCCTCCCCGCTCCTGCAAATACTAACCTTTCCCAGATGGGAAGGGATTTCTCCTTCTCTTTATTTACCTGCAAGATGTCCTTGCTAGTGCTCAGAATTACAAAGGGAGAAGGCAAAATAAGAAGAAAACCTTTGTAAGTAGAAAGTGTTACAAACAGAGCAACTGTGCACACTCTGACTGAGCACACTGCCTTCGGAGGCTCCATTATACTGACTAAATCCTGCATAATCTTCCCAGGGTCACACACTGAGTCATTAGCAAGACGGCACTAAGACAGAGGCATCCTGATTTTTGTAATCACTCTGATTACTTTAAGACCCCAATTTAAAAGGCTATAGGTTTGTGCTGGCAGCACAGTCGCACAGATAGCTACTTACAGCTTTACAAATTGGTTTTCTTGCAATCATTTTGCTCCTATGTGCCTGTAGTGCTTTTTGTTTTGTTATGTCTTTTTTTCACTTGTCTGTGTGCT
Organism: Anser cygnoides; assembly: GCF_040182565.1. NCBI lineage: Eukaryota > Metazoa > Chordata > Aves > Anseriformes > Anatidae > Anser > Anser cygnoides. The sequence goes on along the minus strand of NC_089883.1, from coordinate 21,384,829 downwards.
GTTCAAAATTATTCATGTTTTGGCTACAAAAAGCAAAGTAAGGCAGAGCCAGGCAGCAGCCTCACCACTGCCTTCATGTGCCCACCCCAGGGCTGCTCCTGGCCTGCTGGCCCCGGGTGGCCTCCGCACGCTTGGCAGCGCTGTAGCCAGGGTCTGGTCCTCAGCAGAGACTTTAGGCTGCTTAAAGCCAAGCAGTCATCCAGGAGATGAAATGGCTTTCATTTCTGTTCTTGCCAAGCCATTCCTGGTTGTTGCAGTGCCCTTTCATACAGGTAGTCTGCTGATGGCTGCTCTGGCTTTATCATTAACAACAAAGAAGCACTGCAAAAGTGCTGGTGTGGCTGGTCAGCCTTTGGTTCCACGTTCCCTCTCTCTCAGTGGTGAGTTTCTTGTGCTTTTCCAGTATTGGTGAGTATTGTTTTTGGTCTGTGTTGGTGGTGTTTGCACCCACCATGTAGCCCAGAAGTGTGTTGGGCTGGCTAGGCCCATCCAGCCACCACATCGGGGGTTACGTGAATGCTGGTTCAAGCTATACCAAAAGAAACGACTGGGCGAAATGCTCACTTGACACTCTATAGATAAATACAAATATTTTCTGGAAAAAAATAACTGTATCCCTTGTCTGTGTCCTAGAAGGACTCTTTATGTGTCACTAAAATAGCTATTTGTAATCTGTTATACCCTCCCCTCCCCTTTGAGGCCTAACTGACAGTTATTCGAGTAGGTGTGCTTCAGAAGGCTGTGACCCTCCACAGAGAGAACAGGGTTTGCCATCCTGGCTGATCCTTTCATGACAAAGGCATACTTTAAGTGGAAAAGCAGCACAGGCGTGCAGCAAATGACAGCTATATGCATTCGACTTTGCATTGTATATATGAAGGCATTTGACAAAAACCACATCAATAAAAAGAAATTAAATTTGCTTCTGCACTCGAAAAATACACACTGAAGCATTATATGTTTGGGAATTTTAGCAGTGTTTAGCAGTGTTATAATGTGCAAAGTAATTTCAAATGATTAATACCTTGACACTAATTTTGTAACAAATCATTTTTATCATCTAAAAATCAGCTTTTAATTAAAAGAATACATCATATTTGTTTTGTGATACTAAACTACCCTGATTATTTTAAAATTACGTGTGATGTTGGCACATACTAAATATACAGCATATATATTTCTGTCGGGCTTTATTGTCTGTCTGAAAAGTGAGTTTCAATTATTAAGCATTATTAAGTGTTTAGGAATGTCCTGCTATGTGTAGGTCTGAAATTAATTTTGCCAGGAATGATCTCTATCTTTTTGAAACCTACATTTCAGAAGGAAAAGACTATCTTCTTTCAAAACTACTGCGTTTGCCCAAAGTTAGTGTTCTCCTAACCCTAACAAGAGGTTGATAGGTAACAAAGCTCAACTGTACCCTGTATCAAGCTCCAGTAAGACCTCCATGTAGGATATATTATGTATTTTCAAATTGAAAGCATCTGGTTGGTGTGTCATGTGGGCTCTGACTCTGTACTCACTCCCTAATACATACCGGTTACTTTGATGGTTTGTATTTAACTCAGGAGGCTGACAGTCACCTACAGACACGCTCCCTCAAGAACATGCATGTCAACATGCAGCTGCAATCGAAATAGAAGTACACCTGTGCGCGTCACCACTGGCTGCTGCAAGCTGTTTGAGCCCCTGTAACGCTGATGAGGGGATGTCTCTGTGCTTTCATCACCGAGCTATTAAAGGCAAGCATTTTTTTTTCTATTGTAATCCCAACAAAACACCTAAAGGTAGCCTCAATAACAATGAAGTTAGACATTCAGTACCTTGGAATATTTTATTTTCACTTTACATGCGGTGTTAAAAACCCAAAGAACGTATTATTTACACATCCACAATACAAGTTTACAAGATATCTATACATGTTAAAGTACTCTATAGTATAGAGCAGCTTCATTTAAGGGTTACTTTTTTATGCCGTACCATTAAAAAAGATACAATCTGCGTTTACCTTTGCACAAATGGATAAAGCATCTTTTATTATTAAATTAACAGAATAAAGACTAGGTTGAATGTTAGAAATTTCAACATAAATACTGAGAGAACTCACATAACCATCTACAAGGCAGCACAATGTTACAGGAGGTTATCAGGGTTCACATACATTTATCTTTCGATTTCACACAAGTCTGTATTAATTAATATTTGTAAAGTGAATTCAGATCAGTTTTTGTCTTTTGACAACCAAGTACTTTTTATGTTATTAATCTGTAGTGTTTTAGTTGCAAGACAGAAGTGTTTAGGAAGAGAGATCATTGATTTTTGGATCCAGAGGTCTCAGGAAATAAATGTCCCTTACAGCCTTACAAGAAAAAATGACTACTTCTGTCCTTTATTCTTTGTTCTGTAACAGAGATCCAGTTTTCAGTGACTAACCTTTTCTCCCCTTCAAACACATAACATAAATCTCCACCGTCTCTGAGACCCATTGCAGTTATTTGTCCCGCTAATTCATGAATATTCCTCTGCCATGTTTATTTCTATAGTTATGTTCAATAAACAATGTGGTAGTGTGTAGTTTGCAAGCTAAAATAGCCATCTGTGTTGAACATCAGCTGCAAGTGGATACTGTAAAACCTACTAAATAGCTTACACAACTTTAGCAGGTGTTCCATTACCCTAGAAACCTCATTTGATTTCACATTATAACTGTTTGATCCTTTGGAGAGCTGGAGTGGAATGTTTATCATGGCAAGGTGGTTTAATGCTGCTGTCTTCTTGGATTGTAGGCTGCCTTTAGTTACTATTAATTATCCTTACTTTTTATTTTTTTTGGGGGGGGGGGACAGGGGGGTTGCTGTTGAGAGGTTTTACAACTGGCACTCAGGAGATATGTGCTATAGTGAGAACACCTGACAGGTTTGTTGTTGTTGTTGTTGTTGTTTTGTTTTGTTTTGTTTTTTAGTACTTTTATCATTTGCATGAATAAGGCACAAAATGCACAGATTCAGGTAAACTCACACATAATATTTACAGAATATTGTCATTACCTGCATGACTTTGGAAAAAAAAATCCTTACATTACACAACAAAAACAAATTGATTGCACTACTGTTGATTTTTCACAGACTGCTTTTTCCAGGCCAATTAATGTTTCTTCTTTTCTACAGACAATAGTCTATCAGACTGTAGGGCATTATTAAATGCAACAAAAATGTAACCTTCTCTAGTTACACAGGTCTTTGCCAAATGAATTGTTGATTATTAGCTGCCCTCAATGAGACGTACGGGGCTCAAGTTCACAGTGGCCAGGTATTGGATGGAGGCACCGTGGAAACACAGTAAAACTCCCCCATTCCAGCCCAAAAGACTATATTTGAAATGTACAGCTCTGAATCAATAGCAGCATAACAGAGTTATGAAGAATTAAAGGTATCTGCTCTCTTTCACTGGGCGACTAGTTCATCAAGGCGTGTTATCCAGAAGGCTGGCAGCAATGTGCAGTACTTCCTTAGCTGTTGCCAAAATGAACTTAGCTGTCGGCTGCAGAAGGCAGAGTCATGTTTGTTCAGTCATGCTCAATGTAAACAATTCCATAGCATAAAAGATGCAATGGGAACCTAAGTACATCCTAGTGTGTACAGTACACACACACACACCCACACACACGCACAGCTTTATCTGTGGCATGAACAAAATGCCACACACAAGGAGAAAAAAAAATAATGCTACAGTTGGGCCAGAGACTGAATTCCAGCAAATTGATTATTAACCCAGATATTCATTGAGACATTACCATTTTCTGACATTTGTGCAAGAGGCAAGGTGAATGCATACATATTAAAATGTTCACATTTAATGGGAAGGACCACGCTTAATGGCAGTCTAAAATGGAACCCATTTTTCAAGTATTTGCTTACAGATTTTTTTTCCCAAGAACATTTTTAGCTATTTAGAACAGTAAAGTAGCCCCCACCCCATTGTGCTACATGTCTCCTTAGCTCCAAACAAAAGAAATGTAATGACCAGCACTTTCCTTTGTTTTTGTTTGTTTGCGCTTAGCAAGTACACAAAGTCTTGCTATAGCTACATGTGGCAAGACACAGATGTTGCTGAAATAAAGACAGTTTCTTTGGCCACTTTGTTCTCTGTAATTACAAGCAAGTCTCTGTCTTATGTGTCTACCACAACATCATCTCACAACCTGTACAGGTCAATGCCACACTCATTTTTAGGACAGATGTCCTAGTAACTGTATTTGTTCAGTGGTCTGACTGACGTTGTCTGAGGAACGAATGAGGGTTTTGGTGGCACGTCAGGTTTTAAGGAGGGTGTCCTCTTTATTCCTGTACGAGGAAGGGTGCCATTGCTCGTGTAACTGCTTTGCCTGGACAAGGAAGGCTGGAGGTGAACGCTGACAGGCGTTCCTTGAATGTAGTCCATCTTTGTGCCTGCTGTGGGAGTCACATACCCCCCCCGATTAATACTGGGCTGTCTGGATAACAAAACACCATTTGGTGAGTTTAAGTTTTTAGGAAGGGCAGATATTGAATGCCTTTGTGAAGAATTTTTGTGATAACCTCTCTGCCTTTCCAAAGAGGTCATTGGTACTGCAGGTGTGGTGGGAACATCCACCCGTTTTGTGGGGCTGTTTCTTGGAAGAGTCGATGGAGGAGAGTACAAAGATGCCTCCCTGTTGGGAACTTTAGGTGGGATCTCAGACATATTTCCCATTGGATCCAGCATTAAAGTCTGGTGGGCCACTTGGATATCTCCCATAATTGCTTTGGGATTACTAGTAGTTTCATTTAAGTGTTTCAGGAAATCATTCAGGGTGTTCCTGGAATCAACAGATCTCCTGTGGTCTCTTTTGCTGGATGGTTTTGTAAGTGGATGATCAGTATGTTGCATCTTTTTGTCTGCCTTGTGCGCGTTAGAATTTGAGAAAGATGTATTGTAATCATGAGTAGCGTTGGGAAGAACGATAGCACTAGGGATATGTCCATGACTTAGAGGAGAGTGGGGTGGAGGACTGGAAGGAAAAAACTGAGGGCTTTTCAGTGGGGTTTCCTTTCGTGAAGCATTGAGATTACTATGTGCTTTCTCCGACTGACTTTTCATGGCCTGCAGAGTCTTTTGTTGAAGAACTGGTGTAGATTCAGGAGTTGGAAGTGCAGCTAATTCTGGAGGCTGGCCCCTGTGGTCCATCATCATGGACTTCGTATCACCATTTGGTGGCAATTCCTTTCTGCTAGTCAACAGGTTTGTGTAGAGTTTGGGTGAATCAATGTTTTGTTGATATTCCTTGACGGGACTATCGAACAGCCCATTCAGTTTAGCAAAGCTCCCACTGGAGTCAGTACAGGACTGCGCAGATTCTGCATCTTTGTGTATTTTTCTGGACTTCCGTACAAACACATCCCGATAACAGTAAACGGCCACTCCCGCAATAAAGGCTCCCAGGACAAAAGCAGCAAAGACACAAGTGATTAGGACATTCATGTGTACCATTTGGTTGGACTCTCCTGATTGCACTTCCCACCTTACACCTGCAAAAGACATGCAGTGTATCATAAATTTACATGTACTTCATACTGATCTGTTTCAGAAGATGTTAGCCTGCCTCAGGGAAGGACAGCAGTGTCTATTAAATGTTTTCAAGTGCTCTGTACCTACTGTTAGTGTAAATCTGCAATCCACAGCACTGGTGAATGCAAATAATTTTATAAATAAAAAGGACGGAGTTAGCATTGATCAGCCTAAACAAAGACTGTCCATTTTCTTTGATAATGAGGAATACTTGTCAGAGCTTCACTCCTCATATTACATTTGGGTGTACACTGTATGCTATCGGTTTAGCCTGCCCCCAGATTTCCTTTAAGGCTCACAAATAGGGGCCTGTATGTTAATAACACTAACGATTTCTGCTGGAAAATTGAGTGTTAGAAGGTGCTACTGGGCCAGACAGCAATTAATAACTCAAGGATGAATTTCTCTCTCAATTTTCTGCTCAACTCATAAATCAGTATCAAAAGAGAGACAGGATTATGCAAATGTTATGTAGAACTGTATAATGTACATACTGCATTGTTTAAACCACGTCATTATAATCTGATGCAAAACTTGTAAACTAATATATCTACAGCTTGCTAGCCTTGGAGTGGCATACTTTGCATTATGTAAGCATACAATTTTCTAAGTTCAAGATTACGGCATTCTATTAAAGCACTAATTTTTCTTTTCTGCTTGTAGTCAATAATGAACTTACATAATACTTGCATAACGTAAAAAAACACTCCTTGCAAGGTTATTATACAATGTTAAAATTTAGAAAACTTTTTTTTAGACAAAGTTGAATACTGGATTAGTTTGTGATTCGTATATTAACCATCTCCCTTTGTTTCTTGAGACTTTTAAAGCAACCACAGACATCTTGCAGCTAAGACAATGTTAGTTTTTAATGAAAGTAATTCTGTTAACTATCCCAAGGGATGTTAAAATGAAAGAGCAAGAGTGAAGGAACAGCTTCATTTTTGTTAGAGGCAAGGCCTTTGAACATTGTTAATGTTCAGGGTTATAGGTTTTAATGGCACTGTGCAGAAGAAGAAAGAACATGAATAAAGTTCACTAATAGCTATGACACAAAATATGATTCAGAACCAAGAGCAAATGTTAACAAAAAACTTAAAGCAAAATGGAAAATAACTGCAACAAATTAAAATGACAAATGCACTGCCATAATGGCTGATAGGAAACCTGATATGTTTTGGTGAATGGTAATAAAATAGAAATGTTTTTTTGGCTGGTGAGATTTTTCAATAAATACAGAATTGTGCAAACATGTCTGTCAGACAGCTATTCTGTGTACTGATGAAGACTTAAGTTTTGTTTATGGGGCTGGAAGCTTCTTGAGCCTTTGGTTGACTGCAATAGTCCTGCTGAATTGAAATCTTTGTTGCTGTAAGAGCCTAATCAAAGGTTCACTTAGCTGAAAGAATGGCTACAGAAAAGATGAATTACATGCAGTACATGTTTCTTTCTGTGTTCAGATTAAAATCTATGTCTGTGTCTCCATGTACTGAGACCTTTTTTAAACTGATCCTCATATCCAGAAAATAAAAATTCAGCACATCCTTACTCAGATCTGACCACATTCTTCACAAACGTGCAGCAGGCAGCAGTTTGGGATATGCCCCACTTAAAGCTCCGTGTCATGGAGCTGTGTTTCGCTTTGTTCCTGCCCCTGCCCGCTGCAAAACCAAAATAAAAAAAAAAAACCACCATTAAGCTCTTGTAAGCAACCATTCGTGAGGACTAATAGTCTTATCCAAACTCGACTCGTTTGAAAACAACCACCAGAGGTGCAGATAAGTCCTGAATTTAATTTTTTTAATGCATCCAGAACTCCCACTGATTTTAATGGGAGCTTTGGAGTACCCCAGGAATAAAACGCTGAGCTTATTATCTGTGTTTCCCATTATAAGCTCTAAGCAGCACTTTGAATGCTGGTTAAATAGGTATGAGAATCATGATTGCACTGTCTGCATATTCACAGGAAATGGGTGTAAAATATAGCCCAACAATCACGGCTGTTACATTTAAACCTTTGAAAATGCTGAGACTATCAGGTTTCCATTCAGCTGCAATGTATTCCCTGGTAAGGCCTTACCCTTTGGGACACCTGATAATGGATCAGAATAATCAGAAGTGTTTGGGTCATCTTGAACTACAAATTTCCGAGAGCCAGTCACTTTAGGTTTCCAGGAACCAATCACTTTAGGTGATATAACTGGGATACTTGCCATTGTGGTAATGGAAGCTGAGGAGAACTCCATGTCTGTGGTGGCAAACAGATTTTTATTAATGTGTATTACAGTCGTCAGGTTTTCCTCGCTGTTTCATGGCATATCTAAGCTATTGCTGGAGACAGTATTTAATGGGAGTTACTGGACAGCAAAATGTGACCCACTACACTTTGTAGAACTACAGAGGACTGATTGAAATCAATTGGTTCAAAACTTTTAAGTATGACAAAAAAAAAAAAAAAACACATTAAAGCATCAACAGCTGCTAGCCAAAAAGCCAGAGAAGTCAAACATGAAAGCAGTGCAAAAGTTGACATAAGCAACTGGTGGAGATGAAAAGCACAACTTTCGCTACTTAATTGCCATATTGTTCACTGAAGACAACACATTCCATTACCTTCTAAACATCTTCCAAAAAATATAATTTTACTTAGAAAGATACATGCTTACTATAGGTTACTCCTGAGAAACCAGATCAGCTCCATTAGTGCTATTACGGGATACCAGGAACTGTTGAATGAGCCATTTCTTGAGGGGACGATGAAAGGAATGTTCTTAACCTCTATTTTGTAATGGTTCCTAAGGAACAATATCGTATAGATTCTGGCTCCTCTGTCATACATTTACTGAACAGAATCACTAAAGCCAATGTGTAAATGTATGAGTAGGAAACATACCAAATTGAGTTTACAATCCAAAATCTACTTTGCACACTCAAGTATTTTGTGTTCACTGTCCCATTAGGTTTAGGAGTGAATGTCTGTGACATGAGATTTGACTGAGAAATGTACTCCAAAAGCCTGCTCATTCAGGACTTGAAAATCAGGTTCAATTGTATCTGTTCTAAAATATCACTTTGAAAATTCAATTGATAACCACTAACTGAAGCAAGGTAGCATTTCCATATAACACAGTTTTGCTTTGCTTTCCTAAGCAAGTATCTAACTTACATTATGGTTAATATATCTGGAAAATATTTGTCTCAGACATTACTTCTTGTCAAGTTACAGAAGTATAAATATAATCAGAAACCAAAACAAAAAAATAAAATGTTGTTGCACTTTTACAAATTAAACATGTAAAGATTCTTCTCAGATTTGTCAGTCAAACATGCCCTCAGTTTGAAACCAGAGATCAAGTTCCAGGAGGAACGCTGGAAAATATGGCTCAGTCTTGCTCCTGTTGAAGTCAATACAGGTTCTCCTTTTGAGTTCAACAGAGGAGCATTGCGTCCTGCCTCCTGGAACACCAAGGGCTGACAATGAAAACATCGTTAGAAAAAAATCACTGAAGGTCAAAAGGATGTGAAAGTCTCTCTGACAGCAACACATAAAGCTTCCTAAGCTACCTTTGTCTGCACAAGTCCTCATTCGGCTACACAGTTTGTGATATTAAATTTTCTCCATTAGCACAAACGACTTATAGCATTTTAAAAATACAGAAATACACATCTTCTGAAATGTGTATTTGTACAAAAAGCTTGCTGGGAAAGAAGGAAAGACGAAGGGAAAGGTAAGGAGGAAGATGATGAAATTCTGCCATTCATCTACTAGAGATGACCAATAGGGGCATTCACAAATGCATGGCTGGGGATACAGAGTAAAGCTTAGTGGACTTTCGTGCAAGTGAAGATGTCATCTACGTTAATCAGGCTCTTTAATAAAAGATGTCTCAATAAATAATGAGCTGTTAACATGCGACTACACAGGGTGAAGTGCTGAGTGAGAAGAGTCTGACTATCTTTACCATCAGTGGGAACATGAGTAAAAGCACAAAAATGAAGGACTGCCAACTGTGCAAAAGGAAGGAAAAAAGGGCTGAAAATGCTGAACTGAAGGAAAGTAAAGGTCATTAATTCAAAAAAATTAAAAAAAACTAACCAGATGTTGGGTCGCCAAATATTTTGTAATCTGGTGTAGCTGTAGTAGGCAAAATTTCTAAAAGAATTAAAGGAACAAGTAATCAGTAAAAAGTAACAAAAAGAAAGCAAAAGATCTCAAACCTGAGTGACAGAAAATAAAAACTAAAATATTACTGGTTATAAAAAATAAATTCTTCAATACTTTGCTGTAGACCCCAAGTAGTTGTAAACCGGTGAAGGAGAAGAAAGACAAAACTCTGCCACCCAGGACCAGAAAGTTCAGCTTTGTGAACATTCACAGTAACAGCAGGTGATGTGTTCATCTTGTTACTGAAAAGCTCATGATAAATTTAACATCTATAGTGAAGCGTGGCCACAGACTACTGCTGAGATATTATAAATGAAAAGCAATGACTATGCCTTACCATGGCAGTCCCCAAGCTGCGCTGTGTTGCCATATTCTACATCTTGTACATATCCTCCAGTGCTGTGGTTGTATGAAACAAATAAAGAGAACCTGCAATTAACAGTATTAATAGGGGAAAAAATGGTGATTTTTTTTCCTGAAAGCAATAAATGGAAACATTCAGTCACCATAGAGAGGCAAAATCTAGTGTATGGCCAAAAATAAATTGTTTTATAAAACACACAATTTGTTTATATCCAGGCTTTAACATTGTATATACAATGCCAGGCAGTAGAAAAGATCATGTTCTTCATAGTGACCCTGTCACATCTTCTGCATCGGGTGTGCTCTTGGCTTTGGATAGAACTGTGCAATTATACTAAGCTGAAGTTTGAGCTGGCCTGCTACAAAGGCCTCTTTTTAAGATACAGCTGCTAATGCACTATATATTACAGACTAGATCTGTGCAAAAAGCCTTTGATATGTATATATATCACCCTAGTTTCAGTGTGGAGGCAAAATCTTTCTTTTTTCCCCACTCTGAAACCTGTGCTTTTGTATTCGCAATTGACTGTGCCCTGGCTGTGAGCAGGCCTGGGAGGGGACAGCGTGTACTGTCCTGTCTGAGCTGCTCAGGTTTACAGGCAGCAATTTGTTGCTTTCCTGCTTCCAACAGCTCTTCCTGCAGGTCTGTTTGTCCTCACACACACCCGTAAAACTCCCACTGAAAGGAAGTCTTCACTTAGAGTTTGCAGAATTAGTTCAGACTTCAGCATTCTGTTCTCTCATATATATAGTACATTGAAAAAACAGCTCTAAAAAATGGACATTTATTAATTGAGTGCAAGGGAACAGGCACAGGATACAAGCTTGTATAGTCTACAAAATACATGGTAGAGATGCTGGGCTAATTTGAGAAGGAGTACTTACAGCATGCCCGGTGTCACTCTTCCACATGCCTCATGGTCTAACCAGCCACAGTATGGGTCCCGTGAAGCAATACATGCCCTTGAAAGAGAAAAACCCCAAAAAATCATGCATTTTTTTTTTATTTCCTTCCCCAGAGATGTTGGCACCCTTCCTTTAAGGAAGAGCTCAGGAACGGGGCCGTACTTTTTACATGACCCGTGACGCTCACACCGACTCAGAGGAATTCTAATGACGCAGCTGGAGAATGCCACAAACAAAGCATGGTGGTCTCTATCTAGCTGAAGGGAGATGACTCTTCTGTCTTCCTCACTCTCAGCATTACACCTGTTAAGAAAAATAATGGGAAGCCATTATTTTACAACTGTAGTACTTTGGGCAGAGCTTACGCTGAAAACATTTTATTTATTTATTGTTTGTATAGATACTTAAAAAATAATTCCTTATATAACGTACTAGTCTTTTATGAGTGGTTTGTAAGCAAACATGATTTGATAAGCTGGGTTATCAATACTGACTTCTGACTCTTATTTACAGCTAGGTGACTATTTTGCTGAATTATGCAGGAGAAAAATACAAATTCATTTTCTTTGTTCTCCCAGTTGACATAAATATCTCAACAGAGCAGAACAGGAGTCCTGTACTGGGCACCTGTAGAGTCTAATTGGACTGCTTCCATTTCCAAATTCTGTTTTCCAGAATAAATAAATTTAAAATGATTAGATGTAGTTTATTTATTATTGTTCACTGTTGAGAAACCCTCAAGATAAGCTCTCAGCGTTGCTTTTTAACAGCAGATTGTTCTGATGTTTGATATTCAGTAAGAAATGTATCTATTTGTGGAAGAATTAGACTGTATCACTGATGTCACTAGAGTGGAATTAGGTTAGGTTGTTCACTCAACCCAAGCAAAATGGCAAGTAACCAAATATTTTCAGGTTATTCAACATGAGAAACACTGTGAAATGACAAATGATGATGTTGGTAATAATGAATTAGTTTTGGTTCACCATCATTTTTATTTAGCTAGGTACCAAGGACTAGATGAAAAGCTACGTATTTTAGGTGTTCTGGTAATACTTACTTTGCATGATTATATGCTTCAATCTCTTCCAGTAATACACTGTCATTCAAAGAGAAAGGCCTGGTCTTTGCCAAGATTTTAAGTACTACTCCTGCTTCAGAGCCAACGAATATGACTGTGTAGTTCTGGTATGGTCCAGCAGCGTGGTCTACAGCAATTGATGTCAATCTGTATCTATCAAGACAAAAAGGCATGTCATTAACTAACAGTGTGTTTTCTTGTTTTCCTTCTCACATGCTTTAACTCTGAATTATGTCATACCTGACACGTGTTTTGGTAAACCAAGGCTCCTCAACAATTGAGGGAACAGCTGAATCCATCAAAGGATGAGATTTAATGAAGGACAGCGTTTCGTCTGGGAAATCAATGGAGGTTTTGTAAGCTTCTGCTAGGCCATGTTTTGCACAGCAGCCAGGTCTGAAAGGAAAACAACATTGTTTTTTCCCTCTTGGTATTTTAGTTAATGAGAGAAGGCAGCCTGCTAATGAGCATCCTTATGGTTAAAGTGTAAAGCTCTGCTTTGATTTTTACCGAACAAGTCACTCAAGAGTGCAGCTGATTTAACATAGGTCTTTACAAGGACAGTATTACGGTATCATAAGTAAAAACTTTTTACCTTGGCTTTGGTACTTTGTCTTCAGGTACAGCCGTCCAAACAGAGTCAGGAGTCTTTTGTTCTTTAAATCTCCCTTTGAAGACCTTCTCAATGTCATCCATACTGAAAGCACAGACTGCTGAACCAGGGATGCTGTAAAATAAGAAAAATAGTTGCGAGAACTCAGACTACAATGGCACCAATCTCATTGTAAGAGAGAAGCAGAGAACTACCTTTGATGGAAGGTTGCTCATCTCTCACCTGTTAAGCTGTGTAGTGAATACACCAACAACCGTGGGGACTCCATTGATTTCTATTATGTCTGTGATAGATTGTAAAACATCAAAGTAGAAGAATGAATCTCCAGGAACTGAGCAGTTGAGCCGAGCTTTCAGAAAGGATGTCCAGTGTTTTTCCAGGACTCTCTGAGAACCCCCCATGTCATTTTTGCATATGCGTGCCACACGGGAATACACAGCCTGTGAAGGACAAAAAAAAAAAAAAGGAAAAAGGAGGAAGGTTTGAGAGATGCAAGGGTGAGAGTTCTCATTTCTGAGATAATAAAAAAAACACTGAAGATCAGGAAGGCAGGTGTCATTCATCCACGCAGAAAGGAAGAAAGCAAACAATGTTTAGCTGCTAGTGCACAGGCATTTTAATGTATCACCAAGCAAATGCAACTCTGCCAGCTTGTCCCTACCCTTCTTGCCTTCAAAATCATATTGTTAGTGAGATTTAAAGACTTTAATTAACCATGTGTAAAGGAGTTAATAATTTATTATAGAATATCCTTCCATGGTGAAGCATGAGTATTATACTCTGTACTGGTATGACTAAATTATTCAATACCCAGGGACATTCGAGAAACTTCTTTGAAACTCTTCTTTTGTGTTGTTTTCTTTTGTTCCTTTAATAAGCATGAAAAAAAAACAAAACAAAAACACTCGGATTTTCCATTACTTGCCACAACAGTTAAGGCAATAGTGACACAGAACGATACCTGTAGAGAGCTCTCCTAATTGCAAGCCATAAGGAATACAAACAACTTTTTGGTTGAAGAATGCCCTGTTCTATTTTTCCTTTTTTTTCCTCCTTGTAAATTATAAAGTTGGGACAACTACATAAACTTTGTACTAGTCCCTTCTTCTTACAGTAAACTGTGCTTGTTACTGTTGCTGTTTTAGGATGATCTAACTCTGCGAAGACTTGTAGCTAGCGATAGCTTGCTGTAAGGATACCCACCTTGCCTAAATTATTGTGCTCTACAGCAATTTCTCGAAAGAAGAAATAAACGTAGTTCCCATATTCTATGGCATGGAGGAAGTGTGGCTCTGTAATAAAGAGCAAGGAGAAAGTTACTTCAAAAAATTGTTCAACTGGCATACAACACTGACTACACTGTGTGATTTGGCAGCTTTTCTCCCACAGGAGAAGCTTCTCCATACCAGCTAACAAGAAGTCCAGTCTTCCAGACACTTGAGGATGTCCAAATATGGGTGCACTGGAGCTTAAATGGACTTTAAGGCTTTAATGTTGGCTAATGGACTATAAAAAAAGCCTCAAAGGAACTGCATTTCAGCATAGTTATTTTGTGACTGCAGATTCATTCACTGATGTATTTAACAAAAAATTTGCTTTATTGATACCGCTTTCTTATTGTGATCATACTACGTTGAAAGCCGCATGTATGGTGACAGTAAAACATGCTGGCTGTGAATTACCTGACTCTCTGTGCCACTGAAATTACATTCACCGTGTATATGGGAAAACACTCCCCCAAATTACCTTTTATCCATTTGGAATCATACTTTATTGTTCTTAAGGCAGATCCATCCCCCATGCTGCGATAAATAACAGCATCACTTGCCAGGAAATCTGCTACGGTTGCTGAGTATAATTTTCCATCTAAAACGGAAGTTGAAAATGTGGTATTAAGAGGCCTTTAATAATCTACAGAATTCTGACTAGCCTGTATTTGTCCCCATTTTTTTACTGCCATTCTTCCCCAAATTGCTGTAACCTATTTATTAACAGGTCAGCTTCTAATCCTTTGGAGGCCCTTTAAAAAATTTAAGAGTAGAGGCACCTTGACACCTTTAGTTTTCTTGTGCTTGCTTTAAAAGCTCTCTGGCTCCTCTGGTGTCATTAATCATTTAGACTCATTACAAGCAAAAGTTCTTACCAGCAAAGAGGGCGACATTGGTTTGTCTGGCATCAAATGGGCATCTTGCCAAACCACTAATTTCCTCCCCATCATACTCTAACGTATTCAGCTAGAGAAGAAAAATAAATGGGTGGTAGTGTCATTTCTATTTTGTATACTGGCACAAAAACATAACATTGTCTTTCAACAAAACTTAATTTAGCAAACTGGCTTCTGTCTGGTTTTATTTCACCTTGAAACACTCTCCAGTCACACTGGCTGTATATGCTACAGCATAATTAGTGCAAGCAAAACCAGTAACAGATTAATGACATATTCAATATCCTTACCCGATAGTATCTGCACATAGGATTAAATGCATTTGTTCCACAGACAAATACCATCTCATCGTTTCTTGGAACAAAGACTTTAATGAAGTTATGGCATTCATCCTGAAAAGAGAGTTAAGATGTATCAATCACATATTTCATGTATACAATTCACATTAGTAGGTGACAGTGCATGTGATAAACTTACTTTATGCTTGCCTTTCATTGCACAGTTCTCTCTGTCCTGCTGCCTTGACCTCCATGTTAATTTCTATTCAGATCAAACCAGAAAAAAGTTCATTTTCTTTCCACAAAAAAACAACAACAAAACAAACAAACAAACAAACAAACAAAATACCTCCAAGCCTCCCTTGCCAATTCCTCTATCTACTCACCCTGCTTGGAGTAACTTCCGATTTTGGAACTTCATTCAAGTTTACAGTGTAAACTTGATCCCTGTTTGCAAAGAGTAAAAAGACACAAGTCACTTCATTAATTAACTGGACTTAGTTTTGTTGAGCTAAATCTATTTTTAGAGTGTTTTGTTAGACAAAAAGTTTGTATGAAATGCTTATGAATTTTCTGCATTTAATACAAATGGGAGAAGTTTGCGCATGGGCAAATAGGGTAATGTTGACTTTATTGGTGTGGACCTTAGATTGCACTTATAGTATCCAGTTATTCATTGCCCTGTCTTTCCATTATGTTGAAGACTAATCCAGACTGTAAATATTCAAGTGTTTCACACTCACTTCCTATGTCCCTGATGTGTCAGTCCAAGTTTAAAATAATCAGGAGACGATTTTATCAGAGCACTAATATAAAGGAGGGAAAAGAGTATTTGATCATTGGTTTTAGCATAACTACAGTAACTGCAGCCTTCAAATCCAATTTTCATGCACTGGCCATAGATATGGTATGTTTCTCTGGGAAGTCCTCCCCCAGTTTTAATTTTTATCATATTCTGCAGATTTTTTTTAAATGAATTTTACACATCAATGCAAAACCAGAAGAGAAAAGAATTTTAAACTAATAAACTGACTAAAGGAAAATTACCTGCCAGCGATATAAAGTGTGTCTCGAATTTTCAACATCAGTTGGAAGTCCAGTCTGTGCTGAGATTCATTGCCTGAAGGGCGTCCTCTAAATACTGGATATTGCCTTGAATCTGCAAGTAAAAATGGGCTACACCATCACTCAGGATTATAGAGCTAAAGAATCAATATATGGCATTGATTAGCTGTATATACTAGGTGTAGAAGGGTTTAAACTAAATTCCTTGAGTAATGTCTTGAATATAAATGAGAAAAAGATGGCTAATGTCAGCAAATGTTCTTTTTCCTGAAGTTATTGCTGTATTTCTGATTGCTTTTTTAAGAAAATGATTAAGTGTTCCATTAAAGATACAAAGCCAGTAAACACATTTCAATTTGAAAGGAAACAGATTTTTTTTTTTTTTGTAACTTCCCAAGGGAAAAAAAAAAAGCATTACAACTTTTTCCTAGTGGCTAGCACCATTTGTGGATTACTTACAGTGGTAGTCAACAATGTTAATAGGGTCCTCATCTTCAGGGAAGCTGACAGCTCGGCACTGGGACAGACTCATTAGCATCACAGAGGCACAAAGCAGAGGAAGCCTCATGGCTGGTGAAAGCTGAGCGCTACCTTTGTGGCAACACTGTTTAACTACCTGGAAAACAGGAACATACCAGTGAGATTTCAGCAGCACAGGGCAATAACGTAACTTCCTACTGCAGAAGGTGCCTTTCCTTTGTGTTTCAGCACTGGCACCAGTGGACTACATCGGTGCTTCTGAAAGGCTCCTAAACGTAGAGTGATGGAAAACTGCTGCGTGACATATCCCTGCTCAAAGCTGCTCTGAAACATATGGATGTTTGCTAATTTTTAGCTGGATTTACCGGCATTTCTGAAAAAGCTGATGATTGTCAGCCCATTTAATTCATGGGAATAACAAACAGAACATGCAGGCTGCTGACCTGGCAAGAAAAATTGTCAAACTTCGGATTAGAATTTTAATTAAACTGCAATCTCTTTCCATCCCCTCTATCACCGAATGTCATCCAATAAAACCCTTTCCCCATAAAATACTTAAATCTTATCCACAAAAAGTCATGACACACACAATCTGTCTGAAGATCCATTCCATGTTTTAGAATTATTGCTTGTTTCTAGGCTGTGCCATCATACCACTAAGCCTAACAGGCTCATTGCCAAAGATGTTATGTCTAGGACCAGGCACTTGATGCTGTGCCTTGAGCGCTGGCTTACACACATGCAGAGTGAATGGAAAAATGCTGCCTCTGTGGTGCACAAGGGTTTGTTGCATGGTTTGCAAGTGTGGCAAAGTAATACAGATCATGGTGCTGAATTGGGCTCTTAAGAACCAGCTTTCCCCCTAATTCTATTTGTTATGATAGAAAGCTAGCAACTTAGCAGCAGCTTTCACGGGGTTTTTGGTTGTTTTTCTTTTTATTTTGTTGTGTGTTCTATAGATTATATAGCACATATTATAACAGCAACACAGCCTTATACAACGAAGCTCTTTAGAGGGGAAAGGAAACATCATGTCTCCAATTAAACTGCAGGGATATTTTAGCAAGCAGAATTCAACTACTCAAGTTGCAATTTGGGTAGGATGCAAGAAAACATCTCAAAGTGAAATGCGATCTTTAATGACCACAAGTGGTCTGAGCAGGGGTTAGATTTCTCATTACAAACTTGGCACATGTAGTACTATTCCCTCCTCCAACCTTTTGGAGACATTCATTCAGCCCTGATTCACAGGTCAGAGCTTTGAGTCACCCGTCCAATGCTTTGCAGTTGCTGAAATCAGTTATTAAACCTTTGTCTAAACAGAATAAAATAAGCCCTTAAATTTTAATGTTTCAAGAATTGCTGCGAGATGTACATGTTGCCAGCACAAAGTGCCAGGCCCGATCCAGCAAAGCACATAAGTATTAATCATTTAATAATTTGAAAAGCAATTAAAAAAACACTTCATAACAACACTTAACCTTTTTGTAATGTTTACTTGGGTTGAGAAAACTGTATTTGTTAATTGATACTACAGCTGGCTAGGGGCAGGGCTCCTTCCATCCACAAAGCTGCTGAGCTCTGTGAGTTCAGATTGTGAGGAGACCAACTGAAATGCAGATAATATTTGGTGATGGGAGTGGAGCTGTGGGTGTTGTCTGAATGCCTGTCCATTATGGACTGACCTGAAAAGAAGCATTTTCCACCGTTAATGATATTTCTGTATCTCTGTCCACCCGTCCAGAACGGATGGGCTGTGCTTTTAGTCAAGATTGACGAGTGCAGTGGTTAATAAACAATAATGATTCCTGGCACTTTCCTTCTGCTCTTCCTTGTCCTGACATGGCCTCTTCAGCTG
Organism: Anser cygnoides; assembly: GCF_040182565.1. Lineage (NCBI taxonomy): Eukaryota > Metazoa > Chordata > Aves > Anseriformes > Anatidae > Anser > Anser cygnoides. The sequence continues at coordinate 21,366,270 of NC_089883.1, read as the reverse complement.
AAGCATCTTGCATTAAATTACTAGTGAGCAAACTTAAAACAAACTGGAATTAATAAAGTTAGTCAAATTAGTTCTCTCTTGTGAAAGCACTATTAGAGCAAAGTCCTGCAGCACAGTAGCTCCTAGACACAATAACAAATCATTAATGGTTACACAGTCCTTTTTTAAATTATTATTGATATATATATATTTTTTTTTTAAAGAAAATCAGTCTCCAAATATCCAATCCACTGCTGTCCCAGTGAAGGAAGAGAAAGGGAAGGCATATAAACAGTACGTTGTGTTAGTGGACAGTAACATCTACAAGGTGCTTAGTAAAAGCCCTCCCTGAAACCCCATTTTCTTAGAGAATGAATGAATACAAACTGCAAAGGAGCAAGATGTCCTCCCAGCCATGTAGGCTTTAGTTAGTGTAGAAGATGAGGCCATGCATGGCCCACACATCATGACACAAAGAGACCCTATCCTGGCTGCAAAATGCACACAGCCTGAAGTTGTAAAAGTTCTGCCAGTATGGGCATATCTTAGGAAGAGTTTCTTTTTTCTCTTTCCTTGCGGTATCTCATCTAGGAAGAATTCAATGGGGCAATGAATTTGAAACTTAAATGTAACTTCCCTTACAAAAGCAAATACTGTCTTCTGGACTCAGAAGGCTGCAGAGAACAAAAGGGCAATTTGTCTGTGTGTGGGCCACAACAACAGTGACCTAAAAAAACAACTTGTCACAAAACCAAAAAGGAAACTACCAAAATGCCAGGTAAAGGAAGAGGGTATCATTTCTCTCAAATTCAACTTTCCTTATGATATACATCCAAACTCTACTCCCTAGAAAACAAGGCAAAGTTCTGTAAACGTAAAGCCACAGGAGGTGTCTTCCTAGAGACTGCATCCAGAGCAGGAACAAACACACATTTATGTCTTCCTCAAGAACCCCCCAAACTCTGAATATATGCCAGAGAACATATGCTCTGAATATATGCTCTGAGAACACAAAAGAGGTGGGAATACTTATGTTCAGCAATTTCTGTTAGCTAAACCTTTCACAAGTCTTTCAAAAACAAAACACCTACATCTGCATGAAGCACAGATGTTTGTCATGACAAGAGAGTGAGAAACGCACAGGGAGATGGACTGCATCAGCAAACCATACCCAGCCAGGTAAAAAGTACAGCTTTCCTTATTGTTTTGCTTGTAAAAATATTACAAGCAAATGAACAGTAGTCCTGATTTCTAACTACATACAAAAAAGAAAAGGCACCTGCTTTAAGAGGGCATTCAAATGCAGTTTTTAGCTGTGGGGCACAAACTTGAGATCAGAACCACTGAAAAGAGAATAAACCTAAAGAACAGCAAGTTGTTCGTCAAGAACAATAAACCCATTCCCTGGATAATCAGAAAAATGGGCTCCATCTAGCCCTTGGAAAAAGGGGTTTATGACAGTCAGGTGTATGCTTCTGGTACACGCAGATATGCTGGTGTGAAAGACAATTTTTGCTTCATTCAAGCCTATTATAGAAGGCTACTGTGGACTACAAATAACAATGCTGAAGTATCTGTTTGGACCAGAATAGCTGATTATGAAATGCTGGCAACGTCTACCCTCAAGAAAATGTAGAAAACAATCATACTCTGGGTCTGATAATTTTTCCCCAGCCAGGACTCAGACCAGTCTTTAATTAATTTCTCCTATAAATTGCATTCCTAGCATTTCTGTTAGGAATCAATTCGTGGCAAGTGCAATCTTTTGGAAATTACCATATCGCTATCCCTGTTTTGCAGCTGGGTAATAGAGGCACAGACCAAGGCTGAATTTGTGACCGAGGCCAACAACCAAGGAAACCTTTAAAGCACCTGAGCTGCTCTGGGTTGTGTTACTCTCCTGGCAGCACAGGCAAGCTGGCCAGTGCCATCGAGGCAGAAAAGCAAGGAACAGATCAGAGGTGTGGGCGTTTGCTCCACACCGTAACTAGCTGTGTCTGCAAATACAGAGAAATAGAGGTATAAATGTTAGCTGTTGGCATAAATCCACACCAGTAAAGTGGTACTCTGAGTGAAACAGGCCTCAGGGTGAGCATGGCTGGTCAGGAGGAAGGCAGGCAGTTGTCGCAGATATAAACAGGCTCTTGGTGGCTGGCACCTTTCAATCTCAGATACGAAGCCCATCCTTCAACTCCTGATTGGGGGAATCCAGAGAAGGAGGATATCATTTCTGCTAAAATATGAGCCCTCCTTCAAACAATCACACATGAAGGGGAATAGGCCACTGTTTCTTGCCCATTAATCTACTCCAGCCTTTGACAACGCACTGGTGACGCTCCATCAATCATCTTTGCGCGCGCTGCCACGGAAAAGAAGAGGGGGAAGGGAAAGGGCATTCAGCCAGCCGGAGAGAAGCAACACATAAAATAGCTTCAACCCAGACTGATGCAATATCTTCTGTTAGCTCAAAAGAAATTGTAAGTCTCCTTAACACAACAATAAATGTTTCTCAAAATGCTAAACACAGACGGGAGTGCGGAGTGGCAAATCCAGGCAGAAGTGTGAGATAGGTCAGAATGAAAAATACATCCCAAAAGTTAGTTCACTTTTGGAGAATTTGTTGAGGCAAAGGAGAGTAGGTTGCAATAAAAAAGCTGAAAACCAGGTACTTAACTCAAAAAGGCTTAATTGACTGCACCATTTTCCTTTAGCAGCAGACCCAGGCCTAAACCAGGCTCTGAGGTGAGATCGGGCATCTGCTGGGTACGTAGAACTATATTCTAACCATGGTGAGGGACAAGCAGAACTGATTGGTAATATGCTGAGTTCAGTCAATTTACGTGATGTGGTTTCCCACAATCCCAAGTGGCTTTGACTAAGCAGGAAATCCCCCTCGCCCTGTGGTCCCTACCATGTGCAAATGGCTCCCTCAGGGCACTGAATAGTGCAGATGCCCTAACTACTGCATTTGAGATGGCACCTTCTGAAATTTTGAGCATGAAACCCTTCTAACAATAAGCCAGAGAGAAATGAAAGAAAAGTCCTTAGTGCTGCCTTTTCACAGATGCTCGGAAAGTTTCTCATTGCAGTGCTGTAAAGCTTTTTAACCAGAAGACTGCTGAAACAACAAAGGTCTGTTGGACTGGCTAGAGCAAGTCACAGACAACCTCACTTGCAACCAAACAACCAAATAAAGTTATGTTGGTCTCAGAATGGGAACTTACTTGTGCTTATCACCTCCCTCCCAACTTCTTTTTTTTTTTTGTACGTAAAGGACTAGTTAGGTTAAAAAAGGTTAAAACATTATTTAGCCTCAGTGATTATCTTTTCAAGTAGAGATCACTTTTGGTCCACTAACTGCAGGCTGAAAAACACTAGCTGAGAAGGGTGAGCTTCAAATTCTGGGCCTCATGAAGTTCATAGGAGCACTGGCATGGCCTTGGCCCTGGGGGACTCAGGCTTCGACCATGCGTTCGCTTGCTGGTGGTAACTGCTACGAGGTGGGAGAAGTTCAACTCCAGCTGCAGAGAGGAGAGCTTACTAGTAAGGTGCTGGTGCAGAAGCTGCCCTTCACCAGTGGGTAGCAAAGAAAGGCAGGTTGCTGCTGCATTTGACTAGCAAGTCAACCTTTCAGAAGCTAAAATATTTAGTACAAAATACATGAATGTGGTAAAGGCCTTCTCTGGTGCCCTAGACCCTTTGTAGAAATGTATGCATTGGCAACCTTGGATGCACCATGGTATTCAGTTAGAACAGCACCTCCACCCCTGCATGGACTAAATTAATTACAGCAGTGCCACTCAAGGGTAAACCCAACACCAAAGCGTGCGTCGGTAATCCAGACCTGAAAATGCAGCATTTTTGTATGATCCAAGCCAAAATACATGACCAACATGGCCCAGGGTCTGGTGGTCTGAACTGAACAGGGAGCAAACAATTCTTTGTCCTATCTCTATTTTTGGTCTGTGTCTCACTGTGTGAAGTGGGTACGAGGAATTATTTGCTTACATGCGAAACAGTGTTCTGCATAAAATGCAACGTTCGACTAAAACGCTGTATCAGTATCAACTACATGAGAAGCAGGGGGATCAGATTCCTATATTGGATCATATCTATGCATAGGTTTTCTAATGATGCAATTGTGACTTATTTTGTTTTTCAGATGTATTCTCTTGTAAATGTGTTTCTTTTAATGAACAATGACTTCAGTAAAGGTCCTGAAGGCAGTGCTTGGCACAGAGATTTAATGTACATTTAAATCTCAGATTGTCTATGATGTGGTAAATCCATGTTGTGGAGTTTGGTGACAGACTGCTTCAGCTAATTATCAAATAACACAAGAAAATATTTGTGGTTATAATAAAAGAAGCATACTTAATGTATTACTGTGGTCCCTTTAAAAACTTGTGGCATTGTTATCTATAAATAAATATATAAGAAAAAATGTTTCTGTCCTATAAAAGTACACTCAACTTTTAACTTGCAGTATGTAGCCATCCATATTTTTATAACAACAATTTTAAAATCTACAGCTCTGAAGAAAAAATTTAGGATGTTGGGAGCTATGATATTAATTCAGTGCAAAAGTGCAAATAACAAGTGTTATTTTAAGATAATACTTGACTTTTTTTTAAGGATTCTGCATTAACACCTCTTGATGTATGTCTAAGTAAAAAAAAAAAAAAGGTTTAGTATTAAGTGATGAAACCCTACCACTGAGTATCACAGCTTTCATCTTAATTGGCTTATGGTATTGCTAGTTACACTTCAGTTGTTTGCAGGCTTTTAATGTTACAGGAAGCGCACCCCTCTTCTCTGGAACAAGCTGACAGAACACTTGCAAAATGGATAGGGTGACTTTTAATGATGCAAATGCTTAGTGGTTGATTAGATGCACTTTGAGGGCTAAATTCTCTTGTGATCAAAAATTTACTTGAACACAAGGTAGTTTCAGCAGGAAAGGAAATAAAATGCTGAGCAAACCGTAAGTGATTGCTTCAATTATGTTTAAGTTAATTTTTGAGAGTGAACGTTAACTACCTTCCTTTACCAGGGCAATATAAAAGCCCTCCAGCCAAAAACAACTGAGTTCAGCTCACATCTATGAAAAAATCTGCTCTCTGTTGTACAAAACTCCTGAAATATACGCTCCCCTTGAAAGTCTGCCAGGGTTAAGCTGTTGGTGATAAAGTGCAAGGTACTTCAACTTATGCAGTGCTCTGGATTCACCATTTTAGCAGGTCTGTGTTTCATTAATTCAAACTGCTTGTGCCCAAGTGAGACTGCCCTAGCAAATGCTAAATTTATTCACAGAAGTGTCCAAGGACTGGTGCAGAGGAAGTCTGTACAGGGATGTTTGGGGCTTGTGCTGTTCTCTCAGCACTGGTCCTCCCTCTGTTAATTCCTGGCCGCGGGTGGCACTGGTAGCATGCGCCCCTGTCCCTGCCCCAATCCCCAGGCAGCTCGAGCAATGCCACCCTGCTGGAGCAGGCGGCTGCAGCTCATCAGGGTGAGCTGCTGGGTGTCTCCAGCTCACAGCTGTGTCAGAGGTGTCTGGCGATTTTCAGTAGTGTTTAGTCTGAAATCTTTTTATCCTGAAAATTAGAGAGAAGTCTTAAACTGGGGTGGCAAAGATCTAATTACTCACAGTAGTACATACAGTCTTGGACACAGGTTTAGAAACAACCCAGCTGCCCCCCTCAGCCCCAGGCAAAACCCTGAAGCTAGACCACAGTATTACCTATTCCTCCCATTAAGAGTTGGCTACAAATGTGGGTGAGAGGCCTGAGTGAAGTAAGAACCTTGTCTACCTGCAAGCCTACAGTACGCGATTTACATAGCAAGACTGTCACTCATTTCAGCATGATTAGGCATCATCTGATAAGGAGCTCTAGGACAGGTATGAGCCAGTATTTGCAGGTGAGGGCCTAACAAAGGTCTTGGGCACAACTTGGACAAGTCCAGCTGATGCCAGAAACACTGTGAACGGCTGGTGGCACCGCGGGTCTCTGTGTGGTGAGCCCTGCGGTCCTCCAGAAGTGCACAAAGCAGCCTTCACCTTGAGCAGCGCTCCAGCCCTGGTCCCCAAAACAAGCACTGCCAATTTAGGCCTGGTTGGAGACCAGGAGGTCAGGATAATGGGGATGAGATGTTCTGAAATGGGATGTTTGGGGGAAAGAATATGCTGCAACGAGCAGTATAGCTGAAGAAGAAAGGGTTTTGCTCTGTGGAAAGGTCACATCTGCAGTCCAACAGGCTGTGCCCCAGACAACGTTGCCATCAACCTCACTCCAGAAAGCATCTCCTCTTCCCCCTGCAGAACATCCCCGCAGCAGGGCTGTGCCTTCCTGGGCCACGGGGGTCGCTGGCTTGAGCTGCGGCTGGGGAAAAGGGCTGCTGAGTGGCACTGCTCTCACTTCAAAGAGAAAGTAAATGGCTGCCGGAAAATGTGAGGGAAGAGGGAGGCTATCAGCTGGCAAGAAACACATCAGAGCATCTTAAGCACTGCGCTGGTATTATCAGCATGCCATTCTCAGAACTGGAACAGTCAGCCAGCCTCACCCACAGGAATACTGCCTCTAGAGACTAGTGAACGTGTTTTTAACTGGCCTTGTTTTTTCTGCATGGACAAATCTGGTAGCTGGCCACCCAGTTACCTATTTGTATATGCAAAGCATGTGCTTTGCCACTTTCCTGGCCACAATCAATTACATTTACAAATGCAGGCATGAAAAACTGGAGGAAGCCCGAGCTCAAAGTTAACGATTACTATTATCTTGTTAAGCATTAAAGATTAACTACACCAGTCAAAGGATGTGTTATGAAATGTCTTTCCCAAGATAGAAAGTAAATAATGGGAGAACTTTTTTTTTCCCTTTCAAAGACTACTCAATTTAGAATAATTGCTTAAACTGTTGCTTTTATTTACCATAATATCAAAATGTAGTCCCTTGCCACGTGACTGTTCATATTTTCATTTGAGATGTCATGCAGAAACACATGGAAATCTGGTGAAGGCAAACCAATTTTAGAACATGTTCTGAGCAATTGTTTTGCAGCACTGCCCTACAGTATGAAGTCTCTTACATTTCTTAAATTGCCTAATCAAATGCAGACTCTGTTCCAGTCACGCTAAATTTTCACATAATGGCAGAAAAACACTTCTTTCTAGCCTAGCACTGAACAGTTGGATCACATTATTATATTTGCTGCTTTTGTAGCCTGTGAGTATTTGTAAGTGTATGTATGGATATATTCACAGTCACAGGGGAGAGGGGCAACATTGATGCTGCTGCTGTGAGCCCCTGGGGGACAGCTGGGGCAGCAGAGGTGGCTCTTCAAGAGAGGTGCCTGTGCTGAGGGTCTCCTGAGAGCACCTGTGTTATCGCAACAGGGGTTGCAGTGAGATTTTTTGTTTTTGTGTGTTTTAAAATCAGATGCATTAGTGCAGGGTTTGAGCCAGCTTGACTCCTTGCCTTACATTCAGCAGAAGTTATTAAACAGATATAAAAGCAGCTAGGTAAATTATCCTGCTGCTGCTGCTCCCTGGCACTTCACAAGCCAGCTGGGGGTTGGAGGCAGGACTGGTGCAACATGCAGCCATGGCTATCCTGCTTTGGGTCCCAAGCTGGGAGACATCCCTGTGCTGCATCACACCACTTCAGGGAATTCCCAAAGAACCACCTGCTTCCCATGGGCCAAATCCAACCTGTGGAGCCCACACTTGGCAGTCGTGGAGACAGCAGTCACTTGGAACAGGACACAGCCGTGCTGGGCACCAGCCCTCCTGTCCCTCTGCCTTTTACTTGCCTGTATCACCTCATGGTCACATGCACCCCCTATGGCAGGGAAGCACGTCCATAACACTACCACCAATGTTTTGGCTTGCAAGCCACAGAGAAGCCATGGATCAGAGCTTTAGAAGTTAAATTACATCAGTAACATATGGTCCACAGTGCCTGAATGAAGGTCATAAGGAAATCTGTGGCAGAACAGGGAATGAGACTTGGGATTTCAGAGCTCTGCAGTGCAACCTGCCCCCTTCTCCCTTCCATATTGCCCCCTTGGACACCCAATACAACTGCAATGTTTCCCTAAATCCTTGTGTTATCACTAGTAATACAGGACCAGTGTAAGAATGACTAAATTTATTTGAACCACACAGAATACAGTCAGCAGGTCTATTTTTCTCTACAGCTGCACCAAATACATTTAGGTTTGCGCTGGCATAGTTTGCCATGTAAGACCACTGTTCAATCACGAGCAGTGCTTGTTATGCCTTTGGCAAGGATGAAAATCTGATGCTTTAGGGGGAGGAAAAGCCATAATCCACTCTCACAGTAAAACCTGCATAGTAGTACAAAGGACAGAAAAAAAATTCTATGCATACCCTTGCAGGGAGTCAGATTAATCCCCAAAACATGGGATTTGATTATCTTTGTTTGAGGTTATCATTAAGAAAAAGAACCTATACATTGCTAAAAATATCCTCATAGCATTTACTTTATGAAGAAAGTATGATTTATTGAGCAAAAACAAATTACTGGCTTCTCAGTGTTAATCTTTGATAAACATGTGCTGGGTTTAAGAAACTGTCAAGGAGAGCAGAACTTTGCAAATTGAAAGAAACCATTCAACTCTGCGAGATGATTTTTTTCCCCTTATTACTCCTTTCATGAGACACCTGGGGACATTGTTCACACACTGTTGACAGCTTTCACACCACTGCTTTTCCTCTGTTATCCTTAGCCCTCTCTTCACCACTTGTCTCCAGGTGGCAATACACAAAATAGTTGTATTTGCAGGGGGTGCCAGTGCTGGCTCCTAGCCAACTGTTTGAAAGCAAAAGGGCCCTCTACTGCCTTGCTGCTTGGTTGCTTCGAGTTGCTGCTGCAGAACCCAGCCTCCTTGACCCACCAGGTACTAAGTACTCTGATACTTAACACCTGGGTGCTGCTTGGCTCAGGGCAGGCACAGAGCATTTATGGCTGTTTGTTGTAAAACCACCATCCCACTAATAGGCAGAGCTACAGCTTCCTCACTAACGCTGGACAACATTCAAACACCATCTAAAATTTTAACACTGCAACTGTAAGTATACACTCAGGCTTCTGTAAGTTAAATATGCATATGATTTTTCTCTGTAACCTCCCAAAACAGGGAGGTTACGCAGCCTGATAGGACACTTAAGTGTTCACACACCACAGGGAAGGAGTGCCTGAGCGGAGGGATATGTAAACAGGGTCTTGAAATACCAGCATGAGAATTTTCTTTTGACCCCAAAGCGCATCTGCCATGACAGACGTACACAGGAATAGCTGCAACACTTTCTGCTGGACCTGTGAGTAGCCGCTGCAGTCCCTGTCCACCACCAATGCCTGTAAACATGCCCAGGAAGCGCAGCAGTGGCAGTTAAGGGAAGTACCTTTGGTTTCATGCCACAGTAAAACTGGGAGGAAGGTCCTACCTAAGGGAGGCGTGAGCTGGTTCCTCACTGCTGCTCAGGAAAGCAGAGGCCCAGCTGTCGTGACCATTTGGCATAAGAGAGATGAACTATGTGGCTCATGTTAAGAAAAGCCTATTATTCCAGTAATAACTGAGCACAGTGACCAGCTGATCACCTCTCATCTCCTCAGAGGTTTTGCTCCCACCACCGATGGCAGCCGGCCTGTGATGCTGGTCCCTGCTGCTCGTTACCTTTCCAGATGAGCACCTCTGCTTGCTTCCCCCTGACACTTGAAGAGCTCCCCAGCACGTGCCTGCCAATTAACTCCTCATTTGCAGCCCAACCCCTCTTCAAAGCTCCCTTTGCCTCTGATGCCTACAAGCATGTGTGCCCCTCTCCCCGACACACGCGGCTTGGCTAAGTTTAGGAGGCTTGTGCGTGAACACGGCTGCTGATTATGCAGGCCAACAGGGCTCTCCTGCTTCTCACGGCCTCTGCCTGTCTGTACCCATCTGCTGTCTCATCTCTTAAACCATCCATTGTGGGGAACAGGATCCATCCTGTAAATAAAAATTCTGTGTATGCCGTGTTCCAGTGCCTATCGAATTAGAAACACAGGCTGCAATTTGGCTCTTGGATGCAACTGTTAACAAAAATAACAGCAACAACAAACCCTTCTGCAAGAAGAGTATCTGTGTGCAAATACGACCTCTGTAATGTTACCAAGGTCAGGCAGACCAAGGCCAATCTGCTGTGTAAGAATATAAATCAAAGCTGTCCAGGGACTGATTTCATTTACAAGGTTTGTAACCATTCTGGACAGAACAAATGTCACTTGCTTGCTTGAGCTCTTTGCTCCTCCTCCTCCTCCACCACCACGTCTTTGCTCCTCCACTTCCACCCCAGCCTCTCCCTGCCTGGCAACACCTCCTGACCTCCTTTGCTCTTGAAGCAAGGCTCCTCTTCTAGCAAGAAAGCTGTGGCTCATACACGACAGTCAGTCACACCAGGCCAGTTTACTTAAATTATGCAAAAATTTCCACAGGTGCAATTAGCACATAGCCACAAGGACACTCACCTGCAGGTTACATGCCATTCAGAACACAGGTCACAATTAAAACAAATTGCACACCAACTTCTTTACTATTGCGTTCACAGATCTGCAAAACAAACCAAGGAATGCATCTGTAGTGAGTATTAGAGTCTGGGCACAGATCCTGTGAAATCACATGGTTTCCGCTGTGGAACTAAAAAGGCTTCTCCAAGAATGTGTGAAACAGCCCAAATTCTCCATTTCTTTCTGTGCTCTCTGGCTGTTTGCGTGGCTCAGTTAAGGCAGCAAGTTCTGTTTCTTTAGCTGGCAGCTTTCAAAGCACACCCCGATCTGCAAACCGAAGGAGCGAGCGCAGGATTCAGCGAGCAAGCACTGAGTTAACGTAATCCCGCTCCACACAACAGGTTGCTGCCTCCAAACTGAAGCCCTGCAAGGAAAGAGTCCAGCGGTTGCCTCGCTCCCAGCAGCCATCTTGCAGCCTGTCCGCAGGTGTGCCTGCTGAGCTGCAGCGGGGCCTGGGCACCGGTACGGCACAAACTTCACATTCTGGATGTTAACTTTAGTTACCACAGCCAGACAATGCTGCCAGTGGTGTGGAAGAAAAAATTGCTGCAGCCAGCTGTGCTGTTCACAGTCGGATGGTTTCTGTGTAGCTCCAAATGGTTATGGCTGTTGTGGCCAAGGACAGGATGATGGATGGCCTACACACACTGTCCAAGCAGGGAGAATGGCAGAAGTTCACTTTGGGGTTGTTAAAATGCTAACCTGGGTTAGTTAACAAAAGCCGAATGGAATAGAAAAGTTAGGGAAATAAACACAACTCATATGTTATATATGTGCACTACAGATTTGATCTCTGTGGTTACACAAACATTTGACTTTGGAAGTGGGACAATTCAACAGCCGTCCTGTTTGAATACACTGAATCAACTTCTGATATTAGCTGTACTGTAATTATTGTCAAACCACGACAAGGGAAAGTGGCTATGGCAGACAACACACAGAGCTGCAAACAGCATCAGAAGAGCAGTAATACGATTTTTCACTGCACACCTCTTCCATGTGACATGGGAACAAATCAGAACCTACTTTCTCTTGAACTCGAGGCTGGCAGCTATTCACAGAACAAGTAACAACTTAATAAAATGGCTTAGATGGATTTTAACGGTAACTGCAGTAGCTTATCTGATGCATAAGAAGAGATCATCTGTTCTAACAGCAGTTTTGATGAAAGCAACATTTGAACTGTTTTAATTACACACAGAGCTGCTAAGACTGAAAATAACTTATACTACCAAATGCAAATAATATGCCTTCCATCTTTTCTTAATTACTCATGGAGCAAATTATTACCTTACCCAATGGAAAGACATCTGATTTTTCTTAACTGGAATTATAGGTATGTTTAACACACAAATACGTAATCAACCACCATATCCTTTATTCAGTAAGCACTGCAAACACATAGTGCATTCTCTGAAAAATACCAGAGACCCACACAAGTAAGCTCAACATAAGCTTATATGAGCACAGAAGCTGTTCCTGTAACTGGTTGCTTTGTCTTGCAAAGAAAGATCATAACTGAAATGGTCTCTGCCGTATCGCTCATTTGACACTTGATGAAAACTGGCCATATTCTCCAAGGATTTCCACTTGACTTCAGATTTCAAATTTCTCTTTTTCAGAAGGAAGTATAACCTAAGCATTTCAATGTTTTGTACAGGTTCTGTCAAGCTAACTGGGCTTCACGACTTCAAGGGATATTGAATGCTGTGTTAAGTGCAATAGCATTTTAAAAAAGAATAACAAAAACAGACATAATAATCAAGAGCTGCAGCCTGTATGTGACTGACTGTAGTAAGACCAGAAGATGTTATTACAAATGCTTAATATACGCTTTGAAGTGAGCCTCTACGGTGTACTTTCTTTACCTTCACATATCTCATGACAGGACAGATCAGATCGAAGACCGATTTAGTCAGAATTAATTGCATATGTAATTAAGCACTATCTAAATGTGTGCACTTCATAAGTCTACATCAAAGTTACTGCGGCTCCAAGGGCCGAAGTATCTGCTCTAACAGTCGGCTCAGCTCTGCCACACAAATGAGGTAGGAACATTCAGATGGTCCAGCTAACAGGGCCCAGGAGACTTGGGGAGGGGTGGGGGGGAAATGCAGCCATACAGCTTGTTTGTAGAGCTTTGACAGGGCCATCACTGTATTCCTGGCACACACTCCTGCATCACACAAAGCATGGTTAGAAGATGATGTTATCTTTGTTGCATCTTGACCATAAATGAGAACAGGTAGCAACAGACTGTAGGATAGGAGAGAGGATAGTAGCTGTTTACTGTAACTAAAGATGCAGATGAAAGAGAGAAGCCTGTTAAATAAACCAATTTAGAGCCTCTGGGTTATACCATTTTGACTATTCTGTTGAAAACTGAGCTACATAATTCAGATCAGTAATAAATTTTGACTACAAACTTTCTCTTCCTGTTTTTAACACAACTGAGCTTTATATTGGTTAATATAAAAACTGTTAAAGTTCATGGTTATATAGAAAAAGAAATCAGAGCACTCAACTGGCAATTTGTATTTATCTAAGCCAGAGTAAATGTTTATACAATATCTGCCAACATAACAGAATATGCCTGCCACTTACTACATTAAACATGATTACGTACAGCTTAATCTACTGAATAGTAACTTAAGTAGACTTTAGAGGTACATAGAATTTTATACTGTGAATAAAGCAGAAAAAAAGTCTATTCTCTTTTCCAACAAAAGTGATTGCAAGGATTTACAATGAGCTTCCTGTTAGACTTGGAAAAGGAAAAGAACCTCAGAAAATTCTCTGTGAAAGTATTTGTATGTGAGAGCAACACAGCAGCAGTAAAAGCCTCTAGCACAGTGGGAAGCTGTTCCCTCAAATAATATTTAAGTGAATACATAAACGTTAGTAGAGGAAGACTAACAACTTAGAACACAAAGGTATACCCATAAAGATGCATGTTTTCCCCAAAGGAAATAACCAGGGAAAGAATGCCACCCATTTACAGAGCTCTGAATAGTATTTTAGAGGAAGTTTGCTGTAATTCCAGCACGTTATGTGTGAAATGTGCGTGTGTGTACATGGATAAGCTACAATACCATCTGTACAGCAAGTACCACATATGTGAGCATTATGAACCATCAGGGCTGCTGCTATGCTCAACAGTAAATGTATTCCAAGCCACACACACACATATAAATACAAATGACTTTACACGCTGAAGGCTGAATTTCGCTCAAATAACTCACAGGCTAATGCCTGTAACACAGACAAAATCTTGACCAGAAGTGAGGAACAACTCCAAGATTAGAGGAAACCCACCAATTTAAGACTAACATAGAGCTATATCCATGCTAACAACTGGGATGCCCGCCGGAACCGCAAGATCTTCAACATATCAACCTAAAGCATACTTAATTGCATTTTCCAGCTTACAAGTCAGAACACAATGAAAACCATCCAAAACCAAAAGACAAAAACAAAACCCCTTTAAAATACGGGCACATGATCCACCTGGAAACATCCGCGTGACCTTTAATCGCCACCCAGCGCTTCCAACTAGCCCAGGAGGCTCCGAGTCCCTTCTACCCACAGCCTGATCGCTACCCTCTCGCTTTCTGCAGCTCCCCCCGCTCCAAAAGTTTCTAGGCTCCGCACCTGAACGCGGCGGGCGGCAGAAGGCGAGCAGCACCCTGCGCAGGAACGCTCCCGACCCGGCTCCCGGCGAGTTTCCATCCAGACCTGCCAGGAGCAGCCGCGCAGCTCCCTCTGCCTCCCAGCGCCCGCCCGCCGCCGCCGAGCCCCCAAACCACGCTCGCCATCCCCCCCTGCGCCCCCCCGCCCCTTCTCCACCCGCCCCGGGGCGCTTTCGCCAGGGACCAACCCGGCGGCTCGGCTCCACTCCGGCTTCCCCGCTCCCGCAGGGCTCCGGCTCGGCAGCGCCGCCGCGTACCTGTCGCTGCCCGCGGCCGCCGCCCGCCGGCGGGGCTGCCTGCTGCGGGGCTGCTCCTCCGCCTGCTGCCCCCGCCGGGCGCCCCCATCCCGGCGCTCCGCTCGCTGCCGAACCAGCACGGGGGAGGCGCGCCCCGCAGAGCCCACCCCTTCCCGCCCAGCCCGCCGCCGCCGCCGCCTTTCTTTTTTTTAATTTTTCCTTTTTTTTTTTTTTTTTTTCCCCTTCCCTCCCCTTCCCTGTGTTTATTTTCATCCGCCCCTCGCCGCGCCCAGCCTCGCTCCGCCTCCTGCCCCCACCAACTTTCCGCTGCCTCCCGTCCCACCGCCACCCTCACCGCCCTGCCGGAGCTCCGCGTACGGCCGTGATGCGGTGGGCAGGGGGCAGCTCTGCCCCGGCCCCTGGCCCAGTTCCGGCCCCGGCCCCGCCCCGGACAGCACCGGGCGCGGCCCCGCTCCCGGCCGCCGCCCCCGCGCAGAGTCCCGGCCCCTTAACGCCCCGACGCCGCTTCGCGAGGGAGCAGCGGGTGTGAGCTGGACGGGGGTGCGGGCTGCCGGGGCTCGGAGAACTTGGCGGGTGGTGGGGAGCGGCTAAGGGGGAAGCGTCCTTGAAATGACATCTTCAAGTGCCTGCCCCGAATCCCCGGAGAGGTTCCAGAAACAAAGGGTTTCATTCCAGAAATGAAGTCCGGGAAATAGCTGTCGCTCATTCGTTGTTATTATTATTATTATTATTTACATTAAATTAATTAAGGCTTAAAGTGCCACAAAATATTTTGGAAGGAAAAAAAAAAGAGGAATACTCACCAAACTCCATCATCTACACTTGTTTGATGGGAAAACAGAAAAGTTCTGAGTAAAAGTAATTTGGAGTTTGTCTCTGAGGAAACATCTCAGCCATTCACACGCTATCCCCAGGTTCCTGCCTCTGCATCCACCCGGGTGCGTCCCAGGGCCCGGCCATCGCCTGCGTCCCCTCGTTCCCCGCGTTACTCCTGCCTTGTGCGACGAGGGCCTGATGCTCCCAGGCAGTTCTGGGGCCGATCCTGCCAGATTTTGCATGCACAGTGCTTGCAGTGGGAGCGTTGCATCTTGAGAACCGATTCATCTAAGCAAGGGCGCCAGGATTTGGCCCATAGTAAATTCTCTTTAGAGATGGTGCCAACAAAATCTCTCAGCCATGGGAATAGGACGTTTTTGGCAACTCAGGCCCTTGGCTGTCTCTCTCTGATGTTTCCTACTGGTGACAGGCTAAAGGCGAGATCATTATGGGCTTCCTCGCAGCAAACACAGCACAGCTATGTTGCGCCCCAGGAGCTGCTGCCCGGTTAGAGGTGTAAGGATGGTATTTTCTCCTTCTCAGGAGCAGCCCTAATCTGAAGAGCATCACAATTTGCGCAGCACATGGAAACGCTGCGATAGAGACCGTTCTATTGGTCGGGAATCAAATTGCAACCTGAGGACGCAAAAAGCTTAGAGCACGAATGTGCCTACCCCAACAAGGCTCCAGGTTGGAACGCAGCTCTGGGGCTTCCCCATCCGCAGCCGAGCTCCCGGAGCAGATTTTCTGCTGCGTGCATTTATCAGAGGTGTGTATGCCAAGGTGCAAGCTGCCCGCACCGGGGCATTACAAATTTGTTATGTGCTTCTCTGATTTTTAAATCCCTGATGGTGGTGCCAGCCAGAAAAACTGCACTCCTAGAGAGCCACCCATATTTTCACTCAATTTAAACTGTGAGTGGCACGTAGCTGCTCAGCTGCCCCTGTCGTGGGGCATGGGAAGTGGCACAGCCTGGGGCATCTGCTTGGGCTGTGGCTGCACGCTCCCTGCCGCTCCTTCGGCTTGCGCGAAGGGGCCTTTCCTCCCCGCTGCACATCCCAGCCATAGGCTGACTGAAGGCTTCCTTGTACCGGGATGAGAGCTTAACGTGGTTTAAATCTCCTTCTGCTGCAATTAGGCAGATGACATAATGTTGAGCATTGGATTGCCTTGCTGTGCAGCAAAGGGTTTCAGTTTGAAGTAGAGCATTTTGGAGGATTTTGGGGTAGTCAAGTGTAGATATATCTACATTGAAGTATTAAATATGGTATTTTATTATAGTTTCAAAATTTGCTGCATGGCTAGAAACCACTTTACGTAAGGATTTAAAGTGCACACAATATGTGTGCAGTCAGGGAATTATACAGCCACAGGTTTTTAAACACCAATATATGCAGGCTCCTATTGATATGATAAACCATCAGTTGCATGTGCTGCAAAGCTTCTTAAATCCTCATTGACACAATAGACCACTATTGTGTCAATAGTGTGGAGATTAATGGGGTATTGTCAGGCTATTCTAGGCCTTAACTTTCATTTATGCTAAAACTTGTTCTTCATTGTAACTCTTAACCTTTGGATTCTGCCAACACATTTCTTGTCACAAATATATTAATGGAATTAAAAGAAACCTGGCTTTTACATGTTAATTACCCTTACAATGATTGATTTGTAAAAGAAACACATCAGCAGAATCTAAAAGTACAGAGGCACAATCAAATGGACTGAGTGTCAGACCAAGAGCCAGGAATGCCCGAGGAGCAGCTCCGGCTCCGATGAGACTGTCCCTGTGTACGAAATGGTAATGAGAGCACTTACTCGCCCTATCTCATAGGTATATCTTATGGATTATTCCTATTGTCTAAAAGATTTTTCACCCTTTGTTTTACAGACTTAAGCAACACTCATGCTCACGAATTTGAAAATGTAAGCAGAATATTCAAAATTTACATACAGATAAAAGAACCACCATCTGTTAGAAGAACAAATTGAGCTTTTGCTTCATTAAAATATGGATAATATGAAACTAATGTGTGTTTAAACCAGACATTTCAGTCCACTTGAATTTCTCCATTAGGTTTATAACCAAGGCTGAATTGGGTTTAGGAAGCACAACCGTTCATTAAAATCACTACTTCAGCCACATGATGATTTGGTAAGAAAACGCAAGCCCACACAGTGCGGGGCAGCTTGCACGTTTGGGAAACCACCTTTGGCACACCGCTGCCTGGGAAAGTTTTGCTGGAATGGCGCATCCCCCAAGTGCTGAGGAAAATGGCATTGATGGTTTCCCTCTGCCTGAGCCAGAGCTGAATCAGTGACTCAGCACGCTAGCGCACGAACGTGATGACTTCTGAATGAAATCTGAAACTTATATTTTGAGGACATGTTCATTTAAACTATGTCATTTCCAATAAAAACAGCAAATGTCAGTTACAGAAGAATGGTCAAATCACAGCAGTGCCAGGATGTGATGATGTTATATCATGACTCATTATACTTCAGCTAAATATCTTCCTCCTTCCTCCTGTTTCTTTCCTCCAAAAGGCACCACATTTCAATAGTGTGTACAGACATCTGCCTACTGCATGACAGTGTACAGAGTAATTGATAGGTAATTTACTATGGATTAGGTATTTAATTTCTGGTGAAGCAGAAATGCGCAGTTTTTATATTTGCTGTCCTTAAATCGAAGTTGCAAAGTGCGGATGTTACAACTTAACCTTGACTGTAATTAATATTGATAATAAAAGAGAATAGAATTTATTTCTTACGAGTGCATAAAGTTAGCTGGACAATTTAAGGCTCTATTCAATGAGTAATGCTCTCATAGCAGGGGTAAATATTGGTCTACCTGATAATATTAGTTTCTATTAACAACCTAGAAATGTTATTTTCGTACAGCTCTGGTTTTATGTGCCTTAGTGCCTTCTCAATGTCTGGGGAGCCATTGCACAGGGCAGGACAAACAGGTATAGTATGTGAATAAATGTAGAAAAAATTCCAAAAAATCAGGCTTTTCATCTCTACAGATTGGTGGAGAATCCTTTTGATTTTTTAAGAACATAAATATAGAAAATAAGAAGCTCAAGCTATAATGTTTCACAGCTTATCACCAGAACAAGGTTAAACCACGCCAGCTGAAGCTGATAGCTTGTTAAGGTATTCCACTATTAACTTGCTGAATGTGTAATTACATGAGAACAACGCTCACCTGTTAGATGGCTACCCACTGTTTCTGGCTTTAGCCTTTGGTCTCCACGAACCCTTACTGTAGGTATTGTCCTGTTTGTGGCCACTTATTCACCCCCATCCCCTCCAAGAAGACGAGTCTTTAATCTGCCTGGAGACCATTTAGATCCTACTCCCATTGAGTCGCCCTACTGGGTGCCTGGGGAAATATAGGTGGAAATCCCACTGTTTGGCTGGCAAAGCAGTAAAACGGAGCCAGCCATTTTCCTTCTCTGAGTCCTGAGCTTGCAGCAGTATCAACGGAAGTCAGAAGTGAGACATTTCAGAACATTGTTGCTCATGATTTACACCAATTGGTTAAAAATAGCAAATTGCTAATATAACAAGCCTGTGAGGTGTTGATACAGGTAAATAATTGGTTATAAGTCAAGTACTGTATAAAGAGTGGTAAGTGTAAAAAAAGACATTGTACTTTTATCTCTGTAAATAGTATCCAATTCAGGTTGCACATTAGTAGAATTCTTTGTAATGTTTAAAGGAAAGAAAATAATTTTCTCCTATTTTCCAAATGATGTGAAACCCCCTTTTTCACCCTTGTCAGCTCTCAGAAAATTTTAGGATGTGCCTTTAAGTGATTAGCATTTTGTAAAATATAGGTAGACAGAAAAATTTTAACACTTTCTTTTAGCATCTTTTTGAGTACTGTGTTGAGAGTTGTTTTTAAAGTATTTCTGACTGTCAAAACCTCAATTTTAATATCATTGTTCTCTCTGTTTTATATCTTTCTAGCCTGCCTCCCCATTTAGAGAGATGTGTAGAAACCTCAGGTTGTATGCCTGTCATCTTGAAGGCGTAGCGATGATTTTCTGCTAATGCTGATGGGCTGTGCACCCTCAACTTGGCAACTTTATCCCGGTTCTGCATTGTGTCAACATCTGTATATGCTTCCACGCCTGTCATTTATCTTTCTGGCCGGTGTAAGAAATGGGTGCACGCTGCTATTCCATGCCCACCCATGATCATCAGACATCAGTTTGCCTTGAGAAGCACACCAAACACCATCTCTGTCTTGAATATTTAAGTGATAAATCTAATAGCTGCTCTCGGTTCTTACTTAGGCCAAAGTCTGACTGAAATTCAATCTGCTGGCTCTCCAATTCCACCATCTCCTCTAGGGAAGCACAGAAGTGCCAGTAATTAATAAAATAATTGGAAAACATATTTTTTTTTATGCTTTGGCAGCACTGCATGGGTCACCCAGCAGGGCTCACGTGGGATCCTGCACAGATGAAGCCGAGGCAGTAAAGGCCAGAAATTCCTCCCTTCTGAGGCCGTGGGGCTGGCAGCGAGAATCCCGCCTCAGCAAAGAAAAGACATAGCCACAATGTTTGTAATGTCTTGTCCTGTGTATTTTACTACTTGAAATGTGCTTATAGTGAAATCTGGATGACTGTATGTCAAAGCTAATAAAAGGGATTCAAGCAGTGAACATAACTGGGCACAGTCTTGCTGTAAAACTGGTCTTTCCTGCCTGCAAGCTCTCTATCCGCCTTAGCTTTGAAAAACAAGCTCTTTCAGGCCAACAATTCTGGCCATGGCACTTTCCTGCAATCGTAAAATGTGATTAATTCCTGGCCCTTGCAAAAGAATAACTTTTAGGAAAAAATAAAAATCCCTGACAGGGTGGGGCATTACAAGGCAGAGGGCTGGGAGTGGAAAAGCCCAGGTGGGGGCATTGCCACGGTGCCATTTGGGGCCAGGTGCAGAGTGGTGGGTGCTGCAAACATCCCCAAATGTCTACAGCAACCACTGAAAGCAAGAAAACTCATTCTTCTGTACAGTGATTAGCTTTTCAGTTAAGTATATTACATCGCCTATCATTTGATGGGGAATTCATTTCAAAAATCTAAGGTAACATCAACAAAGTACTGTAATTAGATTTAATGGCATGCTTCCAAGATTAATAGGCGATCTTCCTCACAGCCTACAATTTTAATTTCCAAAATTTCATTTGTCATACAGCTACTCAGTCAGTATAGATTCACCTTCTGCAGTGTTTACCTACACTTTTCCTCACTAGTAGTAAAATGTACTGCCTTTTTCAGGCATAGATGAAAAGACATATTAGTAACAAATCTATGCTCACAGTATATAATCACAAGATGACAAGACGCTTAATGTTATCTATTTAATTATATATAGCAATGTCTGTTACACAAAATCACTTTTCAATCCCATTTTAGGGGATTACCTGATCCTGTAATTGATTCTGTGTGATGAATCCCCCTTGTCCTACAGAGACCCAGTGACCTTCAGAACAGAAACAGGCCTGAAAACCTGCTATTATTTCACTGTTATTTATGTGTAAATTACCAGATAATATAGGGTGGGAACAGATTATAATTTTATCTTTTTATTTACCTCACAGGGCTCAGACTTGAAGTGTTTTATGTCCTGGCTCAGAAGATACATTACTCCCTATCAGTAAGAATGACCAGAGGCAAGACTGATGTTTTCTTTAAGGTAAATCAAATATTCCCCTAGAAATTTAGCCAATCATACAGGTTCCCAAACAGCGCAGAGTTACAGTAAAACTACTATCTACTGTAACTGTCATATCCCCAAACTTGCAGTTAGTGGGTGAGGCAATTGCTTATTGGTTATAAATACCAGCAGATCAGTTTATCTATAGATTAGTATCACATTACTCATGCCAGAGTCCATAAAATCCAACATGAATCAGCTTGACTCCATATACCAACAATCACATCCTACACAAAGGTGAGTCCACAGGTATCAGCTGATGACAGATGTGAAAGTTTTAATGTTACAGAAAACAAGCAATTAGCCATGTGTACATGTACAAACTCACAGACACATCCACAGATGCACATAAACCTTGCTCCTTCACTGTCCCGCCAAATATAACTCCATGGATTAAGGCCTTAAATATGACCCTAAGAATGTAATTTAGTACAGTCTGAATCCCCCTTGCGCAAGCCTGAGGTAGCTGCTTGGGCTGTCACAGCTAAACAGCTGTCCAGCCTAACACTGACTCAGGAGCCAAAAACCTGCCTCATTTAGGTGACAGTAAAACAGTTGTAAAGGATCAGACAGACATTTTTCATGTCTGATGTAGGGAGGGTGCTTAGAAATAGCTAATGCCAGTAATCACTAAAGATAGAAAGGTAAACAAAGGGCTTGTAAATTTATATCTGCTTGAACTCTGAAATAAAACCTTGCCATACTTCTCTGATTCATTCCTATCCAGAAAGAGCATAGACTCTCATCCTAGGTTTGAAGAAAGATGATCAAACTATTTACTTTTACCTCTGCCACATATACAGAAAGTCCATAGCTCACACACAATCAGTAATGACAGAAGCGGTTGCCTTTGGCATGCTAACCTGAGTTTCTGTTTAGTGTATGCCCCTTGACATCTCGGTAGCTGACTTTATCCTAGAATATTTTGTTCTTGGACACAGGTGAATATTGTTAATTATTTTTTTCAACACCTATGGCCTTATCTAATATTAAGGTTTGTTTAAAAATTGACTTCTAGCTCTATTGAAACATGGTGTTCACTCCTGTGTGCTAGCTGTGGGCTGCAAACTCCTTTCTGCTAAGTAGCCGTAGAAGAGCCATCCATGAAAGGTTTGCTCTGGTCTATTCTGTGCCTTACAGGTTAGTGCAGAAGAAAAATTTCCACTTAGAGACAGTGAGTGAGTACAAACAAGATAAAGCACTTGTTATTCTCCATATATGAAAGTTAAGAGGCAAAAGTGAGTGGAAGTGGCTTTGATCCTTTGGAGCTACTGCTACTCCTTCTCTCCCATTGACATCTAAAATGGTGCACCACGTCCTAGAGCCGCTCGTATTACTGATCCTCAGACACATCTTACTACTTTTCTTTGGTAGCTGCAAGATGACGGACTTTTCACCTTTGAGGCGACAGTAGGTGACAAGGAGATAGATGGCCCATTTCATCTCCACATTGTTTCAGTGATCACAGTTTGCCAGCTGCTTGTATGACTGTGCATGTCGGCCCACTAATCTTGAGTGATGCAAAGCTCCATGGAGTCTGGGGAAATACCATTGTCTGTGACAAGTCATGCAGCAAACAGGCATGCAGAGGAGCTGTCAGGCAGGAGGCTTGTGTTTGCAGGGGGTCAAAAGTGTAGAAAGCACTTTAGATCCAAGGCAGGGTAATATAGCAATGGCACCTATCCTATCCTAAAAAATCTTATTTGCAGCACATATTTGAAGAATTAACATAGCAAAAATATATAACAAAGAAGCAACCAGTAACCATCAAGTTATTACTAAATCCTCCGGACAGTCCTTGACTTGAAAAAGCAGGCACAGGTAGGAATGCCAACACTATTATCTAACATGGATCAAAAAAAAAAAAAAAAGTAAGCCATGGCATCTCCATTCTTGGCAAAGCACAGAGACTGCTCTGTTACCTCTGCTGCTTGGAGTGAGGCAGTTGTAGATGCTGTGGCTGTTAGCTACAGACCTCGTCTCTTCTGTGTCTTTGTGGATAAGAGGAAGGCATGAAAAGTGATTCTCCATCTGGGAAGCAATGCAAGAAATAGTATTTGTGGCTCTAGCCAGAGTTTTCCAGCTCCTTTTATAGCTTTGACTCTTCTTAATTAGTTGCATAATGAAGTGCCAGGATTTTAGCAGCCATGTTATAGAAAATAAATCATTTTGTAATAAAGTCTCTACTGTCCAGTAGCCAAAGATAACTACACGTTACTCTCAGCTTTCCTATCAAAAGCTGATTTAGAGATGGATATTTTATCTGAGTACTTCAGATGCTGCCTCAATAGTTTCCTGTGTCCAGAAGAATCTCAGTGACTCATTTTTTATTTTGCTCATGCGTACTTTGTATGCTGGTGGAGAATACCTAGTTGGTCCTTTCCCTGTCATCATTAGTCACATACATCCATCAGGCCAAGAGCTCAACACTAAACCAGAGAAGGAGAGAAGGATGGAAAGGTCTCCACCTCCTCCTGTAGCCAGACCATCACAAACCACTCTCCATAAGTTGTATAGGGGACCCAGCTGCAAGGAGCGCGACCTTAAGTGGCATCCTGCCACCTGGCATGTCCCCCTGCATGTCCTGGGGACTGAGCACACTGCCAGGTAGGATGGCACTTTGTCCTGGCACAGCGATGAAGAAGGGAGTGGAGTTGTGGGAAGACAGTAGAGGCACTGGGGAGAGGAGGCAGACTGCCCAGTGATCAGCCAGGTGACAGGGATGGGTATTTGTAAGTGGCCTGGTCAGTAGTGTCCCTTGAGTGTGGGTCAGATCCATGGTCAAGCTCAGACTCCCATCACATCACACTGCCAGGACTTGAGCTCAGATGAGCTTTGGACTTGTTGAAATAGGGATGTTAAGCCATATTAGTCCTTACTATGGACCCAAGCGAGTAGCTATCTGCAAGGTGGATTGTATATCACTTCTGCCCATCAGTAATGTCATGGGGGTGATGTCAGGCTGGCAATTTAGATTGAAAATCCTTCCTAGAAGGATCAGGGTATCATGTGTGCATGTGTTCCTGGGTTTGCTGGCCATCTGGGCTGCTCTTAAAGCCATGTGGTTTTACACCCTGCCCACGTTTCAGGCATTCTGTATCCATAAAGCCACAAGGGAGAAGTGCTTGCGTTACCTTGCTCTCTGATCTACGCCCCTTCAGGGAGTTTTGACAGCCAAAGTCTGTGTTTTCCCTAGGATCTTCAAAACCCTTTCAAAAAGACCTGATGATGAAGAGTCTGCTGATTTTTGTTGGGACTGCCTGAAGATCCCTCTTTTCTCTCAGTTGCCAAAGGAAAAAAATGTGAACTATATTCTTCAAATGTCATCCCGGGGAGCCAACGCTCAAACTCTTCCTCACATATAAAATGTCCTGGCAGGATTACCATATAATATCAATTGCAGCAGTGGAAAATATCAAAGGATCATGGTTTAAAATTAAACAAAAAAGCACCCTTTCTTGTCTCAAAAGCAGTATACCATTCCTCTTCTTCCTTTTCCTTTCCCACCTTCAAACTACCATGCACTTTGGTACTGTAGGATTAAGTAGCCACAATAAACATGCCTGTGTGAGGCCAGCAAGTCCGAATGGAAGCAACCACTTTACTTTTTAGCCCAAACCTTCTGTTACTGTAGCAAATGAGATTTTTTTATTTTTTTTTTTAGCTAACTAATAGAAACTGATTTAGGCCCTTTGCACTTGCTGCCAGCAAGTGTTCCCACTCCAAAAATAGCCTATTGAAGAAAGAAGTGTCAGTTGCTGTCTTCAACAGGCTGCTTTTCTAAACCCATTGTTAGAAGGCACCTACTTCAAATGAAACCTGGCATGTCACCACGTCAGTGGGCAAAGTGCCATTCCAACAGATGGGCAATGGCTATGCAGTGCCAGTGATTCAGTCTGTATATCAACCTTGAGTAACAAGGTTGTATTCCCACCTGAGAACGTCAAAACCTGTAGCTGCACTCTACCATAACCTGTGTCCTCACATGGGTTGCTGTCCAGCCACACTTACAGAGTATTTTAGACATTTCTATTTGTTTTTGAGACCATACTGCTCTGCTTGACTGGGCACTGGCTTTACATTTGGATGGGTGAGCCTGGCCTACCATGCTCTGCAGTGAAGGTGTGGGCAGGCCTGTCTGGGTCGTGCTCACCTTTCAGTGCTTTTCTCCTCCTTGTGGCATCCTGGCAAATATGTGGCAAAGCACTTCAGCATGTAATCCTGGCAAAAACTTCAGAAAAACCTCAACAGCTGTGGGCGCAGTGAGAAAACACAATGAGGTTATCTCTAGCTTGGGCTTTAGGAGTACAGCGCAGAGTTAATCCTAGTGCTCAGGTTGAGCTACGTTTAGTGCAAACATATGCCCAAGTATCAGGTGGTAAGAGCAGCCATGCTCTCATTTCCTACAATTCTCACAAACCCCGAGACGTGCAGGTGTATCACAAGAGCACCAGGCCTTGATGAACTGGGATTCATATGCCATAGCCTCCTGAGACTAACCTGACAATTAAATCTCCACCTTCCAGTGTGTCTGGTACCTCATCTTTTCAGGGAAATGCCAGCTTGTGGGTAGACTGTCTAGGTTCTTTTGTAGTACCCATTTGTATTACATGTGTTACAAAGAGTCTCAAATTAATGCATGTAAACTATAACTGCATCTTTTCAAAATCCCCTCTCATATGTCCCATGAAGCTATTAGTTTAGCTATCACTAGGTATTAAAATTTAAAAGGGTCACTAAATGCATACTGCTAGAAGGAAACAACATTAGTTACACATTACCAGAACAAAACTAAATTAAGAAACAGCTCATTTCCTCTGTACCATCAATATTTTACTCAGCCATAGCCTGGATGCTTGTACTCACAAAGAGGAATTAATCATTCATGTGCTAATGTACATCCATTATTTTTAAATCATCACTTAAGTAATCATTTCTGTGTGTGCTCAGATGTGTGATGTCTGCTTATGAAAGTGCAGGAAAAATCAATACAAATTAAATAAAATTTAAAAGGTGGATGTCCATGAAACAGATGCAAAAGAATCTTCAATGCAGTAAAATTATAATCAAATTTCTGTAAAACTCTTAGTGAGTTAGAATTTGAAAAAAATACTGGTCTAGTGCTAAACATATTTATATGCCATGCTTCCCTCTTTATTTTGGTGCAAGCATGGACAATACAGTTCATCACAGATTCTGTCTTAAAACCTGCATAAAATTGAAACAACAAAAGCTTTATTGCCATTTAATTTGGTACTGCCATTTTCCAACAGTTTATTTACTGAGAAGTATGGTGCTCATATCATAACATCGTTTGTGTCTGCATATCTGTGAGGTTCCCAAAGCCTTCACGCAGCGAGGTGCAGAATGCCTTGTGGAAATGCTCCTGCCTGCAGCGTGCGCAGAGCTCCCTGCTCGCGCTGCGTGGGGCACACCCAAGTGGGAACCAAGGCACCATGGCTCAGCAAAACGGAATCTTTCGTCTCCTGCAAAATGTCACCCTGCCTTTAGCATCCACCCCGTACAGTTCACAATAATCAATGTCTCATTTCCCCTCCTCCCTCAGATGGGCTAACTGGATCTCCTGGGCTGGATTTGCTGCTGGCTTGCGTTTGTCATTTACACTTGTGGAAAGCGCTTCCAAACCAAGAGCCCTGTGTTACGTAGATATAAATTACAGCTAGTTTAGTCGGACATAAATGTCTATCTAAGGTGCAAAGTAGTGAAAAACAGCAGTTAGTGCTGGCTGCATATAGGAAGAGTTAAGATGGTCCTACTAGATTGGAGCCCACAGTCCCATGGAAATTAAATAATCTTTTACTGAAAGTGTGATTGCTTCTTTTGGACTACACATATCAATGAAAGAACATGGCAATGCTACTAGAACCCTGCAAGTACAGTGAATTTCAGAGAAGAGCAGCATAATACTTGAAGCAAAATTTGGTGCAGCAGTGCTCTAGGTTTTTTCTTTTATTGGTTCAGTAATTTTATGGTCATGTATTTTGATGACAATTTAAGGGAGCTCTGTGTTTATGAGGCAATAACAAAATCTCCTGCAAAATAAATTCCAAGGCCAACTTGTCTATTAATATATGGTATAGCTTCTTGTGAATTAAGAGACGAGCTGGAACAATGCTCAGGAGAAAGCAAGAAAGAGTATGTACCTTGATTCAAGATGGGAAGCCTTAGGTTCCTTTTTCAGCTGAGACCCAACACTCTTGGCCTGTGAAATGGAGAAAATGATCCAGCAAGCAGTACCTCTGTTTTGCAGCAACTTCTGAGGCTTAGTATCTGGTTCCCACTCAACTCTGCACCAAAAGCAATGCTTTTGGATATTTCACTTAAATGTTTTTCCCCCTTCAACCCATTTGTCCTAGAGCCAAATCTTTAACAGTGCATCTCTGTGAACTGTTTCTGCCTCACCAACACAACACATTTCCAGGCAGCTCACCTGCAAACATCACTGAGTACATGGCAAAAAAGCACGAAAGTATAACCAGGTTACTGATAATGGATAACAGGAGCACCATAAGCAGACTGGATTCAGAGGTGTATCATGACTGAATTTATTCTACACAGCATGGAACAGAGAATTTAACTTCTCTCTTGGAGAAGCACATGGTGAAACTAGCTTTGCCCACAGCTTAGGGACTCCTGGAGTAGTGTGCGGTTCAGGGTTGTATATGCTGTGTAGGTACCAAAACCAAGCACACAGTTTACATCCCCTGGCAATGCAAAGTGACCAGTTAGTGCAGTCCAGCACACAAATATGAGTCTATAACCTTGGAGAATTGGATTGGATCTGTTTAATTTCAGCCGAATTAAATGATAATACACAGTCATGAGCAGTATGTGAGGGAAAAAACAGTTGCCAGATGAGACTACCGTATACAAACGCCACTGTGAATTAAGTATGCAGGACAAACACTCTTTTGGTAACAAAGCAGTTAAGTAAATACGAATTTTAAAGTTCTTCCCACTTTTAACAAATTCAACAGTTGTCAGGGCCTACAGCAAGAGCGAGGGAGGTGACTGAGAGGGCATTGAGTTTCTCCACCTCATCCAGTGCCACCTGGGGGGTGGAGGAAGGGGGCTCCCTTCAGAGCATGGTACACTTGGGTTGCTGGATGCTGACACAGGGTCTTTGCATGAGCTGTCTATGCGAGCTACCTGACTACTTAAGTCTAAAGCAGGTGTAAGAGTGTGAATTATAACCTATGATAATTCCTTTTTCTGGGTGTCTAAAGAGCTAAGCAGGTCTTTTCCCAGTTGGATGGCTGGGGTCTGCTGAGAGGAGATTCAGCCTTCTCTGTGCCCATGGGCCCCCACAGCTCCCCACGTGCAGGAGAATCCTTGCAGAAAAACCAGTGGGAGCTCACACAGATGTAGAGAATATATAACTGCTCTCTACATACAACTGTAATTCATACAACTAATTCATACACACACACAGCTGTGTGTGCAGCCACTGTCTCAAAACACAGGCATGCCTTTTTTGCCTTTGCTCAAGTTCAGCATAGTCTAAGTGTCCCACATCACTCCTGAAACACTCTTACTATGATGCAGAGGATAAAAATGTCTCTGTCTTGCTTGTGCTAGTTCAGTGCTGATGGGCAGAGGTGACTCATCAATGGACGAAATGGGATTTTCAAGTTCTTTTAAAATGATGAGGTACTTTTCAGGGCTCACCCAGTTTGTAATTAGATACAAGATTTATGAATGTATTTGTCAAATAATGCAGTTGGCAAGTTTTAAAAACATTTCTGGCTAATTGTTCTTTTTACTCATCAATCTTAAAAGGGAAATAGCAAGGTGAGATTGTATTTTACATTTTTTTTTCCTAGTCTCTCTCTTGTCATAGCTCAGTGAAAGGAATGGCAATGTAAATACTGGATCCATGTCTTCCCATGATTTGTCCTTGGTTTCCTGTTGATTTTCTAGCTAGTTCAAGCTAGACTCAACCTTGCAAGTGAAACTAGACAGGGGATTGGCCAATTTCAAGCTTCAATTTAGATTCATAATTGGCTGGTGCAATTATGTTTGCTTTCAGTACTATGTCACTTTTTTTTTTTTACAGCACTCTGACTGATTTCTTGTTTTGATTTTACTCTAAACCATGCCTGTGTTTCCATCTATTTCTTACTGGGTCCTATTCAGAAATATCATTTTCAGGATTACATTTTCCTATTAAAGGCTTGATTGAAAGATGGATTCAGGACTCAGACACATGCTCATTTAGCAAAGCAGATGCGGCAGTTTCCTCAAGCTGTTTTTTACCACCTGCTTGTCAGACACTGCATCCCACCATGGAGTGGATGGAGCAGATCATGTGAGCGTTTGGTAGCTGCTTCTGTGCAAAGTCCTGCGGCTTAGCTAAATTCCCTGGACACGTTCCCTTCCATTTGCACATGACTAAGCCTCAAACATACATTTAAGGCCCACTGATGTAGACTGGAGGTATTACTGGTCTGAGCAGTTTTCCTGATTGAGACCAGAGCTTCCAGTCCTGTGATGAGGTATGCCACAGGACTTCCAAACCTGTCCCAGGCAGCCACCGAGGTTCTGCTTGGGCAGAGCCTGCCAGCACCAGTGCTGGTGCAGGACCAGGTGCTCGCCCTGAGCACACGCATCCCCCTCCTGTGTGCTCTTGCTCATTACCAGGCCCAGCTGCTTTTTACTGCCCCTCTGCCAACCGTTCCTGCCCTGTAACTCTACCGGCAGAATGGATCATGTGTCTCTTCCCTGTGCCCTACAGGCAAAATCAGGCAGCCACCTGCTTAAACTATTTAAACCTACAATTGGATCCATGACAGTCTAGAGGAAAATCAGGTGGAGAACACTCTGCTGAGGAAATGTGGGGAAATTTCTCACACTGGACTGGTAACTCGGGAAGTAGAGCAGATACATCTTAAACCACAGAACAATATTGTGGGTTCACAGCCACTTCTCTGGGGCTACTAGCAGAGGAAGAGATGGAGAGAGGGAGAGGTTATGCTTAGATGCAAATCTCTGCAAGATCAGCATGTACACACCCTTCACAAACCTGGTCATGCAGCCTTCATACAAGCCTACAAAGAGCTGTTCATTCAATTTTTTCTTAATAACACAGATGTATTTTTTGGACCTTAAGCTTTGGAACTTAATGCAGTCTGTTCAACTATCCTTCATTAAAAATAAAGCAGACCAACACAGAAAGCATAGCACCAGCCGGTGCTGTAAAGGCAGACCATTATATTGAGAGCACGAGCCTGTGCATGTACATTGAATAAACTTAGTTTCTGAAAATGTGCCTTATTCAGACCCAACCCTGCAAACATGCTCTGCCAGGCTTATTGGCATGGGACAAACTTACTGCCTGATGCAGTGCTTACAAATAAGAGCAGCCCATCTTTAAGAGGTGTCTTAGTGCTCTTTCTTAGCATCAAAAATCCATTGCTAAGACACAAAATTCAACAGTCAGCTTTATTTGCTTTGTGGCATGGGGTGTTCTTTTCCTTTTGTATACATTTTAAAGTTATCTTGGTCTTCAGCAGAGGGTGATAAGCTGTGGTATTGTTACCCAAACAGCTCAGAAATGTCAGCAACAGAAAGCAGGGTGAGCAGAGGCCCTTCAGAAACTAATGAGAATGGAGAGATCTGCATATTCATAGCAGGAGGGAGACAGAGCAGCATATGCAAACTGAACAATTGCCACCAATGGGTGAGCTGATTACTGTTTATTTGGAGGTGGAGAGAAATGAATTCTAACTGGCTAAGACATTTTTGTTATCCTGAAATACATATTTGGCTAGAGCAAATGGCTCCAAATCAGAAAAGTGACATTTTTGTGCTGGCTGTTTATAAACAGGATGTGTAAGGCATCCACAGCTGTAGTAGCTGCAGATTTCCAAGGCCAGATTCTAATGAATCATACTTTATCATTAGTTTTCATGTTTGCTCTCCCCAAGGCCATGCAGCATTTTGCAGGGAACCCAAAAAAACAACTTGGCTGACTGGCTGGCACTCAATATTGTATGACAGTTCATTGTTTCAAGAGACTCTGTGTCTTCACCTGAAACTTTAATCATAGTATCACAGGCCCAGTCCTGCTTTTGATTAAGTCAATGTTATCAGCTTTAGTAAGTGCACAACTGGATCTGAAGTCAACAAAACTGAAAACAGGGAAACCTCTTCAATATTAAGAGTGTAGCTGAGATGGGTGTCAGAAATTCAGGGCCTGTTGTTGACTGCCTGACCCCAATGGGATGGCAGGTGCAGGTGGGTAGGGAGAGGGGTAATGGTGAGATGATGGAGCTGCCTCAGAAATACAGCTTTCTAGAAAGACAGATAGAGCTTTAATCCACAGCTCACCCATCATTTATGGTAAATTTGGTGGAAGTTGTGTGAAGAAATCACAGGAAAAAGCTGACCTTTTGGGTAACTGTGCTACACTAAGTCTTGTTTCTTACAAGAAAAACGCTCTGGAGATAAGAGCAGCTTACTCAGAAAAAAAAAAAAGAAAAAAAAAAGAAAAAAAAAAGGTAAGATCTAAGATCTGTGGGCCTATATGTAAGGCCTATACCTATTTGCAGAGGTATTTTACTGCTGAGACCACATCAGAAGTGCTGTGTCCAGTGACGGGCTCCCCAGTATAAGGAAGACATAGGCATACTAGACGGAGTCCATTGAAGGGGTGTATAAATTACCTGATGGGTGTAAGTAATAACTAATAACTACTAACAGTACTAACTAACGCAACTTGTCTCCTGTCAGCCAACCACATTCCTTTGATGGCAACAGAATATTGCACTGAACTGGCCATCATCTTCACCATTCTTCAGATTCCCCTCTACAGGCAATATTGGAAAGGCCATCTTTCCTTGTTTCACTTATTTATTTTTTTACCCTCCCATCCGGCGATAGTACTAATAAATTTTGAAATAAAAGAACAATTTGTTACTTCAGAATTAGCACCATGACTGGTCTTCATATGGAAATAAGGTTATTCTGCTCTAATGAAATTGCTGAGCTGAATGCACAGTTTGAAGTTCATGACCCGTTGAAATGATGATTTACGGACCTTTTCTTGTATATTACTCATGTTAACATTATACATAATATATTTCCATCACTAGACCTTTGAAAGTTTTCTTTTGCAAGATTCTTTTCCTGTCTGTTGTGAATATTTCTGTTCCCTCAATACTGTCCCAAAGGAGGCTTTAAATCTTACAGCGCATCAGAAACCTCTTACCTTTCTGGTTGCAGATAAATGCTTCTCAGTGTCTAGGCTCAGTCTACTTGGGTGGACATTGCAGTGGAAAGCTGTTCTTTAAACTATCTTCAGTTTACAGGTTGTCAAGATCTGCAGCCTGATGTGACAGAGAAAGAGGTACAAGGAAAAACTGCAAGGCTTATCAATCCAGCCAAGGAAGCTGCAATGTGATGATCATCTGCTCCCAACATCTCCCCTTGTCTTCTTGTCTGTCCTCAATGTTAAACTTACTACATGAGAGGACAACAAAAACATGGGATCAAAGAATTAGGGAGCGATCATGATGGAGCAAAAAGCATTTTGCTTATGTAGGGTTATAACACGAAAGGCAAAAATAAAGGTGCAGAACAAAAAGTGCTGAGGAATAGGAACAGTGTGATGCGGATTTCCCTCTGCTGCATTTCCACTGTATTCCATTCAGTGAAAATGCTCAATATATGGCAAATATTTGGGAAAACAGTGCCAGAGCAGTATTTTGTATATTCTGTGGATGGAAGTGTATTGGGAATCTGGTCAGCAGTGTAATTGTTTATATTCATTATAAACAATCTGTGTTATTTGGCAAAAAAAACCTGCCTTTCTGAGTTGACTCTTGTAGCTGCTGCTGAGATCGTTCTATCAGCTGGTTGTAATTTTACTTTGGGGGCATACAAAAGTACACTGTATTTCTTCCAAATTATCTGTGGGGAAAATCTGAAGAATACACTAAAGGTTCCTTGCTCTTATGGGACTTCTTTTGGCCCTCTTTCAATAGTCTCTAAGGGCCATAAGAGGATGCAGACTAAGTTTAGATTGTGTAAGCCCTGCAGCACTGCTATATACCTCTGCATCTTCTTTCCATGTTTTAATCTCCAACTACTTTCTGCTTAAACAGTGATAGCAGATAAAATAATGAACATAATTGCTACAGGAGGTAAAATGAGGCACGGAATGGGGGGGAAAGATCTTGCAGTGAAAGAGTTAACCCCCTTTTTGGCTTTAAATATGAAACAAATAGTATGAAAGCCATTTTCTGAGCCCTCCGCACAGGGCTGAGTGTATCCCAGATGTAGGAGTACAGCTTTTGCAAGACGGGACCTCACACTTGACCTAACCACCCTGCACATGAAGCACTTGTGCTTAGCATAAATACGTATTTGCGCTCCTGTCTAGAACAAGCGGAGGGTAAAAGATTTTCTATCTATTGGATGCTTGGGAGCTTCCAAATGTTCCTCTACTGTATAAGGATGAACTACATCTATTTTTTTTCCTATAAAAGGGGAGAAAAGGACTGTCAGTGCATTAGCTAATAAGCTCCGTGGTTAGGATCTTTTGCCTTGTGACTACCCAAGTCTGCCCAGAATAGGCTAAGGCAAGGATTCAAAACCTGAACTTTCACATTCCACCTGTGTGTTGTGACTGCTATGAAATGGTCAGTCAAAAGGAGGATTTCTCTTGTCATTCTTGAGCTGTTCCAATTAGTAGGAATAACTAAATATTCACTATACTTAATGAGAGATGGGTTCTACAGTCCAGCAGTTTGAACATTCACCTCTGGTGTCATGCTGCAGGTTTGAGTCTCTGCTCCAATGACTCCTCAGAGGGACTGGGCATGGCTGAGTTGCTGGATCGGGATTGCTTTTGCTTGACTGATATTTTCAAGAAAATAAGAAACCCCAAGACAACTGTTTGTTGAAAGAGCAGCTCTGCATGAGCCCTACCACATCTCTGCTACTTCTCTGACCACAGACCTGATCATATTCAAGCAAAAATACTCTAAGAACAGGTCCCAGCCAGCAGCGTTTTAGAAGAGCATTTCATCAGCACGGGCAGTTCTACTTCCTCTCCCATGCTGACAACCTCTGCTGCGGGGGAATGTGTTTGCACTCACACCTGTGCCTAGAGATCACAATCGCACAAGAACATGAAAGATCTTTTTCACATACGTTAAGGACTTCTAAAAATTTCCAATAGGTTTCTGTTTTGTTGGTTTTCTCCCCCTGTCTGTTTTTGCCAAGCCTAGGCTTCAAAGCGAGAAAGACTCTTATTCTGAAGGCAGCTGTTTCTGGGACGGGAAAAGTGCATTTGGCTTGGCTCTGATCTTCCTCCGGGAAGGTGAGGCTCTGCTCTCGGCTCCCCCCAGGCTGTCCCAGCCCCACCAGGTCTGACCCAGGGACAGAATTTAGCTCCGTGTAATCTCTGTTGCTAGAGGCTGAGCCTGCTTTGCGCAAGTTTGGCTCTTTCCCCATCCCTCCTGCTCTTGGGAAGTGCACCGTGAGCAGGAGCTTGTCGAAATTTTGATCAGGTCATTTTCATTTGTTCAGTACTTGAAAAGCAGGAGTTATTTACTGAGGATTGAGATTTCTCTAAAGTAAAGAGAAACCAAATAGCACTGCTCTTTAAGCATGCCTCCACATTTAGAAAGCATTGGGTTACACTTTCCATTTGAAGCTTTTCTTCTTAAAAAATAATGCAGATGTCCCTCCTGAGAATTTCCCGGCACTCCGCCTTCCTTGTAACCCAATCCACCTCTGCCTAAGAGCACAGCTCGCTGCTTGCCAGGTGTGCAGGCATGTTTGTCACATAAAAGAGGTAAGGCATAACCTTTGGCAACACAAGAACTCTGCTCTGACGAGGCATTCAAAAAGAGCTTTACATATTTTTACATATAAGATGCGTGCTGTTTTACTAATGTCAGGTCAGCTGTGAATGAGAAATTAATTGTACTCACTTCTTGGATGGTTTTTGATTAGAGATGGATCTCTTTCCACAGGCATCCTCAGACATCCTTCCTCTACCTGAGTGCTATCAGAACTTGTAGGAGGCAACCACCCTTTCTATTTGAATGAATCCTCTTGTTATTATAGTGTCAGGCACTCAGCACTGTCTGACCCTGCAATCTAGAGACCCAGAATTTCTGCTCTCCTGGGAAATACTTCTGAAAAATAGTGATAACTAAGATAATAATAATTCTAAGCACTCCTGTAAAGCTTTTAATCCACTGATCTCAAACCA
Source organism: Anser cygnoides (assembly GCF_040182565.1). Taxonomy (NCBI): domain Eukaryota; kingdom Metazoa; phylum Chordata; class Aves; order Anseriformes; family Anatidae; genus Anser; species Anser cygnoides. The sequence continues at coordinate 21,330,986 of NC_089883.1, read as the reverse complement.
GATACTGGCACTTAATACTTGAAGAAAGTTAAATATGTGGCATGAGGGATCCTATCATTTGAAGGAGGAAGCCTGCAGAACTCTGTGTGCTGGGCCATTCCAGAGGACAATGGTCAATTGTATTGGGTAAAATACCGATCTCACTGCTGTTAATGGCAAAATTACTTCAGTGGAGCCATAAACACACAAAACATTTTGTGAAAAATACCATCATGGTGCCTGTATTCAAACTATGCCTTTTGTAGCAAAGCACTGCAAACTGTAATGCAGATGGTTGCTATCTGTTGCATATCTTGCATGTCAGAATTATTGTCAATGGCTATTTGGTTTCTTTGTCTATCTAATTTCTTTTTAATCTGAATATTCATCAATACAACCTGGTAAAGAAATTGGAATACTGCAAAAATATTCTGCAAATGTTGTCAGCGTTTCAAATGGATTTACTTGTATATCAGATTTTTTGTTTGCATTTCATAGAAATTCAAGTAACCTAATTTTCCTGGCACCAGCATTCCTGGTCAATGTCCTTCAAAGTGTCATTGAAGAGATTTTGGAGAAGAACAAATTTACATTTGCATGTTTATATGCTGATGTTTGCCCTGGAAAAGCAGGCAAACACATCCAACTAGGACGGAGAAAGATAATCATGTACCTATATGACAAACTATAGCTAATCAATGCTACACGACTAACAAGTATTTGATAGCCTCAAAGACAAATTACAATCAATCCAAACTGCTAAAAAATGAAAAAAAAAAGCTATTTATAAAGTAGGTTTGAATAGCAAACACTTCTGAGGCAGCCATAATCTGCTTATGGATTTTCTACAAGCAGAGGAAAAAATAAAATTTCCCTGATAAATGACTTACTGTTAATTATTTACTGAGTCCTATTCTCCACCTACTTTAATGAACTCTAACATAGTGAATCTTAATACCCAATATAACGAGAGTAAGTTTTCACCCTCTGTGCAGTGTGAATGGCACATTAGCTTTATTCTTTTATTCACAAAGTGTCAGTCATTCATTTCAACTCTGGATCATTCAATAGAACTAAGATGTGCAGTGAATGCGATTCCAGTCATGTCATCCTGTTAGTGCAAAGTGATTCTCAACAGCACTTGACAGCGCACTGCTGGATTGCCTCAGTGCATTAAAACAAACCAAATTATTCTGTTTTTATGTACATATCGGTACTTGTTGACACACTAGTAAATTGTTTTAATAGCCTGTACTTATGAAGGTGTATATCTTTGTAGTTAAATTCCAATACATTGTAAAGTACACTTTACATAGAAAATATTACTCTCTCAGGAAAACTGTAATCACAAAGTTTAGACTCAAAAATACAGTAATGCTAACTACTTTATCTGATCTTTGAATAGCCATCATAAGCTAGATGCTGGTGGCTGAATCAGAAATGAGTAGCCTGAGACACAGATTTGGAGCTAGGGTAATATAATGTGCTGTCAGTTACAAACCAATTAAATGGTATTCTACTTAGCTATTTGTGGCCATAACTGCAGCCTTCACGAAAACAAAAACAACATGTTGTTTTACTTAATCCTCAAAAATAGTTTCCTTTAAGCAGAGTTTAGACCAGATTCGTATCTTATGTCAAACAAAGGCGATGACGAATGCTTCCTCCAGTTAATACCACTTTCATGTGAAGGGTGCACGTTGGCCTAGCAAAGCAATAAATAAATCCACAAAGATGAATATTGGCACTTTCTGCTCCTTACTCCTCTGCTTTCAGCTCCATGCTGCCATGCCAATTCAGTTGTGTAGAAAATATTTTTAGTTTATGAAGACTGACCAATTTCCTCCAACTTGTGGTGGTCCTTAAAGCCCAGGAGGAAATTATACACCTCACTAACCTTTAAGCACTTTAGTGCCCAGATGACTTGCTGATGTTTTTAATTGGTTCGGCTGTGTAGGTTTGATGTGGGTTGCTACACTTGCTGCTTTTGTTATGAAACATCAAAACACCCAGGAAATCTTATTTTAATGCACCTCCAACCTCTCATCTACCCACACAGCTATTACCAAACTGTGGTTTTCAAAACCTGATCAGAGGGGGGTGTTCCAATTACCAGATGAATCAAGATTCATTCCTTGAGTCCAGATGCTGAGGGGGACAACACACAGATTATTGATGCCAGACAGAAACTTTGCCCAGCACTAGCATATCTCACTGACATACCTATTCTTTGCCTGATTGCATTCACATCCATCTCTCTGTAGGACTTGGTGCCATCTCTGAAAATAGCTGAACTTTTGCCGCTTAAACATGTGATCTGCCTCCTTTCAGAACAGAGATAATGCCTAAGAGCACTGGAAAATTGGTGTCTTCAATTTGAATACATTCAGCATTAGAAATCTATGAGCTACATCTGCTCAGGGAGGGAGAGAAGGGGACAGGGTGATGGGGCATTCCAAGAGTGGGAGTGGGTCACTTAGGGATCCCTTTATTTTAATAATGCATAGTTTCTAGAAGGAGAACCACAGTGATGCTGCAAACCTGCCTCCAGGGGAGCTAGATTTGAAAATGTACATGAAAGATATAGGGGGTGAAGAAATTCTCAAAATTACTCATTTTAGCCAGCAGTCCATTGGCATGATTTGTTTTACAGAACTGGTCTGGAACCTCTGTATGTGAGTGAAGAGCTATAGAGTTCCAAATGGTTTGTATTTTACAAGCACTGATCAAACATGACATTAAATAGGCCGTGCAGATTTCTTAATGGCATGGCTCTCCACTTTGCCTTAGTCACTTGAATAACAGTCTCATTAGCAAAAATTTAGACAAGAGAGAATTCTTAGTAAATGCATGCTTTTGGTTGACTCCATCTAAACACTGATCTTTTTTGCTACACGAGATGATATACTGAGAATAACAAATCTTAGAACAGTATGAGGAGATAGGGTGCTCTGGGACTGCAAGGACGCTGGAATATGGAGATTTGAGGTGGTTTGCAAAACACTCACAAATTAAGCCTGGAATATTGGTTATAGTCCCTCATGTGACGGGGTTTCTCCTCCAGACCTCACAGACACTTTGACATACACTCAAACTGCTAATGACACATCCCCAAAGTGCAATGGTTCACTTTCTGCACAGAGTCTACTCATAGGCTTCTAAGGGGCTAAAACTCTGCAAAGACACACTATAACCATCAACAGCACAAGGGGAAAAGGTGATCTATTTACATTTCAATCACTGATTAAACAACAGTATCTACTACAACAATCTTGACTGGACTGGTAGAGGATGCAGAGTTCTATAAAATGAAATGTAGAAATAGAAAGCCCTTTTGCTTGTATCTTTCATGATGGGAACCTGATATACAAGTAATAATGCTAGTGGCACCAGTACAGTGGATAGACTCTCTTCTGCAATAACGTAGCCAAACCATACATGGTTTCTGTTGTACTAGGAAAGGACAGGTTATCAGACAGATGCAGTTCTTACGCGTCTGAGATAAAGCAGATATGTGAGACAATGGAAATATTGTATTTGCATTGGTCTGTTCCACTTGTTATAGAATATAAGACAGATTATTATTACTGTTATTCACAATAAGTGTTACGTTTCACAATACTCATTCTTTGAAGAATACCTTAAAGTTTTGTGTTTGTCCATATTTTTCTTTCTCAAAGGTCAGAATTTGTTCCCATTAAAGTAAGTACATCTTGGTTTTGACTTGCGTGGGATCAGGGTGTGGACACAGAACAGCCTACCTGCAGCATGCTCTATTTATCCAGTTTGGGCAATCCCATACATACAAATGATCTCTTCAGCATAAAGACTGTAGCCAGCAAAGGGTGCTCATCTCCATTAGAGCTGAGCATGTTTTACTGGCTATACTATTTAAAGCTGTAGTATATAAACTGTGCCAAAAGGATATCTAGCAATATCAGAGATTTTAAACATTTGTCTGAGTTCCTCCATTTCACTAAAAGCACACAGGTACTGGAGAGTAGCAATCCCAACTTCAACTGCTGCATATCAAGCATCTGCCACTCAAATAAAGTGATGGCAGGGAGGAGACCGAGAAAAACAGGACCACCTGTGCCAGGCAGAGGGAGCATCACATATCCCCTCAGCCTGTCTCTGGTTTGTTCACTTAGACATGGACACACTCCCACTTCTGGTGCAAGAGGTAACAACTTACTCTGATCAGCCAGATGAGCTTCTTCAGCGCTTACCTTCCACCACTAGCCCTTCAAGTCTGCACATTTTGCAGAGCGAGGATTTGCTTTGGCTGAAATGAAGGAAGGAGGCAGTGCCAGTGCAGTTCAACTGACAGCCTGGAGGGAATGGTAACTTCTTGCAGCCAGGCTGTAACAGACCACCGGAGGCAGCAAAAAATGTGTGCCCAGAATTAAGAATTTTTAAGGTCAGGATTACAAAAAAAACCAAACTGAATGAAAAAGAAAATTCCTTCTTCATATCTTTTGTACAAAAAACCCACTCCAAGGTTCATTAAAGTCAATAGTTTCATAATCATCGAATCAGCCAGTCTTTATATCTAGGACTGAATTACAATCCAGTATTAAAAATTTCTGGAGTGGAACCAACTCCAAACCTCTGGCCTCCTGCTAATAACACAGCATCAGCTTGCCCAAAAATATTATTCCATCCTACTGCCACGTACAAATCGTAAAACAAAGTAGCTGTTCTTGTGAAAATAAAGCCTAGGAGCAACCTGCTTGTTGCACCCATTTCTTTTGTTTGTTTTTAGTGTTGGCTTCTTTGTTTTAATGTTCACAAAACCCGTTGCAAATTATTTGGGTCTTAAACTTCACTTGGCTGCGTACAAGCAACTCCAAGCGATGTTAGCAGAAATTAGTCACTTTTCACATGAATGATAAAGACAAATGGTGTGATTCATCTCACCTCACTTCAGCCGTAGGCATTTGGCCAGATACGTTCAACTGAAGGAATGATACAGACATTATAGGCGGTCCCAGTCCTTCTGGCTGATGAGAGGAGTACCCTCAGCCCATACCACTGGTCCTTGCTTTCCTGCTCCTGGTGGCTGCTGCTCCCTCAGGGCAGCCAGCCCAGCTACACGTGGGAGCACCCCCAAATTGATACCAATCAAAATAAACCAGAATAGCTTGAAAAGTTGCATATTAGAAGGTATCAATTTCCTTCTGCTAGATAGAAGATACAGAAGATACAGATAGAAGGCTACAGAAAAGAATAAACTATAGGAAACCTATTATAAATCACATTCACATACAGCATTGCTCTCGTTAAATCACATACAAAACCTCACTGATGATTTTAATTTCCTTCACATCACTGTGAAAGCTGTCTTATCTCTGTGGTCAGAATAAACACTGATTTTCCTTTTTTTTTTTTCTTTTTTTCTTCTCATTTTTATAATTACTGTATTTTTACAATCCACTAATTCTAACTTGTGAATGGCATACTGCAACTCCACAAAAACAGCTTTAGTTGCTTTCTATTACATTCACTGAAGCAGAGCTGTTTAGAATAGTAGATGAAGAATTTAATGAAGAGAAAAATGATGTGAAAAAAATGTGGGTTCTCAGTTCAGCTCAAGCCCTTCCCAGGCAGAAAATGGAGAACTGGGCACTTTTTGTGGATGGCTTTACTTGCATGACAAGATGACTGTAATCAATCACCACTAAATGCATTGTTCATAAGAAAATTTGCAACATCCATTTATTGATTACAGCTAAAATGTAGGGATTACTTTAAAAATAATTATCATTTATCATGAATTTTTAGATACTGGCTTCATAAAGCAAAATGAAGTGCATTTCTGTACAGAGCTGTTGGTTCTGCTGTTTTTAATAGACAATAACTTTACAGGGAAACACTGCACAGGGACACACACAACCGACAGACTCCAAGCACACAAATGACAGAGTGCCTCCCAATTCAGCTGCAATGCCTCCCAGTTCACCTGCGGCTGGAAGAATGGAATGTTTCTCGGAGATCTCCATCCATGGCCAGATGTTTTCACACCCATTATTGTGAAGCTAGCAGCTTTCAGATGGCCTCTGCACATCCCAAGAGTGTTTTCAGACTACTGGAGGATGACTTTAATTTGCATGTTAAAAGACAGGCAGACTTGCTTTATGGGCTGCTTTTCTGCAGTCCCTCGCAGTTTGCCTGGTAGGTAAGATCTTCCCTGCAGATGGCAGATAGAAGGAATGGGAATTTCTTCTCTGCAACAGCCTCTGTTTGCTCACCATACAAATTTTCCAAGTGTCCAATACTTCTCTTGGCAATTGTTAATATGCTTAATAAGCACACATACATACATAGACATGTATACCTGCATACATTTACAGTTTTTTTTTTTCTTTCATGGAAGACATCTGTTACTGATCAGGCCTCCATGGGAGCCTGACCTCAGAACCTTTTCTTCTCAACCTGCAGGAGTGTCTCAGGGTGGTACACAGGCAGGGTATGACTGTATAAAATCAGCTCAAGGGCCTGCACATTGCAGCCACGAACAGCACAAGCACCTGAATGTATTTTCTGTTGGCAGCAAGAAAGCACAAAGAACAACTGAAGAGGCAGGTGGGCAGGAGAGCAGGCAAACCAACATCTAAGCTAAACTAGCTCAGGCAGTGGCTGAGTCAATCACAGTTGAACCCAACATATTCATCTAACTGGATTCACCTATCAGTAGGACATGTACACTAATTTAACAGTTTTAGAGGTGTTTTTTAAAATGTGGTTAATAAAAAAGGGCAAAAATAGAACCTCCTTTGTATGCCTTGTACCTATCTAAATCAGCAACTAATGAAAACAGATTGTATTTAAGGGATTTTAATATGAATTAAGTTAATGATGACATATTCCAAATAGTACTCTTAGAATCAGTCTGTAATAACAACCTAACAGATGTTGGCATTTTTATTATTAATTATACATTTCATTATCATATGATTATTGTCAAACATCATTTGACAGCAAAAAATGTATAAATGATTCACACGTTTTATATTGTAAAGATGATACTGTGTTTGATTTTTAATAAGCTGACTTTAATATGCTAAATACAAAATACTCTTTGTTTTAGCAGCCTGAAATAGAGAAAGCTTCTGGATAACACTGGATAACAGTCTGGAAAGACTGATTAATCTAATATGGGTTGAAGCTCTTAAAATGAAATAAAATGGAACAGCTGTCACATTTGAAGGCGAGGCATATATTTTAAGATTACCTCAAGTAGCTACACAAGGTAAAAAATATCAATGTATATATCTAACAAGCATCATTTGCTTCTGCCATTCATATGGTTATGAAACAAATGTGCTAGGGAATATTGACGCTAACAAGTTGCCATCCAATTAAGTAAAATTGGGGAACAATTTATGCAATATTTGCAGCATGAGTGCGTTTTACTTAGAGTTTGTTTAAAATTCATAAAGTTTCATCTTTAGAATGAAACACTGGAGTTATCTTATTGCTTTAAAATCATATTACATGTATCTTTGGGATTGCAGTTTCAGCAAAGCCTGCTGTAGGTACAGTAAGTATCTCTAAAAGAACATTTGGGCAGAAAGTGTAAATCTCTCTAATGCATATCAGAGCAGACAAGTCAGAGTTCTCCAAATCAAATACTGGTACACTTATCTTTATAATCACCCAGGATTTTATTTTTTTTTTCTTTGCTTACTGTTTGTTAGATCAGTGTAATCTTTGTTCTCTGAATAAATGTTAAGTACTACAAATGACAATTCTCTGTGGGCTATGCTAGTCTCAAGACATCATTTAAGCTAATACAATCAAACAGCAGTCATGTCTGAGAGAAAGGTGAGTCCATTTCAGAATCAGCTTGATATTTTTTTTAATGGAAAGTCTCATTTAGTAATTGTTAAACAAGTCATAAACATCCTTGCCAAACTCCATCACTTCAAAAGGCATGATTGGTAAATGAAAATGGATCCAAATTACCCTCTTTGCTTCTGCAGGGCATGAAGTGCTTTGACATAGTAATAATTCTGTCTTCCTGTGTCCCTCACGCACACTTACCATTTCAGAATTAAGTCTTTCCAATTATCTCTTTCTCCCCTTTGTTCAAGTTTCAGTTAGACCATCCTCCCCATTCTGTATTAGCACAGTTCACAAGAAAGCTATTTCAACTTAGTTTTCTAACACTTATCTGCTTAAAGTGCACATAATGTATGTCTGAAATACAGCCATTATCCAGAGCTCTGATTGTAGCAGATTGCTCTTAGCTGACTCACGGAAAATTGTTTAACCCTAAAAAACTGGGTTTTAGACACAGGAGTGTTTTTGAAACTTGAATGTATCTTATTGTTAGAATAAACTTAATTTCTTTTAATTAACCAAGGGGCACAGTCTCACTAAAACTAATGTTTTTTTAAGGACATGGCAACAACACCAGGGTAGGTCCTCACAGGTGGCCACTGAAAAAAATAGAGCTACAGAGGTTGCATCAGTTGGTCATCTGTGTCAACATCCTCTGCAATTATTACTGTGCAAGGAGCTTAAATATCGAGTTTCTGTTTCTCCTTGCTATGAGTATGCTCTCTTCATTTCTCTTGTTTAGACAATGTAAAATGAACAGTCTTTTCCACATGGTATTTCTCATGCAATAGCATGATACCAAACCGCCAGGCTTCCAAGTGCCCTAGAGGCGGTTTGATTTGTGGCACCCCTTCTCCTGACAGCTGTAGTAAAAAAAAATCACTCTGTAGCAGGAGATTTGCTTAGGGCTGAGAATAAGGAGAAAAGGATGATATTTACGCTGACATTTTCCAAGTTATGCCACTGCCTGAATGTTCTGCTTTTGTAGGATTACTCCTAGAGGATCTATTTAGGGTTGGTTCTGGTCTGGTCTTTTTATGTTTTATTTACCCTGTACATGTTTATTGTTTGCAAAATACACTCAGCGTGGAATCTCCAAGGGTCATTTTCCATTGCTGCCCCCTGCTGTATTATCAGCAATCTGTTCTCCTGTATTTGCAGAAACTGGGCATGATTCAAGGGCATAAAGAGAAGTTTCTCAACAGTTTGCATGCACATTTTTCTTGAGTCATGTGGACCTATAATAGTATTCTAGGGAACTGTTGTTCAGACATCCCAGTCCATTTCTCATTATTAGGCTCTTGCTTATGTGGCTTCTGTGTGGCTAACACTGTTCTTTCCTGGACATTAGTGTTTGACATATGATACCACCCCTTCAGTCTGGCTTACAGGCAGTATTGGTGGCGCAAGTCCAGTGACATGATGTTTTGACCCAATTGCCCACAAGTAGTATTGAAATTCAGCGCTGAGTATATCGAGATCTACTTTCATTTCATTTGACTTTCTATCATGAGAAGTACTGAGAACCTCTTATCATAAGCGGTAACAAGGTTTCTTCTTGAATTACAGAGCCTCAGCCCCATCAAGACCTGGCAGATTTCCAGTGCAACCTATAAACTGGCTGGAGCTGAGTAAACAAATTATAGTGAATTTATAGTGCACAAATTTAGCCTCTCATTCTGTTTGTGATCTGTCAGTGAACAGTTTACAACTTGTTTTGCTTCATTCATAATTCAAAATCTTTTGGCAAAGCTTTTCAGCAAATAATCCTGTTTGTATGTGATGAGTTTTTAGCAGATCACAGAATCATAGTATCATAGAAGGGCTTGGGTTGGAAGGGGCCTTAAAAGTCATCTAGTTCCACACCCCCTGCCATGGGCAGGGATGCCACCACCAGACCAGGTTGTCCAGGGCCTCGTCCAACCTCGTCTAGAACACCTCCAGGGATAGGGCATGCACAACTTCTCTGGGCTATCTTTGGGATACTCAAGTCTTGTGATGTTAACAAATTTTGATGGAGGCACAGGCTTCCATCCCTTTCTGTTGACTAGGTGACAATTGCTATTAGCATTAAACTTGTTCATACTCAGCATTCCACAGAAGTTTCTGCCTGCCTTTTTGCAGAGTAATGAGAAATTTTCCTTAAGACATTATGAATGCACAAGCATATATTACAAAAGCAGCCACCAAAGGAAAATACGCCCAACAAAGAGAATGACCATTGCGTAAAGACGTAACTGCAAAATTGTGTGACAATCAAGAAGACAGACTTTTAGCCTAAAGGTTGTTCCTAGAGCCAGCTTTCAGCCTTCTGTGAATCCTATTGGACTAAATCTTAGGAAAAAAAGTGCTTGGCTGTTCAGTTTAATACTTGGTATAGTAGAAAATAACATTTTCCCTGCCCAGTCTCAAATCACATTCCTTACTACATAAACCTAAATCCTGCTGACAAAAAAACAGGACTGAAAATCCTACTGAAAAAATCTAGGACTGGCTAGGCAAGCATATCTCAGTGCAAATATTGTGTTTTCTAATGACAAATGTGGCTACCCTGGAAAAGTCAGGGTGATGCCAGACACCAATCCCCAGCAAGCTTGGCAAATCCAGGACCAGGCTCCGACTTCACCTCTCCTTTTCACTGCAGCTGTTGGATGAGCAGCTCTAAAGCAAGGACAAGTTCAGCTCTTGCCAGGCTGCTGCCTCATCTTCTCCTTTCTTTTACACAAGCTACGAAAGCAGCCATAGTAGGGTACCAACTAAAAACACACAACTTGCTGTCTGATCTTGGCTGTACAACGCAGTAATTGTCTTCTCACTAGACATATTTTATTGCAGGAATAATATTGATACCCAAAATGCACCCCTCCCAAATAGGTACAGGCCCCTTAAACACTCCTGTTTTGCTACTGTATCCTTTATGTAAAGAGACTGTCATTGGTCAAAACGATTACCTCAAGTTTCTCAAATTTACCCACTGAATCAGGGAATAATCTACTCTTTGCTCTTCCCTACCTGAATTTCACTTAGACAATAAGCTGGATGAAGTACAGCTGGGAGTAGAAGGCCATCTCAAGGCCTCTACACCTCTTAAAAGCTGCATTTAGATGTTATTTCAGCTTTGTTTCAAAGATAAACATGGTAAAATGTTGTACAGACTTTGTGAGCCATCTATACAAGAGAAAAGCCTCTATACAAGAGAAATTCTACCTATCTTGAGCAAGCTAATTTATGTAGATATTTGTGGAAGGAAATAAAACACTTGAACATTGTCGAAGCAAAATCCTTTTTTAAAAAAAAAGCTGATGGAAGTTAATGCAATTATTAAAAATGATTCACCAAATGTTTCAATATTTGCTCAGCTGTAAAGTTAGCAAAAAGATTGCTATAAACCTCAAGAAAAGCTTTAGAAATGTTTTAATGACATATAAACCAAGAAATTTTCAAATGATCACAATCCAGATGGTGCAATATGCTTTGGAACATGGTGGTAGTAGTTCATCACAAGACACTACCATCCATCTCGGCTCTGCACCATCTGCATTCATGAAACCCAACCAGACCTCTTATCCTGACTCACTAACCTGCTGCCAGGCATCCATGCTGACTGCAAATCGTATAAAAACATCAAATCCATTTATAAAGCCTTTTCTGCTTCCTCAAAAAATTCTGTGAATACCATAATGTCTACAACGAATTAACAGCAAAAGTCACACTGTACTTGTGTAAGATGGTTTGGAGTTCTAGTTTACTGGTAAGCCTGATTAAACCTTTCATTAAGTCCATAGCTACCCCAGGTCCAGTTCTTGCTCCAGATACATTAATTAAATGGTTTCATACATTTCCCTCTCTCTCACACATACACATGCAACTGGAAGCGTCAGCTGATTGCTCTTTAGAGATCTGGGGAGTGTACATTTGCCTGTGCTGATATACATTTGAGAGCTGGAGGACAGAGACTATATGAACTGATTAGGTTTTTAGATGTGCCTTGGAAATGGACTCTGACCTGATTTCACTTCTCTCTGCTAGAGATTATTTTACTTACCCTTTTAATCAACCATGAACAACCAGTACGCCTATAACAAAATGCCCTTATTCACTCTAGAAGTAGATTTACAGAAAAAAAAAATAAATCCAACCACAACACAGTTTTAAAGAGAAAAGGAATGCTTCACCAATGATGACAAAAATACTATTTAAATGAGAATTGTAAGAAGTTTATATTATCTGCAAGCAAGACTTTCTTAAAATTGGAAACTAAATTCATGGACTGAGTATTTCTTTAAAATTAAAAGAGTTGATTTGCAGTGTTAACATTTTTCCTTCTGTGCTGTTGCAACCACGCTCCCACTCCTTTATCTGACTGATATGGTAATAACAGGTCCTAGGGCCATATGTTCAAATACATTAGAATTCATGATGACTTTGTTCTAGTTTCTTAGTTCTTATTAAGGCTGACAATCTTCAGGGAAAATGAGCTTTTCCTAGCACAACTTCCTTAACGTTGTAAAAGATTAACATATACAAATGGGGTGTTTGACTGCACAAGTGTTTGTGTATCGATTGTAGGCCCAATCCTGTCTGCACGTGCTTCTGGGCATATTGAAAACAGGTGCCTTGCCTTCAAAGGGAATCTCCCGGCAATGAAATTTACTGGTATGAGCAAGAATTTCCAGGATAAAGTCCTAGATATGTGTAGATATGAGCGAAAACAAAACTTTGGCTCGAGATAACAGGTTTAGAGTCACAGAGCAAGCTGGCACGTGCATTATGAAAGCACGAGCTCCTAACCTGGGCCTGACCCTGCGCGGCTGCAGACAAACGAGCGTGCTGGTTGCCCTCAGCAGCGGGCAGCCTGGGCAAGCCCGTCCCATGCTTCACGTTAGGGCACGCTGCTGAAGCATGACTTAAAGGACTGCCTTTGTGGAGTGAGGGTGAAGTTATTGCAAATCTTAGCGGTACCTGCATGATGACTGGAGGAGTTTGAAAATGTTTTCAGAGTACATAAAATGTGCAGACATGCAGTTTCTGAGGGAATTAAACTATTCAGAAAGTCAGATCGTGTTAGAAAATAGTTTGGCCAAAAAAAGTAAAACCAGAGAAGTATAAATGTTATTCATTGACATCTTCTAGGTGAAATATTTTGACTTTTTGTTCCAAAATATTTTTGACTTTTTGTTCCAGTTGCATTTTGAAACTGACAGATCTATTTGGGGAGCATGGGGGTGTTAAAAAGCAGGTAAATAGCCCCCTTATAAAATAGATTTCTTTGTCTCAGGTCAAAAATGTTTTGTGTTAGCTGAGACTGGCATTTAAATATATTTTTTCCAAGCTAGAAACAGGCAGAAAATTCCAGCTCTAGTCTTGACACATCCTGGTAGGAGTATAAAACCAAACAATTGTTTCCAAATATGAACACTATTGGGAAAAGCAGCATTGTTGCTTCAGCTTTCAAGCAAGGATTTAGTTTTTGAATTGGGTTATTTGAAAAGCATCCACCATTCAGTTGTATTAAAAGGTCTTTCCAATTAACAAAACAACTGTGTTTAGGATTACAAAAAACAACCAGTCTTCCTCAGAGCTTGTGTCTAGCCATAAATCTACCATTAGACATGCAAAGATTTCACTTCTCCTCACGTAAGACGTTCCTGGCCAGCCTTCAGGACACAGGGTCCCATTTTATGAAGTTCAACTACTTTAGTCTGTGACCTTTAAGATTAACTGTTTGGGGATTTTCTTCTCACACATTTTTTATCCTTTATCCAATTCGTGGAATTGTTTTAGAGCAACTAGGCTTGTGAAATGCGCTTTGTAGAGCTTGAAAAAAGACATAAGTGCTAAGGAAGGCTTCTTATTTATACAGCGAGGCTGTGTATTGCATTTGCATAATATGATATCAGAAGAAATAAATGGCACCAGAAATAAGTGTACAGAGGGAAGTGCTAATGAGCTGTGCAGAACAGGGGAAGAGAGTATTTTTTCACAGAGGCTATGGATTTACAACTTGAGAGAAAGGAAAGTCAAGAATTTTTCTTTAATGAAAACCTGAACAAAGGAATATTGGAACAGGATTTTTTTCCCAAATTTATTAAGATGTTTACAGATCTAATTCTGAATATTAAGAAAACATGCATGCTAAGTTGCACAGCCAGAAAATGTGTCATTCAGATGCACAGTGGAGCATGGTATTGCAGAGGCAGTTTAATGTGCTAGCTAGCTGTGCTCCCCTCCTATTATGTAAAACGGTGAATGTACCCAAAAAAGTCTAAGATGCAGGTACATATGTAAATGATCAATCATGAGAAAAAGATATCACTGAGCAGGATTAGACCATGTAAAACAAAGGGAACCTAAAACAGATGAAAAAAAAGGTAGCTTGAGAGGACCTGCTCTGGCAATCTCTAGGAGACAGTGGTTGAAGTGCAACATTCGCTCAGGTTCAGCTCCTTCATATGTGGTTTTTAGACCCAGTCTATCACTGTGCTGTGTACGAACATTTGAGAAAATGACCAAGTTTATGTATCTGTTTTTTCTGTTTGGAAAAGGATTTTCCACAGTGCCAAACATGCCTAAATTTCTGCTCCCACTAAACTCGTTGGGAGTTTCTTCATGGACTTTCATGGGAGAAGAACTAGCTCCTATGCATTAGCAGCTGCCATCCTTCTCCTCCAGAAAGAATAATCATTGTTCCCTAAAGACTTGAAGACCCACTGACCGATGCTGCAGCAATACAGCAAAGGGTTGAGCAGGGAAAGAAAAGACTACACAGTTTATAGTTGACAGTAAACACACCTCTAAGGTGTCCTTTGTATTAGAAGTGTTCTATATGCAAATGTAGAAGACCAAAAAAACTTGAGTGGATGTTAAAACACAAACTCATTAAGTCTGGCTGCTAGTTTTGCTGCTCAGAAAAAAGCTAGAAAACATTTCTTAAAAAACAACTACAACCAGAACACTGATTCACTGCACGGTTTTTCTTGGACAAACACATTCACTGAAGAAACAAAACAAAACCAAGCCAAAGCCCAAACCAACGAGCTGTCCTCCCAATTTATGGCCCTTTTACAATACCTTGTATTATTGATGGGACATGGCTTCGCAATTCTTTTTTTCTATATTTTACTCTTTTTAACATTACACATAGAGGAATGCGTATAGTGCACAGGCAGTCACTGCACCTAGTGGATAATTTTATATCCTGCTCACATGCTTGAGTATATATGGTCCCATAGTGAGTACATCCAATAGACTTTTTTTCTTCAATGGGGCTATAAAAACAACTAAAAGCAAAGTACTGCACATAAGGACCTATCTATTGCTTTACTGAGGAATGAAAGATGCCATGGATTTTGGGTGTGTGGATTCATTCTCTCTTACAGCATACTGAATAAATTGATATCTTTGTTCTTGGAGAGGGGAATTTCTCCATGGCCAGTGTGTTGCAAAAAGAAATCCTCAAAGGCATCAATTAGAACTGCCTACCTATAGTACATTTTGCCCTGCTATGACTATGGTCTGGGATGCAATTAAGAGGAATTTTTGTAAAATTTGGTTTCTTCTGGTGACATTTTAGAAAGAAGTTTTCTAATATGTGTTAAGCCTGATGGTGAACTGTTTTGGAACTTTCCAGCTTCATGCTTACAGTTGTCACTGTCATTGCTAACACAGGCGTAACGGCCATTTCATGTATTTTGGAGTGTTGCTAAGGTCAAGAAAGATCTAGACAAAACTCTGAGAAAGGCAATAAATTACTGTTTTGTTCAAAACAGTCTGTCAAATTATACTCTTAGAATTGAAGAAAAATTCTGAAAATAGACCCCTCCCCCCCCCAGCTTGAAACTGGTATTTTTTTCCTAAAAAGCCCTGAAGGTTGGCCAACACTGAAGCCTTTAGCCTACTATAGCAATACTGTGGAGTCTTGGAGTCTTCTGAAAGAAGCAAGGAACAAATGCTCTGGCCCACTTACATCTCCATGACTTGTTTTTACAAAAAGTCAGGCAGCCTAGTTACATCATATTTTAGCAGTTTAGCTTGGGTTTGGAAAAGTGCCTGACATATAAAGAATCTGGAAGTCTTCTTTTATCTAAAAACTAGTCTGTGAACACTTCAAACCCACAGGAGAGTACTTTATATATCAAGTGGTCCCAGTGAACTCACCAGGGACAGCTGTGAAGAAGTGCTACCTAGTTGCATGAAATTTCACTATCTTGTCCTAAACTGGGAGTGCCCACAACCATGGAAGAAAATTGTACATCTATGCTGGCACAGCACTGCGGTGGAACCATAGAAGACCTTTACTGTAAAAGACACCTGTGTGCCAACCCAGTGCTACAGGTCTGGCAAGCCTGGGGCTCCCTGTGCCACCCTTGCTGGACACTGCAGACATGGCCTTAGGCAGACACGGACTGCCTCTTGCTCTGTACCACTTCACCCATGGGAGAACCAAGCGTATCCCTGATCCATACATCAAGAAGCAGGCCTGCCCCTTTCTATGTCCTTTTCATTTATGTCAGGGTTGTTTTGCATTTTTGCTGTTTGCCGTGTAAGTCGCAGTTACAAGTTTCAGTCCTGAGCAAGAAGTGAAAGCAGGTTTTGCTTTTGGTTTCCTAAGCCATAATTCACAATATTTGTTATCTATTTTTTCAAGCACTGGTGTTTTGGCAATCGAAAAGTCTCAAAAACCCAACAAAACTCTTACAGCAATCTCGGTTTAGCCAGAAAGCTTTGTCAACTCTGGCTCAGAGGAGTTAGTTATCCTGGTTAATTGGATCGATGGCAACAACTGTAATTACTAGAGATGAGATTGCCTGTACTGTAATTACATTTCAATCTTCAGTGTGAGCTGGACTGTAGAATACATACTGCAGATTCTCCCAATTACAAACAGGTTACGGAGAGCATAGTACCTCTGTGCTAATTGTGTTTGTTATTATATAGAATAAAAAAACATGCCACCAGCTAAAAGAATTGTTAATCTGAAGCAGTTTTGCTGATTCAAAGGAATTAATCCACAAAGCTTTACCACTACATGGCTTTTCAAGATAACCACACTATAAAAACACTAAAGTTTTTTTTAACCTAAATAGTTACTAGATATTCAGCACATTACAACTGTAAACAGAGCTCTTGCTCTGATATTCGTTTGCAGAATGTTAATAAAATACCAGCACTTATAAGAAAAAACTATCCTTTCAAAACCATAGGAATAACTAATTTTTTTTTTTTAAGTCCAATGTAAAATGGATGCATACACTATGCCTGTAAGAGCTTGTTCAAAGAATAAGGACAAAGAATGAGGAAACTACATGGATTTGTCCTTTAATTTAAGCTTACAACACATCAACGATGAATACAACTTAAAGGAAAAGGAGTATGTTTCAAGGTAAAAGGATGCTGAAACATTTTCAAAACTACCAAAACTAGTAAAGACAGTATTTTATTCTGCTTCACTGAATACTCAGCCTTCTGTGGTCATGGACACTTGTGCTGGCTTTTCTTGAGGGCTCCAAAGAGGAAGGTTATGTATTTCTCTAATTAGGTTTAAAAATGTTGTTCCTGATTTGAATGCACACCAATATAAATACATTAATTTCTTCTGTTTCCCAGCAAGGTCACTACCTTGGTTTTATGCTGCTCTTACTCTAATTTTGATATTTTCCAGTGTTTATTTATAAATATCAATGATTCATACTTGGGGAAGAGGGGAAAGAACCAATATATCTTTTTCTCTTCTTTTCTTTCTTCTTCTTCTTTTTTTTTTTTTTAAACTTCCGAGGCTCAACTATGTCTGATATATTAGAGACCACATAGGTTTAATGAAATCCATTTATGATTTTATGAGTAAAATCTGTCCCTGAGCACCACTTAAGCTCACATATGCCATCACAACAGAACTGAAGTGGTATGTTAGCGGGGGAAGAGGTCTTGCTCCTGCTCTTTTCAGAGGGGTGAATTTGAGTTTCTAGTATTTAAATCCACAGTTTTGCATTCAAGCAGCCATCACATTCTCCTCTGCAAGTGCCAAGTGATGGCACCGCAGAGAAAGCAAGCACCATCTGTCTCCGCTGCATGTGCTATCCATGCCATGCTTTGCAGTGGGAAGAAAGACGGGCCCTACAGGAGGCTGCTGCTCTTGCCACTGCCTCTGCAACTCCTCTCTGGGCCCACATGGTAAGGAGCAGCGGCTGGGGCAGAGCAGGCGAGGCGTTGACTCAGCAAGCTGCAGTGCGGAGGCAGACCCGTACCAACAGAAGGGCAGGCACATGTTAACTTCCCTTTACAGCAACTGAGCATCGTGAACTGATTTCCTGCACCACCATGTATCCTCAGGACCAGCGTACTGCCTCCTGGGGCTAGTGGCAAATCTACAAACTGTTCCCAAACCTGGGGGAAGTAATATATTTGTTTGTTTCACAAGTAAGAATTTTCCCAGAAACTGCATTCCAAAGAGTGTAGCAAATGGGAAAGGGAGAAGCAAGAGAAAAGTTTTCTAGTTCAGTTCAAACCTAGTCTGAACCTCCTTGAAACATCACTCAAACATTCGTATAGTACCAATCGTAAACACAGCTTCACTTTTTCAAATAGATATTAAAAGTAAATGTTTGATTATCAAATTCTGGATAAAAATGTTTTCTAATTATAACCATTTTCTTTCACTCTTTTTTTTCTGTGTATATCTTGCAATTACTTTTATTTAACAGTTTGAATCTAAATATAAAACACTGTGGAAGATTCTTGAATTAAAATGGCATTATCTTATCAGGCAGTATTACTGAGCTTTGTATAATACACGCTATTGGGAATATTCAATTTATTTCAGCTACTGTTTAAGCTATGATTTCCCCAATGTTACAAATAGGTTAGCTCCTTATTGTCTATTTTGAAAAGTTCGGTTTTGTATTTCAAAATGAGTCAATGAAATTCCGACTAAAAGAAAATGCTTAAGCTTACATTCAACCTTATGCATGTGATTCCCTTGAAATAAATGGCTCCACTTACATACTCAAAGGTAAGCTTGTGCTTAGTGCGCTGTTGAGCTGGGGCCTCAGACACTTCCAGAGATTTTAATATCACATTTGCAAACCAGATGGTACTGCCTTAGTTTAGTAACAATGGAGCAAAGTGTCCTTCGTTTATACTTTAATCTTAGAAAACGAGATCAAGACATTTTCAGCAACTAGTTGATTGATACTATGTGAAAGCTGAACAACCTTGTTAATTAGGCAGTCCTGCTGGAGTGTCTGAAGTGCACTGCAACCTATAATTAAAATATAACATTACAGTGATCTGCAGAGGCAACCTGTTCTATCCCCCCTCCAGCAGCTGCCATGTGATACAGCTACAGAGGTTAGCAGCTTTCAGTTTTATGAAAGGATTAATCAGACTGGAAAACCAAAGATAAAAACTGGCCTTCTCCAGCTAAAGATCTGAGTATTCAGCAACTACGTTGTGTTTTATTTGTTTGGATTCCCAGCTCCCAAACACAAACGACAAAGGCAACTTGTGGACTCCAGAAGGCTCACTCCCGAAGAAGAGCCTTTCTGGCACAGCAAGGCAGGTACCGCCGAGGAAAGTTTCTCGGCTACACTGGCTCAAGGTAATGAATATTCAAGAGTGCTTACCTTAACGAGGGGACAAAATCTGCGGGGAAATTGAATGCCTGGCAGCAGAGGGAAGAGCGTCAAGTTCAAGTAATGACACACGGTAGAGGTTGGTTTTGTTGAGACTGTCCTGGAATTGCTTCGTTAGGGCTGCAATGAGAACCGCAAGGGGAAATTTAGCACACAACTTTAGATAAGTTTTCCTCAGCTACTTAGTAACTTGCTTGGTTTGCAGATCACATTCCATATTTTCAACTCACTCAGCAAGCTTAGAACAAAGCTCACAGATGGATGTGCTATTTTGATGCAATTAACTGTATATTTAGATATATTCTTATTACACTTTTTGACTCTGTATAGAAATGTTTAGTTTAAAATAACACTGAGACAATTGATGTTTCTGTAGTTTTAATTACTCTCAAAATTCGTATCCACTTTCTGAGCTCTGGAGGCTGGGTATTTGGCTTGGATATTTGTTTTGTCTTTATTTAAAGACACTTTGTGCAATTGAAAATATCCTTTCTGGAGATGGCAAAATGTGATGCAAAAAACAACAACAACAAAAACATTTAACGTCAGAACTCTGAATACTAGATAAACCGGAATGTGTTAAGATAGCTGAGACTTCATAAAATAAAAAATGGGTTGATAAATTTAGTCCAGAGTATCTTTCTCAATAAACAATACCAGTGTCCCTGTAGGTAATATTGTTTCTAATTCATTGCATATCAACATTCACAACACAGTTTATTTCAAAAACTGAAAAAGAAAAACAATACAAGCCTGTTAAAACCTTATTATTTATTTAAAAACAGTAAGGAATGTGTCTTAAGTTATAAGAAATTACCTTATTTTTATTGGTTCTGAGCTCTGGGAGGAAATGTGTATGCAATTATAGTATGTCTTCTGCATCTGTCTGCTGAGTTTATAGTAAGAATAAATTGTGGTTAATCATGTACAGTCTTGTATTTGCTCATAACCACAACAGTGATGTGTATGCACGGCGCATCCTGCTGTTTGTTATTGGATTTTTCCTAATTCACATAGTATTTCATGTTTTGCTACTGAAGACATAAAGCTCTCAGTCTTGTGTGTTAAATACAACCACATCATTAAAGTGACCAAAGTTCCCAAACCTTGCTGATTATCATAATGTACATATGGATCAATGTATTTATTTGCACATTTCTGTTTTGAGGGGTGGGATGGGTTTACATAAACGGTAATGAACGTTAGCTGTGTCTCCTGATAGAATAGCAATGTGTGCCTGAAATAGAAGAGAATATTCTTATTTACAGCTTGACTTTTGTGGCATTTCCTCTGAATTTTCAGTTGTAGGTTTTAGAGTAACCTTATGTTCAATGAGGAAAATTCTCTTAGGCACTGTCTGTTTTAAGGCTGACTCACCTTTGTGGTTAATTTTTTTATCCCCATGTCCTTGCTTTTCCAATATCTTTGAGAGTTTTAGTCTGAATGGTTGAAAAGTCTCTCATTTTAAAAATCAAAACTAAAATGCAGAATTAAAATTCTCTGCTCATAACATTATTAGATTAAACTTTGCCTTTGCAGTTCTAAAACAAAGCAGACGTGGTATTCTTTGAATCCAGACCACACAAAGAGCCAGGCCATCCACCAGGTAAGAACTCCTCTTGCTCTTGGGTAAGCAGTGGGAAGGACATGCCAACCTTTCCGTGGTCTGGAAGATGATGAGTCCTAGTTTTAATTATTCATTACTTGGATATGTCCTGGGAGATTAGTACTCACAACTATAACTTGTCACAAAGCTGTCTAGATAAAATGTATCGCTACCCCAATGCTGTTTTACTAAATCAAAAAAGACTTGTGCTATGCCATATGGTTATGGTCAATAATAATGGAATCTAAGATCTGACATGATGCACATTTTGATTTTCTTGCTTGGAGCGCACATACAGAATAACACTATTTGGGGCTCTGGGCCTAAACCCATGGGAGCAGGGGGAGGCATCACATCTCACGTTCCCTTTCAGAGGTGCTTTCCTTTGCCTATACAAACCACTTCACAGCACGGAAACACCAGATGCAGAAAAAAGGCAGAAAATACTGACTTTGCACTTGTACAACTTTTAAGGATATATTTAGATTAAGAATTAATATTCCAATTGGTTGATTTGCAGGGAGTTCTGCATGGTATTTAGATGCTAATTACTGCACAATTAGAGGGCTAAGGTCAGACAGATCTTCCAGTAATGGAGCACAGAAATATACAGTGTTAAAATATCAAAATTATCCACAAATACAGATCTGAGAAGGTTTTTAAAAAGTCTACCACACATGGATTTCTGCAGTTCAGAGGCCAAACTTTGCTCTTGTTAATTGTACTTAAGTCAAAGGGAACAAGACGTGATGGTTCCGACTGCAGAGCAGGGCAGTGCAGGTTCCCGGCCTCCTCATGCTGCCAGCCAGCATGCACACGTTTGGGTTTTTGGCACTTACACTCTTTCACTCGCTCTTCTCTGGCCAAACACCACACGTGCCCATTCAACATTTTTTCTCTAACTGCCACACAATGGATCTGCATGTTTCTTACTCAAACATCCAAGGAGAGATTACCGTGCAAAACAGAGTTACTACTGTATCTACCATTTCTTACATCTTCCCCTGTAATCTGCGTGGAGCAGAAAGATTTCGAGGTTAAAGAATGCTGACATCAGAAGGCAGAACAATCATAGAGCATTTGAGAGCTGGGTGCACGGAGAGGGCACAATCTGTTTTATTACCACCATATCTTATTATCAGAACCTTTCCAAATGCCGACTATTGCAAATGCGCAGATTTCTATTTTTCACCATAAGTTGCAAAGAGGTAACTTGAGTTCTTTTCTGGTTGAAACACCTAAAATCTGTCCTGCGTTAGGAACAGGTTTCGTTTCCTTCCCAGGAACAGGCTACCCCAAAGATGCTACTCTTGCATTTGAAGCTGCTGAAACTATATCTAAATGGGAATACAGATGAAAGGATATAGAAAGAAATAGCTGCTGCTGTCATTATCCAGGGAAACTGTGCCTGTGTGGAAAATACCTGCTGAGGCCTGAAGGAGGGAAGAGGGTCCCATGCCCAGCACTGAGGGTGCGAGCGGCAGCCCCTGCCAGGGGTCCTATGCTGGTGCTGCCCCTGCTTTGTGGGCACCTCTGGGATAGGAATCAAGGTCTGGGAAAACTTCCTTGAGCCTGAGTGATGAAGGGTCCGTGTCCTAAATAACAGGATTGGCTTCACTTCTCAAATGAATAGTGTCCTACTATATTCAGCTGTGACCAGAGCAACATTCATCAGCAACTGCAGAACACCTTCTTTGTCCTTCTAAGGAAGGAAACAATCAGGCTGAGTGGAACTTTTCCCTAGTAACTAAGGCCACATACAACTTGGGAAACTGAGGGAAAGTTACACCAAGCTTTGTTTCCCAATATTCCACTCTGCAGGGCTGGGACTGGCTGTGCTCAGGCCAGCTCTGGTCTGGAGGCTTCACACCACTGCTAGTGCAATGTTGAGGCACTGTTGCCAGCCGGAGAATAAAGCTCATTTCTCTGGGCTCAGGCTCTGCTTAGACCTTTCAGAATGGAGCTGTGGTGCAACTGGCCAGCGTGGTGGTGCCCATGGCACGTCCCCAGCCTCACAGTTTCTTGTGGAGGAGCCCAAGGAGTTTCATGCAATAGCCCAGAACTGCCTGGTCTTGTCCCACCAGTTGTGCCTGTTTCTGCTTCCCCAGAACCCACTGATGTCTAACTTCTGGGGAGAGGCAGAACTGAAAATCCACCTAAGTTTCAATGCCTGCCAAGAGCAAATGTTTTGCTAAAATCATAGAAATTGTAGAATGGTTTGGGTTGGAAGGGGCCTTTAAAGATCATCTAAGTCCAACACCTCTGCCATGGGCAGTGACATCTGTCACTAGATCAGGTTGCCCAAGGCCCCATCCAACCTGACCTTTAACACTTCAAAGGATGAAGCATCCTCAACTTCTCTGCAGTGCTTACACTAGCTACACTTTGTATTTCTAACTGAAATATTTTTCCCCCTTGATCTTCCATAGCATGGCTGCTCTGTGGCAGTCAGGAGTATGATGAGCTCAGGGCATAAGAGTCCTTTTAAAATCAACACTTATCCACCGAAACTGGGGCTGCTAGGATTTATATTGGGCACAGGAGCCATTTTAATGGATAGCTCTTGACAAACCTGATTTACAGATTAAAATAACAACATTATGGCATTTATAGAATGTATAAATTTAAAGCTGAACTGCACTAGCCATAAAATCTCGGGTGCTTTTGTTACAGCTGTGACTAGCAGCAAAACAATATAGCAGCTAAGCATTGCAATTAATAATCTCCAACTGTAACACATTCAAAAAATCAGGGTCCCTTTCAGAGTGCATTACCAGGTGTCATGTCACATCAGGCTTTCTTCAGGCAATAGCTCAGACCCGACATAAACAGACGCAAAAGACAAAGCTCAGAACACCTAGTAATACGGATTCAAAGAGACACCATGTGGTCTTATTATTCAGGTTTAACTATTGTTCTGTACTGTTTGTTTATCACAGGGCTTTCACTTTCCTTTAGTCACATCCACAGAAAACATGGTCACTAAGCAATCTAGTCCGTAAGTGTGGGTATACTACATATGTCTATTCTATTTCAAATCAGGACTCACGCTGTGCTCATATACTTTGGTAGTTAGCCATCAAGAAGCCAGCTGCAAGTCCTTAACTTCTAGGACAAGCTGCTCAGCCCTCAGCCTGCAAGCAGATGCACCAGGCAGCTGCCGGGGCTGGTGCAGCTCGGTACCAAGGGGCCCTGCACCAGGAGGGCTGCTGGGGAGCGCTTCTCTGTGCCTCCCTGTGCAAAGGCAGTCTCTGTAGCTCCTGATGGAGGAAACGTGGGTGCCACAGTGCTATAAGAAATGTGACAGTCAACACTACAAATATGTAGTTCATGAGATAGATTTTTAAACATGTTCCTTTTTTTGTGAAAGGCTTTCTCCAGGCAGGCAAACCAGAACATTTTGCAGTGCCAGTTCTCTCTGTAGTGCATCCAAAGCTTCTCAATTCATTACCAATAAAGGGTATTGCTGGGTCAGTAATTCCCATTCTGGTTTGAACCAATTCACACTGGAAAACCCAACACTTGAAAAATGCAAGGGGTCAGCTGAGGGAGCAGACCTGCGATGTGGGATCCCAGCCAGGGAGAGGCTTTAGTTCCCATTGCCTGCTCCGCTATTATAGACCAGCAATCATTTTGCATTCACTCTGGTCTATGCCAGGTTTCTGGAGTTAATGATAAAGTTAGGTGCTGCTGAAAATAAAAATCCCCAGAAGAAATTCTCAGAAAAGCATGCAAATTGAATGCAGTTAATTGTGGCTGTTACGATGATTGTATTTAATTTGCAGCATCTTTTGATTGTACACGGCAAGAGATAGCATTGGCACCACACTAATAGGAAATAGCTAGTCAGAGAATACAACAGCCTGCCATTTCATGTTGCATAAT
The DNA here is from genome assembly GCF_040182565.1 of Anser cygnoides. NCBI lineage: Eukaryota > Metazoa > Chordata > Aves > Anseriformes > Anatidae > Anser > Anser cygnoides. The sequence goes on along the minus strand of NC_089883.1, from coordinate 21,306,041 downwards.
TAAGTATCCTGCTCACCTTGCTCACTCGAGGAGTAACCACTTGCACTTATGCAAAAGTCACCCACCTTTCCTAACCCCTCCTCAGCGGGATGTATAGATCACCATCCCCATTTTGCAATTAAGGAACCTGAAGCCCAGGTTTAAACATTGCTGAAGTAGCAGAGATGACAATAATTACTGTCATGGTCTTACACAATTTCCGTCCAAGCCCAAATAGTGAGAGTTCTATAGTGAAGCTTCTGCCCCACAAAAATCAACAGCTAAACTCCCTCCTTACCCCTGTTCTTATTCATTGAACCATAATAATGACAAGGGAGCTATTTGCATGTTTAAAGAAGCAGAACTGAATGCTATAGACTCCTTATAATTAGTTTCACGGCAGCTGACTGTAAAAACACGTAATTTAGGTTCAAATAATATGTACTCTTTAAAACCTTTAAAATACCCTTCCTTCTGTTTTCTCACTCTGAAACCATAAAAACCTAGCACGGTGAAGCTGAAAAGTGTTCAGCGCAGAAATGTAGAATGCTGGGCTCTGGATGAACATATTGTGCGTCTGAAAGCTGTATAATCAATTAGCATCCTACTGGAAACCTGACAGCCTGTCGTGACCCATTAGGAGGTATTCTGTGCTCTCAATATCTGTGGGTATTGGGGACCATTTACACAGATACCAGGTAAGCTCTTACAAAGCAGAATATGATAAGGTCAGCTCTTTGTTTTATTTCTAAGTGCTTTTCCAAGATGTTTTTCTCTCTGGTGGAATGAACATGGCAGTGCAGCTAAAAATGGCAACACTGTATTTCAGGTAAGTGGGTTGAAAAGTCATTCTCGCTGGGAAATGAACTCATGACCTTTTCAATGAAAGGTAAAGCTCAAACAGTAAAAGTTTGCATCTGAGATGCGCTAAATAGATCATTGACTAATAGCTCAAGAGGGCAATAACAACAGAGCCTGCCTAACAGCTCATGCTAATGCAAACATAATGTGCCATGTAAAAAGAGATTAATCAAGTTTTCCTACTGGAAAACTGACAGCCTGTCGTGACCCATTAGGAGGTATTCTGTGCTCTCAATATCCGTGGCTACAGGGACCATTTATGAGCTGGCAAATTTGGGTGACGGGTAATACTACACCAGGACAAAAATAAAGTCTGAGATGGGTGTCAGATTTCTGGTCCTTTCCAGCATTCTGCTACAGACCTTCCCTTTCATTCATACTCATTAATGTACGTACACCATGGGTACATGCATACATGTACCTTGTGTTAATTGCAACATGGGGCATTTACTGTGCAGTTCAAGTAGAAGCCTTCACTAGTTCCTAGAGCTTTTCCTTTTATGATCAGAGGTTCATAAGCTCAGTTTTCAGCAAAGAATTGACTTTAAAACTGGTAAGTACATTCAAACCATATCTGATTCCCTTCACAAAAACAGAGAAAACAACCCAGTTCAGATTATAATTTAATGTCAGTGATGAATAAATAAGATTTAATGACAATATCAGCACTGTTTGATGAGGGCAACCTCAAGTCGCTGGCTCATCTCTTCCATAAATTGGAATCCACTCTGATTAGACTGCATTTGGCATTCTGCTGTGCATTACTCAGTTAATGCAGCGCTTATACTAGCTACCCTTAATGAGGCAGCAGCCGTGCCTTCATTTTTAAGCAAAAGCTTATCTACGTGTCTCTGGTTGATTTTGTAAGTGAGACAGCAGATCCTCAGACCCTGTTTGCTTTCATCTGAATACCTGAAAATACTGTATCCTGCAGAAGTGAAAGGTACAACATTGCTTCCTAAAACCCAGACTGCCACATGCAAAGTGCTGTGCAAAAAAAAAAAAAAAAAAGGCTTTCATAGAGTGATACTTTTAGATGTTTCAGCTCTTCTCTGCTGTGATTATGAAAGCAGTGTTTTACCTCCTTCCTGTGCGTATCACATTGTGATTACTTTCTTGGGGAGTTGCTGGATGAAGTAGTTAAGCAAACACTAAAAAAAATAAGCAATAGTTTCACATAGCTATGTTCTAAAGTAAAGTATGTTTCAGTGATTTAGAGGCTTTTGAGCTAACTGATTTAATGGCCTTATATAGCTCCAGTCCATCAAAAAATACTGGGAGACTAATTCATCACCCCCCTGCCCCTGGCTACTACTGCAGCTATTTATCCTAGTGCAATGCCAGTGTCAAAGGCTACCAGACCAGAATTAGAGCCTTACACATTTATTTAAGTGAAATTACAAGGTATAGTGTTACAATGAGCTGGGATCTGTAAGCTGATGGAGACTGGACCATCCAGTCTTAATTATAACAACCCTTTTTTATCCCAGAGACTCCACAAATCATGTGTATTTTGATTAAAACCAACATCACTCACTTGATAAAAAATATTGGTAAAGTAGATGCACTATCATAGTATATTTATCTTTATTTTTCCTGACACAAACTGGTCTTAATGTAACAAACCACGTAAAAAATCACTTAGGGTACAGCCATGTCCAACAGTAGTATTATGGCAGCTTAGGGCATGTATTCAGCAGTGGAACAGATCCATGCCTGGGTTTAGAGCCCCTTTTGGGTTTACTTTCTATCTGTATAGCTTGATACCAGCTTGGGCAAATGCATCATGCATTATAGGCACACTTTTCATTCCTGCTCAGGAATATTCTATTTTATGAATGACAATTTCAAAATATTTTGAAGTTATACTTCATTTTTGGACATGATGTTTGAAAGCAGATGACATCCTCTACTGTCAGTTAAAACTGATTTCTGGAAAATCCCCCTTTATGACATGCATTCTTCTTTAATTCTCAGTTTCTAGCATGATAGTTGGTATGGTTTATTCTAAGCGATAAGATGTTAAGCTTGCTATGATTATATTATTAACATGGGTATAGCACAAAAATAGTGATGAAAAGTCACTAAATGTTGCTATAAAAAGTTTGATAAGTTGCAGTATTCCAAAGTATTTTTGCCATAAAATATTTTTATAAGCTGAGATTCAAACCTATTAGTTGAGAATTTGTTATCCACAGCAAGATCTCAGATAAAACCAAATATTTACCTCCCTATATACATAAAAGAAAGCTGCACAAGTACAGTCTGAAGCATGGTACAACTGTTAAGAGTTTCATCTACAGTAGCGCTATCAATAAAGACAGCCATGTCTGATGGATTTGAAGTACCCTCCCATACCTTCTATATTTACTACACCTAATCATCATTACAACAGAGTGAGTTGTACCAGTGTGCCATAAGCTGTCACCAAGTATCATGTACTTCTAAATTTAAATCTTGGACATGAGACAATAAAGAATTAGAATTCTTAATTCATGAGATTTCTTAAGCGTTTCCAGTTACCTAAAACTGTATCACAACAGTCAGACCCCTTGAGTATCGTAGAATAAAGTCTAACATCTCTTTACCAAGCCAAAACTAAGGTCTCAGCTGCAGGTAGTAAACAGGAACTACCTACGCTCAGATGCCAAGCCTGCTCCCTTCACATCGTCCTAGACTCGCAGAAGGTTATCCTCTCATCAGTCTCACCCTGCCTTCCACCTTTGCCTTCACTAAGCCCAAGAGAAACCATTCTCCAACATGCCCTTAGTTGGGTGAAGAAAATCCTGTTCACCTCCACTGACACCATGGGCTCAACCCTGCAGCATATTCCTTCAAGGCACGTATACCTCACTCTTCATATTCTGCTCACACAGCTGCCAGCTAGCTGTGCAAAGCCCTGGAGCATGTGCAGATAATGCAGGCATTCAAGACAACGTATGCAGTGGTGGTTGTTCATACTGGTTCCCTCTGTACTTTTTTGACACTTCATTTACTGACCCATTTGTGCAGACTCCTGCTACTTTAGGGAATGTCAGAGGGCATACAGCTGAGGGCAGTCTGTACCTCAGCTGAATTGAATCACAGAAAACAGAAAAATTGGGGCTAGAAAGGACCTCTGCAGATCATTTAGTTCTTGCTTGTTCAAAGCAAGTCTAACTTCAAAGTTGGATCATGTTTCTCCAGGATTTGTCCTGCAATATTGTAAAAACCTCCAAGCATGGAGGTCCTAGAGCCTCTCTGGGCAGCCTGTTCCCTGCTGTGGTGCTCTCACGTTGAAAAATTATTTCCTTACCTCCAGCTAATATTTCTCTTACTGCAACTTGTGTTGATAGCTTCTTGTCCTTTCACTGTGAGCTCCTACAAATCTGTCTCCATCTTTTTTGTAACCCCCTTCTTTAGACAGTGAAAGACTGATTATATCTCCCTGAGCCTTCTCTTCTCCAGGTTAAACAAACCTACCTCCCCCATACTACTCCAGCCCAACCACCTCAGCAGCCTTCCACTGGACTCATGTATTTAGGCATCCCCAAACTAACTGCAATATTGCAGACAGTCTCAGAAATGCCAAGGAGAAGGGAAAGCTCAGTTCCCTCGCCCTGATGTCCCTCCAGCCAGCTGTCCTGGTCTCAGCAAGGCGAGGGCATCACAGGGCAAACCTAAGCCTGCGTTAACAACATTGTTGGACAGTTGACATTGATAAAGTGCTGTTTATGAGGAAACCAAGATTTTTTTTTGTAATCATATGTTTCACCCATTATTCTCTTACCTTACCATTTTCCCTGTAAATTCAGATCACTGTGACATCTTGGCAGGCCTGGTTTGTGGGCAGTTCTTTCCCAATCCAGCTAAAGCAATGTGATGAGAAGCAGAAGAGATTGCAATATGCTAACATTTTAAATGTGCTTTTGAAGAGGCCTTTGGGCACAGATGTTCCATAAAACTGTATTTATTATTATAATAATCTGCTGAAGAGTGCAGCTGTTTATTCAGGGGTCTGAATATTGAAGACTCCCTAAATCTAATGATTCCTAGTCTGCCCCACTCACTACTCACTGCACTTCCAACACTAATAAGAAATACAAATGAGAAAAATCTGTATATACCAACATACTTCAGAGCACCGCGGAATAAATATTGACTTACAGTATAAATGCTGAAAAAATAAATCTTTCAGAGGGAATCCCTTCAAAATACAAGTGGTATCAAAACAGCTTCTGAGGAAAAGTCTCAAACCCACAACACAGAGGCATTATTTGAGTTTTATGCCCAAACTGTAGAAGTACATTAATAGCAGATGCCTGCAAATACTCTGCCTTGTAACAGCACTGATACACATGGGCAAAAGGCTGGTTTACAGCTTCCCTCAAGATGCTGTGGAGATGCAGTTTTAAGTCCACAGGACTTTTAAAATAGTGCCTGTCTGGTAGGTCAGTAGTTTTGGACAACATTACTAGTCATGATTTCTTCATATTAATTCAGGGAGGGGAACAATAATTTGAAAATCAGAAATGTGCAAAAATCTATGATAAAAATACAAATGGCACATTTTTTTTCCCTAGATGATGTGGCAAGTCCTTGCTCAAGCAACTTCAGAACTGGATTACTAATCTCATCTGGCATGCCATGACTGAACAATTTTCTGTCAGTGATGAGATAAGAGATTGCAGAATAGTTAGAAAAAATAATGAGTTTAAAGCTGTAAACTTTTCTCATCTGTAACCACATCTGTTTTGCCTGACTCTAATTGTCTCTTCTGATTTTGTCCCGTGGAAAGCTGAGTGGGATCTGGAGCCCTCCCGTCTCTGCTACGCAGGTGCCACAGCGAGAGCTTCCTTGGAAAGCTTCTCCTTAGCTTTCTGCTGCCCTTCCCCAGCAAGGAGCTCTGGGAGCCCTCAGAGCACCTGGCTCTTTAGCCAGATGTTTGGCACATGAGGCCGAGGGTTGCCTGCTGCAGATAAGACTGTGAACAACCCAAATCACAATAAATATTTACCTTTATCAGCCTCGACAGGGTTCAAACCGGCATCTATTTAATATCATATTTACAACTATTGTCAGGAATGATACCTGAGGTAGTCTCCAGAGGAAACTGCCTGCAGGTCTACAAACCTCCTTCTGAGCCTGTTCTTTTATATTCTTTCATGCTCTCAGCCCCTTCCTGAAAAATCCAGATTTTTCATATCCACCCAGTAATGAAAACATGTTATTTTTGGAGATATTAAATTCATATGCTATTGCAGTTCCAGAAACATTGTATTCCACTGTGGAAAAGCGCTATTTGTTCATCTGTTTGTGAACTCTACAGTATGTAGGTTCACTGGGGGACTGAAATACTGCTGAAACCCTCTGCCTGTTCCTCCTCATTTCTGCAGAGAAATCTAGCAGAAAGCTGTTAATTCCTCATTTCACCATTTTCATAATAAATGATGCAATTTCCTAAACAATACAAAAAGAAACATTCAAATTATTTGTTTGCTGGAGATTGCTACAGAGAAAGCTGATTTGCAAGCAGAAAGGGCTCGTGTTGTCTTGCACTGGGACCCAACAACTCCCACACCTCGCACTCTCACTGTACTGAATCTACAGCAATAAGATTCTCTGTACGAGTGCCTGTGCTCCTTTCTTCATCTTTGGCCTTTCCAGCCAGGCCCATGTAAGGTTACAGACACAAACCAGCTGGCAGCACGTTTCACAGAGGATGTGCAGAGAGCACATCCCCAGAGTCCCCGAGGCCACCGGGCTGAGAGCCTCGTGCTGCCTCCGGAGGCTGGTGCGCATCACAGAGCTGAGAAAACCCTCCCCAGCACCCGTGCGACTACCGGCCCATGGCTCAGCCGCTACCTGAACCAGCCCGTGTGACTGACGGCCCAGTGCTACTCACACGTACAGCCTTCTTTGCTGCCGTGTGTGCACATTCCCCAGGATATTCATATACTTCAAGGAGGAAGAGGCCAGAAAAATAAATGAAGTTAGTCCAGGCAGAGGTGTTTCTGACTGCAGTATGTATTTTATGATAATAAAAGATGCAGAAACCAGCAGTCTTCCCAGCAGAGCACCAGCTGGCTCCACATGCTGCAATAATAAGCTCTGCTCTAAAAGCCTGGGCCTCAATATCTCATATACCAAGTACAAAAGCACTAACTGGACTACGAAGTGCTTGCAACCATATCGGTGGTTCTGAGCTACCTCACAGTTTACCAATGTAGAATGAAAGTCGTTGGCATGAAGCTGGTGTCTTTGTTTTGTGCGCACTTTCAAGTTCAGTCTGTTAGGACTGTAGCGGCTTAAATCACAAGAGGCTTTCACGCTACAATATTTTATACCTTTTAACAAGAGCAACATACTGAACATAGTTACGTAGTGCAAAATCACACAGTGTAAGGTCTGATGCCACAGTAGGCTAAGAGTGGAAGGGAGACCTGAAGTAGCATTAAAAGTGGGTGCAGTGACACACAACTCGCTTCCTCTGGTACATAACTTTGTTGTACTTTCCCATAGCCATTGACTCATTGCTCCCTACCTGTGGAGCCCATTTGCTGTTGGAACATCAGCAGAGAAAGATGGCTGCTGCTAAAGGACTACCAAGAGTGAGTGGACAATGATTTCTAAGTGCTCAGCAAAGCAAAATACATTTTTACCAGAACAGTTAAAGGCACCTCTTTCCCCAAGCACCTGTCTTCCTGCCAAATTTCAGCTTCCTATCCTTACCACTGTGTCTTTTCAATTATTCGATAACAGTCACATGCAATTTTTCTAATGGGAAAAGTGACCTTTTTGCTTCACCTTATTCTCAAAAACAATGAACTATTTTTTGCTCAAGCTTTATTAAAATTAATTTTTAAACACAATAAAGAGTCACCAAGGACAGGAAATTTTTGCTTGAAAAGTGAAAGATTCAAAAGGTGTTCAAATAACCCCTGAGTGGAAATGGCTGTGGTCTCAGGAGGTTGGTATTTAAGCTGGCATGTGATTTTAAGCACTTGAGCAATCCCTAAGAAACAAAAAATCAAAAATCACACACTGCAAATGACATGTAAGTAATGAAACCTTGATAACCTGGGACCATAAACATAAGCCCAAACCAAGTAACCTCAATATTAATGCTCAAGTTACACACTCATTCAAGAGCTTAGTGTAGACACAACCTAATGCTGTTTTCAAATTGCTACGATATTTCACACAGTGCTATGGTAATATGTTCTGCTGTATACAGTGTGATGTTAATTTTTATGCTTTACAGTAGAATGTGCATTGACGTTGAATTACGATTGCTGTGGGAATCGTAACACTGGAAAACATGTCTAAATCTAAGCTTTAAGGTCATGCTAGCATATCTTTTACATTTAATTTCCGTTTGGGGAAAAAAAAAAGGACAGGGAGAGGGAAAGGAGAAACAACTGGCCATTATCGACCTTGCCAGGAAAAAGAACTGAGATATCCCAGTATGGGTTATGTGGGGATCTTCATCACACTCCCACTTCCTCTCTTACCAGTTTCTTCTTCGCAAGTACTACTTTTGCAGAGACACCCCAATGAGGGCTGCTCTGTGATACAAGGATGGGAGAAAGCTTTTAATCTTCACATGTAACCTCGAGGATGTTCTGGATTCACAGTCCAGAAAAGAAATGATGTGAGGCAAAGTTATATCAGCTAGTGACTCATGGAAAACTCAGGTCCCCGCTACAGAAGAATCACAGCACAGACGCACTTAAAACAAGGTGAAAAAAAAAAAGAATAGAGACAAGCAAAACTGACATTCCTACTGAAAAGAGCCTTTATCACTCCTCAAGTGATACAGGAGAGCAAGGTGCAATAGACTTTTTACAGACAAAATGCCATTTTGTTGACTAGTGACCTCCTGTCTTCTTTGCACTTTGAAAGTGATTTTAACTGACTTTTGGATGTTCTCTTTTAGTTGCCTTTTTTTTTTTTTTTCTTAGAGTTAGCAAATGGCCTTGTTAAACATGCCCTTTTCTTGGATTCCTAGGTATTTTGGAGGAATATTACCAGGATCAGAATCCCTCTGAGTTTTTCTTTTTTTTTTCTTTCTTTTTTTTTTTTTTTTTTACAGATTATATATAGAAATTATAGCTTGCTTCTTTTCCTCATAGGGGATGGAAATCCATACAAACCGCAGAACACTAAGACCAAGGTGGGAAAATCAGTAGGTTAGAAAAAGGAAGGTAACATTGTGTTCTTTTTAGGTTTAAAAACAGCTTTCCCAATCCATACCGGTGCCGTGAAAGAGAACTGAGAAGAGTCAGAAACAGAGGGAATGAGTGGGACAGCTCTGTATAAATTTCATCACTTTTTCATCATTTGGACTCCATGTCTCTGAACTCTTTCATGGTGTTTTATTAGAACAATACAAGTCGGAAAGAGAGGAGCAGGTTCAAATCTGTATGCCTGAAACACCAGGAGGATTATCATATTCCTGCTTTTTCACCTGATGTCTCCTCCTGGGAAACTGTCCGGTGCAGTCGAGCAGTTTTGTCTGTGTGTACACAGATACATATGCACAGATACCGCATATGTCTGCCTTCCAAAACATATCTGTGAAGATCTTATGGCTACTAAAAATATATACATGTTTGGAGAGCTACATATTTTTTAATAGTGTTTGCCGTCTCTCAGTTAAAAGTTTCTTCCCCTTCCAAAAACTGTATCTTGTTTTAAGGAAAAGGCATGTGTATCAGGGGTGGTCTGCCTCATAAAGAACCACAGGGCTCAGTGCCAGCCAGCACTTTTCAATTATCAGGTCCAGGTGGGAAGTGTCAGGTGGTTCCTATAAAGGCTGAGGAACTGCGTGTCTGGTGGGAAGGTTTCTGTGAAGTCTGTTTTGGCTGAGGGAAAAAAGGGCTGAAATTTGATTTTCCTAAATTCAAAAAGCTCCCAACTGTTCAGCCTGGCTCCTGAAGGTTGGTGCTAGATGTGGTTGGGCTAGGGGTTGGCCTCATACCCTGTGCTGTGCTGACCTAGGTGTACTACCAAGTCCATGAGACTTGTCTGCGTCATTTCAGAGTCCTGGCTGCAGCAAACAGACACACACCTGTCCCTCTACCCCCCAAAATGAAACAAAACAAATGAACAAAGAAAGCAACCTAATCCCAAAGAACCCACCACGCACACATTAAAAATTCTTGCTAATGTACACACAGCAGAAAAAAATAAGTAGTAAGCAATCATCTGAAATGACTTTTACATTATAGATTGCTCCCGAATGAGGCCTAATGGTGGAAGCATCATTGCAAACTCTTTTCCATTTGCAGCGTGCATTTATGGTAACTATTCTGCCCAATTTCCTGTACTTTTGCTGGCAGAAAGGGACAGATTCCCTCTCCTTTACTCTACGGCTCCTTCATGCTGCCTGGGCAGTACTGCACTTGTGCTTGGTCCCTTCCTGGAAGCTGAGGATAGAACTGGAATGATTATTGTTATGCAATAACTATTTCTCCTTTATCTTTTCTGAGAGGGGAAAAATGTACAAAACTACTGGCCACATCCACAGTGCACCAATTAGAGATAGAGAGGACAGGTATTCAGTCTCCATGGATGGTTCAAGGTTAGAGAAAATCACCCACTTTTAGCAGATAACAGAATCCTAACAATCTGCCTTAAACTGGGATTGACTGTCCACTATCTGAGCTGATAGTAGGTACAATATTTCATCCAAAGACAGGCGTATTTGCCTTCTAGTTTTACCACTATGTAATATTATTTTGCTGACCTTGAGTCACATTGGCAAAGGAATTGATGTAACATGAAAGGATGTGACACAAGGCAATCAACAACATAACACGATATGAAAAGCCTTGAGAAGAACTTATGTCCTCAAGAACAGAACACCTACTACCCAGTCACATATAGAGTTTTGAATTGGGAACAGCTACCAGAAGATACAATATAAATCAATATATGTCCGCTTTATTCACAAAATGATGGATAATGTAGCAGGCCAGCTTGATTTACCTTAATTTGCAAATCGATTCACTACACTTTTTTGAACAAACACTAATCAATTCCAGATCAAAATAGACTGAAGTGCAGCAGGAACTGCTGGCCCCAGCTGGGCAGCAGTGACCCTACAGCTGTGCCCCCGGGAAGGCTCATGGGGCCAGGCAGCCAGCAGCACCCAGTGCTGGGCCACATGGGGCTGCACTGCACAGCAAGCTCACCTTTGGGGAGCCCTGGGTGCTGCCTGACACTGGGGTGATAGTCCTGTGGAGGAGTTTGGCTGTGTGGAGGAGTTGGAACCGCAACATGTGAGTTTGTGTCTCTTACTGCTCAAAGACACCACTGCAACACAGGCAGAACCTAACAAACAGCAACCCGCTGGCTACCCTCACAAACCCATCCCCTCACCTCTGGATTCTTGCAGCACTTTGTTGTGATTTCATGTGGAAAATGTCGCACCTGTCCAGTGCCAGGCACTGCACAGGACAGCGGGGCTGGCCGGGCTCTCAGGAAGGGCAGGGACCCATCGTGCCTGAGGCTCTGCCTGCCCCATGCCCCCAGGGCTCTCTGAAAAGGCACAGCCTGAGCTGCTGCCGGCAGCATAGGGGCTGTTGGTGGTACTACAGCCCTGCCTTTATGATGTGACTCGGGCAGGGGAGAACATGCCGCCGATAGCCCTCTCCCATGTGGTAGAGGCCAGCTGATCTACATCGAACTTTTTGTCAAAGCTATTCTGAGACACAGAATTACAAGACCTGATACATGGAGCTCTGTGGGATTTTACGCCTGGAAAACAATCTTCAAAATGTCCTCGAATATGAACAGTACTTTCTGTGGAGAATCTGTATGAGAGCTACACATGGTCTCATCTATCACAGTACTGTAGCAACAGAAGTAATTACTGCACAGTCTTTGAACCAACAAATCCCTTATAAAGGGCTTGCGAGTGAGGGTGCAGAAGGAAACAGATTTCAAAGGACATGAAAAGTATTTCCCGTGTGAGGATTTTAAAGGGAAAGCAGCTGTAAGAATGAAGATATTCAGGAAGAAGATCAGTTGTGTTAAAGTACTCAGATGCTGTTCTGTGTCTATGCCTAGAGCAGCATTTTACAAAATACTTGCAAACCAAACTTGAGGTCTTTCGTCTCGTTTCACTCTTGGCTGTTCTTTCAGAGGACTGGGAGAATACAGCTGTAGAGTAACAGTTTAAAGACTGAGCTCTTGAAATGTATGAGGAAAATATGTCTCCATTTTAAAAATACAGATGGATTATTTCCACAGATGATTTGCAGATGTAACATTTAGCTATTTAAAGACTAGAGCTCTTTTTTTTTTTTCAACACTTTTGGAAGAGCAGTAGAAAATCGTATTTGTGGCAGGACTTAAGCTGAAATTGTAGAGCTGTTCCATTAGTACCCATAGCACCCATCACATTTTTGTTCTTTGTTTCAGTTAAGGGTTTCCCTTTTTTGTCTTTGCCTTTTCTCTATCTCACACTTGGCTCTTTTCTGCCCGTGTCCATAGCAGCATTCACTGGTAGATTGCAATGATGCTGAGAAGGACTTCTGCCAGGGGAGGAACGGAATTGGCGAGCAACAGGCGATGCAGTTCATGGTCATTCTGGGCTTTTTGCCTCCAGCACCATACCTTTGTAAGAGACAGTACCTGACTATTTCAATCCTGATAATCTTGGTAAAGAAGGACTCATTCTGGTTTCAGTTTTAGCTAATGTGTCAGTGGTAGGCCAATAAAAAGCAGCTAAGCAGTGAAAGTTTATTGTGACATGTGCTAACAGGTACAACATTTAATGCAGGACATTTGACTGGCCTTCGAATGCTCCTAGGAGCATTTAAAAAAGAATATTATTGCTATATACAGCAAAGAAGGTGCTCTAAAAGTATCTATATTTCTTATTATTTTTGGTATCTAAGGGAAGATACAACGTGCCAGGCAATTGTTACCTATTAAAAGATTTAATCGTGCCTTAAGACTCACATACAAGAGATCTCTGTACAAATACGTAGAGAAAAATACGAAGAAAATATGATGCATTTGTAACTATTTATAGACTTCATACATTTCTACTTGTAAAAATGGTTAAATGTGGTTAAATCAACAGCTTTAAAGCAAATCTGGGATCATTAGAATAAGACTGCCCACGTGGCTGTGTGGAAGAGTTTATATAACCATGCTCTGATCATTTTGTCTAGAAGCACAAGAATATTTGGGAGAGAGGTAGATGGAGTAGATAAGAGGTGGATGGATGTTGGGGTCATTATTGGAAGATGGCAGGCATAGATGAAAGGACACAGAATAAAAGGCAAGAGTAAATTAATACAGAGGGGTTTTGTGGGATGCGCCAGAAGCAGTATGTATATAGAGCTGTATTACTTAGATGTAAGTACTAATGCATTCAGGGGGCAGGGGGGCTGAAAAACATAAGGACTCAAGGGATTGAGTGTCCTGTCACCCTTAGGAGTGGAAGGGAGGCAAAGAAAGAACCATTTGAGGTGAAATAGCAAGCAAAGATTACTGTCTGTGCCATTTATTTGCTTCACATATTTACTTCTAGCTGCAGCCATCTATTCAGTATTGGCATGTGTCCAAAGAAAATTTTGTGAATCTCACAGATTAATTATTAAACTCTTCCTTATCCCTATTACCAATAATATCTCACCAAAACAAAAACAAACAAAAAAACCACAGAACCAACACCACCTTCACCTCCTCCTTAAAAAAAAAAAAAAAAAAAGAAAAAAGAAAAAAGAAAAAAAAAGCAAGCCCAGAAAGAGAAATCTTAACTATGACACATTTCATAGGGGTCACGTAACTGGAATTCTTTCGGATGACAAAAAATGAATATCCCAAGACAAAAGTAGTTTATCAAAAACACTTCAGATGTGGTTTTTAGTTACCACAAAGTCTTCTCCCTTCAATCATCTTTGACAATGAATCCTGGCTATTAACAATGATCTCAGCTGCCATGGTACACGACAGAGAGAAATCATAGATAATTGGATCTTGGATTGAGACATGGAGAACCTAGAGAGGGACCCAGAGAGGAGGTGGATGTGAGGACCACCTGAAGTGGGTGCTGTACCTATATACAGAAGTTTTTTTTTTTTTTTTCCTGGACTATTTAGTTTAAAAGACAAAACAGCAGGGAGAAAAAAGCAATCATCTATACAAAGTGTTATCCATTTCTTTAAATATTTATATTTCAATTGAAATTGAAATCTACAGACATTAAAGGCTAAACCTGATAATCACCCAGTTCAGAGGCTTTTTCAAGGTTATCAAATAAAGTTAACCACAAGCTAGTTATAAGCCAAGGACTCAGCTCATTCCCTGCTCAGTCCCAGTCCATTCTTTTAGCCACCACCTGTGTGATGCCTTAAGAACGGCAGCAAACTTGCTTTTAACTGCTAGGAACTTTGACACTTCTGCAGAGAGACAGAAATGTGTAGCCCTTTAAAAAAAAAGAATGGTATGAATAAATTTGCAACTAAGCTATGCCATCACAGAAACCAAACTTTTAAAATGATGTGACCACAGGCTGCAAATAATGATAGAGAGGAAAATTGTGAAGTTGCTATGGTAACTATTAACAATTCAGACAGGCTGTTGATATGAGATCTTTTTAAATATGTCAAACCAAACATTTTATTTATAATTTAAAACCCTAACATTGACACTTTCCGGTTAACAGAAATTAAAAACAAATTCAAGATGTATCTTAATAAAGACTTGAGAGTTAAAGTTGAGACAACACTTCCATTCTACCTTGTCACTTCACACATTCTAAAACACCTTTGAAAACTATCTATGCTAAAATTTTTCATGCCTGCCCATAGCCTGGAGAAAGGCATGAGAAAAAACATTCAGCTTCTTTTGAATTATCTTCTTTGGAAGAGGGAGAGATGGGAACATCTTGATTTTTAGCCCCTGACCTAATCACTTTGGTGTTTAAAGATCACACTGTGATTGTGCATGGCACACTGCTGTCCTTACTTGGAATAAGCTGTAGTTGCTCCATTGTTCTCACATCAGTGGATCTAGTTAACTTTACAGATGAAACGGGAAACCATTTCCCAGAGAAACAAATGTTTCAAGGCCCCAGTTTTGCAAAACACTTAAAACATCACTGAGCTTACTTATGTGTTTGAAATTAAGCATGAGATTAATTTATGGTGTGGCCTAATTTATTCTGAGCTGCAATTGCAAGGAGAGCAGCAGCACATTCACGCTGTGTTAAAGAAGCCAAGGTCCTTTCCTTCTTGTGGTCATGTTGGAGTGGGAAGAACTGTAGATCTCTGGCCTCAACAGAGAACCTGCTGAGGGATCACAGATCCCATGCACAGCTCTGCTGACAGATAGCCTCAGATGCTATGGACACCCTATAGACCCTTAGCCACCAGTGTTGCTTTCCTGACCCATCTTTTGGCATCTTCATCAACAGAATGACACCTGTACCTTGGCTGTGAGAGTGTACATGGGGCTAAGGGGCTGTGGCTAACCTCATGTACCAGCTGGCATCAGGGTCCCTCTTGTGGCACCTCACCTGCCAGCATGGAGCATGCAGGGTCAATGCTAAGCTGCGCAGTGGTGGACCATTCACCAAGTCCCATCACCCAATACTAACTTTATGGATAATTGATGTTTTAAGATACAAATGTGACAGAAGCAGATTAATAATTTACCAAGATAAAAGTAAAAATATACTTGTGAGGATCTAAAATAGTGAGATATGACCTAACTTTCAAGACCTTATCCTGTTCAGTTTCACAAACTAAGAATCTACAAGCTGGCAGGGCCTGGCTGAAGGAACATTTGCAGATATGTTAGTCGTGGTTGCAATTGCTTAACATACATTATTAGTTTGCCCAGGTTATTACGGATCTTCTATAATTGGTGGAGATATGGGATGGAATTCAAGTGTCACTATTTCATGCTAGAAATTGAGGGAACAACGAGATACAAATTTTTAACCTGCATCTGTATTTATCAGATCATCTCTGCTAAGCAGAAATTAGGTCTGTTCAGAATCCATGTGGGAGAGACTGAGTGGCAAATGGAAATGAGAGAATATACACCTTCTGCATTACGGTAAAGTGTCACTCTGTCTTGGCACAGCAGTTCTGGGTGCATGCACTACATCCCCTCAACCTGACTATCCCCATGCCCCAGTGTTGTAATCCCAGTTACAGCAGAAGCCCACCTCTGACATACCTGGTACAGACCAGCAGAGAGCAAGCTGTCCTTTCAACAACGGCAACAGCCATGGCCTCTGGCCTGGAACTACCTCTGGAAGCCATACGGCTCTTGAGAAAGAGGCCAGTGAATATAAATGGGGCTCACCTGACACAAGGGAACTGAATATTTCAGTTCTTTTCCACAGTAAACGCCCTAACCTCATGTTTGAGCCTACAGGATATGAATGCTTCCTGCTAAACACTAAGAAGTACTACTGAAGCAAAAGCATTAGAGTCAGCTACTAGCAGAGCGGTACCGTAGCAGTATCACTGCAGCTCTGCAGGAAGAGCCACCAAAGGGTTACAAGAAGTGCCGGCCAGGGGCCTGCTGTCAGGCACATTCCCAGGAAGATGACCATGCCAGCACTGGAGAACTTGCCACTTGCTCCACAAATTTCTACACTTATCAAGCGATAACATTCAAGTGGCACTGATCTGTTTATAAAATTACCTTTTCCTATAGTGAAATCCTGTAACATGGTTATACTGCATGGACCCACGGCTAACTAGTTGGATGATACATAAATGCCATGAGACATTGGCTGTTTCTACCTCACATTCCCAATAAATTATCTGTAATTTTATTGGTTTTATGTCTGCAAATCGCGTTTTTTTTTTTTTTTGAGCAAGATGTATTAGCAGAGAGTTTAGATTTCTGTTTAGTGAAACATGCATTTTTCAAATGTCAAACTGTACTTTGCTGTAAGCCTTGCAGTGGCCTCACGTGTCAGTGTTTCCATGGGCAAGGCGAGCTCCAGAGGCTCCCACCTCCCCTCACCTGAGCCATGCATTGTGCCCTTGGTGCTGCTGTTTCCAGCCCTTTGGAAATTCTACAGATACATCTGATGTGGTGTCACCCAGAAACTCAAGCTTTAAACAAAATGGGATTTGAACTGGGGGAAACTTTCACATGGAAGCCTATCCTCACTACCTGGACTTTTTAGCTTTCCTCATGGAACATGGTATAGATAAAATGGGCTCCCAAACCACTTTCCTTGATGACACAGCCATTAAACCGTCATCCAGCTGATATTCAGTGACTGCATATTGACTGCAAAGTTTCTGGATACTGTTTATTGTATGCATATTGCAGGCTAACACATCTCAATTCATATAAATTATTTGCAGGTGCTGTTAAATCTCTAGTAATCAAATAGCTTACATTTAATATTTCTAATTAGCTTATATAGTAGTCGTGATGGAAACATAGGCATACATTTACTGGTGTCCCCTCAGATATCCTTAAAATTGAGGAATGTCACTGGGGGCTTGTCCTAACGTGGGTGTTTTTTCAGCCCAGTCAGTATCCATCATATTAATGTGACTGTGATCATAGCCCCATTGTGCCTGCCAATCCCAATTAGCAGAATCACCCATCCTGAGGCTGAATTTCCTGCTGCATGTGCAGCTTACTGGGACATGAAGGAGTACTCTTGTAGTCTACAGGCCTCTGAAAAGCAGCCATGCCTCCGGGAACTGCGCTTAACTTTTCTCAGCTGTGAAATCTCTCTGTTGCAAGACATGTTCCTGTCACATATTTTTCCTTACGGCAGGGTGAATATTTCCCTTTTTTGATGACTAAATATCATCAGTGAAACATCAAGATAAACAGAAATATATTCATGAGATAGCCTTGCTCTTAAATCTTAAAGTTACCATTCAGCTTTGAAAACTAGGGCGGGATTGCTTATCACTAAAAACATTTGGTTTACACCTGCACAATGAGTTATTACATCTGAAAATGAAATGGCATCAGGCTTTTTTTTTTTCTTCCTAAAATTCAGTGTAGACCACGCTACCTAGTTTAGCACACAGTTAGTGTTGTGTCACCTTAGCATATCATATACATACAACACAATTCAAACGTGAGGCACCTACACAGTGCAGCACCAGCTTTCTTTTGCCAATGTCAAGTGATACTACTTTTGGTGATTAGGGATGCAGTAAGTCACTTGTATTGTACAAGAGCCTTTTGGCAAAAAGACAGTGCCAAGACTTAATGCAGCAACAACCCAAAGGCAGTGCATAGTGCAAAGATATGCAGTATCTTTTAATATCTCCAGGGACTTTCCCTAGATTTTGTGGCAGAGAGAGCGCTAAGAGATTGCTCGTAGCTCGTTTGCTCCTTCATCTCTTCTCAACAACTTTCATTTAGAATCAAACACTTTTACTAGAGGCAAAAGGTATCTTTTCTGGCTTCACGGCCCAGAATTTGTGTAAATTGTTCTTGCATATGTCTGCAGCTGACATACAAAATACACAAACTTTTCTCTTGATTTATACTTTATGCTCTACATAGAGCCAGTATAAATGTAAATAAATAAATAAGTAAAAATAAACATTTTTCTTGAGGTTCAGAAAGTAATATACATGGACTAAAATGACTCCCTAGCATCTTACTGCTGCCTCCAACAGTTCATTTCCAGTGTGTATCTTGAAAAAAATCACCAAACCCAACCAGCTATTTTTCAATATTTCTAGTTCTCTAGTTTTAAGTCTTGGAACAAGAGAGGATTTCCTGTTCCCATCACTGCATTTGGTGAATAGAGAAAACTTAGGAAATTTGCTAAAGGCCACTTTTCCAAATGGACTTTCAACCAACCTTTTAACTACAAAACCCTGGGCCAAATTATCAAACGAGCTCACCTCCCATTTGGCAAAAGATTAAGGACAGATTTTTCAAAGCATTTAGCCACTTGAAGTTCTCAGTGTGACACCACTGGCCAGATTTCCAAAATTTCCACTCACTCAAGAGCCTAGAAGCAAGCTGAACTCCTTTGAAACCAGTTATTGGTTTTGGACACTTTTAAACTATTTTGTATTGAATGTAGTCCAGACACCACACTACTTTTAGTATTTATAATAATTACTTGATAAAAATACAAACGTTTCCTTCAATTTGTCCATGAATAGTTTTTTCTGCATTCCTCTGAAAACTTCTGAATTTATAAACTGAGTTTCCTTTCTGTACTCTCATTCAAAAGGCTCAAATAAGGCAGCCCTTGCCAGTGTACTGACAACTAGAGTATCTTCCCCCTTTCTCTTCCAGATTCAGAAAGAAAACTAAGATTAGCTCTCTTCATGAACAGTGAGCTCCTTTATTTCCTTGTAAAGGCTTTGATACGATGCTTTGGCTAGGAACCACTTTTATCACTAAAATTACACTCATTAGAACTTAAAGATACTGAATGAAATAGAGCAATCTCAGATCAAAGGAGCCTGCTCTTAACTACATGAAAACAAATTCAAGCAACTAATAAGAAACGGGCTAAACACATCAAGGACCTAAATGATTAACGTACATTTAGCAATTATTTTGACAACACTAAAGCAAGGCTGCACATTACTGACCAGTTTTTTCTAAATTAAAACTTATTACATTTATATGAAGAAAGAAATGATGGTTTAGTTATTTAGCAAGATCTTCCTAACTAGTAAAGAAAAGGGAGCATTCTTATCAGAAATAACTTAGCTGCTACAAAACATGACTCTGTAAACTACATCTCTCAAAGCCTTCTGCATATTAGCACAGGGATCCTATTGATTCTATAGTAATAAACTGCAGTAGAAGTAATTACATTTTACTGTGATCGCAAAACCAAATATTTAGGATTTGACTATGTGCAGTATTAATCCATTTATAATTAGCTAGACAACACTATGCTTTCTATTTCTTCATGATTTATCTGTACTATCAGGCAGCATTTTGAAGATAAGCTTATTATTACTTTTTTATCTGTAGAAGTTTCATTATTTTTTTTTGCCCCTCCTTATAAGGTTTCAGTTATTAAAAAGGCAACATAAGAAGAAAGAGAAGTTTCAAAGTACAGCAATACAAGACCAGAGCGAATTTGAAACAACAAGAAATGAGAACTGAGTCACCTGCAGTAAGAGAGTTATGTTCAATCTTCATCTTTGGCAGCAGAGATTAGGTTTAGCATGTTAATGCTGTGTATAATAAAGTGTTTTAAAGCCTCCAGACAATTCTATATAACCAAAGACTGAGCTGCTAGTCCTTTAACAAAACCAAGCATAACATCTAAACGTTAGTGAGTTCCGCACTAACTCCAGTCTGTATTTTTAACAATAGAGTTTGATAGATATGACAGTGCTGGACAAACAATTTATATTTATCACTTGCTGCAGTATGAAGATTATTTGTATTCAGACTTGATTCTGTCTGAGATTTAACACACTCACAGACCAAATAAAGATATCTTGTTTGCTATCTCATAACATGCAGTAAGAGTGATGGCAGTATTTGTCTGGTGGTGAATGGGTAAGTCCACAGTGAGTCTAGGATGGCTTTGTGTCCTGTGCAGTCTGTATCAATCCATAATACAAATATATGATTGTTAATGACAATGTTCTGTAGGTATCCACAGAAAGGTGCAGAGATGCAGACTGCTGCACCACAGAGCAGCGGCCCCACTCACACTTTTCTTCCTCAACATCCTTCTCAAACCAGCCCCAGTACAATCATGAAAGTGCTCAGTGTCTTCCCACACATTTATACAGGCTTAGTGTTTCAGAGACTTACTTTTCATCTGTAGAAGTTAAAGGTTAAGGCTTACAAAAAAACCTTCTAGAATACAGTTACATGGTAAATTGAAAAAAAAAAAAAAAGAAAAAAACAACGCCCTAGCAATTATGTGGCAATTACCAGAGCAAATTATCATAATCATTATAGAAATGGTTGTGAATACATTACTGTTACTTTTCTTCTAGGTGTATAGAATTACTCTATGCCTAATAATTCTATGATGCCAATGAGACCTTTCAAAGAGAAACTAGAGCAGTCTCATAAAATACCTGGAGAAAATCGAGACATGTAAAATCACACAGTGGAGTGCATCCTGAACTTCACAGTGAAGTCCAGCATTGAAAAATCCAAGGATATCTCACAAGGCTGGGAGGTTTGAATGTTCATTTTGGTATACCTCCAGCATGTGGGTATGTCCTACTAGATGCCCATTTTACAGATAGCTTCCTGCATGATCCTGTATTCTTGATCCTTCCTGTATTATCTAGGGCAGAAGAAAAGGAAGAAAGTGGTAGCAGAGAAGGCACTTCAAATGCACTCTGGAGGTTAATCCTGCTGATGTTTTGGAAAAATGCGAGCAGGTGTGAATAGATGTGCCAGGCCTGGCCAGGGCTGGGACGGCCACCTCTGCAAAGCAGCTGTGAGCTGGCTGCACTGGGGGCCCCGCTTGGTGTCAGGACCCTGCTCGAGAGTCTCCTCCCTGCAGGGAGAACCTTGCTCGCACTGTCGTATGAACTGCTGTGCAGGTGAGGATGTCACTGCGGCGCTGACATGGGGGTCACACACCTCCTGCAGCCAGCATTCAAGGGGATGCCACAACAGCATGTGCTACCTACTTTAAGAGAATGGATTTCTAGATACATCATTTCCTATTTCCTCTGGTTTGTGCTGTTTGGCCCCTGGGCCAGAGTGTATTTTGAAGAAACCTCAGGCCAAATTCTGTTCTCAGCTACAATGCAGCTGTTCTGAAGGAATTACCCTGGATTAGCAGTGTAGTAGCAAATAGTAGAATTTGAATCATTGCATTCTTTCCCTGCTACCCAAAGAAAAAGCAGGTTAACAGGTTTGTATCACAGTGGATCAGATGAGGAGTTCTGAAGAACCACAGAAAATGAGTCCTGACAGTTAGAAAAAACACACCACAAACAAACGACAAAATCCAGGTAGCTCAATTCAAATGCCAAAGTCTCTTTTTGTGTTTGTTTGGTTTCATTTGGCAATACTGTTTAACTATATGTATATTCATAAACTGTCTAAAAATAACAATTTCGAAGAATCTACAATGTTTTTACACAGTCCAGGGGAACTTTAATCACATTCTACTAAAGTGCTCACTCAGTTCTCAGATCTATTTGAACTCTTGTTTTTGTTCTGCAAGATTCATGTGAAAAGCCACCATAGCCTGGGGTTTTGAAGTTGAAAGATCATAATTTGGCCTTCTGGCATGTATCTTTGTCAGTTTTTTAATCTCTATATGAAGCCTTTCAGCTTTAGAGAGAGACCAATTGATGTTCCCTGAAGCATGTATATTCTTTCAAGACTGTAAAAGAAGTCAACCATTGTCATTTACAATCTAAAAGTTTTACTCTCTTTATTCTCAAATTAATTTGGATTACTAGTTCAATTGCCTATGTCAGGTTCAAAAAACAGGAATTAATGTCATCTGATTTCTATGGCTATCTATAGGCTGTTGGTCATACAGTCTGATACCTGAATTTGATACAAATACCCAGAAGAACCAGACACCTCAAATGGCTTAAGAGATAAAACCCTTTAAATAAGCTTGAGACAGCTCTGAATTTATTTAAATGTCTGATTCTAAATGTACTTATGCCTAGTAGTAATGTTTACCATCTGCCTGATTCTGTCTGATGAGGTAATTGTAAATCTATAAATAGTTTAACATATGCTGCACATATTCTGGCCTTAAATATAACAGCCTTTGTGTAAAACAACTGGAAATAATAAGGAGTGATATTAGTTTGGGCATTATTCAGGGTGAGTTGAGAAAGAAGGATAAAAGCTTTTTCCTTTGTATTGTTTGTATCTATTCCTCCAAAAGCCTGGCTGAAACCAAAGCATTGTTTATAGACCCAATTTTAACAAGTTGTCAGTACTTTCTGTGATTCAGACCTACTGAAATAGGCATTTGAAATGTAGTAAAGCAGTTACAGTCAGTAATGTATACTGTAAACCAATATGAGAACTACATTCATTTAAGATGAACAAATAGATTTTACTCTGTGAATGACTAACGCCACAGTCCAGTGGACGTTTCCTTTTCTTTTACAAGGTAGCAGACTGTAAAATGACATAACAATCATGAAAGCTTAACTTGAAAGAATCATTTTAGAGCCAGATTAGAGGATTTTTGCAACTACTGTACCTACAGCCATTGTATGAGCAAAGTGCTGTTTCATAATTACAACTAAGAATGCCATTAATACCAATTACCTGTGGAAAGAATTGTAATTGCTCGTGTACATTCGCCTAGGATAAAACCTTAGGGAAAGGAACAAAGCACTCTAAAACCATGCTGCTTTTGAAGCCACACTTACTGACTCACAGCTTTCTGCCCACATGGTAGGGAGACCCTGAGACATAACCAAAGGCTGACCTGCGGCTGGGTAATTGGGTGATTTCTTTTCCGGGTTGTGGTTCTTAGATGGAAAAGTCATTCAGTTAAGAGGAAGACCATATTTTCTCTTACATGATTCATGCTTCGGAACCAAGACTACACTGCAGATTTTATTCCTTAGGTCTGGAAATCTGACACCAGCCCATTCACTCAGGCAAGCATTTCAGCTGCCTGCAATGGCACCCTCATGCAGGTGGGGGAAAACTGATACATTACCGAATTAGAAATAAAACAGTGAGTCACTCTCCAAACCTCTTCCCAGTGCCATGGTCACTCTCTGTCTTGACTGCAGCATTGATACAAAGCTTAAAAAAGGACCTGAAGACGTGTATAGGTTCAGCTGCACGCTCCAAACAAACACATTTTTTAATGTGGCAAAAATAAGAGCAGGGACTATTCTAAAGCTTCTTACTGAACACTGGATTCATTGAAGATGACCTTGGCTATGATGCTGTGAACTGTGGTTGTACTCTGGGTCACATGTGCAAAGAGGCAGTTACTGTGTTTCTTGCACCATTAATTAGTGCCTGATGTTTATGTGGATTTTTAATCCCATCCATCCAAAAACATTGACTCCTTTTATATTTAATTAGTGTTCCTCAAGGGAATCTTTTTCTTAACCTTCCAAGCCCTCACCTAGTCTAGGACTCTTCCCAGGTTATTCACTATCAGCATTAAACTTCTGGAAAGTAGGTTGAGAAAAGACAAACAATTTCCAGCCGTGTGCAACTATGCCCAGCCAGACATCTTCATACCATATGGTGGCAAGACTTCAATCAGGCTGGACAGAAAAACTGAGCGGAAGAAGGAATTGTCTGAGAAAACTCATCTTTCCTAGAACTATTATTTTGAGAGTGCCTGTGTGTGTGACGTAAATCTTTCCTCTACTTTCAAATGCCCTGTGAAGCTGGACACCCAGCTAAACATGGATCAAAAGGTGCCCAGTTCTGCCATAAAGTTCATCCTGGCCATCCTGACAAGCTCACTGTAAACAGACACTGCCAAAATGCAGCAGCTCTGACTACTGGGAGCGAAACACAGGCAGTCTTTGGAGAACAGCAGTAGCTCTTCACTTCTTTATTTGTTCTGTGGTTATGAGAGAAGGACAAATGTATTAAAGAATAACAAATGCTTGCGAAAGGGTTTCAGAAATGCTCTGAGGGTATTCCTGACACGTTCTGCATCTCCTCCTTAGGTGGAAGTGTGAGCTAGGCATTGTCTGACTTGAGAAGTAGGTGGAGGGTGGTGAGAGCTAAGATAAAGGAGGCAGGGTCAGACACTCCTTTGACAGTAAATTTCAAAAATAATTTAGTTTACGTATTACAGAATTTATGCCATCTGAGCTTAGATTCTCACCCTATTTCCACTAAAATGGATTTGATGGGATTTTTTTTTTACTCCTAATATAAATATTTTAGATAGCCTAAGTATGTGAATCTCCCTATCATTTCCTTTATTTTCTTTTATTGCTTTATAATAGGGCCAAAGCTACCTTCTTTTATACGAATAGTCATTTCAATTATTTTACCTAACTTGCAATTGTGAACATATTATGGCCTTCATTTCTTTTGTATCTGCTAGTGATGTAGCAATATCTGAAATAAAGACAAAAGGGAGCTCATATCGAAGCAGACTGTGCTTCCTGCCCCTCTAAAGTAATAATGTATGCTAGAAAGAAAGGAAGTGATGAGGACCAAGACAATAAACAGCCAGAACATGTGGAAAGCAAAATGCCAAACTGTCCTATTTCTGTTGTGCATCTTTACTGTCTTCTCTGTGATTTTCCTATATCTTCACGAAAACAAAAAGACTAATTTCTTACATAGCTGGAGTTTAAGGAGATTCCCATTTCTTACTAAGAAGCTTTACAACAACATAATTTAAATCCTTTACGACCTCCACACTGTGTTCAGATTTGGCTAGTCCTCCCCTAAGACAGTCCCAAGGAAGTCATGTTAAAATGGAAATGGTACCTTTCCTGTCCCACTTACTTTCATATCTTCAGTAAAATCAAAACTTACTGGGTCCCACACAGAGCAACCCAGTGCCAGGAAAAAAAAATTATCATAACTTACTAGTACCATTACTTAAATGCCTACACAGCAAACTTTTCATGTGCCATTAGTTTATTTGTCCCTGAGTATTAAGATGTTACTTAACTGTAACATAGCTGTTAATATGATCAACATAGCTGTTACTGCACTGATCTAAGGTACTGGGCAAACTTTTTGTAACACTTTGAATTGTTTCATTTATGGCAGGACAGAAGTCAAAATGACTTCTATCTTTGTTCTCCAATATCATTGTAATGATATGTGCTGGAACAGCCATGGATGGGAATATCAGTTGTCCGCCTTTACAGAACAATGACTTAGTGTCAAACCCCCAAAGTGGGGGTTGTTCTGCCTTTCATTTTTTTGTAACGATATAATGAAATGAAAGCTATTTAAAAACATGCACATAAATCATGAAAGTATTTGCCACCCTCTTCATATTTCACTTACATTCCCACTGCATATTTCCTTATGCATTGCTCCTTTGATTATGTTTGAAGCCTCCTCTAACACTTCTCTGATACAGAGGAATTTTGCTCTATATGTAAGGCCAACGTGATCTTGTACACAAACAATGGGGCTTGTAACACAGAACCAACCCTCTGGGAAATCTCCTGAACTTCCCTACACTAGTAGGGTGTTTCAAGAATACAGGAATCCATCCTTGAGGGAGGCACAAGAAGGAGCAGAAAGTGTTATGTGCAGTGATGCAAGGAAGCAGAAAAGTGTTACGTTTTTGAATCAGTAGCTAAATCACACTGTACCATGGATCTGCTATTGCCAGTCAAAGCACTCCATTTCAGGAACAGAGATAAGGATTTCAAGTAACTATTACCAAAAAGCAGATTGCTCGTAATAACTGGTACACAAAAGATGAAATAAAATCAGGAATTTTGCAACTGAGTTCAGGGCAAATAACTTAACATGTGCACTACCTAATCTCTACAATACTTTGGGTAGAATTTAATAGAAAATTGTAGTTTTCCCTAATGATTTCTCTCTTCTCATTTACCTGAATGTACTCTGAGACTTGCTTAGGATCAAATGAAGCATTTGCCTATAATAAATATTGATTAAGAAGATCATTACATTTAATTAACTTTTTAAGTATTTTAGTCAAGCCTTTGACTGAACAATGGTTTCCTTTTGAAGAAATCCCTCAGGTGTGAAGTTTCATTGTATGACTAACTTAAGGACCCTACAATTCAAACATATTTCACATGAACAACTCCATGCTCCTCTGTTTGTCATGCCACACAGAAATTAGCAAAAGTTCAGGTACATACTGTACACCTATGGGAACTGGAAATAGTGTCTTATGGGTCATGGAGGAACTCAGATGCAAAACAGCACAGCAGACACTCTACTTGAGGATGGTAGGAACCTGCATTGCAAATTTCAACAGCTACAAAGGCTAGACAATCAAAAATGTCCTTCTTTAGAGCAGCACATGCACCAGATGTTGGCATGCTTTATAAATACCCAGCCAGAGCAAAAGTTTTTCTGCATGTGGATTGCCATAAGAACGGTACGTGGCATTTGCTAGTTGTATAAACCAATCACTGCTGGAAGAACAGATTCAAGTTATGCCATTTCATGTTTGGTACATTCTTTATAAAGAGCAGGTGTAATCCAAGTTTTAATCCTGCTAGCAGGTGACCTTTTCAAAATTCTGTATTTTTACTGCCTATCAGTTTTGTCTTTCTTCTAAGCTCCTGAGATTGTAATCAAAGATGAATAGGAATAGCCAAAGAATTACTGAATACTGAAAAAGCCAAAGTGTTAAAGATGACTTTCACCCAATATATGCCCTATTACAGCCCCGATATCTGATTTTTAATAGTTAGGTGCAAATATGCACATTAGCAATCTAAACAAAATAGTAATATCCACAGAGAACAGGTTTCATTGATTAAATCATAAATATAGCATCTTATTATGCTTTTGGGGAAACTGAAATATGAAAAGCAATGCATGCATTTTTGAATTATAAGAGGAGAGAATATTGGCAAATCTTTCAACAGCTGTTTATCATGAAAAAGAAGTTACAGTTACCATTCCCCAGCCATGCAGAGGGAAAAAACTCAAAATTGTACATTAATAAATTATAACAATGATGCATGAAGCTAATATAAAACTTTTGAAGGCAGTTTCTTAGTCCAGAGGGAGTTGTCAAATTTGCTATTTGTGACTTTAATGTTACTTGGAATTTCTTCTAGGGCATTTAAAACTCCTTTTGTGACTCTTCATCAGCAGTTTTCCAGACAGCAAAGGCCTTGGCA
Source organism: Anser cygnoides (assembly GCF_040182565.1). Lineage (NCBI taxonomy): Eukaryota > Metazoa > Chordata > Aves > Anseriformes > Anatidae > Anser > Anser cygnoides. The sequence goes on along the minus strand of NC_089883.1, from coordinate 21,278,475 downwards.
ATATACATTTTCACTTTCTGCATGGCTGACGGACTTCGTATGCTATATCCAATTTAAGGGTAGAGCAGTAGATTACATTGCTAGAATATAGAGCCATTGCCATTGAGACTGAATAATGGCTGTTTATAGTAATTCTTACTATTTGGTTTTTGACAGCTATTTGTGACTGGAATAAAAGATTATGCTCAGATTATTGTCAAGCTACTGTAATATCTAGTAGTGCATGAAGTTTGCAGCAGATGGACTTGAACTTATGAGCTCTCAGATTCTCAATAGCCTTTCAAATGAGCAGTGTCCTCCTCAGCCATGTGTAATGAGACTGGCTTTGACAAATCCATATTCCAGAAGATGAAATATTATTTCAGCCAACGTTCTTTGTTCTATTTGCAATGTTTTATAAGACTTAATTTGAGAGAGAGCTTAGAATTGAGAGAGAACAAATTGATTTGCAGTTGCACGAGGTACACTACATTACAGGTACATCCAAGCTGAACAACAAAGCAACTTGACATAGACTGCTTCCAAAATTGCCCCCCAGCCATTTCAGTTAGAATATGCAATCGCCATACATCTTTCTTTGGCTAAACTCTTAATTTTCCTCTTGAATTCCACTACTTCAAACAGACCTTTAATACGCTAAATGCAAAGCAATATTAAAAATTTGTTTGGCATATGGTACCCCAGAAGGATTCTCTTGTAATACAGACAGCTACTATTGACTCGGATGCTGCTTTAGCTGCTGTCAAGAGCATGGATGGACAGCAACTAGCTTGCATGGCTGCGTGACTGTCTTATGCGGCATTTGTCTCACTCAAGACCCCTTACAGAAGCACATTTTCTCTCAGGTCCCCAGTTTACTGATTGCTTAGTGCAGTGCTAACAGACTATTGTTCATGTACAGTCAGCTGCTGATGCCCAAAGTGGATGACAGAAACCTGCCATGGTGAGCTGAGCTCCAGCAGTTCTCTGGACCTGGCCATTGTATACCAACACCCCAGTGCCTCCTGGGCAGGAAAAAAGCCACATTGTAAATGTTCCAAGGGCTGATTTAAGGCTTTGTCAGATTTTTAACTTCTTTTTTTTTGGTGTCTGTATCTAGACTCCTTGGTTTAGGATCCATTACTTCTGAAAACCTTTTGTTTTTTTTTTTTTTTTTGCATATAATGTTTCTTTATATTCTATCATTACAGTTTGACCTTTTACTGAAGTGTTGCTGTTCAAGACTCTATAGTTAAAGTTGTGTCAGCACTTTCACTACAAAACCCATTTATGAGGGGTTTATAACAGCTATAAAGATGTACTCCAGAATGAAAGGTGTTGTACAAAGTCTCAGCATAGGGCATTGTCTTTTTTTTTAATATCATTTTTATAAACAAATTAGACTTGCTATTTTAAGCCTTTATGAGTGTAAAACAATCCCAGTTTATATGTTACTGCTTACAAAATGCAACAATCAACTGTTATTAAAAAAAAGTAAAACGGATAAACTTATAAATACTATGGTTATGGAAGAAATGGAATTTTATGGCAGTAAAGGCAGGCCAAGTACATGTTCCCTTATGTGGGTGAGCTGTGCACTGAGAACAGGGAGAAACATGAGATGCCCACCTTCCCCAAGTGGATGTGGGAGTCCAGCTTGGGATGCAGAGCAGGAGGCTGGTGAATAAATTCCCCTGGAATCTCTTGTGCGGTTGTTTGTGGTGTTTGTGTTGCAAGGTCACTGGTTCCCCAATGGTGTGAACACAGCATCCTGCATTCTCCTCTGCTCAGAGGCCATTGGAGCTGGCTTCCTGAAAAAAGGTGACCATGAGTGATTTTGAAGGGCAATAGCTCATGCACCTCATGGATGTTGGGTGTTTCAATAAAAATATACTGGTGAGGTTCACTGAAAGCTCACAAGCCTATTTTGGATTGTGGTTTATCCTCCTTACTAGACCTTCTATCCATAACTTAGCCATGAGTGTATTACCTTTTTTTGCTTCTGCTTAGCCACATACAGTGATGTATTTTTATGCATTCTGCAATACCTTTGCATTGCTCAGAAGATGCTACCTGGTTGAGCAGCTTCACTTGGTAAACTGCTTCAGGACACTTGGCTTTGATGAATAAATTCACAGCTCCTCTCCAGTGACTCATCCCTCAAGACAAGGGCCCAGCAGGCTTGATCAGGACCCACAGACCAGCTATAACATGAGAGTGCCATTAGTGACTCCACGGGGACTGCCAGAGAAATGTGACTTGTAGTCCCTGAACTAGCTTGGATTATTTCCATTGAACCCCCTGTTGCTTTCTGGAGACATGTCCCTAGATGCACATGGTTCTCAGGGAGCTGTTGATAGATTAGGAGCACAGGAGCGATTCACTGCATTTGTGAGTTCAGCTGCAGCCGTGAATTTGGCTGTGGTGAGATGAGACCAGGAGACCAGTTTTAAAGTATGCCTACCACCAAAGGGTGTTCAGCAGAAAAACCTATAGCAAATAAAAGGAACTCACATTGTGTCTACACTGGGACCAGAAAACAGGAAACTGCACTTGCAAGCGTGCTGGATGAGACTCACATGCTGACTCAGATACCAGGAGGGAAGCTGCATCAGCACAAACTTCAGCCCAGGCTGCTTACGCCTTCCCAAGGCTTTGGGTGCTCCTCAGCTGCAGTATGTGCTGCCACAGCCCTGGCTATTAGCAATGTGTTACAAGTGAGGTAACAGATGTGCTACTGCCTGCAGCGCAGAGAGCCCTGAAGTTCAGGTTCCATTGGCTTTTACTGAATCATGGATCAGAAGTCATTTAAAAATGTTAATATCTTGCACTTGCTGAAAATGGGGCTGCCTTGGATTCTGATCATGCATCACTACACAGATAACTTTACACAGGGGACTCCAGAGTGCTGCCTAAATTATAGCGTGTTATTACAATCTGCAGTAAAGACTGGCACAGAAATCATGAATTATTTTTAAAAACAGGCCACAAATTCCAAAGGAATAACTACAGACAATGAAGAAAAAAAATAAAAATCAAGTTTTAAATGGAGCTAGCCACTTATTAACAAAAGATCTATTGTTGTCTTTCTCATAACTACTGTGCCTTAAAAAAAAATATTACTATAAATATGCTTTTGGAGAGATAAGCATAGAATTGTCTGCCACATAAAATACCTGTGATATATTTAAATAACCTTCTAACAGGCATACTATTAAAGCTATTTTTTGATATACCTGGGAAGAAATCACTAAATACTATTTTTTTCCTAAACATTTAAACCATCAATGCACTGCCTAGGCTAACAATGGGTTTCTGGCGATATAAACAGTTCTGTAATAATTTAAAACAACCCTAAATACGAAACCTAGAACTGCACAATCACCTCCCAGTGACCCCTGTTTTTTCGTCCATTTAGCAAGGAAGGTTGCTGGCAGCAAGGTTGTTACACAAACTGACAAAAGCAAGTGGAGACAGCAAGCCGTGCTTATTTAAGTCTTTATTCTTCCATGCCACTCAGCTTCAATCCTGTGCCTGGCAAAACAACATCAGTATTCTCTGCCTCTTAACTAAGGAAGCAAATCAAGAACCAGACAGGCTAATGGGAACTGAACCTCGTTTCTTGGCCTCTCGCACAACCTGTGAAGCCAAACGGAAAGTAGCCCACTTCTCCAGGCCTCGCGCTTCCCTTGCCAGCTGGGAAGCCGAGCACCCCCTTGCTGGCTGGCCCCGCGGCAGGCAGCGCGCAGGCTGCTTTCCCGGCTGCGAGCGCCATGGGCCAGCTGGGAATCCGACTGCTTCTCCAGGCCTCCTGTCCACTTGCCAAGCAGCGTCTGCAGGGCTCCTTTTCCACTCACCCCAGCCAGCTAGGAGGGATCTGTGGTGCTATTATCGCAGTCAGCTAAACAGCTCAAAAATCTCCATATGAAAATGAAGTTTTGGTGGAACTCCACAAAGAGGGGGACAACCAAAAGAGGAGTTTAACAAGGAAAGGCACCCCCTACCCTCCTCCTCAATTCCCAGTCTGCTGAGTGATGCTCAGGGGCTTTTGCTTCTGCCCCTTCTCACAACTGCCCTTACGCTGAGGCACGTTCAACTTGAAATACCAGAGACACATTAGAGGGAGGAAACTGAAAAAACAACAGCTACTGACTAGAGCTGGTTGAAAGGTTTTCAACAAAACCTGAAACCGCATGAAACCTACCTCATTTCACATTTCACTGCAGTATGAAACTCAGACCAGATTTGTTGAAAGGTTCCCTGAGGATTGTGGTTCCAGTCCCAAATGGCTTCTCCATTTATAGTACACAGCTTTATTAGCCCAACTGCGGGCCAGATATAGCAGGGCCCCGTTACACAACTCTGAGAAATAAAGAAGGGCAGCCCGTCCTGCACACTGCCCCGTGTGGCCTTGCCAGACCCTGAACCCAGAAAACTGCCCCCATCTTCCACGCAGACTGACATGCAACATCAAGAGAGGGGATATCCCCTCCTTCCCCTTTCCACAAGGGGTAATTCATCATTACGGGCTCCTTAAAGACCATGAGCCATGGGATGAATGAGTGCAGAGAAAGGAGCATCCTCCTTCCCCTCTATGGGTGACTGGGTTGCTACCCCTGCTACGCAGGCCACAGCAGCCCAGCCTTTGGCCCACTGTCTGCCTGCAAATTGTCCAAGACCAGATTACTGTTTTCACCTGAATTGGTTGCCACTTGGAGTGATTTTACAGACACTTTCATTATACAAAGTTCTCCCTCTGATTTGCTTACAGACAGCTTGCTGCGGCCATTCATGCACTGTCTGCACAACTGCACACTTCAAATAGTCAACGCAAATCAGGCTGCTTCTGGTTGAGGAGTCAGTGGTCATAATTTTGGTTTTATATTGCCACTGCTCACATGCACGTAGGTGGTAGTGAACAGGTGAAACTTCATATACCATCAAGAACATCCCCAGGCCTGAACTGCCCCATATGGTCACAAATAGGAAGTACACAGCCATGCCGTGTGTACACAGATCATTTTACCAACTTCATTTAATGTGGATACTTAAGCCTACATTTCCCTTTTCCCTTCTTTCTTCTCTCCCTCTATGCCTTTCCAGCTGTAGTATGAGTTTCAGTTTAAAGCACTGGATTCATTCATACATCAAAGGGAAATCTAAGGCGTCAGAGCCCACATAGACAGAAAACAAAGGCACTGTTTACAAGGCGGAAACTTGCTGAGAGACAAGCAGCTGAGTTTTGCAAGGCTCACCCACTGACTGCCACCTTGGAGGTACATCAAACATAATCACTTGCTCAATACAGTCAAACATTTCTCTTTCAAAGCCTCCTAACAGAATGTATTTTTTGTATTACTGTAACACTGAAAAGTCCCAGTCCTGACTGGCGCCCTGTGGCAAGTACTTCCCCAATATGCTCTGCAGACCTGAGTTTTGCTGGACCAGAAGTAGTCCAGCTCTATGAGCACAGAGGACCCTGTGGGCTAATACAGGCAAAATTAGGTTGGAAAGAGCTACTCCTTGCCGTGATATCTCAAAACCGGGTGACAGTGTTCAGGATTAACTTTTCCACTCTTTCGGTTTGTTCTAAAGCAGAAAAAAAAATCTTTCTTGTTCTAAACAGCTCCTGTGACATTTCTGATATACTCAGATTAACACAAAGGGTTTTGACCACACTCTCGGATCTGGTCTTCATGTTCTCATTTAAACAAATGCCTTTCTATTGACACTGCTCAAAAAGGGACTCTGGTATGGGAATGCACCAGCAGACTGGCTGCTTCACACAAAGCAATACACTTTCCAGGCCAAGTATGGAACGCCATGGCAGATCCAAAGCCACCTTCTCTCCAACTGGCAGAGCAGTAGCTCAGTGTCCTTTCTATCTTATAGTTTCACCAGTTATGCTTTCTTCCTTTAACTGAGAGTTATTAACTATTGTTAGAACGTCTTTACTTTTTTTTTTTTTCATCTCTCAATGTTTTTGCAGTCTACCTATAATGTATCCAGGATTCTGAAAATACAGGTGAGTCTACCAGCATTGCAGTTTCCTTCATTGCATTAAACATGACCTTTAAGGCTGAGAAGAAAACTAGGGGATGAGTATTAGAGTGACACTCATCTCATAGCCTCCTAACGGCATGAATGATTTTTCTACATTCTGGCTAAATTTTTTGACAATTAAATGCGAACACACAGAAATGACAACCTTGTTGTACCATGATACTTATCCTTTATCAGTTTCAAAATAACTGACATTTTAAACTGTTCTACTTATTTCCAAATTTCAACAGTGATTGAAGCAAAGAGAAGGGCATATTTTGGCATGCTCAGCTCCTAACAAAATACATATAATTTAAAACTTCCAGAAACCTATGGAAATCTAACAAGAAGCTAATTTAGGGATGCAAAATTCAACCCATCACTGCTTGCTACAAGGAGTCATTGGCTACAAAGTGCCTTTGACTACAAAAGTACAGCAGCCCTTCAGTCCTCCAGTCCTTCACAAAACTTGGAGGAGCTTCTTGTCAGTCAGAAACTTTGCCAGGGTAGTATCAATACAAACATAAGGACCAGTCCTGATCACAACGAAAAGTAAGCCCACCCACAGAGCCCAAAGGATTTTATTTGTATCATCACTGCCATAACTGAGAATAAAATAAATACTGCAAATTCTGGATAGCCTTTAGAAATTTGTCATTCCTGTTTATTACACCAGGTATACAATCATGGGCTTCCTATTGGACTCAGTCTTCTCCACTCTTGCAAACACAGGAGTGAGCATTTAAATCCAAATTATTAGTTTAGTTTTAAATGTGGACATATTCCTTTAGCCTATAGGATAACAGCTTAAACCTAAGAAATGCATGCTAAAGCACAGTCCACAGAATATAATCCCAAAGAAATATGCTGGACTACAGTATGAACCACACCCATGCCTGGCAATCTTTCACACTGAGTAGGGTATTGCTTACCTATGCCTTCTTTGAAGGGACTGACTTATTTTGAAGTGGTGTTGCCATTGGCTTCACTGCGTTAGGTCAATGAGCAAGAAGATATGAAGCTTATTCAGAATTTACACTTTCATCTGAAGCAAGATGCAACCAATAGGAAGCAAAAAGACGGAATGATAAAGAGGAATAAATGTTGTCTGTAAGCTAAGGAAATAGCTATTTCACAGTTAAAAGATTCCAAAATCATCTGAAAGTTTTTAACAAAATACCCACCTTTCATTTTGGCTACCACAGAACCCCTGCTGTCCCTGGATGTAAGTGACTTCTTGAGGAAGCAGATGTTGCTTTGAGGGTTCAGGAGAAGGAGTTCAGAGAAGAGCATTTCGTACATTCATTAAACTAAGGCATTTTGTACAAAAAGCCATGAAGTGAAAAATGGACGTGCATGTGAGAATGAAGCACTCCAAGGTAGAACTACCGGCATACAGACAAGAGCAAGGGGGCAATGCAGACTCTGAACTAGCTTGCTTTGTGGATTTACACCTGCAGCTGGAAGGAAGAATCCAGCAGCGCCTGAGCGACTCTCACTAAGGGACTGCCGCTGAATGCAAAGGACAGGAGCAGCCTGCTGGAGCAGTGGCACTCTCTTGGCAGCATCTTGCCAGTTGGACGTGCAGCTCTACTTTAGAGCTACAGATGCTCAGAGGAAGCAAAAAGAGGAAACTGCATTTTCTTTTCATCTAGGCAGAGTGGATATCATGGAATTGTTCAGGGAAATTTGAAAACAAAACAAAATGTTTCTATTTCCAGTTCTGCGGATACCTGAAGAAAAGCTTCCCAGCTTCGGGCTTATTTCCTTGTATTCAGTGTTACATTCCCAGAAGCCTAGCAAGCCTATGTCTTCATTCCTTAGCAATAAAAGCATTTCTGGCCAGACCATCATGGGAAGAGGAGGAACAGACATGTGGCTCTATTTAACCTTTGCGTCTCTGTGGCAGAGTACTGGGTATGTGCACATAATTCTTCTTCTATCCAAAACGTGCTCAAACACCCAGTTTGAACATCAGTTCACATGCTGATACCTTGTACATCTGACGCAGAGATGGTATTCATCAAATTAATTATGAGATTTTTAAAATAACACTTTTCTTTTGTAAGCATCAGTGACAACAGCAGAGATAGTAGACAATAGTAGAGAAATAATATAGGTAATAGTAGAGACATTACAATCCAAGATATGTACTTTAATACTAAGGTCTCATTCTTTTCAAATACACACCAAAATTGTCTTGCTCCATATGTATATATGTACATATGTAACCTCAGGTAGGTATTGTAAGTATTTTTGATTAATCAGAGACATATTCATTCAGGATAGCATTTGAAAATGTATTTGCACCAGGAGTTCTACTTCCTGCAATCATTTAGTACATTTCTTCTGTGATCTTTTAGAAGCTTTTACATGAAACCCCATGCTTGCTGTAATGATTTTTAAATAAACCCTGTGTGAATCTGTTTCTTCTTAAGAATGGACTCTACTGCTTTCTATTCTGTTAAAAAAATAGGAAAAAAAGAAATACCACAGTGTTTGAATCTCTTCAGTGAACACAGCATCCACCAAGTAAATATGATGCTATACGCTGTCCTCCCAAATTCTCTTAATTTCTAAAAAATCTGTGCATAAATATCTCAGTTATCCTCGATATGTATACATCTATGTTTAACAAAGTTGCATTTGTAACATTTACAATGGCTAATAAACATTTTAATTATTGATTTCAGCTGAAAATTTCCTGAGGCTGAGCATAAACAAAAGAACTAAGTATCTGCCTCTTGGTTAATGTTTTTATTCAAGTGTAGAGGTGAAGATATAGATTCCAGAAATGGAAAAAGCAATCCACTGTTCTCACTCATATTTAGAACTCTATTAGTGGGTTTGTGGAAAAAAACGTCATATACTTCAAAAAAGCATGCTATGAATTAATGTTTATAGATTTTATTGCTTTTTCCACCTCTCTCTATTTTTATTCTCTATTCTTTGTAATGGTCTTAAAAAACCTGGAATTATAATTTTCTTCTTACAGACCCTGTCTTTTTCTATTAAGCAAACATTGATCTCTTGCATTTTCCCTCTTTTTCCCCCCTCCACCCCTTTTGTTTTGAACAGACACAAAATTATCTAGGATATTGGATCATTTTACATGGGCCCAATACAGGGTCCATAATAGAAATGATGGCGCTCTATATCACAAAGGACTTAATTTTTTTCATAGCACAGTACTTTCTTTCCTATTGACTTTGTGATAGACTGGAAATGCAGAGCCTGCCATCCACGATGGGCAGTACATGCTGGCAGCCCCACCAAGGAGCTGCATCCAACAGGCTTACCTGGAAGTCTTGGGGAGGAGTAGCAGGGGATATACTCACCAGGACATCATACTCTAGCCTTTTGCTAACTTTGTGATATGATATCAGGTATTCTTAACTCCGTGAACAGACAGAACACGAGTTGTTAAAGGTCTAGCTAGCCCCAAAAATCCAGGATTAGTTCCTCCAAAAGTTCTCTTCCTCTTTTAATTGTGGTATTCCCACTGGAATAAACCCCTACATAATCAAAATCTTTTGCATGGGAGTGGTATTTGTTCTAGTCAGAACAAATTTCATTCCCTATTGTCCTGGGACACAACTGTAGTGGTTCACAGCTTTACTGGTGTACAACCATATGGGTGTAACAGACCAGAATGACTGGAGAATCGGGTCTCAGACATTCCTGCTACACTTCTTTGGCTGCACAATTAATTTTAAACTTTGTGACGAGACACAAATACAACAATATCTCCTGAATTCACACTGACAGAACTCCACTGACTTCAGCAGAGTTAATCCTCATTTAGCTGCCATGAACTGCCCTGAGGGTGGTACGGTGTCCACACCTAACATTTGAAACACATTCTAAGATCAACAATAGGATTCATGAGATAATTTTCTTCTCTGCTGAAGGTTGTTCTAAACTTTAAATGCTTCACTTCTTTTCATGTTATACACACTAAAAATAACTATTCACTCCCTTTTATAAATTCAAATCCATATACATCAACTCTGTACCCAGAGACCTATTTACTAGATTATAAAAGGGCAGATATGTATTGCAGCACACCTGCCCTTTTTATCACTCATTCTGAGAGAAAGAAAAACAGCCAGGAACTGGACGACCCCAATACCTGGGGCATACTGGGAATCAGTAGAAGGAGTAGTCCCTTTACAAGAATTCCTTTCCAACATAATCAAAGTGCAGCACGCAAGCTGGCAGGGACACTGCTTACGGTGGATGCTTGGGTGGCTAGGGACAGAAGGCTATTCCACTGCCCAGCTAGCAGAAAAAAGCACATCTTGTATTTCATTCTTAGACGTCAGGCCAGCAAACATCAGGATTTTGAAGAACTGCAGAGCTGTCATGCAATATGGTGCGCACATAGCTACAATATATCCATGAGTTTCTGCCACGGCTATCCTTGGTGTTTTCTGCATGTTTGCTTACATGCGGTCCCCTCAGGGCTGCCCTGCAAACACCGGCACGCTTCAGGGCAGGGGCGGGGGTGGCACCTCCCGGCTAAGGATGCTCTGGAGCCCTGCAGGGAGCACCAGCTCCTGCACACACCCCTGGCTCCCCTGCCATTTGCCTCCAACGAGGAATAAACCACCAGAAGCGCAGCATCTACATCATAAGCTATCGCACAAAGCGTGATGTAAAATAAACGTAGTTTGAGGACATACACAACAGGTAAATTTTACCTATTGGTCTTACCTAAAGGAAACACCTTTGCATTCTTTTCTCTAATGAAGTACAGACCATAATTCCACAATCTCATTTCATACGTGCTCATAATAATTACATCAAGGAGTCAGGCAATCTTTTGTTGTTGCCGAAGCAAGCCTCAAACTAATCTTAATTCTGTTGTTCTTAAAGGAAACTTTCTTCTTTAAAATAGTTGAAGACATTTATTATCAAACTTCCTGCTTTTGACAGAATTTTCTTAAAAGAAATTGATTTTACTAGCTGAGACTATTACATTCTGCTGAAGGATAAAACATCATACCTCATTTTCTTTCCTGATTTTTGGTAAGAATGTTTTAAAAAATTCAATAAGCTGTTGACTGAAACATCCAGTGCTATGTGTGTCATTTCTTTAAAAAGCTAAAATTTTTAAATCAGATATCAATGTATTTGAAATACTGTAAAGATATAAACAAAAACTTATTTTTAAAATATACTTTCAGGAAGATTATGTTTTAACAACCAAACACAACAATATGTTGTATTACATTCTGAGCAGAATGTTTACCTTTCACTGAGTTTCTCTGCCAGCTGTGTCAGCATTGACTGTAATAGCTTATGTATAAAAAATATTAAAAAGAGCTGTTTATTTTTTTTAATTGCCATGATCATGCCAAAAAATACAATGTGTGGGCTGCAGGCAGAATGCTGGGAGCAATATTATTAATATTAAAAGCTGTTGCCTGATTTGCTTTCTTTGAAAATTATGATACTATAAATAGGACCCCAGTGAGATTTGTTGATTGCAAGTTTTGTTTCAAAAGCTGATAGGATGAAACTTGAAAGACAAAACATAAAACAATCAGAACTATTGCATTCTGACTTGCCATTTCCCTTTGGCCTAGATTAGACCTTTACTTTAGAAAAAAGTTACAAACTTGATATGGATCTACCTCTTATTTCTATACATATGTCCAAACACAAGGTTTTAAAAACTTCCTATGAAGATTTATTTGCTTTTTTATATGTCCTGTACTCTTTTATTAAGCCAGCTTTCTTAACTTACTGTTTTGCTCTTCAGCATAAAAAACATATCAAACTCATGACAATTGTATGTTGCTTGCTTTGTGAAAATCCTTCCCCACAAATCACTTTTGAATGAATCCAACATTAAGGTGTGACACTCTCTATTACAAAAAGAGAGTGTCAAGCCAGTGTCCCACAAGAATACCACAACTGTCCTTTGTCTTATTTACCAGCACATTAGCATTTTGGTGCCTTTTATTTTTTGCCTTTTTTGTTGTTTTTGTTTTAATAACTGATAGAAGGCTTGCTTCCAAAAAAAAAATAAATAAAAAGAATCAACCAAACAGCCATCCTCCCCCCTGCCCAATAAAATAAATAAATAAATAAAAACAACCCCAAACCAAACCTATTCATAAGATTTCATCAAGTACTTTTTCTATGATGATGCACATATGGAATTCACAATTAGAAAGCTGGCATTTTGACCTGTACTTGGAATGGGAAGCAACAGAAGCTATTCGGATAAGATTTTTTTTAACAGTAAATGCAGGGAAGGAAATAAAGATATGCTGCTAATTCCACTGTGAGCAAAGGGCCAACAAAGCAATTACACAGCTTCTAAGACCTACCTAAACTCCTAGCTTTGCCCACTTGATTATGTAAATTATAAAGAAGCAGTTTTTTCCAAACACTTCAGTGTTTGACTGCTTTTCTTTATAAGAAACAGTTTTTAAAGATGCACACATGCTGCACTGCTTACAGAAACTGCACATTTTGAAAGTGGCATTGGATTTTGGTCTCCATCCCAAAGCATGAAGCAAATGGCCTGATGGCCATTTTCCCAAAGGCACAACCTTTCATCAGGAAGTTGGACCCTGTTCAGAGGCATTTCAGCTGAAACATTTGGCCTTACTAACAACTTGACAACCCAGTCTTGATGCCTGTCTGCATGTCTTTTTGCAACTCTTCAGTCTGCTGACTCCGTGTGACCTTTGAGTTTACTTAATTCCATGGTCTCAAATTTGGTTCAGCTTGAGATCATGACTTCAGCATTCAAACTCCAGAAGAGAACAGCAGAAAATGGATGAAGAGAATGGGAAACAGACATGGTAAGAGAAAAGAGAAGATAGGAACCTCTCTTCAGCACTGTTCTAGAAAACTTTTAACTAGTGACACATTTTCCTTTTAAAATACCTAATAATGTGTATCATACTGCCAACCTTATCTAAAGACATTTGTTGTCCTGATCTGAATGTTTTCTTATTAGAACTATACTTCAGTGAGAAACGAGAGCTCAGTCCCATGTTTTGGGCTAGACAGAGTGAAAAAAATACATAAAGATGTGATAATTATTTTCTGTCCACCATAAAAATTCAATCAAAATATGAAAGCCTCGGTTTACCCTACATGAACCATGAAAAAGCAATTAAGAGTGAGACACAAAACCATCATATTTGATCAGGAGAGCTGACCCCGTTCCAAGGATAAAATGATAACTTGTGTCCTGAGTCCAGCTCAGCGACCTTCTGGAGCTGGAACTTTCAATTATGACAAATTAGCTGCATCACATAGGTTGGCTTTGTGAGTCAGGCTGGATCAATGCAGTGCATTTCACCGACGATGACAATGATTTAATCAATCTCAGTTGCTCAGTGGACAGCAATGAAATTGTGAAGTAAGCACCAAAAACCGAATGATAGCATCTTTCATTGTCAGGGTTACCTAGCTGCTCTCCATTTCTTCTTTTTCTTTAAATGATAATTTCAAACTATGAAAAAATAATGTTAAGTAGCAATTTCCTAGAAGGGGTTTTGTCACATCTATTCAGAGTTATATTCTGTGTGCCAAATTGGAACCTGATGTTCAATAATGCTGTTTTTGACACTTCTGTGTAATAAAAGTGAAGATCCTTCTTTGCTCAAGGATGTCTATGACACTTTTGACACTTCTCTCCCAGAATTGCAGGCAGCCCAGATGTTCTCTGTATTAAGCAGAGCATTACCACAGCTGCTATTGAACATGGGAAGATTTTGGGCTCTAGGCAAAAGTAGTAAAAGGCATCTTTCCTCTTTTTAACCGAGGAGTAATTTTTGGAGGATAAAACCTTTTGATGTGCACAAAGTTAAAGCCTCAGAGGGACTTTACTAGCAAGGGACAGATTGCAGTTTCTCTCACTCTTCTTTCAAGAGAACTCAGAGCCATTACTGAGCACCTGCTTCCACTTCTGTACAGAAAAAGATTCCTTACCTATCTGTGCCAGGATAATGTTGCTGCATCTGCTGGACATCTAGTTAGGAAAAGAGGCTGAATGGTAGGATACAGGCAAAAATGGAAACACTAGTTGCAGGTCTTGGGGATGGACTCAAGCCATGATTTTTGTGGGCTCAGAAGGCAGCAAGACCCAGACATTCCTGGCTCGTTTGGGCTTTTCTAAACTTTGATTCATGGATTTGTTTTCACAAGAACCTCCTTCCACGGCAGCAACAGCTAAAGGAGCCTTGGCCCCATGCTATTATCCTGTAACACCAACATTCTCCCCAGTTAAGTTAATGTAAATGTTTGAAGAGCACAAGGTATACCAGGAGGAAAATGTTCCCAGCTAAAAAATAACCAGGTATTTTCTGGATCTTCTTTCTCTTTTCTACCCTTATACTGTACCAAGACAGATTACTTGTGGGACTGAGTAGTAAACTGCCTTATTTTAAAAAATACATTGGTTCTGCTTTTAACACAGACCACACAAACTGTTGTGTGCACAAAGAAATGTAGGGTGTAGGAGTCCAAGGTAGCTCCCCACAAAAGAAAGGTTCTTTAAACTAAAGCCCCAGGGCTGGCAGAAGCCACAGCTCCTGCAGGTGGGCAGGCAGATGAGTCAGGGTCTTTCCCTTCATCCTGCTGCTCTTCATCTGTATCTCCGGGAACTCCTGACTTGCAGTCAGAAGAACCACCTTCCCACACCACACACTGCCCTCACAACTGAAGCCAAAGTTAAGAGAGCCTAAATATCAAAGCTGCCTCAGGAAAAATGGGTGCTAAAATGTTTTGTATTGAAATAAAACTTTTGATTTGGAAGCTTCAGTTCATGGATCTATTTTTAAGCAATTGTGATAGACATGTCTCTGCCGGAAGATTTTTTTTTTTTTTTGACAGAAATTCCTCCTGATTAGTACAACATTTGAAATGTTTAAAACAGCTCAGAAAGCTAATATATTTATACCCCTTTATACACACTCCTAAAGTTTAAGGTAATCACTTGACCTTCCTCAAAACAACAAGAAACAGAGCCATGTTTCGAGAGAGTCACTCTTGTGTCTCTGCTGTCATCTAGGGTACCGCACAAGTGGCACAGGGAGTTCTTAACCACCATCTTGTTGGGATCTGACTTTTGCCTGTGGCAGGATGGTGAGCTCACTGGTGCAGGGTCTGGCCATTTTAGCTGTTGGCTTATACTGGACCAGCAACAGCAGCAGCCAAAAAGGAACAGAGAGAAAACTATTACTTCTGGGTGTTGTTTCCATAAACATAAAACTCAGCATCTGGGAAGAATGATTGCTTGTGACGTTTATACTAGGATGTATGGTGCTGCACTGCCAAGCCATCTCCAGCACGTCAGCTTTATCAAGGAGCCATTACCATACCAAAAGAAAGGCTGTGAGCATCAGCATCCGTCATGGTACTGTGCCACCAGCTCCTAAACAATGCCCAGGATTCCACCATGGATTTCAGCCCTCCACAGAGGTAGGCATTGGGAAAAGAATGGGTGCTCCCTACTGCCACATTCAAAACCCAAACTGGGAATGGTCTACAGCTGACCCTGGTTGACTGCATGGCCCGAGCACATTGACTTGGCTTGATGTTTTAAGTTTTTGTCGCTGTTTGGGATAGAGTGCTACAAACCTACCAGGAATTATGCTACTTTAGCAGTGGTTGCCATGCTGTCTGCTCCTTTTCTAAACATATTCCTTAGTGTGGGTGTCGCTTTGTGTCCAGTGGCATCTGACTGTGAGAATTATGGCAGTGATTTGTACAGAGAATAAAACACAAGGGCAAATGATTTTAATTGAAGAGTCTGCACTGGAAAACGGCAGTCATCCTTTTATGCTCCCAGTCAGATCTGGGCTCTTTGAAACAGGGAAAGGAGTCCAAAATTGTGTAGATCCCTTATCCTCTACAGTGCAGGCAAACAAGCTCATTAGGAACTACAGCTTCATCATGCAGCAAGAGCTGCCCTGTTGTCAGGCTATGATCTATTTCTTATCTTGGATTGTGCCACGTATTCTCTTTCCCACATCCCAATCACTCCACTACTGCACCTCACTGCTTTTGGTAATGGAGGACAAATAGATCCTGCTTTAAGAATTATGAGCTCAAGTTTCAGTAACACCACAGTAATATTTGCTAAACATTACTCAGTATTACCCATGTACAAGTATGCCCTTAGTTCTCTCTGGTGTGGAAAGGGATTGCTTGCTGAATGACTACAATTATTAGCAGCTCCTATTACAGAGCTAATCTATGCTCAGTGATCACATACACCTGAGTACAAAGTAATAACAAAAACACTGAACCCCACCCTCACAATATATGTTTACCTTTGCATTTATAAAACACTTAAATTTACAATGTAAATCAAATAGTAAAATGAAACCACAAACACCAATTAAAAATTTAATTTTAAAATGTGACTTTTGGACACACTGGAGGATATAGGGAAGAGAGACAGGGCACTACTTTATTCTTTGGGGATTGTCTTTCCCTTTAAGTTTTGTTTTTGAAGGAAAAATGGATTAGCATTTAATCTATCATTCTACTGATATAAGTATTTACACAGAATTGAAAGATTCAGAATACAGTGATATCTTAGAAAGCTCTATGTTATTTCTTAGGCTTCCAAAAGAAGTACTCAGATATAATTGCTTAAAGCAGACTTCAAAAGATTTGATACACAAGCAGCCGCAGCAAATACATGGCTTTCTCTATTTTAATTATCCCTTTCTTCTAATAGGTTCTACAAGTCTTAAACATGAATAGAGATCAGAGGGGGAGCCAGATTTTATGTTTCACCTACACTATTCTGAAAAGAGGGTAATAATTATAGAAGTGGCTGAAGCTTGCATGGTGGTTTGTTTGTATAAGTGAAGTACTCCCCCAGTGTTTCTCTTCTCCAAGTTCAATGATTAACTCCACTTAAAACCCAATTCTTGTGTGTCTGTTGACAAAAATCTCTGCAACATAAAAGATTTAATAGCAATACTTGGCATAAAATATTTTGGCAAAATGAACTGAATATCACATCAAACACAGTTGAAAGGCAAACTTCCCAGCCAACAGAACAGTTTTATCAAAGTCCAAATTCTGATGTTCTTTTATTGTGGCAAAATCAAAATCAGTGCTAGCTTATAAGAAGTCCTTTGGTCAAGGTGAAAGCATTTAGATATTATTTGTCCTATTGCTGGGACGTAGTAAATACTCTATTACGGCAAGACTCTATGCTTCCTTGCTCAAAACCATAAAGTATATTGCTCTTCTGTTTCACCAAATTTAAAGCTGCCCTGGTGAATATATAATTTTCATTTGCAGTTAAAAAAAATCTTCACACCTTATATTTATTTAGAAGCTCTCTGCCTTATCACTGCTCTAGTTATTTAAAGCACTGCCTTTCTGTTTTATCAAAGTGAACTTTCTTCTTTCTCCTCTACATTTTTAAAGATAAAAAAAAAAGTAACTGTTCCACTGACATTATTCTCATAACGCATACCGAACTGATCTGAAAACATTAGATTTGCCAAATTTCTCCTGCATGTTGAACTGGAATCTAAATATGGCTCCTTTATTTATGAAAGTGGAGGCTTATTTATCTGAGAAAGGATTTTTTGGAGGATTTTCCTAATGACTGTGGTAAAAGCAGCTAAGAAATTTGAATTAGTTTTTAATTTTTAATTTTTAGAACATCAATTTTCAGACCATTTTTGGACATATAATTAAGCATGAAGTTAATTATCTGTTTACGAGAACTCTCTTAATGCATGGCTTTCACTGCAGAGGGGCTGTGCAGCCAGGCTGTAATCTGAGCCCAGCACCTACACTGCTGCCAGGCCGAATGGCTCCTACGTGCGCTGCAGCCCCACAGCACAGGCCGGGGGTAATCCTACGCGGACCTCCAACAGAGGCAAAAGCCAGTGGGTGAGAGCTCCGGGCCCTTACGCCCAGGCTTTGTTTTCATGTCCACAAATATGATCAGAGTGAACCCGCACAAATGGGGGATCTCCTCAGAAATGGGGAGGCTGGGGCCCTTGTTTGTTATCACAGGTGGAAATCCAGTTAGAAATGCATCCCATAAACTGGAATATGGTGTCAGCAAAAATCCTTGTTTTCTTTCATTTTTAATTCTCAAAACCTGCAGCTTTTGTGTTTGTATATTGCACGATTTCAGCAGATATTTGTGAAGTTCAAAGGAAAATCCCTTTAGAAGTTATTACGTTATGAAAAATGAGATCACAATAGTGCTTTGCCTGTTTTATGAATACCGTTAAGATTATTCTAAAACCGGCTAAGTTTTAGAGCCTCATATTTCCCTTATTTACATCATGCTAGAACTTCAAGACACTGTTCTGCCTGAGCCCCCCTGCACTGAGCACAGGGTAGCGTCCCAAAGAGCTGTCATCAGCTGCTCTGATCCTGCAGACATTTACAATATACTTGATCGTAAGCAGGTAAACAGTCCCTACTGAAGTAACATAAAAGAAAATTAAGTCAGAGGTAATGGAAATTTCGCCTTTATTTATGTGCAACAAGTTTTTTAAAAGACTCCCTGAACTGCACAGCGAGCCCTGTGCAGACCCCAAAGTCTGTCATTTTCTACTTACTTAAACGATGTCTAGAGGTTCTATTACCACAGAGGTGACAAGTCCCACAGGTAAATACATCCACACTGCCTGAGCACCAAGAGCATTACACACTGCCCCTGCAGTGATAGCTGCTGGCACCCACCTTGTCAACAAGCTGAAGCTACATCTGTTCATTGCTCTCCTCACTTCACACACATTTCAAACCTAAGCTCATCAACCCAGTGACTATAGGCAAAAATACCACGTGATTCCTAACAAATTTCATCTGTGCACACAGGAATGAATCACCTCTTTTGTGTTATGTACGTGTCCTCTGTTCTGTTCATCCTGACACACTCTACATAATTTTGTAGTTTAAAGTTATTCCTAATTAAAACAAGCTCTAATGAAAATAAGAGGAAACTCCAAATAAAACTATTCACATGCAGTTAAACCTAGAAAATGAAATCTTCAAAAAACACAGATTAGAGGGCAAATGCTTAAAATTCTGTATAGATAGATTGATATAATTGTGAAGTTGACTGCTAAAATGTGTGGAACGTCTCCAGATTTATACTAGCAGAAACAAGACAATCTAACTATCAGTTCCTAAATTTACTAAATTATTCAACAGCTCTTACATGTTTGTTGTGTAGATAAAAATATTAGTATGTTGCAGATCTCCACACACATCATACAGGATTACACTGTGGTTAGAAGAAATATTCTGATGAAAATACAGCCATGAATTTAGGTTATGTGAAAAAGAAATATTTCTCAAGTAGCACACATTCTTTTCTCCATAAGAAGTATCCACACATTTTCAATGCCTGTGCTGGCCTATACAACATGACTACTGTTTTTTGTACAGTTGGAAACAAACAGGACAATTGCATTAGTTCTGAAATTGTCTCCTACCAGAGCCAACCTATGCCACTAAAGAGGATTTGGTTTCTGAGATTTGTTTTAGGATAACTCTTGTTTTATTTGATTCTCCATGTTAAGTTGCTAGCATGGACTAACGAAGAACTGGTATTTTCACAAGAGCTGGAACATTCTGCTCTTTAGTTAGCATAAAATCCTGTATTCTGAACATGTCTTCAGACAGTTATGTGAATTATTTGTTATGTGAATTATTTGTTATGTGAATTTATGCTTTTCATCTTAGCCTGAACTTCTCTCATGAGCATCAAGATAAATTATTTTGAAGGCATTCAGGAGCTAAGCATCCAATTGTATTATGTTAATATTACAAGATATCTACATTCATACATCGCAAATGACTGTGCTATAGTTTACTTAATATTTTGTGTTATTATATAAATATGAGTATTTTATGCCAATGTATTAGTTCCTTTTTCCCCTTGGTGTTTAAGATTGTACTGAAGCCCTGTTGATGCAATAATTGAGGTTAAGCATGTGCATAAGTGCTGTTTGAGATGGGCCTCTATTCCCCAACGTGCTATTCGTCTCCGGTAGATGATAGAAGATTGCTTTTCTCTTTGCTCATTAATATAAATACATTTTATCCTCTCTTTACACTAGCTATGTGCCGCAAAACCGTTTTTATGATTATGTTATTTATAGTCCTGCACATTTCAGGAATATTCCATATAACAATATCAGGAATTACACCTGAAAATGTAGCAATTCACACTTGAAATACTATTTTGGAGGAAATAATGATTTCTAACATTAAAGTACATTTCAGTGCACACAATAGGGATAAATTAAGATTAAGCACTAAACTTTAACTCTGTATATCCTGGCCTTGAGCTTCATTGTGCCACTTTAGTATTGGGTTAATACAGTATATAGATTGAATATTTGCTCAAAGGTTTGTGAATAAGTGATTCCCATCTCCTTTGTATGGAAAATTGACTCCATTAGTAGAGAGAAGACATATCAAGCTAACTGATTACATGAAGTCATAATCCTCTATTGAGACATCACACAATGACATTGTTAACATTAGTATACAATATTTATTATAAATAAAAAAGGCTATTGAGGCTTTCAACCCATAAGCAGCTCTGGGTGGATGACTTCACTGTAGGAACACAGTGGAGTTATAATGAGGATAAAAGATTTATTTATACATAAGTATGTTCTCATTAGTAATTCTGCACTAACACGTAATACAACTGGAAGACCACTAGAGTGGATTTTACTATTTATTGTTTGCACTTTGACTGTGAATATTTAGATAAAACAAAGAAATTAGTTTATTGTACTGTGTATTATTATTCTCATGAATGAAGAATTATTCCATTTTTATGGGACACAATAACATCCCATCACCCCATGTCATGGAGATCCAGTGGGCCATTAAATCGGACCTTGCTAAAAATGGGGAATCATTTTTTAAGAGGTCCTTCCAGCATATGCTGTATGTTCAGGCTGCATTGTAGTGTGTTGCAAGATTTCTTACTGATCTGCCTTTGTATTATACTTTCTCTCAAACAGTATTTTTGATATGTTTCTTAACAATATAGTTAAGGACCAACCCACATTGCACAGAAGGCACCCAATCAACTGCCTGCAGCCCCCTCCAAGATCACTCTCACTGACTCTGTACTGATTGCCTATTAGAAGAAGATTCAGCCTAGCTTTACAGCAAATTGTCTGTGCTACCTCACATTGCCTTGCTACTGAAAGCATCTCCCTCCTCTCTGAAGACTGGGTTTACTTCTGGAATGCTGTTTCACATTCACCTTCATCAGGCAAAGCCTAACAAAATTAAGGCAATGTTTCAAAGCATGTATCCGCCCTTCAAATTGGACTACAATAATTTTTGTTCAAAGTCCATCCTCCCTGTTTGGCTAGCCTAATTTGCTCTGTTTAATTTATTTTCAGTGTTCTGAAACAGGTCAGTTTGTAAAATTTTTAGCATATTCGAGGATATTTCATTATTAATGGAGTTATGGTACAAGAAAAACATGTATACCATTTGGAGAATATCCTCTATGTAACAAGGACCCACTCCATAACTGCTACTTAACAGAACACCAAAACAAACAAACAAACAAAAAAACACACACACACAAAAAGAACAACAACCAGAAAGCTAAGGTACTGTATTATTTTATCTTAGAAGAATGAAGTTCATCAGGTATTCATTCCTCATCTTGGGAATTACATTGACACGGTTCATCTCTTTCTAAAACTGCCATTTAAGTTGATTACATGTAAGCTGACTGGTAAGAAAATATTATTCATATTGAAAACAAATCATTTAATTTAGAATCACTCAGCTCAGCAGCAAAAGTCCTTACCAACAATTACTGAGAGAAGATGAGAAGAATTCTACTCCACCTCCAAATGTGGATGAAAAAACACCTGCTTCTATTTCAGCTGTTCATTTTCAATGAAATCTGTGTTTTTTTCGATTAAAAAAAAGCCAACACCTTGAAAAATACTACTTGCTGTGGCTGTAGCAAAATGGGCTCCCCTTTTCTTTTGTTTGTATAAACTATTATTTATTCTGCTGAAAATAGGATGTATAAAAAAGCTTTAATTTGAAAAGCCATTTACTATTTTAAAAAGACGGTACTTCCAGCTACATCTGCTTATAGGAACTAGATGTACATTAAACTTAAAAAAAAAAATTAACACAGATGACCTAAATTACTTTCATTCCCTATACCCTTCCTGGTACCATACTTGTAAACTTGTACACTGTTTAAAGAGATAAGAAGATGAGAGTCTGAAACTCTTATTATTATACAGTGTAAGAGAAAATACAGAGACTGTATGAGTTTAATATCGTAGAAATAGCACGCCATTTAGATCCTACTATGCTGGGCAATTCGATCTAAATTTATTGAGTTTTGAGAAAGTTCTAACACAAGATATCCCCACTCAAATATCCGTTATTTTTTCCCCCCAGTCTGTGATGACTGCCTGAAAGGAACAGAAAGATGAACTTCCTAATTTAGGTGAAACTCTTCCCATTTTTAAAGATCCATTTGTGTATATGTAACCTTACAGAAGTACACAGTATAGATTTTCAGACTACTCATTTGGGATTCAAGATATGAGCTTCAGCATATTAAGTAACAAATCATTTTTAAGTACTTCCAAGGTTATCATTTCAATTGCTCTGTACAAATGATGCACAATTCAGCTGGGCTTGGAAGGTATTCCCCACTACCTCTCCTGTCAATCCAGTTCTTGACTCTTTCACTCCCCAGGGATCCAGTCCAAGTCCCCTTCAAACCACTGGAAAGGTTCCCACTGATTTCAGTGGAACCTAGATCAATACAAATGTAAAATTTAGTTAGACAATTATTTTCCTCTGATTCTTGCATTTATCACACATAAAAACAACACAGTTTTGTTTCTCTAATTTTTTTCCCCATGGTAATCTAGGTGGCTAGTGCATTTGCAATCTGAAAAAAACAGATCTCTTCTTGCAGAGTGTAAGTTTCTACATCTACCTCAAAAAAAGTATAACAAAGCTATTCGGAACTCAGTACACGTTCTTTCCTATTCACAACTCATTTTCCTTTTTTTTTTTTTTTTTTTCTTTTGTGACAACCTAGGCAATAATTCACAGCTCACTTGGTCTCCTAAATAACCCTCTTTATATTTACATGGTAGGCATTCCCCCATTACCCAGCAGGATTCAGCTGTATTGGCAGGCAGTCATTAGACATTCTTAAGACTTTGGAGGTTTAACATACCCTTCTCTAGCTAGTGTCTTTGAAAACACCTTGTATGGTTACCATCTCAGTAAATATACAGCAAATCTTGACAATTTAACAATAATAAACTATGTCATTTTGCAATTTTGAAGTAGTTCCTTCTTTGGGTCCCATCCAGACTCCCACATGAAGCCTTTAAAGCTCAGAAGCATTTTGCCCAATGGAGGATTGTTATGTTTGTTTCTTCTGCTAGAAATTAAATGAGCTACTTGAGTCTCTTTGCTAAAATTTTCTAACTGTATACTTGCTTTTCATTATGTACTACAGTTACCTTAACTCAGCATCACCGAGAA
This sequence comes from Anser cygnoides, assembly GCF_040182565.1. Lineage (NCBI taxonomy): Eukaryota > Metazoa > Chordata > Aves > Anseriformes > Anatidae > Anser > Anser cygnoides. The sequence goes on along the minus strand of NC_089883.1, from coordinate 21,254,916 downwards.
TTCTAGGGGAAGAGGAAATGATTCAAAAATGCATCCTCTGTTGATGTATGGAGAAAAGTCCTTTTAGGAAAGAAATGAACTAGAATAAAGATAGTAAAACCCAATCTAACTCTCACAAAATTGATGCTTTCACTAGAAGGTATCTTTCTCTACAAAGATGCAATCTGAGCACAAAAGAGACAAATTTCCAGGGCTCATGGTCTTGCTCCTGTTGAGGAGCTCTCTCAAATGACTTCCTCCACTGCCTACACAAAGTCACTAAGTCACTGCTCTGCGGCATTCCTTTACACTGACATCTCTAGTGCAAATGGGACCTATAGGGTCCTTTTCCTTTACACCTTCCCTTTCCTAACACATAGGCCACAGAAATAACAGTACCTCTTAGAATTCATCAGTAAATGCCAAGTTATATTATGGAGGCTGGTAGGAGTTTAGAAGAAAACGGAAAAGTTGATTCATATTTCCATTACTGATGTTCATCACTGGCAATTCTATTTGTTCCGAAGAAACCTCCAAACAAACCTGGGGTGACAGATTGCCAATCATGCCTAGAGCAGTTTGCATCCTATGAGCCTTGAATTTACACAAATGTTCAAAACTGTATTTATTTACTGAATGGACAAATATTTCAAATTAATATACTAAGAGTGCTTACAGCAGCAAAAAATCTCCAGGAAAGTGATTTTGTTTTGAAGGATAGAATAGAATGCAACCGTCTTTTTGTTTAATTTTGAAGTCTTTTCCTTACAATATTATCTGGAAGTTAAATTATGGTACGTTTCTCTGATGGGAACCTGGGCCTTCATTATACATTGCCTCACATGCATCATATGCAATGATGCTAGATATGTCCATATATTCAAGGAGCAATTTCCAGGCAATTCTTAAAACAAGAGCCATTTACACTGATGACATAACATGAAAAGTATGTGATGTTATTTAATATGCAAATGTATTCCTCATGTTAACGAAATTAGTAAAATCATTTTGAAATCTTTACGACCAATAAGCACTCGAGGTACATATTTCCCATGTTTACGAAGTTCAAGTAACACACTGACACCGTCAAACAGTTCACCACCGCAGTTGTAATGAAAAGAAAGGACCCCAAAATAAACTAACTGTTTGGATTTTCTTTAATCAAAGTGAGCAATTCTTAGTTGTAACTGTTCACATGGCATCCCATACCTTCTGAAGTCTTCTCTTTCACCTTTAACAATTTGCAGGGGAGAATATCCCTGTATCATTTGAAATGCTTCTATAACAATGTTTCTTTTAAACTTTAAAATTCAAACTAATAAAAGTAACATCCTATTGAAAGAAATCCTGGATGCAGAACAGTATTTTAGGATGCTAATTGCTCATGTTTCTAGCCATCCTTGAAACATATGCTGAAAACACTCAAAAGTGTTCAGAAATGCCTCTCTAAGTCATAAATCTTCTACAGGTACAATTATGCAAGAGCAGCAATAGGAAAAACACATTCAACATCTGGAGTCATAGGAGTTTACTGAAGTAAAATTGCAAAATTAAATTTAGATGAACTTAATTAAAAAAGGGATCCACTTTAATATGGACATTCATCAAGTTCTCATTGAAAACCTTTCTTGCCTCAAGAAAATATAATAAAGCATGAACACAAAAGCCACATAAAGGCTGAAATGAAGTGTGAAGGGATAGTCAAAAAAGAAATGCAGTCAGAAGGAGCTCTTTTCCTCATTTTAACACACATGCACACACACACATTTCCTTTAATTGTATTATATATATAATACACAATATAATCTATTATATTGTACTGGTTTTTGACTTGAAAAGTGAGCTGGTCATCTGTTTGCCCTGAAGGTCATTAACCCTTCTGAGGAACCTGCTACACATTTATTGATAACAAGAACAAGTAACTTTCTCTCCCTCTCTCCCTGTATGTACTTATATACCTACAGTTGGTCAACTTTGTCTCCTAGAACCTAATGAACTTTAGCTAAAAACAGTTAGACTTGTTAGTGCTTAAATGTTTGTTACCTGAGTTGCTCCTGCTGCAGTGAGCAGTAGTTCTGTCACAGGGCTGAGACTTTAATGACTTGTAGTGGATTTTCATTTGCCCTAGCTAAGAGTTAACAAACGAGGCTCTTCTGCTTTTGTTTACTAGGTCATTAATGTCTCCTGTTTACAGAGGAAAAAGATCTAGTAGTTCAGCACCAGTCACATCTAGCTTCCATGAATTTTGTCTGTCAGAACAGCATTGACTTTCAGCTCCAACTTACAGTGCATACAGAATGTAATAGCATCAAATAACAACTTGAAAAAATTAGAATAGTATTATGAGGATCACCTTACAAAACTGCCTTGATAATTTGTTGTTCTACACCTTGGCTGTATGATCAAGTAACATGATATGAATGCTGTATTCTTTTACTTCTAATAAAGAGCATTACTAATGCAGTATGCTCTGCGGGAGATACTGCCCTTTATTAGGGACACGTTCCAACATTATAAGAGTCACCCAGCAATAATGAAATGTAATCTGTCTTGACGATTCATGATAACACATTGTTATGCTTATTCTTATATGAAAAGAGTATGATTGGATAGGAATGCTACTGCTGTTGAATACATCTTTAAACTGAAGCAGAGATTCTACTGATCTACTTGGTTAATGACAATAAATTGCTAGAGGAATGATGAATAAATATTTTGTTTCTATATCAGAAGAGTCCTATTTTTTTGAGGTGCACCCTAATTCAAAAAAATATATTTCAATAGCCTGTAATGGGCAGGACTTGGAAGTAGTGTTACTTGACATCTGTTTCACAGTGAACTAAAAACAGCATGAGTATGACTGAACTAGGTGAGGTCAAAGGGCTGTCCATGCTCTGCCTATAATACTTTGCAACAGCCAATGCTAATGGGAGGAGTACAGCACATGGTGATGTCTTCCCCCCCCCCCGGCCTCCTCTTTCTACAAGGCCAAAAAAACTAATGCATATGTACCATAATGGTGAGAATCATTTTGAGAGAATCAAAAAAAGAAGTGAGAATGAAAAAGCATCACAGACAATATTATAATCCAAAAATTAGATCTTTCCTAACTGAAAAACCAAACATATACACACCATGTGATTTTGTGTAAAGTAATACTACACAGTACCCAGCTACAGTTTCCTAGAAAATATATTCCAAAACAAAACGTGCAGTGGGACTCAGCTGTCCCCTCCTCTTGTTTGCTCTTACTATAGCTGTGAATTTCCCTCCAGAGCAGAAATTCTGAGCTTCAAGGTGCAACCAGACCACATCCCTCTGCAAGGTCTCCACAGCAGCACAAAGGGTGTGGGGCAATATCTGAGAATCTGGCCCAAGGTTTGAACAATCAGACTAATTACAACAAAGCATTAGAGGTGAAAGTAATTTCTAGTTTTACATCTTATTTGCTCAGTTTTCAAAACTTCTGAATTTCCTTTTTGTGCATTTTACTTTCTCTTTGGAGCTGCCTGTCCACCATCCTTATGTAAATGGTCACATCATTTTATATGTACAATGTCAAACCTTTTGAAAGCAGTTACATTAGCTGAGAGAACAATAAATATGACCTTTCTGATTTTACTCTGATGAAAACTCCTCAGAACTTGTGTCCCGAGCTCAACCTTGTACAGATCAATATACGTTCTTATATCTGTGTATAGGTCAAACAGAAATACTGCCCCCCCCCCCGATGTAGTTTTAGTGCAACATTACAGAAAACAATAATAATCTAAAGATGCTATAGTAAACCACATTAGATCTTACCACTGAGACTGAATGTGAAGATCCTTAAATTGCTGGCATCAGGTTCCTGTAGAGACTGGCACAAATTCAAATGGGTGATCCTGCCAAAAGTCAGAAGAAAACATTCATCAGACAGATGATTATTTTTGAATCACACTTTCCCAGTACCCATGGAAGCCTCGCTTTATAAATGCTTACTGGAGACTTAACGATAAGACCACTGAAATAGGTCTGAATGCAACCCACCAGCACCTTAACTCTTCAGATGACTGCAAACCCTAATATTGATTCCCACACAGTACTTTCTACATAAAAACTGTCCTTTTATGAAGGCAACAGACCAGATTTTACCAGGAAAAATAACTGTATTGCATGATCAGTTTTAAAAGACTGCACTGGAAAAATGGCTAATGGAAAAAACAAACAAAAACACAAACAATTGGCCAACCCCAAATTAATGGAGCATATACTCATACACAGTTCATTTTCATTCCAGATCAAAGATGTTTTGAAGTTCAAACAAATTTGCCTCCTAATAGTTTTAGTACAGGATTATCTCTCTTAACATCTAAAAAATAACATTCAGAGTTGGCATTTAACAGCTTATTTGTACTGCAGCACTTTGGGGACAAGCAAACTTGTAATTTCTACCATATGTGGAACATTTCTTCCATAGCAGTATTGAAGTTCCTATACAAAAAGCATGACTGAGAAAAACTCTAGGAAAAGGAGTACTTTACCAAATACATAATATATAATTGTTTTTGCACCAATTATAATTATTTTAATTTATGCATATTATTTTGTAAATATAAATATGTATATATATAATTTTGTTTCCCTGAGTTTTACATGGTTATTTTTCAAATTATTCTTGTTTATGAGAACACAAAAACTATCTTGAAGTGAAAGCAAAGTAGAAATGGACTTGATGACAAGAAATACATAGGTAGGTGGAACAATGCTCTTGGCTCAGACCAGTGTTATTAATTTGTAGCGCTCAAATCCAAGTTGCCTCTATACAATAAGAGCAGCTCTAAAATCCTCTGAAACCTATGAAGCAAATTCAGAACAGGAAAGAAAAACTGTAAGGATCTAACACTGAGCTCTAGAAGAGTACAGAATGTCTCACCATCTCTTCCTTCCTCTTTTATTCAAGCTTCCAATGAAAATATTGCCATCTTCACTCTATAACAACAAATTCTTTCTAGTGAGATTTTCAAAGGCATGTAAGAGAACTGGGTGTCTAATTCCCTCAGGCAGTTTTGAAAAGTGCACGATTAATATCTTACATAGCTCCTTATACATCAAACCATTTCCCAGTGCACTTCACATTAATCTTTAATCTAGACACTTTAATCTTCAAGTCTTCATACAATAATCTTCAACGAAAGGTCCTTTCTGGGAGTTTACAGTATATTTAACACAATTTAAAAACTACTAGTGCATTGCCCTAGTTTTTAATACCCAGAAAATGTTTTATAAATTAGATCAACTACAACCTGGCCAAGGTTTCTGCATTTTTAATATCTTTGGAGGGAGATTACAACAAATGGGTGCTGGAGGGAATGATTTAGCTGCTTAAGCATCAGTTTGCAATACTGTAAATCACCCCAGAACTTTAGCTGTGGATCCCAGAGTTCATTCAGTGCTTCACGTTTTCCAAGGTAAGGACCAGTATCTCTGTATATGCTACTAGGGAAAACAGCATATCCTACAGTGTACACTGCTCTGTTTTGGCAGCACTCTGTGTGCACATCTGGCCATGGACATAGTTTCCATATCTGTGTTTCTGCCAAAAATATTAGCTGTTGGACTAGTGTGCCAGGCCCATTCTCCAGGGATAAAGCCATGACTTCAACTCCTCCTGGCCTTTACTGTTCCCTTCAGTGCTGTTTACTTTACCATAGCACCTCTGAGTCCTACTTACAGACCAAGACTTGACAGCATTAGCCCTATCCAAACGCACAGAGGAAAAAAAAACCTCTAAGTATACAATAAAATTATACAGTAAATTCAGGACAAAATGCAATAGGTAGGAGAAAAAGAGACAATAATAGTCATTATGATAGTCTTTTTTTTCCCCTAGGTAGACGGGTGAAGGCACAGTTTGAGCAGAAATTTGAAGAACCAGTTTTGCAGATGTATCTTAAGAGTTTTGACAGGAGAAAGCAAGAAGGTGTTGACTTGAAAGTGAAAGCTGAGATGGAAATGGATGTCACGACAAACTGAGGTTGGAGCTGCTGCTTTCATACTGACAAGGAGATGACATAGAGTAGAGAAAAGGAAAATGGGCTGTGTAAAATCAAAAAGGGAGAGGCACGTAGCACCTGAGTGCTATGGTCAGAAAATGGTATGGCCAAAGAAAGACACTACGATAATGATCTTTCTAACAGCATTAGTTGATCTCAATAAGCTTATGATTGTTGATATTTGAGCAAGTAAATTCACACTGGGAGAAATGTAAGAGACAACACAGATGGCCAGAAAAGACCATGTACCACACTTCAGATGCCAGCTGGATTTGAGGTGGCAAAGAGAAATCTCAGTTGAAGACAATGCTCAGGTAATGAATGTGGGTGGTAAGTGAGATGGTAGGTTATCTACAGACATTGTGAGAAAGAGTAATTGAGAGGGTTTCTGCAGAAAGAGTAAGGACCAGTGTTTTAGTGATGCTGGCTTTAGATACGACTCCAGTAGCTGCACAGAGAGACTTTGATTTTAGTTTGGGTAGGAAGAGACAGGCTTGAAGTACAGAGGTTCACATATTTCCTAACCAGCCTCAGAAACATGGTAGCTGAATCTGTTTGCAAGTGAGTCTCCTCATGGATAAACTAGGAAGGACGACAAAACCTGACTGTTCTACAAACTGCTGTTCTACACCTGTTCTACAAAAAGCTGGAGAACTGATACAGCAGATTCACTGAAGGGCACAAAAAGGAAAGGATGGAGTCCTGGCAGCCAAAAGAAAGAGGATTACAGTAAGATCAAAGTTGAAACATTTGATAGGTTCTGGTAGCCAAAGGTGCAGTACTAAGTGGACTGGAAAAAGTCATTAGAGACTCGCTTGAGCAGTTTCTGTTAAGTACAAAGAATGGGAATTAGAGGTAAAGTACTGTAAAGTATGGTCCATGTGTTCAGGGATGAGAGCTTATTAGAAGGGCAAGTGTGGTAAAAAGTGAGACATTCTGAAGAAGTGAAAGAGTAATGCAAAGTTCGATTGTGAAACAAAAGAGGAAGAAAACGACAGACTGGAAGGAAAAAAGGATAGGCTGGGGTTGTTTCATGAAGTAGATGAGCAGCAGATGAGAAGAATTTGAGACAGGCTAGAGGACTGTTTCGGGACAGAACAATGAATGAAAGGAGGACTTATGAAGATGAAGATCATATCCATTTTCACTGGGAAGAAATTGTCAAGATACATCTTATATAAAATTGTTGTGGGAGAAGGTTTGAGGAATGAATCAAAACTGGCAAAGAGGAGGTTAGGACTGCGAGTACAGATTTCAATTATAGTAGCTAGGCATTTTGCAGAATTGAGAGGACTGCGCAGTGGAGGAAGTTACCTTGGTCACAGGATTTCTGTTTGAAATGTTTTGTTGCACAAAACAAGTATAGAAAGTATCTATAAGAACTGCGGTCATGACAACTTTGATAGATTCATGGAGAAGCCAGATGCTGAACTTAGTCAGTTCAAGAACATCACTTTAGTGTAGGGAGACCAGTGGAGGAGAGACAATAAAGAAGTTGCTGGACTTTTTCACCCCTTGCTAGACCAAGTCATAAGTAGGTCTTTATTTTAAAACCCTCATGATATCTGTGACTGATGAAAAAACTTGACATATGGATGAGTTCAATTTACCATGGAGATGCAGCACTTCAAAAATAATTGCAAATCTATAAAAGCTCTTTGAATATCTGGCTTACATTCAGACACCTGAACAGGCTAAGAGATACAGACATATTTGTCCCACTACGCTTTTCATCTTAAGAAAAACTCCTATGATTTGTACTTTAAAGAGAAACATGAAATATTTCACGTTTGTGGGACATGACTGTTTCAGTGTGAAGACATGAACGTTTGATGATTTGGGCTGTAATTTCCATCTTCTTCATGATCAAGTGGATTCTAGGGGTCTGGTTCATCAAGAAAGATGCATTGCTCATCTTATCATATTTCTGTAATGCAGAAGGATCTCAGCACATGTAATATAAGCAGCAGCAAACCTCTCAAAGCTTTGGCAGACAATGGCTGATAAGATGTCTGAGAAAGCTAATGTTATGATGTATATAAGGCAAATTTATAGTCCTGGAAAGCAAGGAAGAGCTTAGGGATATTATAAGCACTTATGTTCCAGAAAGCTTAGTGAAAGTAAGCTATCATAAAACACTGAGAATTGATTTTGTGGATGAAGATATTTTCTTATTAATGATTAGGATAAAATTTAACCATTTTGGCAGTGTCAGAAATTCAGACTAAAGGAGAATGAGAAAAAAAACAAACACAAAATTCTAAGTTAAAAAGTTTTAATAGTCTTAATCTTAAGCAACATCTAAATGCACATTCAGATTGCAACAATCAGCTCAGAGGACTGAGTGGATGATTCCCTAAAGATGCAATTTATATTGCAAATCAAAAGGGTCTGTGATGACACCCATGACTTCAGCTTCTAAGTTGTACATCACAAATGACAGCAATAAGCACAACAAAGGAATGCCTTAGCAAGAGAAACATCAGTCTTGACTAAGCACTGACAAGCACTTTCAAAGACTTAGATTTGAAAAAGAGCAACAAGCAGTTGAACTGATAATGTCCTAAATTTTGCTAAGAACCCAATGCTCAATTTTACATCCTAATATAGTCAACTTGCTTGAAAAGGTTACCATAAAATACTCATTAATTTATATATCCGTTAGATTAGTCTGTGTAAAATATGTGTTTGACAACATAAGAAATCCCATAGCACCAAACACAGCATTTTAGAATTGGATTTCTAGTCATTTTTGCTCTCCTTCACAAACCTACTCTTCATCTATTTACATGTAAATGCACTGACCTTAGCAGGATTTTCCATAATAATAATAATAATTTGTATTCATTTAGATGTATCTATATATATATATATATGAAAAAGCTAAATCTGTCTATCTACCTTGAATAAAAATTGATTTCTGCACTTTATTACAAATGAATGCAGCTCAGTATAGGAACACCTGCTAGTACATCTAACAGTGGTATAAAACACTGGAAAATTACCACTGGTGTTATTTCCTAGAAATAATGGAAATCCAGCATTGGAATCAGTCATGTAACTTAGATATCACAAGGTTTCAATACAGCAGAGAAAAGCAGCATTTTAAATTTTTTTGGGGGGAGGAAGGAGGTGTGAGATGTGAGTTATGCCTAACACCACACTGCTCTTAATGCTGTGAAATACGTGGAAGCAAGGTTAATTGAAAACCTGAAGTAATATAAAAATAAGTCCAGCCTTTAACAGGAATGCATATGGTGTATAAAGCTCCATTGAGCCCAGGTGGATAAGTGAACATTTTTGATGCACATTAGTTGAAGAAATGAAGAAGTAGAAGCAGATAATAGGTATTACTAAACTAGAATATTCTGAAGGCCTGGAACAGAAATAGAAAATCACCACCATGGAAACATTTTATAGATTAACTTTTCTTCCCACCCCAGAGAACAGTAGGTCCCCCATTTCCCTTTAGTCACAGCTTCTTATTGGCTATATTTATCATCCCTCTAGGCAAGAAGGGGTGGCTTTCAGAGCCAGAGTTTAGAAAGGAACATCTGGACTCCCCTGTACAGTCCCCTCATCGGGGAAGTAGAGGATTTCGTGTAGCAGCTCTTCTCTGCCTCAGCACCCCTGCACCCCACTACAGCTGGAGCGGGGCCTAAGACCACGAAGGGGAAGATTGTGCTGGTCAACCTCTGTCCTCCATGGATGCTTTTATTATGCTGGAGTTATTCAGGCTCCCTGAGAAACTGTAGGAATTAGTCTAATAATTCATTATACCACACCTGTAAGCATCCTATGCACTCGTGTCCCACATTATTCTTAAAAAAAACACATAAATACAAGCATATCTGTTCATCTATATAAAGAAATATAAACAAATAGATGTGCATTCATTTCCACATAAAATGATTATAGTGTTCCATTCATCTATGTGGTAAAACACCCACGTTCCCTGCCATGCTGCCTCTGTCAGCATGAACCAGGCCAAGTATAGGGGAACCTGTTTGTAGCTATATTTACATTTAAGTATTAGCAGTCTCTTCCATGACATACCCATCTGCAGTTCCCCAAGAATTAGACCTTTTCAATATAACTATCACCTCTCCCTGGCTGCTGTTCCAAAAGGATGCAAAGTTCAGACCTTCTGACTAACAAGTACATGATCTTAAAACGATGCATAGGCCAGTCAGTCAGTATCCTAGAAGCACAGAAAAGTATCAAGGCAGGGAAAACTCTTACGAAGGAAAACTCCTAAAAAGGCGTTGTGTGACACCAAAATCAGTGACCGATACTTTGAAGGGGTGGACCTTTATATGCTCAAAAAGAGAGCATGTAGAGAGTTAATTGCAGAGAGTTAATTGCAAAGAGCATGCTGATTACAAAAAGCATGAGGAAAAAAAAAACAGTAATAGTGACACACAACACTTTTATTAACAGCTATTACTTGCTTATGTTGGAAGAAATATGCTATAATTTATCATTTGAAATTATAATTAATTGAACAGCTTTTCTTTTATCACCTCTGTATCAAAATATCCTTAGCATTTTATAGCAACATTATGCTCTCCTACATTTGAGCCTAATAGGCAGTAACAACTTTTTCCTCCCTATTTCTAGACCCTGCTGTAAGTAAAATAATATATTAAGGTTTGAAAGTTCAGGAGGATATATGTGAAAACCAATGTTTGCATTTCATTAGCTGCATCACAATTAACTTAATTGCATGGCTAGAACATACTCATTTATATGCAACTGTGTGTGTGACAGTTTTGGAAATTCTGGCTTAAGTTAATGGTGTGTTTGTTGTACTTTCATTTTTCTTGCTACTGATTTACAAAGGACTATCATAAACCTTTGATTTCACTGTTTAATAGCAGTGTGTTACTCCGTTAACATGATCTGAAGGATCTGATTTATGCAGGCAAGGATTCAGCACCTTCCAAACCCCATTTTGTGAGCCTGAACACCTCTGAATTAAAGCCATTTCCTCCTTTTTCCAAGAGTCAGCTCGCATAACCAGATGATGATAACATTCAGATTATAACTTAGAAGTTACTAGGTTAAGAGCTATAGAAGAAACACAAAGCAAAGGATTTAAGTTTATTTTTATCTAGTGATATGCTTCAGAAGGATGGACTATAGCAGACAAAACTCAGTGATGTAGACCTGAACCCCAACCTGGTAGCTCAGATGCTTGAGGCAGTCTTTTCTGTTTGTAACGCACGTGCCTGAACCTATGAAGTCAAGTGAGAAGGACATCTTCTCTAACATGAATATGCCCGCATCTCTAAGTCTCTCATTTAGAAACCATCCCTTAGTCATGGCACGGCACTTCTTTGCTGTAGGCCCAATTCTTCCTCTAAATCTCTCTCCAAACCCAGCTTTAGATAGAGATTTTTCTTTTTGACACAGAGAAGTATTGGTGTCAATAAGTATTTGAGGCATCATTATCATTGTTAATAAAATTAAAACTCTACATTAAGGTTGAAAGCAAAATGGTGCATCAACAAACACTTATTTTTTTCATCTTCCCTCTTAGTTATTTCAAAGTTATTTCAAAGGCATATTTAGGTACTTCCTCCATTTCAGAAGATTCCCTTTGAAAACACATCTGGATGAATGCTACCCTTTTCCATGGAGATTTGGCTAAACATTTTTGTTAGAGCAATTTTGTTTAGCATGGTAATGCAATCAGTATCCCAGGAGGCTCATCCTTCACATGATGCCTGCCTGCAGTTCCACCTGCAAAGTTATATTATGGCAGTCTTCACAGATAAAGTACTGAAACTGTAATGTACAAAGCAGCACAATAATCTGTCAGAGGCTGTCTTAAAAAAAATAAAGCTTCAATATAAATATTCACTGCAACCACCATGCTATGACAGTGCTTCATTTCAGGAACCGGTGGGTATAAGCTGTATTGCTCATTCACTTAAAACAAATAGTTAGGAGATTACGTGAGTGATTTCTATTTTCTGGACAAAGCAAAGAGCATTACCATTTTGCAGAGGAAATGTGAAACATTAGTGATCAAGCTGTGAACTGAATAAAATATAAAGTCTATGAAGTGATTTACTATTCTTACTGCAGTCAGCTAGCAACAAAGTCAATCTCTTTTGTTGAGGCAGTGATTAGTGAGTGTAGTTGACCTATGATACCTACCACCTTGAATCCAACCGTTTGTACATTAAATTAAAGGCTGAACATGCAGAACAATGCATTCATCCTGTCTGATACCTGTACAGGCTTTCCAAAGACCTCTATCTTTACAAAGAACTTAAAGTGAAGTGCTGTGTATATAATTAAATAAATTAAAATAATTGCCAGCAAAATCACATGGGATGAACTTGCATGTATGTTAGTATAGATGGCACTAACAAAGCAGCAACTGTCTAAACAAGAGACCTGCTAAAATGGACTTGTAAACAGTTTTTTTTGGATCCATGAAATAATTTGGTTATTAGACATCTATTTTAATAGCTGGGCATTCAAATCCTTTCTGCAGTTTTCACATGAAGATCTTTATGCAATTCAGCTTCTTACTTTAAAGATAACTGGCAGGCTTTAGAGAAGCTGGGAATGTGCGGGCTTCACATTTACTATCACATCATTTCAGGCTATGGGGATCATCATCATGTGTTACACGTAGTAGTGTCCCCCTATCTGACAGCTACCTTCAGAGCACCATTAAAGGCATAATCTCTTAAATTAAATTTCTAAAGAACAGACAAAAAAGAAATAGATTGATGCAGGAAAGGCAGAAGGAACACAGACAAATACCATGATCAGGTAGCAGGAAAGAAAGCTTTTCACCCCACAAAAGAAAGCTCTAACAGTATTTGTATTGGATCTTTACATGTACAGTTTTAAGGTTTTTTTTTTTCTCCACTTGCAAATATGAAGATATGTAGACATTGCCAGATACAACCATAACAGGTTTTGAGTAAGAACCAAGTTGTTTGAGTAACCACCTTATGAAAATACCCACTGGAAGAGTGCAGAATATCTCACGGCAATTTTCTCCCCACAGGATAACTTGAAAAAATGGTGGCATCAAGGTGTCTCCAAAAAACTACCTGCTAGTAAATTCAGTATGCAAGCTACATCTCTGCCCTATTCTACTCTCCTTAATTGAAACTTCTTCAGGAGAGGATCATATGAAAAATAAAGGACCAATACCAGGTCAACCTCTCATTCCAATCATCTCAGTATAAAGACATTACACTGAAATCGTTAATAATATTTCCAGTCCTTTAAAACTTTACTCATGACTGAGCAGTCAAATATAATCTTTAGCTCACCAGCTTCCAACACATATGTACATTGTTGTGGTTTCAAGAGTGCAGACAGTTATTTACGTAGGCAAATCTTGAGATTTGCTACACAAAACAACAGATACACGTGACATTTGTAAGGCAGTGAAAATAAAGTGTCACAAGCTGACCTGGGAAACAAAACTTGGGAAAATGAAACAAAACAAAACAAAAGAAAAAAAACACACAAAGAGGTTTGCCATACTTCACCTAGTCTATCAGTGAGGGGCTGGAGGACAAACTGCAAAATAAAATCTTCGCAGCTACTGCAAAGTACAAATGGACATCAGCAGCACGGCTTTGGACATACCTCAGAACTTACATTTATCTCCACAGCACTTTCCACACCGAGGCAATCTAATAGCTACACACAGGGAAAGGGTTCATGGAACTGAGGTATGCTGGACAGTTCCATTGTCTCCACATTTCTGATGCCAGGAATTGCTTTTGCTGGACCTCCCCTGTAAAATGCTTATTTTTTGTATACAAATAAAGCCTTTGGATCGGTTATATATGTTTAAAATAAGTAAATAAAAAGCTTTCTGAAACCTCTAATAAAATATGTAACTTCAATCATCCATTTTCAGACATTACTTATTAATTTTGGAATTCCTTATTTAGAACTCTTTGTAATGGAAATTCCAGTTATTTAAAGAAATAATAAAGATACATCCCTGCCTAAGATTTTCATAGAGTTTTCGCGCGATTTTTGATCCTGCAGTACAAGCTTGGTCACCATTTTATGAATTCAGAAGAAAACTTATTTCAATGCTGTTCTACAACTCTTTGGGTATCAGGACTAACTGATGAATACCATTCCTTAAAAAGTTCTGTGATAACTCCAAATACCCATCAAGTCCGGGAGTTAGACTCCATGATCCTTGTGGGTCCCCCCTTTAAACTTGACATAGTCCATGATTCTATGACTACTGTCATAGGGTACTAAAATCTACATGGAAAAGAAAGGGAAAAGAACAAATTGACTGCCACAGAAAGTAGAAAACACATGTTTAAAAAAATGAAAATAACTTTACTAACTGATTGTAATTTGGAGTAGACAAATGGAGAAAGAGACAGCAGGCTGTACGTTACAAGCTTCCTAATTACGTATTTCATCTGGGATTCCATCAACTGCTTCTCCTGTGAAGAATATTCTCTGTCTCTTCTATGAAATTAGAATGAATGACTGAGGAGCTGTGAGAAGTCACGTGGTTTGTAAAAGCCTTGAATCATCCATACTTTATCAGCAAGATTTTTATTACTGGGTTGATTCTGAATTTCTGAGATTTTTCAGCATACTAGTATACAAAATACTTGTGCAGTTGATTCTTAGCTTGGGAGGGCCAAGATGTCTGTCTTTGACTCCTCATATTTGGGAAAGTGAGAGAAATTTTCCATGCTGTACTCATGCCCAGAGGTGAACTTTTCTGTAAATGCTTTACTTCTATATAGAAGTTTGTCACAAGACAAACACGTTTTTAAACAATTATTGAATTAAGAGCTTTGGTATGGAGAAGATAAGACTTCAGTTGTGTTTAAGGATGTGCCTTTGTTGTTCCTAAGAAAACGTGAGTTTGCATGAAAACCCTCTGAAAGATCATATTTAAAGAGCTAGTTACTTTTCCTCTTTAAGGGGAGGAATCCACTGTTAACAAGCCATAACTCATCAAGAAGTGCAAAAGAGAACCAGAGAAATGTTTTGAGGATTGGAGGGAATATCTTAGGGCTCAAAAATTCCAAGAACTCTATCAACAGATAGAGCTTATCTAAGTTTACACAAAAGAAGATTTAAAAGTGACCAAAACTGAGGAGAGAATACATGTTACAAAGAGGTTCTTTAATACAATGAAGAAAGGGATAGCAACTAAATGCTAAAAGCTGAAAGTAGGCAAATTAAAGATAAGAACAGGGCTCACTTTTTCTTAAATTAATCATCAGAGACTGTAAAGAAGAGCGATGCATTCACTATCAAATTGGACTGGGTATGGTTTAGCAACGTTTTAGTTACAGAAACCTATTAAAGCCCACGCTGCTGTAATGAAGTGGAAAAGAGTCATTTATGATATACAAGGAGATCAAATCTGGGTACCTACTTTGAATGAAACCTCCTGCTTTTAATGAAACTGATACAAGCTGTAGGCTGTGAATACCGTGGATATCAGGATTTGGCCTTCACTACCTGACACACGTATGCAAACCTCTTAATGTTAGAAATGGTTTTGCCTAATACATTTTCCTCATACTTTAAAAAAAAATCTATGCAGGAAATATTTCCCAAAGGACATATTCAGAACTTGTTTTAGGGGGCACCAGCTCTTACTGAGGTTTTGACCATTAATATATATGATTCCATTATCCTTTCTCATTAAGTAGTCCTAGAAGCTTTTTTGCTATTGCAAATAATACATGGCAGACGGGACAACCCTATCAGGTCGTTTGGGGAGGAGAGAAGCTCTTTCAGATATTTCCTGATTAGTTTAAGTATCCTTTAAGGGACATTAGTAATCTAATTTCACCTTTTTAAATATGGTAACGGGAAAAGGCTAGCATTACTGAAATGAAAGGTATTCTAATATCTATTAACTTTTACCATGTCTCACTCCTCCACTTCTTTCTTTGAAAATTAACATTATTTTAAAAGAGCAACATATTCAAATGTAATTTTTTTTTGCCCACTGATATTAGTTCTGCTAAAATATTTAAACATATACTTAATAAATCAGCTTGCTTATATGACTCAAAGTCCTACACTCCAAATTTTCATCGATTTTTTTTGGTAATCTATCTAGAATACATAAATTAAGAAATGCAAGATGCTAAAACAAATGGTAAAATAATGCTTATATTTTTCATGCAAATCAAAAGGAAGCACAGGCAGACTGGGCATTCCCCCTTTACACAGGCAGAATTATATGTGGTATCTGCAACACAGAAGCTCTAATGATGATGTGAAATTGGAACTTAACTGAGGAAGATCTGCTCATCTAGTTGTCCTATGCCTAGAGAGCTATTACAAGCCAAGAAGTGATAAACAATATTGTAATACTTTTCATGACATTTATTAATTAAACATGGGATAAGTTATTGAGTCATTAGGACGTTCAATCTCATCTACATAGCAAGATTTTTAACTATTTTTTTCTTTTTTTTTTTTTTTTTAAATGTAACAGCCATGACAGTAGTCTGCTGTTTTTATCCCTCAATTTCTAACTGATTTGCTTTCCTGTTGCTGTGTGGCCTGAAAAATCAAAGTACGTTGGCATTATCTGTGCAGTTGTAACTCCTCCAGGGTTAAGCTCAGCTCTGGGACAAGAAGCCTCAAATTTCACTTTAGAGTTGCACAAGGGTGAATTTCATCCCTTTGACTAACGCTACCCCTCAGCTTCTGGAAAAGGATATTACAGTGAAGTGTGACCAATGAGTCCAGTTGGACCAAGAAGGAGAAAGTGCTGGAGGAAACCATTACAGTGTCTTGCAACCTCCCTCAGCACCAATTCACAGAGAAGAGATGTTGCTAGTACACATAAATGTGGCTCTTCAAATGCAACTGCTTTTGCTGTTATCTCTGGGAGTCCCTGACTCCATTTCAAGCATGTCAGCCATGAGCCAGCACTGCTGTTAACATTTGTCTGATGGTGCTGTTCCAGGCTTTTGGTTTTGATCCCCCACAGAACAGACCTAAATCAAAACCCAACTATCGCCCCCAAGGGCTGCAACAATAAAATGGACCCATTCCCCTACAGAAAGGGCAGCTGTATTAGCCAGCCAGCAGTTCCCTTTGTGACCCCTCACCTCAAAACAAGTCATCAGCATAAAGATTTTACCACCACACTCATCTTTCTTTTGCGTTGCTTTGAACAGAGTGGCAATAGCCAAGCACACTTCGTACAGAAAATACACACATTATTTTGATGCAAACTCTGAACATTTTACAGACCTACCTCAAAGAGCTTGTGGTGGGGTGACCTTGGTGAGCCACCCACCCAGCTGTTCTCCCCTCAGCAGGACAGGAGAGAGAACAAGACAAAAAAGCCTGTGGGCTGAGGTAAGACAGGGAGATGGCCTACTGATCACTGCCACAGGCAGAAAAGGCTCAATTTGCAGAAAATAAACTTATCACCAATTAAAATAAAGTCAGATGGTGAGAGACAGAGAAAGACTAAAACTCCTTTTCCCCACCTGCTTTTCCTCCAATCTGGCTGCTCACAGGGCTGCTGCCCACACCTCCTCCTCGCCCCTCACTGCCGTGCTGCCCTCCCTCACGCAGGTTTCCACAGAGGCACCTGCTGGGCCCAGCTGCGCCTTGTTGGGCAGGTGCAGCCCTCACACATCCAAACCCACCTGCCTGCCCCACAACTCGGGCCCCAGGTCACCCACACAGTAATTGCCAATAATTAATCAGTCCTCCACCCCCCTAAAATGGCTCTCTTTTCCCTGCTTAAAGGAAAGATTTCACAAAAGATTTCACAAAGATTTCATAAAGAAAAGATTTCACAAAGCCGTGAAGCTGTCCACACAGTGAGAGGAGTACCTCTTCACCAACACCAGCAGTAGCTTTAGAGGTTTCATAGTCTCCTAAGACCTTGCAAGTCAGGAACTTCCCTGTATCAGAGTCTGCTAGCCTGGGATTGGCAACCTTGGCACCAGAGATAAGACTCAGCCAGAAAAGCAGCATGAAATCAGCTTTTTGAGCAGGAAATATGTCTGCCAGTGTCATGATTTCTCATTTCTGCAGGCTAACAAGTGGCATATAATTGCAGTGATGAATTAACTCTGTAAGAATGTACACTAGCTCATGCATTTGTGCCAGCAGAGGTTACAGCTCTGGAGCAGAAGCTGCAGTGACAGCTCCCAGCACTGCAGAGTGCACCAGCTGCCAGAAATGATTTGGGACCGAGACACAGGATTAGGATCAGAGTGTGAAGAGAGGAATCTTACTCTGGAAGTATATTTCAGAAGGATGACTCTCTGAAAATCCATCTGTTCTTCACCTCCTCTGATGAAGATATCTCAGCCGTACTGATGCACATACACCAGAGCAGATGCAGGTTTGTCATAAGACAATAAGCCTGCGCTTGTCCCTTTGACTCCCAAGGAGCAATTGGGGAGTTCTAGTATTTTCTGTGATGCCTTCTGCCCAGCAGATAAATGTGCTGTTCAGCCACCAGGAATATGTTTTTCTCCCAAGAACCGGAGATGTGTGTATACAGCATCTGCTTTGAATTGGTACAGCCATTTTGAAAGGACAAAGCAAAGAAAGATTTAAAAAGCAAAACAGGAACTAAATATATTATATATAAGGATTTAATTGAAATTAAGAGAGAATTTGTACACAGCAGTTGAATTTTCCTGAGTAGAAGGTCTGAACCAGAAGACAGCTGAGACCCACCAACACACAGAAGGCACGATTGGTTTTCCACATTCCTTGTATGAAGCAGGACATAAGGCTGAGTGTATCCCTCAGGGATACTGCCAGTATCCAACAGAAAAACTACACAACATACGCACTACTAGAGATACACAAATATAACCAACTGCTTGAAGTAGAAACATGGTGCTAAACTGACATCTTGTATGTTTCTGTTCTATGTTTGTTAATAAGTAGCTTTAGTATAAATGTACAAATCCAATGCAGTATCTGTCAATGAATGCATTGAACTTTACGATGCACAGGTTTGTGTTTTTTTTTTCTAATCATATTTACTGGCTGATTTGCAAATCTTTCAGTCATCAGTAGAAATTAATAGAACTCTTGTGTAGGCATTAGGATTTAAAATTTATTATGGAGACATCCATTAATCCTTCCCTATCTTCAGCTTGGAATCAGTTTTCGCTTTAGAATAAATAAAACAGAAAAAATCATTGTCTGCTCTGCATTAGCAGAAAAATCAGTTTTCTGGAAATAAATGTTGACTATATAAAGTTACGAGCCTTTCCTCTTCCCACAAACTTCAAAAACAATCTTTCTTCTACCACAAAATCTAAAGTATAATCAGAAAATAATTATATTCTAGCTGAGTTGTAAATTAAATCAGAATTGCTAAAGATGAATTGCTGGCTCAGACTGGATCATTACAGTACTAAAAAAAAAAAAAAAAAAAAGATGCGCAGGCCCCCTCCTGAGCCGAGTATTGTGATGCAGGACCCTATGCATTCTGCCACTAACAAAAGGAAACGGACATTTGTTGGAAGTGACAATTTCATCACCTTTTCAATAAAAGCCCCCACATATGATTCCTTCTTCAAACCTTCAGTATTGCCATTAACCTCTGAATGACTCACAAGCTTCTCACATTTCCTGAAAACAACAGCAACAACAAAGCTCCACCACTGTTTCTGGAGCCACTATTTCAATAAATTTGCTGTTGTTTTTTTCTGGTATCAGAATTATGATTTACTTTTCCATCTACCTGGGACAGCAGCTTATTACTGTTATTGTTTTGGTATACCTGCTTCTCAGTCATTTATTTCTTTATGTGTTTCCCATTTCCTTCTCTTTATTAAGCAGCCTTTACACTTTCACGTGCAAACAGAACTGTACTTCTGAGGGCTATGCATTCCACAGTACTTCATTCTCTCTGTGTGTCAGTCGTCTTTTTGTCTCAGATACAAGCTCCCAAGGAGAAAAAAAAAAACATTTCCCACCCACCCCAGACTTGCTCCCAATTTCTGCATGGAAAGATTTTTTCAGTCCCTTTGAATATATTTTCCTTCTATTTAATGGGTTAAATATCAGACCACTGAGGCTCAATGGGCTTGAGAATGCTCTTTGCCAGAAGAACAGGAATCCACCAAAGAGATTCCTGTTTATTTCCGAACCTTTTTGGTATAAATATATATATATATAAATATATAATAAATATATATATATGTATACATACATCCTGATTTGTTAGAAAAAGCTTCATTTTTGAACATTTCAAGTGGTAGAACTGAAAAATCAGTTTTATTTCACAGAATCGTCTAGGTTGGAAGAGACCTCCAAGATCATCTAGGCCAACCTGTCCTAACACTAACAAGTCCTCCACTAAACCATATCACTAAGGGCTACATCTAAATGTCTTTTAAAGACCTCCAGGGATGGCGACTCAACCACCTCCCTGGGCAGTCCATTCCAATGCCTAACAACCCTTTCAGTAAAGAAGTTCTTCCTAACATCAACCTAAACCTCCCCTGGCGCAACTTTAGCCCATTCCCCCTCATCCTGTCACCAGGCACATGGGAGAACAGACCAACCCCCACCTCTCTACAGCCTCCTTTAAGGTACCTATAGAGAGCGATGAGGTCTCCCCTGAGCCTCCTCTTCTCCAGGCTAAAATTTACACATTTCAAAGTGCACTTTCTATTGTGGATACTACCAGAATATGGGAGACAGAATATCTAAACAGAAAAGCCATACATGTTTATACAGAGTAGTAAACAAGAGTTACAAAGAACACAGCTGTTTTTCTGTGGTTTTCTTATTTTCTTAATGCTGGGTGTACAACACAACAGTGCTAGATGATACTAGCTGGCTGACGGCAGTAAAAGTCTGATTATAGAGCTCTGAATACGTCTGCTCTTACCATCTAAAAAGATGGGCAGATCTGCTTGTCTGAATGAAACAAGGCATAGGAAAAAAAGAGAGGCTATTGCAAAGCTGGCTCTTCACACAGTCTGAGGAATGAAGTAGGACATAATCAGAACAACTGTAGAGGAATGTCACA
Source organism: Anser cygnoides (assembly GCF_040182565.1). Classification (NCBI taxonomy): domain Eukaryota; kingdom Metazoa; phylum Chordata; class Aves; order Anseriformes; family Anatidae; genus Anser; species Anser cygnoides. The sequence continues at coordinate 21,233,880 of NC_089883.1, read as the reverse complement.
TACTGAGCATAACTAGCCAGTTCAGGAATAACAACCTGACCTAGTCTTTCCATACAGTTCAGAAAAAAAAAAATAATAAAAAAAGGGTAGTACAAGCTGGTATCTACATTAAAGCCGAGCTGAACTCCAGTGAATAAAAGGGGAGAAAGAAGTATGATCAGAGATTAGCGATGTGCAAGAAAGAATGCAGAGCAAAGTTAAAAAAAAATCATGGCTAGCACAACCACAGGAAATGTGCTGCCGGCAGACGTTTGTTTTAAAGTTTTCCATGACTGACTATGCATAAGGAGAGCAGCTTTTTCAGAATGCTGCGAGCTGCATTTGGAGGAGAGCAGAAACAGCCACACGGGACAACCATTAAAAGAAAGGCTTCTGAAGACGACAGACACCTCAAAATGCTAATTGCTTACCATCCTGCAGTGCCAGCTTGGCACCGCACTGCCCCTGGGCTGCCATTCCCCCGTGCCAGCCTCCCCTGCTGCCTCCCTTCAACAGCTCACGCGTAAGAAGGCTTGGGGCTTGGTGGCTGAGCCCTCGGTTTGGGCCTACTGTCTCATACAGGCCAATACAGAGTTTCAACTTCCATCACCCCTCCAAGATTAATAAATTCAAATGTTTTAAGTTGGAGGCAGTCAGGAGACCTCCTGTATATCACAAGTCACTACATTTCATTAGTTGTTCCACTATTGAGTTTAAAATCTTGTGTGTGGCCTTCCAAAGAGACACCTAGCCCTGACCTCAGTCTATCAAGAGTTGGAAAACCTTGGTACTCTCTTGGGTTTGTTCAAGGTTAATTAGCACCGCTGTTCAGTTTCTGTTTGATTTCTCATTTGAATTTATTATGTTTCACTTTCCAACTGATGATTCTTGTTATGATTTTGCCTCTTGGATGACATAACTACACAGAATAAAGAGGAGTCTCTCTCATGGACTATAACCACATCATTTCTCTTTTCAGCACCTTCCTTGATTTATCAGCATCTCTTAAAAATTTGGGCCACTGAACTGGATAGAGGATTGAAATAGCAGATCCACAGATGTATAAATTGTTGAGACATAAATGGTGGTTAATATTTTGCTTGATTATTACGTGACTTCAAACTACTCATTTTCTTCATGCAGTCAAAGTACATTATCTTGCATCCTTCCAAGGACAGAAAATAAATAATAAACACACACTTTGGTCTTCTCTTTGTCATTTTATTGATGACCTTGCCATCCCTTTCTACTAACAGGTCAAAACTACAGCTAGGATATGATCTGCTCCTAATTTACCCAGTTTTGTAGCTATATACGCTATATGCTTTCTCCTAATAGACCTGCCTTTCCATTTTCTCTGTTTTATGACTTCTTCATGTGAATTACTATCACTTTTTTCCATTGTTATACGTTTGTTATTAATTTCTTATCAATTCCAGTCTTCAGTTCAGACCTGAGTCAGAATAGCTTTTAAACCAAAGATTCCCTCATTCCTGACAGAGCACTTGGGGCTTTCTGGCCACTAAATGCATTCTTCCCTAATAAGTCCTGGCTTAAACTTCTGCTTTTGTCTGTTTTCCTCATCCCTTCTCCGATACAATTTCACCATAATAAATTCCTAGCAAACAGACTTGTACTGAAGAGAAGGTTTTCTACAACCAAGACTGCCTCCTTTAGTAGTGTGATAAGAAAAGCTGATGAGTCTTGCAATTAATACTGTAATAAAAAAGAAAAATACAAATTTGACATTTTGGAAACATAGCAACATGTCTCAGTTAAAGGGACACAGAAAAATAGGGAATTTTATTACATGAATATTTTAGTTTCTGGAATCCTACTTTTAGATTTTGTGCTGAAAAGCACGTTCAAATTGTAAAGTTAAAAATCTACCTTCCCTGCATTTACAAAGTACAGTGCAAACATCGGTATCTGACACTCAGCATATAAAACCACACGTCAGCTTTTGATTGTATTCCGAATGTACAAGTACACTCACCCATGCTCACATTCTACACAAACGGACTTTAAGGATGAAAGGCTTTCAGAATTATGTGATTCAAATTTAATAAAATATAATCCTTAATCCTCTGCATATATTATAGCAGTATGCTCTGAATATTATTACGTCTGAATTCTAGAATCATTACAGTTTTTCAAACTTTAAATGTCAGCAGCCAATATTATATTGAATTCAGCTTTTGTATTTCAGATTGAACACATGCTATGTTCTAATTCAGTGTTTTAAAATAAATCATTTACTTTCTAACTTTTCTTCTACCTATCATCAGAGTAATTTAACACATGTTGTTTCCTGCACAGATATCCAATTCACACATCAGCAGGTGGTATACGATTTTTCCTTTTTTTTTTTTCCTCTGTTGCTATATTGCATGTTGTATGTTTAGATAGGACATCTTATTTAAAAAGCAGCAGCAGAGTGGTACTGTAGAACAATGCCAACTTCTGCAGCATATCTTTCAGCTTTTAATGACTCTTACCTTTGTACCATTTAGTAACTGTTCTACTTACAGAGGCTACAGCTTTAAGCTAGTGAAAGATCTAGCATGTGTCCCATATTAATGAATTCAAAGGGTAATTATCAATATCAATCAGCTGAAGTAATACTGACCAATTCACATGCAACTGCTTAATGAAAATGGCAAATTAATAAATAAATAGAGATTTAATCTCTCGCATGATCTTGTATGGCAGATGCAAGTATGTGTTTTTGAGCATTATTCTAATAGCTATCAGTTAGACCTTTTATAGATTTTCTTTGACACTTTGACCACTGTAAATGCTTACTTTTGTCAATACAGTTATGACTTTTTAGATATTTTTTTTTCTGAACTCGTCTCCTCTACCTTCTTAACCAGCAGAAAAAAAAAGTGGAAAGAATGCATGTATACACAGAGAGGATGATTCAAGGGTTTTGAGTGAAGACCAGAATTTCACCAAAAAGCCCAGAATATTAAAAAAAAAAAACACACAAAACCAACAACAATAACAAAAGAAAAAAAAAACACACAAAAACCCCAACCCTTAAACCCAAAACACTGAAATGACAACCAAGAAAGATGTATGGACCACCTCCTCTAACCCACCAAAATACCAAAAACCAGAAAGGGCCCTAAAAGAAGGCAAGTAAAGCAGAGTGCTATTGTTAACCAATCCTGGAGTCTGAAGGAAGTTTACAAATGCATAAGTTTACTGTCCTTTAGAACTACACATAAAGTAGAATAATAGCTTCACATGGTTCAAATGAAGAGTTTGGCTTTTCAGATTAACATTTTTGTTTCCTACAGTAGCAATTATAGGAGACACTAGGAGTTGGCTAGAGAGCTCAGTGCAATCTATAAACACTTATTTATAGAACCACTGGGTGGACGCTGTGTTGGAGCCAACTTCTGTGTTCAACATTTCCGTTATGAAACAAGCTTGACATTTCTGTCTGTCTCTCTCTCTCTCTTTTTTTTTTTTTTTTAAATGGACAAGTTAATTTGTAACAGAGATACAGCAGTTTGCAACCAACTGTGCTCAAGATCAAAGTGAATTCTATTGAAATAAAGGTAACAGCACTGTATAGAGCAACAAATTGGAAATAAAGAGTAATATGAAATGAAGATCTGAATTAGAAAGGCACAAAAATGAACATGCATAACACAACTAAAGCTTCTCTCCTTTTTCTAATTCCCTCCTATTAATTCTTTGTACTGTGGTGAATTGATCAGCTGTTAAATACATGATCACCTCTTTTTTAAAAAAGATTGCTATCTTCCACATTTGTCTTGAAGCTAATGTTATCTAGTCTTTTAGAAAATGATACTGGATATCCCTTTCAAACCATGTCAATTCTTTATCTCTGCTGCACATAGTTGTTATCCTGCTCAGATGCATCTCGCATTTCACAAGGGCAGACATTATCTATGGATCTGGCGTCCCTTCTGAAACAACAGGATTACTGCATCTTTGACCTCCTCACTTACTAAAAAAAAAAAAAATAAAAATCTGCTTGCAACCTAAACACGTTCAACTGAGGTCCTTATCAGCTCACATTTCTACACTCAAAGCTTACAATTTTGTTTATCAATTGAACAAGAGTCTCTGTAATAAATACTTGCAACATTACTAAAAATAAGACACATCAGCCAAGTTTCATCATGAAGATTTGTGCACCCCTTTTAAGTATAATACTGCCCTGAAGCTGGGCTAACCAACCACAACTCAAGGTTTGCAAAGATCTTAGCTGTTAATATGCCACCAACCTTCACATGTCCAACATGTGGTGAAGCAGGTCCAACAATCCTCAGTTCCAGGTGTAAAAAGAAACCTATAGAAACTAATGCATCCTACAGACAGTTCCAGTTGTGCTGGGATTGGCCTAGGATGGATCAGTGCAGAGACAATGAAATTAAAACACACTTCTGGGAACGGTGATGTGTCCCTGCACTGCACATCAGTCTGTGCATATGAATTCTCAACCCAGCCTTGCTGGCGTCCTAGGTCAGCCTAGATGTCATTCATAAAACTGGAAAAGTAGACAGGGATCCTTCCATTATTTTCTTCAGACTAGTGGTCAGGACCATCATGCTGGATGGAGAAGACCCATCTTAAAGACCCATTATTCCTGACCTGGGAGAGGCCCTAGAAACAAGCTGAACCCTCATGTTAGGACAACACTGAGGAACAGAGCTTTTTTCTCAAGCTGTTCTGTGAAAAGCACTTGTCTCCATACAAAACATTTAAACAGTCACAGAACCAGAGGCTTAAGTCCAGATGTTATGAGAAATGACCACTCAATTCTAAGCTATCAGCCTATCCTTTCTTTTCTACACAGAATAAAAGATGGCACCACTGTCTCCTTTCCCTCTATAAATGATGCCTATTGCCTGTTCCTACTCTGTCAGAGACACCATCTGTTAACCAAAACGTTTAGATTGCAATCAGCATTCAGAAATGGTTGTTATTGAGCAACTCCCTGCAGAGTCAAAGCCTCAAGAAAAATACAGATGTAAATACCACAGAACACTATAATTAGTAGATCTGAGTTGGTTAGAAATGGGGATCACAAAAATTCCTTCTTCTTGGCAGCAACTTAATTCCCTCAAAATTTTCTGCTCGGGTCCATGTTGATTAAGAGGCAGTAGCTGTAAAGGGGCTGCAGGAAAGATTGAATCATGTTATTTGCAGATTTTTACACATTTTCAGAATTTCTGACAATGATACTTCAACTGATCTGGAAACAGCAACTTACATAATTATGACCACAGATATAGTAGCATTGTGCCTCTACAGAAGACAAAGGAAGAGAGAAGACTAAACTGAGTGTATCCATAAACTGATTCAAGACAAGACTAGTGCAAGACACACATGCCATGATATGGTGGGAAATACCAGTCTTCATTGCAGCCAGGCTGGAAACATTGGTAGAACTAAAAAAAAAAAAACAAAAAACTTCTGATGACAAAGAGATTAAAAAGAACAATACAAAGGACTGAGATATCCTCTCCACTTCATATATAAATAGATCTTTCCCCAACACTTAGCAAACTTGTGGTATCGGTACTGCAACATGTATTCAACTTTACAGCAAGTTATTTTAGCATTTTGAATACCACTGAACTGTGCAATTTCTTTGATGTAAAACATGTCATTTCTAGGTTTAAAACCCATAAAAGCATAGTTGTACAAAAACTATGGCACAGAGTAGATGCTCTGGAAATTTTACAGCATCCTACGTCTGGTTGAACTTAATTGCCAAAGAAAAAAAACCTTTTAAACATAAGATCAACGCTCAGCCCTTGAACACTAACGTCTGTTCTCTGAGAGTTAATTACAACTAACAGCAGAGGATAAAAATAAATAAATTGAACACAGTTATATGATGCTGAAGCCTGTCTTGACAAACACTTAAAACAGAAGTGGTGGAACTACTAGTGACAATTTAGATGGCTGTCTTAAAGAAGCCACTTTAGAGTCCGTGTTTTTATTACATGATTAAGTCACACATTTTTCCCTATTAATATTACTTCTGTAAGCAAGTAAAATAGTTCTTTGGGATATTCACTTGACTAATACATAAACTGCAAAGAAATGAGTACAAGGAACATAAGTTGGGCATTAAAGGATTCCTTGGTTATTTCACTGAGCAGTCTTAACTTACAGATCCTCTCCTGACAAATGTTCATGCAACTCCAATGGACTTCATTGTCTTATTGTTGGGAATTTCTCTCAGAACCATTTTACCACAATATAGGTCATTCATTTAAAATACCCTTATCTTGGGAGTCTTTACTTGCTGTAGGAACATGAAACAGTGGCTTTGTTCTAAAAGGCTGTAAATGTCTGTTTACTGAGAGCTTCAGGACTGGTCATTTGGGTGGATTAGCTGGTTTTTGAGTAATATTTTTAAGATAAATCCGTGTGCACTTTTCCCTCTTCATTCCATGCTATGTGTTTCCGTATGTTTCTCTCCTTGGAGTTGTCATGAACAACTAACTCTAAAAGTTGAAACTTCTCCTACTTCTAACACACAGCATTAGGATGGAGCATCCTGCTCCCTGATCAATATCTCAAAATACGGAAGAGTCAGACCTGCATCACTTGAAATACATCTTTGTCCACTCTGGCTTCATTTCTGCTGCTACATAAAGACCTGGGTGAGCTATACAAGGACCTGTCTGTACTATTTACATTAAGTGTGCTTAAAAACAAAGAGAAGTTTTTGAACATTTTGGCTAAGGAAATCTGTTTTTCTGCAGATGTGCATCTTCAACTTTTATCTGTCTGGTAAGGTGCAACTGCTAACAGATTAGTTAGCACAGGAGAGATTACTCCCATGTTAGGGCACAGACCTTATGACATTGAGATCTTCGCCTTTGGAGTAGGAGTTCCTTCCACCACTTTTCACACAGTGACACTGCGTCTCTCTTTTACCCATTTGATGAACTGGGAAGAACTAACTTAGCCTGAAGATCTCCACCTCTTTGCTTAATTTCCTTGGAATAGACCCATTGGTTCAGGAAATACTAGGGTAAAAGGAGAGACAGACAGATGCAGATAGTGTGCTTTCATATGGCACATTTCTTCAAAAGGTCATTGCAGAAAGCTGTGAGTAAGCAACAGAAGTCAATGCTATGCTGTCTGTATCTAGGGCAAAGACAAACCTGCCTGCAGTACTGGACTACATCACAGGAACCCAAATTCTATTACCAGATCTTCAACGTGCTTGCAGTGCAACTCTGAACAAGTCACTTTGCTATCTTTGTGCCCCATCTAGCTTTATGACTCACTTACCTTTTACATAATTATGAGTAAGGATAGTAACCTATGACAACTTTACACAGTATCCAGGACATCTGGACACCAATCTCTGTTGAACTTTTGTGAGCTGCTGCAATACAAATAGCTATATAGCTATCTAAGGCTTGTCTATTTTAATTAGCTGATAATTAATGTGGAATAAATATATTTTTTCATACTGCAAACTAACAGCTAGTATGAAAGTCCCATGTAAAAAATCTGTCTACAGTAAATACCCTTCATATAGGGTAGTTTAACATTCAAGAGCATTCAGATGGAAAATGGCTATGCTGTTAAATTATACTCTCACCTATTCCACACAGCCTTCCGTGGTAGACAAGTCCTTAGTGTTAGAACAGGGAGGATTATAATGATATTTAATATAGAGAGAATAACTGTAAAATAGAGCAAAACATTTTTTTATAGCTGTATTACAGCATAAACCCTTCTGGTGTGATACATATCTAGGCACATCCTGACCTATGTGTACAATAGCTAAATATTTAAGATACTATTGCTTCTAACAGGAAAAAGCTTAATAATGAAAATTCGCCCGCCCCCCCTTCCCCCCCCCCAAAAAAAAAAAAAACAAAACTCTTCTTTCAATTATTTAGCATGTTTTAATATAGAGGTAAGTCCCAAAAGTATTCTAATATATTACCTTTTATGCTTGCATTAAAATGCAGTCTGTGATCACTAATATTCAGCAAGACTCAGTCTGAAACTCATTTTAAGATAATTGCCATCTTTTAGTATTGAAGAAAAATCTACCTTTTCAACTTAAATTGAAAAGAATTTAAAATCACAACAGCAGATTTAGATTTTGCTAAGTAGCGTGGGTGAAACATCATAGAAAATTAAAGCATATGGGAAGGAAATTTGCTAAGAAGATATTACATCTATTACAAATTATTATTGTCTTTCCTTATCAAGTCTTTAATTTATTATAAGTGTGTCAACAATTTGAAAGGAATTAAACAAAACTCCTTATAACTCTAAAAGATCCTACCTATTCTAGGAATAATAGTAGCTTGCCTAAAATCAGCAGGACACTGCGTTAAGTCTCACTTTGTAGCAGTGAAGCATCACAATGCAGAGAGGAACACTGCTTCTGCTGGAGTTCTCTGCAACCAGAAGATCTCTGATCTTCTGATCAGACAGAACTACGCCTGAGCAGTTGCTGCCCAGCAGCAAACATAGCAGTGCAGGAAAGCTGGAGATCAAGCTGCTGGAGATTCCTGGTCTTATAGGAAGTAGGTCTCATTTTGTCAAATGGAAGTCATAGCGAGCCAAATGTTGTCAGCCATACAGGAGAAAAACATAAGACTGCCTCAACTTTATTTAATTGAAATGTTTAACTGTTGTCAGTGCTGTCAACACAAAACGAGGAAACACATTCCTCCTTCCATGAAAATAGTGGGCATTAAGCAGAGGAACATGATAGGCCTCTGCTTCAGCGCCCACTTACTGAAAATGAAGGCACTGAAGTACACCAGATAAACACTCGATGATAGCTTCTAATCTCTTTCTGCTCAAAGCAGATGATTGGTAAAACCAGCCAGCACTGTACAGGCACAAATGCTGAGAGGACCTGATTCTGCAAGAATTTTCTTTAAAAACAGCAATAATAATGATCACAGTCTCTGGAGTATTAACAGCCTCAAAGTAAAGGGTCGTCTAATACTAAACTTTTGAAGCATCTGAACATAGAAACTCCTGACTTTTACAGGAAAGAGAGCCATCATGTTTTACCAGACTGGGTTACGGCATTTCATTCTCCTCTGTATATAGACAGTGGAAGCAGCCAGAAAGCCAGCTGAGGGAAGTGGCATGACCAGTGGCCTATCTGCAGGGGACGCTTCAGAACATGAAGTTTAAACACATATTCTGGCTAAAGGTGGTGAATGTCATCCCAACAGGAAAGAAAGCATATAACAGGGATTTAATCCCTGCATTGCTCTCATATCTCAAGCCAACGTGTCTTTAGTCTGGGCTGTTAAACTCAGCGTCACCAATATATGAGTACAAAGGGTATTTTTTTAATCTGGATTGCTCCATTATTTATTTATTTATTAATATTCCCATATTCTATGCTTTTGTTATATGATATTTTTAGGCTATATTACCCAAAGTACCTCTCAATTGCAGCTCAATTTTCCAGTCATTTTTGACCAGATTTCTGTGTAAATCTGAGGCACAGGATACATTCATAAACATGAAATATATTATCGAGCTATTTCTTTGTATATCTCATACACCTATCTATAAATAATTTTTATTCACAAAGTGAAAAGATGACTGATTTAATCCAAATGGGAATTTCAAGGCCTTAATTAGTTTTATAATATTTCAAATCTTTATAAAGTTTTCCCTGCAGTTAAGCAATATATATATATATATATATTAAATGATTAACATGGTTCTTTGGTCCATTGCTGTACAACTAGCATTTAACTAATATCCAAGACATTAGCTACTATATTATGCTATCAACAACTGTCAGTGACAAGTTTCTCCTGGATTGACAATGTGTTAATGAAAATACAGCAGACCACAGATCTTTGTGATATTTTTATGATTAGCAAAAAGTAGAAATGAGAGAGCAAACATTTGCTCAGCTCCAAAAAGTGCTCATTTTGTGTTTTTTTTTTTCAAATTATGAGACATAGAAAATTACCAAACAAGATGCGAGCAAATGACTCCTGAAAATCCCCCTTTTTTTCCTCCCCCCCCCCCCCCCCTTTCCCCCCCCACATTTTTTCTTTTAAAAAACTTTCAGCAGTAATCACAGCCTTTCAAAAATATATTTTGGGGGATTATTTCATAAATACATTTGATCATTTTAATTTTCTGCTCTTAAGTACATCATCACCTTTCAATAGCAGTGTGGGATGCTCATTTTCTGTGAATTTGTGCTGAGGGCCTGATCTTGAGAACCTGCCGAGCTCCCTATTGATCACAGACTTTGAAACAGCAGTGTTTTTTCAGGGCTACTCATGGCTGTCAAAACTGCCAAGTATTAATGATATGATGTGGTTCTTTAATTCTCTCCATTTTTCTTTTGTTGTCTCCTTGCCTTCTACCTCTAAGATGCTAGTGCCTGATGGATACAAGGAACATAAAGAAAGGATAACTTCTGGCCAGGAATGCTCTTCTCTTTATCTTTTGTAGTTTTATTTTTGTACTTTAGAGTGAAATATTCCTACTGTGCAGGCAGATGTTCTATAATCCTATTTTTATACAGCCCAAAGGAATCAAATTCCAGGTAAAGTCTCTTTCAGGATGACTTGAATGATTGGTAAATTCAGACTTTAAAATCAGATAAGAGTTTAAGGCAAAAGTGAAATGTGCTTTTACTAAAACAAAATTGTTCTGTCTAATATCACACATATATAAATACACTAATATTCCTTTGCTAAAAAATGAAGGCATATGTTTGCTACCACACTGGTATGGAAAACAAATGACATCTGTTAAATTTTCTGCTGCAATATGAAAAGGCAAAATATATAAAACTCTGAAGCCTGAATATTTTGGTGTTTATATATAGGAAGCTATCTGTAAGAACAACACTATTCTACATAGGGCCAACATAGCACAACTCTACCAGAATCAGCCAAACAAAAAGGTTTAAAGGGTTAAAGCTACAGATACTTCCCCAAACCAGGCACCTCGCCACAGGACTGGAATTTTGTTGGAAAACATGATTCCATATTTGCTGTCTTCTATATTTTCTCATTTGATAAACAATGTATCACTATTACGTCACAGCAGAAATTTGCCACCGTATTTATTCACAGCAACAGTATATTCAGAAAAGAACAAGCACTTCATGTTAGTTTACCTTTTCTCCCCTCTCTCTCTGAGGTCAATGAGGGTTTTACTGCTGCTAGTAGAAACAAAAGACAACTAATAAGGATCATTTTGAAAAAAAATCTTACTGGTGGAGTTACATTAGCTATATTATAAAGTAACAAAACATGCTTTAAAGTTACACACAGAAGTCTGCATCATAAATATGACCTATGACGAACACGCTACCTTTTTCCATATGTCAACTGGGATCACCACACGGCTGACACGAGCAAGTCCAGGAGGTTCATAAAGCACCTAGATGATAACTTCTTGGTGCAGGTGCTAAGGGAGCCAACTAGGAAAGGTGCCCTCCTTGATCTGTTGCTGGAAAACAGAGAGGGTCTTGTGCGAGACGTGGCAATTGGTGGCCATCCTGGTCATACTGACCATGAAGTGGTCCCCTGGGAAGCTGCTTTTGAAGGCATAGGCGTCCATCAGTGCTGGTCAGTCTTTAAGCACTGCCTCCTAAAAGCACAAGATCAGGTGATTCCAAAATATCGGAAGGCAGGCAGGCGGGGCAGAAGGCCGGCCTGGCTGACCAGGGATCTTCTACTGGAGCTTAGGCGAAAAAAGAAAGTGTAGGGCTACTGGAAGGAGGGTCAGGCAACGAGGAAGGAATGTAGGGATGCTGTTTGTGTTTGTAGGGAGAAAATTTGCGGGGCCAAAGCCCAACTAGAGTTGAAGCTGGCCATGTCTGTGATAGACATTAAAAAAAGTTATTTTAGATCTGTTAACAGAAAAAGGAGAACCAAAGAAAACATAGGTCCGCTACTTGATGGGGAAGGTCTCCTCACAGACAATGACATAGGCAAAGCAGAGACATTTAATGCCTTCTTCACCTCTGTCTTCAAAGCTGATGATGGGCTTCGGGACCCTGGGTGCCCTGAGCGGGAGGACCATGACGGTGGGAATGACAAACTCCCAACCGACCCTGAACGTGTGCGGGATTTGCTGCTCCACCTGGATCCATACAAGTCCATTGGTCTGGATGGGATCCATGCCAGGGTGCTTAAAGAGCTGGCTGACATCATCGCGGGACTGCTCTCAATTATTTTTCAACGATCTTGGGAATCTGGAGAGGTCCCAGTAGACTGGAAGCTGGCAAATGTGCCAATTTTCAAGAAGGGCAAGAAAGAAGACCCTAGCAATTACAAGCCTGTCAGTGTCACGTCAGTGCCTGGTAAAACTATGGAGAAGATGATCCTTGAAGTTATTGAGGCGCACCTGGGGGACAATGCAGTCATTGGTCCCAGCCAACATGGGTTCATGAGGGTTAGGTCCTGCCTAACAAATTTGATTTCCTTTTATGATAAGATCACCCATCTAGTTGACCAAGGGAAACCAGCTGATGTGATCTTTTTGGACTTCAGCAAGGCTTTTGACACGGTTTCCCATAGGATCCTACTGGACAAAATGTCCAGCATACAACTTAACAAAACCATCATACGATGGGTGCGCAATTGGCTGATGGGCAGGGCTCTAAGGGTTGTGGTTAATGGGGCAACATCTGGCTGGCGGATGGTCATTAGTGGGGTCCCTCAAGGCTCCATTTTAGGGCCAGTCCTCTTCAATGTCTTTATAAATGATTTGGATGTAGGACTAGAAGGTGTTTTGAGCAAATTTGCCGACGACACCAAACTTGGAGGAGTTGTGGACTCGGATGAGGGTGGAAAGGCCTTGCAGAGAGATCTGGACAGATTGGAGAGCTGGGCGATCACCAACCACATGAAGTTTAACAAAGGCAAGTGCCAGGTCGTGCACCTGGGACAGGGCAACCCTGGCTATCCATGCAGACTGGGCAATGAGATGCTGGGGAGCAGCCCCGCAGAGAGGGATCTGGGGGTTGTGGTTGACAGCAATTTGAATATGAGCCAGCAGTGTGCCCTGGCAGCCAGGAGGGCCAACCGTATCCTGGGATGCATCAAGCACGGCATCACTAGTCGGTTGAGGGAGGTGATTGTCCCACTCTACTCTGCGCTGGTGCGGCCTCACCTCGAGTACTGTGTGCAGTTCTGGGCACCACAGTACAAGAAGGACATTAAACTGTTGGAGAGTGTCCAGAGGAGGGCGACAAAGATGGTGAAGGGCCTAGAGGGGAAGACATATGAGGAGCGGCTGAGGGCACTGGGCCTGTTCAGCCTGGAGAAGAGGAGGCTGAGGGGGGACCTCATCGCGGTCTACAACTTCCTCGCGAAGGGGAGTGAAGAGGCAGGTGACCTATTCACTGTAAACACCAGTGATAGGACCCGTGGGAACGATGTTAAGCTGAGGTGGGGGAAGTTTAGGCTGGACATCAGGAAGAGGTTCTTCACCGAGAGGGTGGTCGCACACTGGAACAGGCTCCCCAGGGACGCAGTCACTGCACCAAGCCTGTCTGAATTTAAAAAGCGATTGGACTGTGCACTTAGTCACATGGTCTAAACTTTGGACAGACCTGTGCGGTTCCAAGAGTTGGACTAGATGATCCTTATGGGTCCCTTGCAACTCGGGATATTCTATGATTCTATGATATGCACAGGGTTATAACCAACCCTTTTTCCCTAGGAGTAGGGCTGTCACCTGCCCGGGCAGCAGCACTGCCCAGTACAGTGTCTATGCTGCAGGTCACAAAGCTCATGCTAGATGCACTTGCTAAGTCATGTTATTTGCTGGCCTTGATAACTGCACATACAAGTCACTGCTCTTCAAAAATCAAAATGTATCAATAACTCTAGCAGGAGGCCAGCCACAATGCATGCTGCCCTTTCTGATGTCAAAAAAGTTGTTTCTCTCTGTAAACAGCTGGTTCCACTCTATACTCTTGAACGACAGGGTTAAATTTCCCACAAGAAAAATCAATACGAAGGCCCACAAGGCAGAAGTACTACTGCAGTTAAAACAATAAGTAGCTGCTATATGGCAATAGGGTTTCTAATGACTAAAGAGAGACATGTTTTTAACAGAAATCTCTTCCTATCTTGAAAGGAAAGGAAAGGAAAACAAGATATATATTGAAGAGGAGAGTAGATTATTACATGTTCTTAAAACAAGGAAAAAATAAGGATTAATTTAACAGAAGTAGGTCAAAAAGATTCAGATTTGAAGATGATAAATGATAAAAAAGATAAGAAATTATAAAAAGATTTGAAGATGATAAATGGCACTGAGTATATTCAGCTCAAACTTATACCACCTTCTCTTTTCATCCCTTTCTGAAAGGGAGTGTGTGCACAAACTCTCCAAACTGCCAACAAGAATCACTCTGTACCAGGAGGTGGGAAAATCAAACTGTACACATCTGAATTAGCTATAGTTCAAGAAGTTTGTGTGCTCAGAAAGAATACTTATCCCCGTTTTGATCTCATATTATGACCTCATACTATGACTCATACTACAAGGACAGGCCTAGAATTTGACTCATCCCCTCCCAGAATATGTTTTCATTGATTGCATTGTAATTGGATTCAGTGTCACTAACTTCCATTGCTTTACTACCAACTCTACAGTATCAAGTTGTTTTCTGAAATCTCAAGATCCTGAAGACAAGTAATCAAATGAGCAAAAATAAAGTCCTAAACCCTTCAATAACCAGCAAACCAGGAAGTTACTAGCTCTTGTAGCTATGAGACAGAAGCTTGGAAATATGAGAGTATGCCTTGAAAGCTCAAAAGCTGGAATGCAAACCACAATTCATATCTGGGGGAAAAAAACAAACAAAAAACAAACAAACAAAAACAAACAGACAAAAACACTGCAAAACTCAGGTAATGTGGGGAATAATGTATATGTTTTCGAATACTTAGACTTACGGAAAATACAACTCTTTTTCAACTTCATCCTCTGGAAATATTGTAGAACACTAACCTATAGTCATAGCTGTGTTCGCCCACACATTCAAGTGCTTCTCCCTCCCCATAAATTAAACAACAAACATTTTTATCCTATTCTCCTTACTATTCCCATTTTGCTTATGACTATGAATTGCCTTTAGTCTTCACCAGATGACAGAATCTTTCAAATGAAGAGTATCTTATGCTAGATACTGGCACAGTGCTTAGCAATAGCAAGACTCAGATCTGTATGGAGAACATAGGAGCTGCTACAATAAACAGCCCTTGTGAACGCACTGGAAGCTGACATTCTGGCTTTTAGCAATTATTCAACATCAGTATTTTGTGGAAAAAAAAATCAGTGACATAGAAACACCTGCATTTCAGCTTAGAAATTAAATTAATTTCAGATCAAAATAATGAGATTTAAAGCATTTAAATGTTAATGGACATTTAATGGGCCCTTGGGCCCCAAAAGATTCTTAAGATGGCTATAAAATTTTTAAGATTGCCTTTAAACCAATCATATTTATAATCTTCAATTTTCCATCTTCTGGTCATGTTTAGTGTGTCTTCTCCAACCACTTGATTCAGTCATGATAGAGAGAAGCTTACTTTGCTTTCTAAATGCCCACTCAGATTAATGATTATTACAAGATTTAAGAAGCTAAGCCTTAGGGAGAAATACCCACTATCATAAGCACTGACCACACTGTTGTTCTGTGGTTTAATGCAGTGGAAGCAGCTTAAAATTCTCACCTGGAATACATGTATAGTTCCATTCTCCTTAATTCTTTTGCCATCCCAGTGGAAATTCCATTATAACAGCAAAATTAGCAGCTGTGTTTAGTAAAGTTTGATTTTTTTTCTTTTTTTGAAAATAAAATAATCAAAAGAATTAAAGAGATGTGAATCATTTAAACACTTCATGGCACTGTACCTTGTAGCATGACTTCACTTCTAAGCTGGCTTTATCTTAAACTGCTTGCCCCATGTCATGTGAAACTGCTGGCACCTATCATCAGTAACAATATTTTAATGAATCTTTTATTTCACATACTCATGATTGCACTTGTCACGTTTTATAAACAAATTAAACTTTTCCTTATAAAATAAAGATTGGTTGAGCTGGTGCATACTGTAGAGTAAACAGATTTCTAATCAATTACAAGAGCCTGATTTCTTCATTGCATCTCGTCAATAGCTCCCCTCTTAAAATCTGGTGGGATACACACGATCATCACTCCGGCTGATTTATATCACACATTTCTGTAATTTCTACTTTCTTTTAGCTGAAAGATGCAAGAACAACAACAAAGTGGCATATACAAACAGCACGTAAACATGTTCAGTAAGCGTGAGCAGATATGTAAATTGCAAATATTGATTACAATTTCTTTTCTGCTTGCATAGATGTATTTTTTTCATTTGAGACCTGTTGAAAACCTGCATCATGCTGCTCAGTCACTTTCTGGGTAACAGTTCCATCAATGATTATCTAAAATACAGTCATCTGAAATGGGTAACCAAGCAACCAAATGTGCCCCCATTATGAAAGTCGGGGAACTGACTAAGTCAGGACAATTCATGCAAATACTGTCTTCACAGTAAGACTCAGATGATGAAAGGAAACTCCACACAAGCTCCAGTCTTCCCCTTGTTGTTAGTGCAATGGATAATGTATGAGACTACAGCATCTGAGTATCATTTAACTTGATATATAACTGGATGGATTGCTAAAAAAGATCTACCAAAACAGTTTTAAGTTGAATTTTCATCAAAACAAAATTTGTTCTGAGAAGAGCCTACTTTCAGCCATTTTTTCCCCTTAATTTGTATAGAAATAAGAAACCCTACATTATGCAACATGCAGACACTATCATGGAAATTTACATCTGTTTCCTCACTACAGCCTTCCTAGTAACCTGCATGTTCCAAGAAGGAAGATGACCATGGAACAAGTCTACAATGCACGTGGAGTCATGCAAAAGGCTTACATGGAGAATCTAGCATCTACATAACATACATTTTGGGATGTTTTACTTCTGATTCATTCTAGTCTGGTCCCATGGACTAAACACCACCTAGCATCTAGAAGGCATAAAACCTACTCCTGGACTGCATCCTCTGATCAGTTTCACGTAGAAGATACTCAGATTGCACTTCACAGTTGCTTTGTCAATCATCAAATATAAACCCATGGGATAACAATTGGCAGATTCACTTCAAAAAAGTGCACTTCTGGTCCAAATTGAGGTGCTATTGTAGTGACATCCTGAGATATCCAAGCTACTATACCAATACAGCACCGTAACTAAACTTATGGATCAAAAATCATCCACCTGAAAAAAATATCAACATTTAGTTTAATACTGTCCTGTAAGGTGCTCATGAGAATGAGCATGTTTTTAAACTTATGACTTTTCTTTCTCATTCTCAAATAATATTGCAAAATCTGAACATTTCAATAGTAGGCATACTTCAAGTCACTGGCATGTAGTCTATGTACTAAAAATTTTTGGACCATTTTATACAGTGGTCTTCATTTACACCCAAGCAAAGATTACCCTAAGCTTTGAATATTCATTGATTACTTTCATTTTCACCAGTTTGCTTCACTGCAGAAATAGGGTTAATTTTTGGAAGACAGTTAACTCCTTTCTGCTTATTGACTAGGCTGCCTATGACCAACAGACCACAGATTAAGTCATACTTCTTTAACTGATTAGAATAAATATAAAAATGGATTTTTTCAAGCCTTGCTTTCAATGCATATTTTTCAGTTTAGATTCTAATTTCAATATGACAATTTTACAGAGTAAGATACTGTTCAATGTGGGAAAAAAATCACTGATAAATAGAGTGATTTTCCTTTTGTTCCAGGAGAATTAGGGAGGGAAAAAGGAATAGTGCAGTAAGTCTTGAAATTGATAGAAATTGCAAGAGAGCCTTAATTCTGTATAAATATTAATACCATAAACCTCTAGATTTTGCCCTCTCCAAACGTCTACCTTATCACAAGCTTACTTTTTAACACCTCATGCATATTTGAGGCCATTTCTGTATAAAAAAAAATAAAATATAGAACATTACTTGGCAGGACAGGGTAGACTGGTACTCTTCAAGGGAAAATCTAAACCTTTCCCATCTTTGATCAAATCAAACTTTACTTTCATTCCTGATATTTCTTACCTTAAATAGGTTTTAAGGCATGTGCAGAATCTCTGTGATAAACTCAGAATGAATTTAGAACCTGTTCTGTGAGCATTTTTATTCTCAGGAGATGAACAACTGGACACACACATTTTAGGCAGATTAAATAGTTAAATAAACCTAGCTGGTTTCTCTTTTCTATACTGATTCTGCCAGCCTTAGAGGTTGGTACAATGTGGATTTTAAGCCCTTTAGAAAAATCACACAGGTTGTTCTTTTAAACAGAATGGCAAGCAGCCATTTCTGACTATAACGACTATCTACCTTTATCTCAGACGACAACCATACAAGACATCTTCTGAGTAAATAACATTAAGTTCTAATAGCTAACACTTAAGCAGGAAATAACATGTTTGCGGTAAATCTTTTAATTTCCTTTTGGTAAAAATTAAGAAAAAAGGCAAAGAGATCTTTATAAAGCATAATTTTATGTGCATTTTTGAATAATTTTTAATATGCAAAGTATAATTGCACATATTTTCATTAAAAATATTGTATATGCAGAGATAAAATCATATGGCAGAGATCATAGAATGCTGTGAGTCACACTATTTACACATGGCTGGACAAAACCTGTAATTTTCCTCAAATGTAACTTTTCTATTTAGTCAGTTACAAAATTACTGAAGTAGCTTGGACTATTTAATTCTGAAACAAGCTCCTGTCGCTAAAATGAACTCCCATGCATAGCTATATTTCTGAAAAATCCCCTTTTTCATCATTCTGTTTATGTGTCCGCCTAGATTCTAGCTTTACTAACATTATTTATGATGTGCACTCCTACATCAGTTCAAGACAAAAAAAAAAGTGTGAAATGTTTTTCATATGACACTAAAATCTTAGAAAAGGTGAAAGAAAAGAACAGTAGAGCAGAACAACATTTTTCCCAAGTCTGATGAACCAAAAGACTGTATATTGGCAAATGCCATGCTGCTTTTCAGTTCTGCTGTACAATCTCATTTCCTGCTTCATGCCAATCACTATACTGTCACTGTACTGAATGTTATTGGAAGCTCCCATTAATCAACTCAACAGTAAATTGTTTGTATAAAACAAAGGTTACCATGCAATAGCCTGCAAAGTTTGAGAAAACATAATTAAAAGTAATCGTGACCTTTTTTCCTTTTTTTTTTTTTTTTAAAGGTCAGAAGTCATTGTATGCAGAGAGATGCAAGATTTTTCCTGTTGTGTACTCTCAGATTTTCAAAAGGAGTTTTCCCTCAAGGAAAAAAAAAAGCTTATTTAAAAATAGGAGCACAAAGGACTATGGACGAACTCCAAGAGAGTGAAAACTGTCTTAGAAATTGTAAACAAACAGTGGTTATCAGTGGGAAATACTTGGAAATCCCATGGAAACAGACCGAATAATATTTTATGCATTGGCTCCTTTAAGCCACATTTTGTAGACTTTCAAATAGACTTTGGAAGACATGTTCTCAAGATCTGCTATGCATAATAGTCAGCTTAATCTTTCTCACTATGCTAATAGCCTAAATTAAGAGAAGTAAATCTGAATGCAATGTTTTAGAGATGAACTCACAGTGTCACACCTTTCGCGTCTCAGGTCTTAACAGTTATCCACCCCAGGATCCAATTTATTTGCTTAGCTCAGTCCTGAAACTTTGCAGGAGTTCGTAGGAACTGAGCAGACACTTCCTCCCTCACACCCTGAAGACACTGAAAGATTTTTTTTCTTTTTAAGAAGAAACACAAAACTGCTTTTCATGCTTACGTAAGAGCACAGAACATGAGTGCGTCACCCCAGTTCCAGGCTAAATAGCCCAGGCACGGCTTTGGCCAGGCGCTGCTTCCTCCCGAAGCCTGTGCTGCAGCCCGTTCACCCTCCCACGGGCTGCAGTGGGCTGGGTGCTGGCGGAGGAGGAAGGCCCTGTCACCCTGCCTGGGTATCAGGAGATGCTGCAGCCTGCTCTTTGAGAAGGGGAATCAGGTCTGAGCAGCAAAACTGCAAGAGGTCACCAATGCCACATACTGATCAGCAGATACGCTACCCATTTTTGTACCTTGGCTTGCCACCAAGGAATAGGGCACTTCGGAGTTACTGTCCCTGGGTGTGTTTAAGGAAAGGTTGGACGTGGTACTTAGGGACATGGTTTAGTGGGTGATATTGGTCGTAGGGGTACAGTCAGACTAGGTGATCTTGGAGGTGTTTTCCAACCTTAATGATTCTATGAAAACATAAATATTTTAAAAATTCTAAGGTGACCTCCAGTTGAAACTTTCCACAACAGTAGGCAGGAACGAACACATGAATAAAGCATTCATTTTGTAATTATGCAGAAATACTGAACAGCTGAAAATAAGTATTATTTTTAAAGATTATGTCACTTCCACAAATTCCTGAAATTTACTTGCATATGGGGTTTGATAAAAGAGAAAATGCCAAGTGCCATGCGGCCCAATCTAATAAACACTGAACTGAATGGGATGACTTCAGTTGACTTAATTTTCTTTCTGCTGATTGCATCTTTAGTTACAAAATGGTTTGAGCTGCCTCCTTTGAGTAACTAGAGTTTTTAAGAGGTACTAGACAAGATGAAGCCAAGATATAAAGAATAGCTCCTGTCCTGGTTGCTTAGGTACTCTAAATTTGCAGAAGAGGATTTTGGTCTGAAGAAAACACCCTACCACATTTTTCACTTTACTGATTTTGCACCATCTTAATATTATGATAGGGATGAAACTTTGCTGTATGTATTTTTGATTGCAACATGTATTACATGAACTCACCTGTGGTGGTTTTACTCGGGTGGGCGGTCGAGCTCCACCACAACCGCTCTCTCACTCCCTCTCCTCAAAGAGGAACGGGGAGAAAATACGATGAAAAGGGCTCAAGGGTTGAGATAAGGACGAGGAGATCACGCAGTAATTATCGTGACGGGCAAAACAGACTCAGCATAGGGAGATAGTAAGATTTATTGCTTATTACTAATAAGCTAGAGAAGTGAGAAACAAAGGAAAGAAACCAAAAGCACCTTCCCCCCAATCCACCCTCTTCCACCTCCTCCCCCCAAGCGGCGCAGGGTAACGGGGGTTATGGTCAGTCTATAGCGCTGCTTCTCTGCTGCTCCTTCTCAGTCACTCTCGTCCCCTGTGCTGTGGGGTCCCTGCCACGAGATGCAGTCCTTGCTGAACTGATCCGGCGTGGGCTTGCCCACAGGCAGCAGCTCTTCAAGAACTGCTCCAGATGTAGGTCCGTACCACAGGGTCCATCCCTCAGGAGCGAACTGCTCCAGCCTGGATCCCCCACAGGCAGCAGCTCCTGCCAGGTCACCTGCTCCTGTGTGGGCTCCTCTCCACGGTCTACAGGTCCGGCCCGGAATCTGCTCTGGCAGGGGTCTTCCACAGGCTGCAGTCTCCGTCAGTGCAGGTCCACCTGCTCCACTGTGGTCTCCTTCATGGGCTGCAGCGTGGAACCCTGCTCCACCGTGGTACTCCATGGGCTGCAGGGGGACAACCTGCTTCACCATGGTCCTCACCCACAGGTCGCAGGGGACTTCTGCTCAGGCACCTGGAGCACCTCTCCCCCTCCTTCTTCACTGAGCTTGGTGCCTGCAAGGCTGTTCCTCACTCCTCTCACTCTCCCAGCTGCTGTGTGTGGTGCAGCATTTTTTTTCCCTGTCTTAAATATGCTCTCACAGAGGCGCAAAACAACATCACTTACTGGCTCAGCTCCAGTCAGCAGCGGGGCCCTTACCAAACATGGGGCAGCTTCTAGATCCTTCTCACAAAAGCCACCCCTATGTCCCCTGCTACCAAAACCTTGCCACGTAAACCCACTACAACATGTATTACATGAACTCACCCTTTCCAGTTACTGCTTTTGTACTTCTTCTATTCCCTGTTCTTCACAGAAGGAAAAAAAAAAAAAAATGGATGCTGTGCACAATAAAGTCACCTGCTGAAAAGAACTGCTACCTACATCGTGTACTCAGCTGTGGTGCTATCACAGAAGCCTCTTTAGGAAAATCTCCCTCCATCAAACTAAACACAGCAGTCCAAAATAACATTTTTAAAGGACCACATTTTAGGCCTGCTTGCTTATTTCAATGGAATAACATTTCTTTAAAGATTAACGGGGACATAATGGAATCCTTTCCAGTTACTTTTCAAAAACAACTACCAGAAAACATGAAGTGTTTATGAGTTGCCTCCTACTATGCAGCTTCACAGTAACAGCAAGTTTGTTTTGATAACTAGCAACTTCACAGACTCTTAACTTAAATAATTTCAAGAACTACTGCAGAGATACATTTTACCACAAACTGTAGTACTGATGAAACAGAACCATATCTGATCTTAAACACAAAAGTTTCTTATTGCCACTGACCTTGAATGAATTTAAAGCCTCCTTGGGTTGTAGCTTCTGAAGATGGGGCTTCATTGACTGTATTTCTTTGTTAAAAGCACAGTATGTTCCCAGCTCCAAACAACAACAAAACAAACAAACAAAAAACAGCTTGTTTGTTTGTTTGTTTAAGTATGCTGTAGGAATTTACCTTCCCCAGTAACTCCCTCAAACACTGTAAAATGCAAGAACTAGTGAATTCCTCCAGGTAGCAGCTAAAACACTGAAGGATGAGAACAAAGATCAGGGCCTCTTCCTAACCAAATACTTCACACACTGCTGCTGTATCTTGTTTGTTTCTCTGAGGGACTGAAGATACCAGTGCCCTCCCCAGCACTATTAGCTTTCTTTGCCATTTGGAATCCTTGCTGCACAAACTTTTCAATCTGATGTTTCACAGAGCTGGTGTTGCTTACTCCTTGCCATAGCCCTGTGGAAAACTGTGGCTTTCCCTCCTGTACAGCTATGGCTGTCAGCCAACATTATGAATTTAAGCAGCACTCATGCATAGTGTCACACATTGAACAATGTCTATTTTTGTATCTATATATAACAATAACACTATTACTTAAGTAATAATGTGCTGCTGCTTAGGTCACTATGACAGCTACAGCAGCATTTGATCATTTAATGCTAATTAGATCTTACATAAAATTCTGTGTTCATAAAAACTCTTGTCAGAAACTTGCAATAGAAAATTCTAAGGTTACGAATCAATTTGTCCACTCCAGTGTTATTCCTTTGTTTTGACTAGGCCTAAGCTGGCTTTTCTGTCAGGAAAAAGACACAACTGTTTCCCAATTAAAAATAACTGAACCCTTCAGAAGTTCACAGAATAGAATACAGTGTCTTGCGTTGGAAAGGACCTTAAAGATCTCCTAGTCCAACCCTGTCCTGGGCGTGGAGATCTCACTCAATCACGTTTCCCAAAGCACCATCCAACCAAGCCTTGAATACTTCCATGGATGGGGCATCCTCATGGCTCTTCCTCATGGCTCTCACAGCCATGAACCTCATTTGGCTTTTTATCTCTTATTTTCTTAGCAAAAAACCTCACAACACGATATTTTGATTAAAGAAGTCTCTTAAGTCATCATAGTTTACATGTCAACATGACATTAACAAAGCTTATCATTAGTTCACTAGAATATCTATTATCAAATAAGGTCCAGTAAGTAAATGAGATATGTTTCTAAAATTATTTGCAAATACTTGGCATGATCACATGAATTCACTAAATAATTATGTTAGGTACAAAATTAAAGTGTGATAAAGTACTCACATGCTGATAGAGAAAATGGAGTCTTTTCTCCAGTAAAAATCCTCAGTTACCAGAACTGATTTTCAAGCAGAACTCCTCAGTTAGAGCTCTTAAAGGAAGTAGTTTTAGAGGAAAACTGCACACTCTGTTATTACAAATAACAATAGATAGGCACAGACTGGAGTGAATTTATAGTGGTGTATCACTCTTGGGACTCTGCTTCTGTTCATAAACAACTCAGATACACTCTCATGGTTTGTGCTGTTAGCAGAGCCCCTAGAGGGACTTAAAACTTCGTATTCATGCAGCAACTATCCATTATGCTATATATTTTAGATGATGAAATTATCACCCAGGAGATACATTCTCAAAACATTACATGGGGTTTTAGCTCTGTGACTCCCCTTGATTTGAATGGCACATGTGGTTAAACCCTCTGCAAACCTTTGACAATTTAGCTTAAGATGCTTATCTTGGTGGCAATATCACAACTATTAAGCTCCAATGCTCCTCCCTGAAGAACCATTGTGTAATCACGTGCTTGATTCTGCCATGTTAGACCTCCTGAAGAAAGCTCTTTGCCTCCCCATTCATCAAATTATTCAATTAAAAGCAATAGGACTACATGCATAAAATGATGCTATTCAGTAGAAGAATGGTGACAGCATTAATAAACACATCCATAGAGTCCCTAGAATTGTTATCAGCTGCAGTACTTACATGGTACATGTCAATTCTATAGAAGATATGTTTTGAATTAAATCATGCATCTCATTTTACAAAGGCTATTGTTTGCCAGCTCACAGAAATGAAAGGACTGAAACTGGTATTCAAGTATGGCACTATTTTTCTGGGAGCGGTCCTATGCCAAGAAAACAATGTCTATAAGGCACTCAGAGATATCAGGACCAGTGTAAGGGTAACAGTAAACAGCAAGGTGATGGACTTCTTTAATCTCATGACACTGTGATACAACAAAAACAACCACAAGACAAACTTAACAAGAGCAGACAGGCATTACCATTTTAGATAAATACAAAATCTGTTGCAATTCTACTATTCCCAATGAAAAAACAAACAAACAAAAAACAACAACAAAAACACACAAAAAGAAACCAAAATCAAAACCATGCCCCCAAAAACAAAACAAAACAAAACAACAAAACCACACAACAGTGTTGGAGACAACATCCCCACCTACCCCTAAAATACAAAGCCATGAAATGAGATATTCACAATTCTGGAAAGGAAACATCCTCTTTTGTCGGCGCAAACAGGTAGAAAAGGAACACTGCTTCCTTACTAGAATTTTGATCAGCTGTTTCGTTCTTTCTAAATATTTATTTTCTTAATGAACTGCTGTCTTTACTGAAATCCTAGTTATGAACAGGTTTGCGATGTAAAGCAACGTGTGACATCTGTCAATGCCTTGAGCTTCTCTCTGACTTCTCCTTGACAGGACCCATATATTCCCTTTTGACTCTGCCTCCAAAATAATTTTAGCAGCAATGGAGAGCAGAATGACTTTTTGCTCAAAGCGTGGACAGGAGATGTGCGTGAGGGAGAGAGAGAGAAATATTGCAAGAAAGATGGCCATTGACAGATAAGATTTCATCTCCAAACAGCAGGAACCCCATTCTCAGTGATGAAATATTTTAAGTATCTTAAGAGACCATCTGGTCCTCTATGTATTCTCTCTCATGCTCTCTTTCTGCCACGTTTCTTCCAGCACCATGGCCATATCCTGTTACTCTGAGTTTCCTCTCTCATCCCTGTTCTTAGGGTCTCAATGGGTGGGAGGGGTGTGTAGAAAAAGCAGCTGTGGTAAAAACTGCTGCAAAAGATAGAAGAAACTTTAGGAGAAAGCTGCATCTCAGTTCAGTGTTATGACGACCTCTCTGTTCCCATTATTGTCCTTAATCTCATCAAATGCTTCTAGACTCCCAAGGAACACTAAACCCACCACAACAGGCTTGTTCCTGTTGGCTTGGAAGGCCAATGTTTGTTTTCCCTCAACTTCACCAGATGAACCCATTTAACACCCTTGTACTGCCTAGCAGACTGGACAATATGCTTCTTGGCTTCTCTCCCATCACACAACTATGGTAGCACACGAAATGAAAAGGTGGGGCAATGTGCATGCCCACCCACAGAATGAGGGTGTTCTAACAATGTCTGTTTAAAAACATGCTGAATGCACTTTGGCATACCCATCGAGTCCTGTTCAATATAGAGAAAAAAGTTGACTTAGCTCAACCTACACACGGACGAGACAGGGAATTCTACAGGCCATGAGCAGAACTATTTTAATAATTAAAGAAATCCAGTCAATCTTCACAAGCCTCATGATACTCACATTTTTTGTTTCAAACTAAACTATGTCTATTCTGTGATTCTTTCCTCTTCAGACAGCAAAATGCACAGTATTTTTTTTTTTTAAATCAGATAAATTATTTTCTTTGGTCAAAATCAAAATAGCATTTATTATTAAATTCTCTGAAGTAATATACTGACATTGGCTGCTGACTTCAAATTGTAAGTATGATCATATAGAAATTTAGTTCCAGTTATCTTTTTGCCCAGCAGCTAAGAAATTAGTGGCAATTGCATTTGAAAATCCGTTCCCTTTAATGTTTTTTTCACAAAGTAGTGCCTCTCAGATGCTATACTGCTTATAGAGGCTTTTCATAATGGCAAATGGGCAGCCGCACTTGCTCAGATTCCTAATGTTCAAAGTAATTTAATGCCAACTACCATTTGTGAAAGCCTTCAAAATTTCCTACAAATCCAAATTCAATTACACTAGTAGAGACTAATCAGTGACTACACTACTGTCTCTTGGTATCTGGGACATTGTTTAAAGCTGCAAATGCAGCAAGTCTGAGTATTTTTCTCTATCGGGGATGCTAAAACATAGAAGACTCACAGCAGACAATCTTCCTCATTGCAAATCTGCCCCTCCCTTTACATTTACTTTGCCTGCAACAGACATTGAATAAAATGGAGGCTGAAATGCATACACAAGAAAGAACAGAAAAGTACATAGAGCTTTGGACACCACAGGGACATCAGGACTCTATAAAGGCATGTCGGTCCATTTAGATTTCAGTAATGAAAAGTGTAAATACAGGTAATGAAGCCTAGTGATGCAGCAGAAGAGCAATACTAAGATGTGTAACATATATGCAAAGGAGAAAGGAAGGGAAGAAGAGGCTATCTTCTGCAAAGTAATGGTTTTAGGAAAAATATGCACGTATAGGATATAAATGCATATCCATTTACACCTTCAGCTGCAGCAGTCACTGCCTCCAGCTATTTGTGTGGCCTTCCCTGGTGGTTAGTAGCTCTCTTGATCTACTGTTGGATATGCCTATCCATCAAGTGCCTGTACCCCTTTTATATGAAGGATAATGAACTTAGAATAGCCTAACAAGGAATATTGCGTTATCCAAACCAGTGAGGTAACTGGAGTAAGGAGACAAAGAAAACAGCAATCAGACACAGACAATTTATCACTGTCTACAATCATCAGTGACACAGGATTATAGAAGAAAATTACTGGAAGACATTAGGGTTTTTACTCAAACATTTGAGAATTATATTAAAGTCATATTTGCAGCAATACACTTATGGAAAATTAATGTTCTCTCTGCCGCTGCAGGGAAAACATAGGAGAAGCTGCGGGCACTTCAGACAGAATCATTGATCACTCAGTATCAGGACCTGGTTTGGAGGCTAGTTCTGGGCTCCCTCAGTTCCCAATAAAAAGCCAGGGGTCCTTATCCATTTAAGATAAAACCTGTTATGAATCTAGCATCAGCTCTTCTTTACCCAAGGACTGAGAAACTGTTCTGATTTTTTCCATGAAAAACAAACACTCATTCTTCTCCTCCAAGGAAACAAAAAGAAATGATTGATCTACAAAAAGAGTAAGCCTCTCTGTGCAAGGGTAAATAATGTAGTCATTGCCTACAATCTGTTTAAAAATCCTGTTCACTCTAATTTTAGAGGATTTTATTGAATACTTTTTTACACAGTGTGGACCTCTGGCAAGTGCAACTTATTTGATACTGCAAATTTAAACCTGGAAGAGGCATTAGCTTTCTAAGTGCAGAAAATGAAAATCTGATATGCTTATTCAGGAGAAGATGCTCCATGTTTCCTCTGATTATGTAGACAGGCAATATTCCAAATCAACCTCATTTTGGAGTCTAATAAATCGCTGATTTTCCAAACTCATTAATTAAATCTTGAGTGAATAGCAAGTGGGGCTGTGGCCTATGGATTTGCACTGTGTGGAGCTCTGCTACACAATGCTTCACAAATTAGCATTCTAAAACCCTGTGTTTTTCAGTGCAGAAAGAATCAAACCCCTTCACAGTTCAGCTTCAGGTATGCTGAATTTAGAGTGACAATACTGGCTATTGAAGGCTCTACTTAGGGAAGACTTACCACATCCAAATAAAACCTTCAAAACTCTGGTGTTTTCCAAACTCTTCAGCTTACCACACCACACTTAATTTCACAAGCCCCAAAGAGCCCAACATTCTCCTACAATAAGCCACTTCAGCACAATGCTAAAGAGAAAACAGTTCCTACGTCCATCCCTGCACAATCAGTCTCAGTTCCTATCCACTCCATTAAACTGCTGAAGAAATACAAACATGGTCTAGATTATGACAAGTTCTTAAACTATTTGCACTAAAGAAGGTACAGCATTATCAGTTCCAGCTACCTAATTCATGAAATCAAAACCCTCTAATCACTGAGAACAGAGAGATGGTGGAAGAGATTTTCTCCTGCTTGCCATGTGCAATGGCCTTCAGCTGCTGCAAATTCTGTTATCGCCATTTATCTCACCCTCCCCACAGAGCTTTCAGTACCAATCTGAACTCACCACACTGAGAGCTCTGCTGCTTCTGCTCCTGACACATCCAGGATCTCCCTCCCACCCTGGGAATTCTTGGTTTGTGCTCCCTTCAAGTGCTTTCTTGATTACAGACCTGTGCCAACACTGAACAGCACTTCAAACTATTTGAGCAGCTATGGCCTGTACCTAAAATATGAGTGATAAAATGCTTTATGTGGTGTATGTCTGAGGAGTGTAATTTGAGGTCAACCCAAAAACATGTGGATGCATTTTTAAAGGCAAGGAGGTGAAGGTATTTAGCACAAAGCAGTAAGCAATTTGTAGGATCAGGATCTTACCTGTCTTTTTGAAAGATGACAAACATGGTGACAATACTGAATAATTCAGAAAAAAAAAAAAAATCCTAACAGGGCTCCATACAGCTTTCCGTATTTAATATAGCATTAAGCATAACCTCAGTCTTCAGAAATTAAAAAAGTACTATTATACATGGGTCTCTGAGTTCTTCCACAGTGTGAGCAACACCTAGTCTCTACATGAAAAGATAGCTTTTTTTCTTTCTTAATGTAAGGATGCTAAAAGAGAAGTGGTGGCAGATAGAAGAGTTTATTCTCTGTGCTATTCTCTATATTTGGAAGCGATTCCTGGGAAATGGATGTTGGGAACTGAGATTTCTGGAAGACAGAAGTGCCTGTATAGTGTTTACAGCTGCCTCTTTCTCCATGGCTTGTGTATTTGCACATAATAAAACAAGTTACAAAAATTCTGCATCATTGATTTCTCTTCTGGTAGGGTGTCAAGCTGTGATACTATCAGGATGCTGATAGACTTACAGAAAGATTACAATACTGTTAAAAGAACAAGCAACAACATGAACCCGTAACAGCTTTCTGGGAAAAATGGTAAATTTCAACTTTTGCGACAAAGAGGTTGAAAAAGGCAAGAGTAAATTGGATAGAAAAATATATCACCTCTTTGCATTCCTACCTTAGTTCTCTTATTTTTCCAAGCCTTACCATCCTTTTTTTGTCATCCTCCTCCTGCCCTCAGTCTTTCATTTAAAAACATCAAACCAGAAGCATTTTCATAAAATGTTCTTATTGAGGTCTTTTTCTAAGTGAATCCTATAGGCTCTGTTTCCATGTTTTGTTTAATCAGATTTCTTGAAAACAACACCTCCTGCCCATTGATTGACAGGAAGTATTGCTTATTGCTTCCAGGAAAGCTAATTCAGCAGAAAATGGATATCACTGTACAGGAATGAGTGTGATGGACAAAACCAATATAAAAGATCATTTAAACAGTTGTGTGTCCATGTCCCTCCACCACCTACTTTTCTTTCAATAAGCAGTGCTAAGAGATAAAATCTCTACGTTAGTACAGGTAGCTGGTCACAGAATGACAGCAGAAAGAGTGAAAGCAAATGAAGTAGCTCCACTTTCTCCTTCAAGAGGTTAAGTCATTATTAATGAGTTCACACAGCCACAAGCAGAAACAGCCTACTCATTGCCACCACTTTTTCCAACATTTGGGGGTAAAAATTTCATTTAAGGGAAAAAAAATAGTTAGGGAAGTGCAAGCTTGCTGTTTTAGTGCAAATAGGTAGGAACCTTCCAGGCCAAATGAGCTGGGTGAAAGAGGGCTGGGTGTGGAAACGAAAGGAGGATGAGCTGTCTTTTTTTTTTTCTTTTTTTTTTTTTTTGTCCTGGGTCTCAACCCCATAGTTGTTGAAATACATCAAAGGTCATACAGGGACCACCTGTGAACTGCCACATCTCTGCTCTCCTACCTCGCCCTGCTCTGGTTTCTATGCATGGAGGTTGGTACATTCAGGGAAGGGCTGAGGACTCTTTTTGCCAATGGAACTTGTGGCTCAAAGAAAGTGTGGGGTTTTAAGCTGCACTGGCATGACAATAGAGCCAGACCCAAAGAACAATGCGTTGGGCTCTGTACTTTGACATTATTTCCAGACAGATGAGCCATGCACTGCTAAATACTCACTAATTTTTTGTTTCACATACAAGAGGTTAGGTTGTTGGGAAACCGAAAAAAAAATAAAGAAATGTTAAAACTTTGTCTCTTGATGCTTTGTTCAATAAGAATAAATAAATATTTCTATATGTTCCAACTAAAATAAAATGCATCAGTAGTGTACACTTTTCTCTAGAGAGTTTTGAAGCTGCTTCAATTAAAAAATACATATTCTGGAAATACCAAAAAAAGATAAAGGTTAAAAATTGGTGGGAAGTAGAATGACTTTCTTAAAAACTTAAAAAAATTACAACTTTAATTTGTGTAAAAAAAAAATCTTACTAAGAATGACTTTCTTAGTGTAAAAAAAAAATCTTACTAAGATCTAGGCTGTGTGATTTCACATTGACACTACTTTTCTTTGAACATTTGTTTTTCTACTAAAATTTATCTCCAACTATAGTTCTAGTAACACTGAAAACATCAGCAAGAGACCTTAAAACCCACTAGGAAATGCAAGATCCTTTGTGAGCTTCTTTGATTGTGCTGATAATCCCTACAATGAGGAACGCATGCTTGAATTGGACTTTTTTTATTAATGTAAACATATAATATCTGCAGTCAAGGTAATGTATTTTTCATCACAATGAATACTGTCACAGATGTACAACTTTTGTACACCAGAGGAAAAGAGTTACACACATTTGCTATGCTTAACAAAATAATATTTTGTCAGTCCAGAATGCTACTTCCTAGAGCAGCTCCAGTAAATATAAGAGAAATCTTACAATGGAGAAAAAGTCCTAAGATAAATTGTTTTGTATCTACCTCCAGTCAGTGGCTGACTTCTCAGTCTTTCAGCTTTAGGGTATATTTCTTATAAATGTTTTATCCTGTTTTTTGTAAACATGGCTGTTCTCGTTTTAAAAGGAAATGTTTAATACTTTCTTGAGTCCTGCTAAGCTTTTTGGTACAATGACATCCTACAGCAGTAAATACCAATCCAGCAGTCCTTATCTTCTTTGCAATATCATTTTAGAATGGCTGATCAGAACCAAATACCACAGTTAAAATGGTGGTAAACAATTGATTCCAAATAAATTACGATATTTTCAGATTTATTTTCTAAAATCCCATTCTCTAGGCTTATCCAAGTTTATGAACTTTCCTGACCGCCATGTTCTACTTCAAAGGGATATCTTGTTAACCTTTCCACAGAGATACCCAAGCCTTTTTTTCTGAATGATTTTAGTTAATTACACGCCTGTAATCTCTATGAGTAGTTTAAATCATTTTAATGTGCATTACTTTGCATTAGTCAATACCACATTTCACCTTCTATTATGCTGACCACTAGCTTTAAGCCATGCAGTCTCAGTCTTAACTTTGCTAAATAAATGCATAATTTGAAAATGCATTGGTCTTTGCCTGCTTTTTTCCACAATACAAGACACATTGACCCACAGTTGGCAAATAATATGCATGAGCATCAAAGCAATCTAAAGAGCAAGGAATTGGAAAACAATCTGGTTGCTAGGTTTCTCAGGTCATATTTGACTTGAAAAAAATGTTACACACTAATCAGAGGACCTAGTTCTTTCCCAAACCAATTTAGTGTTCGTGAAAAGTCTTCCTATAGACAGGAGTCACCTCGTACCTTTTACCTCTTAAAACAGGAGATGTGTATCCACATGAAATGCACTTCCATGCTCACTTATATCTCAAAAACTTTGCAGAATTCTCTCTATTAATAGGCAGTAATATGGTTAGAGAATTCATAATATCATTGTTGCCTGATGTAGGGACATCTAGCTGTCAGAAACACAGTCAAGACCACAACTTCGCTGCATCAGGACTTAAGCGCTTCTACCCAGTAACTTCAGGTCATAGTCAGTATGAACAGAATTTGCTGAAGTGTAGGTAAAAGGCTTCAGTTGCTTGGTAAGCAGCTGAAGTATTTTTGTGGTTGTATAAATTCACTTAAATGCCTGTAAAAAAATCTGCCCCGTAAGAAAGGTTTAATATTTGATGATAAGCATCACATGAGTAACTAGATGCAATACCCTTTTTCTCTATTAAAGGCAATGAAAGAAAACTGAGGCATTATATGCTTGAAAGAAAGTTATATTTTAAGAAAGCATCAACTAATCTTTTATTTCTTATGAGCCGTTCCCCAGTGCTAGCAGTAACATACAGTAAGGCCTTTAAGGAGGACATTTTGCTTAATAGAACAGCTTGGTATATCCTGTTTCATCTAAAGAAAGTGCTTAACTGTTTTATAGAACTAGATTGCATATCATCATAACCTCAACATTTTGAAAGTAGAATATGCTATGGTAGATGATTCAATTACTTTCCCCTTCATTACAACCACTTCTGTAATAATGGTCTTACCAATGGGAAGCCACCAGATTTTCTGATGAACCATTTTCCTCTCACTACTCTAGAGATCTGGCAAAAGCAAAGCTCCTGAATGATTACAGAATGAGTTTAAAATGTACGTTAACCTGTTGTATGTTAATATTAATGCTTCATAATCTTAGTCATGTATATAGAGATGTAATAAGTAAAATGGCATTGGGATATATGCTAATTTTTTTCATGAGAATTCTGAAGGGCAAACATTAATCAGCTTTTAAAGATCATTCTTTTCTGTTAGTATTGCACCACAGTTTGCATTGTACCTCAGAAATATTGCAGGAATTATAGTTTGGGAGCTTAGAAAAATCGCTCAA
This sequence comes from Anser cygnoides, assembly GCF_040182565.1. NCBI lineage: Eukaryota > Metazoa > Chordata > Aves > Anseriformes > Anatidae > Anser > Anser cygnoides. The sequence continues at coordinate 21,200,519 of NC_089883.1, read as the reverse complement.
AAACATTTCACATGGAAAGCATTCTATCAACAACTGGTGTGTTTTGGAATGGGTTTATAATTTAAATCATCATGCATATTGTCATGATCATGCAGACTTCCCAGAAATAATTCAAGCTCTCTAAATCACACTCATTACCATGTTGTCTTGGAATATCTGCTTACCATGCATGCATGTTCTTTGTGTCATTGGCCAACTTTCCAAGACACGCATCAAGAACAAAGTTGACACTAATCTTGGGAGTGACAAAACTCCAGATAGACGTAGATCAAATTACTGCCATATCTTGTCCCACCACTCATTTTTGGATGAGAAGTGTGAAATGGTTCTGCTTCTCATCCTGCTACCAAGGTGTCTATGTCCCAAGCTCCACCTGTGAGGTATCAAAAGGAGGTTGAAATACTTCAATGCTTTTCACAGATTCTCTTTTGTATTTTCTTCAAATTCTCCTCTAGTAAAAAGATTCATGTGTTGATGTTGATTCATATCAGTGTATCTGCCTGTTATGTTTAGATTCCACTCAATATTTTCCTTATTTTTACCTTTTCAACTAGTGTAAACAGCTGCTCACACTGGTGGCGATTGTGAGATCATGTGATCGCAATGAACACCTCATAGCAAGTCAGAGTAATAAAGGATTGCTTGACCATCCTAGCTGTTCATAGAGAAAACAAAAACAAAAACCAACAACTAGCCAAGTACAATTCTGAATACATCTTCAGGCACAGACTCAAGCAGAAACTCATTAGAACTTCTCTACTCATCATAAGAATTCCGATTAAGCTGAAGAACATAAAATGCTTCAGGCCAAACAAGCATGTCATTGTATATAGATCTCGTATGTAATTCTTGTAAATCATCTTCCAGAAGATGGCTTTAAATGCTGAAGTGTAATTAGAATAATTACTGCTTTGCAAGTAGCAGGACGTTGTATCCAGTAGGGACAAGTGAGGCAGTTTGAAGGGATGGGGGAGGAGTATGAAAGAAAACACATCATCCCAAATTCTGGCTCTGAAAAGATTCAGAATTAATTTCAGACTATTTAAAGAGCTTGCTTCATCATGGAAATATTTCATTTTGGTGAGAATATTCCCACAGGGATAACAAATTATTTAAAAAAATATGCTTGGCTCCTTGGGAGTCCTGTTAGATATCTTAAAAATTGAAGCATTCAGTCAAGTGAGGAAACAGAAAAGAGCTGCAATTCAGCATGACCCTGTGACAAGAGCGGGGTTGAGGGAAATCACTGTAAACAGGACATTATCACAAAATAATTAGTTTGCTTCTTATATTAAAAAGACCGATTTATAGTAAATACCAGAAATCAACAAGCTGTAATATACCCAGATACCCCCAACATGATATACAATGCATCTGTTGGGTACTTTGCAAGAAGTTCAACCTTCAGAAAGTTTAAAAACCAAACCAAACCAAACCAAAATGACAACACAACACCTCTGGCCTCCTGATTCTCCCTGCTACACACAGAGTATTGTGCTAAATAAAAGCTAATGTGGCTGTGAAAGCGCTTAGTACCTCCTGCCCAGGACTTACTTTGCAACTTGCACCCTTTTTGAGGATTGATCCTACAAGACGTATCAGCTGGGAGCATGTCCCCTACAGCTTCATAAATTATTTTATTTAATGTGAAGATTAGTACAAAGTAATAAACAGGGGGTAGGAGTATGGGACTACACCCCAGGCGAACATAAGTATGTTTAACGCAGCTAGCCTGGGGGATTTGACAAAGCTCAGATATATTCTGCAGCCCAATTTATCTACCAGGATATCAGAATCTTTTGAGACTCTTTAATAGCTGCATCAGTGCTAATTTTATGCTAATCTCTTACTGTGCACATCCATGATCATTAAGACTTCAGGAGATTGGATATTATATAGAATAGCTGCTCACTTGTTAAATAGAGAGTTAATGGAAAATATCTGATAAATTTAAACATTAACTTTGTATTTGTTTCCTGTACAGCTGTACACAATAAGAAGTTATCTGGCTAGCATTAATGTACTCTATTTTTTGCATGATTTCTTTTGTTAACTAATACGTCACAATATAAAAGCAGACCTTTTTAGAGAATGTGAGGTTATTCAAATGAGCGATGTTTCTTTCCAGTTCTATATTACAAGAACAAAACTGCTACATAATCTGAAAGAATAAAATAATTTCCTGTCTTTGATTTACCTGAACCTCATTAAATCTCAGTTTAACTAGTTTCATTTCCCCTGATTAATCCCATCTCCTGAGATATTTTTAAAGTCATTGCCCATAACAAAGCTCTCCTGCTGATAAAACTGAAGAACCTGTTGTTTCTTGACTGTGCTGATCAACTTGACTCTCATTGCTAAAGATACATATCCCAAAACAATCAAAACTGCACTGAATAGAAAACTGAACGTGCACCATTTGCTCTCTAATTTGGGTAAATGCAGCCTTCAGAGGTTGCATACTCATATGTTAGTGGTGGTTAGTTTTATAAAAGTAGCCTTTAAGTTTCCACAATACCACTATGTGTCTGCCTTTCTTGGAAAAGAAAACACAGCTTTGCTTCCACAGCAAGGAAAAATAATTTTGTCTATATTCAGCTCTGCTTAGAAATCTGTGCTCTGAAAGTAAATAAAATAATTACATTGAAAAATAGAAAAATATTGTTTTGTGACTTCTGTAATTCAGCTCATATGCTGGGGACCTGAGAGACCGCTTTCATTTAGTTTTATTCCTCATGGTTCAAGGCACAGGGCTCTCCTTTCACCGTTGACTGCTCAACCAATTCTGCCCCTGAACCAATTCCAACGGTATTTACGAATGCTATTGAGCTGGAAATCTTAATGTAGGATACATTGCAGAGAATCTCTCCGTGCAAAGCAAGCACAAACTAGTACCAGTTCCCAACCATGGCAAGTTTCATTTCTATGCAAAAACGTGTAACCACAGAGGTAGTCTGGAAAGTTAGAATCTTGCCACCACTCCCCAGATCCCAGCCTGGGCACTCGTATGCCCACACTGCAGAGCATTTGGGGGCCAGGACACCACGTGTCTCCCCTGTGGATTACAGGAGGCTCTGAAAGGCTTAAATCACCCACTACGGGAGCTCCTGTCCTGCAGGGCTCCTCACTGCTCACATCTCACCCATTGCCGGGTTACTTCTGTTGGCCAGATCAGCTTCAGTTAAGTAACCGCTGCATGACTACGGGGCGCACTATGCCCCTTCCCCTCCTGGTCTGGCACAGACATGCAGTATGACAGTCAGCAATGGCCTGTAAACATCACTTTAAAATTGTGTAGACTGTAATACTTTAGAGAACACCTAAGAATAAATGTTTCTACCAGTCTGAGACAATTGTTCATGATTTGTGAAACTTTTAGTCAAAGGACTACAGTGTCTCCCATTTCTTGCTATTTGATTTCTCATTACTACTTAGGGGCAAAAAAGAAAATACTTTTTTTTTTCCATTTTCATCTTGCTCCCCCTTCCTCATAGTTCAACTTCTTTATAATTTGCTAGGTTCATACGTATTAATAGAAAAATGAAGGTGCTAAAAACTGTAAAGATAATTGTCTGCCACATGTTTATAAGTTACATCTGATGATGGTTCGTGTAGATATTTACTGCGTTATTTACTCATCCGTTAAACAAAAGGGAGTACTTCCTCTCGTAGGTCTTGCATGTTGATAAAATGCTACCAAAGCAATCTATTATTCTGTTCTAAAAGGGCATACTCATTAAAATATTGTAAGCAGCTCTGTATTTCATATGTTGCTGTAAACTACATAGGGGCACATAAATTGTTTTCCAATTAACATTTTCTCTAAGATTTTTTTTTTTTATTTCACCCTCTCAGGTTTCAACAAATTACACTGATTACAGATTATGTGGCTATGCAGCTACTAAGTTTTCTATGCTATAAAAAGGAAAAGTTTTTTTGGGATCCTTCTTGGTTTTAATGTACAGCCAAAAGCCTACGTACATTTAATTTTTTGTTCAGAATATTTCTTCCTGAAAGTGGAAGACCCCATTCAGATCTGACAAAAGCTTTTATTTATAATGTCAAATTTATAATGTAAATTGTTGCAAATCAAACTTGATTAGTTTGATTAGGCAAGACAGATACTGACTATCAACTTCAATATATTAGCAACCAGCTGTGAAGTCACAGCTTCTAAAGGAATTAAATTAGAATCTAAAGACTGAAGAAAAACTTGCATTTTGTCATTTTCTCTGCAACCAGTAATGTCAGAGCTATTAATATTATGGGAATATGTTAATATGCATGGGAAAATTATACGGGAATTTGTCCCTGCATACTTCAGGCATCCAAAATCCGCTGACATTTATTGGGACTTTGGTATGCACAATCAAGATGAATTTTGACCTACTTGGGAGTGTTGCAAGGGAAGGGGATTCAACGTGGTTTGATGCGTTTACATACATGTTTTCAAGCTCATGATATTTCAGATCCCTACCTAAACTGTGTGCAAAAATCCCCAGTCAGACATTATTTTTAAGGAGATACCCCACCCCTCAATCTCAAGTGATAGCTTCCACAGAGAAGTATGGCTGGAGTTCAGTAGGCCATGCTATACTTCAGCTACCATTTCAGTGGAGAATGTTTAATATTTATATTAATTTACATGAATGTGCATATGCATTCGCAAATTTTTCCTACTCTTTCTAGAGACAAGGAAGAAACTTACGTCATTGCAAGGACAATGCTGCACATTTAATGCATCAAAGGTCACAGGATTCCCCACCAGGATTAATGTTTGCTTTCCATACTGCTACCATATTATATCTCCTACCTGCCATTTTTGCCATTACTTCTCATTTAGTTTATTATTATTTACATAAAAAAATAATAGATAGATAGATAGATGGGGCATGAAACAGAGCAGAATCCCTGTAGAAATCTAGGTTTACACATCCAGACCACATACGGTTCCTTATCTACTTCCCCTCAAAAATGCTCAGATGGAACCAGCTAACAAAGCGAGCTCTCTCTGCCCCTCGCTACTCCCCAGCCTCCTTTCCCCACCCGCTAATTGCTAGGTCTCAAAATGAAGCTAAACCAGGGAAACCAAATCAGTTTCTTCCAGTTTCATCAACATCATATTCAGCAGACCCACAGGGCCCTCAGTTACACTGAGCATCTGCTTCATCCCCAAATGACACAATTAAAACCCCACCATCTTCAGTGTTATTAAAGGCATCAACTGAAAAGGCTGAGAGATGATCCTGGAAAAGCAAAGCAGCTACCAACAACTACTCTGGGAGACATACAAGAGAGAGGCATTACCCTATTTTGCATGTTCAGAAGCATCTGGCATAATGAAGGCTAGAAATAACATACCCTCCCTCTACCCAGACTTCTGAAGTAGAGGGGTGAAAATGCATCTATAGCTGAGAAGACTTGTTGAATAGAAATGCACTATTTGCACAGATTCCTTCAGTGTAAAATATTGTTTTTACACTACATTGACACAACAGTATACTGACTGATACAGCTTATAAAATTTTCAGACCTTTGCATTTATAGTACCACATAAACCAACTACCAATATTGCCATGACTGAATTTCATCTTTTTAAACTCTAAAGGCCAGAAGTAACTGGCATGCTTACAAGGAGAGCGCTTTTCTCCATTTTGAAATGAACGTGTCGATCTTTCTGAATGTTCACAATCCTGGGAGGATAACGTCTTTTGTTGATTGTGCACCCATAGCTCGGCTGGTTACAGCCAGCTGATACATGGGTGAGGAGAAAGAGCCCAGTGTGAGCCGACTTGGCTATTACTCTTTATTGGAGCCAAGGTTTATCTCTTTTTCTGCATAATAGGCCTATGTAGAGAGAAAAACAAATCCTGTTTCCTTTGAAAAAACATTTTTCTTTAATCTCTCTCATATCAGGCAATTTCCAGATGATTGTTTCTTCACTGTCTGAATTTCTAGATGGATTTCTGCTGGGCATTCTATAAGCTCTCTCACTTTTAATAGGTCACACATAATATTTGGTATGAAGGGTGCATACATATAGAGACATTATGCTACTAATACAGCCCTATCTTCAAATGTGTTGGTATAATCAAGTACTTCATCACTCTCCCAGCTCCCCACTGGCTGACTCCCTCCACTACTTGGTTTCTTTCTGCCTCCATTTCACAGCCGTTGTTTCTTTCTCACAGGTACCCTTTCTGAATTATATGCTGCCAGTATGAAATGTTCACTCAGTCCTAAAATCCTATTTTTGTTTTAGTTAGATAGTCTTTAGAATTATTTGCTTCAGGAGCTGGAGGCCATTATTCAGTGCCTTTATATTTGCCCCTCGCGTTTTATGTGTCAAGAACAAAATAGCCAAGTGTTTAGAACACAAAATTGGGTTACAAAGTTTTGAACTTGACCTGTGATAAATCTTTTCAAGGATGAGGGGTGCTCACTCATATCTGGAAAAGATTAACCCTTAAGAAGAATGCAAGAATCCAAAACTCAATTACCACATATTAAGCTAGGCCACATACTGCATTACAGTTTAATCTGAAAGTTCTAAACAAAGGTAACAAAATCCACACCACAATTCTGTAAAGTCTCTGTAATGTCTAAGAATTGTTCTTGCCAGTATATCCACAAGTGGGAACATTTGCTCAAATAAGCAGTTACTTACATGCACAAATGTTGAAAGGTTTATGTCCTAATGAATGGAATACAGCAAAAACTATTAATGTAGTTCAATTTAAATGTAGCAATGCAGAATACATTTTGTTATCCACAGTTTCTTTTCACAGGCAGCTTTTCAATTTGCCCAAGTCTCATGTTCTAGAATTTCTAATACATAAGCAATAAACAAATGAGTATTTTTAAGCACAGAACAAATTAACTTGACAAAAATCTCTTTATCACTGGTAAGTACATCTCAAGCATTCGGTGTATCTTCCTTTTGCTTCTAAATGAATCAGTGGTTAGATTTCTATTTGAAGACAAATTCCTGTTAAAAGTGTGCAACATAGGAACAACAGACCTATGAATAAAACTTATCCTACTGCAATAACAGAAACTTTTCAAAAGAGAGATTGAAAATAATAAAATTAACAGCAGACAAGTAGAATGGGCAGACCCCAGGAGCAAAGAAGAAAGTACAGATAACTTAAAGACTGCTGGAGGACAATGCAACTACGGAGGCAGATAAGAAAAGAAGCAGGAATATCTAGATTTAATTTAAATGAAATCCATAGTAAACTAGAAATCTGTTTTGCTGCATTCCTGCAACAATTCTAAGTAATGATCCTATTTGAATTTACTCCATTAATGCAAGATGAGCATTTGCATTGAAGCAGTGAACTGTAATGCTGAGCCTGCCCTCAGTGTATTTGGAAAGTGACTGATGAACACCCTGAAGGAAACTAGTAACTCCATACACCACGTTCACTTAAAGTACTTTGCCCAAAGTTTCACTTTTTAATATCACAGAAGTTACTAGATCCCAAGAAAGAAATCAAAAGTATTTGGATTAGCTTTAGTAAATATGATGTCATACATTGACAGATGAAGAACCATTACACAAACAGAATATTAGCATCACAATACCTTCCTGGCATTACATGAACCTTCTCCAAGTCTTAGGAGAACAGACTTGATTTCAGTGTGGTTGACAATGTTGGAGCAGTAACAGTGACTAGAGGATGGTCTTCAGCAAGTGAGAAGCTGCAGCTTTAAAAGACTCCTGTTCTCTGATGCATGGGTTCAGGTTTCTGATGCCCTGCATCTTAGAGCAACATTTGACCAGAGTCCACTGAGAAAGTAAATACAGTTACTAAAATTTGTCCTTGATTCGAAGAATGAAACAGTCAAAATCTTCACCAATTGAAATTTTGAAAATTAGTCTTGCTTTGTGTTTGAAGAAAGCATGCATTTAACACGTGCATAGTTGTCAAGTTAGTCAAGTACTACCATATGTAGACTTCAACTCAGGCAGGAGCAGGTAAGCATGGTACAAAAATCTGAGTCTTGTATACAGTCAGAAAAAAATATCACACAAATGAAATGTTTGTTTTGTCTCAGAAGGTACAAATCATAAATGAAATAACAGAAAAATGCTTAACTTACCTGAGGTTTAAGCTAAGACTGCAATAAGAGACTGAAATTGAAATTTTCAGGAATACCTCATAGGTATCCAAAATTAAGGTATGCTGAAATAGTCAAAATTTGCCACAAAGGTAAGTCATAGCCCCGGAATAAAGTTTACTGAGGATGGGAAATGCTTCAACATTCAAGGTACAATAAGGAATCCAAAACTCTACAGAAAACAAACAAACAACAACAACAAAACAAAATTTTACATGGGTATCAATGCTGAAAAGTACCCATCAGGCATCTGGTTCCAAATAATTCCTCTTTAATGCATACTTTGACTACATTTGTTCCTCTGAAAACACCAGTCCCTATTTATATTCATAGAATCACAGAATGGTTTGGGTTGGAAGGGACCTTAAAAATCATCTAGTTAAAATCCCTGCGATGGGCAGGGACACCTTCTACTGGATCAAACTGCCCAAAGCCCCACTGTACCCGTCCTCAAATACTGAGAAGTATGGGGCATCTACAGCTTCTCTGGGCAACCTCTGCCAGTGCCTCATCACCCTCAGAGTAAAGAATTTTTTCCTAATGTCTAATCAAAATCTATCCTCTGTCAGTTCAAAACCATTACCCCTAGTTCTATAACTACGATTCCTGACAAAGAGTCTCTTCCCATCTTTCCTGTAGGCCCCCTGTAAGTACTGCAAGGCTGCTATAAGGTCTCCCCTTATTTTTTCCATTTTAATATGAAGGAAGGCAAATTAATATATGAACTTAAAATATATATATATATATTTTATTGAATACTACACCTTTTGGAAATTGTAGAATATCAATTTGATACTGCTTTATCAGTCACAGCAACTGAAGAAAAGCTCTTCAAATCTCATCTTCTTCATTAGATAGGCAGAAATGACTAGTTTGTCCTAAAAAAAAATCACCAAAAGATCCTCCAATACTTGTAAAGTAATGTTAGATGTTAGAGTATATATTCTGGTCATTACTCTAGAAAACAGTGCCTAGAATTGACAGCCAGACGATATGTTTACTAGCCTACTACAGTAGGACAAATGAACAGCCTTGAGGAAAAAAATAATCATAGTCCAAAAATTCACAATACAAGAAATTATTGCAAGTGACAAGGCAACAGAAGATGTGGTCTTCAGAAGCAAAAAGAGAGGAAAAGGAAAGGGAAAATGCAATGATACATGCAGGTGTGGCTGGAGGAGGCTGCCTGCAGCTTTACCACAGTGATGCTGCCCCCCAGATGGCTGCAGGCATCAGCTCCCATATCTCTGGATTGAGGCAAACACCAGCAACTACAGTCATCAGCATGGAAAAGTTTAACTGAAATGTTATATTGCTTTCAAGAGCAGTGAGAGCAAAGCTACTGTCAGCAAATTAAGCTGAACGGAATTAAGAAACCACTGAAACAAATGAAAGGAAATCAAATTTTTTTTCCCCAACATCAAAAATAGTGGCATGTTCCCTGTACAAAAACTACAGTTTATAGTCTTGCTAACAGTTTTGAGTAAAGAAAAAGAAACTGGAATGACTTAAATGGGAGAAAGGAGGAAAAGGGGAAGTTGGATGAGACACTCTTGAGGCTGAATAAAAACATTCTGAGATCTATCAATTAAAAAATATATGTTTCTTTGTCCTGTCAATGCAGCCATTTTTAAAATCCCTGTGCAGGATCCAAACAGTGACAGTTCAACAACCTAATTATTATTTAGGATTCTATTATTTTTGCAAGGCTCAACAGCAGTAATTCAGTTGGTACAGTTACCTTCTCATTATCACTCCTCAGTATGGCACACTCTCCATGTCACACAATAAAAGAGAAACTGTGCCACCTCTCAGTGCCTTAATTACCACTGCAGCCACATCCAACCCAGACAGCAGGTCTCATTTCCTAAACCTGCATTGAATTAGGTCACAATCTGGCCTCCAGGACACTTCCTACTACAATTCATGATAGCCAAATATGATCAAAAGTTTCCAAAGATGTTAAACATAATTACTGTTTCTGAGTCTCATCTGCTTGAAATAAAAGATGGAGAATTGCCAAAGGCTGCTTTAGAGAGGAAAAAAAGAAAAAAAAAACACAAGAAAACCAACCCACAACAAAAATCAAGCACAGCTTATTTCATTTTTGCCTTACCCCACAGCTGCCAAGTAAATTTAATAAGTCTTTGTTTTATGAAGAATCATAAAAACAGTCTAAAAGCAATTTTATATAGCCAATAGGTACTAAATAAATACACCTTCACTATAATACACAACTACATTTTGGTCCCATAAAAGTGCCTCTGATTTTACACTTCATATTCTCTATTTTGTGTGTGTTAACATGCAACATATACCCACATTAGAAGTGCTCTGACAGAAGTACCGAATTAATATCCAAAACGTTTCCCACTCACCTCTCATACACCTGTGCGATGGCTTACAGTTTATGCACAATGCTGACTTATCTTCTGCTCTAAAAATTTTCTTTCCCTCTTTCTTCCAGATCTATTTCTGTGAACTTCGATTTTCTCCAGGCTGTTCTCTTAACTACCACTCTCTCTTTGCATATAAGGCAATGCCTGGTTTGCCAACCTACAGGTCCAGTTCATCCACTACATCGTCTTTCTCTACTATTATGTGTTGCTGTGGGCACTCCTGGCAGGAGAGAACTGACCAAGTTGAATAGAATCTTTTTCTATAAATGTTTTTCCCCTTCAGCTCTGACACCTTCCTAGCTCTACTTTTCTGCCCCGGCAAAATGCTATGTTTGTAGTCCTAGACTTCTTTATGCTATTTTTGTCTTTTTTCTTTTGAAACTTTTTCTCCCTCTTGTTTGCACACCTAATGATTTCTCCAGAGAATATATGCAAAATATAATATCATTTTTCAACAAGAAAGTTTTTCATCTTTTCAAGATGCAAGGTTTTCATCACTTTTCATATTTTATCCATTATTTGCTTCAGTAACCCTTTCTCAAAACCTTATTTCATTGATTTCGCTGCCATCCCCATACCATTTTTCCCAATAGCTCATATCAATACTGCTCTTTTCTAACATACCCAGCTTTCCCTTGCAGTACAAACATACTCTGTAGCAATGAAAACTAGGAACTATCAATAACCAGCCTCCTGTTTCACCCTAAGACCTGGCATAAAGCTGCTGATTGTGCATTTCTCAGTATCTTTGCCTTCCTTGGCTCTGTCTTCTGATTCTCTCTCTAGTTCTCTAACTTTCCTTCAGTATTTTCATGAGAACGCCACACCTCAGCCTCTGGACTTCTTATTTCTTCCATATTTTCTCTCTGAATAGTTACCTCTGCACATGGGGGAGAAGTTAACAGACCTGCACCAATCACAAAAAAATCTACCCTGCTTCAGATCCTTTCAACCACCAGCATCAAAAATCTCTCCTCTTCTGGACTCACAGGATAAAATCTGACCTTTATTACCAACCAAAAACATTTCCTAAACCAAGTCAAATACAAGTTTTGCAACATTTTTTTAATGACAATTTTTCATATTTGTTGTTTCCATCCAACAATCTAAAATTTGGACTTGCACATTTACTTTGCATCATTCCTCTTCCTAGTGGATCTACTCCTTCTCTGAATTTATTCATTAATAACACTGCTGCAAAAAATATTTTGCCTTTTTTTTTTTTTTTTGCTTTAGTCATGCAATCCTATACTTTTGCATACTTAAGTACAGTCATAGCATACTCAACAGTTTAAATGTGAGTTTATTTTATTTATTAGCAACCTGCAGGTAATAAAAATCAGTAAGAAGAATTATTTGGACAATTGTACTTCCTACTTACATACAAGTAAAATCAGTCCAATAGTATCAGTTTATCTCTGGTAGTTATAAATACCTCTCACCGTTACATTTTCACTTCAGACAGCAATTAAGTCTTCAGTGTGCAACTAAGCCAGCCCTAATTAAAGTCAATGGGAATTTTTCCACATATTTAATAGCTGTTGGTTGAGGCCCCAAAGTAATTGTATAAAGAGCATGGTACATCACAATGATAAATTGACTCTGCCTTTGAAAGAAATACTGCAGATGCATTGCAAGCTTCTCATTCCACAACCATTTTCTGGAGCCAGATGCCCAAATGACTACTTAAACCTTTTGAAAAATAGTAAAACAACTGTGCACAAAGGGCCTAATCCTGCTCTCATTGAAGATGATGCTGAAACTCCAAAAGAGCAGAGGTAGTGCCTAAAGTCTACCTACCAGGCACTCCATTTCCAGTCTAGAGAGTGCTAAGAGGTACTGACTGGCATTACCATACACGATAACACATTAAATGCTCAATTTTTTCTACAACAGCAGATCTCAAAATCTTTATAAGACACAGCCTACTACAACAGATAATCAATCAAAAAAGCAGTTTTTACGATCCAACTTGTCTTAAAATGTGAATTACAGCTGTCTTCAGCTTTTTCCTTTTGGTCAATTTCATTGAATACGCTAGTATCTCACCTGAATAGAGGTCAGCAAAAATGAAAGAATGAGATGCATTGAAAAAATTTCAAGTTTCAAAATTTCAGTTTCATTTTTCTTAGAGAAATAAGATGACCAGAGAGGCTCTCTGAAAAAAAAAATTAAAAAAAGAAATCAGCTACCAAAGTTTTTCTTTTATGAGCAGAATTGCTGGACCAAAGCTTTCCTACAAGCAAAGAGCGGGGGATGAGGCATTTGACCAGCATGGCATAACCACAGAATGAAAGATACCGTGTGCAAGATGCCAAAGGCCAGCAGGAATATCAGCATTGCCAATGATTCATGGTGGGCGTACCAGCAACTAACAGCTATTTCAGGAGATAAAATGGAGGGAATACTAACATAGCCATATACCAATGAGATACTGGTAAGAAGAACAAGGCAAGAAAGCAGAAAACTGGTAAGCTACTGCCTGCCCAAGCAAGCTGTCAAAACTAACAGTACCAACAATATTGCAAACTCAGCAACATGGACTCAGTTGAAATGCTTTTTGTCTGTAGACTGAATTTTACTTGACTGACAGGTGCTCAGATAGACTTGAGACATTAATGGCTGGTTTCTTCCCAATGACAGAGGAAGAGAAATTTTATTTTTTCTCCTCCAAGTTTTGTGGAATCACCTTCATAAAAATATTACTGCTAAAAATTTCATTAATGTGAACACTTCCCACTTAACCTAATCACTGCCATGTCTTTTTGATGATGACTGATTTTTCCATCTTTGCCCTGCGATGATCTGCTTCAAGTTCACAGCCAAACAGGTCCTACAGCTGTGAGAGCTCCTCACTGATAGTGATATATTTCTCAGTTGCTTGAGTAACTACGGCCAAGGGAACGTTAAATACTTTATAGTCATTCCACTTATATCTTCTTCAGTTTTAGAACTTCCATATTCTCATGTCTCTTTTGATTTAAGAGAAGTACTACTTATACTTGTCTTACAGAGGTTTAAAGTCAGAAAGACCACTATCTATTTAAATCTGACCTTCGTTTAATTTAAGTCTAACAACCAAAATAGTTGCTGATTAAACTAAATCTTATTTTGAGTAACATAATGGGTCTTCTGCTGTGCTCTACAAGGCCATGACAAAGTGATCCTTAGATCCTTAGATAGCCTACAAGGCTTAGAGTTTTCTTTTTAATTATAACATCCCTTCAGTATTCCCTGAGAAATAAAAAGTATTAACGATAGTCTACTCACTTAAAAACTTTGGGAACTTTCAAGTGTAAGCTTCCAAATTGAAGTCATCACAGCATACAAGGTTCACTGCATCTATTAATACCTTGCTTCCATAGTTAATCATTATCACTTTTTTTTTTTTAAGACTTGTTTCAGATGTGATTTTTTCTGTCCTTTCTCATTGAGCTAAGGTACCTTTTCCGTATACTGTTTTCCTGACTATGACTAATTTAGACCTGTTAATTAAGTTACGTCCTAAGCTGCTTTTGATAATATATGCTGGCTTGGCTCGTCAAATCTCTCACTGCAGATATTTTCTCCAGTCCTCAAATAAGTGTATGGTTCTTTTCTGTGCCACGTAGTACTTTACAAACTTTCTTTTAAAAAAAGAAATAGCAGATATACATACAATAAGTGCTTGCTGTTATGCAGTATGAAACCCCCATCAGAAATTATCAAATTACCTCAACTGATGACAGCTGGGGGGTAGTTCCCCACACCCCTACCCCCTTTAAAACATAAGATAATAGTTATTCCATACTTAACCCGTAAATTGTAGCTACCCAACCTAACCCTGTAAAGGCACAACTGAGTGAACAGCTGAACTTTGCACTAGGAGACAGGAACTTCAAATGTACTTGATCACAGAAAAAAAGTGCACAAATGCCAGTCCCCTAGGGCAGACTACAAACATTTGTAGCTTGTAGCCAGTTAACTAGCTATTAATTCAGTTAAAAATAGTACTAAAAACAGAAAGAAATTCCATTATGTGTAGACACTATGCATTTGCTACTGAATCTCTACACAGCCCAAGTCTCTCTGCAGCAAGGTCATGAGGCTGGTACATATGTCCCCTTTCCTCATAAGCAGTACTTGTTTACAGTACTGTTTAAAATAATGTAATAAGTTTTGAAGGGTACAGCAGGAGAGAGGGAGAAGTGTATGCCATTTCTTTCTAACCTAAGCACACACAGGATATTTTTTACCCAGAATATTGCCCCAGTCACTTGCCCATACCAGGCTTGCACACAGTCCAACAAGGTCTGTAGCAGCACCCGAAGGATGTGGCCACACAGCAACCCTAGCTACATGTGGGTCTGTCATTCTAGCGATTAAGTCAGCTCCTCCCCACCCCTTAAAATCCAGATCATGTAACTTGCTAAAAAGTGTGCTTACTCTGCACATAGACTGAAAGGCACCACATAAAATATCACAACATTATGCAGACAGCTTGAAAAAAAAAGCCATCATCTTAGTTTGTCAGTTCCAAACAGATGTTATTCATGTGACATTTTGGACAAGATCATAGGGATAACTTTAGTTTAATGACTAATTAGCAAACTTGTGCAGGAATAACATGGCAATATATTAGACAACGTGTCACATCACAGGCATGCTGAGTTTCTCCTGACACTTCCCTTTCACTCACTGTCTCTTTTTTTGGGCTGTCAGAGGGGGGATGGTGCTTATGTTACAAAAGCTCACTACTTTTAGAAACAATAAACAAAATACAAGAGTAACAAATATTTACAGCAGAAAAATAAACCACTGAAGGCATAGTCTTTAGAGTAACCAGTCCTCTTGGACCCAGAAGTCATTACAGCTCTGCTAAATGGCTCTGTCTTCATTGCTGCTTCTCCCAGTAGCATCATCCTGAACCAGTCAATGCACTTCCCTTCTCCAAGTGACCTTCCTGATGGGCCATCTCTCACAGCTTCAGTTTAATAGATCAGTTTCAGAATAAGGACAACACAGTTATCACCATTTCATCTGAGGCTTTTCTTTTGCTCTAAAAACAGCAGGTGAGCAAATTATATTAATTGGTTTGGCATCCAAAGAAAAATAAGGACACCCGTATCCTGCATACAGATAATATCCTTGTTAGTTTAAACTGGAATCACTTTTTTTTTTTTTTAAAGAGTGGCTGTATCCCTGACTATCTGATTTCTGTTGATTGAAATTAGGAAGTAAAAATGGCCTTCAGAGACTTTTTCATTGTTTAGTGTATCAGGTTTATCAGGGAAGCAAGTAGCAGTTCTACCACTATCACTCCTCGCATGCTTTGCCAGGATAAATTGCTGTGTCAGGACTGAAAGGACTAGCTTAAAGTACAGCTACTTGGAAAAACAGCAGTTTCTCTCATTTTTGGATCAAGCCACAAGCTGAATGGTTCAGACAATGTAATTATTGATTTATAACAGTGTTTTTTGTTTTTTTTTTAAACACACGAGTTAACAATGCTGCTAGACACTACCCATCTCCACAGGTGAGTACCAGTTGTTTGAGAAAACTGGGGACAGGATAACATACCCCTCCTTTCCTCTCCCCCAATAAATAGTTCACACACAAACATCTCAATGACCTGGGAAGCACCCTCTGTAGCTCAAACAGTTCTCAAGCTCTTTGTTAGGTATAATGTTTATCATTTATTTAATACACAGTGCCAGAGCCTGAGGAAGAAAAGTTTAAAAATAATGTCAATAGACAAAGGATCATACTCAGAGTCATCTACCAATCTTGTTGTTCTCCCTGAGGCAAAAGCCAATGTGAATTCATTCAGTGCCATTCTATTATTTATGCAAGGAAGTGTCTATCAAACAGAGAATGGAAAGGAGTTACTCCCTATGCAAGGTCTGAAGGATCATGTCTAATAACTAAAGGCTTAATTTCAAGATTTCAGAAATTTTCATTTAAAAGCACCTGAAGCAAAGTCTAAACAGGGAATGATAAGAGAAGTAATTGGTGTAACAATTTGGGTACTATGGCCTATTTCTGATAGGAAGCACAATACATCTTGTATTAAAGATTAGGACAACAAGTGCAAGCCACCCCCAATAACAAAGCAGTACAATAGCTAGTAGAGATAGTGTTAACATTAACTCCAAATTTCCTGATTTTTGTCAGCCGCTTTCACAGTAAGTCTTTTTGATATATTCTCTTATTTAGTTTCCTTGACATTAAAAGGAAGCTTTAAAGGAAGATGTTGAAATTATTAGTTTAAGAAACTGAAGTGACCATCCTCTTTCAATTTCTCTAGTTTTTTTATTGCCTTCCTTTTCAGGTTTCAATGTAGAATTCTTTCTCCATCTCTTCTAAAACTTTATCTCTTCCCATTATCACCTTATTTTCTCTTCCTCAGTGGCAAACTTTATTCTTTTCATGTCTCCTTTGTTTCCCCATACCACATTTCTCCCCTTAAAATAATCATTCTTGCTCTCTATTTTCTTTTCTTGTATTTCCTTGCCGTATCGAATTTATTCACGTCTACCAAGTATTCGCGCAGCTTCTTCTGTCACATACTGCAGTTTCAGTGTGGCAGGGGAGATCAAGTGTCAAATTCCCATGATTGTAAAATTGCTATAAGCAGCAATAAAGAGCTGGACTATTTTACTATTTTTTTTTCTCCTCATTACACTGTGAAGAGATAGCTGCAAATAGAAAATAGCAACACATACCCCAATTACACACAGATTTTAAGTCATTTAAGACATTGGTTCAGTTAAAGCAGGTCAGAGATGAACACTGAAGGATCAGGGAACCAGCTACAAGTTCCTTTATCCACCGGTACTCTTTCCTAGAAGATCCAGCCCCAGTGATTTATCTTTTTATTTATTTATTTATTTTTACAAGCAATACTTATCCTTTTTGGTCTACTGCCTAATGCCAATGAAGACCAAAGAACTTCTCTGCAAAGAGTTTAAAAAAGACTTTTTAACATCTCACAACAGCACTTCTTAAGAATATACAAATATATTTGCTAATAACACCTCCAACAGTACATTTAAAAACATGCAAGAGTAAGTTTGATCAATAGTAGAACAAAAGATGTAATGCTTCAGCAGTTTTTTCCCCGTTGCACTTCAGAAAGCAGCAAGATGGTATATGTTTCTTCATTTATAATTATTTGCTCTAATTTGTTAAACATTTTCAACATGATACACCTGAAACAACATCAGGAAGGGAAGTTCTGTAAGCAAAAAACTCATCCCAGAGTAAATGCTATTTTCTGATCTAAAAATATGGTGTTCCCAGTCTGCATACATTTTTATAGGCAACCACATATGTGCTGTGGTATTCTGCATACAGTACTTCTTCCTTCCCTGTAATAAAGGGTAGCATATTTCCATTCTCATTCCAGGCAATCAGAATGAAAATGCCTAAGGAATTAATGGGTTTATTCAGTCACAGTCATAAGTTTGGACCTTTTCAAAGGCTTGTTCTGGTTGCACGGTCATGCTGTAAAATTATCTTGCATTATTAATATAGCTCCTATTAGTAGCTCTGCTTAGCAAAATATTCCTTTTTACTTACACCTAATGTGAAAACTGACAAAATTTCATTTTGTCCCTTGAATGCAACAATTTGCTCCTCCAATGGCAGACCAAAGATTATGCAAGTGATTGACAGTGGGAGCATGAGGACAACTGCCAGATATTGGAGGTATAAGAAAATAAAACTACCTCTTGAATTAAAAAGAAAAAAGTAAATATGTATTCAAATAATTTAAGATACTATGTTTTGAACTGTGCAGCTGTATTTTAACTCAACTTTAATTTCAATCCATGAACACAACATGCGAGTGGGCACAATTCCTTCAATTCCAAAAGAATTCTCTAGAAAGCACAGAGGAAAGTGCATCAAAGAACTCTAGCAACTGTTAAAACACCAAGACTGAATCACCATCAGCTCCAAGTTCAGTAGTGGCTTTGAGTATGAACTTTTTTTTTCCTGGAAATTCTTTTTCTCCCTTTCTGGCATCTTTGAGAATCAATGTGAAAAGTGACCCAATTGAAGTCAGTTTTGCCATTCTCCTTAACAAAGGTAATACCTCACCACAGATTTTTATAGCAGGCTAGAACAAACTAGCATAGGACTTACTCAGTAAATACAAAGTTACTTGTGGCACACAAAATGCTTTTGCTAAGATCCGCTGTTTCCTGAAATTCATGTTTGCTGAACGTTTCCTTAGAATGGGACATATTTGGTCAAGGGTTTCTGAAAATATCTGGATGTTTCCAAGTTATTGTGAGAACAAGGAGGATGAGAGGGACTGAGACTCGCCATGGCCTCTTCCTTCTTAGGCAGATGAGCAAATTCTTTGAAACAGCAGCATTATGTTTCTGCATGCAAATTTTTTTCCCTCCTTTTTTTTTTTCCTGTGGCTTCACAGGGTTGCCTCAGACACAAGCAATCTTTCTTGAGACAAAGAGATAATTTCTTACAGTCAGAGAGAGATATAATTGGGTTTACCAGGGACAGATTCTGCTACCTTATTCCACAGACACCAGAAGTCAGTAAGTGGATGAGGTGCCAAAATGATTTATCACCTGAAGAAAAGTTGATGGTGGAACATTGCTGTACATGAGGCTGAAGAGAAAGAAGCAATATGTACATGAAGTTCTTCCAATATGAGCAGTTTTTCACTTGTCAAAAATCAATTTCTTCTGCCATCCTGCTTTCTGCTCATCTGCCTTTGTTAGCTCCTTTTAGTGCTGATATGAAGCCTTGAAGCTACAGATCACAATGGATATGTCAGTGGAATTGTACCTGCTTATGTCAACAATGACTTTGGCCTACAGTCTTCAGGCATTACCTAAATGTTTATTGTGTAATATACTCCTAAGGAGGATATGAAGTGTGCAAGAGTCTAGGTGCTACACTGTGCTTTGCACAGATAACCACTGGCCTATAATATACGTGTAACCTCTTTGTATTCAGCTCCCTTATCTATGAATGTACTTACCTACTAGCTTGTACTAAATGTAATCTCTAAGCAGAGGAGTTAGAACTGTCATATACTGCACACTTGCTTTCAGCAAAGGAGGAAATGTTAAAAGGCAGCTATTGATTATATAAGAGTATATGATTACAGTTTCCATATTTTAGTCTAGGATCTAAATTCTTTTATTAGTTCTTTAGCAGATCAATAACTACTATGGAAGCCTAATAAAATATTCAAGAGTTGCCCATGCAAAAATTATTCTCACATTTCTAAGTAGTCCATGGAGTAGCCTGTTTGTATTTTCACCCAGGATTACCAGAGTATGGGTTACATAGGCCCTGCAGACCAAATAAGCCATTCCTGTGGGGAGTTAAATAGTCATGAGAAAGGTCAGTTCTGTGCACTAGATTAGAAGAAGATAGTGTTTATTCCCCCTACTCCACTTATGGTTCCTTTTTTTTTTTTTTAACCACCCTTAAGCATCCACTCTTGCTGTATGGAAGCAGTGGGAATTCATTCAGTGCCTAAATAAGACTTTCATCCTTTTCTCCATGCGACTGTACAGTGTATGCATACATATACAAAACAAGACAGTTCTGACAGACCTACTTGCAATACAGAAGATTCGCACTCAAAGGCTGAAAGTGTTTTTGTCCATCATCCAATTCAATACTGCAATGACAAACTCAAGAACACCTTCAGCATATTTATAATTATTCAGATTTCTTGTTTGTTTCTACACTTAAACACAGTTAATATAAAGAAATTTCTGAACAGTATGACTGTCAAAATATGAATATCCAACAGTTAATGATTTTACATTTATAGAAGAAATACTGTATAGTGTCTAGCACCCTTTTAAAGAGGGCAGCACCACGCCATAGGAAGAGTTATTTCTTAAATTCTCAAGTCTCTGGGAAAATGTGCCAAGTTTTTCATTCTACAGGTAAACAACTTCAAAACATTATAAGACTGATTGTGTAGGATGCCTGTAGCCACCTATTTGTAGATTCCTAAGATTATTTTTTCCTCTTACATTTCCTCTTCTTTAAACGCTTCAGAAATTTTTAGCACTCAAGCACTCAACAATATATGAATTCCTCATAAACTTCTTTAGCATCTGTAATATCATCAGGTGTGCAGTAAGTGAATTAGAGCTGGCTGAAGAAAAGCAAATAAATAGCACTGCAAGTTATGGCTAATTACATTCAGTAAGTTTCAGTCCTTTATGTTCCTTCCCCCCCAAAGAAATATCCAATTTGGAAAGTGCAGAACAATTTAATAGCCCTCAATCAAGTTTAAAGGATTAATTTGACATGCATCAATATATATGCTACAGTGGCTTTTCTGTAATTATTTTGAACTCACTTCACACATGGGCTACAAAAAAGCACTTTTGTTTTACTGAAATGTGGGTTTCAAGGTTGACGTAAGACTCATTTGACTGTTTACCCTCTCAAAGAGTTTCTGCAGCCTTTAATGAGGTCTTAGGCAGTGTCTCTGACAAAGTTCTGCCACTTACCTGACTTCTCTCATCCTGAGAGATGTTTGAGTATTTTAAGTTTTACAAATATTAACCATGGTACTTAAGCAGCTCTGAGAGGATTTGAAAGGCCTAAACTACACCCAAGGAGCAGGACCAAACAACGTTACATTCTTGTTCTGGAAGGAGTAAAGAAAAAACAAAACCTCAACAAACAAACAAACAAAACCATCAACCCACCATTGAACTGAGTCAGTGGAGGAAAACATGTAGATTTTAAGTGACCATCCAAGCCTGTAACTAACCCAGTTTGGTTTGTTACCCAGACCCTCTGTAAATGTGCCACAAGGTTCTTCCCTTGCCATATAGGCCCAGGGTCTGGTTACCAAGGCAAAAACAGATGAAGGCAGAGTGGCTAATGAATCATCCTGCCCCTAAAGAAGATATGGTAAAAATTGTAACACTAACGAGTATAGCAAATTAATGTACTCCAACACAAGGCAATGAACTCTAGAAAGAATAATACAGACTATTCTTGGTGTGCAGGTGAACAGTACAAACAACCTCTAACAACTAGCTAATACGAACAGGGCTATTAATCCCTTAACCCTGGCTTGACCCCTTCAGTGAGCTACTTCAGAGCACTAAATCTATTTTTTTTTTTAATAATTTATTATTATTATTATTTCCAGCACATGCCAGTTTTCTAGGCATTTAAATCCTTGAGACAGCTCACAGTAGGTTTATGAGGAGGAGGTAAGAGAAGCCAGACAGCAAAATTTTTCTTGACAGCAGCAAGGCAGTGTACCAGTTTACCTGCAGTTGCCATGCCACACTTGGACGGACTTGCCAGTGACACCCCTCAGGACCAAGAATCAGTAATTAGCTCCTTCCCTCTGCACTAGAGCTAACTAGTCCAGGCTCAAATCAGAAGAGGAAAGGAGCAATGAAGATCTGAGAGGACACAGAGCTTGCTACAGATGGTTTCAAAAATAGTTTTTAAAGCAGGTTTACTGCCATTTGCTAGAATCATCTCCTGCATAGGCAGACTTACACATATGGTTTGAGCCTGGACTGCAAACATGTAGGGAAAAAGCTCTGGGCATCCGTGAGGAAGACAAGGAATTACAAATCTTTGCCCAGCCCAGCAACATCCAAAAACAAACAAAAAAAAAAAGACAAAACACAGTATTGCTATAAATGAACACTGAAAATACAATAATGCAATTATACAAAGTCAACACCAGAAAACAGGGAGGAGATCAAACAGGGATGGGCAATGGAAATGATTAGAGGTACAGAAGAAGGATCTAAAGACAAGGAATATCTAGGCTCCGTAAGAGAAGAATACAGAAGATTGGATATAATAAGGCTATGTAGAACAGTAAATTGTACAGAGTGGTTAAGTCAGACATTTCTAATTGCCATTTCTCACAGAATAAATAGAACCAACAAAATTGGTAGGCAAAAACACAAATTGAGGAAAGACAGCATTTTTACACAGTGCATGACTAACTTGTAGAGTTTGCTACAAGAGAAACTTTCAGCCAAGAACTTAGTAGGATTTGGAGAGGATTAGATATTTAAATAAGTTGACAGCAATACATTATCTGCTTTCTAGTTGAGCTTAAATAAATAAATTTAAGGATGATATAGAAATCCTTACACTTCTGTCAGCTGCTTACTGAAAAGACTGAGGAATACATTTTGTTCCTATTATTATGGATTACCGATTCATTATGCAATACTGCAAATTTTAGATGTTTCTGTTTGCTATTAAATTTGACCTGAAAATTAGTGTCTTTCATTCTTCACTTACAAGAGTCACACTATAGCAGGTTAGAATTTTGTTGTTGTTCTTCAATGTACTATGAGATGCTGGAGCCCTGGGGTACAGATACAGAACTAGAAATAACTTTTGGATTTGTAGGATTGCACACAGCTCACAACAGACATCAAGTCATTTCCACAAGGGGACCCTCTCCCATTGCCTACCACAAAAATACTCTATGCACAACTCAATTGTAGAACAAAAATTAAGACTTTTAGTGCTAAAAGCCAAAATAGCAGAAATAGTACTATGCTGAAGAAACCAAAGGCTTTATCTGTATTTCATACTTGTGTGCAGAGAATAAATTAGTAGAGATACTCCAAACAGTGCTAGGAAACAGACAATACCCCACAATAAAGATGACAAAAAGATCCCAGTTGTCCTGATCATTCTAACAACAATGAATCTCTTCCCAAGTCCATACCTGTGAAGATATTACCCCACAAGAAAATAAATCTTGCAATCATCATTTCTGGCTCAGAGTATTCTTTGTCATCATTCTCAGATTTATCTATACAGAGAGGGACCAAAATCTTGTGGGATGCATGCTTTTTTCTTCTTTTTTTTTTTTTTAAAAAAAAAAGACCAAGCTAAAAAAAACCAAAAAACCCTAATTTTTGCACATAAATCATCATGACTAATGCTTACAATAGTTATTCCCATCTGTCCACATTCCAGGGCAAGATTAACCTTTACCCAGAAAAGATGAAAAACAACGAACCTGTGTAGATTTCCCTTATGACAAAGTATAATTATAAAATCATTACAGTCAAAGGAAAGAAGTAATTCACTAATATTTCTTTAGAGGTAACATCTTGTGTGCCCTGAAAAAAACACAACAAAAAAAAACTTTCTTACTAAAATTTTAATAAGCCCTTGGGTTTTCTCTGAAATATTTAAGAATAGCTGGTAAGAAAACAATTGGAAAAGAACAGATGTTAAAACCAATGAATATATACATTTCCATATTTTAAAATGAAAGTGTCTTGTACTGTGATTGCATATTTGACAAGAAAAGAAACAAGAAGTCTGCTCCTACTTGTGTTTGCTCTTCCCATAATTTGTAATAACTAGATGTTCCATGCTGGAAAGTGTCAAGTGCTATTAAAAAAAACAACTGTTAATGCAACTTGTTTTGCATCTTTCTAAAGAAAAAAAAAAAAAAGGCTCTTACTGTGTTATGGTTTCCACCACTCTATCTGATTTTAAAACAAATTATTTCTGCCTTTGGTTAGAAAAAATATTATGGATAACACATAAAGGAAAAGCTACTTGGATCACTGATAATGGTTGTGCACGTACTTTGAGGTTTTAATCGTTCTGGTAGTTATGACCATGTCGTAATGTTAGACTTAACATGAATGAAGCAAACATCTTCAAATGCAGCACATAAATGTAAGTATTACTACTAGCTACCAGTGATGTCCAATTTCTGTTAAAATCCCCTGGAAATAGAGGAGAAACTCCTTGAGGATTTTTATTTATTTAAATTACCATTTCAAAACAGCAGTGAGACGCCCCAGGTAATGAATTTATGGAAGATTACCGTACCATTCAGGTAGTCAATGTAACGCACCCTTCAGTTGCATTCCCAACAATATCTCTGATACTGGGAGTATATTTCAAAGGGATTAATGCCTGTTGTGCCTTATTGTTTAACTACACATTGACTATGGAGAACGTAAATACATAATATAACGCTGCAATACTCCAAATTTCTTTTTGATCATATAGCTCAATGGGTAACTACCACTTCCAGAACACCATTATTTAGTATTTATTGAATCTATTTAAATACCTACATTACCTGGTTACTGAATGCCTCAAAATGAGAAATGCTGCCATTACTTCTAAAGCAAGTGTGTCCGGGGCACAGTCTTTGAGGTGGTAGAGAGGTTCATTATGTTTTAAATATCATAAGCGATAACACACATTTTAGTTCTCCCAATCCCCTCCCCTCCTGGAATAAAAACTGAAGGATCTAGAATGTTGCAGCTGATTATTTTAAAAACTAAGCCCCGAACTCACTTGTGCAAATTTGCGTACAGGTTGTGCTACAAGAAATTTTTAAATCAACTTAAACCAATACAAAAGGAAATGTAGCTTAAATCTTGTACAACCAACTTTTGCCACCAGATTACCCCCAGGTAATTTATGAAATACATACAAACGTACCTATACAAGTGTTTAAATGATCTTTACCTTATTTAATTCATTACAACAGACCATTAAGGAGCAATGCAGGTGCCTAAACATAGACATCTATTTTAGATGCCTGAGGGTATCCCACCACAGCTTTCAACTGCTGCTATGGAAGGTATTAAGTCATCTGTCACACCTGTTAGCCCTGACAGATGTCTCAGGTACACAATGCATCTAAAATGGCATTAGATGTCTATGTTTAGGCTTCTGAATCTTTTCCTTGGTGCCTAGAGAAAGTGCAAATGAAGAGCAGAATGTGTGTCCCGAAGTCTGTCATTTATTTCAAACACAAGCACTATGGAAGCAGCAGAAGTGTGAAATCTTTGCATGGTCTTACTAATGTACATTTCCACTCTATTCTAAGCAGATCAATCTCTGGCAGAGTATACAGTCTGCTCTGTATCATTATGAGCAAAACCCACTGCAACAAGGGAACCTGGTACAGATTTTTATGTGGTTAAATAGTATCTCGGTTCCAAAAATCAAATTGGATTTACAAGAGACAGAAGGATGAAATGCCCCCCTTCATCCACAGTTCAAGTGGAATCAGTCTCCTGCTTGCTCTGCTTGCAATTTATTTGTGGCATAGCATGGGGAAAAAAAATTCCCCTGCATTTCTTAAGTATTTGTGCCCTCCGCAATGTAACTCCAACTTGACACTTCTATTGGGACAATCTGGAAAGAAGAAACTAAACCAAGGTCATGGCAAAGTCTGAAAATGCGCTGTCCTGAATGTTGCCATATTCAGATTTCAGACAGACAGAATCACAGAATGTCCCAAGTTGGAAGGCACCCACAATGATCATCAGGTCCAGACCCTGGCTCCACACAGGACCACCCCAAAATCCAACCAACCATCTGTCTGAAAGCGCTGTCCAAATGCTTCTCGAACTCCAGCAGGCTCAGTGCCATGACTGCGTCCCCAGGCAGCCTGTCCCAGTGCCCAACCACCCTCTTGGTGAAGAGCCTTTCCCTGACACCCAGCCTGACCCTCCCCTGTCCCAGCTCCATGCCGTTCCCTCGGGTCCTGTCACTGTCCCCAGAGAGTAGAACTCAGTGCCTGCCCCTACGCTCCCCTCGTGAGGAAGTTGCAGGCCGCCATGAGGCCTCCCCTCAGCCTGCTCAGCTCTGGGCTGAACAAACCAAGGGAGTTCATCCATTCCTCATACACCTTGCCCTCCAGACCCTTCAAAATCTCCATAGCCCTCCCTTGGAGGTTCTTTAATAGTTGTATGTCCTTCTTATGTTGGGGTGCTCAAAACTGCACACAGTACTTGAGGTGAGGCCTTGCCAGCACAGAGCAGAGCAGAACAATCCCTTCCCTCAACTGACTAGCAATGCTGTGCCTGATGCACCCCAGGGTACAGATGGCCCTCCTGGCCACCAGGGCACACTGCTGGCTCATGATCAGCTTGCCAATGACCAAAACCACCAGACCCCTTTGTGTGGGACTGCTCTCCAGCCTCCAGTGATAACCAGGGTTGCTCTGTCCCAGGACCTTCATATAACATCTCATTCGTTTTTGCTGGGTTCCTACTCTGAAACTTATTTTGTGGGGCACACATGGACAATTTCAATATTCAGACTTGAATATTCTTCTAAGTGTTGTTGCAAGGAAAGATGCGTAAAGTAGAAACAAATTGTGTGGGTATAAATCTCTAGTTATCCATAACTCCTGTCTTTATTTCAAAACTCTTGAACTGTGCTTCATTCACATTTACTTCTGTAGCCATATATATTATAATGCTGTCATAAATATTTTCAATAATACCTTTTGACAAAATTAAAACCATCATACTTTTACACCAGTCATTGAAAATACCCAAGAGAATTCTACACAAAAGAAAATATTTTAAAATGACAACAGAAATGATTGCTTATCTCAGGCACCGTCTTGGTCACATGAATTTTCTCTAGGACAGTATAATTGTTCTCCAAATTGTTTATGAACAACTGATATTAATCTACAAATTTTGACAAACAGTTAATTTACCCCTATAATGAAACACTAAAAAAAATAATAAATTCAACCCCTGAATCTTTACAAGTAGTTGTATGGCTCTGTTTTCCTTTCTGGTTTTACAGTTACTTTAAGGTATAGAAAAGTGTTTTATATAATATCAATATCCATTTAAGAACTTGGCATATACGTTTACTACTACAAACACCACTAAAGTGCGTAATATGTTTCAAAGTAATAAATTAATTTAGGCATTGAATAACTTGAGAAAAACAGAATATTTCTGTTATGAAGGGGGCAAATCCCAAGTCACTGAGGAACATGCAATAAAGTTATTTTGGACCTCATCTTCAGTCTCAACCACAAAGACATCACATAGCTGATTAACCTTCAGCATCCCATCAGCTCTGTAGCAGCCAGCCCACCCAAGGGATGGCATGAAGCAGCCACAGAAAGCCACCAGCTCAGCTCTGCTGATAACCACCATGTTCACCACGCTCCAAGTCATGCCACAGAACAAGCAGTCACAGAGCCACAAAGGGACTGCATTTCAAGGGCAGCAGGAGAAAATCTAACACATGCATAGATCTGGAGACCCCTCAGTGCTGGAATGATGAAAAGCTAGAATTCATTGTTATTAAAACTTGAATGAACAATTGCAAGCTCATCAACTGGATAGGAAGGAACTCGACTCACAATCTTGCCATAGTAGACATTTAAAACAAAGAAACGACAAAGCAGATAAGAAAAATAAGCCCTTTGCGTCCATGTCACATTATGAAATCTATAGGTTAAAAGAATATACAGGAAAAAAAGAAAAAAAACAAAACACCACAGCAACAACAAAAAGCATCAACCCTGGTTACCTAGAACATAGGACTTCAAAACACCTCTAAGCAATTTCCCTAACTGCCTACATAATCACATGTTCAGCTGTTGAAGATGGAAGGAAAAGTACCTTTTCCCTTTAGACCACCTGCTTGAACTTAACTAAGCTGATTATTGTTATTGTGTTTATATTGCAGCAGCACCTAAGATGAAAGATGCATATAAACCTTTAAGGCTGGTAACCTGTGTAATAGTCATTTCACATCTTATTTGAAACAAGCTGATGTAAAATCAACAAATGAAATCTCTTGAACATTCTCTGCATAAACAACAAAAAAGGCTGAAGGTGCTTTCAAACTAAGATTTTTCTTTGGACCTGTCCCTCTTCCTGGGACTACACATCCAAGATACACACGCTCTGCCACACGGTAGTGCTTTTTTTTTTTTTTTCTTTTCCTTTTTTAATTCTTTATGGATCACAAAATCACCCAATAACTAGAGAAAAAAATAGAAGTCCCCCAGTGCTGAGTTTATTAATGCAGCTCAGAGTGTGAACAAACAACTCCTGATCATGTTTTCAAGTGATACTACTACAAATGTTTTCTGTTTGTTGTGGGTAATACTGATTTATGTAGACAAAGCCTGTGATGAAGATGGTCCAACAGTTTTCTGCTGCTTATTTGAGTAATATACAACTCCTTTATCCACAGTGGAATATACAGCAACAAATAAAAGACAACAAACTCAAGACATTAAATAAAGTGCTGGTTCCTTTTTATTACCGTGCATAATACAACTACTACTACTACTTTACTTTCTTTCTCTCTCCCCCCCCCCAAAGTTTCAGAAATCTTTAGCACAATGACTTTTCACTACCCAATTCCACTTCCACAAATCTTCCACATTTCTGACAATACTATCTTAAGGGGAGGGAAGAAAAAAAAAACACAAGCCATTTTTTCTAAACTGAAAATGGAAGTATCTGGAATATTTTGTTGCCTTTTTTTTTTTTTTTTGGTTGGTTGGGTTTTGAAAGAAGCAATGTTTTCAACTGAAAAGCAGTTTAGACA
The DNA here is from genome assembly GCF_040182565.1 of Anser cygnoides. NCBI lineage: Eukaryota > Metazoa > Chordata > Aves > Anseriformes > Anatidae > Anser > Anser cygnoides. The sequence continues at coordinate 21,171,651 of NC_089883.1, read as the reverse complement.
GAATTTTGAAAATTTCCACATATTGATTTAGATTATATACTAGACACCAAGTCTACATATAAAACGCACTGCTTAGTAACTAGTATCACAAATTTTTGTAGCTTGTTGGAATTACCCAAGGTAAGAAAGAGCTGATCAGCTTTACCATTATGTTTTATACTCTTTGTAAGAGTAATACATTCAGGAAGTAGTGCATGTGCCCCTACTTAGATTCCAATGCTCACAACAGCGATCTGGCACAATACAATTTTTGTTGTAATTAACATATAATTTCAGTCTGATTTTTTTTTTCCCCCAAGTCAAGAGGATGATATTAAGTAGATATTAAGTAGGAAAACTAATGCACTACAAGCCAAACAGGGGGAAAAAAAAAAAAAAGTAAACAATTCCAGATTTTACATTCCTTTATTAGCCTTTTTTTCCCCCCTTTTGTTTCAGGGGATATAAAATTCCCAACAGCTATTTTATGTAACATAAGAGGCTACTTTTAAAGAGTGTATTTTTATTGTCTAGCCTACTCTTTTAACTTTCAGAAACACTCTTCGCACAAACAAAGCCCTAAGATTGATGACAATTAAATGACGAAAGATGGGTTAGTAATCTGAGGTGTACATTTTCAGCCAGGACAGATACAGTTAATAGGAAGACTTCAGTGTAAGGAAAAATAATGTGCATAATTCAACAGCTATGCCATTCTACGCACGCATAATTAACAAGTCTTCAACTCATTAGCAGGCTGTATAAAATACATATAATATGCTGTGCAAAACTGACTGAGAATAAAAAGCTTCTCATGCATTAAAATAAATGATTTAAATTGTTTTGAAAGAGTGGTATCAGTAGCGTTTAAGGCTACGATTCCCAAACCTACTCATGACTCCATCTCCTTACAATGGCCACTTTTACTCTCTTGGTTTTCAACAGATATCTTGTCATGCTAATCCTAGCGTAATACATTTGATCAGTGACTGCTAAAATTCTCCTACAACACTTAAAGATGAATAGGACCAAGGGAGTACAAATGACTGCATCAGACAACACCATGTAAGCACTAATTCCCCAAAGGAAGGATGTACACAGTATCACACTGCATGCATATTTCAGTATCAATGTAGTAAGTGTATTTTTGAGGGACAACACGTTTAGCATACATACCATCATCTCTTTACTTGGCGATACATTAAATAGTAGATTGGACAATGTCAGTGTTCTTTCTTCAGAAATGATAGAGGGCATCGCATCATTGCACCTGATGATACCCGCACTTACATCTAATGAGACCTTGAAACTACTAAAGTGTCTCTCAAGGGACAAAACAGTTACTCCTGAGCTGTAGTGACACCTCCTGGCAACAGCCCGAGAAGGTCTTTTCCCACAGAAGAACTTTTCCTCCAGATGGTTCTTGAGGGTTTCAGCCAAAAGGCAACAAACATGGTGCTCCCTCCAGCCTGGCTTCAAAGGCACATTGCTCAGAATACCAAGCAGAATTTTCTGATTTATAACCACTACTGACATTTTAGAAATTGAGAGGCTAAGACACAGGAATATCAGCCTCTAAGATCTCTAGATTTATTGCAACACACACTGGCTTTTCTTGAGCGGCTGGAAAAATAGCTGCAAAAGCTAATCAACTAGCAGCTTAATTCATACCATGGATCTTGCAAAGTGTTTTCTCACTTCTGTGTGAAACCCTGCCTGTTTGGTAAGAGTTTAGCTCTTTGCCCTCCGCAGATTTCTGACAAATACTGTAAGCATTATTTTGGTAAGAATAATATAAACTAGGATTAAAAAACACACACAACAAAAAGACTTAAGAGAAGTTATAGCCCCAAAATTATAATGTATAGAAAAAATATTTTTCCCTGCTGTGGTGTAGTTAACAAATTCAGTGTAAGCTGAAAATTCTATAAAAAGGATAACAATTGTTTATGTGCATTGTAAAACACATTAAATACCACAATAGTAGAAGTGAAATAAATTATTCCTAATCTTCGCAGCAGCTCTGAGCAGGGGACTTACAGGCAGAGGGGCACCCACGAACTAAAGGAAGCACCCCACATTCAAAAATCCTACAGAACCTACCTCTTGAATACCTCAGTTCAGGTAAAAGTCAGACAGCAAGTCTGTTTGATAGATTAAGTTTAGCGTGCTGAATAAAAACAAGTACACGTTTGATTTTTTTTTAATCAGTAAACTGTTTTGTTTTTTTTTTTTTCTACAGTACAACCACTATGCAGCATTTCGAAGAACTTGATTGCTCTCATTATACATTTCTGTTATGTCTTTTGTACTACCTTTATACAGTACCATTTTCTTTGTACTTAACTAAGAGAAGAAAGCTGAATTTTCCTCTGTTTTCTTTTGTATCCCTCTCCTCCCCCCAACCTCTTCAGAGGTAATTTTGATTTTTTTTTTTTTTAAAAGTACTTTGCATACATTGCAAGGCAATCAAGAAAATTCGTTTGACAAACTGGATTATAGACTGTCTGCCAGGAATTAAAGTGGTAACAGCTTTTTCAACAATTTCTCAATGACTATGTCTGTTAAATGCTCACAGCACACTGAAATAACACATCCATAAGAAGTATTTTACATTTACAATTTAAATAAAGGAAAAAAGCCCCACAAAAAATATTTACTTCCTCTTTTCACATACAAAATTAAGTTGTAATTTTTTTTTTCTTAAACAATTGAAAGCCTGACAAGGCAAATCCCCATTTGGTGATTAATCGTAATCTTCAAAAACTCCATGCTCCCAGAAAATGAGCTAAGCCATGTATGTGATCATTTCTACAAGGTAAAATAGTTACAGAACAGTGTTGCTTCTCAACTTGTAGTGCTTTAAGATTTAACTGCATTTTGTCTTCACTCCATCTTGTTCCCAAGCAGATAGATGCTTACACATATACCAATCTCTTTCACTTGCTGCATCTACCCATCAACATATATCTCTTCCAATTGTGAGTAACGCAGTCATCGTATACTGGATTGCTACTGAAATCTTTGATACCAACATTATCACATATTTTCTCCCTCTCACCCACACACTTGTAGACCTGCTAGTTGTATACCCATAGATGTAATTCCTTTTCAGCGCATAGTGCCTTCCTCCAAGGCATTCACAAGTATACTGCATATAAAAGTACTTTGTGGGAGTTCTTGAACTACTGCGTATGCAGGAGGCCTGGCAGCAGAGCACTCCATTTGTGTTAATTCACACTGTTTTTCTTAATTAACTAACTTTAGTATCAATGCAGTGCTGTGCAGGCACAAACTAGTAGGCCTGGGCATCTGCACAGTATAAAATATTCAGGACTATCCTTGGGGTATCAAAGGTAGGATGGGTGCCTATTGAAGGTTGCCCAACACCATCAATTACAGGAGGCTTTTATAAGCATAGCTCAGTATAGCTTTGCAAAAGTGTCACTATGCCAAAATTTTACACAGGGGAAGACAAATCATAACATTTTCTTCAAATAAATGCTTCATCAGCATCGCATAGTTTACTAAATCCAGTTTGCTAAGAGAAAATGAGAATGTTTTAACATGGACAAAACATGCCTGAGAAAATCTGAGACATTCCTATTTGGTGGAGAGTCTTGGCATTTAAAAATGTTGTCAGTTTTAGCAACATGCACTAATGAAATAAATTTTTCACAAGGAAAAAGAGAAGCTAGTCTACTTTATAAGCATGGGAAATTCTCTGTAAAGATTTACAGTTTAGCAGCTGTATTCTCTGGAAATTTAGCACATGCTCAACGTATTTTATCTCGCATGTTCAAGGACACAGTAATTTTTTTTTCTAGTGGATCCAGCACAGCTTTGGCTACCTAGGCAAGCAGCAGGTAAGACTCCTCATAACTTCAAGCAGTTTGGAGAAAGAATGGGTTTTTGTTAGCTTTTAAATGGGAGTGAAAGTTGACTCATGACCAGAATACAATAGGAGTAAGGAGGCTATACAGCAAACAAGTGAGATTGTGTGGGAAGTAAAAGTGAGAGTAATAGAGAAACACTGAGGTCAGTGACCTATATAGGAAATGGGAACAGGGATTGGGAGCCTGTTAGGAAAGATCAGTGACCAGGCAAGATGCTGGGAGAAACAGCCTTGGAATGGAAAAACGAAAGGGAGATGACAGGTGAGCAGTGGAGAATTCGGGAACAAGAACCCAGGTCATCTTTGTATTGGGCACTGGAGACAAAATATGTGTTGCAAATAAAGTGCCCAGTTGCCAGGACCTGAATCTCAATGAGTGGATTGGAATGTTCTTTCAGATCTGAATGAGATCCAAGATTACTGGGATAAAGAGTAGAATGTCAGCAGATCTTGCTAAGTATTTGCCATCTTCTCTACTAACAAAGTTCAAGAAGAAGCAGCTATTTTCCTTAACAGTTCAATATTTATGGTGAAATACTCTTGCCTGGGGATTCAAGGGTTCAAACCCTGCTCAGAGACCAAGGAAAAAGACCAAAATCCCTTTACTGTTTTTTTTTTTTTAACAGACTATGAAAGTAATAACACAAAGGAACATAAAGGCAATATTTAAAAATAAATAAATAGTAGTGCTATACATTCACACACTGGAATTGACAAGCCTGCTGGTAGTTCCAGCCAGCTTACTCGTGTCTAAACAAAATAAAGTGAGTTTATATATAATCCCCAACTTTTGCTTTTCTAGTAAAAGCTGTAATGTTTGCAGTGCAGAAGACAGAAGACTGAAGGACGATTCCCCTGATAAATGCAATCCAAAATTGCTTGACAGAACCCAATCTAATCCTGTATTTTAATATTTGTACCTGCTGCAAGGCATCCACCTATAGGCATAGTACCTACATAGCATCATCACACACAGAGTACCTACACAGCATCACAGCTACTGCTTTTCTGAAAATTCGTTCTGTAGCTGTGAAGCACAATAAGAACATAGATTTGACTAATAACACTTCTGATTTAATAGCAGGGTAAGAATAGTAGTCAGTAAATGGCAGGCAGGAAGGGTTGACGCAAAGAACAGGATGGGCAATTCACAAGAATTTTTTGGGAGAAAAATTGTCATAGTGCAATTGTGTTTCAGCTGGAGATTGTCTAGAAAAGGTAAGTTCAAGTTTTAAAGTTTTGGAGACTTGAATTTGTGATTTTATAAAAAGTGAAAAATCTCAGGATAAAAAATAATAAGAGAAATTACTTCATGAGGCTTCGCATTATAAACACACATTCTCATGCTAATTGTGTGTAATTTTTCATTGTTTGCTGAAATATCCCATCTTGATCTTTTGCTTTGCAAAACAGTTGTTTTCCCTTCCTTCCAAAGGTGATTTTTCTTTTTAATTCTGCAGCCTTAGACAGGTTCATTCACCTGTTCTTTGAATTATGGGAAAGCAAAAAAAGTATTACTTGCTTGAAATGGCGGAAGCAGAAGTGGATCTCCTCGCTTCAACCCCAATTCCAAAATGCTGCACTTTATGATCTGACATTTTCAGGTTGGCTAGGTCTGACTCAATCCTGTGCACTTTCATTATATGTGAAGAACTCACTCTTTCCTTACCCCCCTTTCCCCCCCCAAATACACATAAATGAGGCTGAAACACTTAAAATATATTTTGTATCTTGGGCTAATATTGAAACTACAACAATATTTCCCATGATGAACTAGCAAGAAGCTACCATCCATGAAGAAAATACAGGGTGGGACTGCTCCTTTCTTGAGCAGCTGTAATAAAACAGAACTCTGTACTTGAGGCTCTCACAAAAAGCTTCTATTACACTTTTTTGGACAAAACTAAGCTCTGTAGAAGGGAATAGATCAAGAAAAACTTCTGTGCCTTGGAAAGCTAGCAAGGAAAAGAGACACAGGCTGTTAATTTGAGAAGATGGCTTTTTGTTCTAGAAAAAAACAGACTGCATCTGCAGTCTGTCAGTCAAATTTTTAACAAAGAAAACTAGGATCACATACATCACTTACATGAACTGTGCAATGGTTCTGCTCTCGCAGACAGATAATTCAAATCCTTAAGCACCAATTCTGCTGGCTTTCAAGTCCGTGGATGGATCACCCCGTTCCATAGAAACATTGTCTCTTCACAGGGGTGAGTTCACATGTAGTGTTAGTGGCATGAAAATTGAAGTTCAAAAACAACACTGAAGTTAGACACGTGCTACAGCTGAAGAAAGAAAATGCGTGCTGCCACACTGTCATGACTAGCTCTGAAGTGGAAGAAGTTGTAGGTGTAAAGAGATCTTAGAGCTGGTGAGCAAACCGAACAGCTGGACTGGAAAAAATTGGCTAGACTACAGGATACAGAAGTGGTATATCAGTGGGAGAAGTTCAGGATTAATGAATCTGAAATATTTTTGAGAACCGAGGAAACATGATCAAAACCAGAAGTGGCAGACTAAAGAAAGGCAAAAGTTGACTTTGTAACGGGAATTACAACCTAACTGAACACACAGGGTGGCTTCAGTGGAAACTAAGCTCACTGAAGAGGGTCAGAGAGACAGAAAGGTGAGCTCTCATTAGTGAAAAACGTTAAGAAGCTTCAATTACTTATTCTTAAAAATACTACTGAAAAACTGATAGGAACTCCTCCTACTCAAGAAAGAACTCAAAAGCCTCTCTTACAAGCAGAGATCTTTCCCACTCGAGCTAAAGGAACAGTCCCTAAGCTAACGGCACCATGAGCACTTACTGTGTTTGCAAGCCTGCCACAAGAACAGAACACACTGAGAAATACAATGCCCAAAAAAGTCATCTTAAACATCTGAATTGTATGATAAAGTCAAGCGATCTTCAGCCTACAAGGGAAGAAATAGGTGTTTTATATCATCAGAAAAACAAACAAACACCTCCGTAGTTCTCTCATAGAACATTTGTTTCTAGCTCTAAAACAGTCAGATGTCAGCCTTCAGAAACAGTGCACCTTTCTCTCCTCTTCTCTTACTTTGGTTTATAATTTTCAAGATTTGTCTGGTTTTCTAGATACCATTTACATTAGTTCACTATTAAATTACCCACATCAGAGTTTGAGATGCAGATTTTTCTCCATTAAAACTTCACTCCCCTTGTATCAGACATCCTTACTGTCTGCTTTCTGCCCTGGAAGAGAGATGGGCATTAAGCACTTCCTTGGAGATCACCAATACTTGATTACTTCTGATCCAGCCTAGAACTCTTTTTATGACCTGCAGCTCCTGCAGAGGGACACTCTGTTGCAGTTCCCGCCTCAGTTCAGTCCCACGGCAATTCAGTCAAGGAGGATCACCCGAAGTAGCTGGGACAACCAGTGTAACTGCTGTGTGGTACGGGGAGCCCCACAAACCAACAGATACCCTGGTACACCTTCTCCAGCCCTGGAGAACAGACCCTGGCTTTCATAACAGGGTCTCCTGCATTTTGAATACACTTAGGTTTGAATTAATCTAAAAATACAGTGCCACAGCAGGAATTAAGCCTCAAGATAAAGTACTGAGATACAGTAGTTAAAAATAAATTTAAAACAGTTGCAAGGAGCAGCAGAGTTCAGTGAGAAATTGCCAGTAAGTATCCTCAGTAAACAAGCGAGGACATCAGCCTCTTTCTCTGTCTACATCCCCAAAGCAACCACCTCATTTTATCCACAGTGGCGCAGCCTATCAGCCTTTGGGCCTGACAGATGTTGACCTACAGCAGGCATGGTCAGCAAGCTGATGACATGGGCATCGCTGCTGTCTGCCTGGCCCACCACCTGTGCCACGCATCCAAGGGGACTGAAGAGAAGGGGAGGTGAAACTGAACTCGAGACCCCCCAGGTTTCAAAACCCCCGATTTTTGGAAACTGACAGACCACACCATGCAGTGCCAAGAATAGTTACAAACCAAGGCATTCAGAAGTTGTAAATTGGCTTGGACCCATAAACATAGCCCATTTCCACTGGCCCACAGAGAAGGAAATAGCCTTAGAAGAACAGCAGCCATTAGAAATAGAAAAATGAGTAGAAAGCCCATAGAGAGTGAAATAGCATTAGAAGAACAGTAGCCATTACACATCATAGTTAAGTAAGAGTGAATTGTTAAGGATAACATTTATCTAAAAGGCACAGACCAAGAAATATTTATTCTTAGCATCCTGACGTGTTAAGATGAGCAATATTTACATAAGATATCCATCAAAATTAGCATATCACTCTTTTTGACCTTTGAAAATTTGAGCTCTCTGCCTTGTGAGACAATTGGCAAGCCTGACCTTCCCTGGCACGTTACCTGCCCTTAACTCTTCCAAGATCCAACAGGCTGCACCCAGCCCCCTCCCGCAGCTTCCCCCACTTCCCAGCAGAAAGTTCCCTAACCTGAGCCCACCGAGGTGTTTAAACAGAATCTCACAAGACACAAGTAGACCAACAAAAGATCTGGAGCTAGCAAAGAATTCATTACAGAACAATGCCTTTATTTATTTTTGTTTTTACAGTCAAGCCATAATCAGAAAACATGCGAGTAACAGTACACAAATAACTCCCTATTTTGGGGTCCTGAGAAGTTTCAGCAATTGCTGGTGGCATAATGAATGTTTGTAATTCATTAGATTCTGTTTAAAAATGCAAAGCACGCCATGACATCAACGACGTTCTCTTCATCTTAACAAAGACTATTACACTTCATGTTCTTCTGACAGAAGTAGCATGTTTAAAAATATGTATTTCTTTTCTACAGTATAATGTTTACGATGGTGTGCCCATATTTGAATTTAAATTAACTGTATTAACATCATACTTCAAGCAAAACCATGCTTTGCTAATTATCCCAAAGACCTTCAAAATCTTTACAGTATATTTATTGCGTTTATATCGTCTTCATAAACTTACTGATCTTATTTATATAATTTTGCAAATGACAAGATGTGTAGGATAACTATCTAAATGAACTAAAAATTGTGCCATGGACAGATCCTTCATAGATTTGCAATTTGTAGCTGTCGATCTTCCTACAGCTGCTAGATAACAAAACAACCATTCTTTTCTTCATGCAGAAGAGCAAATTCAATAAACATTGGTAAGGGTTCTTTAGCAAAAGAAAGAAATCTCTAGTTCTCCACAGTCTATTAAACCTTTTCTTACACACATCTAAACTCCTTTTGTTTTTCTCAGGAAAGGAAAAGAAATATATATATGTCATAGGAATCCTGTGTATTCACGCACCATTTTAAACAAAACAAACAAACAAACAAACAAAAAAAACGAAAAACAACCTGGTTTTGCTGATCGCTAAATGTTTTGGCAAAAAGGAAAAATACATGACCGAGGAAGCAGGGTGGGGAGATGCCTTAAAAGAGACTCACAGACTTGCAACTCACATCTTATAATTGAGGAACACACAATGGGAGAAACTAGAATGATCATTAAACATAGCCAAGCTTTTGTATTTCACTTTCTCTCTTAATGGAGACCTGCCTGAAACGGACCAAGTTCTGTTAACATTTGAAAGAGAACACAAACAGTAAAAGGGTCGATGTTGAATGAATCCTATACATTCAAAGTTGGAAAATGAATAAGGGCACTGCTTGTATTCCCCCCCCCCCCCCCCCCCGCCTTTTCCTTAAGATGAGGGCAGAAACTGAACTGTAGCTACAAATGCTGCTAATGATTGGATCAGAGACCAACATCTACGGCGACAGGCAAGAAAAGGAATTTAATCAATAGAAAATCAATGTGAAAAGGGCAATAAAATCGGAAAATGAAAACAAATTGCTACAACAGCAGAAAGGGAATAAACGGCTATATTGATGGCAAATGAGGTAAACATTTTATTCCTGTAAAAAGCTTATATCCCGTTTCAGAAATCACTTCAAGCCTTCCTCCTCCTTCAAAGAAATTACATAGCACTTTCCGTACCCACACCACCAGCTCCGTGCCACGGATTTCCCCTTTCCAACCGAACTCCGAGTTAGACAGGGGGTGCCCGGGCTGCTCCTCCCGGGGACCACCGCCTCCGTGCTCCGGCATGCCGCCCTCCTCCGCCAGCGCCCCGGAGCCCCCCAGAGCCCCGAGCACGCCCGGTCCGGCGGGGCGGCTGCTCCTGCCGCCGGGCAGCGATCGCTGCGCACAGGCGGGGAAGGGCCGCTGGGTCCCCCCGCGCTCACGGCGGCCGCTGCCGGGCGCACGGCCGGGGCCAGGGCCAGGGCCGGGGGGGCAGCGCCCGGGGCGGCGGGGCAGGGCCTGGGGAGGGCCCCGGCCGGCGGCGAGGACTCGCCCCGGGGAGCTCAGCTCCGCACCCGGCGGCCGCGGGTACCAAGGGGCTGGCGGCCGCTGCGGAACCCCCCAGGAGAGGTGGGGCGGGGGCGCCCGCCCGGGGAGCTAACAGCGGGGGCAGCGTCCCCGCGCCCCGCCGAGCCTCCGGCTGCGGGGACAGCCGGAAAGTGACAGCGCCCGCAGGCACCGCTCGGCCCCGCGCCGCCGGCACCGGGGATGGACGCGCACCCCCCGGCTCCCCCCAGCCCAGCTGGGCCCCCCCTCACCCCCTCACCCCCAGCGGCAAACAATGGGCGGGGGGCGCGGCTCGCCCCGCGCAGCGCCCGGCACCCCGGCGGGGCCAACTCCGCAGCGGCAGCAGGAGGATGGCGATGAAGATGCGGCGGCGGCAGGACTTACGAGGGCTGCGGCGGGGCAGAGCGTGGCTCCGGGCGCGGCTGGCGGCGCGGCGAACTCCGCGGCTGGCGGCAGGGGCCGACCCCGGGCGGCCGCGCTGCGCTCCGCGCCCCGCCCCGCACCTGCCCGGCCCCGCCCCGCGCGGGCCCCATTGTCCGCGGCACCTGCCCGGCCCCGCCCCGCCCCGCCCGCCCCTTTGGCTCCCGCCCGGGACGCGGCCACCGCCCCCCGCCGAGCCCCCGCTGCGCCCCCGCCGAGCCCCCGCCACCCCGCTCCCAACTTCGCCTGGGCTCGCTTCTTCCTTTCGGCACCCGCAGACTCGGCAGCGATGACTTTGAGAACACTCCAGCTCTCAGTCAGCACCGGAGGTGGTTAGCTCCAAATCTGAACCTCAAAGTGTACATTTTAGCTCGCTTTTTGCAGCTTGTTTTATTTCTAGTCTCTGTTACAATGTCATGTTTCAGGGTTGAAACATGATGCCTAGTCTGAACCTCTTTGTTTCACTATCTTTTCCACCAAGAAGACAAACAAACAAACAGCCCCCAACTAAACTGACGATCTGGGGCATCCAAACCTGAGTTCACAATCCAGGTACTTCCTTTGGAAATAAATGGAAACTAAAGCATACTGAAGGGAAAGTCTTTTGCAGCTTACCTTCCTCAGTCATAACCCTTCAAGAAATACTCAAACCCTTCCCCGGGCACAGGTGCCTTACAAATGGGGAACGGGATTGCTAGAGAGGGAAGCGATACCTGTGCAGGGGTGAGGATGCTGATACACCCCGTGGTTTTTTCTCCCGAAGTTCTCTAGTGCCAGCCAGGTACTCCTCAGACTGCAGCACTAAGAACAGGGGACCTGCTTGCTGATGCCTTCTCCAGTCTGCTCTCCTCCCTCTCCCATCAGCGGACTTGCTGAAGGACAGGCAGTCCCACAGCCCTCCATGCTCCCTTTGGGCGCTCTGTCTATTAGAAATACACATGCTCGTTCAGCCCGACACCCCGTTTATTACTGGCAGTGGCTGATTTGCTCCACAACTGTTGCTGCTTTAATTTTTCTGTGTGGCATCTTGCAAGTTTTCTGACCTTGTTTCTCCCTACTCTTGCAGCTCTCATGTCCCTGTTCTGCCCCTGGCTTTGGGAGCAGACTTGCTGCTTGCCACTGCTTTGCAACGTTTTCCTGTTAGTGCCACCATGAAGGAGGCCAGCCTGAAGCCGGAGCCTCGATGCAGCTGCTCTGCTTCATTGGGGGTGGGGGGGGGGGTGGGGGGGTGGAGGCTGGATGGAGCCCTGCTGGCTTGGGCATGCCCGACCCCTCTTTGCAGAAGGCTCTGAGGACACTGAGAAGATACCTTTCACTGAAGTTCCCATATGGCAACAAATCATTCACATTTCACTGCAGCATGCCACTGTCTGCCTACTGTCTGAACAGGGCATTTCAGTAGGTGCAGTAGTGCCCCTTCACGTTTCTGATTACATTTCTGTCTGCCTGTATGTGCTAGAGCCGGGTCAGCTTCTGTATTTGTATTCTACAGTCCCCTTTGCAGAATTACACTGTGTCTCCATGGGGCAGAAATCTCTTTTTATGGTCCATCATTATACTCCTTGAGCTTCCCTTACCGTCCCATAAATGGTCTCAATTGAATATTCATTACTGGAAAATAGAATGCTCCCCCCCCCCCCCCCCCCCCCCCGCTTCTTCGTAATAATGTCTCTGTTTCAAGTTGTGAGAATGTGTCCATCTTATAATATCAGCGATTAAATTGCCTGGGATTTCTGCTTAGTTCCCTTTAAACAAAATTGTAGATAAAAGCTGGGTGATGTTTTTTTTCCTATGCAGTAAGTATTTTATCCTCAAATACTTGCAGTTCTGAATTATCTTTGCTGAATAGTTTTGGTTGGGTATTTTCAGGATAAGATTCACAAAGGTGCCAGAGTGTTTTTCACTGATGTTTCTTCTTCCAGTGTCTTAAAGGGTAGGGAAATTTCAAAACATGTATGAGAACCAGGTCTATTTCTGTTCCCTGCCCAAGTGATTTCCAATTCACATTGTTGATCTACTAAATTGTAGGGTTTTTGGGGGTGTAAGAAGAGAGAATATTATTTTCCTGTCAATACTATTCCACTGTGTACAAATAACATTAACTGGAGCAGGAATTAGATCAGATTCTTCTCTCTTTTTTTAGGCGAGAACCAGGAGACTTGAGCCTTCTGCTTACTTCTCCATCAGCATTTATTTCCTAATGGAGTTCAAGAGGACTACAGCAAGAGCAACTGAAGAAGCCCTGCTTCGAAGCCTCATGGGCGACTCTCATCTAGGATACAGGGAGGTGGATGCAAATCACTGACAACAAAGTGAATGGAGCCCCAGGCATCAGCATGCTGAGCTGCTGGATAACACAGGGCCAACACAGCACTGCCTGAATTTCACCCTCCATTTCTTTCATTTTTCTTTCCAATACCTAAAAATAAGACATTGAAGTGCCAATCAAATGGAATGTCTTGTTCAGCATGGAATAATGTTCTAGGGCCTCTAGTGCCAACAAGAAAACCTCCAAAAGAATTATTTGATATGTAAAACCAACACCAAAAAGCTGCTCGTTTGCGTGCGAAACATCCACCAGCTGGTAGTAAGGAGTGGTGCTTGCTCCTTGACATATGGCCATTAATAAACAGCATTATAGCATGTTATCTACCTGTCCTGCTAGGTGCTGTGCCAGGTTTTCTAGAGGCTAGGATCTCTCTTGCTGAAGTATCGTAAGAACTGGCTGTGGTTAAAAGTTATCTCCTGTTCCAAGGAACTGCTTGTGGTGCAATTCAGAAGGTGAATTCTGCTCAGATATGAATGACTTCTGTAGGTATCAGCTTCTGTTCAAGTCATAGCAGCAGAGACCTTGATGCTAGTTCCTGTTTCTTGACTGCACTCACCAACTGCTTTTCTATGCAATGTGTAGAAACCAAGATGACTTGCCACCTCATGACATTGATGAATACTTTCACCTTTTGTGGTGGTTTCTCCTGGTTTCTTAGGGTTTGGATGGTTCTTAGGATTTTGTTTGTTTGTTTTTCCTACTTAGAAATCCCTGTAGCTTGATGTCATAGCACTGCATCACTTTCCCTTTCCCCTTTCCATTTCCTAAAGTAAGACAATTATCTGCTCTAATCTTAACATCTGGAAGGTGCCTCATCCAGTTAATACTAAGTTCACTTTAAACTAGAATATTTCTTGAAGAGAATATATGTCCATGGTTACTCATTTTTTGGAGGTAATTACCACAGGATGAAGAAAACTTTGTCAAGTGACAGTAGGGCTTATACAATTTAACATGACATTGCCATTCCTGAACACTAGCAAACCAAGCAAGAGTCCCCTGGCAGCTGATCATGAGTAATGTTCTTCAGCATCGAGTGGTTCTGAGTTAATACCAATCTCTAGCTGACCAAAGCCTTTGTCACCACCATTTGGAAGCAGATCCACACTGTTCTTGTTGCAGAAGACATAGCAATGGCTCTTCTTTCAGGACATGCCAGTTACTTCTGAAATTGCATTATTAGGGCTGCTGGAACAGTGGCTGACCCCTTTCATACTGGGGTGCTGTTGTCCTCCCTCTCTCAGTCGGGAGTATTTTGGAGGGTAGTTGGTGACCAAATTGCTCTTTTCCATGCTACACTGGTGCTCAGCAAGATATTCTTGCCTGTCAGCTGTTACAGACTCCAAGAGATAACACTGCTTGTTTCACAGATTTCTTATTAACAGCTTGTTTTTGTTTACCGGACTCACAGTACACATACTGTATATCACTGGCTTACAGCTACATTTCTCCAGTGTAATATTTGTAATATTATCAATATTTCTGGGGCTCATATTGCAGCTGGTCCCATGATTCTAGCTGTAATTGAATTGGTTGGTGATCTAATAGTTCAATTGCAAATATAGCAGCCTTTTTTTTCCTACAGAGCATTTAAATCAAGAGTTTGTGAAGCACTTAAGGTCTTATGGTGAATATTGGCTTGCTCCCTAGAATTCTCAATATTCTCAGCGTTCTGTAGGTGCTGCTCCTTTTCTTTTTTTTCTTTCTTTTTTTTTTTTCTTTTTTTTTTTTTTTTTATAGTTGTTGCAGTTGAACATGAACATGAACTTTAGTGGTTTTGGTGATCTGATCAAGCTGCCAAAAGTGTACCTTTGGACCTTCCTAGCTAACACGTTTTTCTGCTATATTCCAAGATGTCTATACATTTAAATATCCTTAATGTTAAATATACCAATATTATTTTTCTATTAACTTCGTATCTCTCAGATTACACTCCAATTTTAGTGTTCTAGTCACACAGATCATTAGATATGTTTCAGTAACTAAATTCAGTTTTACACCTTTTTACTGAGAATTAGAGTGTACATGTGCAAACAGCATGATCTGCTACACTAACCTGACATTTTAAAACAATCACAGGCAAAATAACTACTATTTTTTGTTTTAGTTATTGATATTATTATTATTATTGAATGGTTCCTGAAAGTATATACCTTGCAGAGTAAAACAGAAATTTGGGAGAGATTATAACATATAGTGTATTATATACGGGGTGTTACCATAACTTGGAGAGCATGAATGTGAGCTCTGTCTTCTGTACAGCCTTAGCATCCATGAAAACACTTCCTGCTGGCAGACATACCAATATTTTTTCACAATCTTTCAAAATCCGTCGCAGTCCAGCTGCTGTAAATGTGACTTGTACTTTAAAAAAGCGCATCACAAGGTTGTCGAGTTTCAGAAAGGGGGTGATTCAATTGCTGGGTGCATTTCTACCATGAGCAAAGAATGCTATCTGGCAAGAAAGAGTAAAGGTAGAAAATGAAGTCTGTAGAAGAAAAAAGCCAGACAGACCAAAAAGGAATTTTATTCTTCATGCAAGAAAACACAATGTATTATATGTTACTCTTCCATCTATTCTGTTAGAGAAATGCAAGTATACCAGAGCAACCAACACTTCTGATAATTTCATAAAGCTTGTATGTTAAATCATTAAACTAAAGATCATTTACTTTCTCTGAATTGGTGAGCAGCATTTTTCCTGTTCTTTCAAGAAATAGTTAATAAAATATTAATAAACAACTCATAAACGGTTAAACATGCTGAATGATTGAACTTTTACATAGTTTCTGTCTTGGTTTCCAATATAGGTACAGAAAGAAGATTTATTTAAAGTAAACGCTACTGTTGGAACACATGACTGCATGTGGCTTTTGCACAAAACCAAATGCAATTATGTCAAGAATTAGATTGCATAGCATAGTTTATATTCCCACTTCTTAAACTTTAACCCTTCTAAGTGGGCTATAGGGTTTTCTTTCTTGCTATATATATCATTGTATGTAAAAACACTTCCCTGAAATGCTGGACAATTACATTCAACCTGTAATGTTATATTTCCAAATTATGACGGAATACTGTGATTTGCTATTTTTTCATGCCAGCATTTTTTAATAAAATCAAAAGTGACCAGTAACAGATTTCAAATCATCTGCAGATTTTCTAAATGTGGGATTAAGTTTCATTTCAGTATAGATTTTCTTGTCCCACTACATTTATGTGAAAATGCAGGTGCATTGTGTTTGTTAGAGTAATCAGAGTTAAATTAAAAGTCTCTTCAGATCCTCTTGGGAATTCAACTCTTCCCAAACCTTACTTCAGGGAAAAGCTTGGGTGATATATAGGTATTCAATATGTTAGGAAGGACAGGGATTCATGGCTTGCTGCAGTCTAGAACTTCGTTACCATCTATCATCAACCAAAGATGTACTCACACATTTAATCTGATTTGCCAGTGTGAATGAAAAGACAGAAGCAATATAAGGTATTACTATCCTTAAGTTGTATAATCAGGAGTAAACAACAGTAAACAGATTTGCGAACTTCTTGGAGCCTGCTCCAAAGCATGCTTTTTTTAAGTACCTACTCTACTGGTAAAAGGGTATGACTTTATATGTTAGAGGCAAAAACTTATCCATGATTCCAAGAACCAATTCCAGAATCTTAAAGTGAATTCTTTAAAAGAATATGAAGAAAATGATGATGATGTCATAAGTTTTATTCATGATAACCTCCCCAATAGTTAATCTACTGCTCAACCAATTAGACTTTGAAGTAACTAGCTCCTAGTTCAGCTTTAGTGACAAAGAGTTTTTTTCAGGGCAGTGTGTATCCAGTCATTCTTGGGGAAGGAAATTTGAACAACTTTGATTTTGCTTCATTACTGTTCTTCCTCGTGAGTGCTATATACATATGAACCACTAAGAGTGCCAGCCCAGCATGGATCTGATCGACCTAGAGTGGAGACTGTCACTGTGAGATAAACAGACAGACTCCAAATGGTTAGATGGTGGAGAATCCACATGAGAAACAGTTTTATTGCTAGGAATGTCTGTGGAAAGCGAGTTTGGAGAAATGTAACATTTTGTGTTGGAAAAGGTTAAGGCATGGGAAATTTAATAATATTTTCTGAAGTGACTAATCACGCAGATGGCAAATGAAATTATTATTATATATAGGAATACATTATACATATATATATGTATATAGGACATTTACAATATCGGCAAACAATTTGCTATGAATCAGTAGGCTTAATTTTCCTCACCATAATATTTGGTAAAGAATAACTGACAGGAAACAAATAAGTAGATCTAACAATCTGTTCAAGCAATTTGCAAACAGAAAGGACTACATTTGATTAATATATATATATATATATATATTTACTGCAAGTTCTCTCCCAAGCTGCTCACAGGATTAATAGTAGCTTACGAAGTATTTAGTACTGGTACACAGAAACACCACAGACATTAACCTGCTCATCTCAAAGCTAAATTGTGTACATAAGTGAACATCACTATAAACCAGGGAATTGCTGCTTTGGAATCCATTGTACTGAGTAACCCATTTTCTGTGAGATGAATATTTATGCATGCATAGGATGGTATTTATTTGAGTGCAGAAAGTAATTTCACATACAAATGACATATAACATGAATTGATATTCAGTCTTTATAACGAGTTTCTGTTGATAAGGGTAACAGCGGGAAAGCTCAGCCTGAGCTTGGACAACTAATTTGTGCAGTCATTGTAGCCTGCAAAAAGGCAAAGACCTGTAAACCAGGAATTGATATTGAGTCTTCTCTTTTTCCTCAAGGGAGCTATAGCTGTATTTGAGATCTTGAGGTCTTGCCCTCAGTTAGTTTGCCTGAGAAATTATCCTTGGATTACCTTGGATCATTGATTCCACTAATGTATGAGCAGTAGATAATAACTACTGCCAGATTTAAGATTTAACTTACCAGTTACAAGTAAGTATAGGTCTTGCAAATGGCAATACAACGTGTTCATTTATGAGCAGCTAATATTTCTACTGAGCAGCAAACTTAGATCATTTTTATCAAAAATTGCTTTTTAACATTCCCTTTGCTGGTTTTTTTTTTTTTTTTTTTTTTTTAAGCAGATACATTCAAATTTAAGATCAGTTTTAAAATGCTGGATAACAAATAGTACTCATAAAAGATCTATTTCTCTGTAACAACTTCTAAAAATCTTGTATTGGCTGTATTAATTTGCACAAAAGATTTAAAAACAACCTACTGCAGGCTCTACTTTTGTGTACTGTGGCAGAATGAATTACGAATGATTGCATCATTTACATTCTAAGTTTAGTTTTCAAGTATGTTTGATTTTGCTTAAATGAGAATCCTGTAGCTATTTAGTAATTAGGATTGATAGTGCTATGAAGCTCATAATTGGTCCCAAACAGGTGTTTCCTTTCTTTTTGAAAAAAAAGAAGAGGAAAAAAAAGGTATATTTTCACCCTGCTGCATGCAAGCTCATGGAATTTTCCTAAGAATAAAAGTATACAATATTCACAACAATTTTGTATTATAAAATCAAAATTATACTTCACTTTAAATGCCTATTCTGTTTATGCATTGAATTTGAACTTCACTTAGTCTTCATTTTCGATAGTGCTGTGCACCCTCCACCATGAACAAAGTTAACAACTGTAATTGCTCAGTATGTCAGAAAATCTCACATGGTCTGATAATATTTTATGAGTCTCTATAATGTGTAGCAATTCTAAAAAATAAATATGGATGTTAGACATATAATGCCGTTCTTCTCTATAGAGTATGTCTACTGCATATAGATAGATGGTTTTGGGTGTTCTGAAAACACACCTGTTATTGCCAATAAAAATCAGGTGTCATTTACATTGACTGAGTGCCAGGAATCACACAATATTTGAAGGGGTCACCCCCTTGAAGTTTCTGTGATTTGTCTTAACTCCATTATCATAAGTTTGTGTCTCTGCTTTGAAAATGGCAGCACCTGGCAATCATTTATCATATTTGATTGTTCTCCAATGATTTGAGCTCAGACAAGTTACCTTATCATCAGTGCAGGCAATTTTTATGTAAAGCACCAGTATTGACTACAAGAGATCTGATGGCAGTTTTAAAACCTTTCAGCATTAATAGCCTTCTCACTGCATTTAGGCATCCTGTCTCTCAGATGCTGTGATGAATGTGACACTGCCATTATATGTCCTAAGTACCCACTTTTAATGGTGACAACACCTATTCTTCAAACTGGTAATTGCCTAATGCTATCTATCCTTGCAATTTATGACCACCTTGGGAAAAATACTCCTTTAAAATTACACAAGTATTTAGTTAGAAATATGTAATTAACCAGTTACCTTGTTGGAACTACTTTAGGGTAGCTACATATTATAGGATATTAAAAAACTTTACTTGCACTCAGACACCATAGTTATCACCCATTTCATGATTTTCTTAGTAATTTAGAAGATGGCTGCCAAAATCACTATCTGTGCAGATTCTCTTGGCAGGCAAGGGAGGGACTCCATGAGCAAGACTGTGATTTGTTCCAGAGTGAAGCCAGCATGATCTAACAAGCATCGCTGGCATTGAACTGCTCTCACACATGTGCCTCTGTTTCCCTGCCTACCCTTCAGATAGGCTGTTTAGACCATGATGTCTCAGGGACACACGTTGTCTCAGTAGCTGTCACAATACAGTCCTGTTTCATAGTTTGAGTTGTTAGAGTATTAAGAACATTGATTCACTGCAATGAATGTTGAGACGTGGAATCTCACAGAGGGAGAGTAGGGGGGCTGGAAAACTCAGAGAATTAGTCACTACAGCTAAGTGAGCTAAAAGACACAGCCCCTTTTATTCCCAAGAAGGAATAACATTTGGTGAAAACAAAAGTCCCTTGACAAGAACCAAGCAAATTTTATCTGCTATCTGCAAAACATTTTTGTGAAGAGGTGTAAGACAGTCCCAGTCATTACAATACCGCACCACCTCAGAATTTAAACAAACAAGAGAAACTAACATAATTGTTAGATTATATTTCATTATTGACAATCTTTTTAATTGGAGAATAATGGTTTCAGAAAAAAAAATACATCAGGAGGTGGTTACTTCCTGTGAAAAACCATCAGCTTTTTATTCTAAAACTGACAGTTTTTCTTCCACTTGTTTTATCTGAAAAAAAAAAAAAAAGAATGCCTCAGATAAAAAATAGATTTTCACTGAAAAATCAAATTTGGCTAGAGATAATTTTTGTTTGTTGAAGCCAACTCCACAGTTGCGTATGACGTCATCCAAAATCCATCACAGACCCCACAGAGGCTCCCTATAAATGAAGACCTGTTCAGGTCTTTAAGTGGTTAAGCACTGCCAGTCCCATCTGAAGTCCAAAGAACTTACAGTAGAGACCACTGTTGAAAAGGTGCTTGCTTCCCTGCCTTATCAGCTCTGACAAATGATGACACAGCCAATCGTCTCTGCTCCCTACACCACACAGTTTGCGTGGGCATATAAAAAGTCCAGCTATTCAAGGCTTTCCTCCAGGCTACACTACCTGGCCAGCACTCCTCAGGTCCATATTCCCAGCATCCCAGTCACTAAACAAAATAATTAAAAATCACCTTTTACGCAATTACAACTCATTTTCGCCTTAAACATTCCATGGAAAATACTCTCAGCAAAGCTGTAAAAATGTATTCCATATGCAATTTAAAACAAACAAAAAACAACAAACAAAACACGACCAACAAACTATGTATTCAGTTGTGCCTTTTTACTCTTCCTGTTATTCAAACATATGGCAATGAGTCTTTTGCCAATAAAATTAAAAGTGAGGGAAGTAAACGGCAATTATTTATCATGTAACCATGCAGGACATTAAGAATTACACATTCACCTGAATTTATAAATGTGCAGAGTTATTTAAAACCTCCTCTAGGCAGATTCATGCCTGTGTATTTTATTATCATAAATGACAAGATACTGGGACATAGAATATACCTCATGAAGTACTGACTGACGGATCAAAAGGAAAAGCCAAAGGGTCATAATGTTTTAATTTAACTGTAATTAAGCCCCAAATTCTTCTGGTGCTGAATCTCTCACCAGTGCCATTCTGCTCAACTTCCCAATGGAGCCAAAACAGGAATACTGTTGACTTAGTACTTCCCTGATCAAAGAACAGAAGTGGTAAGAACAGAGTTTGTGGCACAAATGTCTTACAGTTCTCGATATGGTAAGTAATTACTTGAGACGCTACAGAAAGAGTATGTAACATTTTTATAGGACCAAGTGAAACAAGCTTATTTGCTCATTTTGTGCCTTTCTGGGAGATAGGAAGAGTGAAAACTTCAGGTATCAAAAGTTATCATAATACCTTCAGCCCACTTGCAACAGATCTCCCTGATTCCTGCTGAGCCAGAGCTAGAGTTGCCCTGCCAGTCCCTACAGGGCAACCTGTGCCAAACCCCAAATTTCCCTGGAAGAAACCCATGTATAAGTACTGGAAGCAATGCTGGGCAGCTCATCTGTAAGAGGAACAACTCAATGGTATCAAACATTCAAGCCTTAACATTTGAGGAGCAAATGTTCTGGACAACATGACCTGAGATAGGACGTACACAGTGATACAAGAGAGACGTCACTCCAAAACTTAGCATGAATGCTTTTCGAGATTTATTTGATTTAGTATCACAATGCCACACTCCCCCTATCCCCACTTGTCAAATCGTGAAAGCGCTGCTACAAAACACATGCAAAGTCTTAACGGATTACTGAGAATTTTGACTAAGATTTCAGCATGTGGTCCTATGAGGATTTATTATGTAAATGAGTGGATATGAGCAAAATTAATGAGATGTTTCATGCATTTTATAAGAAAGAAAAAAACTGCTTTTCCTACTTCCAGAAGAAAACAGGTGGTAGCCAGTTTACAATTCAAGTCTGTCCATATGCAACAGCAACAAAAGAACCTATATCATCCCAGACAGTCATTCTCTATTTCCTTATACTATTTGTGAAGGAAAAGCAATGTGACAGGCAAGGCTGCCAGCATAGGAATTGCCCAAAAGATGTTTTACAAATTGCAGTAGAAAAAGCTTTTGAAAGGAAAGCAAAATACTGGAGAGCAGAAATAATTCGATATGCAGCGCCCTAAATTCAGAAGTGCCAGCAGGTGATGCACAGTTCCTCAGAGTTTTGAAAAACACATTTGTCAAGTTTATTTATTTATTTCCTTCACGGAATAAAATCCTCCAAAGCAGAATTACTTAGCACAGCTTCTAAAAGCAACTGAGTCTCATACTGATACCTTTATGTATCAGATGAAGAAACCACAAATATATTGGATTACAGAGATGGAGGACACCCAGATTTAAAGTACTTTCTTGTAACTAAAGCCTATGTATCCCCTCTGTAAGCTAGGGCCAGGCATCCAAACCTGCAGTAGGCATCATCCAGCCAGCTGCAGGCTATAGCCTGCTCCATATGCTCCCTACTTGCCCTGGCTTCCCTGGTGCCCAGCCCAGCAGCAGCCATGTCAGAGCAGAGAGTGATGGGCATTCTCTTGCTACCCACATGCAGGACCCAGGCACCATTCTCTCGACCCACACAGTTTTCAGAAGAGCGAAAGGGGAAGGTCAGATTTTGTATTTTTCGTATAGATTGCTGGTCCCTCAAAGTCATGAAGAGCAATGCATTTCACGATACATGTAGCAAGTCAACTGGCATACAGGGAACCCCCGATCCTTATCTGTTAGTCTCCTTTATGCTACTAAAGCATCTTGATGTTTCTGACAAGTTCTGTTCTCTGTAGAAAGTAATTATACAAATGATGCAGCTGTTATTAGAAAGTGTTGATTAGCTGCAAGTGCCAGAGAATTCCATGGTTCAGTAAAAAATCCTGTTCACTTGGATTAACAAAGAAATTGTCTATTTTGATCTAAGGATCTGATCACTTTAAATGTTTGTATTCTTTGCCTTAATAACTCCTTGCCAATGTAGGGTCAGAAACTAGTCTTCTCTACTGCCATTTGGGGCTGCTTCCAAGTGCTCTAGGGAGCTGTGACTGCCTTGCTAATGTGTCCTGCTTGCTAATGGGTTTTCTGAGGGCCTCCCATGCACAGCCTCTTCCACACCTATGGCCAGTTTGTGTCTGACAGCTCTGGGTATGTGTCTGTGTCCTGGCATCTGAAGCACACACTCAGCCACTACTGTGTGCTCTTCATACTGATGGAGATAAGCTACTGGCTGATAATTCTGATTTCTCATCTCTCCATAGTTAGTGAAAAGCATATTTATACCAAATCAGAATCTTTTATAGACATTTGTTTTTTAGGGTGTCTGATTTTACACATTGGGTAGTTACAGCTCTCATAGCCATATGTTAGCACTCAGATTGCATTTGAGTTTAAAAATCTCACTCTTGTTGTAGTGTTATATGGCTTTCATTTCTGTATTTTGCTACATTTGTATTTTCTTCTACAAATATCTTTCCTATTTTTAATATGACTCCTCTTGAATTCTCTGTTAGCTAATATGAGCGCTATGGTATGCTGCCTTCCCATGTGACTATTTTGCCTGGCACTTGGGCTTGAAGAATTTTTTTTTTTTTCAACAGTGACTTAAATAATTTGCTGGATTGCCCTTTTTGACTAGTTTCATCTGTCTGTCTTCACAAATTGAGCTAATGGTTGATACTGGTATAGTGTCTATGACTCCTATACTATACCAGTGTCTGCACTGTAAGTTTTCCTTCCAATAGTGAAAAGAAGAGATATCAATCAGTCTCATAAGTTTGGGCCCACAGTTTCTAGAGTTGAATTGAGATCAGCATTCAGGACATGGTCCAAGCATACACTACAGAGAGCTCATAAAACAGACACACCTCTATCATTAGTACACAGTTAGCTGGACATGCATCCTTTCTAAGTTTTCAGATTGCATTCATCCCCAGCTGTCAGACTTTTTGTCTCTTTTGGGAAGACACGACAAAACTGCTGAGAAACTGACAAATCCTGCATATATCTATGCACTCCATTTTTCAGAATTAAGGCAAATGTGGGGTTCTCCCATTTGGGAGATGTATATACTGGTCCGAAAATCCATTTAAACAACAAACACCATATACATTAAGCAGTGGAAATAAAGCATATAGGAACAGGTTCCTGAGACTGGTAAACTTTTTATGTGCTTACCTAGTGTACTTATACTTCACCAGCCTGACAGCAGCATTGGCATAGCTAACTTTTTCAGGTACATTCAAACAAGTCTTTTGTTTTAGTTTGGTTCCCTGACAGCTGTTTTCCTGCTGTAAGTAAATCTCCCTCCTTCAGCCACAGTTAAATCTTCTCTTAACCTCTGTCATGGGCTTTTTCCATTACCAGAGAAAGCAGTTTTGTAGGTTCACAGCCACAGTAGAAATAGCAAAATTAATAGTTTTGGTATTACTCTTTAACTCAAGTCTTTGCAAAGAGATGACTATGTTGAGCTATTCTTTTCCTTCCCGTATGTGTTCCAGACATTTCACTATGGAGCTAACCATACTCTGTATATGTTCCTTAATAAGGTCAACATGCCTAGCTTCATAAATTCTCACAGGATCACTCCAAATCTATTAAAACTCTTCCACAAACCATAATATATACTTCCCCAGTTCCACGTTAAGACAAGCCACCATAATATATACTTCCCCAGTTCCACGTTAAGACAAGCCTATCAGTGGATAGAGAGAAGTCAAAGCTTTTTACTTGCCTTTGTCTGCTAAGAGTCCTAATACTGCCTTGATCTTATCATAGAAGGATGCAGATTGGGGCTGGACCATGTGTTCAGCACAGGAAGACTCCTTGCCTGCTGTCCTGCTCATACATAGTCATCCAACTTGTGGCATTGCATGGTTTATATGTTCCTAGGGTTTCAGTTTCAATTATCAGTTCAATGTAAGATTCAAGACAATTAAATTTTAAAAAGTGGTTGTGGAAAAACAGCCAAATATAATAAACGAGGAGAGAAAAGTATGAGTTTGTACACTTAACTTGCAACTTGTATCTAATAGGATTCTTGTATAGGATATTGTATTTAGAGTACTTATATTTGAAATGCCTGGGGAACTGAAGAAAGATTTTTCTCACTTGACATGACACATGATGTGGTAGGTGCTACAATGCTTTTTCAATAAGCTGCACATATCTGAGATCTCCCACATATTCTACAAAGCCTTCCTCAGTCTACTTAACCTTTATTAGTGCTGTCATCATCCACCTTCCAAAAAGAAGAGATGCAAGAAAACTGTTTCATCTTCATTTTATGAATGAATGTAGTTGTGGAATCTCTTATCAGATAAGTATATCTTCTTGTGAAGAGCACTGCTATGCTATGCACTTCTGGCACCAAAAAAAAAAAAAGAAAAAAAAAAAAGAGAGACATTTCTGACAAACTGGTATAACTGTGCTGCATTTTTTATTTTATTACTGATTCTCTGTGAATCAGTATACTAGCCTTTTAGACTGATTAGGGGATGGTGAGTGACTGCGAAAGGTAAAAAGTTTAGCATCTGTTTGTGAACAACACTACAGAAATCTTTTGTTGTTGTTAAATAACTTGTAATAGCAAGGTTTAGAACTTCATAATGTGATTAGTGCAGCAAATATGATCTAACTTACTCAAAATACAATTCTAAAATTTTTCAATGATTGCCATAAAATTACCTCAGATTTAAATAAAAGAGAATCAACTCATTGTGCCTCACTGGTATAACAGGATGTAAGCAACCTTGTTACATTGAACAACATAACTGTCCCACATTTGTTCTTACTTCTCTCTTCCTTCTTTGTTTCATTATTTTCTAGCATTTGTTCAGCTCTTTTCTATAAAACTTTGCAGATCTCTGGTATCCGTTAGCTCCCCACTTTAGTGTATCCCTTGGGCATTTAAACAGAACAAATGAGCGAGCAATTTTTAGTAGGTGGAAGTCAGTACGATGTTTTGTCTGGCTACATACGTACACATATAGAAAGCTTTTCTGTATTCCAGATGTTCAAGCACATGGGAAAAAAGATTCAGTGAACTGGAACCTTCTCACATAATTACTCTGTGAAAAGCTCTCTAGCTGTCTACTTCACTGAGAATTTTCCATCCTCTGAATGTAGAATAGGTTGTCATTCACAGATGTGCCTATACCTGCAAACCTAGTGCCTAAGATTATGTTTCCAATACTAAAAAGGAACAAGTTGGGAAATGAGTGGTGTGTCTTATACCACATCTTATCCTGCCAGTGGGCTGACAACATATATAGGGAATTCCCATTCAGAGAAGAGATCAAAGAGAAAATTGTGCACCATTTTTGAAGGTACACAATGCTTTGAAAATTAAAATCTTTTTCTGATACAGAGGCTTTTTCTGATATTTTAGAAAATATCAGGTAAAATGTTATTTTAGTAACATATACATGTTACTAAAAGCTATTAGTATAGCTTTTCTGTCAAGATGCAACAGCAGTGTTAAATCCAGGTCTGTAACTGATGCTCTGGTATATATTAAGATAATAATAATAGTAGTAGTAGTAGCAACAACTCTACACACACCAGGTTTCCTGCAAGCATAGGTGTCCTCGTTTACCAGGATGACCAAAATTTCACTCTTTAGAAAGTTAGCAAGATTATGTTAGAATTTTCTTTAGTGCCTGATAGAGAAATCAGCTGTGCTGTTTTCCTCCTAGACATTACTCTTCTGGAACCTCATATATTTCACATATCTGCAGTGTCACTCTCTATATACTGGAACCGGTTTATGCCTTTGATACTGTTTTCTGCTTTGAGACCTTGGAGGTTTGTGAGAGCCACATTACTAAAATCGATACAGACAGCTTTCATATTTTTATTCTTTTTATATAAAGTTTTTGAGATAGCTTGAGTTCTTCCATTCTTGTAATTTCCTCTTCACCAGTGTTCCTTTCCTACTCTGCTTACACTGAGATTTAGCTGGAAAAGGTGATCTTGCTATTTCTTTTTAATTCCATCATTACTGGAATTCCTAAACAAATAAACAAAACCACAAGAACTGCCTAAGACCCAGGATATAATGCTGCCTTCCCTACAACTAACAGAAATCCATGCCATTAATTCATTTAATATAACCTTCCCTGAAGACAATGTACAAAATTTTCTGCTCTTTTTGTCTCTCCAGACCACTCTTTTCGGGGCAGGTTCTTTTTTCTCTTCTCTTCTCTTCTCTTCTCTTCTCTTCTCTTCTCTTCTCTTCTCTTCTCTTCTCTTCTCTTCTCTTCTCTTCTCTTCTCTTCTCTTCTCTTCTCTTCTCTTCTCTTCTCTTCTCTTCTCTTCTCTTCTCTTCTCTTCTCTTCTCTTCTCTTCTCTTCTCTTCTCTTCTCTTCTCCTCTCTTCTCTTCTCTTCTCCTCTCTTCTCCTCTCTTCTCTCTCTTCTCCTCTCCTCTCCTCCCCTCCCCTCCCTCCCCTCCCCTCCCCCCTCCCCTCCCCTCCCCTCCCCTCCCCTCCCTCCCCTCCCCTCCCCTCCCCTCCCCTCCCCTCCCCTTCCCCCTCCCCTTCCCTTCCCTCCCCTTCCCCCTTCCCTTCCCTTCCCTTCCCTTCCCTTCCCTTCCCTTCCCTTCCCTTCCCTTCCCTTCCCTTCCCTTCCCTTCTTCCCTTCCCTTCCCTTCCCTTCCCTTCCCTTCCCTTCCCTTCCCTTCCCTTCCCTTCCCTTCCCTTCCCTTCCCTTCCCTTCCCTTCCCTTCCCTTCCCTTCCTTCCCTTTTCCTTTTTTCTTTTTTTTTTCTCTTGTCTTCTCTTTTCCTTTCTCCTCTCCTCTCCTCTCCTCTCCTCTCCTCTCCTCTCCTCTCCTCTCCTCTCCTCTCCTCTCCTCTCCTCTCCTCTCCTCTCCTCTCCTCTCCTCTCCTCTCCTCTCCTCGCCTCTCCTCGCCTCTCCTCGCCTTGTGAATAGTGCCTGACTGACAGCTTGAAAGCTCAATTTTTCTTTATATAGAGAGCAAATTCACAGTCAAAGTTTGTAATGTGAGTGCCCATAGCGACCTGTGCACCAAGCCCCACTTTGGATCAGTTACTAGTTACTTTTGCATGCGACTTTTGGCCTGATTACTCTGACAGCTGAAACCCAACTAGTATAAATTACATTGATTTTTGTGATATGGCATCAATATCACAAGAACTATGTCGAAACCATCAGTTTATTTCACATAGAGTTGGGGATGGATTTTTCTCTGCTATTCTTAAAATCCTTTCAATCTAAGCCCTATCTTTGGCATATTATTTTTCTGTGAGCAATCCTTCTAGAACAGGAGTAACACCATTTAACACCTCTTTGTTCCAGGGGCCAGACAAACATGTTCCTACTCTATTTCTGATGATCATCTCGGCGAATAACATCACAAACCTGTGCATCTGTACACCCCCAGCAATTCTGGGCTCGTAGAATTTTGTAGCCTTGGCTCTCCTCAAAGGCTGTTAGACATCCCGAAGCCTGTTCAGGCAGAACTGAGTTCATATAACCGGTGTCACGTCCCCTTTAAAACTGGTGTTTTTCAGGTGTTTCTCTGTGCACTAGAGACCCTAGATTTAATTTACCTCTTCGGCAAACTTCACAACCAGTCCTTCCCATAGAGTGAAGGCACCTATGAGGAGCAGCAAAAATAAATGAAAATCAGACTTCTGACCTCAGCTGTGAGCCAAAGCAGAAAAGCTTTGGCAAAAGATAGCTGAAGACAAGATGAACTGTGCTATAACTCCACCAGGACACAGCAACATGTATTAGAAACTTTTACTGAATTCTGTTAGCAGCAAACTAAATAATGCTCTACGTGCCCGTTTCCTACGTGCCCCTAAGGGAGGGAGCCCTGCAGGAGGGAAAGGTCGGAGCCGGCAGCCCCTGAACAGCTCCAGCGATACCGGCGGCCTGGCCAGTAGGCTGTAGCTGCAGACAGTGACAAATTGTAAGCTAAAGCAGATTTGCATAGTTCACCAAATCCTTATGTAAAAATCTATAGAGCAGAAGGAGATCTATTATTAAATATAATCAACTGCATAATCTTATAAACTGCACAGGGAGGAATTTAAATTACATTTTGCTGTATCTGACTCTTCATTACCACTTTGGGAAGAGTTAGAAGCTAAAGATCTCCTTCTGCCTGTTGTCTTTTAATCCTCTTGTTCTCAAGTCACTCAGTACAGCATAAAAGCACCATAAACCTAATGCTGTGAAGTTTTATGTCCTTGCAGTAACAAATCCTAAAAGCAGAAGGCACGCTTGTTGCTTAATATGTCCTCGTTCTTGAGCTTCTTCCCAAGCCCGTTCCCTTATTCATACACAAATGCCAGCTCTCCTCATCTTCCTACTGCACAACTCATCACGAGGTGGGGGCAGATGGGTGCAAAATGCAACTATTTTGCAAAACAAACATGTTTATTGCAGCGATAGATATAGGAAAAGCAATTGTAAAACTGACTCCCAGTTTCATTTATTCATTCAGTTTTGGGTTAAGATGAGGTTTTATGAGCTAAGTAGCCCAAATTAGGCTATAGAGACATTTCAAACAGCATGGAGATTTTAAGGTGTTATAGGCAACCAGGGTTGTTTGAACCCCTTGGGCTAAGAACAGTTACTGCAGAATGCTATTAATTTTGTAGTGTGTTTTGTGCCAAACCGGAGGCATCATAAAAGAGAACTTGAGACAGGGAGCATGCTTTATTTTGGCATGCACAGTGCAAGGCAAAGCAGCTCCCTTGGGATGCCGGTTTAACTGGGGTGCACTTACCCTAAAAGCAGCTGATTGCAACTGCTCCATATGAAGCCCTGTAAATTTACCTCTTCAAATTTATTTAGTTGTACTTCCTTCTTCTGCTATAACTACATCCCCACAGCATCCTCATCCCTACAAAGCTGCTATACCAAGTCCAGCTGTGCCTGAGAACCCAGGTGCTAGTCACAGAATCGTTATGGTCGCAGCCCTTCTTTCAGCTAGTGGACAGCAGCTCAAAGCTCCTCATAACTGCTACCGGATTTCATGAGGAAAAGCACTCAGTTGATTCCACCTCATTCTAGAATTCCTGTTTCCCTCACAGTCACATCACAATATGCCATGCATGAAAAACAAACAAGCAAACACCAAAAACCAAAACCAACAACAACCAAAACTAGTATCACCCCTGAAAAACAAAATATGAGGCAGACCAGAAAATGTCATATCATGAGGCAAATCCCAGAACATTAAGCTCAGTGCAGACCTTTGCACTGATTGGCAAGCCAGGCGCTGAACCAATATATAAAGGCAGCATGCTGCTTTCTGTATCATGTCTGTACAGTTAATTATTGCATGAAGAGTTTAGAAGCCAACCTCATGAAACATCTCCATCAAGACAAGCCCAAAGGACAACAGCAAGGGCTATTAAGTAGTACACAGATATGGTGGGGGAAGAGGAAGCTGCAGTCTCTTATTGCATCATTATATACAATCTCTTTATTTAGCACGAATCAAGACAAAATCTACGACACATGGTGATCAGAAAGTAGTAGTGGATCCTTCAGAAGGCACTTGGGGAACAACTACCTTAAAGTTATCCTAGTGGCTATTATCCTAGATATGGAGTACCAACTTTTAAAGGAAAAATAGATACCTTGTGAAATCTACCACGGTCCTTTTTCCCATCTCTGTTTTCACCCTGGCTATACAATAGTCTGTCTCCCTAAAGCAAGCCTGCAATGTCAGCTGGGTGCTTTCTCTCCCAGGCTGCTGGGAAGTGTTGCTGTCCGGTTTCACTTGCCAGATTTTGTCTCAAAATCAGTATTTTAATACCAAGGAAACAAGGAGAATCACCTTAGTTTGCTCTGAGGAAACAAAGTCTACATAAATTATGTCATTATCATCACTTGAATGCATGGCACTTCCCCTAATTTTCCTAAATATAAATTTATTTCAAACAATAAAAAAAAAAGAGACTTAATTCATAATGTATAAAGAATATGGTAATGGTCACATTGAGCACATTTTAAGAAGTCAATTTAGTCACTGGGCAGTCTTTGTAGTTACATTTCAGAGGCAATTACTAATTTACTGACCTTTTGTTACTAGAAAATCTTCAGGTTGCTCATGATTTCCATTAATTTGTGAATTAATTTTACTCAAGAATTTCTTCTGTGACTTTTGAAAAGTACCCTTTATCTCAGTGAAAAACTTCCCTGAGAGTCTTCAAGATCCCACATTTAAAACACGAGCTGGGTGGAGCGTTATCGGTACTCTCTGAAAGGATTGATTCATGCAAACCTGAAAGATGGCTTAAAGAAGGTACTGGGTGGTTTCTGTTAGAAAGAAATCTAAATAAACAAGACTAAGTGAATAATAGATACCATATAAGCTTTTCCTTTCTGAGCTGCAGAAACCTTGTCCAAGGCCTTTTTCCTAAGAGGAAAACAGAATACTGTAAAGTTTATTGGTTTGCTGTAGAGTTTAGTTATTTCATCTTATGACAGTTGTAAAACATAACTCCTTAGGGAGTAAAAAGGTAAATAAGAGTTCGGATTTAAATCCATCTCTGTTTTCTTTGCCTTTGTGCTTTGACTCTAGAAGCAACTGTCTTGGCAACTCCATCTCCCTTGCTTATCTCCTAAAACACTTCTAGTTCAAATACCCAAACACTGAGCGAGGCTCTCACTTCTCAGAGTCATTGTGGGAGTTGAACTCAGGAGTCTTTGCAGAAATCAAGCACGTGAAACATACAAGCATATGTTAAAGCAGCCACATTGAAAATATTTGATGTTATTTGCCTAGCTCTTTGTTCCACAAAGCACACAGCAAAATCTAAACAGATATAATCAGCTCTCCATATTAGAATATTAGAAAAGTTGTGAGCTCTTGAGCTCCCAATATAGGTTGCAGCTCACCCTTTTTTCCTTGTAGTCTACACATACCCATGCCCCAAGAAAGAAAAGTATAACATAGTCAAAATTAGAACAGAAATTAGCAAACATCTGTTGATTGTAAAAATAAAACAAATCTTTCCACCTAACTTTATAATGTTGTGACATGTGACAGATGCCCGCTCCTTTTCAAATACCCACTCATTCACAAGTATCCATCCTTTTTTTTTTTTTTTTTAAATAAGTAGGTAGACAGCACAGGTGGACAGGTGGAAGTGGCATAGCATACAAGTACTTTCTCCTCTGTGCTCTTTGCTATGCGTTTGATCATTCCCATTTTAAACTGCTGGTTATAAATATTGTATCGATTAATTAGTTAGAAAAAAATCACTCTTCTCTTCCTGTACTTTTGTCCTCCTAATAAAAATATAACAGAATGCAGAACAAGGTACTACAATTGCATTTTCTTGTCTTTTCTGTAACAGACATCCAATTCTTCTCTTGCATCCCACTACAAACAGTTCATTTGAGCATAAACGAATGGCATACATTTCTCTGTTTGTCAAAGGAGCTCCATTTACATTTCCATGGTGACATGCACAGCTCTGTTCTTTGTTACTCTGGAGTAAAATGTGCAGGATCTCTGCCACATACTAGAAATGCCAGTACATACAATTTTAATTGCAAAAAGTCCTTCTCCCCTTTAATTCTATTATTTCTGTCTTGCTCACTTGCCAACTGTCTTGGCTTTACTGCCTGTTTCACAACACCTGACTTCTAACTGAGAGGGCAGGGAGCACAGCCTTCTCCCAGGCATTGGTACAGGTCCAAATCCTGCCATCCTCACTTTTTACTAAATTCTTGTTCTCAAACAATTCCCATTAACTGATGGGAGAATTCTGACTGCGTAAACATGAAGCCGGATTGTTCAGATCCTGCCCAGTGTCTGGAAAGTACAGAGCTCCAGTTCTCATCAACAAGCTTGCTTAGGTGAGCAGGAAGCACTGTGCCTGAGCACAACCTGCAGAATCAGGCTGCAACTGCTCCATCGGTGCTTTGATCCAGAAAGAAACTTTTCCACCGTTTGACCTGACTTGTTAGATTACACTGGCCTGTAGAGCAAATGTGGGAGAGACACTGCAAACACAAAATCTCTCTCTGCATCTCAGTAATAAATCGTCTTATTTCTCCATTGAGGCAGTCAGATGTATAGGCAATAAAATGTCGTTGGCTTGACTTTTTATGGCTCATTCAGGTTACAGACTACAGAAAAAAATATTGGGCTAGAATCTCACCTGGTAGAGCTGTCAGAGCCTCAGAAAAGAATCCAGACAGTTCTTTTTAAAGTCACATCATGTTAATTCTTTTCAATAGCACTTTTCTATTTCCTTGCAAGGCAAATGCAATATTCCCTTTCTCTAAAACAGCCCCATCATTTTCCTATAGTTTCACAGGGAGTGAGACCTGACTCCTGTTGCCAGCCTCAAAAATCAAAGCAATCATCTGCACATTTTAAAGCACGTTTTTGTACAAATGCCCCAGGGCAAAAACACAAAGGATGTTAAATTCTATAAAATAAATATTAAAAAAGCTAAATAAGACAAATGGATTTTTTTTTCATTTGACCTAAAAATAAAAAGCATTTTGAAGTCGTAAAACACAAAGACATCACATTTCACAGTTGTAGACACCAATGAATAAAAGGATAGGGTCCATTAGGTACTGTCCATACATGTGAATGAGGTAAAAGCCTTTTACAAGCTGAAAAACGTCTCTCGATTAAGCATTCAAAAGACAGAACCAAGAGATGCAAACCCTTGTAAGCTGGGATCAGACTTTAAAGTCAAACCTATTATTACTGCAGGTCAATTAGGTTCTTTTCAAACTGGGCTAATATAATAGAAAAAAAAATCATCTATGAAGCTATTTTCAGGACCTGATAAGGCTATGCTCACAGGTAACATCAAAAGCTGGATGTTGGAATATTCACAAATAAAAGAAATGCAGGCACAATCACATCGAGATTAAAGTTTCAGCTACTACTTTGAAAAAATCTTCTGCTTTACAGAGACTGAAATACAGCTTTTTTTTTTATATGTTATTTAAAAAAAAATAAAATAAATGCCAAAGCCACTACATAATCCTTCTCCTCACTCCACTGCCCCTGAAGACAGCTCTTGCCCCCCCACAGTCCATCCTGCTGTGGGGTTCTCTCTCTCCCCTTTGAGCTGTACAGAAATATTTTTTGCATGTTAATTCCAGGGGTTCCTGGCTATGTTGCTGGAAGTGTCCATATCAGTTAGTCAAAGCAGTTCAATATGGATTTTCAGCAGTTTGTGTGATTTTTATATGAGTGTCTGCTTTGGGACCAGCACATATAAGCACAGTTCTATGTATTAACTAATTTTAACTAAAAAGTACTATAATTCTTCTCTCTGGAGCTCTATTATCTAAAGAACATTTTATTTTATCAATAGTACCCAATCATTTAGAGAGAAATACCATTAAAAACAAAACAAAACAAAACAACAAGCAGTTGCATTAATAACTGCCTTTTCCTGATTTTATTTTATTTTTTAAACCAGCTGAATTAGAAAAGGGCAAAAATCATCAAAATGAAGAGTCCTGAGATTACCCCTTGTCATTTTCCAGGTATTAGTAAAGATGTGGTTATCTTGAAATATTTTTTTCCTGGCTGCCTGCTTTTTCTGAATAGGAAAGCAAAACTTTTAGCAGACTGACTATTCACAAATCAGATTGTGTGTGTGTGTGAAGGTGACCTTACAGGCCTTTTCAGTACAACCGCTGCTGGACACAGTATTTTGGAAAATTTATTTCCAGTGTATTCTGGTACTGCTGGAATACAAACTTGTTCCTTTCCTTCCAGAAATCAGGACTAGCATAATGTAGGAACTCTGCTTCTTAATTGCTTTGATTTATTTCATGTGCATCATAACTAGCTTTCAATACAGGGACATTTGCTGAAAAGGGGCACTGCCATGTGATGACATACTTAGGGTCAGCAGTAGGTGACATGCAATGAATTAGCACAGGTTCCCTCAGAGACTGCCTCATGCCATTGCTGGATGCCAGGAGCCAGCATAATGGCCCTTGCCATGGAAGCTCCCACAGGACCTGCCTCTTGACACCAGACAGGAGCAAAACCTACTTGAATTCACTGTTGTTGATGCCATTTGCTCAAGCTGCGACTGCTGTGCATTCGTTCTTGCATCCACCTCATATTCCCACTCCTGCCTGTTCCACTCCTGACTTCTGATTCCTGCTCCTGCCTCTGGCTTAGTTCCGTGATTCCTGTGTCCAACCTTATATCCATTCTGAGAGCTGCTAAATCTCTGTAATAGAAAGCGAGCTGGTCCCAAAGCAGACACTCATATAAAAATCACACAAATCGTGCTGAAAAACTTAACTGTCTCTGTGATATTTTCACTGCAATTTTCACTGACATTCAAAATATTTTAACAAAGCTCTTTACCATAGATTTTTACTGTAGAATTTCTGCAAAATCTGTATCACTATTGCAAAATTTCCTGCCTTCTTGGATCCAAAACAAGGTCAAAAGCATGGATCCTCCCACGAAATAAAAATTGTAGAAGAATGTTTAAGACAAATGTCTAATCATTTTATAGAAACAGTTCATCTTAAAAATGCTTTTCACTTCATTATTATTTTGATTTTACTTTTAACCGATTATATTCTGTTACAGAAAGTCAAAATGAAATGGCTTATGTTGTTTTTAAAGGTAAATTTTACTATTATCATTACATATATTGATAAAAAAAATAGATGCCTCTGAAATGTTCTGGTTAAATTAAACCTGCATTTTCCAGCGGGAAACTGCACCATCACATTTTTCTTTTTTACCAGCTTTAATTTTGATCAGGCTTAGTTCTGTGGCAGAATTCAGAGATATCTGATGGATGTTCTCAATTATATCCAATACCCATGGCTACAAAAGGCCATGCTGGCAGTCAAGAATAATCAGCACTTAAAGATGCCTGAATGTAGGAAAGAAATGCATTACACCTTCTCAAGCAGTTACACGATGGACGATTCTTCTTACACTCACTTACTGTGGGGATTCTCAAGTGTCTGCTTAAATAGGAGTTGTGCAAAGACACCTTTATATTGGATATTACAGATATAAGCTCCGTATATGTACATGAATAGACTAAATACTGCAGTACCTTAGGTTTTATGACTTGGCAAGAAGCTAAGTAGAGTGGAAAGCTGTAAAAATATAAAACTTTCAGCTTCACTAGGCCGAAAACTGGTATACAAGATATCAAAAATATAGCTGCTGGTTCACATAACTAAAAATCTCACCCTCCAAAAGGATTCTTCCCCCTCTCCCCACATCAATTCGTCTAAATCTGAAACGATGCCAAGGGAGATGACTGCGAAACATGAGTGTTATCAGTTTGTTGAAGTGACTCAGCTCCACATCTTTTAATCAAACACACATTTTTCTGTCTCTAATTTCTTCTAAAAAGATTCTGAACATAAGGTCACAGCCTCAGGCCCCCTCAAGATAGGACAGAAATAATGACTTCAAGGAAAGCACTTCTGGAGAGGTTTATCAAGGGTATCAAGTATTCACGTGATATAAGGCATGCTTGTCCTCAGCAGTTTTCAGTGGTAGAAGGGTTTTTGAACACCCAGTCACTGTTGTGGCTGAAGGTTAAACCTGGTCAAGGATACTTGCTAGCTTATGTTTTCACTAGAAACATTTCTGAAGTTGGGTGCGGACAGCATGTCCTGGAAAAAACAGCAGGGAAGACCCAAATAGTAAATAGACCCAGACTACGTCTCTGCTTTGGATTATGCAGAACAGGGATAATATTCCAGGTAAGTGCCCTAATCAGCTGCATGTGGCAGCTGCCATTCTTTTACTTTCTAAATATTTATTGGGTCAGAGAAAGAAGCGTGGGTAAAATAGCTTGGTGGTTAGAGCAGATGCAAACCTGAGAATTAAATCGAACTCCAGCCACAGCCTGGTCTCAGACATTTTTTCTTTCTCCAGTCAGGATTAAACCTGAACTGTGACGCTGAAATAGAACAGCTTCACTCAAAGATAAACCACAACTTGACCAAAACTAAAACATGCATAGGTTTGACAGTGCCAGGAATATACAGAATGGACATAGCAGATGGTCTTGGTTGAGTCCCCTGTGCATTGCAACAGAGACCAGTGGAAAATCAGCTAGTGGCAAAGCTGGGAGAGTTGAATTCATCTTCTGCCAATGGGCATATACTGGGAATGACAGAAGCCAGCAGAGGTAGGACCTCAGTGCAGGCTAGCAGTCTATGTAAATTACTCTTACCATACATTAGGTCTGAGTGATTTGTCCTACTTTGGGCTTCAGACAACTCAGGATGTGAGGGAGTCATAACACCAGCTTACATTCTCCTTTGTGATTCTGTCTGCTGTACCAAGTAGGAATTTAACAGATCTGAAGAACTAACCTAACAAGTTTTGAAAACGTCCCATGTGAAAACTTGCTTTAAAAAAGAAGAAATAAAAGATCAGTACTTTTGTAACTGAGGTAATGCAAGCTCCACACAATCTAAAAAGTTTTAAGTAGAGTCAATATTTAACATCCACTGTATTCTGCTTTGTAGGACATATTCCATTCAGATAAACGAAATTAGTTGCAGAAATATATGGAAGAAGCACTGAATATGTGCAATGAATCGAGAGCATGTTTTACAACACTAGACCTATACAGCACTCCTATCTGCAGATTAAAACCAGCATCTTGTCTTTCTGTGCTCACTTTGTCTATCTTAAAAAGGGTGGCATAAGATTCATATGCATTAATCCACCGAAGTTTTTTTTTTTTTTTTTTCCCCCTACTTATCAAACATTTTGAAGACTACCATTTAATAGTTCCAGGCCATTCTAATACTTTGTCAATGTGATAAAATTTGCACTTGATAATAATTTAGCCAACATTTAATCTCACATTTCTCCCATTGTCCCTTCTCAGACTTGTGGACAACAGTGGCTTCATATCTCTTATTTTGTCGATGTAATCCCTAAGTGAAATTAACTATGATTTGAGTTATGATTATTAGGATTCTAATAATACCATAGAGTCCAATTCTGCTGCTGCCCAAGTGTAGCTTTTACATTGGATTAGACCAACAGAACAAAACATTCTATTGCTGAGGCAATGAAAGCATGTTAATTGAGATTTGCTACACCATATTGGGAGGCAAATGTTATTATTTCTGTTTTACACGTGAGGAAGCAGACACGGACAGACAAGGACATTCATTGCGTTGGTCTCAGTTCCATTCCAGTTGCTTTAAAATCAGGAAAATTAGCCTAACGTTCTTTCAGAAAATATGTTCAGTTTAGACATCTATTACTGATTTTACGCAGCTATCCTGATATGCTTTAATAAAGCACAAACATACCCGATTGGCACTTACTCGTGCTATGTGTTTACATTTTTTTTCATAAATAAAATTTTATTTCTAAAAATATATAGAAGATCTACTTTCTTTTGCATTTAAATGTTCTTTTTAATGGAAACATGAAGAACTTTGACCTCACAGAATAAAGAAGGAAAGAAACAAGTTAATGGTGGGGTAGAAAACTGACATTTTACCCAATGTTTTTGAGAACAACAGCACAATATTAAATTAAGTGTCTAAAATAAGAGTTAGAAATATATCCTTGAGTGGATGTAAGGAGGGTTACAGATGTAGTGAAAGAGAATTGTTAAGATGGCTGTATTAGTGGTTTTTTTTGTTTTTTTTTTTCTTCCCCTTTATATATGTATGTGTTTGTGAGAGTTAAAATAAGCAAGTGACCCATGGCATCATACATTATCCTTGCTAATGTTTCAATGCTATTACTCCAACTGGTATAAATCATTCACTGTCCTTATACACACTTCAACCAGGAATGCAATTACCTGGCAGACCACTAAAAATAATTAAAATGTAAGGGGCTGGCTAATTTGAGGTATTCCTATATGCTGTCCTGTGTAGCCTGAGAAATCTTTCAATGTGCTCAAAGACAAAAGTGGAAAATCAGATTTTATAAGCTATGTAGCAAAAGATATTGTTACATTTTCGATGAAGTGTTCCCTTTATCTAAAACTACAGTATCACTAACTGATAGGAAATGTAATAATAATCCTTACTAATCCTAAAAGTCAGTTATGTACTTTGATGAACACAATCATGGCAATACACAAGATGGTGTTAGAAATGACCTTCTGAGGGCATCTCATCCAACTGCTTCTGGGAAGCAAGATGAATTAGACCTAAACTACTGCTGACAAATTTTTGGAAGCCTTCAGTGCTAGAGATTTCACTCCTAGGACCCTCTAGGACCTGATCCCAGACCGCAAAACTGCTTCCTCCCCATTATATCATGGACACTCTCAAAGCTGGCATTACAGAAGAATACTACTAATGATGTGTATGACTTTCTACAGCTTTTATGAGATTTTTCAAAATTTTGTTGAGTGCTTTGGTTCTTTAAGAGAGAGACAAGAAATCTCTGTAGGATATTGGTTCTTACTCTCTGCTTCTGTATGTTGAGCTGGACTCCTGAGAGCAAGTTCTGTGCTTGAAAAGCTTTGTTAATAAAAAGCCTGTTTAATTTCTCCTATTTTTTGTCGATCTCCTTTCCTCTGAGAAGCTGGATCAAAAACAAACAAACAAACAAACAAACTAAAAAAAAAAAACAAAAAACCAACAACCTGGAAACAGTATACTACTCCCAAGTAATCATGAACAAACTACATGAATTGTACAAGAACTTGGGCATTTCCTTGGGAAATCATATATATATATATATATATATATATATATATACATATATATATAAGACAGCAGAAGAATTTTCTTCCAGAAAAGGTGACATAAGAAGTATAAGTAAGGTACTTGCACAATAGAACAATGAAATGTAAGATCAAACTTAAAAGCTCAAATCACCTGAAAATAACTTCATTAATTAGTATATACTTAATAGAAAAAAAGTAAAAACCAGAAAGTGCAGAAAGCTGCTGTTTTCACCCCAAATGGTTTTTTAGCAACCAGAAATTCAATAATGACTTGAATATACTTTAACCACTAGGTTTAAAGGAATATGAAGCCTCTTTTTGTAAGTAACCCTCAGATATTTATGCAAAACATCAACTGCTTCCCAAGGTCTGTGACAACTGGAAAGTATATCTGGGCATTTTCTGCATAGTGACACCACAAACAATGCATATAAATAGTGCTACCTGGGGGGAGGAAAAGCAAAATAAAAAGGGACCACAAATGGCATTCAGCAGTTGCAAAAATTCCTCAGACAAATGGCATTAGCTAAATAATAACAGAAGACAAAAATAAAATTTGATAAACCTCTTCAAAACCCCAAGTGAAAAGATCACTGATAGCTGGATCATGAAGATAAAGAAGTTTTTAAACAGGAAAGTATAGACATCAGTTAGAGAGGTTGTTTGGCTACACATGGCTAGTTGAGAGGCTTGAACTCTTTGAATTGACGTAAAATGGGGCAAACTGCAATTGTACCCAGATCGTCCCAGATTTACATTCCTGAACACTCATGAATTCAAAACAGTCATCCTCAAATGAAGTAACACAGCACTTGGAGCACTCCCGTGTACATTAGTTTTGCCCAAATAATTCTTGCTATTTGGTACATTTGTATTGCAAGTGTGTGAGGCGATTTCATCAACCCAGGCGACAGTCCCTCCCTGTCACCCTCTGATGTATATGGTACATTCATAATGCAAGCGTGAGAACTGATTCCATCAACCTAGGAGACAATCCCTACCCGTCATCAGCTGATGTATATGGCTAGCTCTGCGCTTCCTTCAATAATTTTTTTTGATGCCCATGACATTGCCAGACAGTGGTTGCTTTCCGCTTACCCTTCACTGCAGCTATACTTCCTAAATTCAAGAGAAAGCCAGATAACCTTTAGAGTAACACTTACCTGCATCAGACCTCTAGTTCTATGCTGAACTCACTTATGACATATGGATAAATTAAACTTACTGGCTTCATGGAATTACTTCTGAGTTTTTCCAATGAGCAATCAGTTCTGGGAACTAAGACTTACTGATAAAATCCAATAGATAAAGCTTCTGCAAAAGCTATTTCGATACCACCTTCTCAACTGCCAGTGAAATAAAAGGAATGGTATAGATTGGATTAAAACTCACTACATTTAGACAGACTATCCAAGCTTTCTTAATTCTAAAAGTAATTGCAGGTATATTCTAAGAAGCTTAAAGCTGACCTTGAGTGAAAAGAAATACTCGGCAAAAGGATGTTTAACCTTAGGAACTGATACAGCGTACCAAAAAGGGAGGAAAGCAGTCCAATCTTTTTTGTTTGCAGAAATGCAGAGAATAGAATTTTAATTTCATGAAAACAACAACAACAACAAAAACAGTAAATATCAACATGGCCACTGTGCGCTTAGCAATGCATTAAACCAAATGAAGTAAGGGGAAGGAGCTGCAAGAAGGATCCCCATATAGCCGAGGGAAGGAGGAGACTCAAGAGGTACAACCAGAAGGAAGAGACACGGAGATGGCTTCGGCTCACTCTGAGAACTGTCTTCAGTTGAGTGACCATGAGCATGGTCACTGATTTTAAAAATCCCACGTGTCAGCAGCAAGGATGCAGAAACTAAAGCATCACCGAGCCCTGGGCAACTGATAAATAACACAGGCAAAACAAGGAAAGGGAAAGAAACCTTCAGTTAGTCCACAGTGAGGACTAATCACTGAATGAGAAAGAAAAAAGAGTAGTATATCATTGAGATGAAGATTAAGTAACATTCTAATGTATGGGACATTGTGCAAGAATGAAAATTAACATAATGTAAGATTCAACAAATCATTAAACCTTTGTATGGGTGTATGTTCCAAAGCATCAGCATAAATTTCAAAATCACCCATAATGAAAAGTCTTAATGAGTGAGGAACCAAATCAGGAGTCAGCTTAGGCCATTAGGTAACAAATCAAAATGAATGGTTGGTTGGTGATAGAAAACCCAAACGGCGTGAACTGAAAATTATGCTGAAGGAATAACGGTTTAAAAGTGAAAGAATGAAAAAAGCAGTGGCCAAAGTAGTTCAGACAAACAGAAGAGGACCGTTAAATTTGGGTAGACAGATCTCCACAGAGAGCATAGATCACTAGGAGTGTCTTTTTAAGCTGGAACATACAGTGCTAATTTCTTTGGACTTGGAACAAGTACAGAAAATTCAATTAAATTGGCTGAACTTGGATGTGTTTTTAGCCATGCTTCCAAGATGTTACTGTTATTTCATGTACCTCAGCTGACAACATTACAGGTGTCAGATGTTATGGAAGTGCTCAGAAGAAATTGTTTCTTGGTTTGTATAGAGGTAAAAGAGAAGCCTGATGAAGTTATCCCCTTTATCTTAGGGATTTGAAACAAAATCACTTTGTCCTGGCTGTGGCCACTCTCTGTAGCAGGCCGTCTAGCTGGGACTGATGCCCTGGAGCATTCATAACCTTCACCACTGGTGACCACAGATCCCAAAGTAAGCTGGTTAGTCACAAGTATTTCTGAGATGGAAGAAACATTGTACTCATCTGCATTTTTCACACAGAGACTCCACTGGAAAGACCCCTCCAAGGTGATAAAGGACGCAACCTGCTCACCTGTTCGAGGGAGGAATATCAACCTCCTGTTCTCTACCCAGGTAGTGGGGTGCACTCCCTCCCACAGGTACAATACATGTTTCCACAGCAAGGGAACTACAGCTGGCTCAGGCATTGCACTAGATAATGCAGATCCATTAAAAATTGTTTCAAAAGCGCATGTATTTTGAAAAAGGAAAAGTATTAGTTTTAGGAATTTTACAAAGCTTTATGTATCTTTAATTTTGATACTTTCAGAGCTGAAGAAGGAGTCCTTACAAAGCTAAAGTGAGATTTTGTAGTTGATCATCACCAAAATTAAAGGCAGCAGCAACCTTAGCTGAGTAATTTTACTCTTTACAGTTTACAAATATTTACAGTTGATTGATTCAAGTTCATACTATGGAGACATACACTCGTACTTGAGTGTAGTGAGTCACAGTGTTATCTTAACAAGGCCTCCTAGTGACTAAGGAGTCATTTATTAATTATTAGTGCTGTATTTGAGATAGTAAATGGATAGTTGTGTCTGTGTTCAGGTAGGTACATTAAGAACTGCCAATAAAAGTAGCAAAAAAAGCAATCTGTAATGAAAAATGACAGATCATCAGCTATGAGGCTTTGCTTTACATTTCTTTATATCTTCAAGTAGTACTCTGTGCCAAAAATATTGCTGTTGTAACTGCATCTCTTGGAGTTGAAGTAGATCTATGAATATCCTTTTCCTAATATCCTACTTCAGAGACACTCATATGTTGTAATCAGTGTTTTATATGGAAATAGTTTGTTCATTGGCTACTAAATGTTTTTATCCATTTTTAGAATAGCAAAAAAGCATGCTCTGAGTTAGCCTTAAAACTGTCTGCTCTCTTTCCTGAATAGTTTCTACTTTTCTAGTTTGATCTATTATGAAAAAAATAGCTTATTATAAATTGATCTAACCTTATACAATTGAGTCTATAAAAAAAAGTATTATCTGATGGGATAAGACAAAGACTTCAGATCCTTTCAGAAGTAGTATTTCAAAAGCTAAGTACAGCTGGAAACAGACATTTTTTGTCGTTAGTGTTGGTCTTTGGTAACAAAGCTTTGCTTCAGTGATAAAGGACTCTCTAACAGTACTTTAATTGAAACTTTTTATCTGAATGTTGCCTGAACCTCTGCTAAATGCTAGTTTCTTGCTTCAATTCAAATTTTCTTAATCTTCATTTTCACGTTGAATATTGGTACACTGTCTGCCTCATTATGCTAAAGAAAGATGAAGTGAGCTATTAACATGCTGAACAGCCTACGAGATGTTATGATACAGAATGTCATTCATTTTTATGAGTTGGCTGTCAGTGTGTGCTGCAATAAAGTTATAATTTC
Source organism: Anser cygnoides (assembly GCF_040182565.1). NCBI lineage: Eukaryota > Metazoa > Chordata > Aves > Anseriformes > Anatidae > Anser > Anser cygnoides. The sequence continues at coordinate 21,127,746 of NC_089883.1, read as the reverse complement.
TCACTGACAATATGTGATGTCTGGAGTCCCTGCACAATCCTTATTAAAATTTCAATAATTGTAAATCAAAGGAAAGCAAATACAACTTTTATGAAATGGTCATTTCTGAAAGTCAAGGAGTACAAAGTGGTGGAATGCAAAACCAGAACATTATTCCTCTGCTGTTCTAAGTCATCATCACCATCCTATAGCCTTTCTTCCTCTCTTGCACAAGGCACGGTGTGCTTGGCAATGTGCATTGTAACATGCTCAGCATCTCTATGCTTATCTTCCTGGCAGTTTAGCGATGGTGAAGTACTGCTGGGTTGTACCTCTTTACTGACTAAACCTTTACATGGCTCTGAGTACCATCAGAATACTTCTGGAAATGTTTATTGGAACTATTTATTATAGCTCTTCATCAGTAAAGTCAGGCGTCTCTGGAATCAGTTATAAGGCTTGGACAGTGGGAAAAGATAGAAGAGATTTCAGACTGCTTATATGCACATACTGGCGAGCAGGGGTTTCAAAGCCTGTTTTCTAATGGCCCTGTGGAGTTGTGGAAAATGGCAGCAATGGATTTATGGCAGGGTCTTTAAAGAGTCTCAGAAGTTTAAACTACTATTGGACAGAACACAGGGAAATGAATCCCAAAATCAAAGTAAATATATTCTGTATATATTAGTTCTGTATACATAGAGCTGTGTAATAGCTACATTTTCATTTCTATGATTTCAGTTCAGAAACTTAGGATGTCTCTATCACTGTCCAAAACGTGGACCTTTCATTTTCAGCTTGAGATAACGCAGATGCTTCGATGTTAAAGTTGTTGTAAAACATGCCCTCAAAATAACAGCTTTTTGGAATTACTAGACACAGACCAAAGCATCCCAGTCACTGAAGTCACAGCACAAGGTCTTGATGTTGCTGTGGCATTTGGAAATGTAACACTTCTCCCTGTTAATTTCAGTTCCATTCAAAGTGGTTATTTCTTGCAAATCACTATATGACAAGCTCAAAAAAAATGCATTCATCATAAGTTTATCAACACTGCACATGGGATAAATAATTACATAGATAAGTTTATTATTTTTCTTCAGCAGATTTTAGGTACCTGCCACTAGTCAGACTCATGGGGCTCCATGTGGGTATGATACAAAGTCTGTGTAGCCTCTGCTCTATCAGATTATCAGGAATGTCTGCACTACATAGATGTATGCCAACAGCCAAAAATATATTTATATACTTTAATGTGTAACATTGCTCCATTGATAATTCTTAGGCTATCGTTCATTACTCAAAAAAACTCAAACATATTTATTTCATGACTGCATTTGGCATGCTTTCTACCTGTTAACTAATAACTTTATTTCTAATCGTACTTCTCTTCTAAATTGTCTAACTCTGCTACAGACAAAATTTACAGCATAACAGCAACACTCACATGTCAGAGATGATACATATCCTTCAGTGTCAAATTTCCAGTACATCAGCATCTCAGATGTACTTCCTGAAGACAGAACAGCCAGCATGTGTTCACACAGACAAACAAATACAAAACTCAGTGGCTGTCCATGCACACAAATGTTTGTGCACAATTCAAGCAATTGTATTTGAAAAGGTGTCCCTTCATGTCAGTAGTGTACTAACACAACAAGTATTGAATGCTGGTTCTACTAAAATTGATTTACAACCACAAGTGTCTTACCCTGCTGGAAAAGTTTTATAGCTAGTAGCATAAGTCAAAGGACAGCTGTCCTGTCTATCAGGAAGTTCCCTGCTGGAAAAAAAATCATGATTGGCCAAACTAGCCAAAGGAAATAATCTCTACAAGTGTCTCCTTAATATTATATCTCCTCATATACGCAGATCATCTTATAGTGAGATTCTGGCCTGTATACCAAAACAAAGTGGGAAACAGAGATACATAACATTACAGTGAGACAAGACTTTCAGGGGAACCTGAGGAACTTAGTGCAAAAGTCATGATGACTCAGTACCAGTTAAAAAACATTCTATTTTAAAAATGCCAGCTGAAGATAACTAGTCTAATGAAGGATAAGACAACTTTCAGTGTTTCAGTGGCAGTAAGAAGATCAAACATCTCCTGCCACTTAAAACAGCTGTGAAGCTAAAAACAGTCTGAGTTTCTTTGATATATCTGTTAGATTGCCATTTGAAGCAAATATACCTAAAGCCCACTCTAATTAAAAAATCAGTAGGTGAGGAGTCAAGCTCTGACGCAGAATGATGTACTGATGATTGTACTGACTGACATTTCAATATTTGGCTATACAGAGATTGCATAAATCATCCAAAATATATGACAAAGACTAGTAAATACTCTCATGCTTTCTGTTTATGTTGCTTCTTGGAAAAGGTTTTTGGACAAAATTTTAGGAATCTCATTGTTTTTATGGTACTGTTTTTCAAAGCATTTTTCAAATAGATTTATTCACTTCGAAAAGACCTTGGAACGACAGAAATATTTATAAAAATAAATTCTTTAAACCATGAAACAGATCTAAAATAATTTTCCTGTATACCAGCATGTCATTGTTTTATGATCTGTTTTTTTCTGAGTGGCTAGGTTAGAAACACATGCTTCCATGTGGTACATAGTTCAAAACAAACCACTGGAAATCCTGTAATCCTACCTGTGTTATGCAATATAGTAAGTGTGTCAAATCCAGGTGTTAGTCCCAATATTCAATTTAATATCTGTCACAGATCTGGGGGGGGGGGGGTGCATGTTGAGATGTGTCTGTCTAAGATGTGTGGCACATACTTTGGTGGGGAAAATTTCTTATTTTCGGAAGAAGGTAAAGAATATTGTCTTAGGTATTGTCTCATGTTTATGTCACCTGCATGGAAGTCTGAAGTACTGCTAAGTCAAGGGGAAAAGTGAAAGGGAAATATTTTATTTCAGGTCTCTGTACGTTATACCATGACTATTGGAATTAAGGCAATTATAGCCAGGAGACATATTTTACATATATATATATATACACACACACACACATATATATATACATATATACAGTGTGTATATATGCATTAACTTATTAATTTAACCAGAAGACTACTTCTGTTATCAAACCAGTCACAAAATTATAGCATATTGCATTTTGTATAGGATGATTGATTTAACAGCAAAAATACTTGGGCATAATGAAAACATTTTACATTCAGTTTAGCAAAAGCTATTTATTAGTACAAGTGCACTAAGATGTATCTAAACCGAGAGGAAGCTTTGGCATTGTAATTCTGCAGTTCTCATTCTTTCTGCTGTGCCTCTCTGCTACCTGCACAATCCATCTGCCACCCACTGGTTATGCACATCTGCAGCGAGCACATCAGCAACCAGTGCAGTGCTAATGAGTGACACCCAAGAATGAAGCACTGTGCAATTTTTCCTTGTTTCTCAATCTACTTCCTAATAATTTCTTTGATCATCAATTTGTAAACGTCTGTATATCAAGAGTTAATTTGAATGGAATCATGTGATGACCAGAATGAAGCCAGATCTAATATACTGGACTTACTAAGATGTGTACCTTCTATGACTCCTTAATTAAGTAATGAATGAACATTTTATAAGATATATCAGCATCATTAATTTGGTCTTTTAACAGAGAACACCAAATTTTTGCATTGCACTTAGCATTTGAGCTATCAAAGACAAATAGTGTAAACAGCATTCAAATCTTTTAAGACTGAAGTACTTAGTATTCTTCCATTTAGCAGCAAGTTATGAAGCTTCGTTTAAAAAGTGTGGTTTTACCAATTAGCTCATCCTACTCAAAGACACACATACCGTTGGGAAATGTGAAAATGGTTTATTAAATCAAAAGATATGACTGTACTTCAGCTAGCACATGGGCATTAGAGATCACATATTCCCTATAGATTAATCCCCATGGCATCACAGGCTGATTTGGCTTGCCAGTATTACATTAGTAAACCATCTAATCCAATTTAGAACAGGCCAGGAATGTTCCATCCATTACGGTATTTCTAGTGTCATTAGAAGCACACTGATCGAATAAGCATCCTAAATCAGCCTGCAGCATGCAAGTAAATCACTGTGACTTGCCCAGCAAGATTTTTTTTTCAAATAAAGAGTTTTGAAAATTAAGGGGAAAAAAAAAAAGACTTCAAAAGATGGAAGCTCTCTGTGATTTTCATTTCTGAATGCTTGCAGGCAGCAAAATTTCTTGGTATTTCAGTGTATAAGATTCTTCACTGTAAGGTAGCAGTACAGAACACCATGGATTTAAAGATACGAGAGGCTCCTTATTCTGCAGCAAGCTTGTTTTTAAGGAAAGCAGTAGAAAAAAAAACACCACCACAATAAACAGTAATAAACAAAGTAGGCTGAATGAGGGCAGAGCATGATATTACTCTCACAAATAAAATCTGCTGTACAAAATAGGAGTAGCCATAGTAATAAAATCTATCAATCAAATATATTACAAAGGTTGTGATAGAAAGGATGAAAAGAGAGACCAAACTTTGTATTCACACAAAATGAAAAACACTCAAGTGCATTATAAAAAAAATATTTTTGTTCCAAACTGGTATACCTGAAAGGAAAACAGTTCTCAAATAAAGTAGTAAATACATGAATAAAGAGTTGGCAGTAGTTCTGTGAGATGACACAGCCATCACAAAGATTTCAGAAAAGGACTAGACTGCAGCTTGGAAAAGCTAGGAATCAAACTGAATAAAATAATCAAAATGGCACATAACCTTTGCAGCCCTCTGAGACCTGTCACGTTCCACCAGCCAGACCGCACAGGTCACAGCCACACTGTTTAAGCAGTCACCCATAAAAAAGGAATGCTGCACTGATGCACAGTGAATACCTGCTCCAGTTCAACAGGTAAGGGCTCTCATGTATGTGAGTAATTCACATTTGTTTAATGGTAAAGTTGTTCATCTGTCAGTCAAACAGCTCTTAATCTTGTCTGGACTCCCTGCATAACTGAGTTAGAAAGGAAACTATTGATCCTTTATATACTAACTATGGAAAAAGTAACCGATACCCAGAAGTGCTGAAATGGACCTGGCAAGGATTGTTTCCACTGCAACTTGTTACGTATCTGGACCAAAAACAGTTTTGCAATAAAGAAAAGCATGTACAGACCCAGGACATGACCGCATTCTTGCAAAGTGTACAGATGCACCTTTTTTTTTTTTTTTTTGAAATTCCTTTCTTGTATCTTCCTTCCCACCTCCCTGAAAATACTGAAAGTTTGCACATCTCACCTCAGATTGTTATGGGAGGGGATTTACAACACAAACAAATGTTTCCAGGTTTTTGTTCTTTTAATGAAAACAGATCTTTACTTTTGAAGGAAAACAAACACCTTCTGTGAAAGAAAAAAAAAAAAAAGGAACACCTCAATGAGTACTTAATTTTCTGCTAGAAAAAGTTGAAGACAATTTTCAACACTTTTTAAACAGAATTCTACTCAAATTTCTCTTCAAAAATTAAATCATTTCACAGCACTAAATTGAAAAGCTCAAAGTCTCAATTAAATCCATCTGAGAGAAATAAAATAGGAGAAATCCCAGCAAACTCAATAATCCACCCTTGAACACAATGACAAACTTGCACAAAGTCTCTGCTCTTGTTTATCCACATCCTTTTGATCCCAACAGGCCTGGCCCTGGCAAACCCTTCTCAGCAGGACATGGAAAACCACACTCAGGCAGCTAGCACTTGGGAAATCTGTTCTACCCTTTGCTTACACTGGGTGTAGCAGTGCCAAACATTATTACTGTTATTAATAGAACAAACCCGGATGGCAGCAGTAAATCATACTCCTTCCAAAGCTGATTACTTGTCAAATGCTTATAAGTGTAAATGAAAAATGTACCTGATTAACAAAATCCAAAGGCTTGTTCTGAGGTAAAAAGGCTTCAGCCTTACAATTTCTCTAATGAACTTCCATTTTGTTCCACAGTAGAACACATCAGATTTACCAAATGAAATTATGAAATTTCTGAACAAAAGTGCAAATGCTCTGTAGAAATAATGAGTAAGCACTAGACTGAATTATGGCCACATGTTGCCTCCCTATGAAACAGCGAGTAGAAGAGTCACATTTTGTTTTTGTCTCTTTTGCAAGGCAGAGAAATATTCTGCTTCTTTACTTTTCCCTCTAGCTTGGCCTATCTGGGTTGGAAGAACATTAGGTGAGGATACTGGGGAGAAGGAACAAATCCTTCCTTGTTCTCCTCTGCTCCTCAAGAAGCAGGTACAGGCCCACCTTTTCGCTGTCCACAAGTGTTGATTTTACCTGTGCACCAACTAGTGCTTCCTTGGCAAAAGTCTGTTTTCCCTAACACATTATGAAAATAGAGTCATCTCATTAATGATAGGCGCTGGTCTGAGATGCCAGCAGGGAGATAGAAACAGAGACACAGAGAGGGATGGAGGTTCTTCTGATGGGCAATTCAGCCTGCTGCTAACTAATCTTCCCTGTAGCAGTGACTTCCTGGGCATTGAACAATCAACCTGATGTCTCAAGTAAATGCCCAGAGACCTAAGTGGGTGAACCCAGACCCAAATGTTCAACCCTTAATCATCAGACCGATAGGGGGAGGCAAACAGTGATTTGAAGTCTTGTCATTATAAGAATGTAATGGGAACTCCATTGAGTGCTCACCCATAGGATGAATTCTCACTGTTGATTCTTCCCAGCTGCCAATGAAGTTTGCAGGAGCTGCTGCTGGTCCTCAGCATCTTCAAAACTTAAAATCACAATGACACAAGGCAGGTATCTGGCAAAGAAAAGACACAAATTCACTGATCACATTGGTGAAGAAGGAAAGATATTAATTGGTATAGAAACAAATAACACTCCACCAGTTTTTTTGTTTGTTTATATGGTGGTTACTGTTCTAGCAGAGGAGACAATACAGAGATAAAACTAAATTTTCTTCTGACATGAATTCACCTAAGGGAAAGAGAGAGTACCAGGACAGGACTTTGTCTTGCATCTATAGTACCATGAAAATTATCACTTATGGATTAATTATATTTACAGCATGTTGAAAGGAAAACTAAATGTTGCAATGACTGAGCTTATATCTCCCAATATCTCCAAAGGCAATTTTTTCCCATGGGATATCATTATACAAAGAGGCAAAGATTACAATCCTACACACATCGTAAGTGCTGAATTTTACTTGCAATGAACAGTATTTTTGCTTACTACAGATTCAGCTTCTCTAAGGAGTCAAGGTGTACCAGTGAAATGTTTCAATTGCTCATCTACAATTTTGCTAGCTCCAGTATACTCAAACTAGTAGCTGTCCTGAAAAGGCTATGCTGGGTTTGTGTAAGGGGAGCACACAGACACTTTTTGATCAGCCAGGCAATTTCCTGGGGCAATGTGCTGATCAACACACTGAGCTGAAACATCTGCAGGATAAAGAATTGTGTCTGAAAACCCTGTGTTTGATGCCCATAATTGTGACAAAGTCATTGCATATTCTGCTCAATGCTTTTTCTGTTTCAGCACTTTCTTAATGTACAAAGAAGCTCCAGCAGCCTCTTAAATGTGGTTGGTAACTCAAAGTACATTTGGGAAACCAGCCAGAGAGAAAGGCTTTTCTTCTGCATGTTTTGCTGCCTTTCTGTAAAGTGACAGAAAAATTAAAGATGCACATTTGCCATCTTTGCAGGGTTTCCCCTAAGGGAAAAAAAAAAAAAAAGAGAGAGAGAGAGAGAGCTTGAAATATATATTTTTTATCATTAGTACTGTTTACATTAGAGAGGCTTAAAGCCACTTAAAATCTGTCATGTCACTATCTAGGTAGCTAGTTTTAAAGCTGTATGCCATTAACTTTTTAAACTATAGCAATGTAAATGTCTACTCTATCTCAGAATGGACTCTGCAGAGCCATCAAAGATGCTTTTCCTCTGTGCTAAACATAATTTGAAAAATGCTGCAGGCCAGAGCATTTCCTGTTCTTCACAAAGCACTGTGTTCTAGAGACCATGCAGACAGGAAGAAGACTAAGGCTGAGACACAAATGCCCTCAACCCTGGTAGCAGAATTCACTAATCCTGGTTACAGAGGAAATTCACTGGAGACCGAAGACCAAATGAGGGGCAAGACACCTTACTGAATGAATAGGGAATGCTAAATAGAAAACTGTATCTGAAGTCCAGTCTCTCTCTACAAATATCTACTCTGTATAGCAAGGTACCAGAACGGACTATCTAACCTTACTCTTTGTGGGTCTCCAGGCATCGCTTCACCTGCATAAAGCAGCTCTGCCAAGAAGTGTCATCAGCACAGTTAGTGTTCTGCCCAGGTATATCCACTTCATTTACTCCTTTACAGTTTTCTCTGTGCCTAACCTTATGAAACCTTTCTGTACACTGGCCCAGGCCCTATTTAAGGGGTGAAGGGTGCCTCAACTTTGGTCAGAGCCTGCAGTGGGGATGCTTGTAGCATTTCCTTTGACAAAGTGGCTTTGATTTTTCTCAGCCTGAAGAAGGCATAGGGAATACCTCCCAGTTCTTAAAGCAATACTCTCAGCTGCTCAAATGTTATATAGAACTTGGGAACAGCCATACTAATACCAAAGCAACCTTTGCACACCAGTGGCTATCACTAGCTAAACTCAACATTGTCAGTGCTTTCTCATGTGTTCTGCACAGGTCTTCATCTGGGATGGCCAAGAGCAAGAACACCTTGTCTGTCTTTCAGAATGGCTGCAGGGGGAAGTAAGTGCTCGGCTCAACCAAAATGGGCAAACTGCCTTTCAGAAGGTGCCAGTGTTCCCTAGGCGTTGAAGAGGCTGAGCAGGGCTTTTGTGTGATTCAGTCACTAGGGTTTTCATCTCTGGGTACGGAATTCTTTTTGATGGACTTAAAACACTTCCAAAATGAATGAGCTAAATTTCCAGGCACTGTAACTGTCCAGGCATTTTCCCTGGCAGCAAAATCCCTCTCTTAGCTCTGCAGACAACGTACAGCATACAAGATGGTCCTCCATTGCTTCTACAAACTGGGTCATGATGACATATATGTTTGGAAAGAGTGGTGAGTATCAGGCCTTGCTTTTTCATCCTGCTTGCACCTCCCAGATGTCAGATGAGAGTCTGCTTCTCCTCTGAATATAAGGGCTGCTGGTTGCCCGTGCTTTCAGTAAATGCAGAGGAGGCTAGAAGCCATTTGTGCACGTAGATGAAAGTACCTGCATAGGGATCACAGGCTGCTTAGCCTTAGCAGCTTATAAGGTTTATATTTAAAAACAGTCATTTAAAATACTTATGAGTGCCAAATGATTTCTATAGCCTTAATTACAGTGATCACGTTAGATTTATCTTTTTTTTTTTTTTTTTAATTGTAGAATATATTTAGTGATGGGGCTGGAATCTTAACAGAAAAAGGAAAGAAGGAAGGAAGGAAAGAGTAAAGAAAGAAGAAAAGAAAGAAAGACAAAACGATAAAATTTTATAGCCTGATCCAGAGCCACTGGAATTGATTAGAAAGCCTTCCACTGACCTCAGCACACTTTCCTATCAAAAAATGTTGTCCAGAACAAGCTTTACAGCTAAATTAGAAAGCCCAGAATCATGGCCTAGTAATACAGAGATTTCAACAGATATTTTATTAGGGTCAAGCCAAAAAGATGATGTTATAAACCTATTGATCTCCTTATCTTTCAAATCAAGATGTGTCAATGGGAGGAAAAAAGACAAAGGTGCTCTGTCAGTGAAAGGGAGATCCAGAGCTCCCTTATGGGAGGCCACATGTACTAATCCCGTTTGTCTCGCTTGCAAAAGAATTCTTCAAAGTTAAAGCACTCTAGGGATTTATTGAGCACTTTTCAGTCTTCAGCTGGATTTAGCAAGTGAAGCAGTTTCAAAGCCTTTAGATTAGTACTACACAATCAGTCCCATATAAACGGGCATGACAAGGCACAGCGTGATGTTTCAGGCAGTGACAGTTTACATGTTTCTGAAGACAAAGGTACTATTCCACTTGCAAAACAAGGATGAAAAGATTGTTCTACACTTTTGTGGGTACAACTGCTTAGGAAGACGAGGGTTTGCCCTGCTGCCTGTTGTCAGATGACTCGTACTGCACTTGTGTTCATCACAATGATGTTAACAGGATTGGCAATGCTTAACAGCTTCTCTACAACTTGGATACTGCCTTGTTGAATAGTTAGATTTTTAAAAGGTTATAAAAAAGACCTACACAGATACAATTTAGTGCACATTTATCATAAAAAATGCTAAATTCTGTTACCTGTAAGTGTAACTGAATATACTGGAGCCTTCAGTGGGTCAGGATTCCACTGTGTGATCTTCGAGTACCAAAGATTTTCTCCAACGAGAGGAGCTGAAAGAAGCTTCTGAAGCCAAGATAACCTATGTTATCATTTGCAGCCACTATTATATTTTGTGTTCCATGCCTTGGGCAGAGAAACTTAAGTTACAGTAGGAAGAAAAAGGTTCATTTTTAGAATTGTTTAAAAGAAAGAGCTATGAAATTGTGGAATATATATATACAAATCTTTCAAATTTTAAAAAGGAGAACTTCATAATTAAGCAAAGTGGTTGGTGGAGAGGCATTAACAAAAAAGTTGACATTTTCCTTCTGTTTAATTATTTCCCCCACATTTTCAAACTGTGAGAAGTTCAACCACCTCTACCTGTTACCTGGACTCCTAATCAAGCATATTAATATTAAAACCCCACAGCTAATTGAGCTGTGAGCCACAGAATGCAACACTCTCTCATTAAAACAAAGCCTTGGTTGGGATGCTTGGCAAGTCTGAGCCAACTGGTCCCTCAGATATGTGAGTAACATATCTATTGCCTGCAGTGAAAGTACTCTAGAAAAATAGCAGGGGGAGAGAGGTATTTAGCTCTTCAGTCATACAGTAAGATTAACTTCAAGACCTATTTCAGTGTACATTCATTTAGGCAAGTAGGGAATCCTCTAGATCCAGGGGGACATTGGAGCATGATATTGCCGAGCATTACTAACACGATGCTTCATATATGTGGCACTTGAGCCAGTGCATGAGTCAATGGGTAGAGCCAAACAGTCCACAAGTCAATGGGCCAGAGTTAGGGCCGGTTGGACTGGTGCAGCACAATCAAGAAGAGTGATCTCAGAGAGATCTTCACACAAGAGAGGTTCATCTCCCCCTGGGTGTACTGTCTAAATCTACAGTTACCTTACCATTTATACCTATGAACATTAAGATGTTAATGTGAATTGTACACGTCTTGCCACTGCTTTGTTACAACTCTTGGATTTCAAAACAAGCTCAAAGAAACATCATTCTGAAAATACTGCCTGTCATTTGAAAGACTGAAATAATCCTATTCCAGTATTATAACACAGTGTAGTTTAAATACAATAGTTCACTGATTAGCAATCAGACTAGTTTTTACAGTGTATTTCTATGAGTCTGTAAGCACACTTGACCTGTGGTTTAAGCTGATAGCTTACAATAACAATAATGTGCAACAAGCAGAGTTACTAAAGGCGGAACTTGCTGATACAGCTAGGGATCCTCCATCCCTTCTGACAGCAAATACTTCAGCAGAATTCCCAGTTGTGCAGGAAGATTTGGACTTTGTGGGTTACTTCATTTTTGGAAAAGTAATTAGCTGGAACATTAAATTATTTCCACCCTTGGGTATTTTATACATAAAACAATTTGGGATGATGGAGTCAGGCTTGCAGATATATCAGTAGAAGTGAAACTTTTTCCTTTTCCCTGGTTATGCTTCTGCAATCAGATTGACAACAGTAGGATTACAGAAGTATAACTAAGAACAAAATTTGCATACTCACATACGTCTTAGTGTCTTTGAACAAAACAGCCATTTGATGGTTAAAATAACCATTACCTGCTTGTATTTATTCACAGTGCTACAGTGAGTTTTTGAAGAAAGAAGTTGACTAGGCTGTCTTGGTTAGTTGAAGATTCACAGTTGTAATAACACTAGAAATAAATATTTATTTTTCAACTTATTTTTCAAATGATTGTGAGCATTTTGTACATCATTCTCATATGAGTGAAAGGCATGATGCAAAATCACTTTTGCCAGCAATTTCAAATAAAGGCTCTGGTTTTAGGTAATATTGTAAACATACAGTGAACTAGGACAACATAATAATATGGCATGTCAAATTTACTTGTAGCTGTAGGCAAAGAAAAATGAAGAAGGAAGAATAGCTCCAACATAGTATTATAGCACAATAAAAATCTGCTCATTAAGTTTCATAAATTCCAAGTTTAATGCACATGTTTACATCACTAATACAGTCTGAAGCCTGTGTTACGAGGCTTTCAGCTGGAAATTGCTTCACTTCACAAATTTTCATTCGAAGTCCTTTAAACAATTATGTCAAAATAAAGGAACTAAGTATAAGCATCCACAGCATTCTCCAAGCTTCCTGAGCATATCTTTATTATTGGGAGTATGGTTTGTAAAACATCAAAATCAGGTTGTCACACAGAGATTAAGGCTGGGATTTTCAGCAGAAGCTAAGGGAGTTAGGCACTCAACTCCTTTTGAATTTCAGTGAGCCAGGAGCATTCATTTCCCTTAGGCTCCTTTGAAAATTTCAGCATAAATATTGACAACTAACTTTTAACAAGCATTTGGTCATTGGTTTCAATTATCTCAAATATGCCAATGCCTACGTCCTTTTCCCACAAAGGTCTTTTCCCATGAGAAATTTTTGGGGGATGCTGTTATATGTATAGTATCACAAAAAGGATCTCCTAAGTTTGCCTCACTATTAAGGCCCAGCAGAGTTTACATATGCTATTCATTGCTTAGGTCTTTTATGCCCTCTCTTGTATCTCACCAAGATGCTCTATGTTAGGAGCAACATCCAATTCACTTCATGTATTTTGACTGATATTACTCAGAGAGAAAACATGGGAAAGAGAAGTCAGAATACAGAAGAACAAGAAGGTATGGATATTCTAATTATTCCATGAAAACATGCATCCTGCAAAAAGTCAAATGCTGACTCTTGACAAAAGTATTTAAATGAGCTCCAGTTTCACTTTAATTATATAATAGAACTACTTTTTTTATACCTTTCATTTTTAATTCCAGCATTACTGCTCAGCTTTAACACCTTGAAATATGTGTGATTCCAAGCAATACATGATGCAGAGAGCTGTAGATTTGTATTAGAAGCTGGCTCAGTTGCTGTGCCAGACCAGTACCCGACAAAGTGCTCTGTGCACATGTGCAATGATTTATGCAAGTTGCCGTGCAGTTTTGGAAAGTCAAATATAACACAAATTGTATTTGCATGGATATTATGCAGACATAAATAATAGTTGTGTATTGCTCCACACTGCCTTTTATACTGGGGAAGCAACTTGCTCTTGGAGTGAAGTTGGCCTCAATATAGTACTCATGTAGAGTGAAATGCAACCCCTTAGCATATCTGATGCTGATGTAGCCTGTTCTGCCTTCATCTCCTTTGTTATCTGTTCCTCCTTTCTCTTTCCCAGAAGTGTACTGTGAGGCATTGGTGTCACTGAGAGCACTCAGATTTGTAGCTTCTTCCTTTTGATTCCATAAGGGGGTTGAGGCTGTGTTACACAGTCACAGCTTGCAGTCCTTACATGTGTCTTGCTAAACATGAAGCACTTTATCTAGCCCACAGTCTGGAAAAACCTGCAGTGCCAGTCCCCTACAAATTGTTTTACAAGTATGCTTTGTTTCATTAATTGTGCAAGCTGAAGGAGGGTACCTAATACTACTCTAACAGCCTCAGTTTACTTTCTGTTATAACAATGTTACCATAGAACCAGATATACATGTCCCTATACGCTTTATATTTTCATAGAGTACTACTGGCAGGAGATTTGCGGCTGCTGCACATACACAGTAACCAATATTGCAGTGGGAAGACAGTTTAGACTCTTGGTAATTCAGCATATCCCCACTAAGTCCAAATAATTGTATCCGCTTATACTAGGGATAAATTTTGCTTTTTGGAAACTATACAGAAATCAAATATTTGCTTTGATATTTGATTCTTCCATAGGTTTATTCTGGTTAAACTTGTAACTGTAACAACATAAAGAGGTAACAATATAAGGATAGTATTACAGAGCACTGGGCAATGAGAAGTGAGAAAAGCTGATCAAACATATTTTAGGTTAATAACAGAATCTATACATGATTTTACATTCTGTCAGCTCCAAAACTGACCAAGCTATTCTCTGTCCTCTACGAGTTCAAACATATTTCAAGGGAAATGGTGTAAATATTGAAGAACCACCTTGCCTGGACATGAGACAGCAATCTGCTAGTACATACGATTGCCACAGAAAGGAAGATAAGAAACTTCTCTCCCTTTCAATGAGGACAGGACAGGACAAAAAATATAAGCCTTATCATGCAACAAAAATTATTTAGCTAACATAAGCAAAAGTTTACTAGTTATTAGGACAGTGAGACATTAAAGGAACTACTTAGAAGGACTGACGAGCTTTTAAGAACAAATAAGGCAAACATCTGCCAGAAACACTTCAATTTTTATTTCTGTCCCTGCACAGGGATTTGGCTAGCATGTTTCTCCATGTCCCCTCTGGGCATGATTCTATGACTAATAAACTGATCGCATGCTAAGTAGGCGTCTTAGAGGAGGAAACTGCAACAACACAACATAACAAGGTTCAAAATTTTGCTTTTATACTGCAGCACGTGAAGTCCCTCAAAGGCAACAGCAGTGCTAGGACCGCACTACCTGTAGCAGCAGAGCAGACCATCAGGGATGTCCTGCAGAGGTGCTCTCAGAGCTGCAGTGGCACCTGTCGTGGGCTAAGCCTGCCCCTCCATGGCCTGGCAGATATTCGCAGCAGCAGCAGCGCTCTGAACCCGTTACCTTCTGCTCTGCAGGTGCAGCACTCTGCAACTCAGAGATTCTTTGGAGAGCTATGGTAGGGCACATGGCATTTCTGCCACAGCATCTTTGTAACCTCTTTAGCTCTAGTGTAGCAAAAATACTCTGAGTGTATTATGCTCAGGGACCTGGCAGAGGGGATGTACACCTTTGTAAACTAACAGAGAGAACAAGTCATCTATGAGTAGGAATCTATTGCATTAAATAGAAAAAAAAAAATCTCAGAGGAGAAGAAAAGAACAGGAATATTTAGATAATTAAGGTGATTTCAGACAGTCTAGACCTGATGATTTTCATCCTAAAATATGCAGAGAACAAGCTGAAAGAATCTCAGAAGTGATTATCTACAGGAACTTGGAGAGAGAAGGAGATAGAAGGATAAACACAGTCCTAATATTAAAAAAGCGTATCTGTGGCAGAGGCTTGGGGGGCAAGAGTGGCTGGAAAATTTTATTGAATAGCTTAACTTCAACTCTTGGGGGAAAAAAAGAAAGTAAAAGTTATTGTAAGAACCTGGCAGAGGACAAGAAGACAGGTAACAGCCAACATGCATTCTGCAAGAACAAATTATGGCCAACAAATCTCATTTCCTTCTGTGACACAGTAAGGAGGCAGCCACCTCAGGGAGCAGCTGTGCTCTGTCCTGGATCTGGTTCTATTCAATCTTTCACCACGGAGAGCTGCTTTCTAAACTTGCAGATGACACCAAACAAGAAGGGTCTGCAGGTCTGCTGGAGCATTGGAACAGAAATCAAAATGATTTTGACTAACTGAAAAAGTGGTATGGAAAAAAAGAAAAAAAAAAGATAAAACTAATCAAGGCCAAAGATAAGGAACAGTGTTTATGCAGGAATGAGCAGAAACAGAAATGCAGCAGTGAGGACAGCAGGAGAGCCAGGTAGCAGATTACAAAATGAGTGTAAATCAACTGCACTGTGCTGTCTGCGGAAAGAGTAACTGCTGCCTGGGTTGCATCAGAGCCCAGTTTTAGCATCTCTTCTGAGCACTGAAGAGAGCTGTGGAAAGGCTGAAGACAATCTGGAGAAGGGAAAGAGGAGTGAAAAAAGACCGAGAGACCTATGACAAGGAATTTGGGTAGTTCAGCCTAAGGAAAGAAATGGTGTGTACAGGGTGTTTGAGGAATACAGCAGTCTTAAAGCATACAAATGCCAGTTGCCAGGAGGAATAGAATACAGTTTGGGTCCAGATGAACAGGGCATATCACGGTGGGCAATTATAGGAAGGAAGATTTATAACTAACAGAAGAGACACTAAAGCTTGGGAATACTTTGTCTGGGGAGACCGCAAAGTTCTTGCTACTGGAAGCCCTGAGCATAAAGTCAGGTAAACATCTGTCAGGGCTGACATCACTATCCCGCATATACTGCTTTGAAGGACACAGATGGACTAGAAGATATATGGATGTACCTTTTAGCCCTATTTTTCCTATTTTTGCCTTGAAGGAACTCTATTAACTGGTGTGAGCCTAACCCCTAAACTTTATTATTTCCTATAGTTCCACATCTGTCAGTAAAGTCTTCTTCTTCCCCTTTACAGTTCTAACTTATTTCAGCATTAGAGGAAAATATATCTATTTCTTGCTTCCCAATGAACAGTGGGTTCGATGCTCTTTAGAGAAAATCTGACAGAATTTTTGTATTAGCATAAAACATTTCAAGCTGTTCACAGATTGAATTTAATCCTCCTTTCAATAATCCAAATTTAAATCCTCATTTCAATTATCTCTATATTTTGTAGAATCCCTCAAATGATTTAGCACTAAAGTATTATGTTAAAATTTAAAACTCAAAAGTTATGAATGAAAGCAGATTATATCTTATTAAAATGTTAATTCCAGTCCTTTGAGATAATTGTAAATACAAGCAATTGGTTAATGTGTCAGAAATAAACACTGTCAAAAATAATTGAACTAAAACAAGCATATGGACCCCATTCACTTCAGAAGAATGTCAGGAAGGTAGAATTACAGGATTGATTTTTAAAACCACAGATACAGGTAAAGACCTAATACCCATGAACAATATTTCTGCATACTTCTTTATGTATCTGTATTTCAAATTTCAAACTCAGTTTTCCCTTCTGCATTTGTATATTGAGCTGAAATTCTAAGACTTGCACAACACTGAGTGATGGAGAAATGCCATTCCTGAGTTACCTTCCAGTGACTATACAACTGGCACACTAAAGGAAGTACACAGAGCTGGAAGAAACCCTGCTTGTCCAGCCCTGCTCTAAGCGGATGACGACCAACCAACAGAGCATTTGGTGAAGGATTTGAGGCTATCCAGGATTATCTCATGACAAGTGGAATTGAAAATTGTAAAAGGGTCAAAATTTATTCTTAACAGTACCCTAGACAAATTAATTAAGAAAGGAAACAACACTAAGATATGTAGGAGGTAAGGTGTATTGCTCTTAAGCCATATTGTTCAACACCTCCATGCAGATTTACCGGAGCTGTTCCCATTCAACATGGCAGCAAATCAGCAGTGCCCCTCACTTTATTCTCACAAGCAGCTGCACTGCAATCAATTACATTACTCATGTGAGTAAGCAGAGGAGAAGCTGACCTTTGTAGAGGTAACAATAGATAGTTTCCAATTACTGATAAAGTAGGAGTAGGTAAATCAATCCTAAAAAGCACTTTGGATAACATTATATTAAGTCTTCACTATATAAATCAAATCAAATGACATTCCACATAGGGGGGGCTGAGGTACCATCCCATCCCCTCCTGGGATTCATTCAACTGACTGTCTTTTATCAACAAACAAGTCAACAAATCAATGGCTAAAGCAGAAAGCAAGGGTGAAAATACATCACTGCGATGCATACAAGCAGGAACAACAAAACAATGAGCAACCACAGCATAATACTGGAGGAGTGAGGGGCTTAAAGCTCATTGTTTACCACACAGTACTACATCCCTCAACTCTAGTATTATTTTAGCATGTATTTTTCTTCAAAAACTTCGCTTAAACAGAAAATGCACACACTGTTGTGCCTTTTTCCACTGGAAAGATAACCTTCAGAATGTAAATCTATGCACTTTTGCCCTGGTAACCCAGTCTTGCAGAAAGCTGTCTCCAGCTAAACAGTATCAGCAGAAAAAGGCATATAAGCCTTCACTCTTCACTATGGTATTCACCCCAGTGAAGTGCTCATTTGAAACCCAAGCTACTGTTCAGTCAATCTAAGAACCATCTCACAGTCTGTTTCAGTTCTTGTGTAAATTGGGAACACGTCAACAAAGTTTTACCATTTTGGTAGTCCTACCTATCAAGGTTTTAAAAAAGGCTTGAAAATATTTGGCTACTTTTGCCCTTCGAACAAGCTTGTAACAACACATACTACGTTGCGTTCCTCCTGGCCTCTTGCTGCGGAGTTCTAGGGCCATCAGGAGTGTCCCTGGGGAGACCTGGAAGCACTGCACGTTGAGCAAGTGTGCATGACAAGATATCATGGCAGAGCAAAAGGTGTGTTCATCCCCTATCCTCTCCTCTGGCTAAATGAGAGCAACTATAGAAAATGTACTATTCCTCAATTTACCCTTACACAAGGCCATAAAAATAATATATAGGAACATAGAGGAATTCTAAATATAGTTCTCTGGGACTCAGTTTTCTGGTATTCCACTTAACAAATGGTCAATGAACTATCATCTCAAAAAAAAGTTTACCTTAAAAAAGGAAGCAGTTACATTTTCTAAAAAGTATATAGCAAACTCTTGTGTCAACAGTAAGGACTTGTCCTAGTGAGCATCTTGAGCGGATATAGTTCTGTATAAAGAGAAAACGGATCACATACTTTCAAGGTCAGTTGAATTCCTGTGGTACTTTAAAATGCTTGATCCTCACCCCAAGAAGAGGAATTACTACTCTTATCCTGTTCTGTTTCCTCAAAAATGCAAAAGCTTTTTCTCCTCCAGCCATAGAACACTGTGCCACACTCAAGGATTTAATAACAGTTTCCTTTGTGCTCACTGTGGTCAAGTTTGTTTTACAGCTACTCCTCTTATTTGTGTTGCTGGTTTTGAAATGGCACACTTACAAACACTCAAGCCCACATGTTCTATAATCCCATAAGCATAAAGCAAAGCTGACACCATCAGATTTCCTTGAAAGAAATCTGAAACAGTCTTCATTTTTAAAACTCCATAAAAAACAAGTGAACTTTTCAAAATGACATTATTCTAAGAGAACAGTGAATCCTAATGCAGTGAGTCAGGGATTCCTGAGGTCAGAAACATCAGCTTTACAGAAATGTCCTAAGGGATGCCTGAATATATTATCTTGAGACCTTTAACCTCTCACTTAGGCCTTACTGCCCATCACTCCACTATCAATCCATTTCTAACATTTTACTTTGCTATGAACTTCTTGGAATGACAAGAGGATGATTCATAACATATAGCAAGGCTTCCAGGAAGCTTTTTCAGTCAAAGCTACAGGGTAAGTGAATCAGCCTTTTGCTTTCTCCCAGGAACTACTTATCTTCAATCTTTCAATTAAAGGTCAAAAAATGAAAGAGGACAGCTCAGTCATCTATTATGCTTTTCCCCCCTTTCCTATTGTAAGAAGCTCTGCTCTTTACATAGTTGTGTCTCAACCTGTTTGAGATTGTTTTCAGTGGTAGGAATATAAAAAAAATCATCTTGCAAATTTCAAGGACAAAAGGAAAAATGCAGAGAACGGCAGCAATTCCTCTTGTGATTCTTTTGGTCATTAGGTAGTATAGATCGTCCTGACAGAAGCAAATGCTGAGCTTTTATCAGAAGTTATCAAATAGTATTTTTAGAGTGTCAAATTGATAGGCTTAAAGGCAAGTATTTCTCCCAGTCCTGCTTGGTCAGCAAGGAAAATACAGAAACAGAATTATATGATTGCTGTTTGGTTTTGTTGTCTGAATTTCAGGGCTGGGGGGAGCTGATTTTGGATCTTATCTGACATGCACATGGTGAAAAGTAACCAAGGGCATGGATTAGCATACTATGCCTATTTCATCATTGCCCTAGGGCCCTGTTCTACCAGTTCAGTCAGAGCTCAGATGGGTCAGTGGGCAGACATAAGTCTCATTAAAGAATACGCTTGGCATTGAGAGTCTCTGTGCAGGTTAAAGAACCAGCTCTGCTTGCTCTGTGCCAACACCAGGCACAAGCCTAATGCAAACACAGCGTGATTTTGAGGAGAGAAGAGTCACTAGAGAGGAAAGCATATGAACAACAACAACAAAAAGTAACAGAAAATAAAGGAAAAATGAAAAAGAAATTGTGATCGGGTCAAACCAAAACAAGTTGAGATTTCCTTCTGTGCTGTTTTTTCTATGAAGAAAAAAAAAAAAAGTAATACTCCAGATAAATCAAAAAAAACATTTGGTTTGAGGCAAGGAAAAATGGTTTACTTCATCTAACCCACTCAGTTTACCTATTCTTATCTTAATGGAGGTTTGTGTTCTCATAAAAAAGTAATTCACCAAGTAAGTTGCAAAGTTTATTTAATTTTTAAAAAATGTTTTGGCCTTCATAAAAATTCCTTATCTTGTCCCCATTTCTATTTTATTCCTCACAAACCCCGATCATTGCCATAAAACAAAACAACAAAAAAACCCCACACTCATACTGCTGTAACATTACCCCTCAGTTAGCTATTTATAAGTGGGCAAAAACTGGTAAAGCCCTCCAGGCTGGAGACCTCACAGCTGGCTGGGCTGGACTTTGACTTTCTGCTCTGGACCAAGGTCATCACTGGTGAGGCTCCCTGAGACTAACAGGGGAGCCCCAGCCAGCCTCCGCTGGTTTGTCCCCATGCCAGTGCAAGAGCACACATCATCACTGCGGGGTAGGGGGATCATAAAACCGTTTTTTCTGAGCACCACCTTAGCCTGTGCTACCCCAGAAGAACCACCTTTGGTCACATCTCTGTGCTCACTAACACCGTGCTGCAGCCTGGATGTGTGAGTCCCCCTGCCCCATGCTGTGCAGCACCAGCAGTCGAGAGCCAGACGCCTTCCGCAGCGCAGGGAGGGGTGGCAGCAGGAGTTAATTCACATTTGGTGAGCTACAGTTATAGACTCAGGAGAACTATGATTTAGTGCAACATTATCAGCTTGTTTGATAGGTGAGCCCGTTAAGAATAACAGAAGCCAGCTGCTGAGTATGCCAGCGGAGCTTGGCATGGTCTGAGCAGCACACACAGGGGGCTCAGCACCACCCGCTGCTGCTTGCTGCAGCCCGCACTTGCTCCCTGCGCCTGTGTGCCCAGCTCAGCCCAGCGAGTACAGCCACCTTCAGCACAAAGGCAATTCCATGTATCTGGGGAGAAAAGATGATTAATGGTTAATTCCGAATTAAATTGCAAGCACAAGATTGAATTTCCTTCATGAATGACAGTGTGTGTTAGTGTTAGTAGCTGTGTCACACAACAGCTCCATTTTGCTTGTTCATTACAGAGCCGATAATGGGACTAACAGAGCATGTGCAACAAACGTTTGCTTTCTGCAGCTCCTGACATGGGTTCAGCTCTGCGTGCCCGTTCAACAATGGGAGTGCTTAGGCACAGGCTGCCTATTTGTCACCTGGCTACCCTTGCACACTGCTATACCTCTTGATATAGATGAAACAGAGCTGCTGTTTGTTCCATTTCAAAGAAGGAAATGTTCTTTTAAATCAGTAAATGATCCTTGGCACAGTTAAAGGAAAAAGTTTACAAAGAAAATGAGTCCTCTCCATGACCTGAAAAGAACCACATTCCTCTGCACCAGCTCCTCTCATTGCCTAGAATGGCACCATGTGTGTGTGAAAGAGACCTGAGTGAAGAGTGGGGCCCTAGTGAACCCACCCATCACCTTTCTAACATTTATAGATTTATTTTCTAGATAATTTAGAGTCTAAACTATGTCACAGATACTTTCAGCCATGTGTTCAAATCCATTTGCTTATGGTTCAAGTATGTATTCACTGAGATTTTTGCATGCTGTTATTTTTTTTAGGGGTTAAAATGATTAATTTCCCATCACTTGTTTATCATTTCCCATCATACTTCTAGATGTAGCACAAGCCGCCTTGGTTCTGCTGAATTCAATGGAACTGTAGATTTACATCACATATGCCTCTGGCTCATTTCTTTACAAGAACAGCCTTCTTCTTTGAATTGTATAATTGGTAAAAGTTCAGACGACTGAACTTTTTGGAGCTCATAACAACTCTTGACTGATACCCACATTTCATGGAACAGGAATCATAAGCAATGTTTTGGTCTAGTGTCCTTATTTCTTCTGTATGTTGTAAGGCTAAGACATGGGAGTAAATTACAAAGCTCCTATTTATTGCAGTGATACTATTGACCCCATGCTATTATGTGGTGCTGCCCAAGTGTGACTTGGCCTCCTGCTAAAGGGAGCCACTATTCCCAGCACTCCACATGGGCCTGCCTGGTGTTCCAATGCAGCAGTTCCCCTGTATCTTGCGATCTGAAAGACGTATCCCTGCACCTCATTCTGCAAAACCCAAGCCTGAATATTTTTGCCTACAAATTCCCTGCTCCCAAGTCTAAGGAAACCATCCAAGATCTGTGTTTGCATGAACTTCTAGGGACCAAAGAGAGCTTGGAACAAGAAGATGCAACTTTCATATTATTATCAAAAACATTCAAAATCTGAAGGCACAAGAATGGTAAAGTGAAACCTGCTCATCCTCTCCCATCTGTGGCTGACAACCTGGCCTCACCTTGACAATGTTCGAAGGCCATTTCTTCACAAAATGAAAGAAATCTTAAAAGTTGTGAGTTGTATTTTTCTGAGACAGACTGACTGAAGAGAAAAGGGTCAAATTGACCCCTGGTGAGACTCTGTGGATCTCAAGGAAATGAATGTAAGGAAGTTATCCTAAGGATGAATTATTCTAAAATTCCAAAGGAAATGCTGCTTTAATGAGAAAAACATTCAAAGATGCAGAAATATATCAGTGAATTCATAGCAGATTCTCCAGAGTCTGGCCAAGTTACAACAATCAAAAAATATAACTGAATTCAGATGGAAAAAGTAAAATAAAGGAGGGACCAGAACTACAGTAGGGTAAAGAATAAAGAGAATAGAAATTATTGCTGTCTCTCTGGAGTCAGCTTTTTAGTAATCCACTTTTTAAAACATATTAAATATGCTGGCAAACATCCATGCACTTTACGTATATCATCCATAGAAGAGTCTACCAGTCTATCATTCTCAACAGGCATTGAAAAGCAGTAAATGCCCTCCTTGTTGTCTTCTGAAACTCTTCCAGGTCCGAGCTATCACTTACACTGAAGGTTATATGACATTTGAGGAACGGAACATTTCCAAAACAAACCCAATGCTTTGAGAAAAAGGTAAAGACTGCAGATGCATTATCAGCTGTAACAATGCTAAGAGGACTCTGAAAGGAGAGCAAGGTGATATTTGATTGCTGAATTAATACTGTCATTTTAGTACAGGCATAAAAATGTATCTGACCACAGGTCAGATACACCACTGTCTGGTGCTGTGTGTAATTACACCAGCAATTATCTTCTTCCTAGTGTAGTCCAAATGCAGACCCACCAATTGTTGCAAACTTCCATACGGCATTAATTTATCATATCTTGCTAAAACATTTTGTTCTTTTTGATAATGAACACCAGCAGTAAAGACAGCAGCTTCAAAGTGCACTGTCAGTCCTTTTACTCTAATAGCTCATGTAGACACCGTAGGCTTCCTGTCAACTTTCAGAGCTCTTAAATATAGAAAAAAGGCAGGGCCACTCAAGAGAGTCAATCTCTATTCACTGGGAAGGAACTAGCAGCACATATAACAGATGCTCATCTTTGTGCAAAAAAAAAAAAAAAATCACATTTGCTTGGAACTGAAAAGTTGACTATGTAGTATTCAGATATTCTGCACATCATAACCTTTGGGCTTTCCTCTGAGTGCATATTTATATGGCAGGTGGCATTGTTAGTGAAAGAAGCACAGCACAAATGTTGAGTAACTCACTTTCCTAAAACCGAAGTTGAAAACCCTTTGATCAAACATTTCGTGCTTCACCATTCCATTCTGAGAACAAAGTAAGAACTACTTGTAGCAATGTGAGCAAGCAAGCCTTTCACAGAGGGTGAAATGAGGGTGTTTTGCTGAACAGCTTTGTATCTAGTTCTTGGCTACAGTGTAAGATATTAATGGCAGTGACAGCTTAGTATGCACTTTCCCAGATTCTGAACATCAGTGTATCTTGAGGGGCCAGAAAAAATGACTTCTGGAAAATAAAAGAAAAATATCTTGTTCTGGGGATGGATTTTTTTTTTTCTTTAAACATATAAAAGGGTAGATGCAGATCTTTGATTGTACTTTGTACCTGCAAGCATAAAGCAGCCTAGGAAACTGCTTTAAAATGCTTGTTTGACATATCCTGTAATGTAAGAGACTGCTTGGGAAGCCTGAGCCAGCTGTGCATCATCTGTGGCCTGCCAGCCAGTGAGGGGGAACCCGCTGGCTAGGCAGGGGCATGTGGTGCTCCAGGCAGCCCCCCTGTGCCAGCAGAGTCCCTGCAGGACTCATTAGTTGTCAAAGTTTCCAGCAGCTCTTTCAATGGCTTCTCCCCATGGTGATGTTGGAAGCCTGGAAGAACACACAAGCTGAACTCCTTCCCCAGCTTTGTGAGCTGCCCTGAGATTTTGCCTCCCCACACTTTTCTTGTACAACATCATGGTCTGTTTCTCCCGTTGCCAGTTTCAGTGAGTGAGTAACGCTGCGGGTGAGAGAGAAATGCTGTGGCAGACGTGAAGGGACATTTCCCAGGTTTTTGTTTCAACATACATTTGTCACGATATGCTGCCATTTCAATACAGCTTTCCTGCTTTTAACTTTAATTAACTTCTGCTTCTAACACTTCATATATTGCTCGGAGTTTGAGGGCATGATAGGCGAACATTACAGTTGTTAAGCAGGTGAAAAATACCAACAATAAGCATGGGATTTATTGTAATCAGTCAACATGCTCAGCCTTGCAACTGCTCAGTACTTTATGCTCCATAATTGTATGGTTGCCACAGTGTAGCCATTCAACAGTGTTATAATTAGTGAGTAATTAACTGAAGAATTTGATGACATGCTGCAGAGCACAAAGCATGTGTGCTGTTGATAGCAAAAGGATACACAAACTGTCTTCATAACAGTGTTCTGAAACCATCATGAAAACTCATTGTTTTTCACTTGTGGTGATTTTCAGAACTTTTCAGGTGTTGGACAAGCTTAGAAACATTTATAGATGGGTTTAGATCCTTCCACAGCATTTAGACACTACACTTTTATTAAAATCAGCCATATTTAGGTATTTGGCTGTCTTTGCGGATCTCGGCCTTACGCATACACATATATTGGGCTGCCTCAATACATCCATACACCCAGAGCTACATATCTCCCTCTGTTGGTGTGTATATATATAATTATTTGTGTGTTGCTTATGCCTGTAGGGTTAAAAATTAAAGTTACTCTAATATAACTGAACCTATACTAAGTAGTACATTAAAATAGCTATTCTGTTGGAGAAAACAGTCCAGTTAAAGGCAATTTGCACAGTTTAAAGCTGCCCAGGTTGGTTTCTAATATCTTTAATTTTTTAAACATTCGTAAATTACTAATATTTGTTGACATACATAATGAAGTTACAGTGGCAGCAATTCAGTGCAGCATGGAAAGCTTGTGTGAGCTTCTTTGGCAGCACTGAGCAGGAGAGAGGTGTACAGTGAAGGCAGAGGGGGATCTGTCCATTATCTGGAAGGAAGCACCAGATTTGGAGAGTAGAGAGGATCTGCAATTGTTACACCAGATGAGGAAAAGAAATCTGCATAAGAAAAGCTGAATGCCACCCTGAAATCTATTCTCCATTTCTTGTGCCAAGTCTTGGCCTCTGCATAGGACCTGTGACATGTTTCACTTTGATATTTTCAATCCATTCTTTCTTTCTTTCCTTCTTTTTTTTTTTTTCCTACAGCTCTTTAGGCTATCCAAGTATTCCATACCATTTAAAGGCCCTTTCTTGTCCTTTTCTTAGAATAGCAGCACCGCTAGCTGTGCATGTCCATACACAATCTCCAGTAACCTGGAGTAACTCCGGGAACACCTCCCGATTGTGTTGTCTTTTAAGTGAATTATTTTACAGTTTCTGGTTGTGGTACCTGAAACATTTGGTCATAAATATATTGGAAAGACAGATGTTCCTTACGGAGTGACTGTGTCAGCTTGAATTTGACAGGACAAGCCAATGTAAGCTATTTGCTCTCCTGAACTAGAAAAAAAAAAATCCTCAGTAAGCTATCAAACATAGCACAGCATCTACACATCTAAACACAACAGCCTATAATTTCTCAGTGAATGCCAGATGTGGAACAGTGTAGGCAGTGCTAAAATCTACCTGTGACTTTCTAATGAAGCTCTCATTACTGCAGCCTCAAGTTTTTGATTAGCCAACAGTTTCTAAAATTTACTGTCATGTGAAGGGAAAGTGATCTGGTGTAACACCATCTAATCAGATATTTCACAGGCTGATTTAGAAAGCCATGGTAGAAGATTTTGAAGTAAACTTGGTTTGGTGGCCTACTTGGAACATGGATTTTGAAATTAATGATGACAAAGCAAAAGCTGGTATTTTGAAATACTTACTTTGTGGTCCATGTAGTACCAGCCACCATGTTTGCTATAACCCTTGTTCAGGTTTCAGGAGTAGGCTGGCCATGCTGCACTGCGCTGAGAGGAGTTTCTTGCACCCCTCCTGCTGCACAGTTGGCATTCCGTTCAGCTCTCTGCCACACAATGCAGTCACAGTCCCCTCATTAGACGTTCCACCCAATTTAAGCCTGAATTGCACCTGCCCTTTGCCATGGGCACACTACTTTGGCTTGCAGAAAAATTAATTTGAGTCCTCTGGTAACAGAAGTGGGAATATGCAAGGGAAAAAAAAAAATCATGTTTCTTACACGTAGAAAGCAAATGACCCTGGCACACGTGAGGGATATCAGCAGGAGAGTGTGATAAGCAGACATCGCTATTTATTTGCAAAGCAGATTCGTCAGGAAGCCAGGTTGCCCTCATGCTGCCCAGTAATATGCCTGAGCTTCACCTTCCTGATAACCCAGCAGTGAGAGAGAGATTTCAGCTTCATGTTCGCACTCTCCTTTTCAACCTCTGCTTCTTTGCAGCAATTGCCAAGAAAAGGACCTATCTGGTAGCACTTAGCAGGATTTCCTGTCAACTTTTCATATCCATTAGATACCAGAAGGAGACCAAAACCTGCCTGAGAGTCGTCACATGTGAAAGACTGGTCAGCTGTAAAGGACCTGCATCAGATTTTCACCAGTGACCCAGGACCAAAAACCCTTCAGCTATGTAGCCCCCTCTCTGGGGCTTACAGAGGGTGGATGAAAGTCATTTTGCAGTTGTTTTTAGTGGTGGCCTAAGAACCTCCAGCAACTTCAGTGAGGGCAAGGCCAAGAGCAAGGGCTTCTGAGGACCCTACTTGAAATGCACACAAATTGAGATGCATTCCCCTCACAGCACACAGGATTTATCATAGCTTCCCCACAAAGCTACTGTCATGTGCTTGCAGGCTTTTTGACTAGGTATGCAGCTGACCCTAATTGTTTATCGTTATTTTGAGATTAGGGGAAAAAAATGCTGCTTACACTATCCTATTAGCAAGCTAATCAAAAAAAAGCACAGGCTATAAGCATGCTGGTGTTCAGCAAGGAGGAGCACTTTGCCATACCTAATGCCTCATTTTGGGGGGCAGGGTATATAAACACAGTACTACATCAATAGCAGGTGAATCAATTGATACAGAAATTAGATGTCATGTACAGCAACTTGGCCTTTATTGCTTTTCCAATATAGCTCATCTTATGCTCTCTTCATTACCATTAAATAATACTTGGGAAGTAGAGCTATATTGCAGTCTCTCTTTTTAAAAGGTGGACTTTTATTGCACAGATTTTATTAATTTTATTTTTTTGTTCTTGACAAGAGCCAAGAACATCTATCTGTGTTTGTTACATTAGGTAGTAAAACATTTAGGGAAACAAATGCAGAAGATACTGCTTTAATCAAAACTGATAGCACTGAAATCCTGAGACAACACTGGCAGGTTGCTGACAGAGTTCCTCTGAATCCTTTGGCAGCTCTGCATCCAGACCAAGTGGCAATGACTGCAGATAATAACGAGGTGTTTATGAAAGGTTCCTGATGGAACTGTCAATGCCTACGTGCCTCGTCTTTACTGAGGTGGCTGTTCCCCGATTTCAAATGCAGCATGTGTGCTCATGTGTGCCGAGGGACGGGGGGGACCTTTTCATCACTTCCAGGCAGACAGGAAATGGTGTCCTTTTCTGTGAGATGAGGATAACAGCTGTAGTGAGCCCAGCCACTGTGCCTTGCCATTCTCTCCAGTATGTAGGCAGGTGTCCTGTAAGTATGAGTTTTCTGCCCTAAACACACCTCTTTATCACATAGTTGGTCTTCTCTGGTACAGAGTAGGCCTAGACAGTCCAGATATGTCAGACATGCAACACATTGTCTGCTTTTTACCTCAGAAGCTCTGTTGCACAATTATATATAACATCCTCAGGATCCCTAAGTCAAGCCAAGTGCATTTCTGTGATGGCCCATAAGGAGGCTGTGGCAGAAACACACGACTTTTGCACTGTGTGCAGAACCAGAGAGTGCTACAGCACAAAGTGCTGAGAGATTAGGATAATCTTGAAAAGAGTCTCATTGCTTCTAAGCAGCATTACTGAAAGCAAAGACGCACTCCCCCTGGGGACCTACAGACCCTGTGCAGTGCTGCGGTGGAGGGAGAAAGGCTTGTCACAGGCCGGGCACTGAACTCAGCTGATGTGACTCCCGGGCCACAATACGGACTTAGAGCATCACTTCTGGGGTACCTGGGCGAGCCAGAAGAGCTTGGAAAAGCATCCAGCTCTTCAGTTCCTCTGCCCAGTTGTTTTAGTGACTAAACGTGTTTTTTTTTTTTCTTTTTTTTTTTTCTTCCTTGTGTGCATGAGTTTCAGGCAAGGACCTCTTCACTGCAGAACTGAAGATGCTAAAAGAAGCAGCACAGCAAGCCAAATGCTGGACACTCTCTCTGCACATTTCTGTTCCTCACCCACCCACATTTAGGTGAGGTCAAACTAGTCCAGTAGCAGCAGAAGGACCCCCCAGTTGGCTCCGCTAACCGCTCACCATTTTCTTACCAAAGTAAGAACTAAAAGAAATGGATGCTTAATAATTCTCATTAACACAAATCACTAATTTTAATCATTAATTTCTTGAACAGATACCTTCTAGCTACGTAAAACTGACTGACACCACAATTCTCTGAAAATTTTCCTTCCTGGAAGAATTTGAGTAAGAACAGCTAGCAGGCATCAGCTGAAAGTCATTACACCCTCAAGATCTTTTAAGTGGATTCACAGGAATAGAGTGCTCTGCCCTAATCTAAAGCACTATGACAATTATTAAAGCTGTGATGAGGCTCGCAGCATACCTGTGGAGGGGAGGGATCTGACACTAGTCCAGCTATTGGGTCTCGTAGAACAGTGTAACTCTGTAAATCTTTGTAATCCCATTATGGAAATGACAAAGTGGGAAAAAAACCCTGCCTCTGCCGAAGTCAATGACAATTTGTAGTGACAGCTTTTCAGCAAAACCATCTTGTCTAGGCCTGGCAAGCAGAGAAGAGCTATAGGGCAAGGATACATCCTCCAAAAAGGAGGCTACGCAGACAACGTGAAAGTACTGTACTGATTTTGTCACTTACAGGGAAATATGAGCAGTAACCAAAACATTTTCAAGGGCTAAAGATACATAAATACTCACAGCTGAAAGCCTCAGTGTAAGAGGCAATTTGTGAAACTTGCTGAAACACAAATCATGTAATTTGCACAGGATCTAATCATTTCCCCTTTTAACGTGGATTTATCCTACGGCTGCTAATTCGTCTACAAGGCCATAGGAAGAACAGGGCAATGTGCTGTACAGTGCAGACCGAAAAGACATGGATAAAAGTGCACTTAAATGTATTAGATCTCATCTGAAACCTCTTGAATGCTTAACATATGCTTAAACCCATCTGTAAAACAATATTAATTTCTCCCTATTTTTCAGGGAAAGACTTATGAGCACACTGAACTATAAAAGACAGGGGAACCTGTGGATTGTATTCTAAGACTTTCAGACATAAAACCCATTAAAAAATAAATAAAAGAAACAAACAAAAAACACCTCTCCTTTAAAATAAATATAGCATCAGGTAAAGACAATAAACCAAACACTTGCTGAAAATACCAAGAACCATTTGTTCTGAATCTTTTGACTAACTTGCATGCACCAAAGTGAGTCAGAAGGATGTCCCACCTGTGACAACAAAAGAGGACATTTTTGAACTGTATAAACAGCTCAAATGAGTTTCAAAGTGGTGAGGGAAAAGCGTGCTTAAAATCTTATTAGAAAATGATGGGATTTGTGTGCCTACTGTACTTCAAAAGAGGAAAGCTCCTGTACTTCATTTCTTTACCAGTCATTTTATCTTACGCAATCTCTGAACCCTTTCTGATGCTCTGAGGGGTGGGCTGATCTCATTTAGCCATATTAGCTGTCAGAGCACTGACTGCTGGCAGCTCAGACTTCGCACACTCCCTCTGCATACTTGAAAATCTTCTCCCTTTCTCTCTTCCTAAAGTTGTAAAAATCATTTATTTCAGCTCAAGTTCATTATTTCCTTTCTCTTCGAAAGCTGCACAGCCTAGTGAGATTCATTTCTCCCTCCCCACATCCACAAAAGATCATTGCCTTTTTGTTTTTATTTGATCTAGAGAAAATCTGCAAGTTCACACAAGCCAAGTGCTGCACCCTCAGCTCTCAGCACCAGCTATATATAAGTACATTATGCCTAATGCTATAGCTATGTGCCACACATACCCTATATGATGTCAAAAGTCAAAGGCAGACAGCTTTGTAACTCATCAAAAAATGGCATTGATCTTAATCAGGATTAGTATATTAAGCCATGACCTGGCCTGCTCTCTGATCTAATGAACGCATTGACTTTATCGTTCCTCAGACTGCTCTCTCACCATAGCGGCTCTTCTAAGAATATTGTCCTGAGATCAGCAAGCAATTGTGTTTCTGCTATCTCAGCGCCAATTGCAGAAGCACCACTTTCAAATGAGAACAGCGAGAAGTAAATCTTAAGACTGCTCTCCTAACTCTAAGGGCACTGGTACCTACCTTACCTTAAGATGGTATTTGTCTACAGCAGACTTTTTGCAGACAGGTCTGGCATAGACAATACTTAACAGGTCTATGAGAAACTGTAATTTCTTATCGTTCTCAGCAATAATCTCCTGGTCAGTATCAGTGCTAAAGGGTATGCTTGTACATACAGTATCCACAAAAGAAATGTGGCAACAGTCATAAAGTTACCCAGAACAGAAAAGGAAACAATCTACCTTGTAACAAATGAAATTTCACCACAGTTCGTTTCTCATAGATATTCCATTTCCTTAGCTTCAACATTAGAAAGACATCAGGATCAACAGCATCTATCACCTGTGGTAAGACACTTCCATAGGAATGACACCCTGGTAATGACACAGCTGTGTGGAATCTATTAGCACCAGCACTACAGAAACAAAACCAAGGGGAATTAACCCTAAACTGGGAATGGCTCTATGCTTCCCATCATAATATGAAGGTAATTTGTAACACAGGAAAACCAAATCACTGTGCTCTGCTAATGAACAGCTATACACACACACCTATGCCAGTAGGGTCTGTCATGTCTAGGAGCGTATCACCCAGTATTCTACTTTTCCACTGCCATTACTGACACGTAGTATCTGTCACCTTAATTATGCTTCACACATATACCTACTGCAAAGCCTAGTCTGAGACTTACAATTTGTTTCTTCACAGGCTACAGATGGAGACTGTACAAAGCATATTCTACTGAAAAGATTGTGGCTGGTGTGCAGGGGAGAGAAAAAAATTACATTTTGCTTCCTGTTACAGTCTGTGTCAGGAGGAACTATCTGGAGGAAGGGACGGCAGTAAAACTCACTGAAGTGCAATTAAGAATACCTGCCTTTGGAGATCCTTCTGGAATAGAGGCCAAGCTAGGCTGTACAAGGAAAATCAGTATGCAAGAAACCTGGAACATAAGAGACAGACTACAAACACTCCTGAGAAATGCAAAGGCTACTGCAGGACACCACCCCAAAAGTGCCCCGAAAAGTAATTGCGAGAGCACAACTTCCCTAGGGATCAAAAGTTCTGCAGACATCTAGCCAAGGAGATGGGGGAACTCTTGCAACCCAGAAACAAAATGAAAGCTGATAAGACTGAAAAACAGAGCTGGAGGAATTGGGTTATCCTTTTGTCCTAAGCAAGGACAAGGCAGACTAAGGGTAAATTTTATTTGCCCACAAGCCTTTTATTGAATCTTTCTCATCGAGCACATCTGAGTTTTCTCTGTTGAAGAATTCGCCTGTTGCCATGTATCGCTTTGGTGTTCTAATAAAATGTAGTTTTAAATGCTGAGAACCCTTTTGGACATTCTCACTTCCAAGAAACAGCTGGGTAGCACCACCTCTGTGCTCTGGCTGTGCTGGGTCCTGTCAGAACTGGCGCGGTCTGTTCTGAGCCCTGCACAAGCCGCGATGCAGTGAAGGAGACTCAGACTGAGACCATGGGGCTGGGGCCGTGCCTTGGCTCACTCCAAAGCACTCTCATTTTGAACACCTCAGATCTCATGCTCTGGTACTAATGGAAATTTGCTTGAATGACACTATGTTGCTTCAACCCTTTTGAGGCATAATCCAGCACCCACTGAGATGAGATAATTCCCATTGATTTCAATGGACTGTGAATTACATCCTTTATTTCCTTTTTAAAGCCCTTTTTATGTTCTTCCTTTTCTTTATGTCAAGGCTTAAATCTGCATTTTCCCCCAAATCACAAATCCTGCTGCCCATGCACATCCCTCAATTGGATCATGCTTGTTCCAAAAGCAACGCCTGCAGCCAGCCGCTCAGGACGCACAGCCAGCCTTCAGCCCTCCTCCTGCACTGTGTCATTAATAAGAACTGACATTTCATATTTCAGCTGTAACATACATAACCAGCTATTTATTATACATACAGAATAACAAATGTAGCATTCTCTGACTTCTGGTCTACAGCGTGGGCTTTCCTAACAGTAGGACATTTTATTATTCTTTCCAAACATGAACGCTCCAAAGCTTTTTTCGGATCCTCTCAAGCATGCTAATAGCAAGTGGGCTCAGGACTGAATTCTCAGGAAACATAAGTAGATGTCATGATCGGTAATGTGGGATCAATGCTTGACCTCTTGCCCTTAATTTGATTAAGTAGCATATAGCTGAACAAAAAGAACAGGTTGGTTAAAAAAAAAAATACACACACACTCCAATAATACACGTAACAATAAAGGGGCATTTCTCTGTTCCAGGGCGTGTTTGGTGGTTCTGATGCTCTGCACTGCCATACCCACGTTGCTTTGATTTCCAGGTTCCTGGGAACACATGCCCAACAAAAAATGCAATTACATGTCCAGACTTCTGTTCTTGTATCACTAAGTAAAATGTGCACAGAATAAACAGTCTGAAAAAAATGCATTGAAACTGCAAAAATCGACCTTTCCTGAAGTTTGCTCAAAGCCACGCTCAAAGCCAGCACCAACCTCCGCCCATCCCACGTCCTGCTCAGCCTGCTGAGGGCACAGTTCAGTGGCTGCTGACTGGGGGCTCCACGTGGATGAACAGGAGGGAGATCCAAACCATTCAGTTCCTCCAGCAGCGCAGCAAGTTACAGAAGTGCTGGAAGTACTTCAGAGGCTGCTCCAACTTGGCCAGGGTTGATGCGGCCCCTTCCTTGCAGGCTGGCTGCTGACACGGGGCAGTTGCTGAGGCACAGACAGCAAAGCTCCCAACAGGCCTGAATGCTCTGGCCACGGAAACAGGCAGGGGAAAAGGTGGAATTATGACAAGTCATGCTCTTCCTTTAGCAAAACACAGCTTTTCACAGGGATCAGCATGGCCTCACAATGGGAAGTACAGCTCAATGTGTATTTTTCTGAGCGCCAGAGTTACCGCACTGTAAAACCTTAAGTTTGGCATATTTCCAACCCAAACCAAAGACTGACATACTTTGGTTCACCCAAACCAATAAATGAACTCTGCTTCAATCAAAATTTGGCTGAAAGTTGTTTTTCATTTTTATTTTTTTATTTTTTTAAACACAGGTACCACACCACTCCAGGTGTCAGTCCCTAATTGCAAGTGGCCTAATCACTTCAAATCACTCTATGGGCCGGAGCTGCCAAAGAAAACCCTTTCTGAGCAACACTCTCATCTTTCAGCACAAGTAGCATGTATTTGCAACATCCCAGGGTCCCTAAAGTCCACAATACTGTAAAAATCCAAAAATGTTTGCAAAGCTTACAGGCAAAGAAAAAACAGTTTTCAAAATGGAATGCATGACCCCAAATGAATTCAATGCCATTTAAAGAAAGAAAAGAAATCAAACCTATACTTCTATTTTTCAACTGCAATAAAAAGAACTAAGACTGTTACAAGACTTGCACTTAACCTCCAGAGTTACACAAATCTCATTGCATGTCTGCTCACCTACAGGAGAGCACAAGTTCAGAACTGTCACCATCATTTGCTTTCCTCCTGTCAAATTGATGCAAGCCTCTTTCTCCTGCCTTTCAAGTGCCATCATCTGAGTGCATTGAATCAATTTCAACTAGTAAACTGCATTATGTGTTCAGAACCAGCCATACTCCGGTTTTGTTTTCTGCATTCTTCTAAACCCACACACCGTATTTAAGCAATAAGCTACAACAGGCAGTGGTAAATGAGTGATTACTGCACTCCTCAGGTGTTGTTATGCAGTATGAAGCTGGAGGCCAAGGTACTCTACCAATCCTGTAGAAATGTACAGTGGGATGTCTTCTACTGAAACAGAATTCATAATCATAAACATAGGAAGCAAGAGAAATTTGATACAAGTATAATGTCACTGTTGGCTAGTCTGAAATACTATATAGAAATAACCCCAAAATTCAAAATGACACAATTATGAGATTTGGATCATCACACAAAATTTGTCAGAACTTGAACCACTTTATTAATATACAGTGATGCAGTCACCCATTACCCCCATTGACAGAAAGATCACCAAACCATTCTGTGAAGGAGAAACAGGTCACAGGTGAGGGAAAAAAAAAAAAAAAAAAAGAGACCATCCTCTAGAATAAGACATTGACCACCAGGATATATTAGACTCCTTCCTCCTTTAGACTTCTCCTCTACTCATCACAGTTCTCTATCAACAATAGACATACAAAACCATCAGTTTTCAGCCAGGATCCAGTCTGGCTTGTCGTCACCGGTGACAGCGCTGCTGCTTTCAGAGAACCCCGGCCTCTTAGCACACAATTCAGGCCTCTTGGCAGGAAGCTGCTTGCAACAGCTTTAATGGTCTTCTGCATCACATGAAGTAGACTAAACAAAACAGTTCTTCCCATTTGTCTTCAAATTCTAAAGATGGCCCCCTTGTGCAACTTATATTATTAATGCAATGGAAGTCAAATTAATAAATGTTTTACAGTGTTAGCTAAGACTAGCCGAACCAGGATGACAGTTAAAGCATCCTACATACATATGAATAACTCACTAATCTGAGTACCTTCTAATCAATTATTTCTAATCAAAGAGAATTCAGTGAAAGAATGACTAATTTTCTCAGTTGATTGAACAACAACAAAGTGGACTTCACCCCAGTAAACAATTTTCAAAGTTGAGGCACATTTTATCATTTTTATTTCTTTTAATGGTCTTCTGATGGAAGATAAAAATTCTGTATCTCTTCTTATACTAAGCTACCAATCTGTTTCCCAGCTTAGCTTTAGCTCCTGCCAATAAGTAAAGGTTGAACAGATGTTAATTTTCCTAAGTCCAAATTAGAACAGACAGTAATACAAGCACCTTGTCCTCATTCCCCTTCTCCCCCAAGATTACTAATAAAGAGTCAATTTTTTGGCTACTGATTGTACCACGTGCTCTAATTACTTATTTAAATGATGGCAAACACATTAAACAATTAAACAGTATTTCAATCAGTGCTCTTTGAAGAGGGAAAGACAAGCATTGGAGACATTTATTAATCACTAAATTATTCTTAAAATTAGCATGACTTTTGAGAATTTTCATTTTGCAAAAACATCATCCTGGGTTAAAATAAAAGCTCAGAACAGCTTTCAGAGCAGAGAGCTCTGAACAGGTCAGTTTGCATCGCCTACAGCCCAGGGGACTTCTAAGGGGAATGCTAATGTGAGAAGCTTTGCCTATAATGAACCAACAAAACCACCGATCTGCCTGTCCCACGGGCTTACATGTAAGTACACATTCAAGCATCCAAAATAAACTGTTATATTTCTGTTTGAAAGGTTGTAGTGAAATACATGAGTGTCACACCGCTTGCCTACATCAAACATATGGATGTCACAGGATGAAAGGCTCAGCCCAAACAGCCACAATAACACAGCTCAGCTTCACAGGTGGGTGTTTGCAGGACCTCGCCAGGGGGACCTCCATCACGTGCGCATACCGACTGCTTGGGTCTGCTCCTTCTGCAAGTTGCCCTCCACAGAGGACACACATAGATGTGTTATCATGTGCTAATAACTGTGCTGACAACCCATGAATTATTCCTGAAACTGTACTCATTAGAACACCAGCAAATGAAAATACCCTCCTTTTGCTTGGTGCCCTGCAGAGTCCTACCCTTACTGTCACTGCTGCTCCCCAAGTCACTGGGAGAAAGTCAGCTCCCAGTGAGCACAGGGCAAGGCTAGTGTGGGCGAGTTTCTGCCATGCACGTTCCCATGTGGAGTGCTGAGCCTGGCCCAGAGGGTTTTGGCTTTAACTTAATGCTAAATCCACATTAGAGAATGATTGATTTGTAACATCTTGAGATCTGGCACCTTTGCTTTAAATAATGTATACCTCAGGAGAATACAACATATGCAATAATATGTGCTTTCTAATCTTGTTATCAATTTCCAGCACAACAAAGCACACACACTAAGGTGTGTTAGAAACTTCACAGCACATGTACTAATTACTAAACAGTGTCAGTCATTTGTCAGCTAGTGGGTTTTGTTTTCTTATGGGAAGGAAATCTCTGGAATACAGTGAAACACACGTGTTCCCTCCCATTGTTCTCAGCTGACAGAGGTAGATTTGGGTGATTGCTTTTTCCTGTTGCTTCTTAACATTGCAAATCAAACTGCAATCAGAATAATGAGGTGTCACTGGTTGAAACCATAGCTGGTACTACATATTGTCAAAGATCGTTCACACTAATCAACTAATAATGGCATTGCTTCCCCCACCGTGCTAAATAAAATTCCCCTGGTTGTGCAACACAATTACTACTAATAACCGTAGAAACCTTAGTGTGTTTAAGGGGGCTGTTTCAGAGATTATCTGGAGACTTATTTTAGGATGAACTGGGGAAGACATATCTATCAGATAGAGATTATTCTTTAGTAATTAACCAGACACCGTTCCCATGGGTGTAAAGTATTTCACAGCATCATGAAGTATTTTTCTTCTAATGATGCACTTGCATTAAAATGGTACTTTTTAAGCTTACGAGGAATAGCTTAAATGTTTAAAAACTTCAATAAATCACTACATTAAGAGCTATTCTTTAGTCTCAGAAAGAAAACATATGAAATAATACTCGAGAAACAATCTGATTAAAAGATTAAGTATTAAAAGAAGGATAATGAATAAAAATTTATTTTATGACAAAAATGCATTGACTGCTCAAGAGAGACATTCCTCATAACTATTAATACAGTTGTTTATAAACTATGCCAGCACAAATGCTGAAAATATTTTGTGCTCTCTAAGCCCGGAACTAAGTCACTTTGAAGGTTTTAGAAATTACTTGCTTATTGAGCTGAATTTCACCTAGATGCAGCAACATTTTTACACTGAGATGACAAGTGCGAAGACAGAATTGTTGTGACACAAATGTTGCGTGGCTTATTTTTGAAAACATTAATCAGAAGGAGAAAAAAAAAAGAGCAAGATCTGAAAGAGTAAGGCAAAGTCTCACGGTTAAATAAAGCTACCCAATATTAAATGCATAAGAAAGACGGAAAATTCAAATCTCTGTTACAGACAAAAATATATCCCAATGATTTGACTGACAATTTTATTTCTGAGTTTTGAAATGCAGGATATCTAGGGGCACAATTTTGTCACCCTGTCAAATATATTTGAACTACTGTTACCACCAGATTCCTTTAAAAGACTGATGATAACAACAAAAAAAGGAAACTCACACAAGCCCAGTTCATTATAGTGTACCTCTGTCGCACCCTGATTTATTAGACTAAAACTGCATCACACAACATATATTTGAGAGGAGATGGATGACACACTTCAATACAAATAAGACCCATAGCCAACCAAGAAGACATTGGCCCAGATCCTCCAACCAAATGATATTTGATGGGTCCCTTACAAAACTGCAGAGCACCATCATTGCACAAGTTACGTTCAAAATTCAACCCTAAACACATATTTTTCCTCAAAATAAAATGAACAAAATCCATGTACTTTATTCAGTCGCATTTCTGTCCTGATACATGAAGGGGAAACAGTTATTTCAGACTGCATTGCAGAGTAACATGGAGAAAAAAACTCTTCAACACCTGATGAAGCCTATTCCTTTTCAGCAAAATAATTAAAAATTGTGCTTAACTTGAGGCACTTTGCTGAACAGAGGGTTTTGCTGAATCAGGCCTTTCACAGATGCAAACTTTTTAACAGCACCAACTGCAATCCTCCAGACTTTTGCAGGCTTATCTGAACTGAAACTGTACTGAATGCCTTCCAAGTTTTGCCCATTACTATTTCCTAATGTTTTGTGTATTGTGCCTCTGACTCCTGGGATCCAGATTTGGAATGCATTTTGAATATTTTAAATCACAAATTTCCCCTTAAAGAAAACAGATGTATGCACATATTCACTTGAGTTCTTTGTAATTTGAAACAGTATCATTTTAAACCAATCTTATTAGATACAGATGAACA
This sequence comes from Anser cygnoides, assembly GCF_040182565.1. Classification (NCBI taxonomy): domain Eukaryota; kingdom Metazoa; phylum Chordata; class Aves; order Anseriformes; family Anatidae; genus Anser; species Anser cygnoides. The sequence goes on along the minus strand of NC_089883.1, from coordinate 21,088,621 downwards.
AGTTTGTTTTTATCCTGGAGAACTGCTGTTTCTATTATTCTTGTCTTTTTTTTCTAGAAATATTCTTGCATAGCATTTGTTTTCCTGAAGTGAGTAATTACTCTTACTCTGCCATCTTGAGACAGATCCCGAAAACAGGCCTATTGCTGCATCTCAATGAACCTTTTAAATATAAGGCACGCACCGTAAACAATAGACTCCTGAAGGCTGACACTCATTTATGCGTTCTCTGTTTAGATGCGACTACAGCTATCTAATTCCATGATCCCCAACATTTTATGGAATTGCCCCCTTTATTTTTCTTACTCATATTGCCTCCATTGCCAAATTCAGGATGAGAAAAGTCCTTACAAAACGTAGGATGGTTTGAGGTGCTTTGTGGAGTATCCAGCCAGGCCATTTTAACTATAATTTATTTCCACATCTGGAAGACTGGTTGGAAGCATTTTCAGACACTGATGTATTCTCCTTGCATTATCAGGAATCAAGTAAAACATTGGACTAGAATCAGTGATCACCACCAATGCACAGATGAATGCCTATAGCAAACTAAGCCTTCAAACTGCAGAACAATTCTTGCTCATTTTCTTTGGTATCTGTCTGCAGCTAACATCTGTTTCCAGTTATGGCACTAACAAAGGCTTCTCCTCTGACTATTATTAACAGACAAGCTCACAGTGCCACTGGGGTGTACTTCTGTGGAACGGCTGGCAAGGGAAGTCTGACAGGGTTGCTCACAGAAAAGGCAGTTTAAATCGCATCTGCCTGCTTACTCAGCCTGATACCTCTCACAGCTTCTCTTGGTGAATTGGAAGGAAGAGAAGTACAAACACTTTTCTACAAAAGTTGGAAAACAGGATCTTTCCACAAAAAGAAAATCTTTATCCTGAAAAAAATAACGCCCCAAAATACTTATAGAACTCATCTATCACGGGATCAAGAGTTTGGTTATTCAGACTGCTAATTCCCAAGGATTTCAACAGTTTCTAAATCCTTGGAGACTTCTGAGACCCTGTGTCCCAGTACAGTCTCAACATCACTAGTCACACATGCTCTCTGTCTCTTGATATCTAACCACTTGGATCTGCTTTCAGTTAATTAGCAACCTTCCCTGGAATGCCCTTCCTCAGTAGCTGGCAGTTTAAACAGTGGCAAAACCACCAGATATTTTAGTTTCCAATAACTGGCTAATGCAACTAAAGATTTATCTTAGCAGAGACAGGATAACAACACTGCATTTTATTATTATTATTATTTAATCTCCCCAAATCATTCAGAGCTAATTATCTACTTCACTGGTATTTTGGGAATGTGGTTTCTCTTATGATCCAAAATGAAAATGGTCTCAAAGCTGAGGAGAAGACAGAGCTCTACATATCCCCCAGGAAGCACATGCTTCTTTCAGATGCACAGCAACTAACCCACCATGACATGGGATCAAACACAAAGCTTGTGGGAACAAGACTAGATCTGCCTCCTACTTCTGCTTTAGTTCTGAGAAGATTTAATTCAGTCCTTTTCTTGTTAGTGGTGTGTACTGAGGAAATAACGCCAGTAACAAGTGTTACCATGATCATAGTAGTAAATTACCTGTGTTTTTGATTGAGAGCTGGGCCAAAGACATGTGCCTGTAAAAAGGCAGCAGGAATCTGCGATCTGAGAAGCACATAACATACCATTTGTTTCCTAATCTTTTGCCCTTTTTCTTAGGTTGATACAGTAAGTTGTCAGCAACACCAATAATGTAGTTTTGTCAACCAAATCGGCTGAATGACTTTTCCTTGTTGTCTGGTTTCCAACATCATTGCAATGCTTGAAAAAATGAATTCTAATGAGGTATTACAATGACAGGACATTAATAGAGGTCTACACCAACAGATTTAGAAAGTGGAGAAGCATGACAAACAGCATACCCTAAAGTTTAGAAAACGAGTGAACCGGGAGTTTTATTTTCATTCTTCAGAGAACATGCATTAGTTGGGCAGCAGATGACATTGGTGAAGAAAGTAAAATAAGCACGTCTCTATGTACATGGCTGAGTTTTGAGATCATTTTCATGAAAGCACAGCACAGGAGTGTATTTGTATAACAAAACCTTGCAGAAACTAAAAGACATTTAAAGCAATGACATAGACTAATTCTGTGTAACAGTAGGAAAGTTAACAATGCACAAACAAGACATCTGAGCGGAAGGAGATGCAATTTCCACACAAGGGAATAAAAAGGATGAGAAGAATGGGAAGTGGAAATAGGGTGGCATTAAGCAGAATCTATGTAATTAAAAATGCTAATAGCCTCTTGGAGGCTGTTTCCAAAACAAGCTATTTCCTTTAGACAATCAAAACATCATCAAGTTAACTATGTGCAAAGCCTGATCTCTCCTTATTGCAGAGAACAGATCAGAATGCTTTTGCCTCTGGGGTGGGTTGTGGGTTGTTTGTCTCTGCTATTGGTATCACAGTCAATGGTAATCAATTTAGACTTTGACATTGTATCAAATAAATATCTCCCCAGGCTCTTCCTTATTCAGTTTGGTTCAGTGACAATTTTAGAGAAGACCCAATCTTAACTCGCATAAATTAATCTATGTCACAGTTATATACTGGGACTTGATACCGACCTCTCTATACCAATGTAAAATTGATGCCACGTGTCATGGCTTTAATGTCAACATACACTTTTGTTGCTGAGTACAGACCCTGGTGTTTATTTTCTTTTTCTTTTTTTTTTTTTTTTTAAATCTTATTTTACATGGGTTTTTGTTTCTTTTCTCATTGTGTACAAGTGAATTTTAATTTAGAATAGTCCTGTAGACCCATCAGTCTTTATTGAGGATAAAGCATACACCAGCTGCAGCTACCATAAAAATACGTTAGGATGGGTCTTTCCATTAGATTAGATATTGGTGAAAATGATGCGTCTCAATAGCACTGTAACCTCAAGGACCTGTTCTAAATCAGATGATGTACTGAGAAGGTGCCAGTATCATCTCTAAATCATATTGCTTCACTTGAACGGACAGCAATGCTGTCTAGAAGTAGAGCCTGAAACTAGATGATTTTGAACTCTAGCATTAAATCAAAGTACTTGATTTATTTCAGTGATATCTCTTAGGATTATTCTATTCAGCAAAGCACTAACATACTAGGACTAGAAAAATTCAAAATAATTTTTGACTGTTACAGAAATGCCAAACAAAGCTGCACTGCAATTTTGAAAGATTCAAGTAAGTTAATACATGCACATTATACCCAGCACAGTAGAGGTCTGTATTTTAGTGAAAACGGTGAAAGTTCTCTATTGTCATCTGGTTAAAAAAAAAAGTGCATCTATTCTCATAATTTCATTCCACCCTCCCCCCCTTCCCTACTGTCACGTCCCAACATCTGTATAACCAATAGCCTTCACACATTCTATCCAAGACTTTGCCCAGTCTATCACTTATCGCTACCTGGGTTCGTCAGGCAGCTGCAGAGCTGCTTCCCTCCCCTCAGAGAAGTTCAATTGTTTTTACTTTTCTCTCCCTGCTGTTTCCTTCTCAAATAGTTCCCAGGCGTGATTGCACGTAGTTCCCAAAATGCATCAAAATACAAATTTCTGCTCTTTCTTTTCCAATAACATTTATAATTGGGGAGCTTTGTTTACTCATGGATATTTTTGCTCCACTTTTTATGCCTAGAAAAAGGAAATATATTATGTAGCCTGCAATACCTTACTGTGATAATCAGGTGGACTTTTTTACATATCTATTGGCATAATGTTAATATGGATAGTCTGGTTTAAATATAGTTGATTCTAAAATGTGATTAAAGGAGATGCCTGGTCTGAAAAAAAAAAAGTTTTCTTTTCAGAGTTCAATGCATTACACATTTTCCTCAATGAACCTTAAAAAGTAATTATTCATTTAATCAAAGCAGAAAACGGATTAATGACATTACAAGAACTCATGAGTCTTTGGGATTGAAGTAACGAAATATAAGCAGAGCTTTTAAACTCATGCAAATTTGCAGTCATTCACTGCAAAATAAACAATATTATCTAATTTCAGCCCCTTGATTATAAGTTATCTCCATGAATACCTCAACATCCTCCTTTAGGCTGTTCTGTACCTAAATAATTTGAAAGTTCACTCCTCAGCTTTTGAACCACCAGAAAAGTTTTTATTAGGAAAACTTACCCTTGACGAACTTGCTCTCCCCCAGGACTGTACACATTTCCACAAAAATTTCTGTGGGGAAAATAAAGACTGGTGACTATTTTTGCTGGAAAATTGAGAAACATTTTTCATGACACTGACATGACACTAATTTCTTTCAAAATGAGTTTCATGGGAAACCTGGCTTTCGTCCTGATTCAAAATGCAGCATGTTCTGACATTTCCAGAGGCCTACTGCTACCTAGAAAATGTGTGGCTTTTTGATTCAAGTCATTTTTCCTTAGACAATTAGCAGTAATTTTGGAGAACATGATAAATTTTAGGACCCCCATTTACAGACACAGATCTAGTATACTAGATACCATACAAATGCAGGATGTGAAGTAATCCCTTGCTATGCTTACTTTGCAGAATAATGAATCTCTATTTGACCATATGCTCTGACCTCTGATGGCAATTCTTTGTGTGTCAAATTTGCTTTCAGAAACAAGCTTGTACATGGATTTGAATAGTGGTGGTGTTACTCAGAGAGAAACAAAGGCAGCCATAGTTCCGTAGAACACACAACAAAAAATAAAATAGGTAATGAGTTTACTATAATAGGGACATAATAAAATAATAAGCTCACCAAATACAGGATAAAACTGCTAGTAAGAGAGCTTTTAATCTTTATTTGATCTTGTTGGCTCTGATTCAAATTAGGAGCAATTTTGTGGATGTCAGTGGAGTTATTCAGGTATAAATCTGGTCTGAGAGCAGAAGCTGGCTTACCATTCAAGCATATTTAATAGAGAGAGAGGGAAAAAATGTCAATAGCTGTTCACAGTGTTCTCATAATTGAATTAATATTGCAATTCACCATATTGAAAATGAAGCCTCTTCAGTTTTTGATACCGAACTAAAACACTGCTTACTTTCAATACTTAATCTGTGTTATCACAGAAAGAAGCAGATTGCAGTTGATTCTTACAGCTGTAAGGATTCTCTCACAAATCTACAAATGCAGATCTAGTGCCTGATGTACCCCTGTTTGAGCAATCCAGACTGATGAAAAATTCCATATGCTTTGTAAATAAAGACTAGTCACACAAATGGGAGCTGAAGGACTATAGAAGTGATTTACAACTGCCAGAATCAAAGTCTTTGTCATATTCATAGAGCAGTACTCCTGTGACAGAATTTGCTTATGACATTTCCAAGGTTCAGCCAAAGTCCCTTCCATTAGAATCCTATTAAAAGATACTTAAGAATCATCTTTCACATCCCTTTTTGTTTTCATGCACCTATATTCCATACTCTGCTTTCAATTACTCCAATGCCAATCCAAAACTCACCTATCAGAATCTATGGAATAAACCTAGATTTAAAAGAAGAACTGGGAACATTTTTGCCCGTTTGAATTTTAAAGTCTATCCCTTTTACTCCAAAGTTAGCGAAACAGGCCATGCATCACTTTAATATCTTCACTGTCCTATGTGGTTCCTTGTCCTATGTGGAAATTTGAACATAATTAAATCATCTTGACTGTTTTTAATGAGAAAAGAGGCCCATAATACTTTTTTTTTTTTCCTCTCAGAGACACAGACTCCATAATATAAATTTCATTAAAGCATTCCAAGAAATTGTAATCTATAGTGTACCCATAGTGTCTAGGAATGTACATGGGTAATGGGTTTTCAAAACTCATACATCACTTTGTGTGGACCATAATCCTTGCATGCATAAGCTTTGCTCTTCAGTCATGAGAACATCTCATTAAAGATCAGTCCCAGCTCTCAAAAGTGGAATTTGAATGCATCCTCAGTAAGTTTGCAGATGACACCAAGTCAGGTGGGAGCGTGGATTGCTTGAGGGTAGGAAGGTTCTATAGCGGGATCCGGAAAGGCTTGCTCAGTGGGCTGCATCCAGTTATACGGCATTCAACAAGGCTAAATGCCAGGTGCTGCACTTGGGTCATAACAACCATAATCATAAATATACAGCACTGTTGACTCTGATGGTTGGACCAGATGATCTTGAAGGTTTTTTCCAACCTTAATGATCCTATGATTTCAATATGGAATATGGTCTAACTTCCTTTCAATTCAGTGACAAAATGTATGAAGAGGGTTAAAAATAGGGCCATAAGATGTCTGAAGAATAATAGCATATATATATATATGTATATATTTAGTCTAAAAAAAAGAAAAAGAGAAGAAGCAAAAACTCCGTACTGGTTTTTGTTTAAGGAATACTTCTTAATGTTTTCCATCATGGTTGTGAAAAACAAAGCCTACATATGCCTCAGGACAGGAACAACAATTTGAAGACGAATTTGTAACCTTTACCAGTTAGTCACAGCATTGTTTTTATGTATAAATGGTGTCTTGCTTCTCCTTGGACAGCTCAGTCCTGCAAATTCTTGTTCATTCAAGCAGATTTCCCCAAAATCCAATTGCATAAAGGATTGCAAGAAGAGATGAAAGCCTTTAGAGATGAATTAAAGTTTTGACTGAAGCCACTGGTTTAGGGCTTAATCCTGCTAGGTTCAGAGCACTCTGGCTTCCAACCAGCAAAGCATTCAAGCATGTGACTGCTTAAACTTGATGGGACTACTCACATGCTTAAAGATAAGCTTGAGTTTAAGTGCCTGGCTGTATAAGGCCAGCCTGCTCAGCCAGAATCAAATCTTTAGTCCGTTTGGTCATTGCAGTGCTATATGCTATTCACATTTTGGGCTCACTGCCTGCAATCCAAGGTTTAATTTCCTCAGCTTTTGGGCTTTCTGTGAAGTACTTTTAGCTGATACTCTAATATCTGCCCAAGGCTCCATAAATCAAATGCCAAATGCAAACCAAATAAATGGTGAAAATCCTGGAAATTGTGTATCCCATCATGGTTGCCCAGCTTTAACTCTTTTCTTCCCACTCTCTCAGCTCTATATTATCTTCTCTTTTCTGTTACAGTTTCTCCTCTGAAACTCAGAGATGTGATATTCACAGCCAAAGAAACTGCTGTCCAAGTTAGCGTGATAGCTGTAGTTACAGCACTTCCATGATCCTTCAGACCTTTCATATAAATCCATTTAGCCACTTGCTAAAGTATATCTCACCAGGGGAAAAACAGGAAGAGTTAAAGAGAAGGATTCACAGCAGTTGATGCCCTTTTACTATCCTTGATGACTAAAACCACTTCTAAATAACGTCAGCTACAAACAAGCTAGGTTGTTATTTAAAATATAATGTTCAGGTTTCTAGGATACTTAGTTTGTACAGGTTTACTGCTACATTGTCTGCTGGGAGTCCTTTATGTGAGTTGAGTGGCTTTCCCAGACGAAAGCAAGTATAAATAATACTATAAATGTATGTCGAGGCAGTCAATATCATGTTATAATGTTGCATTACAGAACACTGTGTTGTCCTTTAATTAAATGACAAAATGCTGGCAATCTTGTTGAGGGAAAAAAAGAGAAAATATCATTTTAGCTAAAAATTATACTTTGCATTAGCTCAGAAAAAAAAATTTGTTCAAAGATTTTTGCAATCTAAAAATCACATTAAACAAGCAAAGATACTGCAGGGATAGGTTGCATGTAATTCAATTTTTTCTTGCATACTAATGTTCATTGAACTTTTGCACTGAACAAACTAATATAGCTTTCTCTTGGAAGACAAAAAAAAATAAAAATGTCTGTGATAACAGACACAAAAACAGTAAGTCAAGTAACAAAGCCCCTTAGACAAAAACCCTGTTCCCATATTAACACATCTCTCCAAGTTCCTGTTATTTTCTGTGGAGAGATGCATGAATTATGGGAATCAAAATGTCTTCATACAAGATGCAAACTTAATAATAATTAAGTGTTGTTTTGCTAGAATTTTGGAGTACTCACTTGTGTTTTGATCTCTGACTTAGTTAAAATTCAGAGATAGCTAAATGAAAAACAAAAACAACAGTTGCAGTTGTCAGCTAATACATAAAAGATGTTTTTTGTGCAAAATACCTTGTATATATTGCTTGAAAATATCTTCTAAAATTGATGAAGAACAAATTTTCTACTGTAACATTCAGACTCTTTGTAAAGTGACTCAAAATGGAAATCTCCTCTCTCAGATGCTATTTTTCTAACATATTTTGGGCTACTCCTCCCCTAGCTCACAAGGTGACATTACTGAAGCAAATGGAATCATGTTCCCTTTAAGCTGCTGTTCACATCCCATGAACAGCTGCGAAGCTACCTTTCTCTATCTGTCACAAAGTCTCCTTTCAGAAGGATTCCTATGAAAAAACTACACTAGACATCTGAACAGCTTCCTACACTGCTGACCAATATCGCCAAGCCGGTCCCTTATGCCTCCTCTCGCATCGTCCATCCATTATCACTCAAATTCTACTAGTTTAGGCAGTGTATTTGTTCTGTGTTTGTTTGGCACCTAAGACAAACCCTGAACAGTATTGAGTGTTTATGCTGATACACAGAAATAATTAAACAAAACTGTTGGAGTGCCAAATTTGGCTAAGAATATATGCATGCAAGCTAGAACAAGGTCTACCTGAACACTGGTGTGCAATGCACTCTGTGACAAATGCAGAACTCTGAAAAGATAAAAACTGGCTGTAAGCAGTCTCACAGATATGTGAGAAGTGTGATATGAATCCTACAGGAGAATTTATCGCTGAAAGAAAACTACCAGAATTTAGCAGTCATGAGTTACCGTTAAAGACTTTGAAGACCACTCAGAAATCAGTGCCAGACGTCTTAGGTACTTCAAATTATGTACTAAAGACACTGCCCCCAGAAACTCTACACACTCATCACACAGATGGGTGGAAAGAGTAAACACACCATGCCAGAAACAATTTGGTTTGTGAGGATAAAGTGATCCTAACTTGACAACAGGTAGACAACATTTACAAATATACTTTATTCCTTCTAAATACCTGTCAAACACACAGTGGTCACAGTTCATAAATCCTCTAACTTATATTGCTTTTCCTCAGTAACAGTTTTTTTTTTTTTTTTTTTTTGACAGACCTTTAAAGTGCTTTTAGCAGCAAGCAAAATCTGAGAAAAATTAAACAGATGGCAAAATAAATTTCCACTTAAGGAATTCCTTTCCAAGCATTATTTGCCTATAGCTTAACTTGAATAGCAACTGGGTTGCTGAGGAAAACTTATTTTTCGAGAAAAAAAACACACAACAACAACAACAAAATATAGATAACACGTTAGTGGTAGAGAAACCATATTCAAAGAGACTGTTTGCTTTCTGTTCCACTGGAGCAGAGAAAAGGATACAGAGACATCGTATCTTAACAATTCAACCCAGTAAATACTTATAAAAAGGCAAGTACAATTGGACCACGTTAAGCTTCATCAGTGCCAGAAAAAGAGTTTGTTTCAGGAGGCTTACGAATAGCTTGTATCCCAGCAACTATAGAACATGTAATATGAAAACCATGTAGTGGTTGAGATGGAGTTATTGGAAGAAAAAAGAAACAACTAGGAGGACAAGAGCTTATTCAGTTGCATGATGCTGTAAATATAAAGTGTTCAGTTTCAGTGTATAGAAAATAAAGGATTAGGCCCTAAACCACCATATATACATATATTTAATCAACCATGCTGAACCAAGTAAGGTGGGCTTTACTGTTTGGTTCTAAACAAGGGTGCTTTATCTGTCCAAATTCTTTGCTGCTGGGAGAGGAGTTGGGAGAAATACAAAGATCAGTTTAACCATCTTCTTTCAGGACTACATGGTGCCCAGAGACAACAAAAGCACAAACATCTCCTTCACTCCAACACAGCAGCCTTCTGGAAATGCCCATCCTTGAAAATTCATAGTAGTGCAGCAGAGAATATTTCAGCTACAAGACAACATGAACCATCGAAGAAGGAGATGCAGATTCCTCTGTATTACTGAAGTTCAAGGACTGTGTTCCATCTTAACAACTAGTCTGATCAGTTATTTTAAGGACAACATTTGTTCCATGATGCTAGGGAATGCTTTGTGGCTACAGCAAGTTGGGACACTGGTAGACTCGAGTCTTCTGTAATATTAATTATGGTGACAGGAAATTAGACTTGATGACAAGATTGAATCTTCCAATCCTATGTCATATGCCTGGAAAGTCTGTGCTTCTCTTTCTGTTGTGCTGCCAAACACGAGACTTAGCAAGTAAAAAGAATGGAGTGATTTGGCCCTGATGGATGAATACTGGCTGTTCTTTTCCACAATGAAAAGGAAAAATAGCTGAAGGATCTATCACAGCCCGATCAATGGGTTTATTCAGGCTGTGCATGGATTATTAGGTGTTTCATAAATTCCCAGGCACTCTGGGGATACATATGCAAGAACCAAATCTAATTTTAATGTAAATATTCATAAGCATAGTCAAATAGCGTCTGCATGCAAGTAAGATATTTATTTGTATCAGTATTTCCCTTTATGGAAAAAAGACTAAATTCGCTTGTTGGCTAAATTCACAAACAATGAAAACAAAGGATCAAGGCATCCCTTCTTCTCAGGAAACAACAGGAAAAAAATCGCTCATAAGACATCTTGATGTACCTCATCTCCACCTGGGAAACATACCACTGCATATTGGAAATATGGGTGCTGACCTTAGCATGTGTATAGGACTCATGAGACATATTTAAGACTCAGAGCACATTTGGCTTCTCACCTCTGCACCATGGACTAGAATTCCATCAAAACACAAGGATTATTCACACTCATCATCAAGCTCACAGCTAGATAGCTCACACTTGTACCCAGGAATGGTGGTACCCTGTTGCAGGTGAGTTAGCGTGCAGATTGCATATAATTAATTTTCAGTTCTCTTTCCCTAATTGAGATGTAGCACAGTATGTTATTGTATGGTGAAATAAAATGATCCCAGATACATTTCATTAGATGTAAATGGAACAAAAACTCATAGTAGTGATTTAGAGAAAATAAACACATTACTGATCCTATACATATGCAACATTTTTCATCTGTGTTTACTTAAAAGATAAATGTTATTTTTATAAAAGAAAGAAGAAATTAGCTCACTGAGGGCTTAATTATCCTTCTTCTCCAATGGGAATCGATGCTATTGGCAGCTTGCAAGCATGTTCTCTTGACAAATCAAGTTGTTGGCTGAGGCGTGAAGTGTTAGATTATGATCGACTCAGCGTGACATTGTGATTCATGGCTACTATATTACAGAGGGAAAAAGGGGATTTATGCTTCATATCCACTTTGAATTCGTAGTGAAACAAGTGAATCATTCTGTTCAACCTCAGGAGTTCATGTTCTACACCTGGGGGCTGAACAATGTTACAGGCTTGAACATTTTAGGGAACAAGTGTGATAAAATACCACTGTGAAATATTCTCTCTTTCTCCTCATGCTATATGTTTACAGAATCACCTGGAGTAAAGATTTAATGAGTGCATTTCATTAAAATTAAGAAGGATAAAGAAGGATGGTAAAGATGGATGAGAAAGGTATATATTGGACAAATGGGAAAAAAAAAACACTTTCAGATGGGTAAATGCAACTAAAAAAAATAATTATGCACAGTCTCTCTGGAAGGCCTAAATTGCAGACCTAAATGATAGACAGAGTTTTTCTTCCCCTCCCCTCACCCTAAAATAGACATTAACAATAGAATGCAGTTGCATCACCATGTTTGAACAATGGAATAATATTAAGGATGCTTGTATTTGTCTTATTTCCTAAATCCTCAGATCAACATCTGGAAGCAACCGCAGGCACAACGGGGGGTGGAGTAGCTGCCATAGTGCTAGAGGGCATGAGTACAAGTCTCCATAGACCCATGACACAAAACACACATTTCACTGGATGGTATTAATAGAGTCTACAACTCCCTCCCCTTTCCTCCTGGAAAGTTCACTGCAGCAACTCACCTGGATTTTTATTTATTTATTCTTAAAAAATATGTTCACAAACTGCATTCACAGTACCATAGGTTGGAAGAAGATCCAGCCAAACCCTACAGTGCTAAAGTTTAAGATACCCCATCTTTGAATTATAGTGTTTGTACTGTTTCCTATATGTTTAGGAAATGCATGGCAATTTGAATTTCATCCTTGCAACACAGTTTGAATACAAAGGCAGAACTAAAGTGCATCTCCAAAATGTCAGCACCAAATTCCTAATTACAGTCTCATCTTTACAATATGCAAAATCAAGACATGGAAAGTGGCACAAAGAAATCAGAGAAAACCCAGACATCTGCTTTCTTTTTTTTCCCCTCCCTCCAGGGTAGGGGGTGGAAATGATTCCCTCTTTCCCTCTTTTCTAATTAAGTAAAAGTGCCTTTCTAGGTTTTAATCCCCCCAAAAAGAATTTTCTCCACCTCTTTGTTACTGTTTTGCAGAGAGGGGCCAATCATCTGAAGGACTTGGAGAAAGGCCAGCAGAGATAAGGCTGAAAAAACTCTCTCCAGTTTAGAGATAAGGGTTTTCTTCTGTATGTGTGTGATTTTCAAGAGACAGGTTTTTGTAGTTGCCTTAAATCTGATTGTACTGTTTAGAAATAGTAAGGAAAGGAGCTTATTGTTATTAACTCTTATTTGTTTGGCACTCTGAGTGATGAATATACTTTGTGGGCAAGTAAAATGAGAAATCTTTGTTAGATGAAGTTCAGTATTTATAAGTTGTTAATGCAACAATGGTGTTTTTATTGGTTGCTCTTCTAAAGGAGTATTCTTCTATCTGTACGCAGCCATGCGACATCTGTTTCTAAATTCACTACTGACACACAATATGTGATAAAGTTCTGCTTAAATTGTGTTGTTTCTGTGGGCATCTCATTAAGATGGTCTCTGCCTCCTAACCTGACACAGGGATGCTAGTTAGATACATACCCATTCATAAACATGGAATCATCTTCTCTTGGGAGAAGCAGGTTTTGTGATAAATTATCTTCCTATATTGCACCATATCAGGTCTCAAACTCCATCTGAAGAGGAAGACTGCTGGCTAGCTTGTTTATAAACCATCCTAAATTTGCCCAGGTCATTCAACTACTGCTTATATGGCACTGGTACTTCAAAAGCTATTTTGTAAGGTCATCAGCACCTTTATGGCACAACTGTTGCAAACTATAATTACTTGGAAAAATTGTCCAATAAAAACTTGTGAAAAACTATATCACAAAATGCATCTAGGCTAGATCTTCAGCAGACATGCATCAGCTTAGATAGCTCAATGATTTTTAAGGTGCTGCAGATTGTTGTCAATTTAGAAACTTCATTTTCCATGTTTAAGCTGTGGTGCTGAACACGTAAGAGGCTACTGTGCTGGCCTCTGGCTGGCAGGCAATGTATAATGTGGAAAGCTCTCCAGCAAAGAGAACAAGATCTGAAAACTATAGATGCACTAGTTGCCAAGTGGGACTACAGGATAATATGTTTATAACTGGTAGAGCTCTCTGCAGTAGTTAACTTAATACAGAGGCTGAGATCCTATTCCTCTGTCCAGTTACAGATGTAAGAATTTTATTAACAGCACAGATATCTCCATAATTTCTAATACCAATTGCTAAGAGAAAAAGATATTTAGACTAACTTACTGGGCAAGATTTATAACATCTGAAGATTAATGTCTGAACCTAAATACCTCCAGAAGAATGGTGCTTGAACTCCATATTCATCATGTTATCTACCTCTTGAGTTAAAAAACACAGTTAAAAATTTAAGCCTAAAGTGTCCATCTGTATTCACACTGCACGTCTGGACACATGACTGCACTAACAGCAGCAGTTCCCATTAGGCCTCTGACATAATGAAGTACATCTTCAACACTGCAAAATACAAGTCAACTTAACTGGTGCAGTCACTTTTGCATCATTTTAAGAACATTTCCCAAAAGAGACAGCCTGCAGAAGTATTATTACTCTTTTTCTACTAAGTATATTATTGAGTAAAATTATGCACCCAATGTAGCAGCCACTACTAACCTCAAGACAAATAAACAGTGGAGATCTGTACGCCATGTATCAGGAGATGATCCCTGTCCCATAGAACTTATAACACACAAAACCAGAAAGGCTAGCAAAGATTTAGTCCTACACCAACAGATATGAAACCAAGGCAAAGAGAAATCAAACACTTCCTAAAGTCACAAGGTTTTCTACAGGAGAGCCAAGAATTGAATCAACTTCTAGGGGCACGTTTGTAGCATGTAACTCGGCACAGTGCCCAGGAACCTACATTACTTTTTACTAAACTGACTTTGACAGAGGAAGAACTATGTCAGCATGACATTGCACCTGAGCTAATTAGCCCAGATCGAGGAAAAAATACTCAGACTGCAAGATTGCAATATGAATTTAGGCACGCGAATGGGTCTTTCCATATAGAAGTTCACTATGCTATTCAGCTGTATGGAATAGGGTATGGCAGTTAAGACCTAAATCTTATCCTAGTTTCCTGAATACTGACTCAAAAAGCATGAAAAAAAAAACATTAAGTTGTCATGCAAATTGGCATTGGTATGGACATTCTAGGATGACATCAGATGATTCAATTTTAACAGTCAGCAAGGAACACTGGTTACTCAAGTAAGGAACATAAGCATTTGAAACACAAACATAAAAATATCTATTTTAGCTACCAGAGCATCTGGAAAGAGTTGTAAACAGTTTGTTTATATAAGTATATATATAATAATATTATAAATATATATATTTAAAAATTAAAAGGGATTCCTCTAAGCTGTATTTTTTATTTTGTTCATAGAGCAGTATGAACTGTGAGTACATATACAGAGATTTAGATTTGCTTGTGAATGCATATAAATATACTTAAAGGATTAGCTTATTCATATTTCTTTCAGACCAGGCTTAGAAGGTTTGCAGTTGTCCATCTTTAAAGCACACTATTACAACAAAATGTATTTCCTTAGACGGTCTAGTTCCTTAAAAGCAGAAAAATAAGACACTTTCTCTGTCTTTCTGACAGGTATATCAAAGCTGACAATTTCTTTCCTGGTCCTTTTGCCGCCTGAGCTGTTGTTTCAGTGAGCTGTATTATCCCTCTGAATGAAACCATTGTACCGTCCAGCCGCAAAGGTATCTGCCAGAGAAGCCGGTACAGTTTTTCTACAAAGAAAGCTAGCAGTTCACCTTAGCTGTGTTCATGATGTTTCTGCATTTGCCTTCTCCCATTACAACAGCAACTATACTTTATTCTCCATGGACAGCCACAGAAACATGGCTGACTCTTCCATGTAAAAGCGTTCATGGAAACCACATGCGCAACTACAGCAAGCCAGAGGTCATGATGGAATAATTTTTATGTTTCAAATTTCTGCAGTCTGGGGAGAATATTAATGCTGGCTCATAACAGGTGTGTAGTACTACTAGCTGAAGGGGAAATACTGAATGCTCACAAAACCACTCCAAACTAAGAAGGACAAACAAACACCAACATCCCCCCAAACAAACTTCTCCACCATCCACAAAACTGCAGAAAGATACCAGAGATTAAAAACAACAACGCATTCTCTCTTGAAGCATTAGAGTAACGAATGCGATTAATCCAAAGAAATTGTAGACAACGTATAAGCAGGTAGCAAAGTAGAAAAATAACATTTTTCTAAACTCTCTGCTCCAGGTCATACAGGGAATGTCAGCTCTGCTCTGAGAAAGCTGCACACTGGAAGCAGTGATAAACAATGAAAGCAAAGGTGTCAGCATTTCCACCCTTCTTGGTTACATGTAAATGGAGAGTGCTAGGAGTGCTTCCGGTTTCACAAGAGCTCATCAGTATGATCCCGGGCCCCGCGGCCGTGATACTCCACTGGGTACCACGTCCTCCTTTCCTCCCAGGCAGGAAGCCTGGCTCAGACAGCTGGTAGAGCCAGAGCTGGGCTCCCGACCCAGATAGCTTGAGGAGCAAGGCTCTACTTTGGGCTCTGACCAGCTTATTTTGCTCAGATGGCATACAAATTCCTTAGGATAATGAGGATTTTTGCCAGCTTCTTTCAGCTCTGAGACCAGGTTCAAGACTTTTTTCATACAGAAGTGTGGGGGTGCAGTAGGCATTGGTAGGAGAATGAGCACTGCTGGAACTGGCAAGTTATTTAGATCCAGAGCTCTGATCACAACCACATAAGAGGTAAAAACAATACACCATAACATGCAAATAGATCATTAGATATTGCTATTAATTTTGCTATTTCGTCTTTTGCAACACTAAATACATTAAGGAATTTTTGATAAATTTTCCAATTATATTTGTTCAGAAGCATTGGCAAAACAATCTGTGCTATTAATGAGATGTTTAGTGCAAATTAATCATTAAAGTGGACAGTCTTTGCCCTGAAATGAAATTTGTTTTGCAGACTGTTTTTATTAGCACAGTCAGTCTTTGGAAATTACAGCGTTTCTTGAAAGATCTTCATAACTGCTTTGATTTAACTTGTTATAAATGTTCTAAGTAATTTGTTACGAAGGTAGTAACGCACAAAGAGTTCAACTGAGCTGTAGCTCATCAACCTGCCCTTGCACATCTCAATAGGAATATATTGAGAAGGAATCTCTAACCTCCCATTCTGGGATGGCAAGCAAGGCAAAGTCTAGCTGAGCTCTGATGTGTTCTGTGATATTGAGGAAGGATGTGGGAGTGGCCCTGGAGATAGCTATCATATCATAAGTTAAAGGAACCCCAAGATCACTGATAGTCTTAATGGAAGTAGTCTTAATGGAAGAGCTGCCTACTAGCTCTTCTCTTTTCTACATTCAGCATTGAATAAGTGGAATAGAGCCTTTTTTTTTTTTTTTCTCCAGAAAAACTCAGTTAAATAAACCAAAACAAAGAAATCTAATGCAGCAATTATGGCATCTCAGGAGTGACAACTGTGAACACATTCTGCATTGACATTTTACTCATCCATAGGTCTGCCCAACTGTAGCATGCATGCAGGTTATAGTTTTATCAAGCGGTGCAAACACATGCTATTGATGCTTCCAGTATTGCACATATGCTAGCTTCTCCCAGCAGAAACAGAAGTTCTTGCTTAACAGAAATATGGTTAGTCTAAACACAAAATTTGCAAGGGAATTACAAAATCAGAAGCAGCTATCAGATCCTCTTAGCATCACTGCATTGTCTGGAGCTAATTGCTACTTTCCACAATTATGTTTTTTTTCCCCTAGACGTTTGCCTAACCCTATTTCTTGTGATAATTGTTCAGATCATTGCTTTGTTTTTAATACAGCACAGCTATTCTCTGTGCACTGACATACTCAACTCACATTCTTTCCAGACTGACCCTTTCTTGCTTTTACTTCATGCTCCGTGTTCCTGCATTTGACACAAGTTCATATTATCTTGTAAAATCTATCCTTTCAAGTCTCTTTGGAATTTTATATACGTCAAAAAGGTCACCATATTCCCTCTGTGCTCCTTGTATTTCAGTCTTGATTTATTTTTTCTTCCCCTAGAAAAACTTATCTTTAACAAAAAAAGACCCTAATTTCTTGCAACATTATGGTTATTATGTATTGCAACTTGCAACTCATTATTATGCATTTTCCCGATAGTCCTCAATGCAGTTTATAGTTACTGCACTTCACGTGTGGCCTTGTAAGTTGCTGGTATTGTGATATCAGTCTTCTACTTGGCAAATACCAATATAATGACACGGGTTCCTTTAAAACAAAACAACAACAAAAAAGGAATCAGAGACCAACCCTCTAACAGCTATTGTCTTCGAGGTGACAGTGACTGTTTATTCTGGCCTCATATTTAACATGAAGTCCTAATAGGAATGGTGCAGTTCAGCCAAGACAAAATCCATCAAGAAGCTAGAATCACCTTATCTCATCATTCAGCTTGAGCACTACAGGACAGATTTGCCCTCAGCAGCTCAAATAACAGACCTTTAGCTATATTTGTAATAGGCCTCTCATTGTGGTCTCTCATATGCTGTCTTTCTTACCCTTATATTTATATAATCAAGTGTATTTATTTAACTTATGCTGCCATATGCCACCTTCCACCTGGAAACCACTGTAATTATGATTCTGTGAAAAAAAAAAAAAAATTTCTAGGAGCCAGAGCAAAATAAAACTTCTAGATATTCCTCTCCTGTATAGAGATAGTCCTCTGCAGATGCAATATCTAGCATTTAGATGTCTACATCCACATATATACACATTGGTGTTTTCATAGGGGATGAGATTTGTAAATGTTATTTTTTTTAAATGTATTTTTACAAAAAAAAACAAACTCTATATTATCAGAATTGTATTGTACTATAAACTCCAGTGCTATACTAGAAAATGTAAGTTCATTAAAACTCAGTAGATTTTAATAGGAACTTCTATCTATCTAGAGTCAAGTAATAATGAAGATCTATCTATCTAGAGTCAAGGAATAATGAAGATATGGCAGTAATCTTCATGATGAATTAATGGTGTATGTGGGAAGAAGGTAAACAATGTACCACCTTTTATTTGGACAGCATATTGTGTACATTTTATTGCAGAACCATTCTGACCCAAATGGTTTCCGTTCACGTACCAGAGGTTTTTAAAGGGCTGTGTTGGCTTGTTAATTGTAATTTGCATAATTACAAGGCCCAGAAAAATACGTGACAGGATGTCTAACTTCAACTCATTCACCACACTACAGTAACTGCCACTTTATAAACATTTTCTTTAAGTTCAGACCCACAAATTTTTGCTCCCCTCCAATCTTTATCTTTAGGTAATTAAAGGAGAAGCAATAGTTACTTCTCACGGAATTGAGTGATGAACATTCTGAACCCAGCTAGCTTTTGTACTACTCCTTCCTACCACTCAGCACAGCAGATGCACTAGGACTTGACCGCACTCGGTTGCCCTCTAGTGACTCGGTCTTAGGGCACTGGCTTTCAGAGCCACGAATGCACATGTATGTGAGTACCAGTAAATCAGGAGGTCAGAGTGATGTTGTTGGTTTATCTTTTCCGGCTCTCCTCTCCCCGACCTTTCCAAGTGTTCTAACCAAAACACACATCAGAAAAGAATAATTAGCAGGTCTTTAGATTTTGGTTTTACTGCTTTCAGTCTCCATCCTTGGTGTTACTTAGCTGGTAGCTGAGTGATCATATTTATTCATATCGAACTATCGACATGTCAGAATCCTGCCTACTGGCAGTTGCTGTAGGATCATAATTTTCCGCTTACTATAAATACATTGAGGAAAAAACACCACCAGAATGGTTGGCAACTGCCTTATGAAGGACTCATGGCTGTGTATGACATAATATAGAGCAGCTCTCAGTAAGAGAGGAACCAGCTTTGCAACACCTGTCAGATCCTCAGGAATTAAGAGCCCACAGCAATCAAGCTCTGAACCTCACTAGGGTCTCTGGACAGTGTTTTAGGAGTGATCATTATTGATTAATGATAATAGCCAGAGGAAAAGGAAAAACTGCAGAAGAGAATCAATTCACAGATTGCTGTGTCATCCATGCTGCACAAATCGTTTGTAGCCATATTGGACCTCACCATGAGCATATGTGAGCATTTTTCAAACGTCACAATA
Source organism: Anser cygnoides (assembly GCF_040182565.1). Taxonomy (NCBI): domain Eukaryota; kingdom Metazoa; phylum Chordata; class Aves; order Anseriformes; family Anatidae; genus Anser; species Anser cygnoides. The sequence goes on along the minus strand of NC_089883.1, from coordinate 21,068,934 downwards.
AGTTGCCATCTTAAGAATTAATATTAAACACCTTGTACCATATGGAGGCACATGAGAGAGAGCCCGTACAGATTTTAGCTAGATACTGCATGATTTGCTAGAGAGGACTGTGCCGTAAGCATCTTTAGTGGCTGCAGATAATAGATATTCATGCAGTTAAAACCCATATCTCTCTCCACAAACCCAGCTTAATTAGGTTTGCTACAATTTCCTATGATAATTTAGTTCTGCTGTTGTCTTTTGGCTGGCAGACTGTCCCTGGAAACCTCTTTCAGAAATTCCCATTGACTGCAATGATTCTCAGTTAGGGCAAAACTGATCACTGCTGGCTTCCCTGCTGTTGAACTCAATCAACAAGCTGTACATAACTCTCTGCAAATATAAAAAAAAATATCAATAGGGTCAGAAAATCTGAAAACTGGCTGTTTGACACCAAAAACATAACGATAATGTAACTAGTTCTGCCAGGACTTGCACAGCATAACAAATTAATCCCTCCCCATCCATTGAGTCACCTCGCCAACTTTTTTCCAATTAGTTTCCTCCTTATAAATCAACAGTGAAAGAAACAGTGAAAAATCACTTCCCAGCTAGAAGGTATTCAGTCAAACACCAATACACCATCAGCAGCAACTGGACAAAAAGGAGGAAAATGGCAACAAACTTTTTTTTCCTCCCTTTTCTCCTCACCAGATATGAAACTTTTGCTCTATCCCTAGGACCTATTATATTTCCATTTTAATGATTGTTCCTTCTCCTGTATATGGGATGGGTGAAATGCATTTCTTTCCTCAATTTTTTCTCTCCTGTGTTCATGAAATGATGTGATCTCTCCCCTCTGTCCTTCAGAACTGTCTCAAACTCATATTTTATATAGAACCTTCTTATGCCTCGGTCAACAGGGCTGAGTTTTGATTCAGCCAGATTGAATTTCAGTCACAAGGACTGCTGTTCTCGCACTACCCTTCCTTATGTGTAATTCACACTAAATTGGAACTCCAGGGTGATTTAAGCTGGGTGAAATTCCTTGTAAAACTATCAGGTTGCTTATGTGCGATGCACAGCCCTACCCTGCTCATTCGGCTGTTATTCAGGTCTGGGTTCAATGCTGCTCAAGCCTTTTGCCAACGCAGAGACTGCAGAGCCTTCAATAAAAGAAATAAGCAGTAAGAATAGCATTCTCAGGTTCCCCTGTGAATTTGTACCCTGCCTGTCCCTGCTGCCTCAGTTCCCTCTTCCCTGGCAGTTTTCCACTGTGCTTTCTGTAGCAACCCCCAGCCAAAGGGCAGAGCGCTCTGTGGCTCCTCTTGGGACATGCAAATGCCAGGTGGTCACTGCCTGGCTGCTGCCACGCAGAAGCTGCAGTGTCTGAAGGCTGCTGGCCTCTCCTGGAGGGGACATTCACTTGAATCCCCTCCTCCTATTTTGCTGCTGATTTTCAGGACCTATAGAAGAACGTAATGATCTCAGACTTTGACGCTACCTTCAGAGTTGGTTAAAACTGACCAGAAAATTCAAAAGTTATCAGGGACAGATGGGCAGCAGGCACACTAAAGTAATTTCTATTCAGGTTATGCAGCACCTCAATTCAGATCATGTTCTGAACAATTTATTTACAGTCTTGCTCTTTGGCTGCTGTAGCTCACATTAAACCTGTCTTCTGTGCATTTGTTTCACCAGTGTACATTTACCTCGACTTACTGAATAGCACCGTTCTGCTTTAGTTTTCAGGAGATTAGATACTCCATAGCATTAGGGCAACAAAGTACTTCCACACAAAGCAAAAACATCACCTCTATTTTCAAAAGAATGCATCATTTCAGTATCAAAACACTGACTGAAGAAAAGGAATTACCTTATATAATCACAAGTTAGTACTGCCTTAGCTTATATTTGAGGAAAACACTAAGATACATCCAAAAAATAAAAATAAAAAATCAATAAACCTAATGAATAGGAAGAGCAAAATACAACTTAGAGATCAGGAAATGCTTAAAGAAAGATATGGAAAACACAGCTATTGCAGAGTGACTGTAAATTCCATTTCAGCATCTCAAGGTAAATAATGTCAAAGGGAAAAATGGCATGCTAGTTATTTTTTCATTCTGTCTACACGGGTTCTATGTAATATTCTAATAACAACTGGAAGGACCATGGACTAAATTGCACACATTTTCTTCATTTAAATGTTACCTGAAGAATAGGAGTATTATAGGGATTACATCTCTTAATGACAAAGCTAACCTCCTGTGTAATAGCTGATGGTGATCACTGCTTGTGTTATTCAAAGTAAAAATGAATTTTTCTGTGTGCTCAATTTCAAAGGATTTCATTTGACTAAAAGAAAGGGAAGGAAATATAAAGGAGGAGACAAGCATGAACTCTGGATTGAAAAGGAGGATAAACTGATTATTTCCATGTTTTGTGCAATCCAAACTTGTTAGAAAAACATGAAGCATCTTATATTAACTGATTTATTTGAGAGGAATATAAAAATGCTCGAGTTTCACATTGTGCAGATGGACAAGTGCAAAGCTTTCAGTAATGATAGCTTATGGAAATAAAATAAAAATATCACAAATTCAGACACCAAGTCAAGACTGCTGAATTGCCATTGTTAGGAGCTGAAAATACCACAGGATTTATTTTTCTTTTGAAAAAATACCATTTTCTGTCCACAGCAAGCTACGTTCAGAGGAATAGCATATTATGCAAAGAGTTATGATTCATACCTCCCCCCTCTCTCCACTGGTATCACTCTTTTCTGTGGGTAACGTACCTCACATCTGATTTATCTTTAGCTGAGAACAACAGTGCTGCATATCTGTAGCCTTTAGAGGCCTGGAAAGAAGTGTCCGAGGGACTCCCTGCCTTGAGAAAGTCCATGCAAGCCAGGAAAACAACGCAGACCTGGAGCCGTGCCTGTTTTCTCTGAGGACATCATCAGTTATAGATGCAGAAGTCTTTAACACAGAGTAAAGAAATACAGTAAATAAATAAAACAATTAAATACAGCTGTCTGCATTTTGGCCAATTTCTTTCCTGACTTAGGATAAAAGCTCCTTGGAGTCCTTAGGATAAAAACTCCTTGCAAACTGAGACCTTGCAAGGGAGGGGAGGGGAGAGGGAAAACAAGAGTAAGTGCAAGCACACGAAGTGGGATTTTATAAAATATCACATCTCTCAGTCTTAAAACGTCTAAAATGAAAATCTGTTGCAGGGACATCATAAAAATAAAGCTGATAATGTGCTCCCCTAGGAAGAAGGAACACATGCTGCTCCCTGGTACCCAGAAGCCATTATTTCCACTGAGAATAAAAACAACTTCCACAGTAAGATGCATCTCCAGCTTCCAGAGCTGATTTAGAGCTATTGGGGAACTTTCAAAATTGGAAAGGCTTAGCATGTAATTAGTGCATGGGAAATGCCCCTACTGAAACCTTCCTTTGTTTGATCATTTACCTCCTCACCCAGGAGGACTTGCATCTGCTCCCCCAGCCCTGCAGTGCCCTGTTCAGTCACGCTGTTATCAAAGCACAGCAATCAATTGTGTCTCACTACAAGTGACCATCAATAAGTATCAGGGAACAACTCACTGTTACACAGATATAAATACATATTCCAGTTCACTTTTTTCTTTGGACACCATCATCTAACAACTGCAAAAAAAAAAATAAGCCTGATGGCCCAATAAAATTCCTCAGCAGATACCAAAACTGTAAAATTTCTATGAACTTACTTGTATGCAATAAAAATCAACAACAACGACAAAAAGTAATTAAATTCAAGTGTGATACAAACACACATATTCCTGTGTTAAAAAGACATTGGGGGACTAACCTATAAACTGAATATTCTTCCTAAAACTTGAAAAGGATTTTCAGGTGTTGTAATCAAGCTTTAGGGTCAACATGGTATTGCAATTAATTGTCTAATCATCCTTCAGTGAATACCATGCATTATTTTGTTTCTCCCGTACTGCATTAAATAATCAGCTGTACTAAAAATGGTGAGAGGAAAAGAAGTTTAAATTCAGAGCCCAGCCTTCCTGGAGATGGGGCAAAACCTCACACAATCACAAAGCCCAGTTAACACAGCGCCTAGGGACCACTACGAAAACACAAATAACCCCTTGTAGGGCTGCAGCCCAACCTGATTCCTAGGATGCATCTGTCTTTCCTCTCACTTGCACTTTGACTGTCAGAACTTTTCTTACAAGAAGACTAGGATCTGCAGTGGGGAAGAGTAATGCTCTCACTTTACCTCCTTCCCACGTTGTTCATCCTCAGTATTCAAGGACAGGGAGGAGATGTGCTTTGCTGTGCTAACAATAGCCTTATTTTCAAAAAGAAGGTAAAACTAGACATCTATAAAAATGCCAATAAAACTAACCAGGAATCCTTTCCAAGATATTTTAAAAGAAGAAGAAAAATTAAAAATTGCAAACATGCTCACCATAACGTGATTACACTTCAGTACAAGACAGTATTACTAGCACAGCACTTTTTGGTGGTTTATGAGAATTTTCTACAATCTGAAGTTCTTTAAAATTAAATTGCACTTCAAAGTTTCATTTACACACTGTAAAAATGATATAGTTAAGTTTTCAACAGGGAATGAATTATTCATTAAAGAAGATAATGGTGTTAAACTCGTCCAAGGAGCTATAACATTAGCATAAAGAATGCCTTATGTCACATTAATTTTAAAAACAGAAAAGATACAACACAAAAGATATTGAACCATGGATTTGTTTTTTGGTTACATTAAACAAAAAGCAGTTATTCTTACAGCAACCTTTTCATAGCATTTTAATCATACTGGTAGGTATTTTACAAGCCATTTGATCTTAATTATTAATTGCATCAGGGTAGGCTGGGTAGAATATGCTTCTATTCTAATTTTATTATCTTTGCTTTTGATTTTTTGCAAAGATTCAAGAGAGAGAAATGCTTAAAAATGAAAAAAGACTTTTTTTTTTCCTTTACTTCTCAGTGGTGGAAAATACAGGTGTAAGAATACACTACCCCTCACTTTTATTTATTCATTTAAGACCACTTACAGTAAGTTTAGCAAGATAGGGGATTCCAAAAGTTCTGGGGAGGTGAAAAACTGAAATAGAAATATTGTCTCCAAAAATAGTTAGCTTAAATAAATACAGCAACCTTTATGCCTATATATATCTGTAAGGAGTCACTGAGATACCAAATCAGTATTTGTAAGAGAGTTGTTCTTGAATTCAGTCTCCAGTTAATTCTATTTACTGATAGAGCACAATTCTTAGTCAGCTTCCCTGACATATGTTCTGTAAAACGGACTCATTTCAGTTATTTTTTAGTCTTTTTAAATTAAAAATTATTATTTAAATTATTAAGTTATTTGGGTAAATATACTTAAGTCTGATAATGAGAGAACTGTGTTTTCTCTGAAACCACCCATCTTGGCTTACTCATTCCTGCTAGTGTGCAAAATGGCTACTTAATCAGTTTTCCAACAGAATTTAATGAACAGCTTTTACACCTGCTTTGGAGTTAAAACTAGTTTTAGAGCTCTTTTACTTGTTTCCTATAACTTGTTTTACAATTCATTTAAGGTCAAACCAAAGGCAGGTTTTTCTGTCAGGGAAACAAATTGTTTCACTAGGAAGATTAGGGCAATGACTGTAGCAGTCAGAGGGGTTCTACTTACATTTACTTATTTGCATTTGTTTATTACTTACATTTACTTTGCTTTACCTATTCAACAGTTATATCAATCTCTGCAGATTTAGGAAAAAGCTGAGATAATGCTGCTTCTGCACAGTTAATGAGACAAACTCATGAAAATGCTACCAATGAATAACCATGTAAAATACTGGCTTTACCCTAAGGAATGAGGGATTTGGATGGCATCTTCCCTGAAGGCAGGCTATTGCAAAGTCTGATTCAGTCTTGCAGTTATCTCACAGTTAGGAATGAATATTTCCTCCCAAATCCTTTGCAGGGATGGTCTAGTTGCACTCGCCCTTTGAGTGCAAAGTGACTGGTCTAGCTGAGCTCCTTTCCAAGCCGAGTTCCTAAGGTTTGCCTCACCCTTTAAGTCCTTCTCAGAAGGTTGCAAAGGTTGTCCCTTCATTCCCAGGTTCCAACTGTAATGTTTACATAGTTGCTCCCTTGCAAGCCACAGGGTACAGGGCAATAAAACCCAGTATCCTTCCAGCAATGAAGAAAAATTGGTGCCATGGAAGAATGTTTTCTGTACTCACTATGGCATAAGCCCAGGGCCTATGGAAACGACACTGGCAATGAAACCAGGAGTAACCACAAAGTAGTGCTTCATTCTGTCCATCTGGAACTTGGGGGCAAAATTCCTTCCTTGCCACAAAACCACTCTGTAAAGCTCCTTATTTATTTTAGACACATTCCAGATCCTGCAGCTCAAAGAGCAACCTCAAAAACATGAATTGCATGTAAACTCATTCAGCTTACTCCTCCACGGCCTGCAAACTGCTTGAAATGATAGCCCTGGGAAGCAGAAAATAGTCCATTTGTCTCTAATGTTTGTTAACTGAAACCCTGAGGTCCCCTGCCCACAAGGTTAACGCGTTCAGTGCTGATTATATTGAGGAAACATTTGGCCTGTGTGCTTACCCCTACAGTCTATGACAGCTCGGGACCCCCGATACCAACATCCCCACCCTGCGCATACAATAATCCTCTCTCCCCTCAGCAGTTTTTCAGACATAGTAATTAATTGCAAATGACTGAGACACACTGGCATCAAAAATGAGGAAGGATAAAACCATTTCTATTTAGCAGCTCACAAAACAACACAGCAGCCACTGTGCCAGCTGCAGTATACTTTTCCTCATTTAATTAAGAACTTCATCCATTTACAGAAATCTGCTATACAATTTCAAAGGCAGCATCAAACAATGAAATCTAAGTCTGCTTATCTCTTGGGGAGTACAGACCTTCCCCACAGTAAATAATGAACACTCCCGTACCTCCAAACGTACCCCAGGTGTTTCTGCCCAGCCTTCAGTTACTGCTATTCCTCCTAAGTAATTACTACTCAGAGACATCTTCAATCAGGTATTTTAGCAGTATTAAGGGCGCTATTTGAATCCTAATTCCACAGAGACTTCCATGGGTTGGAACAGACATTAGATCAGGCACTAAATATACACATTTGGGACTGTGTTATGACATAAAAAACTGTTTCATGTTGGATGGAAGGTAAGACAAATAACATATGATGGGAGAATTTAATATTTCTTTTCCTGGAGGTTCAATATGTTGAGAGAAAGTAATAATAAAAGTGTGTGATATCAGAGTCAGGCATATAGCAATCTGAGTAACACAGGTGCTAGCTGAAATTATGAAGAGATAGCAATAATGGATAGAACACTGACAGTAGATAATACTTATGTGTTTCTAGATACATACCAATGTCAGCTAGTTTTCAGAGGCAGGGACCCTGATAATTCCCTACTTTATTGACTTCTGTTCTATTATACAAAATTATGGCTGTTTAGATACAATCCTCATATCTGATGGATAGCAATGCTATGGAATAAGAGTCACTCACTCCTCTGCTATGGAATGACTGTACAGATTCATAATCTGAAATTTATCTCAGTTTAAACAACTATCACACACACACAGGGCTGCAGGAACATGAAAAAAGTACTTTAGACTTCTACTCAGGTTTTGGGGCCTAAATTTCTGAAACCATGGTAACTTTGGGTATAAATAGCTGTGTGGGTGCAATTTATTTCATTTAGATCACTTTTGCACATCCAAAAACTATGACCTTTAGGCTACTGATTCTCAAAGGCAAATGAAACAGTGACTATACTCTGTGTAGTAGCTCACAATACAGAGCTTAGGTAGCAATAGGTAACAGCTAGAAAGAGTTATAGGCTAAGGTAAGATAAACATCTTTTAAATACTTTCAGATCAGATTTACTTTAAGCTACCCAAACCTCTCTTGGCTGAAAATCTGGTTGCTCTGTGAAAATTCCTGACCATAGCAGAACCCAAAATACCTGGAGAATAACCTGTCTCATCGCACTGTATAACAACAAGAAAGAAAAGCAGAAGGGAAAAAAAATCATAAGACCATACAAAACTACATGGAGGTGGCATATATATATATATATATGTATATATAACTTGAATCTGCATGGACACATGGTTTCTTCTTCTTTCTTTCCCAACATTCAATAGTTTCTGATTTCATTTTCAACTCCTAGCAGCCGATTATCAGTGTAACAGGTAGAATGAAAAAGAGAGAAAGGAGGTAGTTCAGTTTAATTAACACAGAAGCAGCAGAGGTTTATTTTGGTACTCCAGTCTCTCCAGAAGAGTCAATGCTCTCACTATCAAGCCCTATTAAAAATTCATTTACTTCATACTCCCTCATAATACTTTCCTTAAGGAAAGGAATGAAACAGTGCATATTTTGTGAATGATTTATAAAGTGGCACTACAGAGGTACGGCCTGAATCACAGGTTCTTGTGGAACTGCAGCACTACTTCTCCTATATAGACCTTAAAGGAGTTAAAAACATTTTTTCCTCTTATTATTTGACATCAAGGGAGGGCCCCTTTACTTTTCTCAGGTACCTCCAGACCTCAGCACTTTAAGCATCAGAACCTTTCTCCCTCCAGCCCTGAGGAGGGATCCCCAATTTGACTATCTACCTTTGACTGGGAAGCAATGGGTTCAGAGAGAGGTAAGGTAGACCTCTGATGTCTCACAAATAGATCTTCTTAATGCACTTTGATATCAGAATTCTCCATCCACACAGATAGCTAATTTATTTTGAGGCTAACCAAATCATCCTGATGAAACAGAAAAAGCAGCGAGAAGTAAAGGAGGTGGCACATGACAGGAGAAAAACATGCATTTTCTTAAAGAAATGTCACTAAATGCTCTTCCTTCCAGGCATATACAGTTCAAAATGTGTTTTCTGTTTCAGGGGCATATTGGGCTCACCTTGCTGAAATCCTGGTCCCAAGCCATATAAATAGATAAATGAATAAAGCTTATGCTTTGTGAAGTCAATGGCAAAGCCCAGTAATATTTGTCCTTGTACACTCACTTTTTTTACCCTGCATATACCAATTTTTCATATTATACATTCTTTAAAAGCATGCTGCCCTGATTCTTTCAAGCATCAGAATATACTATAAAACATATTAAATATAAAATATGGCTGGAGGAAAACAAACGTTTATCAGCAATATCTGATCTTATGTGATAGGTAAGGAGGCAGCAGACATATTTGATACACTGCTCTGTCTGAAGCAATAAAAAGCGATATTGAATAGCTGGTGCCAGTTTGCATTCTGGGGATGTATCCCCAGAATCAGCATCCTAAACACGAACTTATTTCTACAGTCTTTGCAAATCACTTTTTGTTCTCAAGATGCACATGCCAATTTCAGTCAAAATGTTTTCTTGCTGGCCATGGATTTACTAAAAAAAAAAAATAACTACTGATACATGCCTCCTTTGTGGTGTTTGTTCTTAAAGTCAAAGGGACAAAGAATGCTACCATATAAACTCTAGATAAACATTGCAAGAATCAATTCCACATCATACAAATAATACAATTACTTTCAAAATTGTAAAAATGTAAAAATGTAGGTGATTTGCCAGTATCTAGAAGAACTTGGTAAAGTGAGGTGCCAATGGCTCTTCCTAGTGGGTTTCACAGAAGTTTCAGAAATATGGTGCTTTTGGTCACAAGCTACAAAAATGACAAGAGTAACAAAAGCACACCTCTTAACAGCTTACACTTTGATAGTGCATATCTAAGTGCCATCTCCTTAAGCCATGTCATTTCATAGATGACCTTTCCTTATGAGACCAGGGAGCTGCACAAAGCTCAGCCCCTTAAGGGCCACTGGAGATTAGCAGGTATGAAGGTGAACAGTCCGCAAGCTGCCTCCTCCTCCCCTTTATTAAGGATAAGCAAGTTCCCAGGAAAAATTATTTAAGTGAGAAGTACGTATCAGAGAGAGAACAATCACAAAAGTGATTTATTGCTACTGGGAATTTCTGAGCTGATTGAATTCAGTCTTCCCTACCTTCTATTTTTATATATAAGTTTTCATTCTTGAAGGCAAGAGAGGGTAGAGAGAAACAGGTGTTGACAATAAAAATGAACAGAGATTGAATAGAGTGTGGCCTACAGCTCAGCCACTGTGCAGGAGAAGTAATCAAAAATATGCACACACACACCCCTCTGCTACCAATGAGGAATGAAAGAGATTGCATATTATGTATGTTATGTATGTAAGAATGGAGAACTTGTTTTCATTTAGTTATAACTTCTGAAAGGCTCAACATATTCTACCACAGTTTTTCTTTCTACTACATTTGCGTATTTGCTCTTCATCTTATCTGAAATTAATACTTCTATACAATTGCCCTCTGAAAAGTCTCTTTCAAAACCTAAAGAAAATTAAGTTAATTTGTGAATGATCTCCTTAGTTATGTTTCTGTTCTTAATGTTCCAGCCCATCTATGCATTTGTCCTTCAAACGTGCACTGCCATAGTAAAAATCTGCATCCTGGATTCCTGCACAAATCAGGCAGCGCTATGCAGACAGGGATTAGATTCAGTCAGGATCAGGACAGTTGACTGTGCGTTTCCTGGATGACAGTCTGCCCCTGAATCCTGAAACGCCCCCTTCATCTGAGGTGCATTATAAATACAAATAATATTTATACCGCCCACAGTTTCACGAAGATGTACCCTAGTTAGGAGCAATCATCCCGGTTTAACACATCATCTGTCACAGCACACCACTGCGCTACCTTCAGCGCTGAAAAAAAAAACAGAACTGTAATAACCTAGTGCTTCACACTTGTTCAATTATTCTGATTCTGGTTCTAGAGCTAGCACAAATAAGTCTGCGGTCTCTTAACAGTTTAATCCTAGAAGAATCTGATCCTCTGGAAGACTCTGATATAGGAACTCATGTCTTCATTCCACAAACAGTCCTAGCCCATGTCAGTTTGTTTTTTAAAATAATTCCCAGTTTTAGCCCACAATCTTGATAGAATATATAACTGAGGCATTTACGGACTTTTTCGTACCTCTTCTCTTCATAAGAACCCTGTCACAGACAACTACCTTGGAGTCTTTAACTCTGCATATTTAAGGAACTGTTATTAACAGAAGTTGTGCGTTAAGAGATATGTAAATCATAGGATTAGAGTACTGTTAAAGGAACCAAGTCTTTGATTAACTAATATTTTATGACTACATTCTAAACTGAAGTTACCTAGAAATAAAACATTCTTGGCAATGACAATGTTATTGTTAACGTTAGAATTATAAATGTAGGGAAACTACAGGGCTAAAAGGGTCAAGCACTTCATTACTGGATACAGTCTTAGTGTTCCTTGTACATTATGGTACAAGGAATGATCTTCATTTGGGGCCTTCTTCTAACAAATAATGTCCCAGACCTTTAGAAAACTTAATATACTCATATGATGCCACAAAAGGCAGCCCAGCCACCATGTTTTTTTATTAATTTTATTTATTTATTATTAATTGGACTAAACAGGCTGAATTCTACTTGTTTCTGACTGCACATGGCAATTACACTGATGTCTCTCTCCTCTTGTGGCATCTAGTGATAATAGAGTTTCTTGTTCATTTTTAAAGATACTTAAACACAGAAGATTTGAGAGAATCTCTGACAAATTTTGTGTTTTACTCCTTCACTGGGCTTGTAAACATTTACTTATAAAAGATAAGCGTGCTATCTGTGCATCGTAAATTTACTGAAGCTGAAACCGAGAAGTACGTTTAGACTATGGGTTTGTTTGGGATATCCCAGTGGCCCCAATTTCATGCAGAAATATATTAATGCAAATCTGAGGGAATGTAGTAACTTCAGAGAAGTTAATATTCATGTGAGCACAACTGAAAACAAAATGTGTTTTTGGAATTCAAGCAACTCACCCTGAAATCAACAAGTTGCATGTATGCTGTGACAGAATAATGTTTATAATTTCCTTTTGAATAGCATTAATGAATTAGGCAAAATGCTGAAACTTATTCTGGCATATTTTTCTACAGAACTCCACAGAATGTCTTGTCGACCTAGTTTTCTCTGAAGCACTTTAAGATTGATTTGATACAACATTCCTATTAAAAACTAGAGCAACAGGTAGAGACTCTATACGTATAAGATGTATACATATTTAGGTCATTTATGGCAGGTGGGAACTTTGTAATGCTACAATTCCTGGACAGTTTGTCAAAAGAAATCTTTTGAAGATTTCTTTTTTCATCATCACCACTGATGTGACCAAAACCAAGCTTTCACACAGTGTTTTCCTTACTCTTTCATGTTCCTTAAAGGAAAGGAATGTGATACACCTGGCCTCTGTGCAGCTGATGCATCCCCCTCCCCATATTGTTTATTTACACCAGCTATGTCAGAAACACATATTGTGCCCTCTCAAAGAAGTGGCATGAAAACCACAGACCTTACTGCCCCACCCCTGGGGCAGGGTGGCAGAACCAGGTGAATTAGAGCATATATAACTCTTACATAGCACTGCACACACCTGAATTACTTGATTGACTAACTATTGAAATATTTCTGTAATTCTGTTTCTAGCTGTATGATGCCAGTCCTGGTATGAAGAATTAAACAGAGAAACTAACTAGATGAACACAGTGTGTTTTGGTCTCTGCTGCCATTTTGGTTAGTGTTGTTATACTGTAAATTCTTGCAGTCTCCTCCTCTCCCCACCCCCCAATATAATAAACTGCAGTATAACTTGGCTTACCTCTTCTCTCAGCTTTACAGAAACAACCACAAAATCAGTATGATGACATCAAAACAGAGGAAAAGAAATTATGTCCATTTGCTTTGGCCTCCCATCTACTAAGAACAAACACACATTTCCAATATCATCAGCAAATCCCAATGTTTCATAAACACATTCTCCAATCCTATTTCTGTTCTGACAGCAGCGAAAAGGTTAAGAATGAGATCATGTCAGCTTAGCTGACTACTCAAGGTTTTGCCAATTTGGATCACAACCTTAACATTATTATTTAAATGTGGCTTTTGTATTTCATTGCATACAAAGCAATTATATTTGCATTTAAGATGCACCATAATTGTAAGAGTATGACATTGTTCTGATGATAATGTTCATTGATAATTCATAATGCAGTTGGCTCATGCCATGAATCATGACTCTCTTATCACCTTTCTCACATTTTACTTGCTATTAGATGGCTTTATTTGCAGATTGATGCCTTAAACTCACATTTTGAATCTCTCGATGGTATAAAATGCCTCTTATCTCTTAATGTATGTCACTGTATACTTGACAATAGCTCACTTTTTGGTAAAGTCCTCATTTAGTTCTCATAACAATAATGGTTCTTGCAATGTGTATGTTTTGGTGATGCAAGCTATGCCAAAGGCAGCCAGTTATCTTACTCAATTCTACATATTTCAGACATGTTTGTATAAACCCAGAGTACGACAAAACAAAGAATTTCTGCATTACTATATACTTCAAAAGTCTGGTATTGTTTTTCTCTTGAATTGGGTATAATACTCAAATATTTATATTTTTTTCCCTGGGGTAGAAGGTTTTTGGGAGCAAAGAAACAACAACAAATTAACACTATCAAAATGCTGACAGATCTTGTGTAAATTGGAACTGAGTGGTATGTCCTTTCAAACTACAGTTACGTTACATTTTCTAGTGTTCTGCAGTAATGACTGGGGTTCATATGATCCTTAGCTCCATAATGTGTAAATGGACAAGTCAGCTCTCAGCTCTCTCAACTTTTTTTTTTTTTCCTCCAGTTTATTTCTTCCATGCTTGGGCTCCATGCTAGTGTGCTCAGGAGCATTTGTATGTGAATCCCCAGCATGGTCAAGCTCAATCGGGTGCTCAGTAGCATGCTAACAGGGCTGTGTACGCGTGCCCCCTTAGTCACCCAGGATGCACTGAGAATTAGCTGAAGGGCAGACTTTGGTAGATCATGGAGGAGGTGAACTGGGAAGCAACACAAGTATCCCAGAACGAGTAACATGCACCAGAGTCATTGTTAGGTGCCACGTGCATGTGAATTGTAATGCTAATGAGAACTAAAATAAGACAGCAAACAGAAGTGTGCTCTTAGTGAAGGACTCTATTTTAGGGCAAAATTATTATCCCCTCCTCCATCCTGCCCCCCCCCCCCCCCCCCAAAAAAGAATTTATATTTTGCAGCAAGTCTTTTTGTGTCCAAAAATAAATTTTGACCAACTCTACATACAATGCTTAGCTATACTATGCATTACAAACATTGGTAGGTTTAAGCCTTCCATTAATTAACTTCAGCTGCCCAAAGAAACTTTGTTAAAGAGAAAGTTGCCATATTGTCCAAAAGATAAAAAAGCAGCCTAGCTTTAATGAAACAAAAGCCTAAATTCTACCAGCAAGGAAACAATTTACAATAGCCATTCCATGAAGATAAATATATTGAAATTATCACCTATAAGAGATTCCCTCAACTATTTTTACTGTTACTCATACAAATGTTCTCAGACTTTGATGAGCATATGGTTTTAAATTAGGAGTAAGTTGTGTTTTCGTGGGCACGCTGTTTGCTAGTAATACTTCCCCATGTTAATAGGGCCAAGTATAACTAAGCAAACCCTTTTCTCTATTTTTAGTTGCATTTCTGAAAAATCAGTCTTGATGCACTCCAGCAATTACATTATTTCCTCATACCATGCAATTTACTTGCAATTTACTTGCAAGATTGGCTTTTTAAAGAGTTCATATTATAAAGCTTTTGAAATATTCAGAAGTGCAGTGCTTGGATTTTTATTTTTTCATTTTTTGCCTTTAAATGACTAGTTGACACTGGGACCACACTTATCCTGCACTGGCTACCAGAAGGATGGTAGACAAAAAAAAAAAGTTCTGAAGCTATTCATACAACTTACTGATTTACACAGTGAGGTTTTGATTAGGGTCTATAAAACTTGAAATTCTTTTTTTGGGGAGCTTGTACTTGTTTTCATATGAGTTTCGGGGTGGGGGGGGAATGGTCAGACAGCACCACGGGGATACATTTCACAAAGGGAATATTGTTGTAAAGCCCTCAGTTGTGGAAACGTATAAGCAACACTTCCACATGAACACAGGATCTGTTACAAATCTCTAAGTTCTCTGTTAGCATTCTGCAGTTTCAGTTAGAGGTCTGATCTCCCCTGCAGAATGTCTGTGACCCTGGGCTTACTGCTGATTATAGGTCAAATGCATCTGCAAAAAAAAAATCCCTGTCATACAGCCTGAAAAATGCATTATTTTCTTTTCTATCACTGTCAATCCCAGATATGCAGATACTACTCAGGAAAGGTCTTGTGAATGTAAACTGTTTTTTCCCTCCTTCCAAGACTGATAGGCTAACAGCTAAGAGATACTGCTTGATGTTTATATTATTCTTATAATATCCACTTTTAGAACAGAATATTCCAAGTTGGAAGGGACCCACAAAGATCATCCAGCTCCTGGCTCCACACAAGATGACCTAAAAATTAAAATACATGTCTAGAAGAAGAAATGTTTCTGGGAACAGCCATGTAAGTGAGACAATGCTTAGGCGCGCGTGTGATATCTAAGCTAATAGATAAGTTTGGAAGGCAACCTTGTAGTAGCAAAATGATGACACTATGCAGTGCTGTGGACATCTGGGTAGCTGCTCAGTGTTAATAAAGTTTGTCTCTATTTACAACAACTTTTGATGAAAGTATTAAGATAAGTACCTACAAGATTTCATGCAAGTATTCTGTAATTAAAATTCACGTTAATGTTCCAACAGAGTTGTCAACAAAACAGAAAAGCTGAGTGGGTAGAAAGCTCTGTAAAAGTTGGTTTGTAGGATTACTAAGTATTTACATAATGACTTGTTTTCCGCAATAAGCACTGGAGTCTGGATGGGCTTTTATGTTACTGAGTTTTTTGCCCCATAGCATCCTATTTATTTTTATTTTCTATGACACTGAGGCTATGCCTGTTGTTTTTATAAAATACTGGAAGATGACAAGAGTCCCTGTAGCATTATATACATTACACAGACCCCAGAGACTCCAGTTAAATCCAAGCTGTGAGTATCTCAGTATCGGGTCGAGACACAGAGGCAATCCCATTACTGATAGGTTTTTAAAAAAAAAAAAAAAAAAAAAGCTTTCACATCACAGCATGGGAAGAGAATAAGAAATGATGAAATCTGCAGCAAAAGTTCTCATTCTGGGTTCATGGCAGACCTCACATTCACTGGTTTCTGGTGTAGCCCTACAGTGACTAGAACCTACTGCCTCTCAAGCTGCAAGCTGCACAGATAAACAGTGCCAAGCCAGGTCTCTTGTTCATCTTTATTCCCTCTGAACTGGCCAGTCCTGTAATGGGTAAATGCCTCCAAGAACAACTGAGTCTGTTTGCTCTTTATGGTAGGTGCTCATCACTTTTCCTAATCCAAACTTCACCATTTGAATAAGCAATTCCAGAAAGATATCATAAATAAACAATGAGCCCTAAATAACATTAATGTAATCACATTGAAACAAATATATTTCATAAGATTTTTGATTTTCCAGGGTTAGTTGGGGGTGCAGAGTAAGGTATTCCACTTAGAATTAAGTCTAAGAAGGAAGAAAAGGTTTTTCTCTGGAGAAATTCGGTGGCAACAGGACCTGCTGTTCAGTAGGAAGTGCTGTAACTATTTGCATTTATTTTTCAAACAATAATAGTGTGAAGAACATTGTAGCTGAGGAATTATGTTTGTATTATAGTTTCTTTTCTCCAACCATAAGACTCACTGAATTGTACCATGGAGGCTTAATTTTTCACTCTGATTTTCTTTTCCATGGTTTGCAAATAGTCTATTTATAATTACTTTCAATTAACTCAGCCTTAGCCAATCAACAGACCATAAACTGAACTTAAACTGTTATGAGCTGTGCTTGGTGATGAAAATTTATCCTTACATTAAGCGTTAGTTCATTAGAAAATCTGAGCCCAGGGAATTACAGAAGCTAAGTACAAGTTTTAAATCCATAGCAACATAGATCTAAAATGTTCAAAGTTCTTCATTGCAATTATCAGTTTAACTGCAAGGCCACAGATGATAGCTGTTCTCCATTGGTCCTATTAGGATCCCTGGGATATTTTTCATGAAAAATAAACAATGGAATGTGGTGAAAATTGAGTGAGAACAGACACTGTGAGCATAGAGTTGACCATAAGACAAACGTGCGGCTTAGCATTAGCTGTATCCCTCAGTAGGCTTTAGGAATGGGTCTTCTTCCAAATATATAATGCCCCCAGAAGCTTAAATTAATATTCGAGTATATACCAAAACAGTAGAATCACAGAATGACTTGGGTTGGAAGGGACCTCTAAGTCCAACCCCCTGCCATGAGCGGGGACACCTCCCACTACACCAGATTGCCCAAAGAACATCTAACCTGGGCTTGAACACCTCCAGGGATGGGGCATCCACTACTTCTCTGGGCAACCTGTTCCAGTACTTCAGCACCCTCATATGAAGTAATTTCCTCCACATGTTTAATCTAAATCTACTTTCTTTTAGTTTAAAACCATTTCCCCCGTCCTACTTCTACACTCCCTTAGTCTCAACTGTTAGTTTGTAGAAAGCTCTAAGGTTTTAGTCTGAATTCCAGGAAGCCAAAGCTTTTGCATGTCTTGAGTCAAGCCGATGACCAAAACTGTAAGAGGAAGTCAGCATTTTAAAATACTTATCAAGGAAAATATGGGAGATAAAGGACTTACCTTACAAATGTGATAAGTGGGATACAAAAGGAATACTGGCTCCCTGTGATGAGGAGGATATTGAAAAATGAAGCAATATTAGAGAGGAACAGTATTGTAACATACTGGGTCAATAGTATTTAATGATGTAAATTTAGAATATATTTAAAAATAACTAACAGCCTATTCTGCCAGAACTGTGGCAATAGAAGGCCATTTATTCAAAGTGGATACGACCATCTGGAATCACAAGACAAACAGCACAACATTGTTGCCCAGAGCTGGCCACCTGTTGGGTTTTCCAAATCCCTTTTGTATCCCTTTAGGATTTCACTACTAATGCCACTGCCTTTGGTGAACCCAGATCATTATCATCACATTTACTAGTAGCAGCATCATTCTCCTCTGCTCAGAATTCAAGGCTGAAAATACCCCCTCTTGGTACAATAGAGCTTCATATACAGTGAAAATAAAAAATTAATGTGTTCAATGAATAGCACACCAGAGCACAAAAAAAAAAAAAGTAAAAAATTAAAAATAAATCTCTCTTTACCAATGATTTATCTGCTCTAAAGTTTGAAGAACAGCCCTCTCTGTATTAACAGCACTGACACACTGGAAAGTGGGTAGTAACTTTGCAAAGTTTTTCTTTTATGTCTTGCTTCTGTAGAGATCAATAATAATTCTCTAGTTTCCCTCTCCTGGATGTCCCTCCCCCTTCACAGGGGCCTTGCCTCCCCATGGAATATCTGGGAGCCACTTTCTTCACTGGCAGCTGCAAGTTGTGGATGCAGGCTTATTTGCCCCCTTCTTGGTGGTGTTCTTACCTTACCTATAGGCTCTTCTCCAAACAATTCTCATGTGTTCAGCATAACTAGTACCAATGACTTAAGATGTTCTATTTCAGTGAAGCTAGTCAAACAATTGAGCTAGGGACTTTAACTTCAAAACCTGGATAATCATTTGATTGTTAGTGCTTCCATGAGCCAAAATTCAGTGAAAGTTCCTTAAATAATGTGGCAGAAACAAGTAATTATTCTGTGGACTCTGCTCTTTAAAATACATGCTGTATATTTGATAGAATGATCAAATGTTGTATCTAGAAAAGTAAACATAAGTACATTCTTGTTTATAGTATCCATTGTTAAATATATTTGCAGAAGCAATTTCTCCCTCAAATGATCTATGGTTGGCAAAAATGTAATATGAATATCACAAAACATGGATAAAATTGTCATTTATTATTTTCTATAGTGAATCAAATTATCCCCCATTTGAAGGCCATAACAATAATTTGAGTTCTTATTACCTGATGCAAGGATAATATAGAACAAAAGAGACAAAAGAACAGGACTACAGTGCAATTTCTGAAGAGTAGGATAATCCTTCGCAGTGCTAATTTTTTTTTTGGTGGTGATATTAATGTAATGCTACCACACAATGAACATTTCCTTTACACTCAGATCCCCTGATTTTTGCTTAGAGATATCAGTTACAACAATGAACTAAATGGGAAGGTATTAGACATGAATGCAAAGTAAAATCACAATCAAATTGTGCAGTGACTGAATTATACAACTAAAAGGGTTAAATCATATGTAGAAATATTTCACAGAGCTGACATATTTCAAGATGTATATTTACCATAGAGATATCTTTTCATGTTCTTCAGCAACCTCAGACAGATTAGTTAATCTAATCTTTCTTTTGGGAAATTTATTTTGTTCTCATTTGCAAACACTAGTTTAAAAGACACCCAGTGAGACTGAAATCCAGGTAAACTAGCGCTAAAACTTCTGTAACTTTACTAGGCCAGGAGTGATCCTGCAATTTCTAGTGGATTAGAACTTTCTGAAGCCCAGTAGTGGTCACCACAGTACGTCCTTACGAAAAGGAAACTTAAAGCAGAATTAGCAACAGGTAGTGTAACAGTAACAGTTTCACCAGGATAAGCCACAGCACAAAGAAAAGCTGAAGCTCCATTAACAACAACCCATGCCTAATTTTCTCCCTTTAGAAACAGTGATATGTATTGCCTAAATACCAGAATTACCTCAGCTTATTACACCAAACCAGTTGTTCGCAACGTTAAGTCCTAAGGTGACAGTGCTGAAGGACACATGAACTTGCACCTAATAGTGTAGGGCTTAGCCACATGGTTACCACTGAACATAGTAGAAACCTGCGGGCAAAATCCTCACGCAACAGGATTTGTGAATGTAAATTCCAGGTAAAGCATTTTAAATTCCAGAGAAGTCTAATAAATTATAAACACCAGTAAAGTCATTCAGACCCTCAACAAACTCCTACACAAAATCAGGAAAGATATGGACCTGAAATGCCTTTGCTGTTCAGACCAGCTGTGTATAGTCTTGGAACAACCTTGCCTTGTAAGCTAAAGCAACCAATGGAAAACAAAAACCCTATGCACACACAAACAGAAAAACAACAAAAAAAAAAACCACAACAACCCTCCCCTTCACACTTGCTCCTCAACATTTCCCCCCAGCCATATTTTCCTAAAACCAAAGAGGCATATACTTAGGGTCACTTCAAAAGGGGGTTCATTGAAAATTAAAAAGTGCTTCACTGAATAGGAAAAGAGTGTGCATATAAAATGCCTTGATGAAATTGGTTCCCTACTTCTAAAAAGCCTTTGCAATTTCAATCTAGCTTCAAAACTTTTGAAGTTGGATTTTAAAGGCTAGCAATTACAAGTTCGTCTTCATGTTAGACCACTCCTTAAGTAGTTAACAACACAAAAATTACCTCTCATTACTTCATAGAAAATGTTCATTTTTTATTTTTGATCACAATGTTTAAACACTCCAGTTCAGATACAGCTGCAGAAACAAAAGTGCTACCAAAAATGTATTATCAGATGTTTTGCATGTTCCTGGCAATGCTTTGTGCTTGAAACAATAGCCCTGTTCAAACCATTATGACAAGATACTGTAAAAATAATAAAAAGATTTACTTGTTCTGTAGCACATTCCTTCTTCTTAACACCTGCCCTTTTCCTTTGTTGTAGCTTTGACCTAAAGCACTTGAAAAATGAATGGTAAGTTTGTATTTTCAGAGCAAGAAATCAAGGTTTCAAGTGAGTTTCAGCTAGTTCAGTGAAGTAGCCTTTAAGACAGTAATGATACATTGACAGTAAAATGGTATAACAACTGACTCAATATCTCTACTGTTGTATAAACCCACATATGTATATGTATGCATACATATATATATATATATGTATACCAGTACATACACACACTGTGCCAAACAGAGAAGACTATGGAAGATGCTCTTAGAAAGGCCAGTCTGCTTGCCTGGCTGAGAACATGCAGAAATCGATCCACCAGTGCAGCTCTCAGATCTAGGACCCTTGTCTGAGAAGTGCTCAGTACATGTGTTGTCAGTAAGTGACTGCAGTCAGTACTTTTCAGATGGAATTTCTGAATGTGACAGGGTGATCTTGTATTAAAAAGGGGTCTTAAAAGTTACTAAAGTATATTAAAAAATCATTAACTCTCAAATATTTTATCAGCTCAGACTGACACTTAGTTTGCTCCTAACTTCATAGCCTCTATGGATTAAATCCATTTTATGTAAATTAAGACAAAGCAATTTTTTTTTTGTGTGTGTGTGTGGAGTGTGGCTATTCCAGAAGAAACCGTTGGGAAGCTTCAGTAGATGAACTTGCTTTCATTTCTGGTGCTCATCCACTGTAAATGTGAGAATAGGAGATACACCCCTACAGATCATGAACGAGCAGTTCTATGAATGACTCTGCAGCATTTGTAGTGAGAGCTGGAGGTACAAAATACTTGCCAGGAGAATCCTGCCTTTGAGTAGAATTGACAAAGGGAGACATAATGAACCCAGTAACTGAGGGCAGGGTAAGCTCTAATCTTTCTAAGGAAGCAGACATTTCTTCACCTACACAAAAAAAAAATATATATATATTTGGCATAAGAGTTGTTGTTTTCTTGCTTTTCAGAGTGATTTTCCAGAAAAAAACAATCAAGAAAATCAAGAGGATTTTATGCTGACTGCTCAGTGAATGTAATGAGTCCTTTCCCTGCACTCAGCTTTCCATCACCTTTAAGCAAACTGGGAAACTCTGTGCTGTACTTATGGTAGTGCTCAGGACTGAGACTGTGTATGGCTTCCTCTGTGTTTTGTCATGAAGAAGAAGAAAAAAAAAGACAGACTTTTCCCGTTCTGCAGGGTACGTGATATTTCCTGTATATGACACCAATGAATCTTTACCACAGCATATAATTGAATGAATATGTTGTTTGCTAAGTCCTAAGTGTGAATTCATTCCATTTCTAGGAGGCTTCTGTCTGAATATAGAAGGCAGCTGGCCATACTGTAATGCATGCAATACACAGTAATCTCTGAAAGTTTCTCATTCATATTTTCTCATATTAGTCCTTTTTTGTTAAAAGGGACATAATCTTCCTATTTTCTTGATATAACTTTCTTTACTTCTTACAGAAAAATCATCACACGTTACTGAAAACAAAGTATCAGGAAAAGCATCCCCCCCCCCCCTTCTGTTTATATTATGCACACAAAGTCTTGCATTTTCATTACTGCTTTTCCCATTTCAGTTCACTCAGATGGATCCCCATGTTTCTTATGGGTCCCTTCCCTTATTAAGGGAAGTTATAATGACAGTGTATAGAATTTCTCTTTGCTTATGAAAAATATAAACAGATATTTCCTAGTTGGGCTGAAAGTCTGTTTGAGTTTACCCATGCGACTCTCCTTCGCTTTCACATGGCGTATCAATGGCTGCTATCCCCGACTAGTATCAGCCAGACACTTGCAAGGAACACTAAAAATGATCACCATGTCCTGGTCTGTTTTCAGCTACTTATGAAAAATAACAAACTAGACAGCTAATCTTGGTAGATTCAGCTTTCAGAAATGACATCAGTACAGAACTTCACACTGTGTTAAACTAGGAAAGGAAGATGCATTAAACCAACACATAAAGGATCACTTGTTCACAAATCCTTAATTTCTGACTGACTGGTTCACAGAACCCCAGCCTGAGAATAACATAGTAGTTACAATGAGGTCAACAGGAAATATCACTAAAAGGCAAAGTCTGAAGACCAGAACAGCCAGGTAGTAAATAGATTAAAGGTGTCCAGTTAGAACTGCTCTGTGGACAAGAATGACCTTAACATATTAGGTGCCATACGGCAACCAGCCTGCCCAAATGGGCAAGATGGCCACATCCTTTTTCAGCATAATCTTCTGAAAACTGAAGTATTGTAAAGTGACAGCTGACAGATAAGGGTGCCAGAACCCTTCCCAACCAAGAGCAACTTTCAGCTGCTATCATCTGCTATTGTTCGATAAGCTGGAAGTCAGCTGAAAAAGTAATTATTTGTGTCAACAGCTATGCTCGAGTCAAAGGAAGATGTTTGTTTTCATTTAGTCATTGACAGAACACAGAGTTTCTTAATATTTGTCTTCTACTTTGATAAGTTTACCAACATCTGAAGAGTAACATGCCATCCAAACACATACCATACCCAACATACTACTCACACCGAAGTCAGATTTGCAACAAACATTAGAGATTTTTTTTCCTCTGAATTTCTTATTTTTTTGATTTATTTTCCTCATAAACTTTTATTTTGGCTAAAGGTATTGCTGATGCAAATGTGTCTTTCATCATCTTGAGAATTCCTGGTAAAGATCCCGCATCAGTCCAAAATCTTTTGCATCCATTGACGGCACAGCCAAATAAGGTGGTATAAATGGCCATAAACTGTCATAGTACCTTCTGGTGTTTCTCACATACACCTTCCAATTTCTAGCCAGCATTCCCCTTTCATGGTGCTGGCCTGATCTCGCTTCTGCCATGGGAGAACTCATTTCCAGCCTGGTGTTTTTTCTACTTCCTGTGTACACCACTGCAAAGGTACCAAAGTGAAGATACAAGACACATCTACAGAATTGCAAGTCAAAGCTTACACAGGCATTAGCTAACACAAACCTCGCCAATTATGGCACTAGTTTTACACCAAAGCTGTGTTTAGTCCAGTTCTTTGAACACGAGAATGTTATTTCAAGGAGAGCTCTACGCAAAACTTGGACTGACCTTGGCCTATCAGTTTTGGCTGTAGCATGTCTCGAGCTGAAACAAGAGCTTATCTCTGGCATTAAATAAGGAACAAATGATTTTTTTCTCCCCTCTTAATTATTTATATACCATTGTCCCTCTCCCTTTTAAGCGTCACTATGGATGTTCTATCATTGCAGTCAATGTTACTAGAACTGTTATATTGTCTCACAGCAAAGCAAGAACCTGGGGACAGCAGAGTTTATTGTGTGCCTTTTCGATCTCTGTGTACAATATACCTTCTCCCCGTTTGCCAAAAAAAATAATAAAAAAAGGGAGAGAGTGTTGCTTATAACAGGAAAAAAAAAAGATCTCTTTCTTGGAAATAAAGAAAATAAACACAGGGTAATGACCCCATACCAAAAGAAGTGGAAGAAAGTTGTAAAAGCCTTTTGTATTACTATAGCTTATGAGACAGTAAAAGAGGTTTCTAATCTTGTAACTCTCCTAAATCACATGAGAAATGTGTTACAACTATACTATTCTCTACTTTCATTACAGTCATGGAGCTCTGTAGTAACTTCACGTTGACCTGTATTTACAGAGACATAATGATTTAGTCTGTAGGAAAGCCAAGAAATCATTACAATGGGGCAAGCATCAGAAATTAATGAAGTACATGTATAAACCTGGCAGATGAAATCGATGCTTAACCGTAATTTGGTGAGGGCTTAGGGACATATTAAGGAAGAGCTGGGGAGCAACTCATCAGCAGGCAAGTGTTCAAGCATATGGTGACTTTGCATCGAAACAGGCACCAAAACGCCTAATGGCGTACTAAGAGCAATAGGAACGTTTTGCCAACTTACTTATGTACTGTCTTCTCAGAAAAATACAGCATAAGAACATTTTTAGGGGCTGCACCAGCCCTGGTTGTACAAGGACAGAAAACAAGATGTGGGAAGTCTGAACAGTCAAACTTGTAGCAATCATTTAATGCTATTCAGCAGTTATGCTGACAGAGATGACGCTAGATGAAAATAGATCTGAAGATGTAACTCATGGCAGTAGATGGGTTAAGAAATTTCCACTCTCAAGTATGCTGTTCTGTTTCTTGCCAGTATTCTTCCTCTCCTTTTCCCAGTTTCTCACTGTAAATAGGAACAGAACATACAAAAGGAGGAAAGTCAATCGGGTTGGGTCGATTTCTGACCCAAACCATGCTCTTATGCAAGTAGCATATCCTGGGCAGCCTAGCGCCTTGTTCCCTCACACAGCCATCACACCCTTGCTCAGCCACGAGGTATCTTTTCAGAAAAGTAATGTGCTTCCACAACTTCTAGCAGCATGGTCTAAATCCTGTCTTTGCCCTTCAAAGCTCAGCCTGTCCCTAATACTGTCTACCTTGTATAAAGGCATTAAACATAACCCCAAATCATGATGCTTTACACTGCTGCGTCAGTAAAGACAGGGTAGAAGACCCTTTTGGTGAGCCTGTTCTACTCTCACACTTCCCCACCAGGCACGCACAAGCTAAAGGCTGCACCTGGCAGCAGGTGCTCCCCCAGGTGCCTCTGAGGCAGCTGCCTGAAGGCTGCACTGATCCTCAGCTGCCCCCGGTACCTCCACGGTACTCCCCAGGCTGAGCTCCAGTTGCTCAGAAGAGTACCAGGAAGCTGGCTTGAAGCTGCAACATGCTTAGAGAGGAGAGCACTTTTGGAAATATCATTGAGCATTTGGGAAAATAGTAACAAGTGCTCATTGGGGCTAACAGTGGATCTTCCTCTATTCAACAATGGAAGAAAAATAGATCCAATTTAGCACTGCTTAAGGTTGTATAAAATTCTGTCTGTTATCTTTCTAGTACTCCTCTCCACATGCACAAGGAAGTTATTTCTTAAATAAAGACACCATAGCTGACCATCCAAAAAATGAAAATGCATCAAGCATAGCACCTTTTGGACGAGCCTGTATCCTAAAATCTTATGACATCCTCAAAGAAAAAGAAACAAAGAAATTAAATAACAAGAGTTAACGAGCAGTTTTATTTTCTTTCAGCAAAGGTCGTCAATCCCACAGCAGCAAATTAATCCCAATTAGTAATGATATTTTGTCTTGATATATCATGACACTTTTGATTTATTGTGTTTCCAGGATGCAGGCAGCAAATGTTAATGATTCAGTTTGCTGGGAATTTATACTCCTGCTCATTTCCCATTTGGTGATCAGTTGCAGCTCGTCAAGACTTGGCTGCTTCAACTAATGAACTGACGGCCTCGCAGGAATAATGGTGTGTTCTGCAAGCCTCATTTTTTTTCATGCCATCTGCAAAAATGCAGGTTCCTCTCTGAAAAAACTTTCCTGGCAGCCAGAAAGGAGTGATTATGATCATATAAATGTCACTTGTAATTTGTATTTTACTTGTTTAATAGTATTACTGCTAAATGAAGGTTTCTGTAGAGAACAAAACTGATTATAGTAAATTCAGCATTTTTAGGAGAAATTCAAGAAGGGAAGCATACCTAGTTGTATTCATTTCTAAAAAAATAAATTCTAATAGAAATGATGTATTTTTACATGATGATTTATCTGCCCAGCTGGTCTAGTTTGAATTAGAACTACACAGAATGTTTCTCCAGAGGCTTATGCAGGCAGTAAACATCCCTTTTCTTACACACAATAAACGCAAAACCCATTCAAGTCTACAGCAAATGTTGTACCAAAGATGTGGGGAAGTTTTCAGTACTTATAGCAATAATTCTTATGACCGATTATTCTGTGAAATGGTTTACCTAATTGATGATTGCTGGAAAGTTTGATAAACACTTTGCAAAACCTATTAAAAGAAAGGTCACTGATTTTCATGCAGACTTCATATCACGCTATGCTTGCATTTAAGCAATGCTTAAATCAGCAGTAATGATGAAGTCTAGGCACCCACATTCCTGAAAATCTAGCTTCAGTAAAAGGAAAACCTCCAACTACATGACATGACAAAAAGTTCAGATTTTTGACTACTGTAGAAGAACTCAGTGGAGTTCTAATAAATTGCACCAGAAGAAAATCTGCTCTGAGCTCTGGAAGTAGGCTGTGCTTTTTCTTTAAGTCTTGATTGTTTATTTGTGTGTTCTATAGATTTCACCTCAAAGTATAATAGAATTAAGAGTCACTTTCCCAGCTATATTCAAGCTATTTCTATTTCATGAATAAGTAAAGAAACTACCTTCAAAATTTCAAAATTGACTTCCTTACATGTTAGCAGAACTAGATGGAAACTTTGCATGGAAGTGAATGAAAAAAAATGAATATATTTTTAAAGCTCATAAAAGGAGGAATGTGAAAAATATTTGATAAGCTTTCCAGCCCCCCCCACCCCCCATTTTTTCCTTTTTCCAAAACTAATACAGCACTGCTACACTGCTATAAACATCTAATTACAAAGCACCAATCTGCACAGTCTGTATCTTAAAGCTGATTAAATAGCTTAAACTCCAGTTTATCTGCGTTAGGCTAAGCAACAGTCAGTTAGGGTTGCATAGTGTTCTTTTGGCCACACCATGATCCCTTGAAGGCAGTCTGGGATTTAAGGAAAGAGATACACTCGCCCAAGAGGATATGATCCATTCCATAAAGAAGGTGCTAGCAAAGGAAGGAAATATCAGAAGTGTAACACTTTCTAGAAAGGTACCAACAAAGCTCTACCCTGCTGCACTGACATCAAGACAGTAACAAAGTTATAAATAACAACTTCCAGTAATTTAAGCCAAGAAGCAGTCTGAGCTACTAGGATCCCCCAAGCAGATGGCCTGACACATTCAAAATTTGCATTCTTCAGAGAATATGCAGAGCTTCAGACAAAGAGTATCTACAATTATAGTGTTGCTGGGAAATTATTATTCTACTTTGCAGAGAATTTATGGGCTGAACAGAAAATATCTGATTAAGATGCACTTCATATGCCTCAGAACAGTGGCTCCCAACCTTTTCATGTAATGCTATATCTGGCAAAACCCTGGATAACAATGAGATGCCCTCCAATCAGCTGCATTCACCCTACTGAAGGTTGAGCTGCTGCAAGTCCTGCTCTCGTAACCAGGGCAAACCCTGCTGGGAGCCTCCTCCCTTCTTTCCCCCAGCAGAACTTCAGCCAAAGCCAAACGGCTGCAAACAGTACTTTTTACATTAAGACATCCTGTCTAGGTTATTCTAAACAAATGTGTTCATCCTCATCACAGGGGTTGAAAAAGTTGTACTAGTACATGTACCTTATGTGGAGGAAAAAAACAATCCCTAGAATTCAGAAATATTTCCTTTGAAATTGCTGTTACAAGGCCAGTCCTTCGATCTGTATGAGCAGAAATCTTGAGAAAGGAGACCATACTATGGATGCAGACACACTATACGTAGTATGCTTATGTAGCAGTGTTAAAATCTCTGCAAAGGGACCATTGGATGGCAGTAGTTAACACATTTTGAAAATCTTATTTTTTCCATGTGCCAAAATCCAGGCTGGAGCTAGCAATATCCACCATCAATTATAGGACATTCTCTTTCAGGGCTTAACACAAGCCTTATAAGAAATTTAGATGGTTGTTTATTGCTCCTCATACCCCTCACTATTTTTTTAAATAATAGGAAAAAAAGTAGAGGAATATTTTTCTCTATTAGTATTCTAGGTTTCCATGTTTAGAAGCTAAACAAATAAAATAATCTGAAAAACAAATAAAAATAACTTTACATAACCTCAGAGGCTCCAACTCTAACAGTTTAAAAATACAAGCATAATATAGAGTTTTGTACATACTGTATCTATAAAAGATCATTCATGAAAGAAACATATATAAGTAGGCCTTTGATAAAACTTTTTTCTTGGATTGCCAGTTTAAGGAAATTAAAAACAAAATGAAAGAAATCTAGAATACAATATATCAGTTTAAAAAAGCGTATGGTATTTACTATTTAGACATCTATCCCACCCCTCAACCCAATGAGACCAATTAGCTATTTTAAACTTGCAAAGAAATATAGGATAAAGTTGTATCTGTGTAAATCCTGACCTAACTTGGAAAATAAGATGCTGCCAATAACCCTTTTTGCTCTCTGCCTTTGAAGAGAAAATTCAATTCAATTTTTAATGTAAAATGTTTAAAATGTCTTAATGGAAATAAAAACTTAGGATTGTGAAATACCTTTTAAAACAATTTCAATTAAATATCATTGTCCTTCCTTCAAGGCATTACCTTTAATTGATTTAATCTTAACTTTTTTCTTCCTGGCACAGTAATTGCCATTGATTCCAATTAATATTCAGCTGGCCTTTCTCTGTAAAGAATTACTGGCCTATTTATTTCTCTCTGATAAGACTTTCCTTTGCTGTGGCCCTCATTTGTGGTTCTGGGACCCCATATTGTGAGTGCAGGAACACTCGTGTTACAGGCCTGAGTTAGCTCAGCCACGGCAACACCTAATGCCTGGACAGGCTGACCCTGGTGTAGTGAGATGGCATGCCTAGCCTCGCTGTGCACCAGATCCATGGGGTTCTTACACAGCAGCTTTTACTTCATAAAACCCAGACCACTACAGAGCACAGCCTGAGAGCAGACAATAAGATTTGAAGGGAGGAGTTAGTCATAATATTAATTCTTGCTGTCTCTACACAGAGAAATACTGGCCTTGGAGAGGTTTTGGTGTCCAATTGGCACTCTAAGCCCTGTATCCTCTTGCCATAATGGCATATCAAACAGCCTGTTTAAAAGCATTAAGTAGCAGTGAGGGAAAGAGATGGTCCTGCACATTTTCCACTCACTCGCACTGTTGTTCAAGCATTTGCCAGGATGTGGGACACCTAGTTTCAACCTGAAGGGACTCACAACCGTGTCCCTCCAAGTGGATAGGCCATGCTCTGGCTTTTGCCTATCAGCATTCTTTTCACTGTCTCAGCTCTTCATGCTCCATCCTGGCCAGATGTCAGAAAGCCTGTAAAAAACAATGGAGTGTACTCTCCTCACCCACCCAGTTTCTTCCCCCCATGCAACAGTACTTTCATAAGTCATGTACAGGAAGATACCCCTACAACTCTTCCTAGACCTTCAGGGGGTGCCAAGACCCACAGGCCTGCTGCTCAGTGGAAACACTGCTTCTGCCTCCTGCTCATCGGTTTAAGATTTTGGCTTTCACTGCACACATGCATGCTGAATTGATATTTTATTTAGAATTAGCCACAAATTATTACACTTCTGAAACTTGGTTGACTGGAGCATACCATCTCCAGCTGTTTCCATTTCTCTTACTGACCATAAAAGCTTGTTTATCAATAACATTTCAACATTTTTGTCCCCTATTGAACTCTTATTTATACTCCGACACCAGACTTCCTATTCAACCTGGCAGGCAGCTCTCATGCCTTGGCTATTAATTCAGGACTTATGCCACTACTATTATGGTTTCAAGACTTTCATCAGTTTCCCCATTTCAATAAAACTGAGTCAACCCTCTAGTTTTAGGTCACTCGATTGCTTTTTTGACCAAACTGCAACATAGAATTTTTATTTTTTTAATCACATTTGTTTGCACTAAGAAGCATTGATTTTCAACACTGGATTACATAGGAAAATTCATAAGTAAGCTGCATTAATTAGCTGCACTCTAATGTGTAGACTTGGGCTTTCATATAAGGTTACCCTGCAAAGCTCTTCCAAACGGCTGTTTAGAGCAAAGACATAAGCACTCCCTTGTTAGTGCAAATTATCACTGCACTTACTGATGCCCTTCACATTTGTTCTGCCAAAGATGGGCAGAATCCACTTGTCCTCAATGCAGAGGAAGCAGAGGAGCTGAGATTATGTTAAAGGAAAAAAACTGGTGCTGAGCGGAAAGCTGAGATGAGCTCTCATATCAATAAGGCCCCATATAGAGAAGGCTGATTTGTCACCTAGTATAAATCAGGAAAATTCCAATGGCCTCAAGAGAGCCACGTGTAAGAATCTGACCAAAAAACCTATATCCAGTAATCTAAGGGCTTTGTAAATGAAAGATTATAATTTTGCTAGTCAGAACACAGGTCTGCACCTCAATTATTACTTCACAGGGGTCTTGTAGCACCAGTAAAAGCATGAAATAGAAGCAGAATAAGGAAAGCAGACTGACCAAAACTTGGGCCTTTGCCCTGAAAGAACAGTGACACCATTTCTGAGAAACAGTTTAAACTTGTAATAGTCTCTCAGGTTTCTAAGCTAAAATACTGGGGGAATGGTGCGAGGGCAGCCTCAGCTCAGCCTGGGTGCAACAAAGACCATGCAACTCTGAGAACAGCTGCAGTGCCAGCTCAGCTTGAACTTGAGATCTCTGTCAAGAACAAAGCTATTAAGGAGAGATGTGCATCAGGTGAGATTCACAGCATGCACTCCCAAGTAAAGTTGATAGTGACAGTGTCATCATCGTCTCCCTGATCTTAATGACAGAGAGACTGCTAATGGGGGGGGGGGGGGGGGGGGGGAAGAGAGAGAGAGAGAGAGAGAGAGAGAGAGAGACAGACTATTATCCCTATCAGGGCAAACAATTATGGTGGCTTGTATGGTGGGTATAATTTACCAGTACAGGAATGCTCTGCTAATGACCTGATACGATGTCAGTGACTGAGTTTGTCCACCTGGGGATGCTCCAGAGAGTTAATCCCATTAAAA
Organism: Anser cygnoides; assembly: GCF_040182565.1. Lineage (NCBI taxonomy): Eukaryota > Metazoa > Chordata > Aves > Anseriformes > Anatidae > Anser > Anser cygnoides. The sequence goes on along the minus strand of NC_089883.1, from coordinate 21,037,368 downwards.
CTGATTTAACAACTTTTTTCTTTTTAATATTCACTGGTGTGGATTTTCATTCAGATGTGAAACAGCATCAATTCAGATTTGCCTAATTAATTTCCACAATGAAATTAAGCCAGTTTAACTGACATTAAACTGGAGAAGCTGAAATTCAACTAAGGCAGTCATAATCACATATTAACTCTGATTCATCTCCCCAAACCCTTGGTTTGACCTTCTGGGTCTCCATGAAGTCCTTGCCCTCTGCTCCAGTTAGCAGCACAGCCTGGCAGATAGCATCAGCCTGACGAGGATGCAGCACCGTTGGCAGGGACATGAAGAGCTCCCGCTGCTGGTGTTGCAGCCAAGTTGCACGGTATCAAACCACATGCCTCCAAGCACGGCAGCTCTCATGCCAGCATGCAGGGGGTGATGCTGCCTTCACGTTAATGGGAAGACTGAGGTCAAATCCCATTCCTCCATCTCTGGATGAGATAGGAAGATGGACAACTTCCTCCTTTGACGGGTCCCATAGTGGGGAGATGTGTGGCCTGGGTACCATCTAGGCAGAGATTTTGCTGCCCTACCTGCTCACTTGCAAGAACATTTCCAGCTCCTTGAGTCTGGCACATGAGGACAGGGAGAGCTGGAGCATTTCAAGAGTTGTGGATGAATTACTGGCCAGGATAAAGCGGCTTCAACCCTGCTGCTGACCAGTGGAGCATATCCTGTTCACCAATTCCTCTGAAATCCCCATGCTGCTAAGTGATATGATCTTTGTCATGGCCACAAATGGCACCAAAATTCATCTTCACATGTTCCATACATTTTAATCGACTGTGAAAGAAGAAAAATTTAGCACCATAAATGAAAAAGTACCTCTTTCTTATACTCCAGCTGATTCCAGCTTATTAAGATACCTTATACAACTTCTAGCATATGTATTATATACAGAATGATGATAATGGTCACAGATAGCTAACTTTGCTTTGAATACAGGAAGACAAAGTTCCAGCATCATTATCAGATACCTAGAATATATGTCATAACCCAGGACTAGGGGTAGTAGAGCAGAACTTTGTTGTGCTAGGATCTAAACTAATAAACAGTTTCTTTACCCAAACAAATTTCAGCTTAAATCCTCATTTAAGTGGATGAGGTAATATTTCTAAAATAAACTTTAAAAATAAAATTAGGTTCTTGGTGCAACTTATAGTTTTGCCCAGATAAATCATGCAACTAACTTGGAGAACTGCTGCTGCAAATCTCACTAAACGTCTAAAAATAGGTATCTCAATACCTTCATAAATCTGGCTTCTACTCATTACTATCACTTTCTTGCTAGTAAAAACACTGATGGAAAATAGTAAATGCACTTATAACACTGTTTTGTAAATCCAGCCGGTAAAGAATCTTGCACAAATATGGAATTGGCTAAAGTAGCATTTTAACATTTATCTCAATTGCCACTGATGCCTGGAGATAGCTTGCAAAGTATAAGCAATAGTGTATCTTCCTCTGATGGTCCCAAAGCACAATAGGATTACAGGTCTGTATGTGTGAAAACCAAGAGTGAAGTTCGTTATCTGTGCTTCGAGCCACAAAACTTCAGCCACAGAAGCAAACTGGAACACTGATATGAATTGGTGGTAATGGTTAGACAGACAGATCATTTCACTTGTCTTTGAACCCCAACTGCAATGCATTCTAAGAGATTTTAGCAAAAGCTGCTATAGAAAAGCAAAGCATTATTTTATCTTATCCAAACTAAATCGCTTCTCTTGCTATGAAGTCCCTGGTTAGGGTAAGCAATACTTATCTCCACTGTTACATACTAGGACTTTGTGAAAGTAAAATTCACAGCTTCTGTCACCCAGTACACAGATTTCCCTTTCATCTTGAAGTTTCTTAAACCCCCTTTCTCGAAGCAGTCATACTACAGATTCATTTTACCTGCCTTTTCTTTCTGAGCAACAATTCTCACTCCTTCCTCAGGGCAAGCCATTGCAGCTTCATTTCTGCAGCGGCTCTGCTACACGACTTTGTCAGCGTGCCACCCTCATCTACATGGATATCACTATATCCTTACTGCTGTGATTGTGTGGAACCCATCTACTGTCAGATTTGCAAATAACAATCGTTTTGCATATTACGTAGGACACAGCAGCAGGAAATGGCAAGTACCACAAGTGAAGGAAGGAACTGCACTTCTCAACCTTTTAGAATTTCTGCAGCAAGAAGCGGTGTCCAGGCTATCAGCATCACTCACATCTACAGAAACTGAAGAGGTCTGACCATATTTCATAGCTATATCATAGCTATTATTTCAGCTCAGAAATTCAGGTTGAGTGACCGAATCCAACAGGAGGAATTCTAGTCAGATGACAGGTTCATCTAGCTAGAAAATGCACCTACAGCTTGGCAGTTCACTTGTCAACCACAGAAAGACAGATCAGTAAGAAGATTCACTGCCTGTAGAGATGAACACATGCAAACATCCCCAGGGATGCTTCAGGTACCAAGAGTCATTAGGGACAGAAAAAAAAGTCCTTTCTCAGCCATGGTCTCTCATGCTCTTTTCTATCCAATGTATACAAGCTAGCTAAATTCTCCCAGAATTACACTTGCAGCAGTACTAAGGAAAAACAGAGCAGATCACCCTCTAAGGTAAAAGGAGCCAGAGAACTTCCATTTTTGTCTCATACCCCCTCAAACAGCACTCTTTCAGTTCAACTTAATCAAAATGACCAATCTTTGAGTTCATAGCCACAGAAGGGAGAAAACCACAACTTAAAAATGAGTTAGAATGAATGGAACGAACAGGAAAAAAAAAAGCAGAGCAGAGTTTGCCATATGAAGACAACCACGCATGCATTTACTTGTGTTTCATATTGCCCTCTGGAAGCTCTGACTTAAAGAGGCAACTTTGACATGAACTAGCCATCTCTGTGCCCAAGCCCACTGAAGATTAATTATACAGTGTTTTTATGGTCTCGTATAATGTATTCCCTGGAAGAGGTATATTATATTAGTCATGATTTGGGAAATTCCAGGTATTTCATAGATTATAACAGGCTGGGGTTCAGTGAAGTCTTTTTACTTTCCTTTCTGAACAGGTTTCTAATGAAGCTAACCAAGCCACGTATCTGCAGATTGTGTACCAGAAATACCCCATTTCCTAACTGATTGTTCCAGAACCTGCTGAGCCTGTGGGTGGACAACTCTTTCTAACACCTGCAATCATTTGTCTTCTGAACATCCACATCTTTGTCATTTTGATTCTTTCTCTTTGTTGTGCTATTTCTTAACAATAGGCGTAAAGTGAGCTATAAAGATACTTCTTCATAGCAGTACAAATAACGTGTTTAGGATTTTAGGTAATCTATGATATCCTAGTACAATGCAATCCTCTTTCAATATAGGTGGGTACACAGACATAGTAACAGGGTCAGAACATTGCTTTTATGAAACACATCCAACTTATTTATATGAAATAGTTTCATCCCCCCTCCCCCCCCAGCCTTCTATCTCAAAAAATAACTGATGCAAGCAAATGCGAATATGAAATAAGATGATGTGATTCTTTGAAGTCATTTCAGGAAATTGCAAGTCTTCCTGAAATGAAAAATCCTTGCAAAGTCAATCAGCCATTGCTAGGAGGTCACCAGGGAGCTGTGCTGTGTCAGCCTATTTGCTCACTGGTGCCAGGAGATGCAATAATGCACTGATAGAGCAGGTTTAATCACAAGGATCTTAAAAAAGGGGAGGGGGGGGGGGGGGGGGGGGCAAGAAAAAAATCCACATATACAAAACTCACAATTATTTCAGACTTGCAACAGCTTTTTTTATGTATTTTCTCATTGGAAAGTCAAGCTGAGCAATGATTCCATGAGTCCTGTCACCTGTTCTATAGACTATTATAATATACAGCCCCAAATTATTGCATTTAATTTCTTGCTCCTGCTCCTCTTGAGATCAATAGTAAATCTGCTATTGACTTCAAGAAAACAAGATGAGGAATTAAATATGCCTTTTGTTTTATGTGTGCAGCATATTCAAACTAAGCCTACTGGTTTCTAAATTTCAGAAGTTTTCAAACATTTTACGTGCTGAGATCCAAATACAATTTGGATGAATAGGAATAGATTCACAATTTGTTTTCTTTCAGGCAAACAAAGAGCTAGATACTAATTCCATGAGAAAAGAAATACCTTTTCAAAAGCAAGAGACAGCAGCAATTAGAACAACGTGGATGTAGAGACATTCGTAAGAAAAAGGGAGAAAAGAAAATGCAATTAAACAGCATTCAAAAATCAAACAAGTTTGAATGTAGATGAATGTTCCTGTTTCCAACAACCTGGTGATGAGGAAAAAAACGTAGAAGGAAGGAAGAAAAAATTACTCAAACACATCTCCCAGCTTCTTAGCAGTTGGTCAATCTACATTCCTGGGTACTTGCAGTGTTTGGAGACCAAAAGCCTACCACTCGGGAATGCCAGCTTCATGCAGTGATTTTTCCTTCTCCAGTCACGTAATTTCTAAATGAGTTCATTAGGAAACCTGATTTGTACCCATTCCAACCATCAAGGTCTTTATGTTGATTTGGAACTAGAAAGAGCAAGATCAGTACAAATGATTTTTGAAAGATATAACTCAAGGAAAGGGCATCAAACGTTCTGAAAATTTGATTAAATTCTAATGGGAGAAGGAAGTTCTTTCCTCTGATATTTTCACAGCCTTATGTGAAACTTGGTCTTCTTGGAATATCCAGGTAGCATGTCAAGTCTTTCCAGGTATCCTCTGACTGCATTACTACAGAGAAAATAGTAAATCTCAACAAAGCAATTATCTAGTCACTGCTTTAGGAGAAGTTATCCTAATTTCAGAGGAACACTGTTTCATGGAAGTTGTCGTTCATTTCCACTCTGATAGATCTCCTACAGAAGTTATTAAATACATAAATTCTGTATATTATAATCACTTTGACCCCGTGATACCTTTTCCTTCACTAGATTTAAAATAATGTGCAGGAACTTTATGAACAATGGTTCCTTGAAGCAAACTGAATTTGCAATCGCGTTAGAAATTTAAAAAAAATCAAAGTTATCCAATTCAGGGGAAAAAAAGGCATAGGTGATTTAGGCAGTTGTCAAATACCACACATCATTTAAAAATAAGCAAATAAACCCACTAGTGTATATATGCACCACGTGAAAGGAGCGGAGCCTGGAGCACAGCCTAGAAACCATTAACAGTTTTTACAAGCAGTATTTTTCATTCCGTGGTCCATCCCTTGATTAGAAAGGTCTCTTTACACCTGGAAGATGAGACTGACTTTTCATGCTCTATTCCACTTCTGAGATCTTTTGTTATTATCTTACCAAAAAAAATATCATCTGTGCACTGACTTTGAAGCTTGCAAATAAAGATGACTGTCACCTGTGAAACATTAAACTCTCAGCTGCTTCACATGGTTGCAAAGGAGTAGGCAGGTGGCTGTGATAGGTCTGAAACAGAAGGTGTCAAGAACACTGGAATGCATAGTGCCATGCTTGACAGAGGGCAGCAGGAGATATCTAAGGTGTCCAGATTCTGGAAGAATTAGTTGTACCTTCTTGTTATCTGCTGAACTTTGGAAATATCACTGAACACAGAAAATCCAGCGAAGACAAGAGACCCCCCACTATTTTACTTCAGTTGAGACAGAAGTAAGAACATGTTATTTAATGAAAAATACTTGAAATGTTATACCTGTGGCTGTGGTGTGGGGAGAGTGCGAGGGAAGGACAAAGCAAATGTTAATTGCAAGAGATTGTAACTGAACTTTATCTTTCGCTAAAATCTTAAAGTGAGTCAAAGTTTTCTGACATGGTCCCTATACACACACCAAGCAGCTTGATCCTCAGCTCACGCAGAGGAGGATCACTGGCACTGCAACATTTGCTTCTCATAAGGAGCTAGACTAGTTGCAGTGCATTTACAGAAAGACAGTGAGAAAATTAGAGATTGAAAACAAAAAATCACACCCAGGTGATAGGAGAGAGGAATGCTAGTGCTGCCTCCCTTTGAGTGGAATGTATTTTTCAAACAGACTTGGCTGAGTTTAGAGGTCCGCTGAAGTTATAGCCTCAGCTGTGGCATAGTGTGAGAGCACTCCTCTTATTCCTGAACCCACTCACCCAGTGAATGCAAAGTTGGACTTAAGAGATGAGTAGTGCAAGTTGCAGGCATTTCAGCTGAGGTGAGAGCAACTGAGTAAACCCAACCCTCGGGATATGAGACTGCATACCTTGGGGGGTTGCCTGAAATCCCGCTTTAGTGCAAGTGCTCATACAGTCATTCATTGGAGGTATAATTTTACATCTAAATTTAATATTCTTACTGAAGTGATATTTTACACTTCTAAAGTGATTTTTCCTAATCTCACTGGAGGGAGGATAATGAAAAAAAGTCAGCAACAATTGCAGTTTTTTTTACTTTTTTTAAAAAAAAACAGCAAGGGACAAAAACAAGAAAACACAGCCCACACAACTTAAACTTATCACCTTCGGAAATCAATTGAGATTCGAAGCTATAAAAAAGGAGAAAAAAATATCCTGAAATCTTTCATGATAAAGTTTTTCATTCCCTACAAGACCGATCCATTTTAAACCTGCTGATGATTTGAGGAAGGGCTGGTGTCATGGTTAGCTGGGGTTATAGCTTTGGCTGCCCAGAAGAGACCTGGAAAAAAAACTGTTTAGTGCAAAACAGATTAGCAATGTGCAAGTAGGATGCAGAAAGAGTGCAGAAATATGGCAAGAAAGAGTGAATAAAACTTTCAAATTAAGAAAAGATTTGACACTCAGCTTGAATCTGCTACTGCAAACATCCCCCATGCCTTTCCCTTGGGAGATTCCACTAGGGAGGGCGTCATTTTTAATTTCTTCAGCCAAATCCCGTTACTCAGCAGTTATCATGTTTTGAGCCCTCCCCAGGAGATGGGGGAACAGGCATTTCACACTATTGGTGCAATCCATTTCTGGGCAGACTTGCCAGCCACTGTGGTTTCTGGGATTCATGCCAGCAGGGATAAGTCTGCTTGTCAGTATAAATCCTGTGTATACATAGGCCATAAACTTGTGCCAGATTTATTTATTTATTTATTTTGGTTTGCCCTTCCATTCCAATTCAACGAAGTTCTTCCATTAGCTAGAATTTTTTACTTTTTACATTGAATTGCCCTTGGAAACCACAAGGGTTTATAACTTCAGGGAAAGAGGAAGAAAAATACAGTGTATTAGAACTAGTTTTGCAGACTCTGAACTTCAACAAGGGTTCAGGTGGTTTGAAAAAAAACCCAAACTCCACAGGAATCCCTCAGTCCTACTCAGAGTGCATACCTGGCAGATGTTACCCTCACCTGGTGCAATTTTTCTTTCCTAAATTTTTCCAGAGAACCAGGGTCAGGATTTTTTTTGGTGCCAAAAGCTGGGTTTTGTACTTGCCACCCACACAGAAGAATCTGTTTGCATATGGTATTTACACCACTTTTGTGTGACATATGTTTGTGTGTCTGACTCCCAGAATGGGAAGTCTCAGGCAATGGGTAGGAGGAACAGCAGGCCAAAGCCTTCTGCTTTTTGAGTGGAAGAGTTATGAAGCTCCAAATGCTTTCATTTTTGTTTTTCTGAAGAAAAGGATAAACAAGGGTAAAGTGCAAAGAGGGAAGAGGCAGTGGTGAGTAGGATTTCATATCTATTGTGCGCATACACAAGAACAAATACGTGTGTGTACACACACGCATAGCCATACATACACACTCCCATCTTATTCATAAGAGGTCAGTCACAAGAACTCAATATTTCTCCGAGTCCCAAATGTTACAGAGGTATGAATACAAGAAAAAAATTTCCAGACTAAATTTCCAAACTAGAGACAGTTCAGAGCCATATTTACCACTGATTGCAGTAAACTCCTCTCTGCCTTCTCATAGCCTTTTTAATGGCAGCATATTTTTATTTTTTAATTCCAATACAATGCAGGGGGAAGATGAATAGGGACATATATATATTTCACAGAAAATTAACAGCCTATTTTTTCAAAGAAAACAGTTAACTAATTTTATGAGTAGCTTCAAATAAATGCAACCATGGTCGTTTCATTCCATTTGTTAAAAGAAAATTTAAGTGTTACTGAAGATGGCTTACACAGTGCACCACTCTGTCTGAGTGCTCCTGGCCTATGGCCCAGTTCATAAGCACATATATGCATCTTTAATATTATTATCCTGAAGCACTCTTGTAGCATGACTATTAGTATCGGCAAAGCTAAACAGCGTGTTTACAGGGTGATCAGAGGAACTAACTGCACTCTGCCCTCCAAACCAACCAAAGCTAAAGGAAATCCATCAGATCTACACACCTTTCTCCTGATCCTTCTGTGCCTTATATTGCCACCTATGCTGTGGTGATAACCACATTTGATTGCAGGCCTATAATGGTAAATAATTACTGTGATGCCCACAAAACTAATGTGGAGTGGGCATGAGTTTTTGAGTAAGATGACTTTAAGCCATTTTGTCTCATATAAGTTCCAACCAAAATTACCATCAAAAGACTGAAACTTGTGAAACAGAAGCACTGGCTATGTTGTAAGACTTCTGCTATTAACTACCAAAGTGGAAATGTAATTGTATTAAGTGTCCTGAGGTCAGCATTGAAAAGCTTCAGAAAACATTTGTGAGAGCAGAAAAGTGTGTGTTGCAAATCAGTTGTGATGGGAAAGCTTCCCACCACCTCCCTGCAAATCATCAGCAAGGCAGTAGGGCAGCAGAGGAGGAGGAGAAGCAATCAAGTCCTTGGTATATACCAGTGATAAGAACATTTATGAAGTGAGCATTATTTCCTTCCTCGCCACCTGCACCATGAACATCAGAGAGGCATGTGATAAGCCAGGCCCCCAGAAGAACTGCCTGTCGCTTGCCACAACCTAATATTTCAGAAATATTTGAAGGGGAAAAAGCATACAGTGGGAACTGCCTAGGAATCAATATGGAGTAAATGGATTCCAACTCAGCTCTCGCTCTGCACAGTGTTTGGTCTAGGATGTTTGTGTGGCTGATCTGTGCCACTTGTGTCAAGATAGCATTATTCATTAAAGCTAAACAGAACAAATTCTTCCCACCCCAAGTTGTCCCCAAGGCTGTTCTACACAGAGTCTATTTTGTGGAGTAAAAGGGAAAGTGGAAAATTTCAGAACAAGGCCAGGGTACGCATCTATGCAGGCCTGGCATTGACATAACTGAAAAAGCTGAGGAAGGTGATTCTAAGAATAGGAAGAAAGATGTTGGGAGACATGAGAAGTAATTTCAAGCAGGCAGGTGAGGTGGTGTCCTTGATAAGTCAAGCCAAAGAGAAGAGGACTGAGCAGCAACCCCGCTTCATGACCTGGACAGCAAATTGTGGCAGCCAGGTGGAGACCCAGTAATCTTCACAAACTTGCTCCACCATTTCTTTCCCAGCTCACCAACACATTAATTCTCCTTTCCCAAGTTACCCACTTCCCAAATTCTCTGAACCCACTCTTACCTTTCCACAGCTCTCCTAGTACTGCATGTCTTTTTGCCTGAAAAAAGACAATCCCCACAGCAATGTATTCTGCTTATGAGAGTAGATAAACAAATCTGATGGCAGGCACTAGGACTGCAAATCCAAGAAACAGATTTGTGCTAGGCCTGTTTGCATATTCTGTATGTTTTTCATTTTCACTTTCCAGTAACAGCAACAAACCTCCACATCAAGATGAATAGAGCTATTTCCCCTTAAAACGTCAGAACATCCACATCTTATTTCTGGTCAGAGCATCAGCTGGACAAGTGTCTGAGATTATTCCCCTTTCTGTCACATCACCACAGTTAACTAGGGGACTTCCACAACCTGTCACCTCTGTGTGTGGCTGAAAGTAGAACTAACAGTATGAGGATAAGAGTGGGATTCAGCAGCTGGAATTAAACATGACATAAAATCTAAAATGAGACAAATTTATAAATTACCTGTCCACTTTCTGTCATTCTACTTGTTTTCATCAGGTTATGACAGTCTGACTCCTTTGTCTGCAGAATTTTTCACATTAGAACTATTCAGCACAGAAGTATGAGTAGATAAACACCTTACTCAATACATTTTTTTTTTAAATTTCATTTCTGCTGCCTCAAATCTATTGCACTAGGAGATGTAAATACTGGAAGGATATATAACTAAGTAGATAGCTGCCTTGTGATCAATCCTTTTGGACATTTCTCTCCAGCCTTAAAAACGGTATAACCACATCTCATTTAGTGGGGATACAAAGCCTGTGCCAAACTTATCTTGGAGTCATTCCCCAAATGGCATGGATAGTGTGGTCCCACTGGGTAAGGCTAGAAGCTCTAAGCTGGCTCTGCCACCAATCTGTTGATTAGGATGCACAAACCTGCTTTCAAGTCATAGAATATTCCATCTCCTCTTCTGTTGCTTATCTAGAAGCTGAAGGTTCTGCTGCCTACACATTATGTTATCCCACTACAACGCAATCTCTGACACCCACAAGAAAACCATTTTGTACTGTAGCTTCTCTACAGTCAGAAATAAGCAGTGGAAGATTATATTGTTTTGAGTGTTTCAGTCACCAGAGCATCTTCCAGTAAACAACAGTTCCATGGACTGACTAGTGAAGTCTGTGCACCTTAGAACAGCATCAAAATTTTTCTACTGTTGCACAGATCATGGACTGGAGAACATCGCAGACATTTAGAGACAATTTCACCATTATCTTTAAATCAATCTATTTTATAGTTTAAAATCTATTCAATTATGCATTTTTTTTCTATCCAGCTGTAGTGAGATTGGGTTTATGCCATTATCATTCTTAGATTTGCACGCTCTCCATTTGCAAGTGAGCATTCCACATGAGTGGGAGGTATGTTAGGTGGGGCGAGGACAATATCTTTCTTTCTATTCCAGAGCTTGCCAACAGAAGCATATGTAGGCTGGGTGGATTCCAAAAGTCTCTCAAGCATATGGAACACCAGTTTACAGTGTGCTCAGACCTCCCGCTCGATTTGGTATGTTGGCAGAGCTCCCACCACAAGCACCTCATTTCACAGTCAAAATTCTTTCTGCCATTATGGCTATCAGTCAAAGCAGCCATAACTAGCATGTAATACCACAAACATTTTTGTTCTATGATTAGCGATGCAGGGAGTTATATACATCCACGTTTAAACTACAAAGTATAGGGGAGGAGTGCTGCTGCTACTTTTTATTTTATGGTAGTGCTGACAGCATTAACTTCAACTTTGCAAGCATAAATGAATCCAAGAGGTACGCATGTGCACGAAGCTCACTTCAGACAGGTGCTGGACCTTTGGACGTGAACTGCAATGTGATCAGTTTGAAAACTTTTAATAAATGAAGCTAAACAGTTCTCAATGACACCAAACTTGGAAAAGGAAAATGCACAATTGGCAGATTGGTACACTCTCCAATCTGTCTGTAAACTGTCATCCAGCATTTAAAGTGGAGTCTGTATATTACATGTACTGAGGTGACCTTGAAGTCACTCAGCAGTAGATGGGCATTAGCCAATGCTACACTATGAGGTGGGGGCATTCATACTTCAATCTCATTTTTCCCAATAGTCTTTTCTTCCTATGACTGTTCACTCTTTTGACAGCTCCCAGAATGTAATGTTGAAAATATCACTTCAGGGTTGAATTTCATCCCATAATTTCAACTCTGCACAGTGAAGTCCCTATCTGCAGATACTGCCAATTAGCATTCCTGCGTGAAATCAGACAGACAGTGTTGATGTACTCCAAATGAGAAACCGCAGCAATCTTCCTCACAGAGTTCATATGCTGAAGAATAGCCCATTAGGTTTAAAGAAAGAATATCTTTAAAGAATCAAAGTAGTGTCAATTGCACTAATAATTTTTTTTTTCTTACGAATTCTTCATACTGTAGCCTGCTACAGCTAAGAAAGAGCATCAGCTGGTACTGGGGCTGCATCTGGGCTGGTTCTGCTATTATGGCCCTCATTTGTGTTACAGAAGGCATCCTGGAGTTTGTTTTTTGAAAGACTGAAACTGTTTTCACAGCTGAAGTTACAGCAACTATTTAAAAGTAGGAAATGAAGAAAATCAACTTACTAGTTTCCCAAGGCTCAGGATTATACCCTTTTTGCTTTTCAAGGATTGTGGATATTTTTTAATTGGTTCCTATTTTCCTACAGCCTCTGGTTTTGCATAATTTTCCTCACTGTCTCATATATTTTGCCCTCTTCTGGCACTCCAAATATAGCAGTCCCAAACTTCTACCCTTTTTCCTTTGAATTATTCCACTGTAGAAGTTGCAAATGGCAAAGGTTTTATTTTCTGGATTAACTGAGGGAAACTATCAGACTGCTTTGGCCTTGGGTCTTGTGGCCACTAAAAGCTGTCTGGAGAAAGGGAATTCACTTGAAAATGACATAGATTGAAATAACCTGGACTCTTACATGGGTAACACTGCAGCATGTCTTTATCTTTTTGACTCATTTAGTTTCATTGCTACCCTCTGTCTCAGACTTCTCATGAAAGATTCTGAATTTTACTATTTCCTTCCTTCCCCTAATTACATCAAAATCCTGAGACTGTAAATGTTCAACTTTGCCTTCTATTACACTCGCTTTTTTTTAAATAAAAAAAAAAGTACGGAAGGTTTTGGAAGTTCATGAATAAAATAGCACTTTGTACTCGCAAAGCTCTGCTCCTAAGAGGTTTACAAGATCTTTCAAAAACATTAATGAATTAAGACTTATTATAATACTGTGAGTGCTGAAGTGTGATACAGTCCTTCAGTTAGGAGATAACAGCTCGGAGAAATAGCTCACTATATTTTCCTATGCCTCTTTGGGCAAATCATTTAGTACCAGGCCCATAAAGATACGGAGGCTATTAATTCCCCATTGAAACTTGTGGTAAGTTAGACACTAAAATAGAAGCTCAGCTTTTAAAGACCTCTGTGGATCTCAGCTAGTTCATGTGTAAAATGAAAAAATGCAAAAAAGTTGTGGGTAATAGGAACATAAATACATGAATAAATGAGTAAGAGACATTCACAGCGCAGGGCACACACAGGTTCCCACTGCCAAAAGCAAGGAAAAAACCCTATCCTACTCACGGAAGACAGAAGGAAAGCCAAGAGCAAGTGACTGGCCATCACAACAGAGGTTTGGAAAACCCATTACCCTGGAAAACACAGTCTCCTGCTTCGCTGTCAGGCTCTTATAAGGTGCAACATCTCTGTAACTAATGATCTCTTTTCTTCTTTTATGTTGTGAAAAATCAAGAAGTGAAAGTCATCCTTGCTGTCAGCACAAAAAGAATACATACCCCTCTTGCCTTTCGCCCAAACAGACTACCACCACTACTCAAAGACACTCTAGCTCTGCCCTGTGAACTGCTAACTGTTTCTATGGGAGGCAGTCTTCTCAGCCCAGTAAAGCAAGCCAAAAAATTAGATTTATGTATCTATATATGCCACCTATCCCATAATGTTTAGAGCTGCTGCAAAAAGAAAAAGGGGAGGGTGAAGGACCAATACAAGAAACACTTCTGACTGAGGTTTGATGGAATACCTTGCAGAGTCTGGGGCAACAGGATCATTTTATTACATTTTCCTTTTTTCATTATAATTGCCATTTCTGAAAACGAGCTGTGCTTGCTGCTCTCCAAGCTTCTATCACAGCGAGACATCCATGAACTATGGAAAACAGGCAATGCATCCAATACGAACAAAAGAAAATGAGCAGAAAATGGAAATGGTAATACTATGCGGGCGGTCAGTTTTGGCTGACGATGATGAGAAGACAGTTTGTTTGAAATACTCTATTTTGTTATATTACAACAAAATTTGTTCTGTGTGTCCAACTGGAACTTTAATACCCCCAGCCCCCAAATTTGGTTATTTTTCTCTTTTACCTGCTGTACTTTGTTTTACGGATATTGCACATGATCATAATCAATACAGCCTGTGATGAGGTAGTAAAAAGCATATTTAAAAGCTTTGCTCATTATCAGATTTCACACAATACCGGTGACGCAAGGCTGCTACATTAGGTACTTGCACTGGTTTTATCTAGACAGGTTATATAGAAAGCACAAGGCACCTCTCAGTCTACAGTTTTCTTGTTTTACATTAAAGACTTGCATTTTGCTCTATTAGTGACCTAGCCTTTTTACTTAACACCAAACAATATGCTTTCAGAACGCTGAAATTAAAGCTTGAAGTTGTGTGAAAACCTTTAGCTCACGTTCCTATTCACACCTACAAACACACATCCCACTAGTTGCTAGAATTGGCACCATTCTTCATGGAGTTACTGGCTCTCTAGAGACAGAGAAAGTAGAAATTGCCTTTGCTGTCAGCATTACATCCAAGGTTTGAAAACAGCAGAAATGTATGTAAATGTTAACTCACCTGGCCTTCTGCCCCAACCAACAGTAGCTCATCTGACTGAAAAAGTGTATTCTCTGAGATCACGGCAAAGCAAATTCTGACTCCACAGTGCCAAGGCACTACTAATAAACTAAAAAAAACACTGCCATTTAAATTCCTCTGTTCTTTAAGAACTAAGACATAAAAATACAAACCCACTCCATAACATTACATAGTAAATTACAGTAATGTTTGTGTAGTGAACTGCAATGCATTTGACAAATACTTTGATTTTCCAAGTGCCAGCAACCATGTTGCAGTCTCATTGCCTAAAGGCTTTCTAGGCCTTTTGTGTTCCATGGACTGTTTTTTTTTTCCATTCCATGTTTGTACAGTTCTTGACACAGTGGGATCTAGTTGAGTAACAAGGGCTTGCAGGTGCTACTGCAAGACAAATAGCGAGTAATGATAAAGTGCATGCACAGATTAAAGTTATTGAACTTGTAAATAAAGTCTGTTCTGTACAGACTGTTCTGCATCAGAGCTAACCTGGGAGTCAATGTGTCACGAACAGTCCCACTGGAGCTTCTATATTTTATCTAATACAGCATCTTATCCTTCAGCCATGAGCAACCCTTCATCAGAGAAAACTCCCAAATAAGTTCAAACTTCTTTTGATTTTTTTTTTTAACGATCACATTATAATTACCATAATGCTCCCTAGTGCCTGCCATTTTGCACTCTAATGATACTACTGAAGTGATCAAAGGCACAAAGCTAAGTACACCCTCTGGGGAAAGGAATGTGTTTCCCAGCTTCCCGCACCACACCTTTTAGTCCCCTGTTGTCTTTTATTATTATTGAAGTCAGCCATTAGAACAGCTTATGCTGCTCTGAACATCATCTCTCTCATGGTGGTTATTTTTTTTTTAAACCATTCCGTAAAAAGTCAGAGAGCAAAAATTTATTACAAAACAAAAATGTTGCAACTCCCATCTTTCTAACACGTGCTTGTGTGGATGCCTGCATTTCCACCTACTTTTGAACAACAACCAAGTCATTTTCCTGAAGCTTCATAAAACGGCATACATCACATGCATGTGTGTACACATGTTGTGTTGATATAAAAACAAGGAATGGAAAGCAAACACATGCAGGGGCAGAGTGCTACGCGTTTCAATGTCAACAGACTGTATGAGATGGTCACTGAATCACTCCCTGTAATTTTAGTACTCTGCAAAGTGACATTAACAAATAATGACATCAAGATAAACCCCTCCCTTCTCACTGCAGTTAAATCACACAGAGAAGACAATCCAACTCATCAAAACTCATGAAGCTGTTGAGCTAAAGCAAGGGCCCTGTCCTCAACATACACAAATCAATATAGTTTCATCCATTTTAAGATGAGATGCATAAATTCACTCCAAAGAAATACAAACTGAACATGTTTCTCCTACAGTTTAACCAGTAAGTCTCAGCTGAAAGCTATCCTAATTGGGCTTACACACTATATTTACAGTTTAGCCTCAGCTTGGTATTTCATTCTAGAAGTAAAGAAACCTACACAACAATCTCATGGAAATCAGCAGCAAATATATTGGGACTGAGGCAATAGGGGAACTCTATCAAAGGAGGCAGGCAAAAAAACAACAAAAAAACTCAAGCAAAACCAAGAAAAACCCATACACACTTTCAAAAATCCCCACATAGTCACCATTCTTTGTGGATTAAGAAGTACTCAGCAGAGTCACCGTTTTATATGGGCATAGTCAATTGTATTCTGTCTAACACTCTGAAACTCTGAGTTGTAAAATGTAGGCAAATGTACTGCTCATATTCAATTAAAAAGGAATCTAAGGAGACTAGTTTTAAAGCACTAATTGTTTTCTCCTGTGAAAACCAGAGAATAGCTGAACAACAGATTATTGTACAACATCCTAACAAAGGTTCATAATGAAATTGAAAAGATTCATGTTTCATGTATGGGTCCAGTATGTCCTCATTTGTCAAACTGATCACCAAAGTCAATAGATCAGAAAAACTAGTAGAATCCCTGTAAAAATAAACTAAAAGCTGTAGTCCCTTTGACCCTAGGCACTTTGCATTACCAGAACCCCCAACAATAAATACAGGGAATGACAGCATTAAGTGAGCTTTGTAGCTTCCCTGTGTATGGACACTGCCCTGGCAATACGTAACAAGAAGACATTCAGCATCTGAGAGAAGAATTATTAGCTCAAAAGAAAGGCTAGAAAAAAATCAGACCAAACTGCACTTAAGCAGGATTAGGTAAGGAAGAGAACCCTAGGCACTTCACAATCATAGGCTCGTAACCTTCATTAATCACAAGAGCAGAAACACACAGCAGAAGATTGATTGTTTATGAAACCAAAGCTTGTCCAAAATGTTAAATAATACATAGCTGTAGCCCACTCAGTACCAAACCAGTACAAGATGCATATGATTCTATAGGCTATTTGTGAGAAGATAAAAGAAAATGATGTCCCACTGGAGACTTCTGAAAATTAACGAGGCTGGGAGTATTCCCATGGCTGAGAGGGTGTTTTTTTTTTTTTTTCCTTCTTAATTTTAGAAGATGGATTGCAAGTGTGCTTGAGCAAAACGCAGTTATTTTTATACTCCGCAGGCTTATATGCATTGGTGTGAGATGTAAACAGATAAGCCAGGCTGTAGCCATGAACCTCTAATCAAAATGGGACAATGTATTTTAACACTTGTGTGCATTTACATTGCATTATAAGTCTCAGCAGTATTTCACTGCAGGTCTTTGCTGCTGTTTCCCCCATTTCTATGTGATTCATTATAAAACCAATAAACTATCCAAACAAAACAAAAAATATAAAAGCAATTTTCTTTAGCATATGTTGTTTCACAGCAGCTTACAACCACCATTACTTTTCTACATTTTTTTCCCCCCCTTTGCTAACTGTGCCCCCTCCCTTTTTCCAGTGGTACTTTCAGTTAAACAGAAATCACCTGGGCTTCTTGATCTTCTGGTTGCTTCCTTATTTATGCATAACCATTGATAACATTTCTAAAACTCCAGAAGCACAGTTTCTTTGGTTTGTAAATACTCTGTGTGAATGTAGTCTTTGCAAATGATGCGTCAAAGTTGTTAAAGGACTTCAAGCATGGAAACAATAGATAAAATACAAGCAACGTTAAGATACTGCCTTCTCCTCCCCCCTACCTTACCAATATTCCTCACAGCTGACCGAAGAAATTCATTTTCTGTGGCACGTTCAACACTTCACTAGAGAAGGCCAGTAAGGATGTCAACCATTACATTGAAAGGAATCCACAGAAAAATTGACTGATACTCCAAAATCTCATTTTGCTTAAGCCATTCATCAACGATCAACTGATAACAACCGTTAATCATTACTGTTCTGTCCTAGAATTACACACTGCTTCAAACCAGACATTAAATCCACCTTCTAGTCAACAGATCAATTTGAGGTCCTCTACTGAAGACGCACAGGATTAAAGCACACCATATGTAGCCAACATTTTCTAGAAGAGATTCAAAATAATAACTGTAGTGGCACTACAACACTAAACTTGAAAAACACAACATCAAAGCATGTTTATGTCCTTCAGAAAGTGACACGATCAATTGTAACTCATTGAATTGTTGCTGCCTGGTATGCTAAGTTTTCACTGGAATATTATGTAAGAACAGACAAACTTTTGCCCTGAACGTGAAGAATTTTACAGCAAGAAGTAAAAAGTCTTACCAAAAAGAAGCAGCAGTGAAGAAACCAGCCTTGTTAACAACACACTGAGAACCACAGGTGTTTCTCTCTGCCAAATTTAAAGTCACACCCAACGCATAAGGCATACTAGGTAAATTGTATCACTTTTGTTAATGATTCCAATTACATCAGCAATAGATCCTCCAGTGAGGAATTTCACTTTTAGGTAGCTTTTTAAAACTGGAGTTCATTGTTTGGGACTAGGGGTTTAAAAAACTTTTTTTAGGTTTAGAAACGTTTACAATGTGTTTCTATCCCAAGAGTGAAGCTACAAATTCCAGACTTGCCTCTAGCTACCTCCTTATGGATGTAAATTTACTACAAGACCTAGTAAGTTGCAGTCTCTGCAAGTATCTTGTTCGATCTTTTCTTGAGCTAATTGCTCCATAAGGCATGGAGGGAAAGGACTAGCCCTGCCTCACTACTCTGTGCTAGCCAGATGTAGATTGCAAAGCACCCCACAACACATGTCCCTGTATAGAATGCACGGAGAGTGAGCAAAAATGCAGTGGGAGGGCTGGGGAGCACATGGGCTTTGAATTCAAGAGCAGCAATGATTGTAGGCACCTGTGAAGATGACAGGACTATTACAGAGGCAGGTGCGGAGCCATTTTACCAAAATCTGCAAAACCACAAGACTTATTACCCAAGATATGTAGGCTTGTTTTCCCTCAAAAGTCACAAAGCACTGATAGAGTGGAAATTCTTTTTTTGTTTGTTTGTTTTTATAAGTACCATTTAAATGTCCTTGAGTATTCAACACATCTGGATGTAGCTAGCAGATATGGTACAAGATATGGTACCCAGGAGAAATCCATACATTTTTGGGATGAGAGTTGGAGGCCAAACAACTCAATCTGGGTAAGGACTCATAAAACAACACTGGAAACAGCTATTTATGCAATGGAATCTCATACAAAGAGCCTTGGAGAGACAATGTCTTTCTTCATGTAGAGACATGAGTTTTGGTCTTGTCTGCATGTCTTGATCTGAAGGCAGCTCTTTATTAGACTACACGTGGGCTACAGGCATCTGGACTAGGAAGTCAAAGGTAGCGGTAGCATCCCTTCTTTGTTACTGACAGCAAAACTAGCATTTTGTTTTACATGCACTCATGTACATAGTTTAGATGTACCACTGACTTTTTTTTCCTCCATTGGCCATGGGGTCAAATCTAAAGGGAAAAGTTTGAAAGTTGGAGACGGATCATTCAATTAGAGTGGACAAGGACGAATGGAGTAAAAGTGACCTTCTTACCAACAATCCAAGGAATTGCCATATTTACTCAGTTCAGCAGAGCAAATGATGGCAAAAAGAGGACCAGATTCTCTGCCAGAGCACAGTAGCATCACTCCACTGACTACAATATACTTTAGCATAATAGCGGTGTAGCTGGACTCTAATGGATTGCAGCCATATTACATTACTAAGGATCTTTACCCAAGAGAAATTAAAACACTGAGTAATTTAACAGTACTAGTTTCATTTTACCCTGATTTTGCTGGGGTGTAAATGTCTTCAAACACACAATGCTGTTGACAACCAGTACAGTACATTTTGCAGTATTTACAGACTTATAAAATGCATCAGACATTAAGACAGGTGTGTTATACTGATAAATATGTTGACTAAAATTAAAGTGACACCAGTAATATACGTGAAAGCAGAAGAGCTACTTGCTGGGTTGGAAAAATAGCTGGAAAGGCAGAGGGGAATTACTGTGCAAGAGAGATGGCACAAGGCCAACTGTCTCTGGATAATAGCCTTCTAGGTACTTGCAGACTAAGTAGCTACTTGGAGGAGTAATACAGGCCTCCCTCCTCTCCCCAGCTACAACACCTGGCAAATAAGAACTCCAAACTCATCTGACTTTTCTGGTCTGTTTTGATCTAAGACACCTTCTCCCCAGATGTGGTCCAGTCAAACTGATACCTTATTTTGGATATAAGGGTGGATGGAAGAATCTTCTGTGGTCCATATGAAACATGGATATAAAATATTAAAAATATTATATAAAATATTTTGACTTAATGATATTTTTGTTGAGTTGTGTCAAGTTTTTTGTTGAGTTGTGTCAATTTTTCAACAAAAACAAAACAACCAAATCCTAAAACACTTGTTTTAAAACATTTCAGCTTTTCCATATGCTAATCAATTCCTAGCCTAACGTATTGTCTGAATTTAACCTGAAACCAGAAGGAGTTTGATCTCCCCGATATTCCTCTGTCTATGAATTCATCAAGAAAAAGCAATCCGTTATATTTTGTTACCAAGACATTTAAAAGAGAGGAACGACACAGCATTCATAAAGATTGTATGCTGCGGAAGTGAAAAGAAAGAGAGATTTCTAAAAAAATTGTTACCGAACATGACACACACTAGTTCCCCTGGCATCAGGTAATAAGAACAGAGAGAGAGACAAAAGCCATGTATAAATAGGTGCCTTGTAGCCGTCAGTTCAGATTATAGCATGAAAAATAGTTCACAGTAAATAACATCCAAGGACTCTCTAGGAAAAGTAAAAGGTACATAACACAAAGAACGATTTAGAGATAGAATCACACTCAGACTTAAATTCATTTAATTTTAATGAAAACCTGAAACATTCCAGTCTGGCCTCACTGGGGTAGATTTTCATACTGATGGTCAGCTGACACTTACATTGCTAAGGGTACAGCTGTGAAAAAACAAACTAGTTGCAATTCATGGCTTCTGTTCATCCTAAGATACTTAATCAGTAGATTAATTACTTGAATTTTACCTGCCTAGACTTTGAGTCTTCCTGCAGTCCTTCAGGAGACAGTGCCAAGGCTGGCAGAATCTCCTCATTTCTAGAAGTAGTTTGCATCAGCACCTAAATATTTTAGATGTATTTGGACCACTGAGGATTTTCAGTGCTAGTGTGAAAAGGCTGCAAGGACATCAAGCATGAAGTTCAATAAGAGCAAGTGCCGGGTCCTGCACCTGGGACGGGGAAACCCTGGCTGCACGTACAGACTGGGCGATGAGACGCTAGAGAGCAGCCTAGAAGAGAGGGATCTGGGGGTCGTGGTTGACAGCAAGTTGAATATGAGCCAGCAGTGTGCCCTGGCGGCCAGGAGGGCCAACCGTGTCCTGGGGTGCATCAAGCACGGCATCGCTAGTAGGTCAAGGGAGGTGATTGTCCCGCTCTACTCTGCGCTGGTGCGGCCTCACCTCGAGTACTGTGTGCAGTTCTGGGCACCACAGTATAAAAAGGACATGAAACTGTTGGAGAGTGTCCAGAGGAGGGCTACGAAGATGGTGAAAGGCCTGGAGGGGAAGACGTACGAGGAACGGCTGAGGTCACTGGGCCTGTTCAGCCTGGAGAAGAGGAGGCTGAGGGGAGACCTCATCACAGTCTACAACTTCCTCGTAAGGGGGTGTCGAGAGGCAGGAGACCTTTTCTCCATTAACACCAGTGACAGGACCCGCGGGAACGGGGTTAAGCTGAGGCAGGGGAAATTTAGGCTCGACATCAGGAGGGGGTTCTTCACAGAGAGGGTGGTTGCACACTGGAACAGGCTCCCCAGGGAAGTGGTCACTGCACCGAGCCTGTCTGAATTTAAGAAGAGATTGGACTGTGCACTTAGTCACATGGTCTGAACTTTTAGGTAGACCTGTGCGGTATCAAGAGTTGGACTTGATGATCCTTAAGGGTCCCTTCCAACTCAGGATATTCTATGATTCTATGATTCTATGATCTGCTTCCACAGCGTTTTGTCATACCGGACACTGCCAAAGTCACAGCGGAGAGGTGAGGGGACAAATGTACACAGTTCATTTAGGCCTATTCATCATTCACTGAAACTCCCACAAACTCCTGAGGTTTAACTCTGTCCTCGGCCCAAATTTCCCCTACTGCTGTTAAAACACCACATTTGTTTGCGTTAGGTGTCCTCAGATGACCAAATCTTCTACATAAACACTGTCTTCGGGATACCCTGGGGCACCTCATGCTTTATTGCACGTGCATGAGGAGACAGTCACCATGTTGTCTCGGGGAAGCCCATGGGCTACAGAGAACCTTCCGGAAGAGGCCGAGCGGCCATCCTCAGGGCGGAGAGGATGTGCCAGCAGTAAAGCGAGCGGGCTGTGGTGGGAGGCAGAACCCATCCTGCCTTCGGGGGCAAAGTCTGTCCTTCACACCTAGGCGCCTCAGCCTGAGGAAAGCCCAGGGACTCACTGACAGAGCTCTCTGCCACACGTGTGGTAGAGGGCCGTTTGAAATTGTTTTTGACTCTCTCACTGAGCCTGTGAGATGCCAGGGCCATTTATTTCACTTTCTGAGAGAAATGTCATCTTCCAGCTTATTTTTGTGCTCAAATGTATCACCTGAGGGCTTGGAAATCTCTCCTGAGGCAGTTGTGCCTGACAAGGCTGGTCAAGCCAGGCTGCGGCCTGCCTTGGAGCAGCAAGGGGCCTCCCTGATAACTGAGTGGGATCGTGAGGGTTGCCATTTACCACATCTCTGTGTTGCAGGGACTGCAGCCACAATTTACACCGATGTAATAGGAATACCTCAGACCATGCCTAATGTGCTCCATGCTCCAGAGTCCAAATCCCCGCTGCACAGGCCGGGGTGACAGACTGTGTGGGCTGAGGAAGGAGGGGTGATGGCAAGCACAGCGCAGGGACAATTTGACGAGAAAGGAGGGCCTTGATGACGTCCTCGCAAGTGCTGCAAGCAGATGATGCGCAAGCCTCTGACTAGCGCTTCCCCAGCCCAGATGGCGTGGGGGAGAGCAGATGCTGTGTGATGCCTTGTGCTCCTGGAGAGGGTCATCCCTTCTACATGCTTCTGGGTCTGAGGAATAAAGGTGACCCCCACTGGGGCCTGTTTCACGGCTGGCAGTGGACCAGCGACTGCTCTCTGGATCTGCTCGGCTGACTCGAGTTTCAAGCAAAGCAGTACTAATTTGCTTCATTTGATGATCAGTCTTATTATGCACGCTGCTCTCCTCTTAACTTCCTTGAGTCGAGTTTTACAACGTGAAGTCCCAAATCCTCTTTCTGTTCCTCTTTTGTATGTGTACATACAGATCTGTCCAACTAGGCAGATGCTGATTTAGCAGAGTTGGGAGTAAAGAAGAAAAAAAAGAAAGAAGTGCCTTTGATACCAACTTGGTGCACCCCAGCTTGTTTTTCTTGGGCCAGAACAGAATGGAAACCACAGAAGACCCTGAGAGTGATCTAATCTGTTCCCCAGGCCAAATCACGGGAGCATCTCCCCCTCAACATGCCTGGGAGTAGTCCAAAAACCTCCATGTACTTTAAAACCTCCAATGTTCCGTTCTCCACATCATCCCCAGATTACCAGTTTTAGTGCTTTATTTATCTTCATTGCTGGAAAATGTTTCCCTATGTCTAACCATAAATTCACTGTAAGAATGACACATTAGGCCTTCTGTCATTCACTGGACTTGTGGAGAAGGGTTTATTTCCTTTATTTTTACTGCTTCCAGTAAAATGTTGGTTGTGTCTGTACGATCAGGTCCTCAGTCCTAGGGCAGCATGTACAGGATGGCTGTGTCCTGACCGGCGGCAACCACCCCTCCTGTGGCCTTGGGTTCCCCTGGGAGGCCACCCGCATGGACAAACATAGTCCAGCCTCTCTCAGTAGCAGCTCCTGCTGCTGTCACAACACAAAGGCAACAAACACAGAGCAAGTGTTACCTGGAACCCTGAGGACAAGTATGTCTTGCTCTATATGTTGCACGCAGAATAGTAGAATTTGCTTCCATGGAAAGTGGCTGTTGCTGTGTATTATCCAAAAGTCCATGAATTAATCTCATTCTCTTGGTATGTGTACAAAGGTACATCTGTAAATACTGCTTAAGACAACATTCCTTATCTTCAGAGTAGTAGAGCTGTAAGATTTTGTTTTATTTTATTTTTAAATTTTATGAATATTGAATATAACTGCTTTATGAATCTTTTGTCTGTATCATGTGTTAGTGCAAACTCAGGCAGGCTTCAGAAATTTATGCACCCTCATTGTGCAATCATTTTAAAAATAGTTCTTAAATTGAACACAAACACTTTATCCATATGATGGAGGTATTAGATTATGGCTACAGTCCTTTCTGCTGAAAGATTATAGCTAGGAAAAGTCATAGAAAGGTTTGCTAACTGGAAGCATGTTTAAGAAATGTATGGTAGTGCTATTAAAGAAAATTGTTATCCATGCTATATTTTAATTTATGCACTTTTTATAGGAGCAGTCTGTAGTAATTTATATAGATACAGCTTTTGGATGTCTGTTTTTTTATTAAATTATAACAAAAAGTCCTCTTACATAAAAAGTCAGTTACCTGCAGGAAGAGGTTTCTATTAACATATTGAAAGCAGAAGGTCTAAGGCCATATCTCTGTGAAAGATCACCAGCTTCATCACAGTGTTTCTTGTCTGCTCTCATGTCATAATGTAGTGGGAGAAGAAAGGCAGTGATATTTTCTGACCCAGTCAAGGGTGTGTTGACCTTGTATTGTGTTGATGAACTTTGGAAGACTACATGAAAGCATCTCAATAAAAGTGCATTGTTTAAAGGAAACTTACTTTAAGAACACATGAGAATTTTAAGATCCCATATGCCAAGGAATAATCTGTTCTTGATTAAAAATAAAAAAATAAAATAAAAAAGGTGTGCTTATGACCTGGAAATTTATGAACCATTAGAAATTAAAGCTCACCAGCCAGTTTAATTTTCTTCCTTAATTTGGCTACCTCTAAACTCAAGACCCCTTAACCTTTCTTCAAATACTGCAACTCAACAGCCTGCGAAATAATTAGGCTGATTTTTCTGGGGATGTCAAAGACATGTTTTTTCTTGAACCACAAGTAATGAATTAGTACACATACTTGTAAACATCTCTGTCCTGTGGCTTCTGTTAGCGGTTAGATGTCTGGTTTGAAAAAAACTCCTAAAATTTTCACTTAAATACAGTAAAATAGTCACTATATATGTCACTATAATAGTCACTTATAATGCTGAAATTGCTTCTAGATTATTATTTTTTTATTATTTTTTAATTACTTTTCACTTGTGCTTTGATGAAGCTCGTCTAGAAGATAGGACCATGCACAACCCAATCCCTTCACTCTGTAGGCATTGTCTGTGGAAATGGGAGGAATGCAATGAAAGCAAAACAACCAAGGCTGTATCCAGGGCCTGAACTCTCCAGCAGAGTCCTAAAGACCTATGTAAACCCTCTAAAAATGGCTTGAAATGGGTTTGAATAGCATCTATGTCTCTTTCTGGTGTTGGTGAAGTATTAAATTCACTAAAAATGAAATTCAGCTATGCAATCACGAATAACTGTAAATATCACCAGTAGAATTAACATTGTAACTCTACAGATGCCATTTGCCTTTTTAAGGCTGCACTTAACCTATTTGTCTCTGGGTACATTGCACCCTAAAGAGGAATTGTGAATAACTACAAATATTAACTTCAGAAGCCCAGTTTTAAGACCTGCATCCATCCAAACAGAGAAAAGCACTATCATTTGACAGACAGTGTTACAGCCTAACATTTTGTGAATACTCATACTGCCAAGAATGCTTGGTAGAAATTGAACGTGTGAGTAACGCTGAAAGAAAAAGACATCTGAGGAATTTGTATAAAATTTGCAGTGAAACAAGGTCACATTAATCAGTTAATCACTTTCTTCTAATTACTATTATCATGGTTTGTACCATTTCTGATACTCAATCTTTCAGTATAGCAGCAGTCACCAGTGCTGGATTGGAACATGACTATTCAGTGCACAGGAAACTGGTGCACATGAAAAGACAGATGTGCGCACGCATACATGAACAATTTCCCATTAAAATCAATATTGGATCTCCTGTTATTAAATCTGAGTATCAAAATTCACTCAAGGCATGTTTCTGTAATCCCAAGCAACACGACTGTTCACAGGGTGCAATGAAACCCCTAGGAGCATCACTAGTATTGATTAATGCAATAGGACTGACGGCAGAAATTAAGCTGGGGATAGGGGTCTCCATTAAAAATGTTTATTGCTAAGTGCTCATGTATCACTTCAGTTCCTCTGTAGATCTGAAGAAAAAAGAAAACAACAACAACAGCAACAACAAAAAACATTAGAACCTTCTTCAGGGATGAAGAAAGTCATTTAGCTGATGTGTTCCTCAGAAAAATTTTGCTTCCTTTCTTTACTCCAATCTTATTTAGGGTGCTAAGAGTGCTAATAAAACCTGATAGAAGTACCAGTTTGGGAAAATAGTTAAGTAGGTGCTTAACACAAAGCAACACTTTAAACAAAATATATGCTTTTCCAGTTCAGCATTCAGTAGTCTGAATCTCAGAGTGGGAAGATAATCTCTGTTATGATATCTCAAGTTGGATACATCAGACCAGCTCCCCCTACCACCCTTTGTATTCTTCTTACCCCACCAAATTAAATAACTTACCCAGCAGCTCCACCAGTTTGTAATCAATTCAGGAAAACATCCCATAACAAAGAACAGAGAATATATTGATACCATCTGCTCATCCTGCCACTTTCTCCAAGCTTGCCAGTAACTTCAGAACCTGATTGTCTGGCAGGGACTTTTCAGAATGACCCACCTAGACCTGTGTGACTCTGGGTATCTACAGCTGCTCCAAGGTTGCTTGCTTTTACATCCATCTATTTCACTTGGTGTTCCAGACTCGTACAGAGATATCTCAGATCTAAGCATAAAATTTTGCAGCATTCAAGCATCTGGAGGACTAAAATGGGACTCCACTTTTTAAAAAACGGGATACAGTTACTGATGTTTTTGTTTATTTGTTTTTACGAGTCCTTTTGAGTTGCATCAGCCCTGTAATAAAACCTTCTCTATTTGCCTATGCTTCTACCCAGAGCCAGAGCAAGGAATGAGTAGCAGGAAGAATTCTGATGAACCTTCATATGAACCCCTGTGAGCTCTGGATTGGTTTCTGTTTGCTCCTTACTGTTCTGTGGAGTCCTGTTGCTCTAAACTCATGCATTACATTTATATGATTCCTACTTTCTTTCCATGTTAAGTTTTGTCTAAGGTTAGTTCTAGAATGAGGTAGCCTAGGATGTGGTAATGTGACTAGGAAGCAGAGCGTATAGCTAAATATATGGAGGAATAATTTCAGGCGCTGAAGAGAAACTTTTGAACAATTAGCAGACAGTAGAATGCTATTGGCACAATGCACATGTGAAGGGTTTAAGACAGAGTATGCAGGAAAAACTTTCTACACCCTTGCACTGACAAGCAATTACTGGTGCAGCAGCACAAGACCCTACTCATCTCTCTGATGAAAAACTTCCACTGCACTGACTCCAAGGGAAAAATTGTTCACAATGCTGCGTGTATTCCTGTCTCCATCTCCAGCAAGGCTTAGCAAAATCTGCATCACTATAACGTATACTCATACATATCCTAAGAAAACAAGAGATCAGTTAAACCAGGATAGAAAAGCTCAGAAACTTGCCAGTGCTATAGTTAGCCTGCACGCTGCTGGTGACCTATCCTAACCCCTCTCAACTGGAAGGTTTGCCATCTGATGGGGGTCTTGGCCTACAAACAGCAAATACTTTGATCTCTGTTCAGTTCCCAGCTGTTAGCTGTTCTCACAAAGCTAGTGTCACTCTTACTGGGGAGCCTCAAACACAGACTCGTTCTCCCCTGGTCAGTGAGGCAGGTCACCCCAGGGAAGCGTGGCTCTTAGACCACAGTATCAGGTTGTCAGGGACTGGTACCTGTGCTGATGTGGCACACTAGAATGGCAGTGTATCCAGCTGTCAGCAAAAACCTCTTGTTTTATCCTTCATACTCCAGCTTCAGCAAAGCACCTGAACTTACCCCAGAGCAGTGTGCAGGAGCTCCACACCCAACCTCAAGGCCCGCGAGCCCAGCCCACAGGTCCTAATCAAGGGCAGGCAGGGCAACCAAGTGTGTGCTGCTCCATTCTCCAGAGCTACCATCCACACAGATAAATCAGGAAAAGAACTGCTGTTATCCCTGCTTCACAGCTGATGAACTCTCAAAGAAAAACTGAGCAAAGTAGAACTGTGATTTACATTTGTATTTCCTCAGTCCAAAGCCAGCAGTATTAACAATTCCAATCTTCCTCTCACAGTTCTAACACACACATGCACACACACAAAAACAGGGTGAAATGACTTTTTTTTTTCTTTCTTTAGTAATTTTTCTTTCCTAAGTAATTTTTCACATACTGAGCACACAATAATCTGCTCAACACGTCATTATTTGTAACATGTTATCAGTCAGTGCATTGGTACTGGGAGAGTGAGCCAGGGATACTGCCTGATGCTTGTGCCCAAGCCCCCAGTGCTTCTAGCAAGTATGGCAGAGGAAGGAACAGCTAAAATGCTGGAAAAAACAGCAAAGGAAGCAAAGTGTGTGTGAGTGAGTGAGTGAGAGCAAGAGAAAAATCCAGTCAGGCCAGAATTCTCTGCTTGCCAAAAACAAGCTGAGAGATCTATTTCCAAAAGAAATGAGTCAAACCAGGGAAACAAAAATAACAATGCTGTGTGCAACTTAAAGCAGCAGCTGCTATCTGAGAGAAAACATGACATGAGCTAGAAGACACAGAAGATTAGTCTTTTTTTGGTTTTCAAATTACTACATTTGTGAAGCTTTTGGCTGAAAAATGTTTGACCTAATCACATCTGTTTTGACAAATTAAATGAGAGGCCCGGCAGCTGTAGCTGGCAAAAGGATCTCAAAAGCTGCAGACACCATTCCAATATTTGGGCTCTTGTCTGAACAATCTAGGGATAACATAAACTCTATACCCCAAAATTGCCTATGCAGTGCATAACCACTTAAGAGACTAATGCTGCAGCCACCCTGCAAACAAGCCTGCTTCTTAATTCAGCTATTCCTTGCCTTAGCCTCTGGAAATGGAAACCTATTACTTTGACAAATGTAAATTTATATCATATTCTTGCAAACAACTGAAGCCTTTTTGTCTACACCCATATCCAAGAGTAAAAAAAAAATGGCTGCTGAAGAGACGTGAGTGCTGACAAGTTAGAAGACTTGTTAGAAAGTCTCACAAGTAAGGTGAAGCCAATCTGGCTGAGTCTTCAGTGAATACAGAAAAGATGTCTTGCAGAAGGTTCAAATAGCATACAGAAGTTTTCTTATTGCTACACAAATATACAAATAACCAGAAAAAAAAGAGAAAAACATTATTAATATAGTTACACAAAAAGGATCCGGCTAGATGATCTAAGCTGGTTTTTGTGCCTCTGTAACCTGCTGGGTTTTATTTACTGAGAATTTCCTGTCTGTAATTTTCATTGGCACATCAATTTTCTTGCAGTGCCTGATTCTTTTTCAACATCTGCTGCTCAGTTTGACAGTATTAATTTTGGATTTTTCCCCAGATCAGATTAGTTGAAGATTGTGGTGAATGTTGGCAAAAGATCTAAGTTTTCTGTCTCTCTTTTCTCATCTCCCTAATGAAAAACTGTTTTCTTGAGATTCATAATCATTGCTATTATTGCACCTGATACTGAAAATCATAAAATGGTCAGAGAACTGTTACACATACTAATAGAGATAGGTTTTCTTCTCCCTCCAAATTTCTCTCCACCTGTGTATACACATACTTTATTATTCATGGTTATCGTGTCCATGATTTGTAAGCAAAAATGTCTACACATACATGATGAAAATGTTATTTTTTTAATGTATGTAAATGCTGAAGCTTTATTCTGTAAATACTACTGAGGCAGGTGGGTTTGGACAGGGTGTACACCTAACACTTGGCTTACATGTGATGATAGATTATGTATTTTACATATCCAGAATCACAGAACACCAAAATATGAACATATGCACTAGTACATTGCATTTTTTGTTGTTCTAGTCAATAGTCACAGACGTGTGCTTTACTTTATTAACCACATCTCACACATAGTCCTTATCCCAAGAAACTCACAATCTGTGTTTAAGGAAAGAGATGAGATGCTCTCAGGCAGAGTGAAGGGAGATGCTCAGGAAATAATATTTGTCAGTATGATCAGTGGCAGCATCATACACTAACAATGTGATACAATTTTTGCACAGATGATGGTAACTTAAATGTTTGAGCAGAAGCATGAAGCAGCTCTGGGGAATCCCTTTGACCATGTTGCCTGCTGTTGTGGTATAACCCTGGCAGGCAGCTAAGCACGACACTGCCACTCCCTCCTTCCCTCCACAGTGGCGTGACAGAGAGAATCAGAAGGTAAAAAGTGTGAGAACTTGTGGGTTGCGATAAAGATAGTTTACTAGGTAAAGCAAAAGCTGTGTGTGCGAGCAAAGAAAAACAAGGAATTCACTCACTACTTCCCATCAGCAGGCAGATTTCTTGGGAAGGCAAGCATCATCACTCCAATGTACCCTCCTCATCCTTCTTTCCCCCAGCTTTTATTGCTGAGCATGATGCCCTATGGTATGGAATATCCCTTTGGTCAGTTTGGCGCAGCTGTCCTGGTTGTGTCCCTTCCCAACTTTTTGTGCCTCCCTGGCCTCCTCACTGATGGAGCAGCAGGAGAAGCAGAAAAGTCCTTGACTCAGTGTAAGCACTGCTCAGTAACAACTAAAACATTGCTGTGTTACCACCACTATTTTCAACAAAAATCCAAACCGCAGCATCATATGAGCCTCTACAAAGAAAATTAACTCAGACAAAACCATGACACCTGTGTAGAAAAGGAAGAGAGAAAGGTACATTGGATGCTCATTTGAAAAGCACAAAGTGTGAAAGTGGCAACAAGCCAGCCTGGGGAAGGAAGCAAGGGGTGGCAAGCAGAAAGTGAATGCAAACTGTCTCTCCTTAGGTGTGTTAGAAGATGAAAACTAGTTACGTAGTGTTACCTGAAAGAGGGTACATTAATTTACCTTACTTCAATGAGAAATGGGTAAACTCTATATTGCCCAAATTAAACTGTACTGCCTGCATTTGTCCTTGACTATGGTACTGCGAAGATACAGTTAAAGCAACAAGCTAGGAAAATGGTCTTGGCAGCAACATTCTAGATGGATACGGACAGAGCAAAATGCAGTGGCAATGCCAGTAGAAACGAAGGTGCAGTAATCAAGATGTGATATGAAGACTCACTGGATAAGCATTTTAGCTGCGAGGGTAGGATTGGAGAGGCTATATCTAAGACTAAAAGAAAAAAAGAAAAGACTGACCTTGCAAGATTTAGATATAATGTGATTGCGAGGACCCAGAGAGCATTACAAGACCAATATGATACTCCTGTTATTGGCCTAAGTAACCAGCAGGATGGCAGCGTTATCCACAGAGTTTAAAAAAGGACATGACAAGGAGGTAGCTTGGAGAGAAAGATTAAAAGCTCTGTTTTAGTCATGTTGAGCTCAAGCTTATGGCCAGACAACCACAAACAATGTCAGGAAGACAGACCAATTTTACTTTGAGCAGAATGAGACAGGTCTGGAAGACAGAGATAAAGCTGTGAGTCCTCTAAAGAGAGATGGCAAATTTAGATTAGGTTTGGATGGGTTAAATAGTTTATGCACAAATAAGTTCTGAATACCTGAAAGTGATAAGAAGGACAGGCCCTTTACATATAAGGGATGGCATGCATAAATGCCAGACACAATGAATATACCTCCCACATTGCATCTAGTACCTATATAATTGCATATGCATTTTACTTCAATTTTACTTCATTAATGAGATGCATTTTTTTTTTCAAAGCACTGTTTATGCTGCCACTTTTTATAAAGGGGAACAAAATACAGCTGAAGCTTGGTGTAGGTATCTGGTAACCTGATGTTAGAATCTTAAATAAAATAAATCAGCCTGATCTGAAAAATAATCTCTTCAGAGAGTAGGAAATCCTGATTAGCATAGAGGTGGATCTTTGCCCTAATTTATAATCAAACAAACGATATCCATCAAGCTGTTCTTCTCACAGGTTCTGAAAAATAATTATTTTGTTTTTAAATACATGGGAGGTGCTCAGAAACTGTTAGCCAGAGAGATCTGAGAACTATCAGCTGCTTGTAGGTAATTTATTGCCTGCATTTGTGTATTAGCAAGATCTGTCATTTAGCTTTGTAGAAACCCATATGCTTTCATGAGGCACTTGACTTTTATAGTTGTTCCATTTAAAAATCAGCTGTCCTCACTATTTCAGTTCTAGATCTTTTGATCCTTATGCTTTAATGTACTGGACTGTTCAAAGTTAGTGGGAGCTGTCAAGTGTACAAATGATATTTTAGCTTGATTAGCTCTGGCTTACCCTCCTTAGCATGAACTACACATAAGTGCATGCAAATATTATTGATTCAGAGTGACTGATCTATAATATTGCCCTGGAGGTGAATTATCACAGACAGAGAGCCAGGAGAACTAAGTGCTCTGCCTAAGCTGTACCATTAGCAGCAAGACTTTGGAAGGCTGATTTTTAAACTACAGTCTCCTCGGATTTGGGGGATTAACTTCCTTTGACTAGGCATAGACAGGCTCAGTTCACAGCACTAAAGCTTCACATTTGTTTCTGTACCCTTACATGAAATGTGCACTTTCTCTTCATAGTTGGAATTTTACACATATTACATATTACTACATATTATTGATAACGTTTAGGCCAGCTTCAATATGCCACAGTCACAGTAGATATCTGTATGTTTTGATGTCACTCAATGAGCATTCACAGCAATGGGTATGTCTGCCTATACCTTTCTAAAGGTGTGACAACTGCTTCTGTTCTACAGCCACTTTACCAGGCATATCACATTGGAAAACATGCACTTTCATCTCATCAAGTACTCTAGGAATTAACAGGTAGCTGTTGTTATGTGTATACAGGTGTTTTAAGTTTGATACAGGGCAATCTCTAGATACTACTTCTTTGCAGTCCTTAAACAATGTTGTTGCTCTGTTACCCCTGCTGACCTACCCAGAATGGGAAAAATAGCTAGCTATAGCTGAAGTCACTTTAAATATGTTTCAGTGGCAGAATTTAAACAGAGGTGGGGAAGGCAGTGCCTCTTATTAGTAAGTGTGCTGATGTCTCCCATTTTAAAACCCCATTTTCAAATAACGTTTAACTCTGCCAAACTTAATCATTTAGTCTGAAATTTTATTTGCCATGTGATTTGCATCATAGAAAAGCCCATTGCAAAATTATTAATTCTGTCTTCAGAGCTGGGTCTGGACACATTGTCAACGATGAGGACAGAACAAAGCACTGAATAGCTATTCACAGCCACTGCACTGAGCATGGCTGAGGTCCAGTGGTAAAAAATATTACAGTAAATCATAATGTATGTGCTTGAGGAGGAAGTATACCAAATTAAAGCACAACAGCAACCCATGCTCTGGAAAGCCTGAACTCTGGAGTTTCTATCCCTGCAATCTGCTGTTGGTAACGTTATTTTTGTATGCATTTAAGCATAGAAAATATTCATCTGTTTGCTTTGTCAATAGTTTCAGCATCATTTAAAAACTCCATTTTGCTGGCTGAAGAAAACATTACTGCAGGAGACGCATAAGCCAGCAATATGTTGCAGGATGAATGTAAAAGGCTTGCAGCAAGACCGTTTCACAAGAAACTATGCCACCTGGAGCATTAAATATGGCCATGGCACAAGTTCTTTCTAGCAGGTATCTCAAACACAAAGAATCACATTTCCCTGAAACTGGTCATAGCTGACTCCACATTTCTCAGTAAACTGAATGGCCTTTGCTTGCGGCTATATCTGTGCCGTCATGCAAGGAACAGATTGACTCTGGCTTGCAACTGTTGGATTACTCCCTGGAGCTGACAAGTGTTCCGTCTTAGCCACACGCGCTTTGTTCAGTCTTTCAAAAGCCCTTTAAACTTCCACTGATTAGAGGTGGCTGTACTGCAAACATAGCTTTGCTTTGGTTTTGAACAGCATGTTGTAGCTCAGGTGCTTCACTGACTTAAAGGTACATGTGAAAATCTAGTTTGGGAAATTTACAGGAAGCACTTCTATCAAAAGGCAATGAGCACATACTGCTTTATTTTGGGACACAATGTGATGAGTCATTTTTCATAAGATCTTTATCTTTGGGATCTGGCTTGAACCTTCCTTTGAAAAGTAAAAGTGTAACTGATTCTGGATGCTTTAGCATTGCTCTCCAACATATCCTTCCACTTTACTATCTATAAACTGCTAATATTTTTATATTATTTCTATTAAATACATGTAGAGAAACATAAACAGCAACACAATTTCATGGAAATAAAATTTGCAACTTTGTTCTTTTTAAAGCTTAGTTTCAGTTTGAGAGTATGTTTTAGCTGATAATCTCTTGAGCTGAGTCACTGATCGTTTTAAAAATGTTTCATATTCTCATGGAAATGTGTATGAAAAGGGAGAAGTTGTTATTTACCAGGATCTGTTCTGTGTGACGGGTGATGGCAGGAGAAAGCGGAGGAGCATGCCATGTGTGAATGAACACATTTCTCATGGTCTTCTATCCTGCTGCATCCCAGGCTCTGTATTAGAAGCCTGGGCACAGTTAAACAGTTCATTCTGCTTTATGGAACTGGAGAACACTCTGGAACTGGAGAACACTTTGAATGTGGCCATTGTTATTTTTTTCACTGGAGAACATATTTAAAAAATAAATAAATTAAACACCATGGTAGTGCTGTTTAAATAAACCACACACAGTAGTGTGGTGTTTAAATATATATATATATATATATTTTGTAAAAATTTTGTAAAAATATTTTGTAAAGGTTTTATTTAAGCACCACAGAAAAGTGAAATACAAAAGACTAAATGTCTTTTGGGAAAATGTCAGGATGCCACAACACTTGTATTGACAAGCTAAGGACTCATTGGCTAGTGAACATGGGAGGCAAGCAGATCCGGAAACATTCCACAGTCAAGAAACTCAGGGCTGGAACCCCCTCAGGAACAGGCATTTTTGCAATTTGATTAGGACAACGTCTTGCATTTATTCTGTGAACGGAGCTGGATTGTCACAGTATGAAATGCTTTGCCATAATGAAGTTTCATACCAATTCTGTTACTGTTACAAAACATTTGTAAAGTGGAACCAGAAAGGTCACTTCATTTTGCATCTGTGAAAGGCTCTAAAAATCTCTGGGGTAGAATTTCCTGGATCTCAGTGGAATTACAGCTACTTACTCCTGGTTGGAATTTGGTCCCTGCAATCCTTTTTATGTCTTACTGAAGTGAGGTAGAGTGAACACTCGTTCTTGACAGGGATCAGTCAGATGTGTCAAAAGCAGGAACAGAATTACTTAATTTTTGTCATTAGACACAATCCAAAAACATTAGGGATTTTTAAAAAGGTTACTTTTTGAGAATTATTCGATGTTCTCACTTTTTAATTTGTCTGCAGGCAGTAAAAAAATGCAGTATGAAAGAAGTATAAGTGATTCCTGTGGTGTTTTCTGAATGACTGAAATCTTAAAGTCTCAGAAATCCTTTGTATTTTTTGCAAGATTTTCATCATCAAAAAGTCTAGATAGATTAGATAAGCTTCCGGACTTTGGGGTACTTAGTCAAACTGATCAAATGGGTTTGCAGGTCACCCCTTTTAAGACTACATTTTAGTAGTAGTAGCATTTTAGTGTTTCTCTGTCTTCTCATGCATTGATTTTAACACTTCTTGAGTATATAAAATGTGAGCTTTTAGTCCAGGCTTGTGCTAAATTGCCACAGTTTCATAAGAGAATAACAAAAGCGGAAAATTTGGCAGTAAGCCTCACAGAAAACTGTTCCCACAGCTCAAGCAGTATCATGAGTTGTGAGGACTATTTGAAAGTCATTAATGCAGAATTCAGTGTGCTGTCTAATATACTGCAGCCTGCATCTGATGGAGATTTCTGCCACAAAGGCTGTACATTGTAATATAAAGATATACTGTCGATTTTTTTCAAGACCATAGTTAAGGGAACTATGAATGTTCACAGTCTTGTTGTCTTCTTCAAATTTCATTGCTTTAAAAAATATTCTTTTACTAAGTATCTGAGGGTATGTTCATTTTGTAATAACAACTACCTGTGAAAGAAAGGACTAAGTATGTTTTGCACAAACCTTACCCAAAAGCAGGTAGAATAATCATGCAATGATACACTGTTAGGAGAGAAACCTGAAAATCACCAACTAACAGGAGGAACCAATAGACTAGCTGTCTCCCGAGACGAGCAGGCCCATAAAGACCTGGACCAATCTCAGTCTGTTTCTTTTATTTCCTTTTCCCTTAAGTAGAAACTCCAAATATCTTCCAGAGAAGCTGCATAGTGTCGACAGCAAATGGATGACTATGTTTTTGCTTACACTGATATAGTAATTTTTATAATCATTAAGACCATTAATACCACCTTGATTGTTTCCATGATCTTAAAAAATTTCTAGCACACGTAAGAACAGAACGTGGGCCTGTAACATCATCATCACCTCTCATAGAAAACCTGCCCTGGGAAGCAAATCTCCACAATATTTTTGCTGTTCATCTCCCATTGCCTGTGTTCCCCCTGTTAGCACATTTTCAGGAAATGGTGGAAGACTACCACACCTGTATAGCCAGAAGACCAGCTCCTTGTCAGGGCCTCCATCCACAAGTGCACAAAACTAGTGTATCTTCAGATGTCTCCTGAGGGCTATACTATATCAGGTCGTCATAGTGCTCATGTTGCTAATTCAGCTCCTTCAACATTCAAGCTATACTGCAATGGTAGGATTCATTTTGCTCAAAACTTTAAAACATTGTCAACTATTAGCTGTGCTATTTTTGGCAAACATACAAATACAGACATTTTCTTTGACTGCTACTTTTTCAAAATCACCATAATTTTCAGCAGTTGCAAAGTAATTAATCCTGCTAGCAACCCCCAACCCTCATTTTTACAGATAATTAGTGGATGGGGGGCAGCCAGTTCTTTCTATCATAGTTGGAGAGATCCTTTTTTCTCAATCTGCAGTTTACATGGCAAAATGTTTCATGCTAAATTTATCATTGTTGATTATTTGCTCGAATGCTCTGGGTGGCCTTTTGGGAATTTTCTGGAGCCTTGCTGGTGAGTTGCTTGACAGCCATACCACAGTAAAACAAAGCTATGATTATACACACTAGTAAACAACTCCCCTTCAAAGAGGAAAAAGAAAATAGGGAGACAAGACAAAAAGCTGCAGAAGATAAAAGTGATTTTGTTTTTAGACTTGAGGTTTATGTTTGGTTAGACAATGGCAAGGGCAAAACCAACTTCTTTGCCCTACCGTAATTACCACACAGGGTGAACAACTCTCTTCTCATATAGACATTTTTCCATCCACTTTCCATGGCTGGATAAGATTCATTGTTATGCTGATACCCAGTACCAATCCTTCCAATATGCTGGGGAAGAGGCACAGAAAGTAGTGTGTTATGAGAGGAGACATTTTCAAACAATTCCGTCTCCCTGTTTATGAACAAATTAGTCCTATGCCCTTAATCCGGACAAGTCTCATATGCATTTTCATGGCATTTGTGTTCTGTTTGAGTTATTGCAGCTCCTTGGCCAAAAGGCGTTTCACCCATGACAAATGTCTAATAAAGTTTAAAACAAAGACACATTGCCTAATTTTCTCCAATAGGGACATTAATAACATTTAAGCAATCATCAAAAGGGAGACTGTAAAGAAACCTTCAAAATGAGGAGTACTGAAAGAGCAGAAAGCAGTATTGAAGCTATATACTGAATTCTGGTGTCCAAGCCCTAGATACTGAATTTCAGTGGAAATGAGATCCTGACTCTCTAAGTCTATTATAACTCTCCTAGTTATTTTTTTTGTTTGTTTTTATTTTTTTTAAATATATTTAGTGTTTGTTCTGCTGCGCTGTTTGTCTTAATAACTTAAGTCATTCAGAGAGAAAAATAAGGCAGATCAGTGCTCTGACAACAGAATCCCAAGTCCTACCTACTCTTACTGTTCACCTGCTAATGGCTTTAACAAATAAGACAACTTTAAAAATCATTCTGTAGCTACTGTCACTCATCCTGCTGTCCAGGCAATATGCCACAGGAGAAAATCCGTAACGAACTCGATCCTGTTGCATTCATTCTCAAAATGGAAAAAAAAATATATATATCTTTAAGGACACTTCCAGTTCTGCCTATCTATATTTCAGTGTAAGAGTCACCTTTAATATTTTGATCGACGTTGGGTCATTCTCCCATCTGGAAAATAAATTAAATTAACTCTGTGATTGAGTCATTGACAAGACAAAGGTAATCATATACATGTAGCATTGTGCTAGTTTTATTAGCCTGAATCTTTTAAGCCTGCGCATATTCAGCAATGAAGTAATGCAAAATGGAAAATCCAATTAGCCCACGCATATGTTTCTTGAAAGACACTACCCCACCTCTGCATGTAGATGAACTGAACAACAGACTGATAGATTATAAAAGAACTGTTCTTGTCTACAGCTTTGTAGTCTTACGTTAATATTTTCCAAAAAGACACATTTCCTTCACTTCCAGGTGATGAAAATGTGTTACATGGGTGACATGGGTTGAAAAAAAATCTGTTTTATATAAAACTTAACGAGACCAATCACATTTTAAAATAACTTTTAACAGTGAGAACGCCTCATGAAGGGTAGAATTAGATTAATTATCAGTTTTGAAGCAAATAGAGCAACTAGAAAAAGTCCTAGAGAAACAACCACTTAAAATAAAATAAAATATATCTGTTTAACCTATATACATTGACACTTTTTAAATTTTGGTTCAAATGTTTTGAGGTTTATAGAAGACACTGTCATCTGAGAACACACTGATAACTCTGTAAAGTATCTGATAGTGTGGGTGCATCTTGGAAGGCTTTCTTTCAGTCCATAATGAGTGAAGATAGCAAAATAAATAAAAGTATAGAACCTTTCCTGTTTTTTTGACTGTAAAGTTGACTATAAAGGTCAAAGGCAGTAAGTGTGTACTACTACTACCTGTTCTACCTACAGCTTTAACAATAACTTATCATACCATTCTGTTCTAAATTAACGTAAGTGGAATATATGCTTTTACCAGTGATACACAAAATATTATGCTTCTGAAAAAGCCAAAAGTTTCCATTATATATATATTTATCAGGTTATTTATTTGATTTTAAAACTTTTATAGTGCTTTAAATGTGAGAAATTCAAATGCTGTATAATCGAGGCTATGAACTAATTTCAGAAAGGAGAACTTTGCTCTTCATAAGATGTAAAGCCTTCTTTCTTTTATTTATATAAATTAA
Organism: Anser cygnoides; assembly: GCF_040182565.1. Lineage (NCBI taxonomy): Eukaryota > Metazoa > Chordata > Aves > Anseriformes > Anatidae > Anser > Anser cygnoides. The sequence continues at coordinate 20,997,896 of NC_089883.1, read as the reverse complement.
ATTGCCAGATACAGATAACAGATATGCCCAATTTCCTCCTGTTTTGCAGGTTTATATGCATTTAGAATTCAGTATAGCAAAGTACACAGGCTCTGGCTCCAGAGTCTCTTCCCACAGTTCCCAATCTCTGTTTAAATTTAGGCCAAAGTTTTAGTGGCCTGTAAGTACTGAAGAACCAGGCTCACCATCACAGAAATCCAACTTAACAGTCCAGTCCTGCCATTCTTACTTTCACAAACACAGTTATTAGGATTTTTTTAATTTGCTAGGATTACGCAATGGTTGAACTATCGGGCCCTGCAGGAACTTGTTCTGCACGTCTTAAATATGCTGCATCCCATGAATATTCTCCAAACCTGTCTGTCTCACCAGAGGAACTTCTTATGTATGCTTAGTTTAAAGCTAGAAAAATAGCAGATATTATGGGCAATAACAGCACATACAGATATAAGCTGTGTTTTAAGAAACCTCATATGTCAGAAGACATTGAAAATAGTAGAAAATCTGTATTTTGTAGGAAGGAAGAGGAAATCTGGTAGCAACAGGCCTGGGAACAAAACAACAACATCAAGAAACATCAAGCACTCCTTACGCAGCTGGTGAAGAACTCCTGACATTATATTATAATACACACAGAGTTCAACAAACAACTGCTGCATAAATTAAGAAATATTCAGCCATCAGTCTTCTCATGGAAATGGTTATAGATATGAGCAAGTGTAGTTAGATGCAAAATATAGAAAGAGGTCTCTTCTCATTAGCCATAAAAAATGGTAACTAGGCCTGGGTTTCTCCAGAACTGTCCTCTCTGTCCTCTCTTTCAACTCATGATTTATGAAAGGGGAAAAAAAAAAAAAAGCCATTGTAGCATCTGGAGATATCAGATACATCATCCAGTGAACTTCCTAAATATAGTTGTTTAATAGGTAGTATGGTATTTATAGTTACCACATCTCAGATAAATATGAAAATTGACATTGCTACTTTTAAACGTGCTTTTAATTTATTCTCAAAACAAGAGAAAATCAGATAGGATGTAAAAGAGATGTCTCAATCCGTAAAAGGAGGATGCCTGGCTGAATTTGGCTGTACCAGTACACTTTTTTTTTTTTTTTTTTTCCCCACAGGAACTAAGATGGGGAATGGAAAAGCACCACAAGACTGAATCACTTTCATTCAAATTCATTCATTTCAAAATGAAAGTAAAGTGCAATTAAAGCTTGGATTTTCTCCAGGGAGCTCTAAATAATAATACATCTTCCTCATTTCATTCAGATGTTTAAATAGCTTTCAAAAAAAACCCAAACAACCTTGATGAACATTTTTTATGTTATTTTTGGCTTTAAAGTCCAAGAGAAATGGCAATATGCCTCTTTAAATTAATACAACGTAATATATTGAGAGGCAATATGCCTCTTTAACTTAAATCCTAAACAAACAAACAAAAAACAACAACCAAGGAGAATAAAATACCTTTCATTTAATCAAGATTGGGTTTATCCTAGATTAAAACGATCTAACTTTGGGCACTAAAATGATCAAACTTTAGGCATTAATCAATGCTAAAAGTGTTTTCATCTTGTTCTTTCCCCTATAGTCAGTAAAGAAGGGGCCTTGCAATCAACCTGAGACTGGTCTTTTGGAAAGGCCCGTCTTCCTCTACCAAATATATAGGGGCAACTCCCAACCCCCAGCAAAATCTGATATTAGAACTAAGCTAATCTTTCACTCTTCTGTTCATCTGACTGCTCCAGTACTTGTCTGGCCTCATAGTGGGCTGCTTCAGGTAGCTAAACCTCTAGAAAATAAATCCCGCCCTCCAAAAAATTAACACTATCATGTCTCCTTTACCTCCCTAAATTAGCTCATCCCACAGCAAAAATGATCATGTCAAACTCAGAGCAAGGCTAACAGTACTCATGGAAACACAGCTGAAGGCACAGGGAGGGAAACAGAATAAGCCTCTCCAATTCAGCAGGAGCCAGCTTAATAGAATCACAGAATAGAATCACAGAATCATTAAGGTTGGAAAAGACCTCCAAGATCATCTGGTTCAACCATCATCCTACTACCAATATCACCCACCAAATCACGTCCCTAAGCACCAGGTCCAACCTTTCCTTGAACACCCCTAGGAATGGTGATGCCACCAGTTCCCTGGGCAACCCGTTCCAACGGCTAACTGCTCCTTCTGAGAAGAAATGTCTCCTAATTTCTAAACTAAACCTCCCCTGGTGCAACTTGAGGCCATTCCCTGTAGTCCTATCACTAGTTATCTGTGAGAAGAGGCCAACTCCCAGCTCCCCACACCTTCCTTTCAGGTAGCTGTAGAGAGCTATAAGTTCTCCCCTGAGCCTCCTCTTCTCCAGGCTGAACAACCCCAGTTCCCTCAGCTGCTCCTCGTAGGACTTGTGTTCTAGGCCCTTCAGCAGCTTCGTAGCCCTTCTCTGGACACATTCCAGGGCCGTGAGTAGTGAGGGGCCCAAAACTGAACACAGTACTCAAGGTGTGGCCTCACCAGAGCAGAGTACAGGGGGACGATCACCTCCCTGGTCCTGCTGGCTACCCTATTCCTGGGCACCACTGGCCTTCTTGGCCACCTGCGCACACTGATGGAAAGTTGGCCAGCGATCACATCCATCAACTCCCTCAGCACCCTCGGGTAGATCCCATCTGGCCCCATGGACTTGTGACAGTACAGGTGGAGCAGGAGGTCTCTGTTTCCACCTGAACTGTGGGGGGTTTCTTCTGCTCCCCATCCTAGACTTCCAGGTCAGGAGGCTGAGTACACCAAGGATAAGTAGTCTGGCTAGTAAAGACAGATGTAAAGAAGGCATTAAGAACCTCAGCCTCTTCCTTACCCTCAGTAGTCATGTTCCCCCCTGCATCCAGTAAAGGATGGAGATTCTCCTTGGCCCTCCTCTTGCCATTAATTAGAAGAGGAAACTCACACCTCCTCAAGTTGTTTGAATCCAGGCTTTCCAAATTTGTGTTACATATAACAGAATCCTTTCTTCCCATACTTCCCTCCTTGAAGGAGGCAGTGGTTCATCTTTCTACATAAAAGGATGCTTGTCAGAGATAGTCATCACCAGATCTCTACTGAATCTTTAATAATTTCCATAAGGCATTTTCTAATATTGTGGGAACTAATACACAATTGGCTGAAACAGTCCTTATGGTATATATATATTGTTAACATGAATTAATTGAACAGAATATTAACAACACTTTGCACTTTATAGAGTCCATTCTTCAAGGAACTCAAAGCACTTCAAAAATGTTAATTGATTAAGTCTCCTGAGCTCATTAAAGATGTGAATAAACGTGTCAGCTAAGACAATCTCTGCTAGTTAATTTATTTCTCATGTTTGGAGAAAACTTTTATAACAGACTTATAAACCTCCAAAAATAGATGTTTTTAATTGAAACACTGACATCTTCTTAATTTCAGTGTAACCAACAATTATTTTTGTAATTTACTTGCACAAAAAGTTAAGAATGATCATTGCCTCTTATATTTCGAAATATAAGAAATAGCTGAATTTAAACAACAACAAGAAGAAGAAATTAATCCCTTGAACACCAATTAATTGTTCCTCAATTAGTTTGTAATGAACGATTCTTGAAGCACGTAGCAGATTTAAGTTCCGATCAAATGGAACTTGCATATTTAATAATTCTCTGAAAGACAATACATACTGTATATTCTTATATCCAGAATTGCATTTTTTTTTATTTTTTAATCACCTTGAATAATATTACTTTAAAATACTTCCCATTTTAACACTGCAAGAACATAGTCAACTTCTGACATAATAAGAGTTTGAAATTTAAGAAAAAGCGTTTTTTTTGGCTTTTCATCCTGACCACACAAATGCAACCACACAATCAAATATGTAATGATCACAGAATAGTCTAGGTTGGAAGAGACCTCCAAGATCACCTAGTCCAACCTCTGACCTAACACTAACAAGTCCTTCACTAAACCATATCACTAAGGTTTACATCTAAACATCTTTTAAAGACCTTCAGGGATGGTGACTCAACCACTTCCCTGGGCAGCCCATTCCAATGCCTAACAACCCCTTCCGTAAAGAAGTTCTTCCTAATATCCAACCTAAACCTCCCCTGGCGCAACTTTAGCCCATTCCCCCTCGTCCTGTCACCAGGCACATGGGAGAATAGACCAATCCCCACCTCGCTACAGCCTCCTTTAATATACCTATAGACAGCGATAAGGTCGCCCCTGAGCCTCCTCTTCTCCAGGCTGAACAACCCCAGCTCCCTCAGCCGCTCCTCGTAAGACTTGTTCTCCAGACCCCTCACCAGCTTCGTTGCCCTTCTCTGGATGCGCTCAAGCACCTCGATGTCCTTCTTGTAGCGAGGGGCCCAAAACTGAACACAGTACTTGAGGTGCGGCCTCACCAGAGCCGAGTACAGGGGGACAATCACTTCCCTAGACCTGCTGGCCACACTGCTTCTTATGCAAGCCAGGATGCTGTTGGCCTTCTTGGCCACCTGAGCACACTGCTGGCTCATATTCAGCTGACTATCAACCAACACTCCCAGGTCCTTCTCTGCCAGGCAGCTTTCCAACCACTCATCTCTCAGCCTGTAGCTCTGCTTGGGGTTGTTGTGCCCCAGGTGCAGGACCCGGCACTTGGCCTTGTTGAACTTCATACAGTTGGCCTCAGCCCATCGGTCCAGCCTATCCAGATCCTCCTGCAGAGCCTTCCTACCCTCGAGCAGAGCGACACACGCACCTAACTTGGTGTCGTCTGCAAAGTTACTGAGGGTGCACTCGATCCCCTCATCCAGATCATCGATAAAGATATTAAAGAGGACTGGCCCCAGTACTGAGCCCTGGGGGACGCCACTAGTGACCGGCCTCCAACTGGATTTGACTCCATTCACTACAACTCTTTGGGCCCAGCTACTCCAGCCAGTTTTTAACCCAACGAAGCGTACGCCAGTCCAAGCCATGAGCAGCCAGTTTCTTGAGGAGAATGGTGTGGGAAACGGTGTCAAAAGCCTTACTGAAATCAAGGTAGACCACATCCACAGCCTTTCCCTCATCCATTAAGCGTGCCACTTTGTCATAGAAGGAGATCAGGTTCGTCAAGCAGGACCTGCCTTTCATAAACCCATGCTGACTGGGCCTGATCGCCTGGTTGCCTAAGTGCTGCGTGATGACCCTCAAGATAATCTGCTCCATGAGCTTCCCTGGCACTGAGGTCAAACTAACAGGCCTATAGTTCCCCGAGTCTACCCTCTGGCCCTTCTTGTAGATGGGCGTCACGCTTGCTAGCCGCCAGTCAGCTGGAACCTCCCCCGATAGCCAGGACTGCCAATAAATGATGGAAAGTGGATTGGCTAGGTCCTCCGCCAGTTCTCTCAGTACCCTTGGATGGATCCCATCCGGCCCCATCGACTTGCGTACATCCAAGTGCTGTAGCAGGTCGCCAACCATTTCCTCGTGAATTATGAGGGCCACATCCTGCTCCCCAACCCCTTCCACCAGCTCAGGGTACTGGGTATCCAGAGAACAACTGGTTTTGCCGCTAAAGACTGAGGTAAATAAGGCATTAAGCACCTCAGCCTTTTCCTCATCTCTTGTAACTAAGTTTCCCCCGCATCCAGTAAAGGATGGAGATTCTCCTTAGTCCTCCTTTTTGTGTTGATGTATTTATAAAAACATTTTTTTTTTAACGGCAGTAGCCATGATACCTCCTACAAAATCCTCATCTCCAAATAGCAAAGGGAACTTGTATATATTATCATATAGAACAATACAAAAAGTTTTACTTACTGCTTTTTTTTTATTACTTTACAAACTCTAAACAGCTACATTATTTAGGTGATTTTTTATTCTTAAATGACAGTAGAGCACAAGACCCATAACTGGACAGAACGTATGTGCAGGTTTCATAACGAATAAAACAGAAGGCCTCTGCTTCAGGGAGTTTATAATCTGAGCAAAACAAACTACAGTGTCCAAGTTGTCTATAGCACTGCTGCCATATATCAGTTACATAGGATGCTTTTTTCAGTAAATTTTCTTAGGCCTTTGACTTGCATATCAAGGCTTGTTACAAAAAAATAACTTACAGACTTCACAAGAAGTGCTCACTTATATGTTAAGTTTAAAAAGCTTAAGTCCTCTGTTCAAAGAGTTTAAACACATCTCTGAAATTAAAGACTTTTTAAACCTATTTTGTTGAGTTTGAGTGTATTTACAGATACACTGATGTGTATCGACACACTGACACCTAATGCAGTATTAAGAAAAACAAACAGCTGGCCTCATTGATTATAATATCTGTGGCTGTCTTCATCACTTGAGTTAAAAATTATTGTTTATTATTATTATTTATTTATTCATATAGGGTGAATGAAGATGCACAAAAGCTTATGTTATGGCATCATTCCTTATGTTCAGGACAGCGTGGTTGCTACACAACACCAGGCCTCAGTCAGGAGGTGGCCATTTTATAATGCCTGTGCTCTCCTGCTCACTAAGGCTACAACAGATCATTGCAGTGCTGTATATAACACAGGGTATCTCAGGGTTTCTTGGAGTTACATCTGCCTAAAATATTTCCTAGAACCTTTCTTTTATTGCTATCAACATTAAAGCTACTTTTAGTGACTTAGATCTGGGAACCACAAATTATTACTACATAGTTGGTTTACACGCAGTCAGAGCCTCTTTCTGCCACCACAAAAAGGGGAAGGTTTCAAGAAACACAAAGGTGTCACAGCTAAAATGGGCCTTGGAGAATGTCACAGCACAAGAGAAGTGACAGCAGACCCTCTGCTTGTTCTCAGATGGCACTAAGATCTTGCCCTCACAGAGCATTGAATCATACAATCATGGAATGTCTCTGGGTAGAAGGGACCTTAAACATCATCTAGTTCCAACCCCCTGCCATAGGCAGGGGTGCTGCCCAGTAGATCACATTGGCCGAGGCCCCGTCCAGCCTGAGCTTGAACATCTCCAGGGATGGGGCCTCCACAGCTTCTCTGGGCAACTTGCACCAGTGCCTCACCACCCTTACAGTGAAGAATTTCCTCCTAATGTAGAATTTCTAGTCTAGAGGATGCCCGGAGGTGGGGAAGTAAACTTGGCACCTTGTGGTCTGGATTTTTCAAGATCTCTATCTAGAATGGACTTGTTTCTGCTATACACTCCTGGAATGTCAAATTAAATCAGCTGCTACATCAAGCAGCTATCGATCTGATCATATAGATGCTGCATCGAAGCACGAAGTGTAGCAAGATCAACTACATTAGAGAATAAGTTATCCGCGAAACATTTCATTCTCACAGATTAGTTACATGAATGTTTTCAGACTGCAGATCTCTGGATAATGTTTCACAAGTGCTATAACTTTTATATATATATATATATTATTTTATTTTTTTCCCAATCTGTTTTCTGATATGGAAAAGTGAGTTACCCAACTTACTTTTTATAACAAGTCTAGCAATATGCTACCCTTTACAAAATGCTATTTCTGTTGAATGTGTGATTCACTCCCTTAGACACTTTAAATAGATTTTTATTCTTATTGTCACTGGAAATAAGAGTAAACATCCCTGCAGCTGCAACAAGGAAGGCAGTTCACAGTGAAGGAAAGAGAACACTTACGGGGTTCTTCAATTGACTCCTACATTTTGTTTAGCTTGTAGTCTGTGCTATGGCCCATTTAGCTTTGAAAGAGCTCAGCTTCTGATCTCTGTGCCATTCTCGGTATACACCCTGATCCTGTATCAACCTATAGAGGGACCTTTCATCTAACTAACAGAATCTGGGATGAGAGCAGAGACAGATATGTAAAGTACCAAAGGCAACTTCTGTGTGTTTACATACTGCTAAACGTTGCTTAGTGACACAAAGCTCTTTACCGTAAAGATATGCCAAAATCATTCAAACTGAATTCACCTCACATGCAGCTAAGAGGAAGGGCAAGCAGCCCTTCAGAAGCACAAGGCTCTTCAAACTTTCTTTGCAGTGCTCTCTTTTTTTCTTTTCTTTCTCCAAAAAGTGTCCATGCTCCAAGCTCACTTGGAGAGTGCTTCTTCATTTGCTATTCATCTAAAAAAATGTGACAAAATTGTATCTCCAACACTTTTCCCACTGAGATTTGTGAGAACATGCATAAACCTTGGACTCCCTGCTCTGAAACCATTTCTTACTAACAAAGGACTTAAAACAGATATTCCTGTGCTAGAATGAAATCTAATGTATTCAAAGTTCATACACTATACTTCTGGTCCACTTTTTCATTAGACTGCTCCAATTAATTCTCCAAATGGACTAACACAAGGTGTTTGAATTTTGGGTTAAGTCTTCATGTAGGAGTGTGTATTGCCTGATGACTTAAAGGAGAAAGTTAAATTTCTCAGATAGTATATTCTCACGTAGGGAAAGTAATGCCCATAATGCCAATACAGATACAGTACATGCTGCAGTTATGTTGTAGACAATCTGTTTGCATGAAATAGAAGGTAATTTGCTTTCAGGGCTTGGAGTGTGGAGGGTTTCAGAAGCTGGTACTGTTTTTGCTTGAACTTCTCATTAGCACTACCTCCGGTGTGCCCCTCTGCTCCACATATATTTTTGGCAAACAGCTCCTTATAGTGATGCTATAACACTGTAGGGTCCCAGCCAGATTTTAAGGGACTCTGCAAATTACAATTTTTTAAAATACATGTATAAATCATTTTAATCTTTTAAAATACAATATCCAGCTCATCAGGTTTCCAGATCTGTTCTGAACCATATCTGTGTGTCAGTAAAAGATATTAGTCTAATGAGATATTAATGTGGCATCGGTGGGAGACACCCAATTATAGTGTTTCATAAAACTTACTTCATCTCTTGCTGTGTATAGCTAATGAACAAGGACAGGAACTTTCTGAGGAAGAGGGGAGAAGATAATCATTTTCTGAATCTGGCCCTCAGCAATTGTGGTCATCTGTGAAATTACTTTTTCTGTAAGCAGAAAATTCTCACTTTCAATATTTAACAGAAGAGTGATGGAAAATGGAAAATGCTTCCTTTGTGAATCAGGATAGCAATACTTAAAATGAAATCATTAATAAAGGATCGATGATATATAGAGGCTCAACTTCATTCCAGAAAGCATGAATACTTTATTGATTGTTAGGGTTTTAAAAGAATCCCATCTGTACTTTGGACATTATTCACAAAATCTTTTGCTCTGTAATTTGGGTGATTGCTATACAGAAAGTGGAAAACAAATACGAGTGATATAAGGGTGTGATATAACACAGACAGAGACTTTCTCCTCCAAGGTATCTGCTCAGAGCTACCCCCATTAGCACTGGCTGCAAATTGTTTCTCTGTTTTCAAGTGACTAATGGAGAGAGTCAGTCTCAATCTGTCTTAGGTCTTGGCAAATAAATGTCTGTAGCAGAACATAACTGTATTGGTTATAACCCTCTCCAGTTTCTGGTTTGCCCTACCAAAAGAAGGAGCCAGGCAACAGAAGTTACTAATATAGGAAGGAAAAAAAAAAAAAAAAGGCAAATACCTCCAAACAAACAAGCAAACATTTCAGTCAAAATCAAAATCATTCTCCATTCATTCATTTCAAATCATTCTCCAGGATTTTTGTTTTATTAATCTTGTCAGTAAACCACTGTGCTATCTAGTAAATCTACCCATCCTGTTACTTACAAGGTCGTATTTGTGCTTAAAATGACACTTTCATATACTGGTGGAAGAGAGATTTAGTTGTATACTTGCAGCCTCAACATCTGAAGGTCAGCTCTGGACTTTTCTGCTAAAGGGCTAATTGCTAGCAGCAGAAAAAGTAACGGTAAGAGCAGAGTAGAGGCTCTGAAAGAAATCAGCTGGTGTGGAGCCACGCATGAATTAACAGAATGTATACTGACCTTATTTCACCCCATTCCGGGAGCAGAAATAAAGGTAAAAAGCACAGTACTCATGTAGTTTGTTGGTGTCACTAGCTAATACTCTATTCTTGTCATAACCATTTCCACCATTTGCAATTTCTTTTTGCTACAGTGAAAGCCAGCTGGAGCTGGGACTAAAGACATATGGAGAATTTTGTTGGTATGTGGGCAGCAATCCAACAAAAGAAGAGTTTTTCCTTTGCCATATGTGACTATTTTCTCTCCTAAAGAGCCCATCCATCCCATTAGTCAAATGGCGTAAACAATTTTCTGGACAACAAAAAATTTATCATACATCAATCAAGAAGCAACTCTAATGTGCCAAATATCTGAGTAACTATATGCCTCTTTCTTAACTGTATTTTAGCTGATATAACTGGTGAAAACACCATTTACTCAAACAACCTGACTGATGGACAGACCCACACTATTGGTGCTAAAGGACCAGGAAGTTTCACCTGGACAAGAACAACTGAATGCACGTGGGAGAGGTGCAATATCCTCTGGCAATGCAGAATTGCTGTGGGGTCAGCCACCTCACCACAGCACAGCTATTTTACATAAGCCATTTTTAAAGGTCTACAAATAAAACTTAAAGAAGGTTTGTTATGTAATTACTGAAGAGAAAGAGGACACAAAGGAGTAAGGAATCTTTCTAAAAGTCTGTAAACTCCTTATGGGGCTAATCTTCAGATAAGGAAGGCATCAGAAATAAATTTGATGAGTTAACTTTCTCAGTTCAGACAGCACTGAAATATCATCTGACATAGATATCCAGTTTAGCCTCCACTTAAGCTTAATGGTTAGATAATCATGGATCATAAGTTTAGTTTAATAACAACCACAGCAGACACTTTATTAGCAGATTTTGCAGGGTACAGGCTTGTCATTTGTCATTATAGTGATTTTCTGGTTTAAATATTGCATTAATTTGTTTCTCTCTCTCTCTTCAGTTAATGAGGTTAGATAATCATCCTGAATTCTCTAATACTGTGAGTTGCTACTTTGGCCATTTGGGAGTTTTCTGGCCTGAGCAAACCTTCTAACAGACAGCTACTAACTTACAGGGCTCACCTGTCACCAGAATTAATATCCTCTTTAAGGCAACTGAAGAACTGCCTCAGACTTACTCTGTTTTCTTAGGCCTTCTGTGATTAGGGAAATTCTATGTCAATGTCCTTATTGGTAAGTAGAGCATGGGGTGAAGAAAGCCACTTACCCTCAAACTACCCACACAGTTTTGTACATACATTGCAGCACTGTCTCTGAAAAAAGAGAAGACATTGCTCTAAAGTGAGGCTGATACACAAACCTTTTCTAGAGCAGGCAACAGATGTAAATATATAGCCTACCTGGCTTTTCTTGCATACCACCTAGTTTTACTGTACCAATAAAGAGTTATATGAGACAGAGGGCATTTCTTGACCATATACATCAGTTGAAAAATGAATTGACATGTGCAGCAGTGTGTATATGCTGGTAGATCCTATATAGCATGGAATTTTGCTTGACCAAAATTGTTCAGTTTGACCAGAAGTGGTTGTGGTCAATAAAGGCATAGGGATGAAGAGGCCAATGATACTTAAGATATGAGATTTTGGATAAATCACTTAGCTTCTTTGTGGCTCTGTTTTCCACTATACTAAAATAAATAACAGCGTGTTATTATTTGTAAAGCCTTTTAAAGTATATCAATAAAACGTCTGCTGTATATGTTTGTTACCATTGTATCAGCAGTTGCTACGCATTATTTGAATGGGAAAACTAGAAGCTACTACAAATACTGACTTAGAACATAAACATTTTTTTTTTCTTTTGAAATTTCTCCTTAAGCTCAGCATCATTGCTGTACTATAGCCTTATGTTTCTAAATCTGGAACTGTGTGAGAACACAGGCAACTGGTTAAATTCCACTTAAGTTTTAAACAGAGTAACATTACAGTATTTTTGCAGCTGTTTGTTCCCTTAGAAGAAAAAAGGGGGGAATGCTGTATCAGGAAGGCAGTAAAATAGGTTGCTTCATACCAAGAACCAATTTGTGGGAAGCTCTGGTATAACATCGATATCAAAATTTTATCCTTCTCTGGCATGCAAGGTTTTGGTAAGTGGTTTGTAAAGTAACTGTTAACATTAATGCACAACAATATTTCAGAAGTTAACAGTGAGTAGAGTGCACTTTAATTTCAACTGTCACTTTGCAAATATTCTTATCAAACACCTGACAGTCAAAAAAGATACCGCATGTAAAGTGGAACCTGTTCCAGTGCCTTCTATGATCAGAAAAAAAATATGCTAGGGCTTTTCTGTGGTTGCAGATGGCCTGCTAGGTAAAATATCTCTCAAGGAATCTTCACAGAGGAAGGCTGAGGTATTCCCATTCTTGCACTTGGTCATGCTGCTACTCAGGCATCCTAGTCAAGAATGAGGCTAGAAAATTAGACCCTTAGTGCACACATATTGCTTATTTTACTGACTGCCAGAACTTCTCATCTTTCTACAAGCTGAAAATAGTGTCAGCAGCAAGTTCGTTAAAAGAAGGTGTTTTGTATCTTAACATGACAATATTCAGTGGGTCTCATCTATTCATCCAGCATGGAGAGAAAGATTCTCAAACTATTCTGAATTATTCTTGCAGGAATTGCTATATAATAGTGGTAAATGTTATAAAGATTTTGTTCTACAGTAATGAAAATTGTATTTCACTATCTCTGAACTGTTCACTTTAGAGAGACACAAGAAAATACAGTTCAAAGCAAGACATGTCCTGAGAAATCAGATGAGTAATGTGAAAGTGGGTGATTTATGACATGACAGCAACTATTCATCAGTTATTTTTACACACACACCCAAAATGTATATGGACTACTATACTTAATTAATTGAAATAAAATATTTGTTAACATTATGTTTTCAAAGCAGTAAGATATATAACTTAGTTATTTTAAATCCTATTGCTGTTCATCTTTGCTTGTGATCTCAGCTGATTAATTAAGAGGGGTCAGTGTGGTTAATATTTAGCAGATCCATGAGAAACAATAGACTATGGCATTAAGCAATTCTGACAGTTCAGTAGATGGCACTCTTCTAAATCAGCAGTCTAAAATCTTTAGGTAACGTTCAGCAAGGAAGGCTTTGGGGCGTTAAAGAGTCCATCTGATTTATGAGAACAGTGGAATGGTTAATCTAATTTTCCAAGTGGAATGTGACTGTGTAGCTACCAGCTACCAGCTGGAGTTGTGTGTGCCCAAGACATGAATTGCACCTTGATGCTTTTACATGCTTCAGCATCTTCACATGCTGAATGGTTCATTTTATAGAAAAGGTTTCAGTTTTAAGCAGAAAGAGTCAGCTGGAGAAGCTGCAGCAGAGTAACCTTAAGCCATTACTGCTCAGCAGCTTATTCTTAAATCAACATAGGATGTTACACCAAAAGGTGTGGGAAAAAAAAATATAGGGGAGCTAAAGTATGGATTTTCCATGGTGGAAACAAGCAAATGCCTAAAGGAAAGCTGTTATGTTGTAAAAAGAGCAAATCTTCAAGCCACAAGGGTTAATACCAAATTAAAAGTAAGATCAGGAAAGCAAGTTGGCAAGGCTGTCTCCTAAATATTTGGTTCAAACCCATTCAGGTGACAGAGATCTGAGATCAGTAGCTTTTGGTTTTCCATAGTTCTGGAAGTTACATTTTAAAAACAAATCAATAAAAGTTTTTGTTTCTGTTCGATGTTCTTCTACCACACAGTCTCTTAAGGAGATAAATCAGAAGACAGAATATTGGCAATTCTTATTAAATATGTTTGACAAATATATTTAAGCAAGTAGTAAATTCAGAGAGCTGTACAACTGATTCTAGGAAGCAAGCCTGCAGTGCCTAGAAATGGCATTGGATGTGCACAAGATGCAGGCATGAATGTATATCTGCGAAATCAGGAAGTAGAAACAGTAATCAATAACCATCTGGGCCCAGCAGATTTAGAAACACCTTTGCTACTATGGGAGTTGTAGAGTCCTAAGAGATCAGTATTTATTTGAATGGTTGGTCATGAAGTTGTGTCAGTTTTCACTGCATATTGTTGAAAATATGGGGCAAAAAAGATTTCCATCGTCTCAAGGCTATCTAATAGAAAACATGTAATTAACAGGAGTGATTTCAAGATCTACATCTGAATGCAACATTTGAGAATTTGTCCTTTATTGGTTAAGGAAATGACTCATGGAAACCAGCATGAAATAAATGTTCTGAACAGTTTTAAAAAATAATGTTAATTTAAACTGCCTTTTTGCTAAATGACCATGACCTTCAGTTGAGAATTTGCTTGTGGTTGCATTTGTGCAAGTGAAAACTGTGCAACTGAAAACACTGAAAAATATACATAATATTTTCAGTGTTTTAAGCTTCTAAATTAACTGTCAAATTTAGGTTAGGATCTTATCTGTACTATATCCTTTAACGCATTTGCCGGGAAAATATACTACTCTCAGCCCCCAGAAGAGTCACAAATTTTTGGTTCAGTTCTTCTCTATCTGGCCACACAGAAGCCAGTAGTGCTATGTTAAGTGCTCCAACTAGCCTTCCTATTCCTCTTGCCTAAATTTACAGAGACTATAAAATTGTTGAAGTATAACTGCATGAAAACTAAGCCAACTAATTGAAAGCGATACCTTTCACTGCTTTTGGTCAGATTAAATGGTGGTTATGTTCATATACATGTATGTGCTGATCTGGACTCTTAGGAAGAGATTGAAAACAATCTCTTAACTACATGCATGTATGTTTTACACTAATCTCTGTATTTGGACAAAAAGCATATCCCGAGTAATTCGTTTGCTCATAAAAATCTGCAGATGTGCTCTTGCTACTTGACTTGATTACTACTATATTGGTTGCCTGTAACATTCTAACTACAAGAGAACAGCATGGCAAAAATTGTGGGCAGGCAATGGTGAAGGGAAGAGTTGTAAAAGCCTCTGTTTCTTGACCCCGTCAAGAAACAGATATAGCAGACAGCAGTGATGCAAAAACTAACCAAAGTGGTGGGAGACTTCTTAGCTCTGTCTTGGAGTAGTGTTTCACTAAGAGCTGAGCAGTTGTCTATCAGTACAACTGCAGAGCTTTAGTTTTGCTTTGTAGTTTTGCTACAGTTTTAATCTTCAGATTGAATGGTAGCTACTTTTTTTTTTGGGGGGGGGGGGGGGGGAACTTTAATTATGAAAGCTTGAAATCTCTCACCAGATTGGGAGTCTAAATTAGGAGATTTCTAACTACTACCTTTACCAAGGTATTTGAGAACAAAACAAGATAACAGATTTGTCTTGCTTCTGTCTTCAGAAGTCTTCCAAAAAGAGGCTTCATTATTAGATTATCTCTACTAAAAGGAGAATGTGTCTGTAATTGCTTCTTCACATTTTATATCTGCCCATTGGAAAGGCCAGGTTCCTTTTCCAAACCAATTTTTCAGGATTGAAATGATGGTAGCTGCAAATTTATTCAGTAAACAAACCACCCCCTTTTTCTAGAATAAAATCATTGGTGTACCTGCTTAAATCTTGCTTGTTCCAAAGTACTTCCAACATACACTGGAATCAACAGCAACTTCTGCTACATTAATCATCTGATTTCTTGGAAGATGTCCTGCTTTGGAGTAAAGTTCCTTTTGACATTCTCTGAGCACACTATACTTTCTTCCATCTCTAAAGTGAGTAGTTCAGAGATGATGAAACAGTTTTTGTGACTGTAGAGCAAAACCTTTATAATGATTTCCATTATTGTACTGCAGATCCTGCAAGAATAATTCAGAGTTCCCTTGGGATTTTTCCCCTCCATACAGGATGAATAGATGAGCACCATAATCATGTTAAGATATATTTAAACAAATGGCTACTGATATCTGCTAAGATAGGATGCAAATGAAGATATGTGCAAATTATGGGTTTAGTAGCAAATCTCTGATTCATAAAAAGGGATAAAGGGAACACCCAGTCTTGTGATGCTGAGGGATGCGTACCTAGTTTTTCCACCGATTTAGTTACATTTTGTTCCCTGCTGACTTTATGGTCTATACACCAAATGGGGCTCCAGCTCTTGACATTTGCCTATATCACTAGCTGTTTCCTCTGAAGCACAAACAATCGTAAGAGTCTGAGGAGATTAGCATGTACTCTATTGAACGTCAATTTGAAAAAACATAACAGGCTTGCTTGCTGAACTAGATAGATCTACAATGTGACTTGGGTGCTCAAAGCTGAGATCAAAGTCATTTCTGATTTAACTTCCGTAAAGTTAGAAGGGGTGTAAAGGGATATGTGTCACAGGATATGGGAATACATATCAAGGGATATGTAGCAGGATTGCTACCCTGGACTTTCAAAGAGCCAACTTTGACCTCTTCTGGGACCTGCTTGGGAGTATCTCATGGGCTAGGTTGCTAGAAGATGAGGGTGCTTGTGAGAGCTGGGCAACATTTAAACAGCACTTCTTCCAAGCTCAGGATTGGTGCATCCCTAAGAGTAGGAAATCAGGGAAGGGGGGCAGGAAACCTGTGTGGATGAGCAAGGAGCTCATCGATAAGATCAAAAGGAAGAGGAAGGTCTATGAAATGTGGAAAAAGAGCCTGTCCTCTTGGGAGGAGTATAGAAGTGTTGTCAGGGCCTGCAGGGACTCGATGAGGAAGGCTAAAGCCCACCTAGAGATGAGGCTTGCAAAAGAGATAAAGGATAATAAGAAGTTTTTTTTTAAAGTATGTAAACAGTAAAAGGAAGACTAGGGATAATGTGGGTCCCTTGCTGAATGAGCGGGGTGTCCTGGTAACAGGAGACGCTGAGAAGGCAGAGATACTGAATGCTTTCTTTGCTTCAGTCTTTGCTTCAAGGACTCCCCCCTGGGACTCCTCAACCCTGGTGGAGAGTGGTTCAGGAGCATCTGAGTGGGCTCAACGCACTACAAATCCATAGGTCCCGATGCGATGCATCCGCATGTGCTAAGGGAGTTCACAGAGGTGATAGCCGAACCTCTCTCTATCATCTTTGAAAGGTCCTGGAGAAGAGGAGAGGTGCCTGAAGGCTGGAGGATAGCCAATGTCACTCCGGTCTTCAAGAAGGTCAAGAAGGAGGACAGGAAACTACAGGCCAATCGGTCTCACCTCTGTCCCTGGAAAGGTCTTGGAACAGCTTGTTCTGGATGCCATCTCCAAGCAATTGGAAGAGAAGAATGTTATGAGGAGTAGTCAGCATGGATTCACCAAGGGAAAGTCGTGCTCAACCAACCTCGTTGCCTTCTATGATGGCATCACCAGCTGGGTAGATGGCAGGAGAGCAATGGATGTCATCTACCTTGACTTTAGCAAGGCTTTCGATACTGTCTCCCATGACATCCTGATAGCAAAGCTGAGAAAGTGTGGGATGGAGGAGTGGACAGTAAGGTGGGTTGAGAACTGGCTGACTGGCCAAGCTCAGAAGGTGGTGATTGGTGGCACAGAGTCTGGCTGGAGACCTGTGACTAGCGGTGTTCCCCAGGGGTCGGTGCTGGGTCCGGTCTTGTTCAACATCTTCATCGACAATCTTGATGAGGGAATAGTGTCTGCCCTCAGCAAGTACGCCGATGACACAAAGCTGGGAGGAGTGGCTGACATGCCAGAAGGCTGTGCTGCCATTCAGTGAGACCTGGACCAGCTGGAGAGATGGGCAGGAAGAAACCAAATGAGGTTTAGTAAGAGCAAGCGTAGAGTCCTGCACCTGGGAAGGAACAACTACACGTATCAGTACAGGCTGAGGGACGACCTGCTGGAGAGGAGCTCTGAGGAGAAGGACCTGGAGGGGTCCTGGTGGACAACAGGTTGTCCATGAGTCAGCAGTGTGCCCTCATGGCCGAGAGGGCCAATGGGATCCTGGCGTGCATTAAAAGGAGCATGGCCAGCAGGTCAAGGGAGGTGATCGTCCCCCTCTACTCTGCCCTGGTCAGGCCTCACCTGGAGTACTGTGCCCAGTTCTGGGCTCCCCGCTACAAAAAAGACAGGGATCTCCTGGAAAGAGTCCAGTGGAGGGCCACAAAGATGATAGGGGGCCTGGAGCATCTTCCCTATGAAGAAAAGCTGAGAGACCTGGGTCTGTTCAGCCTGGAGAAAAGAAGACAGAGAGGGGATCTCATCAACATGTATAAATACCTGAGGTGTGGGAGACAGAGGCATTTGGCCAACCTCTTTTCAGTGGTTTGTGGGGACAGGACAAGGGGTAATGGCCACAAGATGGAGCACAGGAAGTTCCGCACCAACATGCAAAAGAACTTCTTCACGGTGAGGGTGACGGAGCACTGGAACAGGCTGCCCAGGGAGGTTGTGGAGTCTCCTTCTCTGGAGATATTCAAGGCCCGTCTGGATGCCTACCTGGGCAGCCTGCTCTAAGGAACCTGCTTTGGCAGGGGGGTTGGACCCGATGATCTCTGGAGGTCCCTTCCAACCCCTACAATTCTGTGATTCTGTATGGGTCATATTGCTTTAAATGAGTCTCCTTAAGGTTAATACAGGCACATTCTTCACAATGTTACTTCATTATATTTATTTTGGCTGCTTTCTAAGTTGGAGTATGGTTGGTACCAGTTGCAAGGACAGTAACAGTGGACTGAACATGTGGCAGCTCCTCAAGCTCCTCTGACCACCACTTTAAAAAACCTCTTAATTATTGCATAAGATACTGATACTTATTTACTATCTTATTATCCCAGCAGTTATAAGACAAGATCTCACATAAATAATGGTTCCCAAAGTCTCATAATTATAATCTACAAGTACTTCTCAATGCACTCCTCTGTCTGCTGATGCAAGCATCTGGAGGTCAAACACTTGTCAGAAAATAGCTAATTATATCCTTTCCCATGAGGAAGAAAATCTTTAAATTTAATTAAAAGACCTTAACTCCAGTCCTGTACATTAGGGTCTTCCTCCCATTGAATTTTTTTGCTGTGTGACTTAAAGTGATAGGCTGAACATTCATATTAGCAGTGTCTCTCATCTGTGGTTTTGCTTTTGGCTCAGCACTGCTTGAAGGATGTTTTGATCAAACGGTCTCTGTCTCGCCACTACATCTAACTTTAAAGTTAATTTCTGCAACTTTTCCCAGTATGCCTTACACTCCAGGTATCAAAAGTCTCACTCACAACATTTGGCTTGACATATTAATCAGCATAGTGGCAAAGGTCCCAGGAAAATTATGAAAAAAGAGTAAAAGTGTGAAGCAAAATGTTCAGAAGGAGCTGATCTGGGCATGTTGTAGAGGTTGGGTTAAATAGGTTCTGAAATAGAAATACTCCTCCTACTCCTTCACACATTTTCAAAAGAAGGAAAAAATAAATCATCTTAGTATTTCCAGAAAGCTGGAATAAACAATGTTATAAATCTATATGGTTTATGCTTTTGTGTAATCATGCATTAATTATTAAAATCATGTTTAGCACTGCTGATGGTTTGCTAATGCAGATATATACAGAAAATCTGGATATTAAAATTTCTCTTTCTTGGGGCTGTTAGATGTCCATAAGTTCTTTTATGCTGTTCAAAGTTGACAAAATTGATATATAATCAATAATAGTACTAATGGTATTTCATCCTCTCATGTGTTTTGCACTTCTGATCTGTATCAACCCAGACTAAAGCAGGCACCCTAGAAGCAGAGATAATACAAAGCTTACTATTAAAATTCTTTTTGGATGAGACAGTCTTCATGGTAACTCTGTATTATAGTGAATGTTCCAATTAAAAACAAAACAAAACAAAATCTTTAGAAAAGTAGCTTCATCTGAAATTTAAAACAAACAAGGAAAGCAATCCTTCTTGAAAATGTTCATGGGAAATACTGCTTTCTACAGAGATGCACTTAAATGGAAGCAGTAGAAATAAAATCCTATTCCTCACTAAAGCTAGCAGATTTTTGCATTTTGAAAAAAAAAATGAGTCTTCCTTGCCAGTATCTGAACCACTCATTAATTTCTTGGGCATGTATGTAGAAAGACTTACATCTGTAAGGTGCTGAGTCACAAAGAAGGCTAAACAGATAACTAAACGCCTGTAATCCTGACTGGTCAAAAGCAGTTTACTTTCAGGCAGGTTGAAAGGTCATCTTTCTTCTGCCTTTTACTCTTGAAGATCAGTAAAAAGTTGGTTTTTTTTCCTTTTTTTTTTCTTTTTGATACCACACAAAATGGTGGCAGGAATTAAGACTTCTGTCAAACAAGCACTGAAGCGTCTACTGACATTCTTTCAGGTGATGGGTAGGAAGAGTTTAACTACATATGGTCCAAGATTGCACCTGAAACACTTTGTGGAGAAAGCTCAGGGATGTGAATTTCTTATCCAAAGGCCTTCACTTTAAAGGCAAAATGACATGGCATAGTGGAAAAGTTCACAAGTACAGTGGAAAGAAGGAGAGTAACATGAAAAGCTTTTCTCTAGGTGGAGGAAATACAGTGTATTTAACAATGAAAAGGAAGAAGGCAGCCCCCCCTTTTTATAACTCAGAGGATACACACTTAAATCAAAGTCACTCCTGGTGTAACACTGCTGAAATAACATGGTGGATAAAGTTAGACCATAAATCTCAATACCATAGCCTGTTATGATGATGATGACTAATTT
The DNA here is from genome assembly GCF_040182565.1 of Anser cygnoides. Taxonomy (NCBI): domain Eukaryota; kingdom Metazoa; phylum Chordata; class Aves; order Anseriformes; family Anatidae; genus Anser; species Anser cygnoides. The sequence continues at coordinate 20,977,326 of NC_089883.1, read as the reverse complement.
ATTCCAGATTGAAGACAAGGGGTTATAAAAACAAATTTATGGCTACTGTATGTATTATAATTAATTTTCTCCACAGTGAAAGCACAGTGATTTGAAAAAAAAAAAAAAAGACCTTTTTAGAAGTGCCTTATTTAATGGATCATTGTTGTACTGTGGTGCCTGCCTGCATCCAGCATTTACGCAGTAAGAGAGCAGAGTTCTTGTGCTCTGGGAAAGGGTGATTTCATCAGTCATAACAAACCTGGGTAATTCAATGTCCCAGAAAGTGTTTTGTCTCTTTTAAATATACATTTTGCCAACAGACGGGTAAGGCTGGACATTTCTATGTAAAAGCAAGAGTTACATCCAAACCTGTTGCTCATGTTTAAACAGGTGAAGTAATAATTGTTTCTTCAGCAAGTGTGTGATTGCACCAAACTGAGCTGGCAGGAGAACAGTAGTCCCCCGATAAGCCCTACTGCTCCCAGGTCCTAGAACTCTGTATTCAGATACAGAGTACTGCTCAGTCCTACTGACATTGGTACTAGCTCTGTCCCTAATTTAAAACAAAACAAAACACCAAACAAACAAACAAAAAACACATCTCACAGTGCTTTGTTGTGCAGATGAAGATAAAGAATTTTTGTGGTTTGCTTATTTTGGTTTCCAGTAACATTGACTCCCTTTCTCCCTTCTGCTGTCCAAAAGCAGACTGTTCCTCAAGAGATTTGTTCTTTCTAATGATGATGAGATAGACTAAAAAACATAAGAAACATCTTTGAAATAATCTTCTGATTAGTAGCTTCTTTCTTACAATGGGCAGAACTGTGCTATAGCTACAAGCTATGTTGAAATGTATTGAGATACTGATATATTGAGATAAAATGCTGAGATATTTTTATGACTATATATAAATTACCATAATATATATATTTAAAACATTGATAGAATTATACTGAACATGGGGATTGGCTTGTAGTATTACCTCTCTACAATCTATAGTTGTATTCTTCTAAAAACAGTAATAATTTCTGGGATGCAAATGTAATTTTAATCAGTTAGCACAATCCTAGTGTTTGCAGACTCTGTCAAAGAGGTAGCTCACTGTAATTACTTCCTCAATCATTCCCCGTGAATGAAGCACTCCAGGCAATGCTAAAACTTTGCTTAATCACTCGAAATAATATAAATTTTAAAACAAGATCATATTAGAGTGCCGTCTTTATAACTAATTTCCCAATAGTTCCATTTCCTACTAAATTTCAAATTGTGCTTACATAAAGAAACCAAAAAGTATTGTAAGTAAGTTTTATATAAAGCATAAAAGAAATGTTGCACTTAGAAGTTCTATTAAAACTACTTCTGAATGAATATTTGCTGGTCCCCAAGCTATAATTTTTTTTGCAGTGGAAAGAACAGGGTGAATGGGTTACATTAGAAGTGCACAGTAAACAACCGAAATGGCTAGAGAATGGATGAATCTAAAAAATGTCAAGAGTCAGCAAACATAAAATAATTAAGCTTTGATGATCACTAGCTCAAAGTAACACCTAACCCTCAGGCTCTTGCTGTTGCAACTGCAAGCATTCATCTAGTACCTGATGTTAGACCACATTACAATCCAAATGCTACAAACCAAGTCTGTGGAAATTACAGTTCAAATATGCCAAACCGCAAAGCTCTAGGCCTAAGTGTTAGTTCATTAGAAAATAAGATCATAGATGTCCCAAGAAAAGAGTTTGAGCCAATTAACATAATTTCCATGTTAAACCTTTGGCCTTAGTAAACAATAAAGATTAATATTCCCTGCCTTTAGACAACTAATCAACAGTGAAAATCACCATGGCTTTTTTTCTCTAAACTTCGTCTCATAGATAAGACTTCCATCCAAAATAACATTGTACCACAGTATTTCCAGCCGCTTTCCTTGCCTTCAACTTGATGCTAATATATTTTCAGGAAAGAAAGAAACCCCAAACAGAACTTGAAGAAATAAAAAAGAACAAATAGCTGTCAGCCAGGTCTCATGTGATGTTTGTAGCACACTGTTTTACCAAACATATAAAACACTGTTGGATGTGCTTAAAGGTTACTAAATATCAAAATGTTAGTAAAAAGTTCTAAAAAATAACAATAGGAAAAATCCAAACCAAGGGTGGAAATCTCATGGTAATCTAGGTAAGAAAGAAATATTTTCTGTTCATACAAATTTGGGAGTTAGGAATCAGACTGCAAGAGAGGAGATCCAAGTTCTATTCTCCACCTAGTTTGATGCCAATTAATTTCCAGCTCCATTTCACTTTTAATTAGGGCTGTTCAGAGTCCAGCTTTTCCAAGATGCAGATTGCCAGTAACCATGTGATCATGCAAATAAGGCTCTGCTATTAACGCTTCTAGTTAGCATGGAACAAAAATAACAACAATTTATAAGTTTCCATTTTCCATCTACCCTCAGCAGAAACAATTAGAAGCAGATAACGTGAAATCATCTGGGTTTTGAATGGCAGTTTCTACCTATAGCAGCTGAGAATCTACTTTTATTAAAGACAAGGTTATCAGAAATCATAATCTTTTCCAGTGAGTCAATGACACAAACTATTAATTCATCTTTTCCCTGGGCAGATCTTTGACCCTCTATGGAAAGGAAATCAGAATCCAAAGCTTTATGATGAAAATAAAGTATCTTATCAAGCTACTTTGAAAAAAAAAAAAAAAAAAAAAGGAATCCAAAGAAAACAGGGAATTACAATTGTAAATGATAATCAAAATCCTTATATTTGGAGATACAATCAATCAGCTATGTACTCTCATCAACAGTACTGCAGGAAAATAAGCTTTTTTTTTTTTTTTTTTTTTTCCCAAAGAACATTGGGTTTACCTACAGTTACTGTGTTTCCCAGATATTTGCAATAGCAGATAGCCCTGTTTATTGTGTGATATCTGATAGTAAACACTGGCTGTTAATGGTGAATTGCATTTTTTTTCTCAGCATAAATCAAAGTTTGATTACTATACTATATGCATGTGAATTACGAAGTTCTGTGTTTTTTGGAAACACATTATTTGACATTCATGAGAACCAGGTGTCTGGATTTTTTTCTTCTTGTCTTTTATGAATAAACCACATCATCATTAGATACATGCTAGCTGTTACCAACTACTCTTTATTCATCTGATCTCAGGATGAGCCTTTTGCCATTGGGCTTCCCTTTTTTTTCTTTTTTTTTTCTTTTTTTTTTCTTTTTTTTTAATCTGCATTTGAATTCAAACAGGGACAGGCTAACCGTATGGGCTGCAGAAAGGACTACACTGAATATTAAAAGTATTTAATTTTTTACCTTTTCCATGCTGTATTTACTTGTTAGTTATGCTGACACTGTTTTTAAAGTCAATATTTTATAAAGCAGTTTCAGGTACTGTTTCCATCATGTTATCCCCTGATATTTTCAAAAAGATTTTTCTCTTCACTATTACCATATTAAAAAACTAACTTAATAAATTCCAGGGAGGGACACTTGTTCAAACAAATAGGGGAGAATCCAAATGTTAGACATTACAGAACATCCCTGAGGAGGGTCAAAAACATGAAATAATTTGCAAAACCTGACAAATATTTTTCCACTGGATGATGCTCGCTTGAGACATCTACCACAGTGGTGTCTGTTACAAACATAATGTTGAAGTCAACATGTCCTTTTTTGTTGTTAAAAGCATTCAGGGTTTTAAAATATTTTTTTCTGTTTGAAATCTACTCAACAGGATTCAGGAGAAGATCCCTTTTCTACACTAAGGTAATAGCTTCATTTTGCAAGTAAGAAAGTGAAAAGAAAAACTACTGTGAACAAAACTGTCAGAAATCACCATGGTTATTATCAATCTAAGGGGGAAAAAAAAAAAAGAGAGAGAGAGGGGAAAAATAAAGACTGGCACTTGGAAATATATAAAACCCCTTTTCCCTCCAAAGAAACAAAGATAATTCTAGATAATCATTTGCCAAGGGCAATATAAGATCTTCAGTGATACATGGGGTAATTCCAAGACACTGAATGGAGTTTCTGGAATTCTATTCAGCAAAACAAATAGAATCAAAAGGAGATCTGATGATCCTTGATTATATGGACTCTCAGAATTCATATAGCATGAGAACAATCAACTAAATTTCGATGCAAAGATTTCTTGTGTATTTCCTCGTATCCAGCCTTTCAAAAGTCTGGGGGACTGATTCTCTTTTTACACCCTCTCTGATCCATTTATCTACTTTTACTTCATGTCTGTCTTAATGGAAGGATGCATCTAGTGCCAAGACTTTTATAAATAGCAGCACTTAAATCCACGATGAGCACAATTCACACTGCTGTAGTCAAGGGGAACATGTCTCTAAGGCTTTGTAACCTGCATATAAAAGTGTGTTTTAGGCTGAAATGTGGCATGCTTAGATTTCATGAAAATGGAAATCTGTAGTTCCTTTTAGAGGACAGTTAGATGAAACAAGTAGTGGTTTTATGCTTAGCCAGGCAGACTGCTACCTCAGAAACACCAACTTTTCAACTTTCCTTTTTCATTTTTATTTTTATTTTTTTTCTAGTTGATTACATATTTAGCATGCAGTATATCCATTAATAGAAACTGAGTTCATATTCACATAGAAGGCAGTGACCCTACGCTATTAATGAATAGATCAAGGGGTTCGAGAATTTGACTAAGAAGCACTTACACACATGAAACAGTAGAAGTACTGAAATGAGAAATTTCCATGGTCTAGTTTTCAGATCTGGAAATGCTTTGCCAAAATGAGATCACAAGAAAAGCTCAAAGAAGGGGCACAGTTGCTCAGAATTACTACTGCCTAAAACCCTAGTCTGCCAGTTGGATATCTGGGGATACCTATATGTAGGTACTTTGTGGAAGACTACAAAGATCTAGTTGGATAGGAAAAAAATAAAAATAAACAAGCATTCAAAATATACCCTCAGGTGCTTCTGTAAAGTTACTCGCTCCTTGGTGCTGCTGAAATAGCGCAAAAGGATATAATAGATCACATCAACTAGACCACTAGCTGTTTTTAAGAGTCTTTAAGAGTTTTCACAATATTAATTAGAATAGTTCTTCACCTTACTGCATCAACATGTAAACACATGGCCTTGATTTCCACCACAAGGTATATTGCTCTTTTCATATTTTTTCATGTTTTTGCTTTCTGAAAGAGGTAATGTGCTAACAAGCACAGTAGCTGGATATAAGAGATGTTAATCTTCCTACTAACTCTTCACAAAAGCAAAGAAATTGCATGCTAAGGTTAAAAACATGAGCTATAAACACAGATTTATTTATGCAAGTAAGTAATTTCTATTTTAGCAGAGGAGTGCACCCACCGTCCTCAATTTTATATTTCTTTTTTCTTTTTAATTACATATTGAAGGCAGAGACAGATTTGTAATACATTCTTTTAAATTAAATTTTCTATTTCTATTATACTCTTATTTTACCTCTGCTTTTAACACTTCTGTCTGTCAATGGTTCAATAGCCCGACTGTCCAAAAATCGTTTATGTCAGACATCACGCACTGTTGACATTAGTACCTAAATAAAGAATACCTCCTCCTCCAATGTTCATCAGCTTGCATTTAACGCACCATGAAATTCTATTGTTCTTTGCCAGAAAGAAAGATGAAATGTAGTGGGAGCCTGTCTTCTTGTGGTCTGTCACCACTACAGGTGGTGAATAGCAGTGTTGAGTGGGAGGAACAGGGAACAGGGGACTTGCTCTGAACCTCTTAGGAATCCTCCTCTTTGCCCACCTTGTGCAACAGAACCTGCACATGAGCAGTGCTGCACCACCTTGTTAGTGGGAAGTGCTGATCTTACAGCAGATCAGACACACACCTGACGATAGGCTTAAATACCTAAATCACATGCTCCCAGAAATATGAACAGACTGTCTCATCTAACGCACCCCAAACCCAAGCCCACACAGACAAAGAAAACACACCTCCAAATGCAGAACTCAAGAGCTATTATGTGTGGAACTTGTGGCTTTACACAAAGCCTGCTGCCGTATCACGACTCTGACCTGGTTGCTCTTGTTGAATCAGAATGAGGGAGGAGCAGAAGCTGCCTGCTGCGGTCTGACACAAGGCTCCTCTCCTCTTGGCATTCTCCATTTCTGAAAGTTAATAAAAGAAATCCACTTATTATTTGGCAGTAATTAGTCCTTAAAAGTGCTTTGCAAATACAGCTAATTGATTAAGTAGCCTGTGCAAAAGCATCAAAACACTGGTTTTAATTAACATCCTTAAAACCTGCATACTTCATTACTTCATACAGAGTAAAAGAAACCTTTTTCATCAGCCAGATGTACAAGAGGGAGAAGAAGGGAGCAAAAAAGGTACAGTTTAATTTCTTGGTGAGTCTTCTGTATTAATTATGTAGCCTTTTTCATCACCCTGTGCAAGATTTCATATTGAGAAAAAAATAATAATTCTAAAATAACTTGTTTACATTAACAAAAAAGACATTCACAGTCTTGGTTCCAAACCTTTATATCACAACTATCACAACTTCCCTACCTTTTCTGTATAGGAATAAGTACAGAGATTCAATGTCTCTTAGAGTCATACCTGCAGGGAAATCCTGTCCCCCACCAGAGATCTGGCATCACCAGCCATCTGCAGAAAGATCCCAAAGCATTTCCAAAACATTTGGAGGCAATTTAAGCCATCTTGGCTTCCAGCTCAGATTGTCCCTTTCTCTGTGTGCATTTAACCAAACAGAACAGTCATTCCTGTCTTTGACTCTCAGATACCTCCACTTGGGATTGCTAACCAATGCTGATCTTTCACAGAATCACAAAACAGTTTAGGTTGGAAGAGACCTCTGGAGGCCAACTGGTCCAGACCCCTGCTGAAGCAGGGACACCTAGAGCAGGTTGCCCAGGACCGTTTCCAGGCAGTTTCGAAGATCTCCAAGAAGGGAGACTCCACAACCTCTCTGAGCAATCTGTGCCAGTGGTCCATCACCTGCACAGTACCGAAGAGGTTCCTGATGTGCAGACGGAACCTGCTATGTTCCAGCTTGTGCCCACTGCTTCTTGTTCTGGCACTGAGCACCACTGAAGATAGTCTGGCTCTGTCATCTTTGCACCCTCCCTTCAGGTATTTATGCACATTGATAAGATCACCCCTAAGCCTCCTCTTCTTCAGGCTGAACAGTCCCAGCTCTCTCAGCCTCCCCATACAGGAGAGGTGCTCCAGTCCCTTGATCATCTTGGTGGCTCTCATGCAGCCAAGAATACCGTCAGCCATCTTAGCAGCAAGGGTTCATTGCTGACTCGTGTTCCACTTGGTGTCTACCAGGACTCCTATCTGCAGAGCCGCTTTCCAGCTGCATGGCCCCCAGCATGTACTTTCACACTAGATGAGGTGTGAGTTTTACTGCGATCTTAGTTTATAAGCCTGCTACATGTTTAAGGTTTAATTGTTCATCAGTATGACTTTATCACAAAGAGCAGCAGTGACCCCTTAGTTCATGCTGAGCAGCTTACAGCTTCAGCAACACCAGGGCTCAGACACTCTGGTCTCAGTGTCCCAGCACTGAAGTTTGGAAGTGCCAGGGCACCAAGTTAGATTCTTCAGCTACTATTCTAAACACAGAGTTGCATGTATTGAGATTAGATCTACAGCTACCTCTATACCCAGTATGGAAAAACCTAAGTGGAGGGGGGATGAAATTGCTGAAATTCTACCCAGCTGGGAAGGTTGCACTTACCAGGGTTTGTATCAGGATTTGTAGTCCAGATACCGAGTTGTGTTTTTCAGTCTGAAGGATCCCCCCTTGAGCCGAAATACATGCAGACTACATGCCAAAGGAGAATGGTCTGAGTCTGCAGTCCAAGAAGGAGTACAAAATTTGGTATTCCAAAGGGTATTTCTTTGTATGTTGTTAAGGCAAAGTACACAGATGGCTAATAACATACACCAGTCTCTTCAGTTACAGAAATGGAAGGAATAGCAAAGGATAAACAGCACAAGGGTGTCTTTAAGCTAAACTTGTACTTCCCTGATCCATGGCTAGTTGTGTATTTGCCTGTCCATTTGGTGTAAGTTAAAGCAACTGCAAAGCTCTACTACCAACTGCAATATTCCTGCTCCCTATACCTGTAGATGGTTATACTGGCTACTGGTCAGTCAAACAAGATGCACTGGAAGCAGTCTGAACAGCCAAGCGCAAGCTCATTAAAACTTGCTTTGCTTACTGAGACTACCCCACCAGGTGCAAATTAAAATAAAGATAGGCACTAGAGCTGGCACTAGGTGATGAAAATTTGAACATCTATACCATTGGAGCTTTCTTTTTTTTTTTTTAATTACACATTAGAGAGAAGGCATCTAATAAATAAATATAATTTGTTTTATTTTGTAGCAATATTTGCAAGAACATTGAACTCTGGAATTCAGGACAATCCCTTCTGAAGGCAATAGTGTGTTTTTTACTTTTTCTCATGGGCAAAAACTAAAATACCAACCTACTGTGTACACTTCTATAGAATGAAGTCTTGCACGTATTCCTCTTGAGATTTACAGTGTATACATGAAGAGTCAGAAATGGTAATAGAGAAAATGTGCCTCTATTTTTCTATATAGATATAAATCTTTCCTTTAGAGACGTTTGAATCCTCGTAAATTGCCCCTTGCATACTAAGCTTTCTTTTTAAATCTTAAGCAAATTCCATTGCTTCTCTATTGCATAATGAAATAGCCAATCATGCTGAGGAGGTGAAGTTAAGCTTGCCTGAGCTTGCAGCAATGGTTGAGAAGATTTCATACTTCAGAAATGCCATAAAACCCTTCATCACAAAAATTCATTATTTTTTTTTTTTATAATCCCCAGGAGTTTCCGTGCTGTATCTAACATTAAAATCCCAAAACAAGAAACCAAGCCCAGACATGTTCACCTCCTATTCAAGCTTCCACCTTCATTTAGCTCTTTAAGACATATTTTTTTTTCCACTGTTTTGTTTGTATTCTGTCCCAGTGGGAAATATATACATGCACATAAATATATGAAATTTATGATTTTCTCTTCTGCAAATGGATATCTAGTCCCAGTTTTGCCTAGGAAATAATTAATAGAGGATCAAGCTTCATCTTCTAGGCTGCCTGAAAAACAGCTTTTTCAAATCACAGCATTCTATTTTTTAAACAGAATAAATTAACTAGAATAGATTAGTATACATGTAACATTCACTCCAAACAGCCATCACTGAAGAGCCTAATGTGTGATATCTTAGTTCAGATGTATTTATTGTAATTGGCTTACAACATCAGGCAGCACTCCATTCTGACAAGCAGTGCGTAGAAGTGTAGTTGCAATTTTGCTGCAACGTGAAACCATGCTTGACTCCTAGGATCATGTCTGTCTTGGTCTATAAAGTCATAGATAGGGCACAGAAAGCAAAGAAATGTGTATGAAGAACAGCATTGACTCTAAAATCTTGAACATAGCAAAATGTTTGAGACCTACAAGTAGGTAAATAAGGTGCACTTTTGAAAGAAGGTCATTTAACATTATGTCCACAAGTGCCATTATTTGTCATTCCAGTTATCAACATTCCATGCCGTTCTCCATTGTGAAGGAATGGAGGGAATAAAGTGGTATTCAGACACTGATAGTATTTATCTGCCAAATGAGGCTGCCCATTGGCAGTGGAAATAAACTTTTCCAGTGGAGCAAAGCTCATCCAATAAATGAACTTGTTTCTGGGAAGGCTTGTACATAAGACATCCTGAGCCTACTGCTTCTGCCTTTGTTCAGGGGGAAAAAAAAAAAATCGCCCTCCATAATTAACAAGCTTTTCTAAATGCTGCTTTTTTATCACATCTCTTTCATGGCCTCTACCCTTATTCTCTTTATGCCATATCTTCCTATATGATATTCCTTTGTCCTTCTTTCTTTTCATACAATGTATATACTAGTAATGGTTATTGTAAGATTTTTCAAGATTAGAAATTGGCCAAATGATTTTCACCCAATGAGGAGCAGACCTTTACCTTAATTCAATCAGAGTAATGGTGAATAATATTGTAAACACTCATAACTATTCCTATGAGCACAGTAACTTTTTTTTATTAAAAAATGAACACTATTTATACAGTAACTAAGTTATGTTATTGATATTTATGTTATACCTCTCACTGAAGAGAATGTGATCAACAGCAATGCTATGTCGTTTACTAGATATCTCTCAGAGGAATTCAGAAATTTACTTTTTTTTTTTTTTTCCTAATATTCTTCTGGAAAGGTCATGTTGTTAAAGAAAGAGCCCTCCCTGAAAAAAAAAATGCATTTGCATTCTGAATACCTTCAGCTCTCAGGTAATATGAGCAATATTTCCTTTGTCCAATTTCTCTCCAAATTCCAAAATGTGCAGTGAGGTCAAAGGAAAATTGGCTGAATGACCAGGCCCACAGGGTTGTGATCAAAGTCCAGCTGGAGGCAAATCCCTAGTGGTGTACCCCAGATATCGGTATGGGGGCCAATGTTATTTTAACATCTTCAGTAATGGCCTGGACAATGGGACAGAACGCACCCTCAGCAGATTTGCAGATGATACACAACTGGGAAGAGTAGCTGATACTCAACATGGTTGTGCTGCCGTTCAGGACATCAGTAGGCTGAAGAACTGGGCAGAGAAGACTCTCGTGAAGTTGAACAAGAGGAAGTGAAAAGTCGTGCACCTGAGGAGGAATAATCCCAGGTATCAGTACATAGTGAAGACAAGCCAATTGGAAAGCAGCTTTGCCAGGAAGAACCGCCATGTCCTGGTGGAAAACAGCCTGCCATGAACTAGCAATGCATCCTTGTGGCAAAAGGGGACAACAGTGTCCTGGGCTGCATTAGGAAAAGCAATGCTAGCAGGCCAGGGGAGGTAGTCCTCTCTGCATGCTGCTGGTGAAGCTGCATCCAGTTCTGGGCTTCCAGAACAATTTTGCACAATCTTACCTCCCATTTGTGAGAATAAGGTCGTACTTATTTATTGATTTTACAAGATTAACTTCCCTCCAAAGAATTAAAAAATAATAAAAAATAATAATAAAAAATATAAACAATAATAAAAAAATACCAGCTCTGTACCAAACCACAAAAATAAAGCCTTAACAATGTAGAAAATGTGTGAATCCTAGTTATCCAAAATCTCGATCAAGCGCATCAATGTAATTTATTAGTTCAGAGTTGCTGCTGCTGTTAAGCTTGTACCTTTTCCCGTCTTACTTTGTGTTCCCTCTTTTTCTCCATTTAACCCTCTCTGCTCTTCCCAAACTGCCCACCAGCCTAGTTCCAATAAAAACCTCCTTGCCCACCACTAATGCTGACCTTGCAAACAGCTGAGGTCTTCCTTGAGCATAAAGTAGGTCTTCATGGTCATACAGCTACATAATAAGAGGAGCAGGGATAACTCAGAGGCAGAACTGTTCATGTTCTTGCCCTATGCATTCGCACTTCATCAGCCACTGCCCGCCTATGCGTGTGTGCGCCACTCTCAGCCATGGCAGAACAGCAGCACCAGCAAAGAGAAGACAGGCTAGAGGTTGCATCAACCAGCTGCTAAGCATGAATCTTGAATATCAAATGTCAGTTGTAGAAAGACCATGAATAAGCGATGTGCAGTAGTCAACTTTTCACTTGGGAATCACCCAATATTTTCAAACACTTAACATATGCAGTGTTGAGGATAGGATTGTACATTTTATGTTCACAGAATCCTTCTTAACTACTCTACATTCCCTTTTTGAAGAAAGATGAATACAGCGTCAGGAAAAGGAGAAGAGATGAAATATGCTGTCTGAAAGGTGCATATCCTAGCAACTTGCCCTTATACTGCTGGTCTACCTGGCTGAATACAATAGCTCAGTAGAGTTTCCATCAGTGCTGATGTCATGTTTAAGAAAAAGTGACTTTATATCTCTGGGGTTCAGTAATTGGATTTGGAGCCTTTAACCTCCTGGTCACAGGATCAGATCCAACTCCAGTTCATAGCATCTGAAAGTCATTAGTATCACAGATCTGTTCAGTGGCATATGTGAAATGAATGTGTGGTTCCAGCCTAGCTGCTAGTGGGAATGAGTCCCTTGTTGACCCTCTCAGTAGAAATGCAGGGGATTAAATGAATAAGGAACATAAGTTAGCTTTCTACCCAAAAGGGTAGTCTCTCTTGTCACAGCCGAGACAATTTATCTGGTCAGTTTTACTGCTGCTTGTGCTACCCTATTCTTGATGTGTACAAAATTTCAAGCTTGGGGTATACATATTCCAGAACCTTTAGGGTTCCTACATTTATTTGGATAAAAGACAACAAAACAAAACAAACAAACAAACAAAAAATCTACATCCAACTTCCCTTTAAATATTTGTTCAGCTGAGCCGTTTTTGATTCTAGCATTTCAGAAATCTCAGCCAGCCAGAAGTGGCCAGCAGCACTGTAAACTGGATCTGGTTAGGATGCCCAGATCCAGGGGTACTTGTGGCTTGCATGAAATTGGACTACTAAAAATGTCACCAGAGCAGAATCAATAGCCTCTTATATGATCTTTGGCTTACAGGAAGCAGAGCAACAATTTAAAAAAAAAAAAAAAAAAAGAGAGAGAGAGAAAAGTGACTTTATTAACATCTATCTAATAGTTACAAACTCTTATGCTCAAGTAGTATCTCATACTCTTATACGCAAGTAGTTCTCAACCTGTGCTACATTCTCCAGCTATGACTGTGGCACAAACAGACAACGCTTGCCAACGGGAAATGAAAGCGTGGGTAGCTGATGAACCTGGCTCTCTCTTGTCGGTGATAATAGCTTTAACTTCTCTTTCAGCAAAAACAGATAACCGTGAAATGTTTATAATAAACACTAAACCCACATAACTTGCTTTTTCTCAGCAAATTTTAAAGCCAGTCCTAGTTCCCCAAGTGTCAGGGATGTTATCTTTTTCAAAACACATGCTAAATTCAAACTTTTGGTCCTCAACACTTTAACAAAAACAAACAAACAAAACAAAACAACCCCACAGATTAAATTCTGAAATTTCACCATACTTTTGTGGACATTTTGACCTTTTGAAAACCAAAGTTCAAAGAACATGGAGAAAGAAACAGAGGAATTTAAGTGAGAAACAAAGCAAAACAAAACAAAACAACCTCCCAGAGATGCAGAGGCAAGGTTTCAAAAGACTTACAAACCACTAAAAATGATTTGCCTCTTGCCTTACAAATCATTCACAGAATCCCAAATGTAGACAAAATATTTGCTGAATCTCAAATGCAGTTCACATGGGTTTTAATACTTGTTTAGTGTGAATTTTTTTATAATCAGTTTTGAGTTTATTTGTATTGTGTTTTGTTTCTCATAAAGCATCTGTTCTTGTGTTTCTTTTTACATGACTGGCACTCTCCTAGTGTAAACGAGTGGACTGACATTTGTTGGATTGAGCTTCACATGGAACACCTGTGAACAATATGTGGCGTGTGTGACTTTCCTTTACAACCCTAGTAATTTTAATTTTTTTTGGCATGCTTTTCCTGTCATATACTGTAACTTGACCTTTGCAAATATTCATTTCATTTTGATGCTTACGAAATGGAGTAGTTTAATATTCTAGAAGAATATGGTCTTCTGTTTAGCCACAGAAATAGATACAGAAAAGGTAGTGGCAGCACATTTTTTTTTTTCCAGAGTTCACTAGCAACCTTGGAAAAGTAGGTGGTATAACTATTGAGTAATCTAAATGCCCGTAAAGCATAAAACACATGGGGATAGAAAGAAAAATATAGGAATATGTAAAAAATAAAATAAAATCAATTTTTAGGAAATAAAAGTTTAGATTATATCTACTCTATTCCATTTTTACTCAAACATATAGCATTGTAGATGTTACTATAGTAACACTTAGCACTACTATTCCATAGTAAAATTTTCAAAAAGTACAGTATGTACTTTTTTTTCAGCCCAACTGCCAAGGCTTTGCAAAGGCAATAACTTATTAGTTGTACTGACTGGCTATTCTTACTCACTAAGGTAAAACTGAGTTTTCCCCAACATTCATAGTAAGTTAGGAAGAGACAAGGAATTTTAAGCCAACAGTGCTTGAGTTCTGCACGCGCAGAAAACAATCAGACTGCACTGCCTTATAAGTGGTGAAAGATATTCAACAGCATTACTTCAGAATTAGCAGAGAGAAAGAATTTGCTTAAGGAACTATGTATACCATGCCAGGTATGTTAACCCTATTAAATCTTAAAGCTTTCGGGTTGTTATATATAGTATGTCACTCCAACAATGAGCAAATATTTCAACACCAGAGGGTAGGGTGATGTCAGCCAAAGTCATTCAAGTTGTTGGCTATGATGATAGCCTATGACCTCTAAGCTTGATTTTTTACAATATGCAGATTTTTAATTACATGACAGTTTGAGGATTTTTACTGTATGTTCAATTCTTATCTTCTAAAAATGGTAATTGAGCTCTGGACTCCTTTTGAATTACAGGGAGAATACCAGGAGACACTGATTATAGGCTATCCATATCTCCTCTCTCAACAGGTAGTTTGACCAATATTGTATTATTTATTGAACATCATCACTAGTTGGTTTGATGCTAAAATAGGTCCACACTTTGTAACAGCACTTGTAACCTAATGACATAGTACTTACTAACAGACAGTGTGAATGAGGTTTGGCAGTAATCACTTTCCTCTGTAGTGTTTGGAGGCTGCAAACCACAGGTCTGTGTTAATAGTTTCAACACTTAGACTTCCCAAAAGGAAACAATATAAAAGAAAATGGGATCGGACTGCAAAGTGCTTACGGTAAATGAAAGAGCCATGAGAAATCATGTGGCCTCATTCTTGAAAAGGCTAGGGTTATTTTACATCCATGATAAGGCCACTTTATAACAACCACAGTGTCTAGGGGAGCCTTAGACTAAATGTGAATCTGACCCATGATGGTCAGTCAAGTCATGAAAATTCAAAAGCAGTCGCTTGTTACTACTCACTTAGCAAGACTTCTGGGTATGAATGCAGTACATACTAGATAACTGAGTAGCCCATAAACAGCTAATAGCCCACCAGCACAAAAATTTTAATGTAAAGTCCTGACAGAACCTCTTAAATAATCATCAGCAGGAAAGAAAAATTGTTAGCTGGATCTTTATCTGGTGTAAGCCAGTGTAAGTGAAGACAGCAGAAGGCAGCTGAGTCACAGTAGCTAATAAGCTTATAGCATACGATCCAAAGAAAGCAAAGAAAATCTTTTGTAGTTTGCAATAATTATTACATCTATATGTTGGTCCCTGTTTTAAAAAGATAAAATAGATTGAAAAATGCTTGCATTAGCTTTAAAACAGTAACAGAATTAGGCCGGGTCTATGACCTTTTTTTTCCTACACAGCTGTATTCAGTAAAATGGGATCTATTGGTTTCATTTCCCCAGCACAGCGTCCAGACAACCCTTCAAGCAGAATTATTGCTTCTATTAAAATGCGTCCCATCTTCTAACTCTTCTCGTTTTCTCAGCTTAATATGAAACAATTGAGAGTTATATCGGTACATTAGAAAAGAATTATCATTATCAGCATCCTCAGAAGTCCTGATTAATGTAACTATCTCTCTCCTCTAACTAAAGATGCCACTGAAGGTACTAGTCCTTCTTGAACAATTATGTAATTTAAGTTTTGTAGAGTGCACATTTTTTGTCAAAGTGGTCAATAACTCCTGGCTGAGTAGAAACATTGCTTTTCAATTAATACAATTTTCTAAGTGAACTTATACATGTGGCAAGAAATACAACAGACTTGGATTATAAAGCCACCTGCTTCCGACAGTATATTATATAAATCCCATTTACTATACCTACTACAGTAACTCAAATTCTCTGAAACCTACGTTGATGCATGTGTTAGGACAGACAACCCCCCTCACTAAAGCAGATACAGGGGTATCATTTGTAGATACATGTACCCACAGAGATGCAGTTCCTGCACCATGGCAACAGCTTCCTAAAACTAGGATGATTAGGAAGTCAGGACCAAAATAACATGGATGACAAAGACCTCCAGAGGAGCTGCCTGCCCACAGCTCCTTAAGTAGCCCACTTGGAAATTTCTTGTCTGAATAGCACAATGGGAGAACCCACTGGTGTAGTACTCCTCCTAGTCTTTACATCACAAAAGTCCTGTTCACTTAATTCTGAGCTCCAGGGGACAAGTTATTTCACAAGACGGCTTCCACAGGCTGAAAGAAAATCTCAAAGCCCTCTATTAATGTATAAAGAGGTTTAAAGCCTAGTGACATCCAATCACATTCCTAGCCACATTAAGGGGAACAGTTTGGGGGTGGCACGGGTGTGACTCATCAATTTCGAAAAATAGCCAAAACAAAGGAGAAATTTGTTTAGCTTTTGCACTAAGCCCCTGTGAATTATGTATAATAGTGATATATCACATGTATAGATATGTGCACAGATGCAAGTATATTCTTATGTGTGGGAACAGTAGCAGTAAAAAGAAAATAAGGTACTCTTTGCAACTGAACTTTCATTCCATTTAGCAAGAGACTTTTTCCTCTGATACGTGTGAGAGGTTGGATAGAAAGTCAGTGTTATTAGATTTCATACTTTTCTAGAGACTGTAATTGGGGTATAATCTCTTTGTTTCTCTTCTAGTCTCTCTTTGGGCAGGGGGAAGGATATTTAAAGTTTGGCTGAATTTGTGCACTGGGGGACTTGGTTATTTAGTATAAACGTGATCCTCCCCACTCCTCTTTCCCTGACTCTTTCTTCTGCTCCGTACTTTTTCTGATTAAGGACCCGAGTGACTGAAGCAAGAACAAAATTACCAGCCTGAGGCTAGACTACACAGCAGCAAAATTCCAATTTTAAAAATCTGATTGAAGAACATGGGGCTTTATCTACATACCAGTGTGTGTGGAACAGGAAGGTTTTCTTCTTTCCTCTCTTGGCCTTGTGAGCAAATAGAGAATCCACTGGAAATACTGAAATGAGATCATATAAACTGATAAGAAAACTCACAGAAGAAGAAACTGAGTCTGTATAACTGCAGCAATAACTGAGTCAAATTGCCTATGACTAGACAAAAAATGTCACACTTCCAGAGAGTTCTTTCTGTATATGCACAGTGGCAATCTATGTGCTGCTACTGCGGTACAATATCTGTGTGCAAGGACTGAAGGAATGCTGCACCTGAGGTCCTCCACAATGCGCTCTGTTCACATTAGAGGCCTCTATTTGGGCTTTTTCAATGGCTCACCTCTCTTCTCCACCATATATTTACATGCTGTTACTAGACTGTAACCTACCTCCCTCCCTGCAACATTCTCTTGTCACTAGCTTTCCATTTTCCCTTGTGGGATCCTAACTGGCATGTTTCCTGGCATGACCTCCCTCTGGATGAAAATGTATGCATCTCGCTTTGTTATACGGTGTTAACTCTGACATCATTCCCTGTGACTAAAATGTCATCCAGGAATTCAAAATAAACTTTCGAAATAGGCACACTGTCTGCCCAAATATACACAAAATTAGGGAGCAAGGAGCTGCAACATCCTTCTGGAAGACCTATGCCCAGCGACTTCTGTCCAAGTTTAGAGAAGAGCATCTCTGTCACACAGCTCCTACAGAAGCACTTGTCTCAGCTCCAGCACCCTGCTGAATTCTCCACTTCTCTAAATGCCAACAACCCAAAGCACAGGTCACCTTGGCACAGGGTTTTCATGCCTTGGTGTTGTTTTGAACTTAGTCTTCTATGTGATGTTAAACAGATCTGTTTCAGATACTAGTCTTAGGCATTTCTTGGTGAATACTGATTTATATTGCTGTACACAGGTGACCTCTAGTACTTTTGCTGAAGTAGGAATGCTCCTTGAAGAACTAGTTTGCATTGTACAATCTGAGAAAGACAACAGCAGCACAGGAAGGAGACAAGAAATTCAGCTCTCTCTAAAAAAACTTCCGTACTTTGTGTTAACTATGTAGTGTATATTGTATCTCTTTTCATTAACCATCAGATTCAAATACTGACATCATCTCACCTACACTTTATCTCAAGAACACTGGTATCATCCCTGGAGTCACTTCCTTCTCTTTTATTGTTTCATCTGCTGACAGAAATCCTCTCCTCTCCTAACATTGCTCTTTTATTTAACTCTGTGCTGTCAGCCAAATGAGCAGATATATTAAGGCAAATATACTGCACCACCACCCCACTACGGCATGTACACATGTAATTCTAAGCACATAAACCCTTTTTTTTTTTTTTTAAACACAAATGAGCATGGTTCACTAAGGTATTAAGACCTGTTCATCTGCATGTTTTACTTTGTTATATACACTGTATTTGGTTTGAGCTGCATTTAGAAGAGATTGCTGGGAAAGCGTCAGAGAAAGGGGACAAAAGTAAATAACACAAGGCAAAACAGGCTGTAAAAGAGAGAAAAAAAATGAAGGAAAAACAATTACATTTAAGTCAGAAAAAGAAAGAACTACAGAACATTACTATTTTTCTCCGCACACTCTAATCTACTTTGGGCATTGTACAGTTCAAGCGTAAGGATTTGCCTCTCTGGAATGAAATGGATCAGAGAGTGATAGGAAAGTCTGTGCCAGGAACAGGGAGCTGGGTGTTCAACTGTTCTCACAAATCACTAGAGATACAGCAATCCTCATGCTACACACAAAGACTACCAGGTAAATTTTATGAGGAATTCAACTAGCTTAGCATAACTGTGGTCTTAAAAACGTGCAACACAGAGCCAAAAGCAGGGCTTGGTGATGTTTTTTGTTTTTCCCCAAGCAGAAAAACTTTTTGACAAACATGTAAAATTCCACAAAGAAATAGGGGAAAGCCTTTAATTAGTTTGTGACATATTAGAGAATGGCCCATTGACAGTCTTTTCAGGTCTTCCCTGCTATCCTGTAGATTGCTATTTACCAGAAGTTTTAAATGTTCTTGAAACTTAAATACCTTTCTCTAGAACAAAAATTTGGAGACTTACAACATTTAGGTAATACAATCCAAACCAGTGTGTTATTGACTGCCTTTGCAATTTGATAGTAACTCTTCTAAAAAAATCCTGCATATGGAGAGTCCATTATAGATGACGTGGATTAGAGGGAAGTGATAGCTGGTTGGCTGGATGCACACAAGTATACTATGAAAAAGATGTAATTGACCATTTAGATCATCAGTCAAGAAATGATCAATGATATTAATAGGATCTTCACCCAGCCTGGTGAAGAACTTCTAACTTCTGGAAAGTCTGGAAAGAACTTCTAACAGGGAATGAGTGTTGGCTTAAGTGTTAAGTCTGATAATTTATTTATTTTTACACATAAAATGTAATTTCAGTCCAAGTATCAGCCCTATAATGACCTTCTCCCATGCCTCATGCTTAAGGGTGATTTGCTGTAAACTTCCTTTTCATGGCCATTGCCATTACACGCACCAGTGCTTGCTTTAGTACAAGCCATTCACACTCCTGGTGCAGAAGACTGCAATTTCACATTTCACTGCATAGGAGCAGCGGCAGACTGGACAGGGACCCTAAAAGATCATCATGACAACCAAAGATGAGCTAGGCAAGGAGCAACTGGGGGAAACATATTACTGTTCAGAAGAGGCTTTTAACTGCATTAATTTAGACATGTACATAATTAGAAGACTCCAACATGACAAGGGCAGAATCAATGGAAACTTTTTCATTTAAAACAAAACTATTGCTGCTTTAAGAGGTGGATCAATTCTTAACCTTTTCCACTCAGTTCGATTAACAGACTAGTGAAACAACAAGATACAGAGCAGTTCTATATTGCTTAAAATGTTTCATATCAGATGGCAGATTGAAGATGCATGTATTGAGTTAGTGGGAAGGGCAGGGGGTTATTTCTCTTAGTCATAGTGTAAATGTAAAGAAGAAAATCCACTGGCGTTTAGGGAGGGGAAGAAAAGAAAAAAAAAAAAGGAGGAGTAATTGGGGTCACATCCACTGAGCACAGAGACATTTCCAGAACAGAGTCCAAGTGAGTCACAGGCAGCAAGAGAGAAAAGAGGGGGGCAAGTGATAAAGTAGAACTCATGTGGCCTTTTAAAGCTCTTCTGGCAGAACAAGAAAAGTAATTACACATTGTCTCAGCAAACGTCCGTGCCACCACCTGGTGTATTCTCAGAGAAATCCCAATAAGGGATTTTTCATCTTAACCTTCATAAATGCTGGGCTGGTACCAACTCCTTTGCATTACACAGCTTTGAGAAGGTATCAGCCTGGGAGCACTGCTTGAAACACATATCATCTGAGAGATGCAAGTGATGGAAGAGAGAACTAGCTGAAGGTAGCTGGAGTCTGCTGGGTAACCAGACTTCAAAAAGAGCAAGAAGAGAAAACAGCCTCAGCTCCACAGACTGCTAAAACTGATTCTGACTTCATGAAGCCATAAACATGTAAAATCTGGATCTTGGGAAGATAGAGCATGATGAAGAAAATCATGCTGTTTCACCCAGCACCATTGTTCCCAAGGCATCATTATGTCTTGTTGCTGGCTGCGTGCTGGAAGAGCTTCCTCCTTGCTTTGTCTACCTGCCTTTGCCAAAGTCAGCATGCCCTTTTCCATAAGAATTTAACAACCTCCTAAATAGGTTCAAAAAATATTAATTGCTCTAACATGCAATTATGGTTCCTGTGTTACTGAAAAACTGCTACTACCAAAAGTGTTCTTTTGATGGGACACCCTCACCTCTGAAATCCACCCCACCAATAAATTTCTATGAATCCAGAGCTTTCTGAACTGTGTCCTAGTCCATGAAAACGTCTTATGCAATCCTAGTTACCCTGCCTGGGGAATGAGTCTGAGTCCAACCTGCTGTCTGTTCTTTTCTCTTTAACTAGTGGGAACCCATACATTAAAGACGACAACTGCTTGCTGAAGTCATCAAACAAGTCTGCAACTGGTCTGTAAATGCCAACTCCTGTGTAACAAATATGCAGTGACACTTTTTTGGACAAAACAGATATGATCATATCAGAGTACTAATATTAATGCACTTAGTCCATTTTCCATGGATCACTGTAACCTGATCTATTGTGGTTCTGTGTTTGTAGTGTGTGTGCATATATATATGTAAAATGTAAGTGTCTATACAATATTTATGTAAACTGAGCACTGCATTGTAGCGGCACATCTAGGACCTTTCATTATAAGTGTACCAGATATTACAGGTATTGTTAATGAACTCTATTAGACTATGTCATACTTTTGCAGTTGAAAAACCTAAATTTTAATGTCTTTTATGACATTATAAAACTTTTACTAAAAACTTACTGCTAATTACAGTTTGTATCCTTACAACTTATTTCAACTGCAGCATAATTTCACAGCATAATAATGTTTGCAGAGGTAAATCTGCGATGGCAGTTTTGGCTGTATGCATTATACGATCAACAGCAAAGAGCACATTATCAACACAAGAATTTTTGTGAACTTTTTCATTAAACAAGACAGCAGTTAAAGCTCTCTGCTTTGAACATATGTACACATTCTTTTCCATCACACACCAGTGAGAACTGATGTTTTGGAAAATTTGACTACTTTCTTACTCACAAAAAGCCTGTATCAGATGTATCCTATTTTAACCATCAAAGAATTGATTGGCTTCTGTGTTTGAGAGATATACATGCTTGCACATGTACACATATAGATATATATAAATGTATTTGTTTAAATATGTATTTATTTATGAATAGATGAATTGGGGAATCATGTCACTGAGACATTTGCCAGCATGAGTATTTTTGGCAGGATTTTTAGGCTTGAATGCGAACAATAATGCCATATTGCTATCCCAGCGGACATTGTGTAGCAAACATTTGAATGACTTTTTGCATTTGTACAAGTCTGAAATATCGTGTTACAAAATGCAAAATTACAAAGGAGGTAGTTGAAATGAACTTGCCAATTTGTGAGGTAAAGCACACATTTTTCATCATCAAATTTTATTCCAGTTTCCGTATAAAAAAATAAAAATGCCACAACTGGAATATTAGGAAAAGAGATGTTATAGAAAGAATAAAAAGAGAATTTTCCTGATGAATTCCTAATCATGTACAAGTTGCTGATGAACAATAAAATACAGTGAAGATTGCTTCAGAAATTAGGTCTTGACCTGAGTTGTTGAAAAATAGTTCAAAGCAAATTGAAAATACAAATGGATTGGGGGGTGCTCAAACAATATGTCAAAGTAATGAAGACAAAGCCTGTGTCATAACAAAGACTAACATTAAAATTAATGTTACCACCTCTATAGAAAATAGATAAGTTGGTCAACATCTAGAATTTTTTATATAATGCTACAAGAGACTAACATACAAAAAGACCCCTTGTCAACTTAAATGATGTTCAGGTCATTATGACACCTCCCTGCAAAATCAAAGAAATTCAGAGCTAAGATTGGTATTGTTTGCATTATGTTTGTGCCTGGAACCTCAGAAGTATGCAGAGGAACTGTGGGGTGAGCTTAGCTGAACTCTGCATTAAACACTGAACCTGATATTAATCACTTTTTTTTTTCCCCACACTTTCTTTAACAGTTTAATAGATGTACTTGGATGAATTCCCCAGTTACACTTGCAATTGCTCTCCTACCTTTGCTGAGTAACTCCAGTTTCAGTGGACCGAGACCAGAATTTGATTCATAGAAGATATTTGGATGATACCTGATTTGAACCAACAGCATAAGCAGAATTGCATCTATAGCTGCTGTGCTTCTGACTTCTCAGATTACAAAAACAGTATTTCTGCTGCATGAACATAGCTACTATTTCAGCCAAACTGTTGGATGAATTGACAGTGTGGGTTCTTTTCAAAAGCTGTTACTTTTAAATCAAACTAGTGTTCATGAAAGGTGATGAGTTCATAGTTATGGCATCAAAACAAGACTCAAATTTAACTCCATCCTACGGGTAGTGAGCAGGTAGCAGCACTGACCTCCCAGCAGTGTCTGCTCTGAATTACATTTCATTATATGCTAATTTGCTATATTTTTACACCTACATTAATGTTCATTGTGGGTAAATGGTAGAAAGCAGGCTTTAATGAGAATTATCATAACAATTGGGATCATTTCCAGTAGATTCAACCACAGGTCTGCAAAGGTTGAGTGCTATTGGTATACTTCACTTTACCTAGCAACATCATTTCTGATTCTTGGGTATATACCAGACTCAGGCTGGTGTCTAAGTACTTGATCCACTCACCACTCTGCAGGTGCTTCAGCCCCCGCCATCTCTTTGTATCAGTCATGAAAACACTCATCTGCAGAACAATCACTCTTTCTAAGACTGACATTGCTGTATCAAGCAATTTACACTAGCCAACATTGTAATTATATTTCTTAGATTTGTATTTAATGGGCACTTCTTTTTTTTTTCCTTTGGAATTTGTGAGGGAAAGAGAGGACTATGCTGGGTGGTTAAATTATTAGACTATTCTCTAAATACTCATCTTTCCAAAATGTCTTCAATAATATTTTAATCAGTACATAAGTAAGCCTGTTCCAACTGTAAGAAATTTTCAATAGACACCAGTTACTATGCCTGTGCAACAACTTATTTTCAAAGTTGAATATGCTGGAGTCTGCAGAATAATACTGCACATAACATGCAATCTATATTTATTTAGCATTTTGTTCTTATCTAGTTCTTATTTGTTCTCATCTGTTCTTATCTAGTCTAAGAGAGAAAATAAAAAACAAAGTATCTTGCAAGTATGTATCCTGGATATCATATTATCTAGCAGAGCCTAAAGCAGTGAGATATGGCAAAGTTTTCACTGGGAACGACAGGTGCATATCCTGGGTCAGTGTCAGTCACTGCCGTGGGCCACTGTGTGGCTCAGTACTTTGTTCTTTGCAAGGAATTTAACCTTTTGCTAACCCTTTAAAAAAATCAAACCCCAACCCTCCATTAAAAGCAGAATCAGAAAACTAATACACCATGCAACTGAGTGAGCAAACCGGAAACTTGGGATTTTATGGAATAAGAAAAAATTGACTGTGACTCCATAGCATGGTATTTCCATCTGCATCTTTTAGACATAAACAGGGTAGACTGGAACTGAAGTTAGGTCCTTGAATTTCCATTTAAATGGAAAGAGAATGGGGCCAGTTATTGTTGAAGTTATCAACACACACAGCTTTGAAGGATGCCAAAAGGGGTTGTATATGAAACAAATAAAACAGATATGGTCAGTCTATTCTATGGTCTGTCTATTCTATATCACAGGTGAGCCACTCAGGTTTATGTGCTAGCAGAGATGCATGGGCAAGACCACACTGACCCCCATTCTTTGCCTCTACGAGGGCAATGTACTCCCTTCTCATACTCATTTTATTTCATCTGAGTCTTCCCTGATTTTTGTTCAAAAGTACTAGTTGAATTTGGCAGCTTCAGAGCTACTCATGAACTGAACTACTCCAGTAAAAATTTCTGCTTGTCCCAAACCCAAATAAAAAAAAGTATCATGCTCTCTGTTGGGACAATCAAAATAGGAGTAGGAAAGGATGGGCTCACGGTTAAGCTCTTCAAACACAACCTGCCTTTAAGTTCTACTGAATTCTATTTGCAGACAGCATCTTTTTGTATGAGGGCTGTCTGCATCCAAAACAAGGGCAGTCAAGTGGAAAACAGGCCTTTGTAGGTCTTTACCTGCCGTTCCCCTTGTTCTCTTACATGTTTAGCTATTACTGGACATATTTTCTTTCTCTCCCAATGATTGTTATTGTTTTTATTTCTGTACTGTCCCCACTTCTTTTCTTTCCTTGGACAATCCCACAGCTGTTCTCATCCCACTGGTAACTCTGTTCCTTCTGTCAGTATATTTCTTCTCTCTTCCAGTACAAAGTTTTAACAGGCACAACTAGGCTGTTCACCCACTACCCCCACCCACCACCTCTGTTTCTCTCTGCTTCTACAGAGCCAGAAGGAAACAAAAAGAGGCCTTTTGTCATGCACATCATTCAGTCAGCCAGTCCTACAAGATTCTAGAGAGTGCTTGATAGACCAGTCTGGGAAACCCTCTGTCTACTAACCCCGCTCTGTCTACTGAAGGGAGAGGGACTTCTGGAATACAGACTTGAAACCTGGTGGCACCTGATTTTTTTTTTTTTTTTGTCTCATACATTCTATTTAACTATTATGGACCCACAGGGACCCATCTAAGCAAGTTTTATATGTATTTCAGGCAATAAGTCTAACACAACTTTCTGAGATTAATGCTTGTTAAAACATGGGTAACTTGGACTCTTACTTGGGCTACACAAAGCTCACAATGCTAAGTTGAAAACCATAATGATTGCAGTGAGCATTCTTCATTGAAACTCTCAGTGTAGATAAGGATCCTATTTGCCCCCAATTAATAATTAATCCACTGCTGAAGTTCTGAAGGTAAGGATCCAGCAACAGGCAAGCCAACTTCAGATGGACAAAGGTACTTGTACCATTAAAGTGATAGAGACAAATTCATGTTTGAAATATTAATTTCAAAAGACTTACAGTGTAATAGATTCACACTGACTTAGCCCATATTTTAATAGACTTACTGTTACCCCAACAGTAACATGTATCAGAAGGAAAGGGAAAACATAAAACAAGTGATTTTAAAAATAAATAAGACTTTGATTTTTAATAGCACCAAAAGGCTTTAAATTCACATGTCGCTGCCCTCTCCACCTTCAGTATTGCTGAGTTCACAGAACCACCTTATACAAACTTTAAGCATATGATAAATATTTAAAAAAATCTACAGGGAATAATATTTGTTCTGTCAGCTCTTCATGGATTGTTTTGTAGCATCTACAAATAATGAATGATTAGAGAACAAACACACACACAAAAAAAATGACTTTAAGGCATCAACAGCTGCACTTAATTCTGGAGGAGTGCCCAGAATAGTTGCTTTGAAATCCCCCTGTTTTTTCTCGATAAGGATGTTACAGAATCATGAAACAAAGCCTGCAAACAAATTAAGACTACTTATCTCCTATGCGTCATTCTCTTTTGCATGCTTTATTCTGCCCTGTTAGTTTGGCATTGTTGCCTAGGTGCAATACTGTATCATTTGTTTTTTATGAAGTAATTACAGTTGGAAATAAGTTTTGCAAACCTGATTTACATCCCTCCAAAACCCTCATAAATTCATAACATCCTAAGCATTTCCATTTTAGCTCTGGGGCCACTGATGGCATTTTCTACCACATTTGATTTAGATAGTGAGCCTCTGATCTGATAACCCAATTACACCAAATTATATATCCTTTGCCAAAAACCCAATGGCTCTCAGATACCTTGCCTCACTGTTTAGATACTTGAGGTTTCCATTCAAGCTGCTATAAGAATAACTAGTTCCATCTATTTTTCACAGTCTTTTTTTAATAGCTGAAGAAGGAGAAAATTCAAGATGTAATATGTTGCTACCGTTCTTTACCATAAATTTTTACTAAACTGAAATTAGATGATACA
Organism: Anser cygnoides; assembly: GCF_040182565.1. Lineage (NCBI taxonomy): Eukaryota > Metazoa > Chordata > Aves > Anseriformes > Anatidae > Anser > Anser cygnoides. The sequence goes on along the minus strand of NC_089883.1, from coordinate 20,950,780 downwards.
AGCAAAGGTCAAAATTGAAATGGAGTTGATAAAATCAGTGCATTAACAATGATTCTGAACTGAATCACCATGTAGCTGAGTCACCAAATTAATACAGCCAGACACTTTCTCTGCCATGGAGATAACCATGTTATTTCTTTTAGGTTTAGGTATAAGGAAGGAAAAAGAAAAAAAAAAATCCATATTTAAACTTTTAGGGAATCTCATACATGCATACTAACATCTGAACTCACGAGTACCCTGTTCTCCTCTCAGAAAAATTATACACATATACAGAAGTAGAACAGGGAAGTATTTCTAGACTTTAAAAAAAAAAAAAAAAAGAAGAAAGAGAGAGAGAGAGAGAGGGAGGGGAAAGCGGGGGGGCGGGGAGGGGGGAAGGAAGGGAGGAGATTCAGGGTAAAAAGAAGGCTTGGCAAAGTCAGGTCTGCAGACTGTGGCTGGATGATATGGCATTGGTCAGAAGCTCAGTCCGGAAGGGTTGAAATTTTCAGTCATATAACAGAGGTCCCAGAACGTTCTCAAGTGTGACCAGTGGCCCACCATTTAGTGTTTCAGCAGCACTGAAACGCTACTGTGTGTTATCATGAAGTCAGATCCTTTGCGTCAACTATGACGTCAGTCATTTACCAGTGAAAGGCTTTCCGCTAAGTGAAATGGCTTTAGATTGCAATTTTTTATTATTATTTTTTTTTTATCCTACTGCCAGAACATTTTTATCTAGAACTGGAGATATGCTTTAGATCCTTTGCTAGCATTAATTCCATGTTGGGTAGAGAAACCATAATCCATCCAGCTCAGGCATGTTTTCCTCACAGTGAATAACATATACCTAGGACTGGAGGTATATCAAAGAGTTCACAAAATACACCCTCATCTTTTTTCCACTTCGGATCACAGATTGGAGACTAGAAGAAATAAAGAAGTGAAGTATCTTATTTCAGAAGTGAGAGGAAGGTTCCAGTGTTCAGTACCAAACTGCAGTTGACTGAAGACCAGTTTTGGATGTATTTACCTTTGGAATCTGCAATGTAGTTGCAGTTGAGCAACTCTAGAAAACTTGTTAGAGCATGCCATAAGGACCTTTAAAAAAGAAAAAGATGCTGCAGAGAGCTTCTTTGGCAGATAAAGTTTAACCATAGAACTAAAACTAGTGTGGCACCCCAGTGCTCTGCAGAAGGGATTAGAAACCTGTTGTGGGTTCTTAACATGGCAAGCTTGAGAGAATGGGAGGAAATTAACACACACTGAGCTCTCCCACTAAACACTAAATTCCTTCTCACCTTGCACCTAGAAGGTGCATACATCACCTTAACTTCGTCATCACTACAAGACTCTGGCAAATGTAGAGAAGCTTATTTACTCATCTTCCTGTAAGACTTTTATCTCAGCAGTCAGCATAAAAAGTAGAATGTTTTAAAACGTAATTGTATATAGCACATAGGTAGCCACTCTTCTTATCATCATGTATAGGTACTCAACAAATATCAGATAAGGTAAAAAGCCAAAGAAAACCACTTCTTATTCTTCACTGAGGGTTAGGTTCCACCACAACCATTTTACAACAGACAGTAACCTACGTCTTGCTAGATAGAGAACTAGAAAGTCTCCTTATTGAAACCATGCTTCATAATTAGAGCATTTCTGTGACAAGAGCAAAGGTCAGCGTAGTGACATGAGGATAAAAAACATTGTTCTTATGTGAACTCCATAGATAAAACTAACAGCCTGTGATGTGACAGACACCTTCAGAAAACCTCAGTAAACCTCATGCAAGGAGGGAAAATAGTAGACTGAAATGGGGTAAAGTTAGGATTAAACATCTGCCTTGTTTCAAACTTCACCACTGCATTTTCTGTGTTCCTGTAGAGTTTTTAACTCTAAGTGCTCTCGTGCTCAACCATAACAACACTTAAAATTTAACCAAACTGCTCATATGCTTAAAATTACAAAATCCTTACACATTTGGATTTAATGTCCCTGGAAGCTCACATGCATCCTAACCACTGAGCATTCAGCAAACATCTCATACATAGAGATTTAATGTAAAACAATACTAAGTCAAAATATAAACCAACTAAACGAAATATATCTAAGCAGCATAAACTGATGACTGCAAAAGGATTTGAAAATCAGCCCATATCATTTCAATATTCTCCCGGCTTTAACGTGGATCTACCTGAACCCTTCACATGTCCAAAAAAAAAAAAAAAAGTAGCACTTTGTTAGCACATGCTGCAACAATACTTGGAGCCAGAGAGCCATTACATTGCAGATACAAGAGAGTAAATTAAAAAATTCTGAAAGTGTGCAAGGGTTTATCATGAAATATACTGTCAAATCATTGAAACTTTTCAAAAAGAGAAGTTCAGTCTTCTGATATTTAAATAACAGTTAAAATATTTTGAGTATTATGATGACTACTGCAGCATTGAAATATTATTATTACAATGTCTATAACTGAATGCAGTTTTAAAAGTTGAATCTGACAGGGTTGTTTTGACTTCCCTGAAATATTTTGATATGATTGAATTAAAATTTCATTTCAATTTATCCTGAAACAAAATTTCAGTTTTTGCACTATGCTAATTTTTTTTCACTTTGCTTTTCAAGAGTCTTCCAGCAAATACTTTTTTTTTTTTTTTTTTTTTTTTGAGGGAGTGGGTGGGAATAATTATGAATCCTCTGAAAGCAGGGAAGAAAGGGAGGGGGGGGAGGAGGGCAACTTTATTAAAACCTTCCAAAGACATTTTTTGCCAAATAGCACATGGTCATTCTTTTCTATTGTGTCATCTCACTCCGTGCCATTTTTGATTTTTCACACTAGAAATTTCCAAGGTAGGATATTGTACATGAACAGAGGGAATACAAAGTACAGGGGAGCAGATGGCAAGGCAGTCTGGTTCAATAACAATAAAACTTCTCCCTACCTACCTTGTCTCACCATAACAGCAACACTACTGCTGAGGAGGTGTACATAGCTGGCATGTTCAGTTAAGGTAGAGGATGACTTTAGCCATCTTACCAATAAAACTGCAACCAAATTGAATGGTCACTCCTCCTGTCTCTGACAGTTTAGATCTCAGACACAGAGCTCCTTTCCTTTTAGAAGCACTGGCCTTCTTTACTCTCTTTCCCAGACAGAAACTTGTACTAGCTTCAACTCAAAATGATGACCCCTGAACTAATCATTTCCAGGTGATAAGGTGCTACCCCTTTTCAGCTCCTGACTTCCCACAAAATTAATTCCACTTTGCTTACATCTTGGATGTACTTTCAGCATGTCTGTGCAACAAGAAACAAAATTTACTTTAAAGACATATAAACACTTCTTTTTTCTTTTTTCATAACATTATAATGATAGTCTAGTTACAAGCTTAGTAATATCAGTGTTTTTAGTGGGTTACTTGATAATTTATGCCTTTGAACTTCCTCTCAGAGAAGGAAACAAGGAGTAGCTTTTCATTTATACCACACCTTGGTTTCCAGAGAGACGGATAAAAAAACAAAACAAAACAAAAAAAACTGATGAAGCTACAATGTCGTGTCAATGGAGATAACCAGAGTTTGCCTCTGGTCACTCTTTAATTGAGAAGCACTGGACACTTTTAATGTGCACTAAGACTTCACCTTGAGTAGTTGTTTACCATCATTAGTTCAAATTTTAAGAATACTCTGAGAAAAAGAAAAAAAAAACAACACATTTGGAAACAATGCCATCTGCAGCCTTAATGCATCTGTACTCAGGTTGTGGGCAGGGTTTTGGTTTTTGACACAGTACAATATGATAAATAATATTTTACAGTACTGGCCAACTGTAGACTTACAAGGCACCGCAACTAGGATTTTTCTAAATGGCTAGTTAAATTTTATTTAAATTCTGAAGATTCCCATGCATATAGAAAACAGTCTGGACACTGACTAGAAGAAAAGAGTTTGGTAAGAATCTAGATAGCACATAGCATTGCTTTTTCACTGAAAGAGCGTAGGTTAGGTTAGATTGTAATTGTCTGGAAGCCAGACAATATGTTCTATGTATTGTTCTACAATTACCTGAAGATATTTTTTCTAGAATATATTATTTATACACAATTGTGATGTATTAAAATAATGCTGTCATTATGGTCTAAGGATATAAACAACAAAGATATGTAGGAAGAGTTAATATATTTTAATTAGGCCAACTAATATTTTTAGAAGAAGACACACAAGATTTCAGAAACCCAAGCCCATCTCCAATGCTCTGAGGAACTCAATGTTCAAAAGTCTGTTTTTTCCCTAACTGTATCAGTTGGACAAATAAAATATATTAACCCTCTCCATAAACCTTGCTTCACTGAAAATAATGAAAAAATGTGCTCATATGGGTTTATGCTTAGATATGGAAATGGAGAAGACAGAGAGAAGAAATAAGGTTAAGAGCAGGAAGAATTTTGAAACAGCTTATGCTAATATCCTGGTTTCTAACATGAGCTTCCAGCAAAGGCGTATCATTTTCAGTGAAACAAAATTACTCATGTGGAGACTAAGCAAATTTGGTGACTTGCCTTTTTCAAGCTAGCCTTGTATTTTATGCCCATAAAAGATTTCAATTACCTGTTAAATGCAAAGAGTTGATTAAAGGCACTGTGTATCCTCTAAACAGCTCTGTCAACAATACTTAGGCAATTATGCAAAATTATTATTTGTTTTTGTTAAGCATAAGGGACATACATAACTGCATCCTTTGAAGGAAGAAAAGCACCACAGCACTTGCCTACTTAGCCAAGTACAATTCTCTTCCAAGAGTCACTGGATTGTATCAATGCATTTTAGCTGTTGTGAATGCTTTGGTAAATTATGTTCCCACACTATCATAGTAAATATCCTGATCATGCAAGACCATTTGAAATGCTCATACTGATGGAGTATCTCAGAATAAGACTGATTGGACACTGAATAGGCACAGCTGCCTTGCAACTATATGTCCTCTTAACGCTGTGCACTTTCATTGCAATCTTGTTTGACACACCAGGAAATGATGCACTCCAGGCTCACATCTACACCAAAGATCTATTGCCCCTTTGAGGGGGAAGCAGGATGCAGCAGGTAACACTGTTTCTCTAAAGAAGGAAAAGTATGTGAGCATGGAATCACCTCTCAGAAACAGGGGATTGGGAGAAGCCTACTTGTCAACTGTCTACATTGAAAGACCTCAATGAGAAAGACAAAAAAGAAAGAGACCAACTTGGATGTTAAAAATACTAAATATTGTATCTTCCAGAGTATTTTTTTTTAATTTCTATGCTATAAATGTTGATGAATGGATAGCCTAATATTTTTAAATCAACTGCAAATACAGATCAGTGGTGAAGTTTAAACATAACAATATGAAAGCAAGTAGGACTTTACATGCTGGTCTGACTTTGCATTTACTGTGAGCATCATGCAGTGCTCTCAAAAGGAACGACAATGAGGGAAAGGTTAGGGCTTGGTGTACATTGCTGTATGCTATGTACCTGGCTTGATTTTAAAGTACTCATGGTTGGCTAGCTAGGGGCCAAAATGCCACTCTGCTTATCTCTTATATTTGTTCAAGAATAACTCCAGAATGCATACAGAAATGGCAGTACTATTTTTTTCTTCAGTGTCCATGTATAAATGAAATAAAAAAAAAATCCTAATTTACCCTCTAAACGGAGAGAATGGATCATGCAGCATTTTGTGGTGTTTGCATTAATTAAACAATTTTAAGGAGATTTACTATAAATAGCATTGCCAAAATAATCTGACTCAATTGTCACCCACATAATGAGAATGTTGCTACTCCCCCCTCCCAACATCTAAACTGCTGTTTATTTTTTTTTATTATTCTTAAGTAACAATGATGAAAAGAGGAAAATAAAAGGGCTGTTAGATAAAATTCAACAACTACATCACTATGCCCTATTAGAAAACTATTAAAACAGAGGATTTCCAGGTAGTGTCAATAGGGCACAACACAAGGAAATTCTGGTTCTGCAATCAAATCTTGAATTTCACCAAACCTTTCACGGGCTCAAATCAAAGCATGCCTGATTTGGCCATAACTCCTGAGCCCTCTCCAGAAGCTCCAGTCTTGTCAAATCTGAAGTCTTCCATTAAATGCCCACCTTTAGCATCTACCTGAGCAGCAGCACTTGCTGATATCTCCCTTACTATCTTCAAAAGGAAGTCAGTATTCAAAGATCATCCCTTAATCCAGCATCAACAATACAGTACAGATTTTTAATCAGGCTTCTTAGCAAGCCTCCTTCAAAGGGCTGCCAGTGCTTCTAATCCAACAGTTCGCCTTGTCAAAACATGGTAACTTTGGACCACAAGCCCCCCATCATGCACATGAATGGGCTCATTTGGCTGGGAAGGAAGACCAAGCCTTTCTAATTGACAAAAAGGGGGAGGAAGAGAAATTCCACAAACACAAATCATTGAAAATCACACAAGTGAAAAAATTCAAGCTGATCTAGGGGCAAGCACCAAATGGAGCTATTGACATGAAAGAATTGCCCAGAATGAGATCACGCCGTATTGCGATCTCAGTGTTGGCGTGGTGGTTGAATAGCATGTTTGAGCTGTGCCTGAGGCTGGATTTGCATGAGCCAGTGCAAGAGACTGAAAGACCAGAGGCCATGAATCAAGCATTAAATACTGAAAACAATTTTTTTTCTGAAAATAGCTGGAGGAAAAAAAAAAAAAAAAAAAAAAAGGCTGCAGACAAAGGCAGAAAGATGCAGGAATTAGGCAAAATAGCCCTGGGATGGGTGCACACACTGCATATGGGGCCGTGAGATTCTGGTTTGTAGCAGCACAGATTATTGCTGAAAGGCACACGAATAGTGTGTATTGTAAATTGTAAGGGATGGAAGGTGTTAAAGGCCTTGTCTGGGTCTAGGGACACATGCTCACAAACACCGCTGACCCCAGCCTTCATCTCAGAAGAGCCCCAGAGTTCCAGCAGCACAGCAGCCTCTCTCAGTTTTATAAAAAACTCCTGTTGCTAAGTGCAGGCTTGCTGGTAGACATGTATATGCACCATTTGCCAAAAGGTGTCTTTTCCTCTTTTGTCTTATTCAAACTTCTGTAAATTACCAGCTAAAAATGCTCAGCTTTTCACAAGTTTTAATTAAGATTGCTTTCTCCCTGCAGGATGAGAAATATTGAAAATAGCCTGAAAAATGAGTCCCCTTGTTGCCAGGTGAGTTTCTCCAAACATACCCAGCCTCGATAATGAAGTGAAACTCTTATTGTCACTTCAGGTGGTAGCTAATTAGTATATTTTCTTAATTAAATGCTTTTCCTATCGAGGTTTTCTTCAAGAAGGCCAAGGAGGGCATTTTGTTGCTATGACCACTGAAAATCAAAATGTCCTATTAGAGGAAAGGGACATCTGCTCTGGGAATCAAAACCGGCTAGAAACTTGCTGGGAACATGTGCAAGTCTGCAAAAGCAACTGGATTGATTCAAGTACCTAATAAGAGCTTCAAAACCAAAGGCTTTAAAATACAGAGGGGTAGAAAACCTCAGCTCAAAAACTAAGCAAGAGGAGAGCTGCCATTCGAACTCAGATTAGCACGTTTCTCAGTTTGATATACAGTTTTATATAAGTTCAGGGCTATTTTCTTTACTTTTTGCTTTAAAATAATTTTAAAATTCCCAAGCTTTCTCTCCACTACTTTTCAACATTCAATGGTTCTTTAAAACACTAGATTGTACTAAACTGATATAATGACTTTGTAGTTAGTGAGTTACCCAAGCTCCGATAAGTGATGTTAACACTGGCTGCAGGTCTTTAGAAATCCAAATGGTGTCTTTTGGTGGTGGGGTGTGTGTTCAAGTAGCCCATTTGGCAGCTCTATTTTACTGATCAGTAGGTACTGGTTGGAGCTTCAACCATATGCGTTTAAAAGCTGCGAGAGCTGGGAAGTGGTCTCACTTGGCGGCCACTGAATTAACAGCTGAAGGAGGGTGGGTTTCATATATTTTAACTGCATTCAGCTTCTGGCTCTTCAGTGACTCCCTCCCCACCCTTCTTTCTCCCTGGAAGTGCATACAGAGCTTCTATCAAACATTCAGCTGAGCACAGAAAAGTAAAAATATGTGAACTCCAGCATTTTGAGTCATTCGTAGGAAGAAATGTAACAGCTCTTTCTCTTTATTCTCGTTTTCCTGTCAATGGTGTTCAGATAACATAGAAACTCAATTCTTTCAAATGCTTCAAGTTACTTGAAAGTGTCTTATTCTGCTTTTACCAAGTTTGATTCTCCCTCTGATTCCTGCAGAATGGGAAGTAGGAGAATGCTACTCTGCTTCCATCTGTCTCTTTGTATCTGAGAGCACAGAGAGGAGCTGTCACACCGGCAGCTCTCCATCACAGCCCTGAGCTAGGGTCACAGCTGTCTTTCACCTATTAAAGATAATTCTAGGCTTTGTCTGCAGTGTGGAGTGTTTCTTTCCCCTTTCTTTTTAGGTATAATGTATAACCTTGTCAAAGAGCTAAATATACTGCAAGTTCTCACAAGAAACAGAGAAGTGTCAGGGACTGAATACTTTCACACTGACTTTATAATAAGTTTTTTTTTTTTTTTTTAATAACAATTCGATGGCTTGCAGAAGCAGTTAATTTTCCCCTCTGGTGTAGTAGCTCAGGGTTGTGAATGAATATGCTCTTGCACAGACATAAGTGAAATCGTGGCCCTACTAAAAAATTCTAGTCCCATGGGAGTTTGTGACTGACATCTTGGGAGCGCAGTAGCTATGACTTTCCTTGATTATTAAAAGATGAGGGGATTTGGTTAAATTTCAAATACATGAAAAAACTTATAGGTTATGCAAGGATTGCTGACTTGACCAATGTTGGGAAAGGACTGTTGAAAGATGCAGGATCTTCAAGATAAAAATTCCAGGTTTCTAGGGAAGAATGAATACTTCTGCCCTAGAGCAGGCAGTGAAATATCCATTAGAGTGCAATATGTTGTTGAAAAAAAATATTTACTCATTTAAATAAAACAAATAACGTTGCAGCTACAACCCTAAGCAAGGATTTTCTAGGGTCTGCAACCTTTCTAAGAATATTCTGAGTATTTGTAGGAACCTCTAGCACTTCCTAGGAATTCCCTATTGCTTTCTGGGAATTTCTTAGACTTTTCTAGGAATTCTGTCACTTTTCCAGGAATATTCTAGTTCTTTCCAGGGATGCCTAGATCTAGACTCTTTCTAGGAATTCAGTGGCTGCTAGAAACTGGGAGCTGCTGTCTCCTACAGGTATCCATCATTAAATACTGAGTCTGTACTTATACTGACACAACCTTGAAAGACTTCAGTGTGATGTCTTTGGCATTCCTGCTGCTGCCCTACTTCCCAGGCTTGCCTGGAAAAATTGTTTTCTGCTCCATTTTGCTCAACAAATTCGAAGAGCAGCAGTAGGCCTGGGTACGGATCTAGCATCAGGTGTGTCCTTGACCTTCTTTCCTGCATAACTAGTGACTGTACATTCCTGCCAATGCAAACAGCTCATCACTATTGAAAAGACTCTTCAGAAGCTTCTCCTCAACACCTGCAAGTCCACTAGCTCCTCTGAATTTTAACATCAATCTTCTCATCTCATGTATACTACTCTGGTGAAAACTCGACACGGATACAGCTTCCCATCTGTCCAGGGCAATCTCCAACCAGTTCCATTGCCTTGTATAGTCTGGCCCTGGTTTGGGTAAGTTATGGATCATGTTCAAAACTGTACTGATCAGTACATTTACATACATTATCTAAATATATGCTCAAGGATTTAAACTTCTGTATGTAAGGAGAGGTTTTTCCCAAGGTGCTTAAAAGGCCACTACGGAAAGCTTACTCATTAAATTCTTCAGAAATATCTGAAAAATTCTTTATGAAGAGTCAGAAGTGAGAAATAATTTTAAAAACTCCAACGCAAGTCAGGTGCGGAAGCTTCCCACCTCCAAAACCAGAACACTTAAATGTAGTTGATGCCTTTCTAAATCTCTTAACAGAAATAAACAAAAGTATTATGCAGGAAGACACACAGGAAGAACTGAAATATTGCTAGTTACTAAGAGTGCTTACTTGTATAAAAATTGCATGTTATTACTTGGTATTTCTTAAATGCAGACTAAAGACCACCTTACATGGTAAATGCACACACAAAAAAAAAAAAAGAAAAAAAAGAAAAAAGAAAAATAAAAAAACACATCACAAGCAAAAATTTACTTGTTGGAGTGTGTAATTTTGAACTTCAACATCGGAGGACTTTTTCTAGAGCATCTCCAAGGAGTACACCAGCATGCTTTGATTTTAACATGATTGGTGTTTGGAATAAGAAACACATTATTCTGTTTTCTCCTTGATGGAAGAGAATTATATTTAAAAGCGTGGCTTTTATCTCCATATTTGAAATAAGTGAAGTTAGCTTTTGACAGGAATCCTAAAGGTACTTCTCTCACACAAAATCTGAAGCCACAACATACAGAGGATACATTTGTTAATTGCAAGTTCTATTTTTGACAGATGTTCGATATGTAATAATGATCTGCTACTTTGACTAATCCAGCCAAATCAGTCAAATCAACAGCTTTAGACAGAATTCAAAGGCTATTTCAGGGAACTCAGCCAGCATTTATTTCACTGGATTCAAAATAAAAAAAAAAAAAAAAAGCAATGAAAGCTCATCTTTCACCCTCATAAATCCAAACACACGGAAAGTAAAATATGGATTGTCACATACTTCCCATAATCAAGCTGACCAGAGCTACATTAAATAAATAAATAATGGGAGAAAATATGGCTAGCGTTATTGCCCATGGGTTCAATATTTACCAGTTTATGTACCATCTGAGCTGTTTCCTGTAACAGCCAGGCACATTGCACTTTGATTCTCAAGAGACATTATCACCATGACAACTTTATCAGAATAAATTATGAAACACAACACTTGGGGCATGCAGAATTTGGGCACAGGCTTGGAATATTATTTTGTTAGATATTCCTTTATCAACGCTCTAAGTGCCCACTGGAGAGAAGGACATTAAAAAAAAAAAAAAATTAAAGGCAGCTACAAACCATGACTATTGAAATCACAACAAAAAAAGATGTAAAAACTTTACAAAGAGAAACGGAATAAAGTCATTAGGCTGAAAAATGGGCAATCAAAGAAGCTATTGCGCTCGGCAGATGGAAAAGCAGCAGGTGCCATAGTGCAATGGGACCTTGCTTCCCATCATGCACACTCTACAATGATGCAGGCTGACAGGGAAGGGAATTAATGTGTCGGAGCAGGTACTTTCTGTCCATTAGCTGATTCTCAATACATCCACACCGACTGCTACCTCTAGCTCTTTGATAAAATGACTAACAATCCATTGTTCAAAAAGTTGTATGAAAAAGGACAATGTCATGTGACCTGCCTGTCACTGTCCCAGATTAGCACAGTATAAGTGACCAAGTAAACATTTCTGCACCTCAAACTGGGATTAGAGATTTCAGCCTATGAATAAATTATTTGAATGCAGATGTTTAGAATACATTAAGGTAAAGCACATTGGACAGGCTCCACTGGGGGGAAATACTGATGAATAGAATTTTCAAGCCCAAATTAACTCTGGCAAACAACAAAAGCAGCGTGCAAAGCACGATAACACATCCACACCTCTTTTTATCTGGGAAAATCCCTTGTTACATAAAGGACAATTTATGTACTCTAAACTCCATTACTCTGGTGGCCCATGACACATCAGTCAAAATATTCTAGCCTGTTTGCTTTCCTCATTTCCATCACAAATAACAACAAAACAAAAATATGACTACAGAACTCATAAAAACAAAAACTAAATTGACACAGATAGTCTAAGAGTTTTCAATTTGTTCAAGTCAGTCAGTCCCCTCCACTGACCATCTGTGCTTTTTGCTGCTAAGTTCAAGGATGTCTAGAATGATAAGTACAAGAATTACTTCTGGCAGCGATACAATGACACTCTTTGAAGTCCTTGCTTCTGACACAGCATTTCCAAAGAGGCAAATGCTGCGGGAAGTACCAGCTCGCACTGACAGGAACAAACTGCAAATTTCCTTCCACAAACAAAAGGAATATCTAAGAAGGCCTTATATCTAGTATTTATCTGAAGTTACAAGAATAAAAAATGGTGTATGTAACTCTGTGGTATTTAATATGGATTTGGCAGAACCATATGCCAGGATTCTGTTTGACACCAAGGCAGAAGATTTCCATGCACTGCAATATTTTCTTTTGGAATTTTTAGCCGTTGAATATACTGTGCTTGGAAAATGTTTCATTTGTCAATATGAATAGCAAACAAAACACTAATGATTTCAGACCCTAAAGCTACTTCCAATTCCTCACTTTACTTTGTTCTTTGTAATGATCGTAATTCCAAATATATGTATAGAAAAGGCAAATCAGTGGTAAAAAGTAGAAAAGGAAAATTCATTCACGTTAAACAATATACCTTCTGCCCTCAAACTGCTGGTGTATAAAGAACCCACATCAACAAGAATTAAAAATGGAACACCAATTTTTGAGTTTTATTTGAAAAATATGTTATAAAAATATATTTATTGTTTTCCCCCTCTATTTTGTTGCTTGTGATATATTGTTATACACCTTAGAGCCAAGAATTATCTCCTTTTAAGTATTCCAATCTCACAGACAGGTCTTATATTTTTTGAGAACATCCTTCAGAATCCTCTTAGTTTACTGCATTCGTAATTACAGTAAATAATGAGATATAATTTACAGGCGTACTCTACTTTTCAGAAGAGAACAAACAGAAGACCCATAGGCATATTCAGGCCTTTCAAAACAATCTGCTAGACACATGCAATAGCCACTTTTTGAAGTCCTTGCTTAAAACTGTAAGGCATCATTTTCTTCTTTCTTTTTTTTTTTTTTTTTTTTAATTAGATAATTTAAAAATATCAAAATACCACCAGAAATGGTTCATTTGTTTTGTACTGAAAACACAGAATATTACTTTAGGGAAGTTTTGAATGAATAAAGCATTAGCAGCACTGGCCAAAGTGTTATTTTAGAAATCTGAGGTACAGCCAGAGCAACCTTCACACCTGACTTATTTTAGTGGCATTTGAGATCCAATATAGGCATAAGAATCAACATTGAGATAGAACATAGTGAGATGGGTCATGATAATTCCAGGAACTAGCACACACATAATTAGAGACTGCTTCTGCCTCAAGCAAATATATGAATTTAAAAGGAAGGCAGGGAAGTAGATGAGACCAGGGAGACAAATATCACAGAAACATGAAAAATTCTCACCTAAAAGCTTAAGCACAAAGTTAAATCTCAATATGCTTTTGCATCAGCTGTTAAAGCAAATGCTTCCTGGCTGTCCAAATCTTGGAAATACTCCCAAACAAACATAACATATCAAATTTCACCCACTCAAGTGCCTCTTGTTAATCTGATAATGTAGTTTCAACTGCGCAAGGTGATTCTGTACCTGTAGTTATTGTTAAACTAAAAAGCCCCATGTCTTCTGAGAGTCTGTCCTAAGGGATGTAACTTAAGACCCCAACATGATATGCTTATTTCTATACATTCTACTTCAAGCAGTTGCCATTTAAATGCAAATTACTGGATAACTTTCCGATTATGACCTATAAGAAATATTTTTAGTAGCATTTGGCATGATTGATTTGAGTTCTGTAGCACTGCCTTCTCCCAGGGATTATACGTTTTGCAGCCCACTTTGCTCTGCAGCCATATGGAATGATAGAGACCAAGAAGGAAGGATGCATACAAAATGCCTGCTAACCAGAAAGGCGGATGGGAGTATTTAATCCTAAACCTACACCAGAGTTCATTTTGTAGTTGCACACAGTTGCAGACCAAAAAGAAATTGTAAAAAGCTTTTGCTTAACTTGTGGGTTAAAGACGTTTTTGCTACTGCTTTTCTGACCATTTAAAAGACGGTTAAAATGTATCCTGCCTGCAAATGCTGAATGCTAGCAAACATGATGCCATGTTACTCACAGCAGTTCAGGATGCAATGACATTAACACTGACATATTTGTATGTAGCACGGCCTCCTCGCTATATGCTCATTTATAATCTGATCACATGTCCACTTAAAAAAAAATCATCTCTCTCTGTGAAATGGATAAAATACTATTACTAAATGATATGCGTAATCATTCAGTGCCGCTACTACTGAAAGGTGATATTGCAGTGACATTGAGAAAATTGGATCTATTCTTCATACAATTATATAGCTACACTTTCACTCTAATGCCATTCTAATTGGAAAGGAGCACTGAAATGTGAAACTGGGTGCATTTCAATATCTAATTATCACTCACTAACTCATTCTCAAAATAGTTTTCTGGAAAAGACAGTTGCCAAGCATGCTATTTTAATTCTGAAGTCTTCACTAGTATTCTTACAGAAAACATCTTTTATTCACTATTTGCCCATATTTCAGCTATTCCACGGGGGGTGGGGGGGTGGGGAAGGGGGGGGGGGGGGTGAAGATGGACAATAAATACAAGTGTAATTTGTAATTTGGTCTTGCTACCATGGAAAAGCACTTGCATTTACCAGTGTGCCAGTCAAAAAATTGTGATCAAGAGATGTTTCCTGGGGCATGAGCTGTAAAGGGTTAAGAGATAAAACCAAATTAAATTAAAAAAGCAATATAAAGGTAGCATTTTGTACATAAAACATTTGCTAGATACAAGAATAAAAGAAGTCATTTTACTTATTACAGGTAAAATCAGCACAAAATACAATATAGAGCCATTACAGCACTTTAACAAGGTTCCTCTCAATTGGTTTTCTCTCTCAGGATTTAATGTGTTGACAATATAACACAATTTAATTTTGATAACAGAATATCTTTGGGGGGATTTAATAATGAAAAGAATCTAAAGAACCATACAAACATGAAATACGAAAGTTTTGATGCTGAGTCTGGGTTTTGTTTTTGAAAGGAATAGAAAGCTTTTACACAGCAATGCCTGTACTGACAAAGCAAAAGGATGCCCCTGCCTTCTTGTGTAAATTGTCAGCAATCACTGACTTGAAAGCTTCTTGTAACAAATCCAGCAAACAGCAGTTGGAGATCGGTGAGTCCCAAGATGCTGAAAGGTCTGAATTGCTCCAGAGCTCTGTATTTTCACCTTTAGGCTACAACTCCTCATTTGCCCTGCACATTAAATTTATTATTTTGCTTTATTCTCTCCCCAAAAACACAATTTAATTTAAAAACAAAATTATTTTCATTACCTAATGAAAAGGCTGTATCAGGAGGTGACAGGAAGAGCAACTTTGAGACACTAGGTTATCGACACCAGGCATCCAAAACACGATCTAAACATGCTCCTTTCTGATAGATGCTAATTTGTAATTACATGGTCTTTAAAGACAGGGAGCACTGCAGAAAGCTTCTCCAAAGATCACTACTATATATCATCTTATGCAGTACAGAAAAGATGGCAAAAAGAAAAAAGAGAAACCACTAATTTCTTCAAGTTCAATATGCATCGATATCTGCAGCCAAGTAGAACTCCTGTGAGATGGGCACAGTCCGGGACCTTTCATACGTGCAAGCTGTCGGTTAGATAAATGGGACCGGAATGAATCAGGACTCCTTTGCATGTTCTTGCCACTTTACCATCCAAAGCTGTCATTGTGTGTAACACGGTATAACACCAGTGCTGATATATCTGCCATGGGGTCAGGGTAACAGTTAATAATCATCACTGATTTGAAGCTAACACTTCGCAAAAATACCTGTGTAAACATACTCGTAATCTTTCCTATACATTGAACAGAAAGCTCTGTCACAAGAGCTACATAACTTACATGCAGATATCTTAAAAATATGTCGACATTCATTTTCAGAAAAGTTCTAAAATTCATCTGTGAAGTTAAACAAGCTATTAATTTCACTCAGGAAGGTTTCTCTGAGCCTGGGAATTCAGGAAGGGTTCACCTATGTTGTACTCTTATTCTTGCAATACTGGAATTGTTTTTGTTTTTAAGCAATCTTGTTATATTTTTTAATCTCAGCCTCACTTGGTGTCATCTGCAAACTTAATAAACATCCTAGTAGCCCCAAACCCTGGGCAGACTGCCTGGAAAGCACATTGATTCCTATTCAATACAGCCATTAAAAACTATCCTTCAATTACAGTTGCTCTAGAACTTTACATGTGGCTTTTGGAACCTCAGTCATCCTCTCTAACTTTCTACATATAGTTATGAATGGCTCCAAGATTTTCTACCTGGTGCTCTAAGTGACCTAGAGAAAACATCTGTGGGCCTAATTATTTTGACAACATCCACAAGACAGATCCTAACATTATCTGTAGATCTTCTACCTTGACTTCTTGCTTATTTTGATCATATGATTAAAACACCTTTTGGTGAAAACCAAGACAAAAAGTAGATTTCAGCCTTCTAGGCAGCGTCTTCTATTATTTCTCCTTCCCTGTTAAGCAGTAAAATAACTGATTACTTGGTTATTGACATACAGTGTTTTCTTTGAATGTTTTATGCTCCTGGCTGGTTGGTTCTTCTTGGCTTTTCTTACATTTTCCCTACATGATTTACTACTCTATGATAGTTCTCCTTAGCAACTTGACCTAGTTTCCACTTTCTATACAATTCTTTCTTGAGGTTTAAGCCCCTGAAGAGTTCATGATTTAGCTAACCTTCACATTATGACAGCTAGTGTATGTGGCCTTGCTAGAAAGTCTCTCAGGAATTGACAATTATCTTTGATTTCTTTTCTCTTGTACTGACACAGAATCTATACTAGTATCCTAAGGATTTTAAGTATCCCTTCTTTAAGTTCAGTATTTTTAATTTGTTCTTATCTCTGTCTGTCTTTCTCTGCATCGGAAACTTCAACATTTCATAAAATTTGTGACACAGCCCATGCTTCACTTTTGCATTTTCACCTGTCCACTTTTAGTGGTAACAATGCAATCTATGAGCCTCCCTTTAATTCCTTCTTCACTTCTAAAAACTTGAAAGCTGTCTGCAAACACTTGAAGCAGATAGTGGGCCATCTGGATTCCTTCCCAGCAGAGAGGCGGGTAGTTCATGACCCACCTTAGCGCACTTTCTGCCCTTTTGAAATATAAGATACTGAGAGGCCTGATAGAGTCTCTAGATCTATCTTTTCTACATTCTGTTCATCAGAGAAGTGTGTGCCAAATATCTTTATATAATTAATCCTTTTATCCATTTGTCCCCAACAGCTTAATTTCCTTGCCCCTGTTACTGTTTTGTTTATAGTTTCTTTGATATATAAGGCAAAACTTCTTTTTTTTTTCTCACGAATAATTCACGTCTATCTACATTTTCAGTATGACATATGTAAAAACTTCCCTCTACCCCCATAATCCTTGTGTTATAGTACTCAAGACACATATGCCTTTGGCATATGACATAAGAACTATCAGAAGCACCAAGAAGCTGAAGGATAACTCAGAAAATAAATATTGAAGACTAATTCAGCCCTCTGTCCTAGCATATAGTGAAATGATAAGGTTGCTTTGCTACAGCTGGACAGAATGAGAACATTGCTGACAGATGGATACTAAAAGAAAAGTGCTAAGAATGGCTAACTGTCCTAAACTGATGAAAAAGATTTAAGAATCACAGTCTGTTGCCTAAGTTCAGACTGCTGAGTGATTCTAATAAAGATTGTTCAACTATTCTATTAGATAACATACAGTCAGTTCTTAGAAGAAAAAAAAAAAAAGCATACCAAAATCCCACCAAATCCCACCACAACTTTATACTTTTACTGTTCTTACACAATACACATCAAGTAATTTATGCCATTGACAATCTTTAGTATTTCAAATGGGATGGCAGCACAATGAAGGAAAAAACAAATTAAGTAACCACTTCCTTCATATAAGATCTGATTTTTCATGGAAAATATTATAACTCTGGATCTGCGCAGAAAGGAATACAAAATGAAATAGAAGAATATTTCATCCTTTTTTGGATAACAAGAATGCCTTGCTCAGTAAAAATATATCACCATATTTCTCATTTCTTTTCAAAGTTTAAAAATAAGTTCTTAGAGGAAATATAACCTTAAGCTACATAGATTAAGCTTTTCCAGGTGTAGCAACCGCCAGCCAAAAGTAAGAGGAAGGGAAATTCATACTTGAGCAAAAGGCCAGAAATAAAGACATGCTCTTTAACACACCCGGGAAAGCTTGTTCTGACCATCCATATTAGGATGACATTCATTTTAAGAGAATTTCATAAACTAAGATAACACAGTTATCAGTTGCCAGCAGGGGCAAGATTCATTTCACTTAGCTTTAGACATCTCCTATGCAGATGTCTCCAGTTAAGCTAATCACACAGGGATCTCTTTAGAGCTCGATTTGAAAATATCTGCATGTTTATAGGATCAATTCATCTGATCTATTTTAGATGTTTACTTCTGAATGAGGTGAACCATGTCCCTAATTCACCTATTGACTATAAAAGGAATCAAGACAACAAGCTCATTTTGGACAGCTACTAAATACCCTAAATACCACTGTAGTCCAAGGCTATGCCATTTCATAAAAGAAAATAAGAGCCTTAAAAGGCTCTGGAAGAAGCTGGTTTTCTTGCAACAAGAATACCACAGCCAAGGACTTAAATCACACAGTAGTTAGTTTATTTTGAACAAAATAAATAGGGTTCAAATAAATAGGGTTAATAGGTTCAAATAAAAATAAATAGGGTTCAAAGCCCTAATAGACATCAAAACCTTAATAAGAATCTTCTATTCAAAAATGTTTCTTTTTAAAGTAATGCTAGACAAGTGTTGAAGCGTTAAAGGTTTGTCAAAAATATTCAGCAATTTAGTCACTGATTTTCAATCAGAGTGTATATCTTTTCTGTACTTACAAGAAATAAATAAATGGAGAATTCAACAACCAATTTTCCCAATCCACACTATACATAAATGCATGAACATAGCCTGGAATCTATTTTAATCTGTGGTATGCAAACAGTACTAATGTTGCTATTGCATATGATACTGAGTCTGCCTTTACTCCAGCAAATAAATTAAAGTTAGAACTTTTTGCCAAGAGTAGCCACAGAAGTATTACGATGCCTGACAAAGTATTTGATACTGTTAATGTTACAGACAAAAACTCAGGAGCACCTGATATCTCACCTAAAGAAACAACTTGGAAATTTTTGTACTTACCTATGTTTTCTCTGCATTCGCTCAAGCTAGAACTAAACATATTTATTCTCAGTTTTAGATGGCTATTAGATATTCAGTCAATAACATCTATGGTAAAATCCAATACTGGAATATAAGGCTGCAGATGAAGTTTAAATTATTTTTGTTTAATCACAGACATACTGTGAACAGTAATGCTAACTGACTTGCAGTGTTTGTCTCAGAAGTTTGCTTTACCAAAATTACCTTGTTACTAGAGGTGATGAATGAACTCTCACAACTTATATAAATACCCATTGATTATACAACAACCCAAAAGAGAAAACTAAAGTATCAATACTATACTTATTAATCATAGATTCACTAGCCTGCAGATTATGGAAATGCTCTGCCTTTATCAAGTTAGCCAATGTTAACATGAGCTTCTTTAGAAAGCTCACATTTTTCTGTGAAGTTTCAATGAACAAAAAAGCTAAGGGGCTTTGACTTGACAACAACATATTGACATATTTATTCATCTTCTTTTCACGTATCCTGTGGTATCCTTGGAAATATCAGCCCTCCCCTCAGGATTCATACACTGCACTGTGAAATCCAGTGTATACCCTATCATCTTAATAGGTCTAGACTCAACTATTAACTGCTTTAGCCCAAAGGATGACAGGGGATTTGACAACCTCATATGTTACATGAGAGAAGTCTGCTATGAGACTAATGAGCTACACTGGTACATTTCCATTTCCTACTACTTCTTCTGATTGCAACAAGCCATCTTTTTTCACCAAAATGGAAACATCCCTCTAAGTTCTATATAAATATAAACCACCTGTATGGAAGCAACTAGAAGATTAATGTATATTTAAGAAATCAGCCAGGAAAGACCAGTTCACTTTCTAATTTAATTATTTAAGTTGCATTATTTACCCTAGCACTCTATTAATACTAAGATCATTGAGCAGAAGTTTATCCATAATAGGATATAATTTACTATTAATCATCTAGTCTAACTTTGCTTTGGCATTTTGCCAGTGTAAGTAAATCCCCTCAAAAATAATGCTCATCCAAATCTGTGCTTTTAACATACCCAAATAATTCACATTAAGAGCAACATCACAAGAGAAAATAGTAATGAGAACTCTCTATATCAGCAACCTCCATAGAGAGGCTAACAGCAAGTTTCTGAACTCTTGATACTCATATGTAATAGTGAGTTTATATCAAGCAGCATCTAGAGGATGTTACAAAACCATGTTCAAAAGTAAAACTGGATTAACACCATATATCCAGAATATAATTTTGAAAAGTCTTAATCCTTACAATCAGAGAAAGTACGGTGCCTGTACAATCACAGGCCTCATAAAAAAACAATAACTCTTAAACATCACAATTTAATTTTTAAGATTATCTCATAATTTTGTAGACAATATCTCTAAGTCAAAAATTGTGAGGTTATTTACTGAGCCATGCTTTTGCAGAAATTTACTCTCACCTTCCTCAGCTGCTTAATGAGTGATTGGAAAGGACAGGGAATCAGTTGCTCACCATTATTCATTGCAAAAAGTAGTCCAGCAAGCTCATAAATAGCAGATAAATCATTTTACTGATGTGGTTAGGATAAGCTAATATGTGAAAATGCTTTAGCTCCCCTCCTCCTACCCCCCCGTACCCTGAGAGAGGTGACAAGTGTCCAAATAAGAACATTTCTCAAGTTTAGCTACAAAGCTACACTATACCAGCCCGTCCCTTGGCAGTTCTGTATTTTGCTTAAGTAGCCTTGCCTCCTTTGAACTTTGCTCGTGAAGAAATTGCAAGTCAGACTGGCAACCAAAGAATCATAGAACCACAGAACAGCTCAGGTTGGAAGGGACCTTAAACATCATCTAGATCATCCTACCCCCCCGTCATAGGCGGGAATGCCAATATACAAGAAAGAAATATAAATTGCATATATATATATATATATATATATATATGCAATATATAAGAAAGACTTAAATTATAAATATGAGACATGGAAGAATACCAACCATTCCACATTTGAGTAGTTTTAGGATATTTTTCAGCAGAAGCCTATATTTTAAAAGCTATTTATGTTTTATTCTTTTTTTTTTCCCTAAACTAGGCCCAAGCAGCATCTTTTATGTATCTATAAGAGTCTCAACAGTAATGTTAACATCTTATTTCTTCCTGTCTTACAGATCTCTTACAGCTCTCTTCTAAATAGAAAATGACCTCTCTGTACCCTGAAAGTCACAGGTTAAATTTATTTATAATTGTTTGGAATTAATATTTCACGAGAATACATCATTCAATAAACCTTGTGTCTTTTTCTTTCTGTAGAATATCAATGGAAGATTTTAATCTCTATAAATTGTCATTTGAATCTATTATATTAAAATACTTAAAAATCGATTGAGTGTATTTACCCATCGTGCAGTTTTGCTTAGTCAAGCCCTTTAGTATACTTTCTGTTCCCTGACTGGGTGACTGTGTTAGCAAAAGCATTACACTCAAAATATGGTTGCCGGAACAGAATATTGTTGTCGGGATCCAGAAAATGTAGATGTTTCTGCAGACACACACATATAAAAGACTCAATTCTTAGGGAAAACCAGATTTGAGAATTTTTTGAATATAATTTAGGCATATTATTCTGAAAGGTCAAATGCACATTCCTGTTTCTTTCATTGTTATCACAGTACTATTAATAAATACTATTCCAGTGTTATTTATTTATTTATTAGAATCTCTGTATTCCCATAAAGTTGCTGTATCATTCTATAATAATACCATTACTGCATTAGAGACCTATGCACAAGCTTCATTCTGTATGAAATACTTCCATTTGTTTATGGGAGCCAGATATTCCAGCTTTTAACAAGAAAAACATCTAGGATAGAGCCAGTACCAAGCACTACTATATTCCTTTCTCTACAATTTCCTTCTATACAATTTGATTTTAAATACCTATTCTGTAGTTCCAAAAAACTTTTCATATATTTTTTTAAATCAATTAATCAATCAATCAATTAATTTTGTGAAGTAAAAACTAGCAAATAATTGTGACCTGTCGAATTTGGAACAGCCTCCCTGACACATTGAACTGCACCTATACATACAACTTGCCAGTTCTTACCTGTTTTCAACTTCAGGTCAGTCATTAAAAAAATTCAATTTGGTAAAATAATGATGAGGTTTTGGATAATCCTCCCCATGTGTTAGGGAACATAACTGAAAAACAGCTTGCCTGGAGCTTCAGACTTCCTCCTCAAAAGCGCAAAATTTCTAAAAATGTGAACTACTGAAACAGCAAGTTGAAAGGCACTACCTATAAAAAGGACAAAATAAAATGTTTGATACAATGAGTGTTTAGCATCTGGAACACATAAGATAATTTTGAAGCTGATAATTTAGCATTAAGGTAGTACACACACACACACACACACAAACAACCTATATGAGAATAACTCAGTATATAATAGCAAAAAAACAGACAACATAAATATCTCTGAAAAAGAGCCTTACAGTAACTGGTAAGAAAAAAGACAAAAAAAAAAAAAAAAAAAAAAAAAAACCAAACAGTTATTTAGGAGTTAATAATTAAGATTTTATTTTATAAAAGTATGCCTCATTTTCTTTTTGAGCTGACTGAGGTCTAATGATATTGACCACAGGTCAGTAATATAAACCAGTGTTTGGTCTGAGGCATCAGGCTTAGAATCCTAAACCCTCCTACCAAGAAAGCAGGTCCCTGCAGTTGTCAGGTTTTCATTCCATGTCAGTTCCTTTGTCAGTAGAACATATTAGGTTCACTCATTGCACCTGAACACCAAGCTGAAACATGAAATATTCACACATTTCCTAATAAAAAAGGCCTGACAGGTGATTCGTGTTTGTTTCCTTTGCGTCTGAATTTAGAGAATCACAGAATTGTTTGTGCTGGAAAGGACCATAAAGATCATCTAATTCCAACCCCATTGCCATGGGCAGGGACACCTTCCACTATACCAGGTTGCTCACAAGTTGAGCACAACAGTGTCCACAGCAGCTCCTACAAACACCAGATTTACATGTTAGCTCTGCAAGGGAAAGTTTTTAGCAGAGGAATGAAACAACAGACTTGATCTAACTGATTTAAACTGCCTAAAGACACTTTCCAACTGAGTTTAAAAGGCATCACTCATTCAAAAGAGCATAATAAGTAGAGTGCAAGGCTTATTATTAAAGTTTAGGCTGTACAGTTGGAAGACTTTTGTTGTTGTTGTTGTTAAATATCATCTGCATAGTATATTTCATTGCCTATCATGCTTGAATCAATACTCACCCTTTCTGAAAATAGTTTTTTGTTGCATTGACAAACCAGTTATTACCAAATGAGGTATTGCTTTTGTACTCTCGTGTCTTCTGTTATACAGCTGTTCTTTATGTATTTTACCAATCAGTTTTGGGTCTGAATTCTCGCCAGACAACTTTCTTTCCTTTGACAGAGACAGCAATGTAAAACACTTTGCAGCCCCATAATTTCTACAACTGTTAGTTATACTTCACTCATTTAAGTTCGAAAAGATAACCTCTTCAGCAGAGGTACAGTAGGACAAGTCCTTTACCTCTGCAAATAAATATGGTTGTATTGTTTAAACTTATCAAAGTCATTATCTAGAAAAATCCTTCTTTCCTTCCTTCCTTCCAAACAAACAAAAAAATTAAATTCATTAAAATAATAATTCAGGAGAATCAGTAAAAATTGAATCTTGGCTCGTATTGGAGACCTAGTAGGGATGCTCTCAAAGCAAGTCAGACAACATAAATAAGTACATGGAACTAATCTGTTCTCTTTTTGCTTGTGATAGTTCAAAAAAATGGACAGCTTTGCTTCATCCAGAAATGCTGAAATAGTAGCACTTGAACTCTTCTCTCTATGGAAAGTTGCTGCTTGCCTTTGGGAAATCTAGATGGGAAATGAGATGCAATCTGGAAAAGAGGAATTGATTTATTTTTGTCTATGAGGGGATAGAAATCCTGCCAATTAAAGAACGTGAACTGAAGAGGAATTTTACTTTCTCTTTATGCTGACTTAAAGCATTTACATTTCAGGCTAGCCATAAATGTACATTAGATATGATTTCCTGAGCTACTCTTAACAGGAAAAGTAAGAAACTATATGTTCACTCCTGTATTTTTACTCTACTGACAGCTCTTCCAAAACATTTGTGAGTGTCCTGCTGCAGTTTGTACCTGGTACTGCAGCTTCCAGACACTTGCTGAGTCAGTGGTAATGATGCTTACACAGGTACCAGGAAGCTTTACTTAGCTAGAGTTAAGGACAGTGTGGGTACTTTGGATGACAGAGGACAGCCACAAAATAACTGGTATAGCTCTTAGGGAGGCCTTTCTGTCAGCCTTGAATTTTACCTCACATCATCTTAGGCAAATGCTTTTTATTTAGGTTTTCAAATATTTGTATTTTAAATATTTATATTTTAAATATTTATTTTTCTTATCAGTGGTCTCTACAGTCTAAATTTAGAAAACTGAGCTTCTGTTTTCAATTGTTTCAGTTCCTTAAGTACACATTAGTTGGTGCTTACATGACCATGCAAACCTCACCCCAATTCCTTGTTCCAGCCAATTCTAGAGTGCAATTCTGCAGAGTGGCAGACTGAGATCTGTTGCATCTTCCACTGGGTTTCTTGGTTGAAGTGGCAATCTGGGAATCAAGAATCCTAAAACTGCTGCTTAACTTAGGTGAAGTTATGACATGACTACTTATTAGTAGTTACCACCTCACTGTTTCAGAGCTGCTTATAGGATTGTCTGAAAGAGATAATGGGGTTGTAAGTAAAATTGCCAAAGAGTTTCCTAAAGCAATTGCCTTGTTTCTGGACAGCTATCTTCTTCTAGACTCTACGGAAATTATGCAAACCTTTCAGTTTTCAAGTATAACCTATTGCAGATAACTAAAACTAGCAGAAGTTTCCATCAAAGACTAACTTCTGTTTCAGGAAGGCCCAGAGACACAAGCTGTTTGAGACTAAGAGAATAAAATTCTGAGAAAGCATCAGTGTATGCTTGTCCTGTCCTTATGGGCATCTGCTACTAATAAATCAGAGGCAGTATGCGGGGCCACACAAAGGTTGGCTGGTTGGCTATACTTACATAAGCAAGAGAACAAGAAAATTTAGGATCGATTTTCTAATCCTAATTTATATCCCTAACCCATTACTTTTTTCTGTTTCTAAATGCAATCCACTTTTTGGCATCATTTAGCTGATGATTTTAATAACTTGACTGGATAGCAACCATGCACAGTTAATGACAGAATTTAAATTATGTTTCATTTCAGAAATCATTTATAGTGACACCACTGTTAGCTAGTTTCAAATGACATAATTTGTTTGTATCCCAATTCATACTCTAGCCATTACAAAATCATGGTTTTCATCTTCTAATAACATTGCTTATATCAGGGAACAAATTCATGTTTCAAATAATTTAGCGTTCAAACCTTACCAAGCTCTTCATCTCAACATTGAGTACCATCATTTGTAGACATTTTGTGCTAACACAAAAAATTGGTAGTGACCAATTTTCTTTTTCCTTTTTTTTTTTCCACTTCCTTTAATTCTGATGCCAATAGACCTACTAATAGAATTTTCCTGACCCTTCAGTGGGGCAGTATCTTTACAGGGATGCCACACAAGAGACTCTTCTGGATGATTTCAGTTGTGGCTCAGTCTCTATAACTGGGAAAGAATTTTTCTCACAAAGAATAGGCTATAAAAATCCTTACAGTCCATTTTAAATGAAGAAGTGCTTTCTTTGAAGCCAATGACTATCCCAACCAGTTGTTTATTTTAAAATAATAATCATGAAAATATTAATTTTTATGCTTTAACAATCCCATTTTCAGCAAGCAGCCTTCACTTACATGTGGGCAACTCTATTCTTGTAAATACAGGTGAACACAATTTTGCAGTATTAATCCTTACATGCTAGACTTGTTCCTGTGCAAATTCATCCTCTCCTCATTAAGAAGGTCTATTTTATTAATTGGTATGTCTGTAGACACAATAACAGTGTGCAGGCAGGAGCGTATGATTGTTGTGGTTTAACCCAGCTGGCAGCTAAACACCACACAGCCGTTCGCTCACCCTCCCCCTCCCTCTCTGGGATGGGGAAGAGAAACGGGAAAGTAAAGCCTGTGGGTTGAGATAAAGACAGTTTATTAAGACAGGAAAATGATAATAATAATAATAGTATTAATAATAATAATGTGTATGAAACAAGTGATGCACAATGCAATTGCTCACCACCCGCTGACCGATGCCCAGCCTATCCCCGAGCAGCCGGCCCCCCACCCCGGCCAGCCACCCCCATATATTGTTTAGCATGAGGTCAGATGGTATGGAATACCCCTTTGGCCACTTTGGGTCAGCTGTCCTGGGTCTGTCCCCTCCCAGCTCCTGCTGCACCCCCAGCCTGCTCGCTGGCAGGACAGAGCGAGAAGCCGAAAAGTCCTTGGCTTGGTGTAAGCACTGCTCTGCAAAAATGAAAACATCAGCATGTTATCAGCGCTCTTCTCATCCTAATCCAAAACATAGCACCCTACCAGCTACTAGGAGGAAAATTAACTCTATCCTAACTGAAACCAGGACAATTATTTAAGTTATGCTCCCACAAGTACAGGCTGGACAGAATTTTAAAGGAATTCCAGAGTAAATGAGTTGCAAGATTCTGATTTAAATCAAACTACTGTAAGAGATCTATTCTGCTGTTTTTGTTGTTGTTGTTGTTGTTGTTTTGTTTTACCTTTTTAAGTGCAGTACAGTGGCCTGGGGAAAAGACAGCCTATTAACTGCCTTTGTCTGGTTGCAGGACTTTGGCCTTTCTTAAGAGCAGACTGCAGTTTTCAGATGGTAACCGATCTTTACAGCATGTGCTTAAGACTGCGAGACAGTTTGGAATTGCTTCTGATTTCACATAGACTACACCAGCAGAGGTGCACTTCCATGACTTTGAGAAGTTATCTTATTTTCCATCACTGTAGCTGAGGAGAGTGTCAGCCTGCCCTTCACTGTCCCCTTGCTCTCTCACCTAGTTCTTGCAGGATGCTTCTGTCTATTAGAATCCTTGGGCAAAGGCAGCAAAACAGTGCTTTTACAGGGGTATTAGAATAGCCATAAATTCTCCCACAAACCAAACCAAACCTTGATTAACACCATTTTTAAGTCAAGAAATACGGACAGGAAATTCAAAATTCTGTGTCCAAACCTCTCAGGGCCCTACCTTCCCTCTATCACAGTGCTCCTGCTTGACTACTTTCCTTTCAGTCTGTCAAGACTCAAGCTACTTAGAATGTTGTGCCCTAACATAGCTGTCCTGAAATTCATTTTGATCATGTTACCTTTTGGATTAAGAAGCCTCATCGACCTCTTTTTTTTTTTTTTTTTTTTTTTAAGAGCAAGGATACGATTTAATAGTTTTACTTATTATCTTCAAGGTACTTCAAGCCTCTCATCCATGTTATTTATAGGAACTGATCGATGCCTATGTTCCATCTTGGAGCTTATGCTCAGCCTCAGATTACTGTCTGCCTTGACTCCTCGCCCTTCTCTGTAAAAATTCAAACATTCTTCACTTTGGCTCCTGTACCTTGTGGTTCTTGCCAGGAACCTATACCAGCAAGCACTGTATAGCAAAAATTAGATGCGTTTAATTGTTTTGCCAAGCTGGGACATAAGTTTCTGTGCAACTTCAGGAAATACCTAAATTAGCAAGTACTGCAGGCCAGCAGAAGTGCTTCTGTGGATTGCAACAACTGTTCCCAGGACTCAGCATTGCACCACGTGAGTCATAAATTTACTTTGGACTAGATTTAACCTGATCCCATAGATTTAATGTTCATTAGGATTTGGAGTAAAATAGGTGCATTTCTGGAACATTTTTCAATCCAGTTTCATTGGAGAGGGATCTGAGTGCACTCCACAGCCATCCTCCAGTGCAAACCAAAGCACACTCAATGGGGACAACCAGGAGATTCCTCTTCCAAAGTGAGCTTCTGAGTCAAACTAAAACACTAACATAGATGTGCCTTCAAACTCCCCACTGTAGGGAGGAATCATTAACACTTTCTTTTCCTATGTTTTTGGCAAATTTTCTCCATGCAGGTGAAGATTCCAGAAGTAATTATTATACTGTCAACTTTATAATACAGAGATTGGGCTCTTATGCTTCCAGGTTGTTTTTAGGATATGCAATGCAATGCCAGGCAGGCACTGTCTCCAGTTACAAATTGGTAAAATACTTAGCACAAAATGAAATGATAAAGTCTGCTCTAGGATCCTACTTCAATGGCTACAATTTAGATTTAACAGAAACTGCACAACTGGCTATCTGGATGCACCATTACTTCAGCTAGTGTAAGGTGTCCTGATTTACGGAAAATGGAGAAATGCAGCTAGAGCAATTTGCACTAGAAATGTTAGTCTTTTCGGAACCATAGAGTAATCCATGGCATAATATACATTTTAAGTAGCTTGACAGTGACTTTCCATTTATCCCCAAATATTTGATTACTTTATGGATATCTTCACAATGTTGTCAAATATATATATATATATATATATATATATATAAAACACCCCAGTTCCCCATCATTTGCCCATGCTTAGAACTCAATCATAACCTCACAGATGTGTAAATCAGGAGAGAATATGAAGAAACCGTTACTGTGTCTTCACCATTATCAACCAATTAACTGCCTGAAGGAGAAACGTAAGCACCTGTACTTGGAAAGGGGGAAAGAAGAGATAGCATATTTGTTCTATTATCAGAACAAACAATGAGTGAAATAAAGCAAGAACAGAACCAGAAAAGAATTTACATTTACACTTGCTTTTTTCTTCCTTACTGAATAGATATATATTCCATCAAGGTATCAAATTTTCCAACTGATATGTTTTGGTTTTGGTCAGAAAAACAGTGAATGTGATGGCTGGAAGGTTTATCTGACAATAGCACAATCACTTTTTATTACCTTACAGGCACCTGACTACTAAAGTAATATTGTTGTTGTTCTATAAAATATAAATTTCTATATATTCAGTATACGTACATCATGACTGAGACAGGAAAAGCCTGATGTTTCTTTATGTAACATATGCAGATTGTTCAAGATTTTACACAGCAAAATCCTTTATGTGATGTATATGTCGTCAGGTTTCTAATAAAAACTACGATATAATTTTGGCTTCTGAACTGTTGGCCTGAAATAATAGGCAGCTCCCTAACTCCATCCCTTACAGAGCAGTTTCTCTGCTTTCTTTGTGCCTGTCTGAAGTAGGCAGAATAAGGCCAAGTCCACTAAAGAAGATAACATTTATAGATTAGCCAGAGGGAATTATGGTTGTGGTGCTTCCTGTATTTGAGAGATTTTGCCTATCCTGTATCCAGCATACTCAGCTGGTGCTTTCACAAGCTGATACTCATACAGTTTCACTAGTGGATTATGATTTTTTTCTGTCCTTCTCCCCCTTGCAGTGGTTCACAGTTAAGCCTCATTTACTAAAGCCAGCATGCTTCAATGGTGACAGTGACTGAGGCACGGTTTTGGGGTTCCAGCCCTCGTTGGCACTTCAGAGAGGCCTGACTCTGAAACAGTTATATTAATGTATCCACCCACAACCATCACAGCTTTATAAATGCCTCAGAGCGGAAAGCCAAGAACCATCACCAGCAAAGTCACTAATAATTTTTTGAAGATCTTGCTGTAATTCCTTGAGCCAAATCACAAAATCATTACTCAGGTAAAACTTATTGGAATGGACATAAAAACTGACCATATAATAATCGATAAGAGAACAATTCGTAAATCATGTATATGGTAAGTAGTGAGTTCTTTAAAGTATGTGATTTTAATTGGACTCTTAAATGATGTAAGTAATGCTCTTCAAAGAAGATAAAAAGCTATTGTGGATAACAAGATAGAAACCCACTACAATTTAAGATGCTAGCACACCCACACCACACTACAAGTATGAGAGAGAGGGTGAATTGCTTTAAGAATAAGACTGATGAGAAGGAAGTGACATTTCAGTATGATTCATAGCTTATTCAATTTCAGTGAGTGGTGGGCTGCTCCTTCTGAAAGTCTTCAGCTCTGAGAAGGAAAAAAATATTTGAAGAGAAACATTCCATGCTCCAGTTTTTATATAAGATCAATACAGTAAAATCATCCAAGATAACTGGAAACAGGCCACATTGTTGTTTAACTTGATGGCAACGTATTATGGTGAGTGCATATATAAGCACACTATTTGCATAAGCACACAATTCACATAACTGGGGGATGTATGTATATAGAAATGTGCACACACACAAATCAATAAGCACATAAAGGATTTCCAGAATGTGCAGCCCAATCTGCATTGCAGAATATCTTAACAACAGTTCCAACTCTTCATTCTGTAATAAGAGATTTATGGTGCTCTAAATCCCATTTATTTTTTTTATCTGAATCAACCTGCTCATCCCTTGCTGCTCTGCCTCCCAAATCAAATTCAGTTGGTTCTCCCTAGCTCTGTCTGAATGTTTCCTTTGATTGAGTGATGTTATTTCTAGAAAAAACACTCAAATCAATTTAATGCAAATTCCTTTTCACGTCCTGGTTGACCCATCAGGACATCGACAATAATAGATTGAAGTAGTTACTTCCTGAGGCAGATGACTCATTGAGTGCTTAGTAATCAATTTTCATCGTTGTGACTGCATAATCTGTCTTTGGGGTTCTGTTACATATCGTGACTAGAATGCTACAAAATCCTGGATTGTTTGATACAGAAAATGAATGGTGAGCCATCAGCCATTCAGCCATTTTAAATTGCACAAACAGCCACAACAGAGTTACATGTAATACAAAAGGGATCTAACCGTTCTCATACACACCAGTGAAAGACAGCAGTAAATCCAGGCAAACTGATGGTGGTGTGCTAGTTGAAATCCACAACATCTAAGCTCAGATTTTCATCCTCTGGAATATGCTAGTTTAATATTGTTGTGAAATCAGAACCCACTCAGTACATTCAACCTTTTCCCGACTTTGCAAAAGTCTTTTTCACTGCTCCTAAACTGAGAAGTGTGTAATCAAAACAAAGTGAATGAGTTTTGGTCTACTATAGAAAGCGTGCTAAGTTTATGAAAACTTGGATGGCAGAATTGTGGATTTTGACCACCTCATTAAATATTTTATGGCTATACATGCTTACTCCATACACAGACCTACAACGTTTCATAGCATCCAACCTGCATTTCATACAGGGCATTTCAGATATATGACATTTCATTATAGTGACTGTATACTTTATAATCTTTCAGAAGGACCACCAGAAATACATTTTTCTGTCACAGTGGCAGGAAGAAACTCCATACTATTGCCATAAGGAATCCTGCAAAAACATGTTTCTGCACCACAGGATGTCGGACTAACAAAGCCTAAGTCAAACCTTTTACCCCAGTGCAACAGGATGAATGACGACTGATTCTCCTCATGCTGTGGTGTAACTCAGGTTCCTTCATGATTGGGCAGTGGAGGTAACAATCCAAATCAGATCAAACTACAACTTGCAGATTGTATCTGCCATTTTAAGGCAAGAACTTGAGTTTTTAAGATTCATATCAATTTGACAGTTTGTTGGGTTTTATTACACTCTCCTCATTCTCTCCAGTGTGATTCTGTAAAGCAGCACTTGAGAGGTTTCATACTGGTTGACACTGTAGCTTTCTGACAGGAAAACATCAGTTCTGCTAACCAACTCTGTTCAGGAGAAGGATGCTAGGCTATGGAGTTATTTAAGGGACAAACCTCATGAAGTTGGAGGCACAATGTGCAGTGCAACAGTCACCACCATCCTGCAAGAAATGTGATAAAACCAACCAGAATCAGGAAAAGTTTTGAGTTTAAGTTGTTCCCTGAACATTACTACAAAGTCTGTGCTTCAGTATGAATACAGCTGATTTATTGCAGCAGCTTCCTAATAATCTCCAAGGTGCTGGCATGCAAAAACTACTTTCTTATCAAAGAAGAAACAGGTTCATAAACATCTGGGAACAGATTCCTTCTAACAATTAAATCGGATGAAAACTACAGAAAATTCTGCTGATAAAAGGATATGGAGTGCAATTTATTCCCAGAAAAGCATCTATATACATCTGAACAGGAAAAAATATCTCCCACGGAAAAACTGTGATTTAAGTATGTATTATATATTAGCAAATGTAAGTGTTCAAACAAAAATAAACAAACAACAACAGAATGAAAAACAAACAAAAAAGATGTGTGTTTTAAACTAAAGCAATACAATCTCCTGTCCAAAACACAGTATACTACTATTGCCAAATCATGAAATATCCCTTAACTTTAGCATTCACCAGGTTCTGTGGTTCAGAAGCACCCTAAGTGATACACAGAGAAATAGCTGGATGTGGCATGCCATGTCTCTAGAAAAATAAGATTTGGGGCTTCACCTTAAGTAACTTCTGCTATTATACTTTGTTATTGATGCTTAAAGAGCAAAACCACCCACTGTTCCTTAGAATACTCAAGACTCCCGGGAAAAATAGTGCCTCAGCGGTGCCAGGAATAAACTGCCTCAAAAGCAGTACACAGAAGATATAGCATTGTTCCACTGCTGCAGTGTGAACAAGAGTACACCAGCATTACTTTGCCTTACCAGTTCTCCAGTTCAGCCTAAATTTTATACCTTGAAGGCAGCTGCAGCCTCTTTCAATCTATCTGGTTTTGGTTCTGGTTAAGATCCCACAGCAGTTGCAGTAATAGAAACACAAAGGGACACCTCAGAGTTCTAAGAGCTACTGTTCTCCTAATAATCATGGCTGGAACAGAGTTTGAGGTCTGAAGCTTGAGGTTTGAGGTCTTGAGCTTGAAATACTACCAGCTGTTTGATAGCTAAGTACAGATTCACCATGTCTGAGGGCTAATCTCTTTAGTACAGGCTTGGACCTGACCTCTGTTCTCATTCACATTGCACCCTTGAGGGCCTTAACAACGATAATTCCTTCAAACCAGCTAGTGAAACAGAGAGAGAGGAATATTGGTAGAAGACCCTATTGTAAATAGACAGAGGCATGAACTATCCGTTACCTGTAAAGATGCTCCAAAGGCCTTGCATTTTTGCTAACCAGTGCTGTTTGTTCAATGCCTGTGTATATATCTTTCCCTAATATAGAAAACGGTACAGTAGTCATGATCCAGTCTGCGGTAATTTAAGTGTCCAAGTGAACATGTAGTAGCAGCATGATCACAGGAGTGAGCTCTGATATTTCCTATCACATAACAGAATGTCTGGTAATTATCAATGAAGTGGCTAAGACCAAAAGAGAACCTTTCCTAAAGGAAAAGCACATACAGAGATTCTGGAAAGCAAAGCTACAGGTACACTTAATAATAGCACCTGTCTTAGCTACAAGTACAGTTCCTTTTGATCATGGTTGTTATCTCCACAGGTAGCTGCTCTTTCGCCTTCATGATTTTCCATATTGTGCCACTAAAATACACTTTCAAACAGGTGGTTTTTTTTTGTTTGTTTGTTTTTAAAGACAGTTCTAAGTCCTGCTTAAGTTGTAAGTCCTTAAGTCCTACTGTAATCCAAAATCTCCTCAAATTTTCCCTTTTATTTGAAGATCTCAGAGCAATTGACAAACTAAGTGCTCCATCCTTTGACTCTGATGACAGTGCACAGAGGAACAGAAAAATGAAGAAATACATTACCTGCATTCTGACTTGGCCTCAGGAAAAGCAATTATAATACCAGATGTACAAGTTTTAAGTAAAGACGGGAATCATTTAAGTTAGCGTTAATGACACCACTCAGATCTGAACTGGAAAACAATGTATACAATTCTGAGCACCCTTAATATAGAAAAAATAAATTGGTTTGGATGCAGGAAAGAGTTACACAGAGGATCCGTGATCCAGAGTCTAGGATGACCTAAGCGGTGGAGAACTTGTTTTATTTGAAATGACAAAACAGTTTGGACACTGGGAGAAGAAAGGAAAATTTTAAGCATAGCCAAGAAATAAGAAAATATAAACCACAGATAAATCTAGGCTGGAAATCCTAACCTTGTTTCTGAGCACTGAGATTCTGAAATGGCCTTCTGTTGTTACTCCTAGGCATTCAGTTAGACTTCTTCATTTATGAAGGCAGTTATATCAAATAGTTCCTGTGATGGGAGGGGACTGGATTCTGTTTTTTCTTGTCCTATGTTTATATGTGCTGATCACGTAAAACTAGCAGCTTTTAATTTGGCAAGAGCTCCTCAAGGTTTTAATGCCAAAATGCAACACTTAAGCCTGCAAAAGAGCCTACTCCTCTTAATTCTGTCAAGCCAGAGCACTTCTGAAGGGAGAACTTGTTTTTTTCTAAATTCTACATTTTGTGACATCTATCTAGTTTCCAAGAGCAGTAGGAAATGTCAGTACATTCCTATAGTATTTTAACTGGGAGAGTTTACAGGTTGTTCTGCATGGTGATGCTACCTCAGAATAGAGATGATAATGCACAAAGTTAAACTGATAAAGCCAGATCTGTAAAAGGAATCCAGCTACCTTATTCAAACAAGCAATCATACTGAATATACAACATTTTCAAGAATTTTTAGGCCTTTAAGAAATAAGGCTATGTGATCTTACTCTTTCCTTTTGACTTTGTGTCAGCCTACAGATGTGCAGTGAAAATTTTAACGAGTTCAGCAAAACCCCAACTATTTGAAACTTAACTTTAGAGACATTGGTTTTGGTCTAATCTGTTGGATAACATTGGTACTAAACAATATTTATTTTACTTTGCGTACGCATAATAATTTGCCTGTACCCACAAAAATTCATGTTAAAAATGTTTCATTCATTAATCATTGGAAAATTCCACTTGTCTAATGGGTCTGTAAAAATAACATTACAAAAAATAAATAGCAAGAAATAGTCAACATTTACTGATCATAGCCCCATAGCTGAAAGTTATCTGTCCAGACAAGCAAGGAAATATTAAAAAATAACAAATGCACTGTCAGGAATAAAGATAATTTACTGAACTATTTGCAAAGCGAAGAGTCCAATTCATAATTATTCACACTAAATATCTTTCCCATCTCTACTTTTTAAGTATAACTTACTGTAACTGATGTGAATAATCTCAGTTCTGCATTAACATAACTCATCTATACAGTGACACATTAGTTAAAGAGCAGCATTAAGCAAAAAGTCCCATGAACGTAACCATAGTTGCAGTGGAGTAGAATATAATTAACCTTTACATGGTTCAGATGCGCAAAGGTTATGACACCTGCCACTTACAAAGTACTCATGGCTGCTCTCAGGAAATTGGGTTTTCTGTAGGTACCTGGCTGATTATTCAAAATCTGCATATACACATATACATTGTGTTGAATATAATTTTTAGTACTTACGGTGGTGCTTCATAAGACTGGACATTACCCAACATAAGCAAGCATTAGTGACCTGTTTTAAATAGATCAGTTCCCCTTGGATCAATTCGCTTCACAGTTCCCTTTTCCTTTCTCCCTTGGTACTTTGAGGAGGACACCTCCTCCACCTTCAACTATTTCAGTCCACGAGAATGCATGGTCAGTGGACGTTCATACATCAAGAACATATCACAAAGGCTGAACCCTGACTACCATGAAATGGAGATAATACCTTCTCTGATGGCCCCTGTGGGCGTGGAGCTCTGCAAGGAGATGTGCTCCCCAGCTTCAGTGCAGCTCCCAGCATCCTGCTGCAAGGTCTAGCCACGGCTCTGTGGTGGGTAGGGGGCTGGCTACTTGCATCGTGGTTAGTACACAGGACTTGTTGGGTCACGAAAAATAGTCAAATAACTGATACAAGTGTGTTGTGGTTAGATTTACGTTTAATAGAGCTTTCAAGAGTAGCTCTCTGTCAACCTTCAGCACACAGAGATTGAGAATGTTCTCTTGAAATATCCCATTAACAAAATTTGAGAAGACAGGCACTAAATTTACCAAATATTTCAAACATTCTATAAAGACCAAATAAGTTTTAGAAAGGACATTATCTGTCTGGAAGACCTGGGGTACTGATGACAGGGAGAACCTGAGACATTAAGAGCGAGTCTTAGAAAAACGGCTTTTGATTTAGCCAGGATCAGAAAAAGACCACTGTTCCCAAGCTGACTACAAAAAGTGTTTCTGTAATGGCAACTAAATGACATAATATTGAGCATCCTTGCAGATGGCAAAGCCAAAAGAAAAAAAAATAAATCCATATTACTGACAGTTCCTCCTTTTAATAGTTATATAACAGAGAGAAGGCTTTTTGATGAGAACATCTGAAAGAGTAAATTCTTGCAAACAGCACAGACATTGTTTAAAGATACTATACTAGAATCTCAGAGTAAATGTTTATCAGGAGTTAAAGACTGAAAGAACTACCAAATACAGGTAGCATATTTTAATAGCTGAGTAAGGGGAGTTGTTAGCAGTAAAAGAAGGTTCATCAAAAAGGGGAAAAATACACATAAATGCTAAAAAGGAAAAAAGCCTAAATTCTGGTAAGTTAAATGCAAAATTTTTAAAGCAGGTGAGAGGTGTTGGGGAATAACTTGTTACTTGAACAAAAGCTAGCAATAAAAACTTTTCTAAAGGAAACAGAAGGAAGAAGCTTGCCAGAGAGGTGCTGTGATCAACAGGTAATCAAGGCAGAAAAAGGGACATCCTGCCATCCCCCAAGAAAGTCTCTTTTGCATCCATCTTCCTTTAAGACAACATCAGTATGTTCCCACACCAGTAGGATCTGAGTATGAGTGAACGTATCAGTAATAAGGATTTTACAGGAGAAAAACAAATACATAAATAAGTAAAAAGAACACCAGCAAGTTCCCAGGACCAGAGGATACTCACCTAAAAGCTTCACAATAACTAACAACACTGCTCTGTAGTATACAGTTACCATCCACAACCAAAACCTGGCTTGCTGTTCCAGCAAAGGAAGGGATCCAAATTCTATGACATAAAACCACATAGCTTAGATATGTCTTATCAAAGTAGTCCCCTTGGCTGCAATACACCACTGTCCTGTGAGCAGGAATTTTACCACTTCAGAAAGAAAACAGTGGGGCAGACACACAGTTATTCTGCTGCACTGACAAAAACTGTTGTTGGAGATATGCAGCATGCACTGAACGCTTTCATTTTTAGGATGGTAATAGAAGATTGCTATAATCAGTACAGTTGGCAATGACAAATTGTATTTATCATTAGCAGTCTAAGCAAAAGCCAAATATTAAACAGACATGAGAAGTAACAAAACAAACAAACAAACAAAGGTAGGCAATCTAAGAAAAGAACTCACTTCCAACAGTGTCACATACAACTCTACTGAGCAATTCATACTGTGCAGTACTCAGCATAACAGAGAAAAGTATCTAAGAGACTGCTGCACAGTAGCAGCTGGCAAACGCTGTTGGCTATTGTACCTCCTTTTTCGTAACAGATAATCCCTTGGAATCAGACTTGAAAGCTGGCACCACAAGTCTGCTTTTTTGTTGTTGCTGTTCAGGTAAAGTAGCTTTTAGTGCTCTCAATCTGGATTTTTTGTGAAAACTAAATATTACCTTTAAATAAAGGTAAATAAATAAAATAACACTCATGCTGGCAGGAGAAAGATTACGATAGATTTTTTGAGTGTTGCTCTTTGACTCCACACTGGAACAGAAGTGACAAAATCAAAACAGAGTACCTAGTAGACTGCTTCAATAGATAGTCCATACCATGAACGTGGGAAGGGTCTGCTTTCTCACACATAAACATATTCCTCTTCTAAAATAATTATAGTTTTTCTCCTTCAAATTAAAAGTGAAGGATGTAAAAAGCCAGGATAGCAAATGTGAATATAATTTAAAATCTGGATCATAACAGAGGGGTATTGTTAAAGTATATGTCATTATCTTAATTGAAGTTCTGTGGAAGATGGTATCCCCAGCAGCTTATAAACTTAGAATATTTGAAATGATATGGTTGGTTTACTACTAGAGCCCTTAATTATACTGCCTGTTGTTTTACATAGAAAAGTCACACTTATTTTCATTGGTAAAGCTTTACCAAAAAGGGGAAAGGGGTGGCAAAAAAAGCAGCAGAATTTATTTTCAGGTTTTCCTAATTAACATTTAGTGAGGTGAAGTGCTTGATATCTAGGGTTATGTCCCTCTCAAGGTATTTTGCTTTTAATTCATTTACAATGTTAAAAAAAATGCATTATCTTTAATATTTAAAATAGTGATAGTACATACTGAAAATCTAATCACTCTCTTTTACTTTGTTGGAAAATGTCAGTGCCAAAGCCTAGTTAACTATGATCTAGTTAAAGGTGAGAAGGGATAAAGGAGAAAAGGCATAAATATATTTCCATTTGCTTTTGTTTTCCCCTAACCCCGAGACCATTGTACATAAACAGTTTGTACATGTGCTTCTGTTTGTGTTCTTGTCCTCTATTTTCAGGATTTAACAATGAAATAATCTGATTTATAGCACTGAAAACTTAATGGTTTCTATACTCTTTGCAAAATAACATGAAAGATTATAAAGTTAAGAGATGAATAGATAGCTGTATATATGTGCTCCTATGAGAATATTCATAAACTACTACAAAAAAACTCCAGAGTACTGCAAAGTTCTAAGCACCATGAAAAATATTTTTCTTCAGAAAAGCTCACTGGTTATCATGGTAACAGCATATAAACAAAAGTATTAGAATACTGCATTAAAATTATAAACGTACCATGTGCTCTGGTGACTTTGCCATCTCATTTGATCTATACAGAAAGGAAAAAAGGGCATTCCATATATTTAGTAACTGTAAATAATGATCTAGTAGTGTTCTTAGGAGTTGGCTTTCATTCTTATGGCTCCATGCTTTGTTCTAAGAAAGCATATTACAGTAATGAAATATCTCTTTGGTGACTAGCCTGCAGTAACATTAAAACATGTGGTCAGTAGAAAGCAGAAACCCAAGCAGGATAATGGGATTTCTTTTAATTTGATTTGCCACAGATGTAGTTAGCTTGCTAGCGTTCTCCTTGCAGAGATGCTACTGTTTATGTTTTGGTTGCTAATTTACATAGTCACTTAGATGTACATAATGCTGCTAGCTCAGCTACCATTCCACATAAATCTAATTTGGCCTTGAAGAGTGTTGCTAGTTCTATGGATATGAGGAATCATCTGACAAACAGCACAACAGCCTAATGCATCTGACAAAAACGTGGTGCTCTGCATCCCATTTGGCGCCTGGTATAGCAGAGGAAGAAAGAACAGTAGTCACTGCAGCTAACAAATCAATGTCTTTCCCAAATGTTCCTCTGGCCATGGCAATTCAGTAATAATAATAATAATAAAATGATATTGAGAGGATATGAAACCTATAAAGAAAATATTTTAAATTGATTTTGAAAGTTTCTAAACTAGGCATCAGAATGGATGGTCTGCGTTGAGGCAAATGTTTAGTCTAACTCCTAAAGTTCCATGTAGGGAGTGACATTTCAATTTTCCTCAGCTTTTGAAAGGTTGATTTTACAGCTCCAGAGCTCAGTCTTGAAGAAGTACCTTCTAGCTGTGATAATAGAGAGTGAGGATGTGGACAACACCGATAAAGAGGCACTAATCCTTATCCTCTGTGAAAAACAATCTGAAAGGAGACTCCATCCTTAAGACAGAAATAATGTTATTAAATATGATTGGGATTTTAACTATTTTTCAAAGAGAAACTAGGAGTCCAAATCCATTTTTCTACTAATGCACCATATCACTTGAAAGCCACATGACTTAAAAGCAATTCACAAACAACAAAGGAAAGTAGCAGAAAAAAAATAGCAAATAAAATAATAATTTATAGTGCCTTAGAACAGAACGATAGCAAAAAGTAATTTGAGGGAGCTTTAATTCCACTGAACTACCAGATCCTATTCAAATTTGCACTGGTCTTGGAGTTTCTCCTTTTAATTAGTTCCCACATCCTTGTTTACAACTGTAAAACCACGAGATTTCAGGGCCTCAGCAGAATTCAGCTCATAATGTTATATTCAAGCTCTCACCAGCATAATTTACAGCCAAACTCTGTGCTGTAAAGAACATAATGTTAATGATCTTAGAATCTGTTAGACCTCTGGAACAACTGAGAATTACAACTGTCTGCATACACATTGGAAACTCCCCAAGATTAAACCCAGAAAAATGAACTTCTGTCATTTTTCACAATCCAATTAAATGTATCAGTGTCTTAAGGGCCAATAGTTAGGTCTCAGAATAACACCATCAGGCACAGACAGGAAAACCAGGAAGACACAAGAATAAGTGTCAGTGTCCTAGCCTGGTCCATTCTGAAATCAGACCCTACAAAGATGTCACTTCATCCTTTAAAATAAGACACTAAAATGGGAATAAAGTGTGGAAAAAGGCAAGTATTTATCACAGTAAAATCTTCTCATATATCTGAGATGACTTTCAATTTGTGATCCATTATAAAAATACTGGCAACCAACAGTGAGATTCATCAAGGTCCTTTTTATTGCCTTAGTACCACTACGTGTTAGCTGTAAGTGCTATGATATTGTAGCCACTGCACGTCATTCTAGGATTTTATCTAAAGATCCTTAACCTATAAAGTGCCTCTCACCCACACGTAAAAAAGCTGCCTGGGCATTGTGGATGCTACTCCTTTATGTGACTGTTCAAGTACTCCGCTGAGCTCCCCCAAGGGCTTAATGCAATGGCAGTATCACTTTCCTCAATAGTAGCAGTTGGAGAGGGGAAGTAATAGAACACAAACATCATATGTTGATAGGGTAGAACATAACAAACAAAAACATTGGAACAGTTTTCCATAAGTAGTTGATTATTAATAATTTCTTAGTATACATTAGAGAGCAATAAAGAATGGAAATGTTTCAAACAATACATAGAGAAAACCTGGAAATACCATGCATGCAGTGACCTTAATACGTTGTCAATGGGTAAGGATGCAGACCTAGTCAGTAACTTAACAGGCCGATAATCGAGTGAAACTGTGAAAAGTATTTGAGAAAGAAAAATATGCAGGTTCTAGAGCACATGTTATGGAGCTGATTTCACACCCTACAAGTCCACTGCTTCTGGACTCAAGAGCACTGACAGTTCAAAGTACCTGCTGCTTTGTAGAGGACATGCTGTTTATGGTTGGAACAGAGTACAGCCACAGGTCACTGAAAGTGCACCTTGTCCCACCCCTTAGAAGATTTATAGGAGAGGTCCCGTTTGCTTCTTCTCAGTTAATTCAGCTTTTGCTGCTCTGTGTTTTTATAAACATGGATGAGGAAAGTTCATAGAGCCTGGTAGTAGCTGATAAGATCCATTTCAACATGGTTTCTCTTTCAAAAACAATGTACTGTAGATAAGGTCACAAAAAAGGTTGCAGTCTGGGGTGTAAGATTTTCCTTCACATACTGGGACAGTGCAGTTCACATCAAAACAAAACTTTAATCATTGGGTGAGACTGTAATTTTATCATCATCATTAACCATTCTTAATTTCAGCTAGGCATATCAGCTTCACTTCTTCAACTAACATAAAGGTGATAGTTTTATGAACCAAATAAAACTTGTATGTTTAGAGCTTATAGATCCAGATGCAACTATCTGCTTATCACCTGTCTTCCAGCACTTTAGGATCCAATAAATTCCTCCAGACTGAACTGTAGTATTGAATAGGGTGGTACCAAACAGAGTGGGTTTGTCAGTAGTTGGCCCTGTCATCTGCACACAGCTCTGCAAGATCACTTCCCATGTTCAGTCCAGTTCATAGTAGCTTTTATGACAAAAGTACAATAAGAGATCAAACAATTCACATGACAAGCAGAATAATACAAGATGTGAGCAGCTCATGACAGCACAACAGGGAACTTAAAGCACTACAAATAATAGGTAGTGACAAATTACACGGTTTTAAAGTACAAATAGAAGTAGTATTTCACAATCTATTTTGTCTCCTGTCTTCCCAGTCCCAAAGGATTAGTACTTGGCAA
Source organism: Anser cygnoides (assembly GCF_040182565.1). NCBI lineage: Eukaryota > Metazoa > Chordata > Aves > Anseriformes > Anatidae > Anser > Anser cygnoides. The sequence goes on along the minus strand of NC_089883.1, from coordinate 20,908,456 downwards.
AGATCTCCCTGACATTTTCTCTGTTACTCAGTATCAATTCTTTACCACCTATAAAATCAGTTCACATCCCAATCAATGTTCTCCAGAGCTTCTGAACTTCCTGAAGACCTCTGTGCCCTGGGATTCTTCTTCAATCTGTCTTCTCACTTCTCTACCACTTTCTGATTCTTGGTATTTAGGTCTGACAACCAGGAATCTACATGCTTGAGGAGCACAGAAGCTGTGAAGCCTGCCGCAATGACTGTCTGGAAAATCACCTGTAAGCAGCGAGAACAGGCTTATCCTTGCCGAGGCGATCGGCTCCGGGGCAGACGCGTTCTGCAGCGGAGCGGGGGCCTGAGACAGGCAGCGCTTTTTTTTTCGGCATCGAGGCCGATCAAACCAGCCGAGGGAGCCGCCAGGACCCCGCAGCCCCCGCGAGGGAGGCTGACGAGGCGTAGGCGGAGCCAGCAGCGCCCCCTCCCCGGCCGATCAAAAGCAGCCCCTAGGGAGCGCGGCGACCAGGGCGGGCAAACAGGGCGCGGCGCGGCAGTTTGCGCGGCAGTGCGCGCAGGCAGGGCAAGCAGGGAGGGCCCCTCACCAGTCCCTTGCAGCGGTCTTTCCCTTCGATGCTGGTAGCCTGCTTGCGAGAAACCTGGCCATGGTATCGACCAGGCAGAAAACCATGGCCTCCGCATCTCTTGCGGCCTCTCCAGCCGCGGTCACCGATGTGGCTACTCAGACGGAGGGTTCGGGGAAACACACCGCCATCCAGCTCTTGGGCTGCAGGGTGTGCCCGAGTCTTCTGTCCGTATCCAACAGCAGCAGCGAGGGGTATGCCTGTGGGAGGTGTGCCCAGGTTGAAGAGCTGCTCAAACAGGTAGCGGAGCTTCGGGAGGAGGTGAGCAGGCTTAGGAGCATCAGGGAGTCAGAGAGGGAAACTGACTGGTGGAGGTGCACTCTACCCTCTCTGAGACAGACTCAGGAGCCTGCCGCAGCACAGGTGTTTCCTGCTACGCAGAAGACAAAAGTCCCCTCATCCCACCAGGCAGTAAGAGGGGACCTAGGCCACGGGGGGGAATGGAGGCAGGTTCCTGTTCGGGGTGTTAGGCGAGCCCCGTCCCTGCCCACCTCACCTTCCCATCTACCCTTATGTAACAGGTACGAGGCTCTAGAACACCATAGTCAGAACAATGAAGTAGACAAAAGCCCATCTCAGTTGGAGAGGGTGCCTAAGGCAAGGCAACCTACCCCCTGCATTGCTACATCATCTGTCAAGAAAGACAGAAGGGTTATTGTCATGGGGGACTCCCTTTTGAAAGGGACAGAGGTTGTCTGTCTCCCCGGGGCTCGAGTGAGAGACTTACCTAAGAAAGTCAAGTGCCTGGTACAGCCCACCAACTACTACCCGCTACCGGTCTTTCAGGCTGGTAATGACGAGGTAGCAATGAGAAGTCTGAGAGCAATCAAAAGGGACTTTAGGGCTTTGGGGCAACTACTTAAAGGATCAGGGGCACAGGTTGTGTTTGCCTCTGTCCTTCCGATAGGGGGGATCACTGCTGACAAGCGGGCTCACCACATTAACATATGGCTTCGGGACTGGTGCAACCGACAGAACTTCGGGTTTTTCGATCATGGGAAGGTCTACGTGACGCCAGGCCTGCTGTCACCAGATGAGATGCACCTCTCTGAGAGAGGGGTAAGGATTTGGGCTCAGGAGTTGGCAGGGCTGATAGATAGGGCTTTAAACTAGAGTTGAAGGGGGAAGGGAATAAAACCAGGCACGCCAGTGGTGAGCTAAGGGATGGTGTGCTAGAATCAGAGGGACTGTGTGCCAGTGAGGTCCTTCGGTCGGCTCCACAAGGTGCTGTGTGTAGAGAAGCGCATTTGAAGTGCTTCTACACAAACGCATGCAGTATGAGGAATAAAATGGATGAGCTAGAAGTCTTGGCCCAGTCCCACAGCTACGACATCATCGGCATAAGCGAAACCTGGTGATATGAGTCCTGTGGCTGGTGCGCTGCAATAGATGGTTACAGGCTCTTCAGGAGGGACAGGCAGGATAGGCGAGGTGGGGGGGTGGCAATGTATGTGAAGCAGGGGCTGGACTGCGTGGAACTTCAAGTTGGGGATGGCAAAGTTGAGAGCCTCTGGGTAAGGATTAAGGGACGAACAAATAAAGGGGATGTCGTTGTGGGAGTCTATTACAGACCACCCGGCCAGGACGACAACGCCAATGAATTATTCTTTGCAGAACTAAGAGATGCCTCAAGATAACTCCCCTTGTCCTTATGGGAGATTTCAACTTGCCAGATGTCAACTGGGATCACCACATAGCTGACATGAGCAAGTCCAGGAGGTTCATAAAGCACCTAGATGATAACTTCTTGGTGCAGGTGCTAAGGGAGTCAACTAGGAAAGGTGCCCTCCTTGATCTGTTGCTGGAAAACAGAGAGGGTCTTGTGGGAGACGTGGCAATTGGCGGCCGTCTCGGTCATAGTGACCGTGAAGTGGTTGAGTTTAGAATTTATGGTGACAGAAGGAAAACTGCCACCAAAACTTCAGTCCTGGATATGGGGAAAGCAGACTTCAGGCTGCTCAGGGAACTAGTCAGCAAGGTCCCCGGGAAGCTGCTTTTGAAGGCATAGGCGTCCATCAGTGCTGGTCAGTCTTTAAGCACTGCCTCCTAAAAGCACGAGATCAGGCGATTCCAAAATATCGGAAGGCAGGCAGGCGGGGCAGAAGGCCGGCCTGGCTGACCAGGGATCTTCTACTGGAGCTTAGGCGGAAAAAGAAAGTGTACGGCTGCTGGAAGGAGGGTCAGGCGACGAGGAAGGAATGCAGGGATGCTGTTCATGTTTGTAGGGAGAAAATTCGCAGGGCCAAAGCCCAACTAGAGTTGAAGCTGGCCATGTCTGTGAGAGACAATAAAAAAGTTTTTTTTAGATATGTGAACAGAAAAAGGAGAACCAAAGAAAACATAGGTCCGCTACTTGATGGGGAAGGTCTCCTCACAGACAATGACATAGGCAAAGCAGAGACGTTTAATGCCTTCTTCACCTCTGTCTTCAAAGCTGATGGTGGGCTTTGGGACCCTGGATGCCCTGAGATGGAGGACCATTGATGGTGGGAATGACAAACTCCCAACCGACCCTGAACGTGTGTGGGATTTGCTGCTCCACCTGGATCCATACAAGTCCATGGGTCCGGATGGGATCCATCCTAGGGTGCTTAAAGAGCTGGCTGACATCATTGCGGGACCTCTCTCAATTATTTTTTAACGATCTTGGGAATCTGGAGAGGTCCCAGTAGACTGGAAGCTGGCAAATGTTGTCCCAATTTTCAAGAAAGGTAAGAAAGAAGACCCTAGCAATTACAGGCCTGTCAGTCTCACGTCAGTGCCTGGTAAAATTATGGAGAAGATGATTCCTGAAATTATTGAGGCACACCTGGGGGACAATGCAGTCATTGGTCCCAGCCAACATGGGTTCATAAGGATAGGTCCTGCCTAAATTTGATTTCCTTTTATGATAAGATCACCCATCTAGTTGACCAAGGGAAACCAGCTGATGTGATCTTTTTGGACTTCAGCAAGGCTTTTGACACGGTTTCCCATAGGATCCTACTGGACAAAATGTCCAGCATACAGCTAAACAAAACCATCATACGATGGGTGAGCAATTGGCTGATGGGCAGGGCTCAAAGGGTTGTGGTTAATGGGGCCACATCTGGCTGGCGGATGGTCACTAGTGGGGTCCCTCAAGGCTCCATTTTAGGGCCAGTCCTCTTCAATGTCTTTATAAATGATTTGGATGTAGGACTAGAAGGTGTTTTGAGCAAATTTGCCGACGACACCAAACTTGGAGGAGTTGTGGACTTGGATGAGGGTGGAAAGGCCTTGCAGAGAGATCTGGACAGATTGGAGAGCTGGGCGATCACCAACCACATGAAGTTTAACAAAGGCAAGTGCCGGGTCCTGCACCTGGGACAGGGCAAACCTGGCTATACGTACAGACTGGGCGATGAGACGCTGGGGAGCAGCCCCGCAGAGAGGGCTCTGGGGGTTGTGGTTGACAGCAAGTTGAACATGAGCCAGCAGTGTGCCCTGGCAGCCAGGAGGGCCAACCGTATCCAGGGACACATCAAGCACGGCATCACTAGTCGGTCGAGGGAGGTGATTGTCCCGCTCTACTCTGTGCTGGTGCGGCCTCACCTCGAGTACTGTGTGCAGCTCTGGGCACCACAGTACAAAAAGGACATTAAACTGTTGGAGAGTGTCCAGAGAGGGCGACAAAGATGGTGAAGGGCCTAGAGGGGAGGACATATGAGGAGCGGCTGAGGGCACTGGGCCTGTTCAGCCTGGAGAAGAGGAGGCTGAGGGGGGACCTCATCGCGGTCTACAACTTCCTCGCGAAGGGGAGTGGACAGGCAGGTGACCTATTCACTGTAAACACCAGTGATAGGACCTGCGGGAATGGTGTTAAGCTGAGGCGGGGGAAGTTTAGGCTGGACATCAGGAAGAGGTTCTTCACCGAGAGGGTGGTCGCACACTGGAACATGCTCCCCCGTGAAGTAGTCACTGCACCAAGCCTGTCTGAATTTAAAAAGCGATTGGACTGTGCACTTAGTCACATGGTCTAAAATTTTGGGCAGACCTGTGCAGTGCCAAGAGTTGGACTAGATGATCCTTATGGGTCCCTTGCAACTTGGGATATTCTATGATTCTATGATCCTACAACGATTGTGGGAAAGAAGCTTCTTTCTCAGGCAAGACTTTCCATGATTAGATGTGTCACTGTGTTTCTCATCACAGTGGCAATCTGCACAGTGAAACCCTATTGTTACAGATGGTTGCACCTCTGGCAAGTGTAGCTACTTTGGATGCATTCCTACCACGGAAAATCCTCATATGTTTGCTCTGTAGAGTTTTCAGTTTTGGAAATTCTAATGAACAAAAAAACCTTCAGTGGCAAGACACACCATCTTTAAGAATAAGAAAAATGATATAAATGTTTGTCATTCTGAAAGAACAGACAAATGTGCCAAACTCAAAATTTAAACCTGCCAAACCAAACATCACTCAAAATCTGAAACAGCCCCAAATTTAAAATATTGTTTTAAAACATTCAATTATTTTGGTCAAAGTCAGTCATTGAAATCTCTTCAAAAAGTGTGTGAAACCCTAATTCTCTCACATTATTAGCTGAATTAAAACCAGCTAATGTTTTCTCTTATGATACTTATAGACCAAGAGTTGCAGATAATCGTATGAATTTTTAGATGCTCAGTCTGAAAAAATTACAAATTTCACCTATAGCTTCTTATATTTCTCATGTTTTTCAATCTGTCAAGAATTTGAACTTGCACAAAGTACTCTGTTTTCACAAGTCCTTTTCTTCTCTAAAGACAGGGCCTCATTTTTTTTTCTCCTAGAGAACAGGTCTTTAATATCTACAGTCTTTAAAGACAAGGCAAGCACTTACAGAAAGCGTTAAACCCTTATAGAACATCACTTTATAGCTGCATGTATTATCATAAAAAAAAAAACTGTCAGAAAAAAAAAAAAGAAAAAAAAATCTCTATCTTTTCCCCTAACCCGTGAGAGAGTAATTTTCAATGTAAACGAGACCTGAATATTTTGCTCTTGCCTGGCAAGAATCTCACATGAAAAGCAAATGAAGCAAAAAAGACTGACACTATTACTCACCAAAAATAGAAATGTCTCACATGCTCAAACATTTGCTTAGGATAAACTACAAGAAGGCAAGATAATTAAAAATATCTCTCTGCCTTTTTTCTACTGAGTTGAGATAAGAATATTTATTGACATGCAAATGTGAATCTGGCCTTATGACTTAAATGCTTGAAGGCCAGAATACCTTTTCACCTATATTTGGAAAATATCTAGAAATGTGTATTCTACCAAAACACACTCAAGTCTTTAAATGTAGCAGTAATTGCTTGAATGAGAAAACATTTAAGAAGATCTACAATGAAATGAAACGTATGTTTGTGTGCTTGGCTGAACAGTGACCAGCAATTATAGGACATTACAAGACAGAACCCAGGAGGGGAAATTCTTACAGCATTTGCAGTTCAAGAGAGGCAATGCTTCCATCATATCTCCACTAGTGTGAATCAGCATAACATAACCTCAACCACCATTAATAACAACTAGGGGAATGCCATTTCAAAGTCTCTTGATTTCAGAGAAGAAGCTACAAAACTTGACACTGACTTCGAAACAAGCAGTGGTTTCCTTTACATATGACAATAAGGAAGGATCAGTTTTCCAGAACTTTAAGCTGCACACAAGACCTAATATTTCTGCACTACAGTTTACAGTATCACTTACAATGATAATGATGGAAAAAGACATAGAAATTTCCATAGAAATTTCAACATATTTTATTAAAGTTTTTATTTTAGTGTGTGAAACAGTGACAGAACTCAATGATTTCCAGAGTGACAAAAGCAGAACTAGAGAAAAGACTGATTTTGAGAGGACAATACATTTGGAAGTATCATCAGCAGCACAGCCCTGCTAAGCCTCAAGCCATTTTTATAGTGATGCAGTCTTATCATGACTCCTAATTTTTGAGGATTCAGAAAAACTGAAGTGCTATCTGTAGGTATTCTATTTTTTTAAGTCATGAAGTGCTATTTCAATGCAATTATGGAGCGTACCTAGTGGTTTATTCTTTTCAAACATATATGGCAGAACTACCAAAACATTATAAAGCCCTGAAAAATATAAGTGGCAGAGCTTTACAGGGAAAAAGATTCAGGAGTATCATACTGAAAGGTCAGTTTTTCTCCAAATACATTCGGGGGATTCTTGGAGTGGTTCTACTGGGCACCTTCACTTTAATTGGACATGCAGTAGGGTCTCCCTCCCTAGTTATTTTTTGAGAAATTCTTTTCTGAATTGGCCATTAGAACCCTATCTTGGAAAAGAAAAGTAAGCAATGGAGTTGCTAAAATATTTCTTGTGATCAATTTATTTATTTAGGTTCCAATCCCTCAAAAATAAAAGTGTGTGCATGTTTATGCATACAGGTAACCCCCAGAACTCAGCAGAACTGTTCACATGTCTGAAGGTAGATATGTAAATAAGCTTTTGCAGGCCTGGCTCATTACTACTGCAACACTTCCCAAACTAAGATTAGTTCACTACATTGAAAAAAAGAAGTAATGTGCTGAAAAGTAGAAAGATTCAAATGAAATTGTTCCAGCGCTCACTGCAGTTATTGGAAAGACTCCCATTGACTCCAGTACATTTTAATCAGGCTCATATTTCCAAGTGTCTCAAAAATTACTCAGGCTTAAAAAAAATGTATTTACTGACTTCTGAGGACAGATTTGGCATTAGGACACCAGCAAACTTTTCCATTTAAGTTATAATTCAGTAAAAGAACTGTTTTCTGAGATTATCATGAAAATAAAACATACACACACACACACACTGAATATTGATGCAAATTAAACTCCCACATTCCAGAAACAGATTTGATGATTTTTTTTGTAAGCTGGCATGGAAATTTCTCTGGCCTCTCAGTCTTCTTACCTCTTCTTCAGTTATAAATATATACACAAAGAAATAAAACTGAATTTTTATAAGGCTTTTAGAATCTCCTTGGACAGAAAAGTATATACACGTCACCTACATTTGTAGAGGTTGAGCTTAAGAGGATATTTAAGTTTGTTTCTTTCTGAAGCCTAGTTTCTCAGAGAGCTGCAGTGAAAAATCCCTGCAACTCACACAATGCAGTAGCAAGTTCAGAGCCCCAGGCATTGCTTTAGCAAAGTAATCATATGCTTATCCACAAGAATAACGGAAAATTCAAATATTTAAGTTTTGATTTGCACATAAATACATGGCTGATACAAGCCTAGGTTTGAAGTAAATACTTCATTCCCTCTATTCAGGAAGCTACATTTGCAGTAGTAATGCACTAAGATGGACTTGCTTTCTCACTTACTTGCAGACTTGCTCAAAAATCTCAGTTTAAACGTTATAAGAAATCAAGAGGGGATTTGTCCCATGGAGGGGTGTTACACATCCTTGACTCTCCTGACCTCAACATTTTTCTTACTACTTACTAAGCAAGTAGCAACCTAAGAAAATGTACAACTGTGTTTGGGCCCTATGCTTTTAACATGGAGATCCATCTCAGAGACTTAGAAAAAGATACATTTTTTAAAAGAAACCAGATTTTCAACAGAAAATAGTTATTAAGTGTAGATTTCCACTAATCAAGAAACATATATTTGTTCTTACTGGAAAAAAAAAAAAACATAGAAAATGAATTTTCCATTAGTCTTCAGTTAATTCTGTTAGCACTCTGCATTTCCATAAATGGTTATAAAGGATAATGCCATATGAAATAACATCAACAAAGTAAACAGATAGCAAAGCATATCTAAACTAGAATATCAGAGCATTCTGACTACATTTATCTGCCAAATAGGTTTCTATAAAAATAAAGGTCACTTCAAATAGAGAATGCAGATAAGCAGGCTAGGTTACCTTTGGGCACACAGGGCATGGGGCTGCGCTGAAGAGAGGGATGCATTTTGCTCTCAGGCAATTGGTAGCTGACTGTTCTTGTTTTATACACAGTGTGGCTGTCAGGCCCCAGCAGCACTAGTTGCTAGCTACATTACTCTACTATACAGATTAAACTGACTAATGCTTCTGAGATAGGCCTCCAAGTATTACAGCTAAAAAGACTGTGCTGGAAAGTAGGCATTCATAGGATTTGGTATCTCTGTCGTGGATTTGGCTGTTAACTGACTACATTCATTGGACAAATGACCTCTGTCTCTCAAAGTAAAGTAAAGACAAATGTTAGCAGGAAAAACCAGTCCAAAGGGTGGAGGTCCATATGGATGGGACTAATCTGGGGCATTTACCAGAATCAAGAGAACAATACAGCGTAAACAACAGCATTTTCCTTTCCTTTTTACATGCCATACTTTGAGTTCAAAAGATGTAAACTGTTTATTTGAAGGAACGATTTCATTTGTAATCACATTTTGCAAAGCATAAAACCCCAGTGGTGCCAGATGTGCTTGTGGGGAAGGAGTCAGTTCCATTTAATACGTGAAACTTTGTGACAAATAAACTGTGGCAAAAATCCCAGGATTTATCAGAAGGTCCACATCCACAAAGCCTTTGCTTTTTGACATGGACTCCAGACATTTCCTGCTTTTCACTGCACCTTTCTACAAGAACCTTTTTACCTTCAGGGGCTACCCAAGCTTCAGATCAACAGATGTGCACTGTAGGAAAGCACACTCACTGCCCTCACAGTGATGGGCAGAGCCATGCAGAGAGCATGATTGGAAGCAGCTCACAGAGAAAGCTGCGGGGGGGGGACCCAGCAATGAATGCAGCTGGTGGGAGCAGCCAAAAGGGTGCAGTCAGCAGGAGCAGAGCAGTTAACAACAAACTCATCTAGTGGGGACTGATCAGAAAGCTGCCGAGAGGCAACAAGAGGCAGTGACTAATCAGAAATACCAAGATTAGAAAAAGACTGGAGAGGCCTCCTGCAATGTGTGCTATGCTGTTTACTTGGTTACTTGCCACTTAGGATATCACTACTGCATGCCCTTTTAACAACAGATGTGGCTGGTCATTGAGAGGAAGGCTGCTTGGTCACCTTCAACTGATTGCTGGCCCTGCAGAAAGGAGGGGGAGGGGAAGGATGCAGAATGTCTTTTCGGAGAGAAACTGAGCATGTTGGACTACTAGAAGATCTAGAGAACAGAGCAGGTCAGGTGAAGAGGGCACGGGTACAGTAAATAAGCCTATTTTAAGAATGCACCTTAAAGAGCAGACATGGCCAGACTTGAGGCCATAAAAATAAAGGTACTTTTCGTAGTAACCCACAAGGATTCCCTGGAGAGTTGTTGCAGGACAAGCAGACATCAAAAAGCTTCCTGCTTGGGATACAAAGTGGAACATCTCCCCACAATATCAGAGGAAAGAACTCTCACAAAGAGAAGGTACAGGGGGAAAGCTGTCTAAGAAACTTTTATTTTCCTGTCTTAAACAATCTGAGGTTATTTTACTTCATTACAGAAAGTTTCTCATGAGACATGGCTTTAGAGACTGATCACTCCTGTTGGTTTGGGCTCCACTCTAAAAGGAGATGTGCATTAGCTTTACCTCCAGGCTCCAGTTGATTCAGGGTCTGGTCCTACCTCCCTTTCATGGCCTGCATTCTCAGGTGATGAAAAAAAAAAAAAAAAAAATGCACCCAACCACCCCATCAGAGACAACCTGTGACTGGGCTGTAGCTGTAGAAACGAGAGCAATTAGCTGACTGCTAGCTGGGGAGGTTGGTTGTCTTCTGGCAGCTGTTCACGGTGTTTCCCTTTTTATTCCAGCACTCCAAAAGAAGTTCCTTTTGCTTAAATTCATTTGATCAACTCATCACATGTAAGTGAGAAAGTATCACTTACACAGCACTGAGACAATTAAATTCAATATCCAGGTTTCTGGATGGTGTTCATGTCTTTGTGGGTTCATATTTGGTATTGACTGGCTCCTGTTGCTGCCAGTCAAAAGCCTGGCCTATGGGTTACATAGCATTTATTGACCACTGTAAAGCTCTTATAAAGCTATAAATGGAAAGCAATATGTAAGCAAAAACAAAAAGAAACAAAAAACCAACAACAACAAGCCACACACCATATATTTCCCTGAACCTGAAATAATGGGAAAAAAAATTATAGAAGCATCTCCCAAACCTTTTCCACAAATTGAGGCACAGGTTCAAAATTGAAATTCCTTAGGCTGGTATAAAAGGATTCTCCTCCCCCCAAGCTAGGAGATGTGCTTTTTATCCTTTAAAGAGGTCACTAGCTGTACATATTGATAAAGCGTTTCCTTCTCCAGCCCAAGGAAGATTTTAAACTTTCAAGGGATTACAGGATTTTATATTGTTAGTGGATAAACCTAATCTTCTGCTACCCATGTCTGGGAATCCCTAATAATGAAAAAAAGAAACCAAGGATTAAAAGCTAGTGGTATTACAGCTGTCAACACATCAACCTTAATTTTTCAGAAGCTTTCACATAGCTATATTGATGTGTCTGGAATCTTTTGCTGAAAGTACTTGATCAGTTTCACAGTGATAAGATAACCACAAGTTACTTTTATTTATATGTGTATATATATATATATATAAGAATAGCACATCCTTGTAAATACACTGGATTCACATTAAATTCTTCCATCTCCTTTAAGTCATAGGCAGTTGGAAAGTTATGGTTATTTAGGATGGAAAGGCATTCAAAGGCATCATGGTAAGAACTATTATTACAATATTGGCCAGTAGTTTGATCTGTCATAGTGTCCTGACAGTTACTGAAAGAGAAAAATGTTAAATGTGTTGTGAGGCAATGATTACGTTTTTCCCATAATTTTAAAGTGGTGAAATAAATCTCAGACTTGGCAAATAACAGTCCTTCATTTCTTGTGCTTCAGAGCTTCTTGATGTCTCAGAGAGGTAAAACAGCTATGAGCTACTGGGACTCTCCCTAACCAATGTTAACATTCACACCAGATGTTATGACATGACTGCGGCCAAAAAAACAACAGGGTGAACACTGATGTGATAAGTAGCATTGTTCTCAAACTTCTGGGAATTGTGACTGTGACAGAGGAAAAACTTTAAGGAGAGGAAGGCCAGGATACATTTTTTTTACCGCTGGCTTTTTTTTCTTTTTTTTTTTTTTTTTTTTAACTTCTTGTTAAAAGTTCAGATCAAGAATGTAAAGAGATGAGAAATTTTGAAATGCCAGGATTCTACAGATCTTAGATTTTCAGGGTGGTATTTTAGAAAACAAGCCATCTTCATGGCCTTTATACACACTAATTGAGATTTCTGGCAGCTGAGGATCTCTACGTAAAATAGGTGTATTCATGTCCCCAGATACAAGCAGTGAACATTTTCTTTACACAACATGCACAGCTGTATGATGTACCCATGGTGTCAGAAATATGCATAAATACAAATTATACCTGTAGCACATGGCTAAGCATTAAAACTAACTTAATGGCCATTAAGGTCAGGGATAGTTTAGTGAAACCTATCCTAAAAGTCCAGCAAGTAAGCATGTTTATCTCAGCTGTAAACAAATTTAGACTCTGTGGCAGCATGGGAAATCTATAAGAAAGGAAAGAAGTCATGAAAAAGGAGCAATGAGTATGCAGAAAAGGATGCCTACATGGGATCTATCAAATCCAAAACTTTTGCAGAATATATTAGTAATTAATTCAGCTCCCCATGGGAGAAAGCTTAAGAATTATACAGAATCACTGACCCTGCTGGAGTCAAAAACAAAACAAAACAAAACAAAAACTCCTAGGTAGCTACCTAAGTTGAGTATTGAAGTTTCTTCTCACATACTCAGATCATTCTTGAATAAATCAGAGGAAAGTGCTCAAATAGAGCTGTATTGAGAGGAAAAAAGCAAACAGCCTTTGGAAAAATCTTCACATCTCTCTTTTACATTGATCCAAGAAGCTAACAAGCAATTAACTACTGCAGTGGCACACTGCCACCTAGAAGAAGCACTTCAAGACATCACAGACATCCCATCTGATTATTAAAGAGCAAAGATGCCATCACACTGGCCAGTTCTTTGCAGCTTGACCTTTGAATATTAAGTTGTTGCCAATACGCACACCTACCAGACAAATGCTTAGCCCAGTGAGAGGCATTATAATTGAAACAAGATACAGACCGATGCCAGAAACTTAGAATGCCTTTCCTATTAAAAAGTTAACCTACATTGATTTACTGAATGTGCATATCTTGCTACTGTGATAATAAATTGACAAAAGAGCCTTTGAGGATAGCCAAAGAAAATAAAATTCCTGTGGAGATTTCTGTCTGTGAAAGCCCCTTCAGAAATATAAAAGTGTAAATAAGAAAACAAGGCAGATCAAAGGAGTCAACAGGAAAATATCATCAGAATGTTATCCCACATTTGCTGTTCACAAATGCTAACCAACATTGCTTTGTCATAGTTTTTATTTTTATTTTATATATTTTTCCTCTAATATCACTGTTCTTAAATCCATCTGAACTAATTATATCCTATTCTAAACTAAGCATACCTCTCCATCTTGTGAATGGCCAGTACATCTCAGGCAGGGGAAACAATCATGCAGCCAAGGGGAGCACAACATCTGGGCCCTTGGTCTACAGAGCAGAAAGAAAGCACATCTCCATGCTGCTGTGATGTAGGCTACAAGTCTGCCAATTATTTTTTTCATATTATCGGAAAGACACACATCACATAATTTACAAGATAAATAAAAAAGAGATCTACCTACATTATATGACCAAAAACTCCCTGATCATCTGACATCTCCAAATATGAGAAGTTTAAATCAGAACCTACTGAGTCTGAGAGCTTTGGTTCTCCCTGCTTAGGTTACATCAAACCAAAATCTGGACTTCCTGGGAATGTGCAGCACACAGTGTTGACCCCAATTCAGTACAAATGCAATGAACTCATGGTCAGAAACAGTAAATGACTGAAAGTTTTGGACCATATCTACAATGCATTCTAAAGCAGTTTCCTACAGTATATGATGGAGGTACCTCAATGGGGAGTTCTATTTTACTCTTTGATGCCTCCCTGTACAACTGAACAACTTAGTATTTGCATTTAATGTAATATACTTTATGAATGTTATTAATGAGTGAATTCTCCCTGTGAAATAACAGAAACCCTTGTCTTACATTTGCAGTTGGCCACTTAAGTAAATAATTAAACAATTAAACAAACACTAACCAAAGCACTCAAATCATCTAAAACAATGGAAAACTGCTTTTTTATAGTATGTTCTATTAAGCCAAAAAATATGGAAGGTTGCCATTTCTTATTTACCATCAATTACTACCACATGAGCACTGAATAATGGAATAATGTAAAAGCAAACAAACGACTTCCCTATGAATATTGACACTAACACAGCAAATATGTTACTGTCACTCACACTTTCAAGTAATTTATCTACTGAGTACAGTCTAATCCAGGAATTATGCCACAAACTAGTCTTTTATCATATAATAAATTCAAAGGAACTCTAAGGAACCCTGAGATGAAATGTTCTATCAGAAATGATTATGGTGAACAGTACAATGAACCATTCACCAGTAATTCAGATAGTGGGAATACGGGATACTCACATGCTTTCTGAACAACAAAGATTGTCTTTTAGAAATGGACAAGCTGTTTCTGGCTAAAACATTTCTTTCTACAGTACTATTGCATAAAAACACAAAACCACAGAGCTCCAGGGGACTTTGAGAGGTCACTGCTCAGCACTGATCATTGCATTGCCCAAGGCAGCAACAATTATACTTCTATCATTCCTAAAACACTTTCCCATCCTATTCTTAGAGATTTCCAACAAATGAAATTTCAAAACTCCATAAACATACATCATTATCCTTGCTTTAGAAAGCATTCCCTAAAGTATCTTTCTTGCTGTGATTTAAGTGTTTTACTTATAGTCACCACAAAATTGGACATAACATTTTTCCATTCTGCAATATACTTCATGTAGTTAAGTATTATCATGCCCACTTCTCAGACTCTTCTTCTACCTCAAAATCCTGATATTTTTAAATCTTTCATCATGTTTCATGTTTCTAGACAAATCTTGTTCCCCTTTCTGCCCTCTATAGATGGTTGTTCAAAACTTCCTTGAAATTTCTTGTCCCCAGACTGGACACCATACCACATGAAATATCAACACAGATAGTAGCAACAGGTTTGTAGTATGTATAGTGCAGCTGTGATCTCTTCATTCAATGCTAGTAAAATGTGTGGTTTATGTATGCTCTCTTCATTTTAGATGTTTTGTCTTTGTGCAACCGTACGATATTCCTGATTCTTGACCAGCTTCTAAACTATCATAATTCCATATCTTTTTCAGAAAACAAACAAACCAAAAGCAAAAAAAAAAAAAAAAAGAACACTTAAATGAGTTGTTTCTTCCCTTATATTTGTGTTGCTTGCTTCTTTATAAATGGGATGAATTTGCCACTGTTGAATTTCATCCTATCTTTCCAGACTATTCTTTCATGAGCTGGATAGGGTTCATTTCAAATTTTAATCCTGTCCTGCAAAGTGTCGGCTGTCCCACACTATTGTTTCCTTCCAGCAAATCTTACAAACTTACTCTCTGTTCCTTCACCCAGGTCTTTTGTTATGTCATTATTCATTATGTTTTACTGAGTAAAACCAAACTAAGGCAGTTTGAGAAGGAATTTCAACCAATACTTCCTTCATTTTGACCATGACCATTTGGTAACTATTCTATGGTTATCCAATAGTTCTTTGCTTTCCAGTGAAAGTTTCATTAGGACTAGTTCTTTACTGTGTTTATAAAAATCTCTCTTGAAAAAGGATGGAAAAGATTTACTAAAATCACAATCCTATAAACAGTTTCTCTCTCTCTTCATGAGACCCTTACAGAAAGAATTTCACTGGAGAATTATAGTGGTTGAAACAAATATGTTCTTGACAAATCTTAGGTTAGGTTTACTACTCTCCTCCTTTCCTTCAATTTCACATACTTATAAAACAGGACTAGAATATTGCTCAGGGGCTCCTCTCCCTCTCCCTCCTTTCATTTTAGTGAGAGATTTTACATTTCTTCTTCTCCAGTCTTTTAGTACCTCTCATTCTCTGTAACTCTTCAAAGTTAATGGTCTGAGGCTGCTGTGGTATCCCTATTCTAGACCAGAGCTACGCAAAAGGAAAAGAAAATGCATTTGCATCTTGCTTGATTTCGGTCTCTATCAATGGTAGTCATCTGTTCTATAAATACATAGAGTGGAAGAAAGGCTCCTGTATTTATAGAACAGCTTCTGGATAGGTGTGATGCTGTGATGCAGGGGGAACAGGCCACCGCAGAGTTACGTGGGAGGTGTGGAGGAGCAGAGGCAGAGGGAAAGATTACAACTTCTTGCTTTTGATACGACATTCTTTTTTTCCTTCCTCCCTCTAATCACCTTGCATTTGGGAAGACACATAATAAAAACCTCCTGGAGTTTCATCAAAAACAGTTTTTCTGACCCTCTGCCCTTTTGCTACAAAAATCTCTATAGAAAATGACAACATGGTCCTTGTTCACTTAGCAATAGCAGCACCTATTTAACAAAAATATAAACAGCCTAGTAATCAGGACACATTTTCTCATGTACCCTCTTTCTCTGTGCAAATTGCCAGTAGCCATTAAAAATATTTTGGTTTGTTAAATCTGAGAAGCAAACATCCGTTGAGGAAGAGGGATCTCTCTAATAAATGTTTTTTTTTTCTTAAATGGGGTAACCTTTCAGGTTTTTTTAAGAGGCATTGGAGGTTGTTTACCAAGTAAATGTAAGGAATAAAGGTGTTTTTATTTTTATGTCCAAATATTTCATGTGAACTCTATACCTCTTCTTTCATGTTCTGTATTCTATTGAAGTACTTATTAGTGCATCTCAGCCTCAGACAACCTCAATCTAGTTCTGACTATAGCATAAAACCTTTGAGTTTAAAGTGGAGTGAAGCATCAGTCTAACTGCCTCAACAGTTCAGACTCCAGATATACAAACTCATACCTGAATATAAGCATCACACCATTTACGTTACATTCTTGTCAGGAAAACAAATGAAAACCAAACATAGTGTCCACCCAGGCTCCCCACCACTGCATTCTGTGGGCTTTTAGTGTGTTGTAACAGAGAATTAACCTAGCATATTGGAGAAAAAATGGGCCACAGAGTGCTCAGAAATTTAAACTGCACAGAGAACAATAATCCATGATCATGTTGAAAGGATGAAGTCTGAATGAGAACACTGCATTATTTATAAGCTAATTATGAACATACATTTTTTTTTTTTTTTTTTTATCTCTGCACTGTGACCTGGGGCTCAGGTTCCAAGGAGCCTGAAAAGACATGACGGCTCAGATGGAATTAACTTTTAAATGAGCATTTTCTCAGCTTCAGGTCTTTATATGGGCATCAGTATGGCTAGGGAACATAAGCCATATAAGTGGAGTCATTATAGAAACTTTCCTTTCCAATAAAAGAAACGCTTAGAAAAGATGCCACACCTCCAAACATTAGTCCAGGCTTGAAGACAACAATAAATAACAAAAAACAAGTCAGTGGTCAGCACTTCACTCACAAAGGATAGATGTCTTTCTCTGACACACAAACTACAGCTGACAGACAGGTTACCCAGATCCCTAAGTTTTGGCTCTGTCTCCCATTGAGTTTTTTGAAGATTTCCTGCCACAATACAGACACCCCAGCACACCACTCACTGCACACCTTCACATTTAGAGCAAGGCAGTCTCAGAAACAGGCTTCTAGTCATCACACTTTATCTGAGAGGATGTAACCTCTCAGATTAGCATCTCTCATGTAAGTAATTTTTACTTTTTTACTTTTTCATTTTGTGTGCTTCTGTTCCTAATGATGCTCTGCCTTCATATTTGTAAGGTGAAAACATGGCTATATTCAGAGGATGAAAAGGAAATGAAGAATATTTTGCCTACAGAAACATAAGCAAAACAAAATACAATAATGGCTGTAACAGAAAGCTAGAGGCCTGTTCTGGACGAAAGTAGCCTCCAACACACTTACACAGCCCAGCCCTAAAGACCAGGCCAAGGATACGTTATTCAGGTAAATCCCAGATATAGCCCTAGCACTATGCAGACTCCTCTCCTGTACTTCCTAAAGTACATGAGTCCTCTGTTCTTTAATTTCGTGCTATTTCATAAGGTAGCTGTCCAGAAAAGAACTGTTTTTTTTAAAAAAAAATTGGTGACAAAAAAAAAACAACAACCATACATACTATCTTGTCCTGCAGTCTTCAGTCTGCTACTAAAAGCCTAAGAACCACTGCAACCCTTCAGAGGAAGAATGAAGAAAAATCAAGCATATATCCCAGTCCTTGTGCCTGCCTATTCCCAGACCACATAAACCTCTCTAGCACCATAATCCTGAAGGCCATCAGTAGGATGAGCATAGCTACAGCTTTAGTATCAGTGCTTGTTCTTTGCATATACAGCAGCCATAGGTCGTTCCTTCCCCACCCATTTGGGAGAAAATCCACAGAGCTGGTTGTTATTGGCTCGTTACCAATTAAAAAATTAAAAACCTGTGTGCCAAACAGGCACAGCTGCATCAGCCACTGCTGAGCTACATGCAGACTGGCCAAATAATAGCAGTCTCACTGAGGGTGAACTGGGATGCATCAGAGCCACTGTCAAAAGCAGAGTTAAGAAGCCATTTTTCCCCCCGTTGAACGAGTTCTTCAATTACTGCTTGAAAACAATTTATACAAAACATAGGATGGAGCTTAAACAAAACCACAGAGCCAAAGACTAGAAAACATCCCAGCAGTACAGGCATACTTTAGCCAAAAGTACTAGTATGAAACACCCATGCCTTCACAGCAAAAAAGCATAAAAATATATCAGACATATATATACTAGGACTAATAAATTAACCTATGCACCCTAGGTATGCTTTGAAGCATTAGAATATGGAAAGGACTGAAAGAGAAAACATACATCATTTTGCCTTTTTTTTTTTTTTTAACATTTATTTCCTAAAAAGAGTGTTATCTTTCCCTCCCCTTTTTTTTCAGGAAACAAAAATTTTAATTTTTATCATTCAAGTTGCAGAAGCCAGAAATAAAAAGCCACCTGTGTAAATGAAATTGTTTCTTTAAAAAAAAAAAAAAAAGACATTTTTAGTGGAAATAAAGCCTGAACAGATCTGACTAGGCTATGCAAGCACCAGATTATAACAACTGTGTGGCTCCCAACAAATTTATCTTCTTTTCTTTTGAGGAAAATGACTACTTTTTAAGTCAAGAGTATTTAAGTTACCCTGCCTATCTCGACAGGGCAAGCCTCAAGTCAAAATTTGTCTCAGCATCTGTGAATTTACTTTTTCTTTTCTGAGTAAGGCCCAGAACTGCTTTCGGTAATGCCAATAAAAGTCACAAAACTTGGTTTTTTTTTGCCCTATGGACCAGTAAGATGAATTACAGCAATAATTCAAAGCACCACTGCTTCCTGCTATCTTAATCACAATTAGATAAGAATAGGCAAAAATCATAAGTCTACCTGGAATTCTATTGTCAGCTTTTATCTCATTGTTTGACAACCATTAGCAGGGACTTTTTTCAAACATGTCTTCTTTTCCCTCCTTGACCATATAGTTTTCAGAAAGACCTTTCATCATCTAATCCACTTTTTAACAATAATAGTTGCAATTAAATTTTACTAAAATGTATTCTGTGGCCATCTTTATTCCTTACATGAAATATGCCCTTCTTAAAAAACAGCAATGCATTCGTCCTAGGAGAAGATGGCAGATTCCGCATCTCTGCCTCCAGAGAAGGCGACAGTTTTCAGCTACCACCACAGCCACCCACTTCCCGAAAAGACACAGGAAAGTCATGCAGTGATGCTGTGTTGTTTTTTTTTTTTTTTCCCATCTGTGAGGCCAAGTAATTACGTGTTCTCACGGAATGTGATATACATTAATTAATGGGTATGAAATGACTCCTATTGCAGAAAACACTACAGAAAAAAGTAGTTTGTTTCTCAGATTATCTGGTGTGTTGAGTACTGCAGCATCTAATACACACTTACTTACATTCCCCCTGCCTGAGCCATGCACTCTAGTCCCTGACAGAGATCCTTCACATTACCTAAAATCTAAAAATAATGAATATTTAATAGGTCTCTGTGTTTGTTTTAATGAAACTAATGAAATCTAATGTATGGGAAGATTTGCAATAGGAATAACATTAGAATCACTATCCTCTTGCAAGAAAATTTCTCCAGGTTTTACCATTTATTGTTTAATGAAAAGAGCAGCAACTCCCTCTAAAGGAGAAGGCTGTCCCAACAAGCATGCACCAGTTAAAGCTCGTCCTCCATCTTTGTATCTTAATCTGAGGGTGTCATTTTGCACCATTGATTTTTAAGCAGAAATCCCCATGGAGCTCAATGGGGATTTCTGTTCAAAAATCAATGGCACAGTATGGCTCAGGGTATTTAAACTAACCCTGGACTCTGCTTTAATCTACTTTCTTTCTGAGTTCTTTTGTGTGCAGAGAAAGACTTATTTTTATGCCTCTACTGGCTACATTTTAAGAGATTAAATTAACCAGACCCCACACAAGTACCAAGAGTTATCATTTTTACTTTTTTAAAGATAAACCTTCTTGATAGAAGGTTTGTTGGTTTTCCACAAAATGTCAGAGTGGTAGACAAAGTGCAGTTCAGCTGTGTTGTGGGGGAGAAAGCAGGATGCAGCAGACTCAGAGTGAGTACTAATACACTGGGAAAACTAAGAGTCTATTGAAACCAACCTAGAAATGTGGTTTCTTTCCAACCCTGTGTATTGCTTTTCATTCACTTTGTAGTCAGAGCACATGAGAATTTGTTTGAAGGATGTTTACTGTACTTTTGCAAGCTCCTATGTGTGATGCAGTTGCTTTCACTCAAATATAAATCTTCTGGCTCTCTATAGAGACTTTGGGACTACTGGGATACACACACGAAGAAGCAATTTCTTCTTACTGAAGAAAATTAGAAATGTCATTTTTTTAGAGTATTTGTTTTTTTCTACAGAAGAAAAAGCTTTCTACATCTTCAATTAACTTGTGTAAGAAAGAAAACATAGCTCTTCCAACTGTTTCTTGTAATTCTCCTGAATGGCTTCCTCACAATCCCACCATGCCAGAGTGTATCTGATGTCTTGTCCTGTCAGTACAGGCTTCAAGTTATTTTCATGGACTTCGGTGATGAATTGTTTTGGCCCATATGGTTTAGATTTGATTCTACCTTATCCACAGTGAACAAACAATGTTGAAAGGATCAGTTTCTACGCACCCTGATACTTGTTTCTTACCAGCTCAGCTGAAGGCACCCTTCAATTAAGGAACTAAATTAGGAATCAGGAGCAGTTTTCCTCTTGCCGCCTTGGAAACTAGGCCATAAAAGACATTTTAGAAAATAGTACAGCCTTATTCATGGAGGTGTGGGTTTTTTTTTTGTTTGTTTGTTTGTTTTTGGGGGGGGAGTAAGGAGCCATTCAAAAGGATGTTTGATGGATGCTGGAATAATGTGGAGGAATTGGACACAATTTTAAGCAGATTGCATTGCTCTAAAGGGACAGACAGACCTCACAATAACATCAAGAATGAATTATCATGGAAAAAAGAAAAAAATTTACAATAGTTATCAGCACCTCAGGTAGTTCTGCTTAATCCACTCTCCAATTCCTCTTCCACATGCAAATCTAACAGTTGTGGAGGCTTTGGGGCTGCAGGGACACACACATAGGAAACACAGATATGCTCTTTTCTTTAAAAGAACTGCTCCTTTCAGAGGCAGAATGAAAGGCTCATTACAACGTGTGCCTGCTCTGATCTCATGCAAATCAATGGCAGAGTTACTGATTGCAGTGGGAACAAATTTGGGATGACTTATTGTTGTGGTTTAACCCGGTCGGCAGCTAAACACCACACAGCCGTTCGCTCACCCTCCCCCCTCCCTCTCTGGGATGGGGGAGAGAAACGGGAAAGTGAAGCCTGTGGGTTGAGATAAAGACAGTTTATTAAGACAGGAAAATGATAATAACAATAATAATAATAATAATAATGATAATAGTATTAATAATAGTAATGTGTATGAAACAAGTGATGCACAATGCAATTGCTCACCACCCGTTGACCGATGCCCAACCTATCCCCGAGCAGCTGGTCCCCCCACCCTGGCTAGCCACCCCTATATATTGTTTAGCATGAGGTCAGATGGTATGGAATACCCCTTTGGCCAGTTTGGGTCAGCTGTCCTGGATCTGTCCCCTCCCAGCTCCTGCTGCACCCCCAGCCTGCGCGCTGGCAGGACAGAGCGAGAAGCCGAAAAGTCCTTGGCTTGGTGTAAGCACTGCTCTGCAACAATGAAAACATCAGCATGTTATCAGCGCTCTTCTCATTCTAATCCAAAACATAGCACCCTACCAGCTACTAGGAGGGAAATTAACTCTGTCCTAACTGAAACCAGGACACTTATGAATACTTCAGGAGGACTAACTGAAAGGCAGACCAAAACTTTATTTTACTATAGTAGACCTTAGTCTTTGTATTTGGCTAAGAATTTTATTGCAACCTTGATTGTATGTCTGCTTTACATTATGCCAGTTATCTATGCAAAAAGAGCAGTAGCTAAGCTGACTGCTCCCCTATGAGCTATTTTGGGAGCTAAGATGTCTTGAAAAGATTCTGTAACCAATCTTCTGACACTTCTTCAAAACACTTGAAGCTACAAATCTGAAATAATTTTAACAACAAACATACTTGATCTCCTAAAAGTAACTGATAGAGCATCTCACTATAAAGATTATCATTAACCAAATCAAATTAACATTAATCAAAAACCACAATTTTCTGTGCTTTCCTGTAGGACTTCTGTTCAAAGAGCTGTTTTAGAACACCTCTAGTTGAAAAAGTTTGCTGTCACTTGGTGATATACTAGCATCTAGTCAGCTCTAACACAAGTAAAGAGATATAGAGAGTTCATATTGTGAATAATGCTGCAGGCAATGATACCTTACTACCTTTTGAACTGAGCAGTGATGTTATGACACTTTGTTCTAATACAGACTTTAGGAAAACAATACAGGGACCATTATTTCTGGACTATAAACACAGCAAATACAGAAGGCTGAAATCACTTGGTACACCCTTACAGTCAAGGGTCCTAGAGCAAGCCAATAACCTAGCTATTGCTCTAAGTTTTATAACTACTAGCTTACATTAAACGTGGTGTTAAGAACTGGTTTTCCGGTTCCAATTCAACCTAAAGACTGCCATGGGTTTTCTTAGTGGGTGAAAATGAATGAAAAGAACTGTAAAAATACTTTAAAAATTATTTTAGTTCAAAATCCACAGCCTGTTTTAACATTCCAGTTGTATCAATTTCATTCATACCGTTGTCTGTTATCCAAGCTGATGATCAATGCCTGTATTTCAATAGGAGCTTCCACATGGTAAGGTCCAAGTACTTGCAGATCTTAACCATTTAAGTGTCACACTTAAATAACTGTTCACGGTCCTACTAAGACAGTGAGATACTACCCTGATCTTTGTCAGAAGGAAAGCAGGACATTAAGAAGGATGTTATAAAAGTGGTGACACTGGAAGAGAATCCAGATCCCTTACAAGAGCTACCTGAAACCTAGAATTGCCACTATGTAGAGAAACTCCAAATTCTTATTCAATTAAATAAAGAATTTATTAAATAATTAAATAATGATTTATCTCCTATGGTACTTCTCAAAGTCCTAAAGATTTTAATAGCCTTCATGAAACTGCATTTAAATCTTAACTTTTTCCCTTTTAACAGTACTGTCTAGGTATGACACAACATACCCTTATTTTTCCACTGCTCCAGGCCCACAAAATCAGCTCTCTCTTAGCATATACTGATTATTTTTTTCCAGAAGAAAGTGTCTTCTTTGGTGTTGTAGTAAAACTGTCTGATATCGTCAGTTACTAAACATTACTACTGTAGATATATCAAAAAATAATTTTAAATAATTTTAAATAGAGAAACCCGATGTTGCACAGATTTAATAATAATTAAACTAGACAGGCAATCAGGAGAAACAAAACTTTCAAATAAGGTTTGCAACAGTTAGGGTCACAAAAAGTGCTGGACTACAAAGATACCTGTGTACAAGCAAAGTATACACTCTTGGAAATGTCTCTGAAAGAAGCTGTTTACAAACAGCCAAGCAATACCCTATGAGAAACATCTGCTTTGCCAGTAGCAAGCCATCAGTTAGAAAGATGAGACTGCAAGTAGCATATAATTTTCACACTTTGTGTAAACGTGTATAATAACCACTCCCTCATAACTGTCTCATCCTTTTTCAGTCTTCAGGAAGAGGTAATCAAACTAACTTGCTGGCACCTGACCTGAGTTGCAGAGCAAAAGCCCTCCGCACATGCTTATCCGCAAACCTTTCACAACAAGAAATATGCAGCTGTAAGTTTTTTGTTTTCCTTTTTATTCTTCATCTTTTGGATTCATCTCCTGAGAAAAAGAACAAATTCAGTATAAGCCATCTGAGGTATTTTCCTGATGGTAAATAAAAAGCCCGTCATTTCTATGAAAAGCCATGTGATGTTGGGAAGAAACGTCTTGTTATGAAACAAAATCTACAGCAAGAAACAATGACACTTTATCAAACGTGTAGGATCTATGGCAGTTCAAAATCACTAACAGTGTCTGTATTTTCATGTTGTACAGTACCGTATAACACCTTAAGCACTAGAGAGGAATCAGTGACATGCCTCGAGATCAACATATTAATACCCATTTCAATTCAAAATACAGCTGGTAAGTCCTAACTTACTTGTTTCTATGGCCAGGAGTGGTGATACAGGCTTCTCTTCTAGCTGCTTTTCTCTGTCTGTAATATATCACCATGGACCAAGACCTCCCGTAACAGTTTCCTTGTAAATTAAGCTGCAGCCATTTGCAGGAGTATTTAAAGCCATGCCAGGTTTGGGACACATCCAACATATATTACTTCTCTGTTCCATATCATGAATCTTTCCTCTGCATTGCACTCTTGAGAGTCCCACCTGCAATACAAACTCTCTTTCCAGTTTCAAAGCATGGGATTTCTAGATGATACTGGCCATTTCTAGCTTAGTTATTCTGCCCTGCTCTTTGACTTGAACAGTGTCACTCTTTCTCTGTTCTTTCCCCTTTGAAAAAACACAATGTATTCAAAACATGAAATGTACATACGTGTGTGTGAAATCCATGGCACACCTGTATCATATTCTTGGTTCTGTTCAAATTACCCACTAATCTACTGCTTAGGGACAGCAAATTTTAATAGTGACTATTTCTACTGTTGTCTTACCTTAGTAGTAGTTTTTTCTCCCCTTCCAATTCTACTGTCCCCATTAGTTGACCCTTTACTCATTCCCACTGCCACACCAGCAAGGCCATAGCCTGCTACAAATGAAATTGAAACCTAGGCTCAGAACTCTGATGTCTTGTAGTCTTGAATACTCATTCCAGGAGATTCAGTCTCACAAAGTAAAAGTTCTCAGTTTTCCACTGGGAACGCTTATGCTGCTCCTGAGAATTCATATTACAAAGCTCAATGTTCCCCTTTGTAAACACTGTACAGTGAGCCTCATAAAGCACAAGAACAATGGAATAAATCTTCCTCACAAATAAATTAACTGAAAATATCCTATAATATTTATAAATTGAACTTTTCTGTCTAACATGGCATAATGCACACTGAGATACCAGACATATCAGTCATTTGGAATGACCTGGACAAAGTTCATTACTTTGGAGTGGTTGTATCACTTCCAGCATACACAGTAAAATCACATTGCAAGAATTTCAATGAACAGAGAAGAAACTTGCAAACATGAATTGAAGACACACAAATAAAGTTTTGTTTATCAAGTGATGCATGCCTCAGAATTGTATCCCCCTTAGTAACTACCAATTGCATATTGTTAGAAGACATAGTTTTGTCAATCATTGCATGCTATTAATGTTAGCGTGACTAATGAATAATCTAAACATTAATTTTTTAAGCTATGCTGCAGAAGATTTAAAGATCCTCTTTTTCTTCTATATGATATGAAGCAAAAGTAACTTGGACATATAATGCAATCAGTTTTATAATTGACAAGCATGATTACATTTTTGCAATAAAATATATGACAGTACCTCAGCAAATTATTGCCTAATGCTGTATGAATCTGGCATTAATGAAGAAATTGAAAAATAAACAACAGCAGCAGCTTTAAGTACAAAAATCATCAATGCATATTTGAGACTAATGTGATTAAGAGCAACATGATGTGTGAACACAGATTGCTTCTTGGTTCAGCATTTCTCATTTTTGTACAGCCTGCAAGATTGTACAGGTTTTTTTTTACTGTATTGCTAACCAAGTTTAGAGACATTACATGCCCATTCTATTTCCTAAGTTGAATAAAATTTATATTCTTTGGATTATATTCTATTAGTGCAGGCAGATGAATTTTTCAAACTTGTTTGTCCTGGAATTAGATGAACATGAGTATGCAATATTTTAAAGCCATCTACACATTTTGAAATAGGATATTGCAATTAAGCGAATGCCTACAGAATTAGAACAGGTTCAAAAGGAATAACGAACAGTTGTGCTTCTTGCCAAATGGGAAAAGATCAGAGGGAACATGAGCAACAACTGGTTCTTAGCTGTATTGATGCAAAACTAGAGAATGATTGTCATGGGCTCAGAAGTGATTTAACATAGAATAGTCAATGTCTCTTTTAGGTTATTAAACAGTGGCTTCCCTACTGATGCCATACAGGCTGCCTTTTACAGATCACAGAGTCTACAGCTTCAAGAGAAAAGAAGGTAACTGCAATACCTGTGTTTTCTGTAGTCTAACAAAAATTATAATGTATATAGGAGTAAGGACACAAAGATGAATTTCCAGCTGTCCAGCTGGCAGTCCTAATTAACAGACTCAGTCTCTCTTCCCATGTCTTTCTCCCCCAACCTCTCAGACAATATTGAATTAATAAAACAATATTGGTTTAAAAGGAAGATACTGAAGGACATCAGCCCAAAATGCTTCATAGCTTAGGCACTCTCACATACTGGAGGAGACTGGGTTTCAAATCCCTGGCTTAATATTTCTTTCCAGGTGAATACTGACACCATGGGCAATTTTCTAAAAATGGAACAAGAAATTTCATTCTTGGTATGCGTGTTTGTTTTTTAATGAGATAACTGACTTATTCTATCCACCTAACTCTAGAAAAAGATTATGTATGAGAACTGAGATAGGCACATCTGTCTTGCCCAGAGCTAAGTTCTACTGTCAGGCAGTACAGTGTTGCTCCCCTTTTCATATTGCCTAAAGCTTTGTGCTCAGTCTGCTTGTATATATAAACCCTACTATGACTACTTTTTACTTGACATGAGGGATTCACGCAAGACAAAAAAGCATACAAATCCTGTGTGGATTTAGATTTTTATAATGCACTGAATCATTGCACCTTTCAGCTTTCAAGGAGTGTTTAGACTGTTTGCATTTTGAGACGAGACTTTCTTGCCACGCTGTGTATGGTACCTTGCTTTATGAGGTCCCATGGTTATGATCTACCATGATATATAAAATTTCTGCTCAGAGACATTCACAAAATTATTTTTTAAAACCAATCACAAACACACATACTTCAGTGGATCCTTCTGCCAACAAAAAATCACCCTCAAAGTCCTTAAGCCCTCCTGTAGTGCTCAAGTCATACATATGTTTCTGATGGCTTCATCACCGAACTGGTACCAACCTCCCGTATTTGAACAGCCCCAAATCACAGGTTCTGGTGAAGAGAAAGTGTATTTATTCAAAGATTGTGTACTTTTTCCTGTCTCCTGTTGATCCATAGCTACATTACCAGGAGATACTGCTCTTGGGAGCCGGAGACTAGATCAAGTTGCACAGCCCATCTACTCATAGACATCTCAGCAACCGGAGTAACAGTTTCAGAGACACAATCTGTCTACTGGGAACTGAACTGAGACCACAAATTCATTTTCCACAGGGCAAACAAACAATGAGTGACAGCAAGCAAGTAATGTAAAATTCACAGTGCAGAGATCACAGAATTTCTCAGAAACATTTTTACATATTTGGTCTCATTCAACTTTGCACCTCTGTATTGCACCTCATTTGAAATATGATCACAATGCTACTATCACATTTGAAATAGATGCAAAAGTTAACTATCTTTCATTTGATATAAATATATATATTAAAAATAAATAAATAAATAAAAATAAAGAGTTAGTCCTGCACTTAAAAATGGGCTTTTTCAGAGAAAGTAATTTCTTTTGAACACAAAGTGTATTTTGAGAGGGTACTTGATATTTCAGAACAGAGGAATAATTTTACCCTACCTGTGCAAATTCCTAGACAAATCCTTAGAATCATAGACATAATTCATTCTCTGAAGTCTGATGGTCTCATGAACACAATTAAGCACATATTGCTAGAAATTCCTATGTACTTCAAAATCTTGCTGTTTTCTTGCACAGAACTGATCATGCTAATAGGCAGAAATGCCAGCACTTCTTTTAAGATCTCTTCTGGAAACATTATATTCAGTTTTGCAATATTTCTACAGGAAGGCATGGAACAAAATAAAGTTTGTAACAGACTAAAAATATGACCCCAGATCTAGATGATGAGTCAAGGACAAAGACCAAAAGAACAGCATAACTTAGTCCAGAGAAGAGACAATTAAGTTGAGGGATGATGGTAATCTTCAAATATAATTAGAGTGCCATTATGTGATGGAAGTTAACACTGTTCTCATATCCACTGGGACATGTCCACTAGGACAAGAATAATCAACTTATGTTGCATGTCGTATTTAGACTTTAGAAAAATTTCTAATGCTGAATGACAATGAAGCACAGGACTCTGTGTACTGAGTCCACAGAATCTCTGTCAGCAGAGATTTTTATGGAAATTAAGAACTTGAGAAGAATGTTTTAAAGATGTTTCTACATTTGAAAAGACCATGTGACCTCCTACTGTCTCTTTTTCCATGAATATTAGATTCTATTTTTCCTTGCAGTAGTAGAGGAGTATGTTCCTTAAATTTTCTTCTACCACAGGATCTTTCTAAAAACTACTAGTGATACTGAATAGCAGTTAGATGGGTGAGTGCTATGAGCACCTCATGGGTAACCATCTAACATAGATGACTGAGTATAACTCACTTTTCTTTGAACTAAAATTATGCTAATTGGGAATTTGTCCATATAATTATGATCTTTAACCAGAAGTGCATATAATAGTGTGCCACAATTATGAAAAACAGATACTAATTTAAAACGTTACAGTAAAACTTGAATCACTCAGGAATACTATGACATTGTGAAAAGCCATTTTAGACAAAATTAGATTCTAACTTAATAGGCAGATTGAAAGTCATTCTTTAAAGGCTCCATCTGATCTTAAATTACCTAATAACCATTTACCTGTGCCTAGAAACTGAGAAAGAAAAAACAAAAAAAAAAAAAAAAAAAAAAAGTAGGTTAACCTGTGAAGACCAAGATTCTGCTACTGTGCTCCCTGCAGCTTATGGTATGTCTATGCAGCTATATGGCTGAATACGACCAATATCCCCAGACGAAGACATGTTATAAACTGGATCCTGAGAGACATTTCTGGTCTGGTCCTAGCTGACGCTACAGATCTAAATGCAATAAAAACACTATCAGCCAATAACCACTTTTCATTGTTGGTATTATGGTATCATCTAAAATTCATAGCAAACATTGAGACTTCAGAGGGCAAGAAAGAAACATTTATCACAAAACTTACCATCATAATTAGCAAAGGATAGGAAAAGGAAAGTATCAATACTATTCTACTAATAAAAGAAAAAAAAAAAAAGAACTTTGGTGCCTGCGTTAGAAGCTTATCTCTTTCCACTGACAATATAGAGAATCTCAGTCAGATATCTTCAGTGGGTGTTCTGTGTGCAATAGGAATAGGCAGCTCAGGGAAGCCAGAGGTATATGCTTCGGTTTTATCACATGCAGCACCGATGACTAACTTCAGCCATGTTTCTAGTCCTAACAGGTTTGACTATGAGATTCTCAGATCCATTCTAGTCAATATTTGAGCTAAGAAATTGAAACAGTTTCAGACGATGTCAAAACACTAAATTTGAAACGTCAAATACCTGAGCAACAACAAACAAACAAACAAACAACAACAAAACACTAAAACTTCAAAGCAACATTTGATTTGAAAATGCTAAAGGATAGCAGAAGAGCTTCCTTCTGCATTCCAGGAAAATAAAATTCTTTGGACATTCTGGAATGCTTTTAGACCAGGACAGAACTGAAACATCAGTTGCTTATACTGTCTCAGTGTGAATGTGTACTTCTCAAAGTAGACAGTTTCCTGCCTGTAAAATAATGAATGAATAAATAAATAAATAACACCCAACAACTTAGAACTAAAAAGACTAAATAGGATCCTAGTTTTGTTTCTTTATTGTTTTGTTTATGGGAATTTCAGCGTCTAAGACTCTACCACAACTTCACTAAGAGGATTACCCTGTGAGATGAGTTTTGTCATGTGTTTTCATTCTTCTCAGTCATTCATATTGACATCAAAGACTACTCAGACATAGAGGGGATGGAAAACAGAAGGAGAACTTACTCAAAAACATCACAAGTTTTGTCTTTTCTTTTTGACATATGAAGAATTCAGCCCAAACTCCAGGCACAGTTGCTTAGTGAGTGGGGCAGTCTATCAAGAATATTATTTTCTGTTTTCATATTAGCATGGTTGAGACTTCATAATATTATTTTTTTGGCTTTTTGTTGTTGTTGTTGTTACAGAAGGTAGAGATTGACTGATAGTGAATCACTGCATTTCTAAATTCCCTAACTGTTCTTTTGCTCACTTCTGCAAAATCCCTACTGTTCATGGTTTTACTCCTGTGAATGCATTTTGTGATTAAAATGAAAGCACTCAGCTGCACCACTGTTATTAGTTACAGCCAAACAGGTGTCCATTTATTCAAGGGCTGAATAATATCTATACCCAAGATGACCTTGGCACAGTTGACCCAATCTTCAATCTTCAGTGGAAAATGTTCTTTTTCTGATCTACAGGAAAACATTTGAATCGTTTAAAAAAATCCATTCAGTTATTTTGTCATTAGAACTATCACTTTCAGTAAACATTAATGAGAAGCTAAGATACTTATTTTCAGAGCAGGAGACATTTATCCTGTGTCTACATTCTATTCCAATTATTCCAAATGCTTAATGATGTAAGTCTAATCACTCCCTGGAACAGATAGTGCTCCCATAGACTACTGACAGCTCTTCATCACTAGAAGACTGTAACCTGATAATTTAAGGGAAGGATTTATTCCAGGCTTCAACTATTTAAAAAATATTTTATCCATGAACATGCTAGCTTATATTACAGATTTTAGGTTTATGTTACAGATTTTACAAGTAATCCAATGATTCTGTCTGGAATAAACAGTCCCTTCAGTGCCCCTCAATATACTTTCTTACATCTTCATATCATTAATCAGCTGAGATTTAATTCTGGTAATAATTTTATTATATTTTTAAAAGCTCTTCAAGTGTCAGGAAATCACTGATTTCTAACTTTTACATTATTTTATTGTCAAGAAGACATTTCAATAGTGTATCAAAAATATACAGCAGTCTAAATGAAGAACATGTTTAACAGACACTTTTCCTCCAGATTGTTTTCTCTTTCCACTGCTAACTTGAATGTGACGGCTGGTTATCAGTTATTATCTGAATGGATGAGCCTCAATGAAACCATCACTTGTGTTTCAAAAACCAACTGTCTAGCATTTTGGG
Organism: Anser cygnoides; assembly: GCF_040182565.1. Classification (NCBI taxonomy): domain Eukaryota; kingdom Metazoa; phylum Chordata; class Aves; order Anseriformes; family Anatidae; genus Anser; species Anser cygnoides. Next base: position 20,876,945 of record NC_089883.1, on the reverse strand, counting down.
GACAAAATGTAACCTTTCTAGTGCTTTGTTATAATACTATAACAATGGGGCTTTCCTATTTTTTTTTTCTATAAACTACACCAATGGCGAGGGGAGAGGGAATGACTGTAAGTCAAGTCGTGACATTCTGATGTTCACAGGATTGCTAAACTAGCTATTTATTCTTTGAGCAGAGGACAATCACAACTGTAGGCCTTCGTTGCCACAGCTGAGCTACAGAACCTATTGCAGATCCAAAAATCTTTGTCATTGCCTTCAGATTGCTATGGTTTTCTGGAAGCTGTCAGTCTACCTAAATAAACATGTAACATATAAACACTGCTTGAAAAAATGTCTTATCTAAAACGATGCGTCTCTTTCCTGAGTAGTGACAGATGATTCATGCAGACTACATTTTTGATGATTTATTAAATACAATAGGAAAGCCTCAGATTTCTATTCACTTTTAAAATATACTTGCCGCTGGGTTTTTAAAAACAAAAACAAAAACAAACAAAAAGAAAAACAGGCATGATCTGTAAATCTAATTTGCTTATGCAAGTCCATGTGCAAGATTTGCCCACATGCACATGAAGTGTTGGTTTCACAGTGACAAGGTTTTGCAATTGCATACTTCTGAAAACCTACTGTAAGTCACGAAAACAAGTTCAGTTGTAGTATACTGTAAGCAAGGTTAGACTGGGAGGAAATTTACCCTCTCATCATTAGTTTTGAGAAAGAAGCCAGAAAGAAGTAATTCACCTCCAGTAAGGTGAAGGCTGTTTTACATATCTATAGCTTGAGAAGCTGAGATTCTCAAATTTGACCTAAGAGCCACACCAATTCATCCAAGACAGCTGGAGAGTATCAGAGTACCAACAAGCACAAGCCTCCCTGCTAGCACACTGGCTACAGCTCTTCCAGAGTATTTTTAATGATTGCTGGGTCAGCATCAGACCAGCTGCATCATCAACTATTCCTCCACTGTCTGGTTCACCCCCTCACAGCCTACATTGCCAGCCCAAGATAGAGGCCTTTTCTGTTGGATGTGTAGCAGCCAGTGGGCAAAGAGCATTCCAGCTCAGCTGCTCAGCCTCTAACTCCTGGCACAGCACATCCAGTGAAATTAAATGGCATAGAAAGTCTTGCATACAGCTCTCCAAGGCAAAAATTACCTGTAGAGATCCCTGCCATTAATTTAACCCAGTCTTTCTAAAGCAGACATGAGGAAGAGCTCCTATACAATTAACTGGTATCAGATTTGAACATTTTTAATCTGTAAGGTCAATTTGAGCTTCAGGAAATTGGATGAAATTCAGAATATCAAAATTAATAGAGAGAATTCTTTTTCAAAGTATTGTAAGTTATGTCTTTCCCTCTCTTCACTGTTTTTGTAAACCACTGTGATGTGTCATTGGGGTATTCACTTTAGTTGTCAAGCAGCAAATATCAAGGGGGCTGATAACAATTTCCTTTTAACTAGAAATTGACAGTCTGTATTAGTGTCTGGTTTGAGACTAGAAAATTAAAACCCACCTGCAGTCAGGAGTGGGAAGGACTCTTAAAAAGTTCCCAGAAGCATGAGCTATGTTTCATTAGATCAGTGTTGTTGATATTAAAATGCTAAATACTTGCTATACCATGAAATCATTCCCATTATAAACTGGTGTTTAGAAAAGTTTCAAGATTGGAAGGTTCAAGGAGTAAAGTCCTTCATTTACAGATAGCACATGAAGAGTAGCAACAAAAGCTGTTGCACTACAACTTCTCAATTAAAATCTCAACTGTTGGCCCATTTCCAGCTAGTAGACACTTCTCTAAGCCTGATCATACCATGATCCCAGGTAACACTTCAGGTAATGCCCATCTTTGTAGAAGACTGAAGCAGTCCCTATGAGCAACTAGCTGATAAGTACCGGAACCAGGATAAACTTACACTGCAGACCAGTGCATAGAACTGTATATATGAACAGTAGATATTTGTTAAAGAATTAGGTAATTTCAAATTCACTTTTAGATAATTATTCACTAGATAAAATAATACAACTGATACACAGATGATCCCACTTATATTTCTGTTAATGCATAAAAGAATGCTATAACTACTTCCCACTAATGTGCACTCAGACCAACACAGGTTTGGGCAAGGACAGAAGTTTGATTATGTAAGCATTATACTCTGTAGCCTTTGTTTAGATATTAAAATTATAAAAACACACAATCTCATACTATTTCCAAATCCAAATCCCACAGACAAACAAAGTACCTGGACACAAACTCAGAATCATTTCATACTGGCATGACTGTGGAAATTTGATGAGTGATCTGGGCACACAAACATACAGATTCCCACTGCAGTTCCCAGCTTCAATATGGAGATATCTTCCCTTTGCTCCTTCCTAGTACAGCCACAAGGGTTAAAGAGACTGTAAGATGGAGGCATAACAGCCTGACAAGAAATTTATAGCTTGTATAGACAACAGTGAGTATAAGCCATCTATGGCTGATTCCGAAGGAAATCAAGCCTGATTTCAGACTCCTTAAAGGAAGGAATGTAACAGCTGGAGGATGAGAAGCAAATGCTGAAGTAAACAGAAGAGCCACCACCCTCAAGTAAAGACAAAGTAAAACCAGAAAAAACTGGTGGACACCAGAACAAATAAAAGCTCTTTTTGAAGCATGCAGTCTCTACAGCTCACAAGGTATCTGGCTAACTGACTAGAGAGAACTTGTGAACAGATACTACATACTACTACTTAGACTTTTTCAGTTGTTATGTTCCCAAACTAGCTCATTAGAGCACAGATTATATTCATATTTTTTGCTCCTCAGATTTATTACTTTGGTAACACATCAGTATTTAGAAAATCTTCTATTTTAACCATATTGTCAGTGACCCTGCCACACTTCAGCTTGCTGCTTCAAGCAAATCTGGGTACAATACTTGTACTCCTCCTTAATCCCAATCTATGCAGTTTAAGCAATTGACAGCAGGAATACCCAACGGCAATCAACCTGGGCTACCCACTGAAGAGCTCAGGAGCTAGACTGAAGGTTTAAAAACGATTTGGAATACCTTAAATTTGTGTGCACACGTCTGTGCTGAACTGAAATAAATATAATGGAGACATTTTATTTCACACTTTGATTTTTTTGAAGCCCAGTTTTGATACAAAATCTTGGTTTCAAGCAAAATCTTTGATGCAAAGTATTGAAAACATTGTCATGAAAACAATTTTTTTTTGACTCCTTAGCACTTTCTATTTAGCTGAAGCTATTTCCACTTGCAGCTTGAGTTCTTAAATTACTTTGGTCAATCTCATACTGCATTTTCCACATAAAAACTGCAAACACTTATTCCTACATCTTACTAAGGCTCCTGCATTTCAGAGCAAGAACTCTAAGGTTTTTGAAACAAGGGAAAAACATTTGGGTAGTAGGTATGAAGATATGGGAAAAGCATTTTTCACCCTATATACTTTCTTTCTTTTCTACACCTAAAGGTGCTGACAGAAACCTTAACATAGAGTCAGTAGTATATGTGAGCGAGAGGAATACTGAGCAGAAGATTACTGAAACATAGCAGACAAATTATTGCAACATTTTTTCTGACATCATCTGAAATATCAATATAAAGTTCAATGCTACTGACAGGATGACTTGGTATCATTTTCTCTAGACTGTTATAGAAAGGATTTGTTGGAGAACTTTTGAATTAATAAGAGAGTAGTTAGCTCAATGATCCAAAAAGTATAATATATGAAAAATTTCCAGGGGGGAGCGGGGGGAAGGAATGGAAACTGTAAAAGAAAAGTAAATTATAAAAGGAAATGAGAGTTTCTTTCAGGATGACTGAATTGCAAATACTATCCCAGATTTAGGAAAGTATTATGCTGTTATAAATTACCCATTACCCATGATAGATGTTAACTCAATAAATAGAGAAACCACCAACGTATGGCTGAATGAGGAGATAAGGTATCCTGAATAGCCTGAATAGATGAGATTATTTACCCAGAACCTATAGGAAGGTAAATAGATTAATAAAACCACACTGATTTCCAGAAAAACTAAACCATCTGAGTCAATACAGGTTTAAAATAAAGGATTAAGGGTTTAATCCAATCCGTACTGAAGTCCATGGTAGTCTTTCAATTGGCTTTAAAAACTTAAACTGAGCCCCAAGAGACAGGGAACTGAAAATAGGTTGCAGCATATTTGTCTTGTAAAATTTTTACTTGCAGCTGCAAGTGTCTCTCTCTGTATCTGTTTGCATCTTTCACACAGCCCTATTTTTTTATCACTTGTCTCCTTAAAAACATCTAGTTCTATCACAGAGGAGAAAATATTGAAAAAGAAAATGTGTACCACAGATCAAGTGGCTAGCTAGATATGACAGCTTAGAAAATAACACAATTCATCATTAGGATGGACAAAATAGTTCCAATAAAAATAATTAGCCCAAACCTCCAGAAACTCAAACCTGATGAGTGCAAAATGGATATTTCTCTTCCACTGAGCATCCTGGGTTCTCAAGCCCAAGCCTAGTCAAGCTGAGAACCCTTGTCAAGCAAGAGGTAATTATTTTGCTCTAGTCCTCCAGACTAGAAATATCTGGCACCTGTCTACACTTCCATGCTTCCACCAGCCAGCATTTAGCACTGATTTCTGTCCAACCTGTACACAGACTCTATGTGTACTTGGCACTAAACACACCTGCACCAGGTGGATCTGTGTAGACAATGTAATAAAAACATGAGAAATAAAGGTATAGTTCTCCATATACCCTGAGTGATCTATGGTTTTCATTTTGTACTGAATTCTGTGCAAGATGCTGTGCAACCCGGTAGTGTGGCCCACATAAGAACTGTACACAAAACACTAAACGAGGACACAGTGCCTAACAACAACCAGACTGGCTCTTCCACAGGAAATGTCATGTAATGTATATATGGCATTTTCTGGTACAAGTGGACTAAGTAAATAATTGTTAATAAACTGTTAGAGAAATTGTGCTTCTTCTAGGCCTGACAAGTCAATACAAAGCTGAAAAATCTTGTCAGACAAATAATTAAATGGAAAACTTAAGAAAAACTTAGTTTTCACGAATCATACAGCCTGACAGTCTCTAGCACTATGCTCTACCAAAAAGGACATAAAATGGCACGTGAATTTATACTCCAAAGTAAAACAAGACCTGACATCACAGGAAAGAACCTGAACAACTTAATTCACAACCACATTACTCCCAATTCATAACAGTGTAACTCTATCGCTTTAAAGGGAATTTATGCCAGCATAAAACTGGAGTAACATGTCAGTAAATCAGGCTCAGAACTTAATATTCATACTGGTTCAGCTCAATTTTGTTTAGTGCAGGTGTTCACTTAATTTTGATGATAGGATCTTGGGGGAGGTGACAGTGTGCCGTTAGCTCATCTCTACTGCCTGGTGGTCTCAAGTCACCTTAACACTGGTCATATTTCCATGTATTTCAAAGATTGCTGAATATATATTTTCTTTTGTCTAGAATCTACAATGCCTTCAATTAAACCTCTGTACTGTTGTTTTGTATCTTTTTTTCTTTGCTGTATTTACCGTATCTCAAAAGCAGCAGCAAAGAGTACTAATATAATAACTAAAAGACCACAGAGGTAATGTAAAAAAATTTTAAAAGGATAAAAGCATGCAAAAAGCTCACAGGAGAGAACAAAGATGGAACAACAGGCAGCAGCAGCTTTAACTAGACTGCCAGTTTTCTGCAGTGCAATCAAATCCATTGTCTGCAAGCCACAGGTGCACAGCACATGGAACAGACAAAAATGCAATGGGGAGTGATGACAGTTAACTTCTGAGCCCACACTACGTTCATCTCAACATTCATTTTTGCATCTGTTATATGCTGAATTTTATTTTTTACCTTTTTTAAAAAATATATATTTTCTGATTTCAGAAGCATTTGAGCAGCTGAGGACATGTACCAAAAATAAAGTATGCTAGAGAGGTTTTGGGCTTCAGGAGGGAGAAAGCTGCTTAGGTACCTGAAATGTGAAGACACACATGTTTACCAGCCAGGTAACCCAACAGTGTGACCCTATATTGATGATGGTGGATATTGTCAGTCCAACTGAAAGCAACTGCCAAGATATTCATCAACTCAATTTTCAATAGAAGTCCACAAATATGGGTTTCATGCAGAGTGAAAAAAAAAAAAAGACTGTATAGGAAAATTATTACATGTATTATAATAACGAATGTTAATATGACTGATTTTACTCTTTATCACAAATCAGGTCAGTATGGATTACACTTGTACGATGGTCTTTTGATCTCAGATGTTTTCTCCATGAATAGGACACTTTTGAAATTAGATGCAGGCTGACCTGCATCTTTGTTTTCATCACTCTCCAATCAGTCGGTGGAAATTATCCCCCTGGGAATGTTTGATTCACATTGGCTCACTGTGTTATTTCAGCTGTGAAAGATGCTAATGAGCTAATATAAAGTTTCCTAGCGGAAAATACACATATGTTGCTTTAAATTTTTGGCCAGGAACCAGCATTTCATCATTTTAGGCAAGGTCTATCATTACACCACAGCAAAAGAAAAAAAGCTCAATCCACCTAAACGGCAGAATCTTACGCAGTCTCCTTCCAATACATAGTGCAGATCAGCACACATAATTTGCTGTGGAAATTAGTTGTCAGATTATCTTCACTGTTTTCCCAGTTGGACAGAACAAGTCAACATCCCAGGAAGCTTTGACGATAATTAATTTCTCAAAGGAAAAAACAACACTGAATGACCCAGGTTTCACATGCTCTTGAGGAAGTCACCTGTGACCCACAGACAGACAAACGAGTGGTCTAATGAAGGGCAAGGGTACACAAAGGAGAGAACTTTACTCTCATTCGGAGTTTTCAGTTTCAGGAGTGAATCCTTGTCTTTCACATACTTTCACATACGTCCATACAGAAAAACTGTCTCACCCTGAAACAGCAAGGAAATTTGCAGGATTTTAAAAGAAAAAACATTTCAGATTGAAAATGAAACAAAAACAAACGATGTAGTCAGTGATACCTTCTGATGAAGTTTCAGATAATAGAAGCCCCCATTCCCTTTGTTCCCTACCACAGTTGTCACTTTGGCAGAAATTTAGATTAGTCCCACAATGAAAAGATTTGTAAAGGCTTTCACAGAAGTTGTAATGCTTTCAACTTTTCTGAAATAAAACATTTTATTTAGAGGACAGTCCATCATTTACTAAGTCTATTTCTTTTTCAGTTAATTATCAATTTAAGTCTAAACCTCAATCAATTTTGAGGTTTCAGTTACTAAAATATATTTCTTTCAATAAGTAAGCTCTTTCTCAGTCAGTTTTTTGAATTTCAGGAGTGGTCTGCAGTACAATATTACTTGCAAAGTAAATTTTTACTGCTTTGGCATGAGCTGTTTTAAGACAGAGCCATCTCCAACTTTTCAAGGTTTAGAGCAAAGTTTAGGCATTTACTTTCTTGTTTTCTGATTTCTTTTTTTTTTTTCTTTTAACCAGTGAACACCCCATCACATGTTCTGCATTTTATAAACATAAATAACTGTTTCCCATGACAAGACCAAAATCACAAGCACAAGAAAGCACAAAAAGCAATTATCTCATCTACCTGAACAAGAGTGCCATACAAAAATTTTAAAGGTGATTTTTCTCTGAAGACACAAGGACAAGCTTCTTTATTTCTAGTACTTAACAACAGAAAAAGATTAATTATCTGGCTAGGAATGGCCAAAAGGTTTAATTGAACATACCAAAAGTCAAAAACTGTCTTTTTTTTCTCCTTTTTTCTTCCTGTGCAATTTTTTTAAAGTTCTTCATATTTTAAAATAAGGCTATGATTTGTCTGCCTATTACTATTCCCTTAAAAACAGTGAATTAGCTTTCAAGTATTACAAAGCTGCAAATGAGAAAAAATATGGAGAAAATTACCACCTTTTATATCATGTAAGATACTGAAAATGAGAAAAATTTAAATTCATGAAAACATTGAAAGTTCAGATTTAAAAAAAAAAAAAAAGTCATTATCAATTACTTCTATTTCACTGACAAAATTCAAATTTTTTGTTGTTGTTTTGTTTCTTTAGTTTTGTTCTTTAAAGAAAAAAATATTAGCTTCTAGACTGACCTCAGTTATTTGAACATTTATGCAGCTGGCTGAAGTTTGGTTCAAATCATGATATTCAGATTCAGATTTTTGCAAAGTTTGAAATTTGGAGCTGGAGTTTTTGTTCAGTCCTTTTGTGATAACATCTGAACTGCCAGCCTCTAGGCTTTTATTTTTTTACCTATTTCTAACATTTAAAAAGTTATTTTAATACTTATTTCAGTTTTATTTTTTTTCAGGGTTTTACTGCATCAGAATAATTTATACTTTCCAGACAACCTAATATTAAGGCTCTGAAAAGAACAAATGAGATTAGTCCCCTTGCCTGAGCTCTGAAGCTGCTGCATAAGATGCTCATTGTCATTAGTGAAAAAGACAAATCATTCTTTGTCTCTTAACCACTTTAGAAGCTTCCTAGAACTCTGCTTGTTGACTACATAAATAGCAAATACATCATCCAGCACTCTCAAACCAGCTACATACAATGGCATATGAATCACTGCTGATCCTTTCATATGCCATTTGCTTTATTGAGGGTGAAGGGATCCAGAAAGAAGAAAGAAAATCCACGATGCTACTTACAAATTATATGTTTCCATTGTTTCATTGTGCTTTTATTTTCACTTTTTTTGGCTTTCTATTATTTCTCTTTCTCTGTGCTATGACAATGATACTAAATGCTGATAAGATGATAGCTAATAGCTCAAATTACAATCTGGCTTTGGCTTACTCTTTCAAATGTCCCTTTGAGCTGGTCAGAGATCATCTGGGCACCTCTGTAATCAATTTTTTAAAATCAGAGTGATTTAAAGGCTTGTCACTTTACATTAAGTAGCTTATGAAAAATGGTTGGGGAAAGAATTCTGGAGTTCACATTCTATGGTTATTTCTTCCTTTGCTCACAAGCAAAATCACTGGAGTGATTGCAGTACCCATATACACTACTACAACGTTTCACTGTGCATCAGTCCTGAAAACATAATGTATTACATGGAACGAACACTGTATTTTGACTGTGTAGTGCTGTGCCACACAACTAGGGCCACAGTCTTTAGATACTCAATGTGTCGCTATCAAACATGAGCACAGACTTCTGCCTACATACCTGTGCATGGTGTGACTGGAGCCATAGATACAATAGACAAAGAACATTGACAAGATTTTCTAAACACATTGGTGGCAGGTCCTTATTGCTTGGCTTTTTAGAATCATTTCTGGTAAAGATCAAACTCTTCCTAAAGAAGAGTTAGTTAAAGTCTCTCCATCTTATCTATCATCCCTCCACAGTGCAACTAGACAGATCCAGTTAAAAATATTCTTTTTCTAAAATTCTTTAACCAAGAAAAAATACTTTTTTTTTTTTTACCACTCCGTTATTTTTATTGGATTTTTCTAAAATAAACATGAGCCTGAGTGTTTATGTTATATGATTATAATAGTGCCATATCAATTCCACTTTATTCATGAATATCAATACAAATGGCCTAGAACTTGGAACGGAAATGCTTTTCTCATAAATGACAACATGCTCTTGCTATGACTGCAGTCACACCATGTCTTTTTTGAATTCTATACACCCTCCCATGCACAGAAACAATACCATTTGTATAAGAAACAAAGATAAATTGAATAATCGTAGTAATTCCTCAATCATACAGTATGCACTTTTATCACAAATACAAATAAAAGCGATTGTATTTCTGTTCTTCTTTCATCAACAGGACATACGAACACTAATATTAATTTTGTGATTACAGTCTGAGGTGTTCTTCTGGATTGTTCTGAAATACACCAACTGAAATCTTGGCAACCTTGAAACCACTGGGCATTTAGACAAGGAAGTCAACTGACAATAGCTCACATCTGTACTCCTGAAGAAACAAATCAAAGTTCAGGTACAACTGAATGAAAAAATGTCTAGGAACTGACTAAAAAGACTTGCATGTGATTATTCATTATTTTTATCTCAGTCTTGCAGGTTAACTTCGTAGGACCTATTAATGTTCCAACTGAAGTCACCTGAACTTTGATTTAAGAGAAATCCTTGGAAACAGATCCTCCATGGGAGTGGTTCACAACCTGATCCAGTGTCCACTGGAGATAATGAAAGCCTTCCAGAAGCCTTTAGCAAAGGCTATGTGTGCAGAAATAGTATGTGGCACTTAATCCACCTTGACACAGACAAAAGTAGCAGTCTTGTAATATAGTTTATATAGGTTATATTTTTGAGCCTTCTCAAGTGAAATCTTGCCAAAGTTATTTTTGGAACTCAGTCCAGAATTATGATGTAAATTATGAGGGCCTAGAGCCTGCCTTCAGTTATTTGTGCATGGCTTCCATTGACTCAGTAGTCTTTGAGATGCTAGTCATTCTTAATGTGTAAGTCAGACTTCGTTAATATATCAGGAAGATGAGCTTTAACAGCAAAGATTTGTATAAAAAATATTGTATAGTTTAGCACCATAAAAAGCTCTAAAACCTTTTTGAACCAGTGGAGAAAGTAACAAATACAGCTTCACAAAACTCTCATCTTCTTTTCAACCTGCAAGAAAATTTAGAAATAACCAAAGATACCTTTCTCTCAAACAATTAATACAGCCACAGTGCAGATAAGCTTATACTCAACACTAGATTCCATGATTGCTAAGAGCTATGCCATAGGCAAAACAGGGTGGGGTATGAGGAGATCATCTTTTCATCCTAACATTAATCAGGACTGCAACAATGATTCTGTCAGCATTAACAATAAGCATAATTAGAACTATTATATAGGGTGTGTTGATATTAGGGGGTATATGGTACAGTACATTTTGAAAATATCTGTTGAAAATACTGTACGAGTATAGGGGCAGAATGGAAAAGCAATGCTGGCAGTTAAGGGCATGAGATAAAGCTACTAGAAGTCTGGATTCATGCCTATTCTTTGACCCATATAATAATGATTTAAAAGTACCTACAATTGATGGAAATGATTAGTGCTTTTCCTTTACTTGGGAACGTCTATTTGAAACTTGTCAGAACAGTGATTATTTCCATTACGTGTTTGTACAGACCCAAGAAGGACAGGTTCATGCTACCATAATTGCAATAAATAAATATTGTCCTCTAATCCACAGGCTACTTAACAGTAACTTTTATTTAGCATAACTGTTTGTTATTCTACAGAGCAAATGAGAAATTAAATATAGTTCTGCAAAGTTGAATATTGACTATATTCCTTTTATAGTAGTTATAATCAGACAACAATACATTTATCAATCACTTTTTGTCTCAGAACTTAACTGCTGAAAGGCCATAAACAAAATATGTTTTACTTCTCCATTGTGCTGACAATGGACGTACACCATTTATAAGACAAGCATAAGACATACCAGCACAAGACCACGATAAAACTTGACCCATATGAAAACAAGAAGATCTTAAACCTTTTATCCTAATAAGAATTTCTTAGTATTAATAGCAACTATAATCCCTTAATCATTAATTTTCTCGTGGTACAAATCTGGAGGTAATTAAGAGTAGTGTATTACTGCCTATGTGGTGAAGAAAATGTCATGTTGATGTGATTGAATATGTTTATTTAAACTGGAGATGTCTGATGTCTTCCAGTGACACTTCATTCAAATTTTATTACTGTTTTACGCTTCCAGATAAGCTTTTAATTTCCCCTGTTGTGATTCACTGAAATAAAATTTAGGAAGAGTCTGAGAAGCACTACATGAAAGAATATTGCTACAGTTTTGGAGGTCTCTAGGCCGCATAAGACCATTAAAAATAAAATTGGGTTTAGTATTTTCACTTGGTATAATTATTATCAAGAATTTAGTTAGAAATGGCCTTTCACTGCAGTAGCAATAAGCCTATTACATTATACATACTTTTTTGCTTGTTTAAATATGAAAGATAATTATCCCCACAGATATCAAGAGACAACAGTAAATTGTGAAGTGCACGGAAATCTTTTTTTCCTTCTTTCTTTCTAAAGCAGAAAAGTTAAGTCTCCTTCTGCAACATTCAACAGCATTAATTGACCGGTAAGCATAGAAATTTAGCAAACAATAGACAATGGCACAGAAGTCAAATTTAAGAGAAATATCTTCTAAAGGTATATAGCTGCCTTAATAAGCATTAGATGTAAGAATGAGGTTTGTTTATATAAAATATTTCTGCATAAACTTAGCAAACTCTCCTTTAATTTATCCAGTACTCGTTTGTACGAAGACATTCAAAGAACGATTATCAAGATCTTGGTGTGTGTACCAAGAGACCACAAGTACCATCTGTAAAGATGATACAAAAATTTAATGAGAAATCACAGCTTATGTGTATGGCTTCCCAGCCAGTTCCAAGGGGCCAGTCTAAGACTGTACAGTTCCAAAACAGCAGTCCCACTTTCCTACCACCACACGCTCTTGTTGACTGCATTGTGGCTGCACAGAAAACTAAGGCAGAGACCTATTTCACCTGAAATATCTTTTCCTCAAGCATTATTCTTCTGTCAGATTGGATCAATCCATATGAGTGTTACTGCCAGCAAAAGGCAGATAATGGAAATATATGGAAATATATGGTAAAGGGCAGGAAGGGGAATATTAGGACCATGCCTTCCCATGATAATATTGGCCCCAGACGGGTCCCTATCTCCAAGGGGAAAACGGATCCTAGTCCAGGAGCTGGCGGGGCTCATAGAGAGCGCTTTAAACTAGGTAAGAAGGGGGACGGGGCTCAAACAAGGCTTGTTGGAGCTGTGCCAGGGGGAACAATGGCTAGGCCGGGGAAGAAGGTGATGGCCCAGCTGAAGTGCATCTACACTAATGCACGCAGCATGGGTAACAAACAGGAGGAGCTGGAAGCCATTGTGCAGCAGGCAGGCTATGACTTGGTTGCCATCACGGAGACGTGGTGGGACCGCTCCCACGACTGGAGTGCTGCAATGCCTGGCTATCGGCTCTTCAGGAGGGACAGGCAGCACAGAGGGGGTGGTGGTGTGGCTCTCTACGTTAGAGAATCTTTCGATGTTGTGGAACTCCAGGCTGGGAATGATAAGGTTGAATCCCTGTGGGTTAGGATCCGCGGGAAGGCTGGCAAGGCTAGCATCCTGGTCGGGGTCTGTTATAGACCGCCGAACCAGGATGAGGAGACGGATGAGGAGTTTTATAGGCAACTGACAGAAGTTGCAAAATCGTCGGCGCTTGTCCTCGTGGGGGACTTCAACTTCCCAGACATATCCTGGAAACACAACACGGCACAGAGAAAGCAGTCTAGGAGGTTTCTGGAGAGCGTGGGAGATAGCTTCCTGACGCAGCTGGTCAGTGAACCTACCAGGGGTGGTACCCCGCTAGACCTTCTCTTCACAAACAGAGAAGGACTGGTGGGAGATGTGGTGGTCGGAAACTGTCTTGGGCAGAGTGACCACGAAATGGTAGAGTTCTCTATTCTTGGCGAGGCCAGGAAGGGGACCAGTAAAACTGCTGTATTGGACTTCCGGAGGGCTGACTTTGAGCTGCTCAGGACGCTGGTTGGCCGAGTCCCTTGGGAGGTGGTTCTGAAGGGCAGAGGAGTCCAGGAAGGCTGGGCGCTCCTCAAGAAGGAAATTGTGATGGCACAGGAGCGGTCCGTCCCCAAAGACGAGCTGGCGTGGAAGAAGACCGGCCTGGCTCAACAGAGAGTTGCGGCTTGTGCTTACCAGAAAAGAGGGTTTATAATCTTTGGAAAAAAGGGCGGGCCACTGAGGAGGACTACAAGGATGTAGCGAGGCTGTGCAGGGAGAAAATTAGAAAGGCCAAAGCTCATCTGGAGCTCAACCTGGCTACTGCCGTTAAAGACAACAAAAAATCCTTTTACAAATATATCAACACGAAACGGAGGACTAAGGAGAATCTCCATCCTTTACTGGATGCGAGGGGAAACCTAGTTACTAAGGATGAGGAAAAGGCTGAGGTGCTTAATGCCGCCTTTGCCTCAGTCTTTAGCGGCAATACCGGTTGTTCTCTGGATACCCAGTGCCTTGAGCTGGTGGAAGGGGATGGGGAGCAGGATGTGGCCTTCGCTATCCATGAGGAAATGGTTGGCGACCTGCTACGGAACTTGGATGTGCGCAAGTCGATGGGGCCGGATGGGATGCACCCGAGGGTACTGAAAGAACTGGCGGAGGAGCTGGCCGAGCCGCTTTTCATCATTTATCAGCAGTCCTGGCTATCGGGGGAGGTCCCAGTTGACTGGCGGCTAGCCAATGTGACGCCCATCTATAAGAAGGGCTGCAGGGCAGACCCGGGGAACTATAGGCCTGTCAGTTTGACCTCAGTGCCAGGAAAGCTCATGGAGCAGATTATCTTGAGGGTCATCACGCGGCACTTGCAGGGCAACCAGGCGATCAGGCCCAGTCAGCATGGGTTTATGAAACGCAGGTCCTGCTTGACGAACCTGATCTCCTTCTATGACAAAGTGACGCGCTTGGTGGATGAGGGAAAGGCTGTGGATGTGGTCTACCTTGACCTCAGTAAGGCTTTTGACACAGTTCCCCACAACATTCTCCTCAAGAAACTGGCTGCTCAGGGCTTGGACTGGCGTACGCTTCGCTGGGTTAGAAACTGGCTGGATAGCCGGGCCCAGAGAGTTGTGGTGAATGGAGTCAAATCTGGTTGGAGGCCGGTCACTAGTGGTGTCCGCCAGGGCTCGGTACTGGGGCCGGCCCTCTTTAATATCTTTATCGATGATCTGGATGAGGGCGTCCAGTGCACCCTCAGTAAGTTTGCAGATGACACCAAGCTAAGTGCGTGTGTCGATCTGCTCGAGGGCAGGAAGGCTCTGCAGGAGGATCTGGATAGGCTGGAGCGATGGGCTGAGGTCAACTGTATGAAGTTCAACAAGTCCAAGTGCCGGGTCCTGCACCTGGGGCGCAACAACCCCAAGCAGAGCTACAGGCTGGGAGATGAGTGGCTGGAAAGCTGCCTGGCCGAGAAGGACCTGGGAGTGTTGGTTGATAGTCGGCTGAATATGAGCCAGCAGTGTGCTCAGGTGGCCACGAAGGCCAACAGCATCCTGGCCTGTACAAGAAGCAGTGTGGCCAGCAGGTCTAGGGAAGTGATTGTGCCCCTGTACTCGGCTCTGGTGAGGCCGCACCTTGAGTACTGTGTTCAGTTTTGGGCCCCTCGCTACAGGAAGGACATGGACGTGCTCAAGCAAGTCCAGAGAAGGGCGACCAAGCTGGTGAGGGGTCTGGAGAACAAGTCTTACGAGGAGCGGCTGAGGGAGCTGGGCTTGTTCAGCCTGGAGAAGAGGAGGCTCAGGGGCGACCTTATCGCTCTCTACAGTTACCTTAAAGGAGGCTGTAGAGAGGTGGGGGTTGGTCTGTTCTCCTACGTGCCTGGTGACAGGACGAGGGGGAATGGGCGAAAGTTGCGACAGGGGAGTTTTAGGTTGGATGTTAGGAAGTACTTCTTTACCGAAAGGGTTATTAAGCATTGGAATGGGCTGCCCAGGGAGGTGGTGGAGTCACCATCCCTGGAGGTCTTTAAAAGACGTTTAGATGTAGAGCTTAGCGATATGGTTTAGTGGAGTACTTAGTGTTAGGTCGGAGGTTGGACTCGATGATCTTGAGGTCTCTTCCAACCTAGAAATCTGTGATACTGTGTGATACTGTCCCAAGAGCAAAACTTATACATCTAGTACACCCTGAAGTTCACCTGGAGAGACCAGAGCATCTACTGTTGGCCATATCCTAATAAGAGGAGGATAAAGAATAAGGTCCAGGGAGAAAAAAATTATAAACTTTGCTTGAAAAAAAAAAAAGCGCACTTTGAATCTTAAACTTCAGATGTGCATCTTTCAGACATGGCATGTTGCTCAAAAGATGTCTTATTCTACCATATCTCCCAGTTTAAATGGCATTCTTCAACAGGTGAAACAATGAAAAGGTGAAAAACGTGATTTATTTTCATTACTAAAATTGCATTTGTAATTACAGCCAAAGAAACAGAATGAAATATATTTATCCCACAACTCTGTTGCGCTAGGCTTGACTCTACCTCTTTCTCACACACATAACACTCCACTCTTGGATTTTGACCTGTGTAAATGAGCTGTAAAACAGGCCACAAAATCTGGTGGTATGTATCTTAAATTGGATATATTCATTTTGGATGCATTGTCATTCATCATGAGCACAGTGTACCTGGCAGTAGAGTGGCCTTATGAACAGTAAATTGAGTGAAATTAGCATTTGAATTGATGCTACGTGAAGATAACAGCCTGCAATAATCCTATTTAACAGTTGTTAATCGCCTGCTATAAACCACTGTTCAGCAAATTTTGGTCACACTACTGAAATACCTCCCTAATATGAATGAAAAAGTATACCAACTGATGCACAGAAAGAAATGTTGAGATGTACATCTTACATTTAAGTATAAATTCCATACAGGATTCCATGTCTCCTAACTACATGTAAATCACAAAACACTGTCTGTATGCAATATATGCATATATATACATACAGAAATATGTAAAAAAAAAAAAAAAAAAGGTTTATTTATTTATAGGGAAACATAAGGTTTGTATTTCTTAATGGAAAAGGGCATTATTCAAAGTTATGATTATGTTAAGATGATGTTCATGTTTCTGCATATTGCCCACATACATTTGGGCTGACATTATCAATCAGTTTGTAATACCACTGTCTTCCTACCACAAGACCAATTTAAGGAAAAGCCATAGTTCTAGTTGCAAAACAAAGGAATACTTCTTCGTCTTAACTCATTCTTCTCACATCCATTTCTCAATCTGAAGCAATGCTAAAAAAATGTATTATACTGGAAGATAGAGCATCCTGCAGAGGAAAGTTAAACTTCATAAATGGTGTCTAATCTTTTATCAGTAGCTGAGCAAGAAACAAACACTATTGGTTGGGAAAAATAAAGAATAAAATATCTGAGACGAAGCATTGAGACATCCTGATGATGAATGTGTCTATAACAAGGATTTATATTAAGAACAATACAAAAAAAAATTTCTTGTCAAACAGCTGAGATAGGATAGCAGGAATCTGTGGCTGTCTGTCAAATGTTGCAGCTAGGTAGCAAAATACCTATGGCTAA
Source organism: Anser cygnoides (assembly GCF_040182565.1). Classification (NCBI taxonomy): domain Eukaryota; kingdom Metazoa; phylum Chordata; class Aves; order Anseriformes; family Anatidae; genus Anser; species Anser cygnoides. Next base: position 20,859,715 of record NC_089883.1, on the reverse strand, counting down.
TTCGTCTTTTTCTAAGGAAAATTAGATATCAATACTTCATCTTCCAGCTTTGCATGGTCTTGTAACTCAACTGAAAAGGAACTAGTATCATGGTAGCGTATAGGGGAGGTAGAGGTAATTGAGAGGACTTTCTCCAATGCTTTGTTGGTAATAAGGATTTTACAGCACTGGGTGATGGTTTCAATAAAGACCTGATGCTGAGGCAGATACTTTTTTCTGCTCAAAAAGCCTATGACATCTTAGCTTAGAAAGCTGCAGATTGTCCTTTACTGTTACATTTATCCAAGAGAACATGCTTCAGAGGCAAAAGTGACAAATGTGATGTTCATTAAATAGTCAGCAATCAGATGATTGATTGGACCTTTCTACAGTGGTCTTCCCAGTAAATGAGATTTTAATTCCTCCTTTGATTTCCAAGATAAGAGCTTTTCAGTATCCTTTTTTCATCCTTTACTGAAAGAGTGAAATTGGGAATGGGCTGCTCTAGCTTACTCCTATATTCTTGTGGAATTTTCCCTGCCTCTGGAAAGTATCCTCAAATTCTTTCTCAATTGTCTTGAGCCCTTCTGTTCCAAACGCTGTGCCACTAGGATCATACGGCTGCATAGCTGACTCATCAGCTGAGGTCATGGCCAGTTCTCACAGTATCATAGGCTCACAGAGACTGTAACCTCTTGAGAAAGCATGTCATTAAAGAGCTTAGCAATGTATAATTTAAGGTAAAAATTGACTGTCAGTTGCAGTTCAGGTTTTGTATACTGCCAGATATGTTTATTGCTGCTCATGTGCTCGGCATGCATGTGGATGTGTTGCCAAGGGATATGGTTTAGTGGTGGATGTGTACTGTTAGGTAGATGGTTGGACTTGGTGATCTGAAAGGTCTTTTCTAACCTAAATGATTCTGTGATTCTATGCTGTTTCAGCACAGTCACACCAAGTCTCTCAGCTCAAATTGCACCTGAGGTTATGATACTGATGCTGTTCTGAATTAAAATGAGGAGCGTTTTAAGGTAAAGTGCAAGGATGGACTCTGAGGTCTCAGGTTAGCGTGCCACAGGGGTCTTCCTGCTAATGAAGTCTTGCTGCTTTGCAAGTCTTGATGAATCGTCCCTTTGGCTAGTCAGTTACAAAAGTATATCTTGAGTGAGATTGCTTCACATGCTTTGCAGCTAGGAGACTGGACCCAGCTATCAGAGCACTTTAAATGTATGAAAAGTCTTGAGGAACCAACAGCACAATTTTACCACTGATCTCAGTTGTGAAGTCTCAGAGGTGTATTCCTTATCTGGAACTCACCATCCAAGCTATCCTACTAGCTAAAATCTTATATTTTAAAAAGTTGCTGCCTGTCTTACCCAGGTTAGATATCTACATCTCCTCCTGTTACCTTTTCTTGAGTCACTTTCTTTAAAACCTCCTCACCAAGGAGGTAAAGGGAGGTTGCTAAGACTTATATGAAGTATCTGTAGGTTTCTCTGTCTTTTAGATCAAAAATGTGGTGTAAGCAACTGCAGATTTCTTGTAGTTGGTTGTAGGCATATTTTAACTCTTATTTAAATGCAGCTCATTCAGGATGTAGCATCATAGGTGACTGCAATCAGATCAAAATGAAATAAACATCTGTCAGAGAGCTGATCTGCCATACAGAGCAGCCATACAAATAGTAATGCTAATGCAAGGGAAGTAGGCAGGAATCTGCAGTTAGAGATAGATGGTGGAGAGGACAGGACAGGATTTCCTGTCTCACTGGTAACATAGTCCTGAATTGATTAATGCAGGATCAGGGGGAGTAGCATTAAGGCTAGTGGTTAATGTGAAAATGTGACATTGTGCCCCCACATTCTTCACTGTAATACATGGACAATCAGAGACTCTACCATAATATTTTTCTAGGCAAGGGAAGTACATTGAATTATACAAAGGAAAGAACATTAGTAAAGCTACAAAGCCAAGTACTCAGAAATGGAGTTAACACATTTTACTTTGGAACAGTAACAGGCTAGGAGACACATTGCTTCTTAGGTTTGTATCTAAGCTTCCTGTATTCAGTTCAGATCCCATATACTTTTCTCAGAATTCCCAATGCAGGATGTATTCTGCATGAGGAGAGATAACACATCTTCCACAAATGGCTGTATTTATAAAGACAATACGATTTCTTTTATCTGGGTAATTTTTAGACTGTTAGAAATCAAAATGCACTTGTTGGTGTATACATGTTGACAACAAGCTGCAGATTAAGCAAGAATGGATTTATAGCACATCCACTACTTGCTAATAGTCTGTGAGCAGGCTCTCCCTACAACAAATGAGGGGAATTTTACTCCTCACAAAGCTTCACCTTGTTTGGAAAGTGGGGAGAGAATTCATGGCAAACCAGCTGATGTGTTATCCCACACAGCCACACCCTGACTGCTCTGAAGGTTCTTGTTTGAATTCTCTCTACCTCAGATTAACTTCACCCAGGAAGAGGCAGTACAGAAACACAAAGTCAATCTACTAAGGAGTAGTTCTAAGCCAGAATCAAAAGGCAGCTATTTTCACCACCCTTCAGGGTCTTCAGGGAGACCCATTAAATCAGAGAAATGAATACAGCAAACTATTTGAGCTTGCTGATGCATGCAGTAGATTGCCTGAGTATGTTAATTACTGCCCATGGCAGAACATATTTCCAGAAATGTTCACATGGAATCTTGGAAAAAAAAGTCACCTGGCACCACAACATTTTCAGATACTTCAATCAAGTATGACGTGTTAGGAGAAGTTGAAAGAAAGGATAAAAAAGATTGTGTCCACCAAATCCTGACAAAGTGCTCTACTCCTAGAAGTTTCCACTACCACCTAAAACCATTACATCACAAGAGCCATATTCTGTACCATCATCTATAGTGCTTAGGCACAAAAGCAAAACGTAGTCCCTTGACATACTTGTTAGATGCTGGAGGCATACATACCTCACTTCATTTTCTGCCAACAAGTCCTTTATATTTCTCCCAGTGAACTGGCACAGAGCACCTGAGGCTGCTCAACACTAAGCTGCTTAGTGTTTCTCCCATGCCAAGGATGAGAGCAGGATCACAGGTTAAGTTGTCCACCATCCAACTTCCCTGTATGGCAAAATCCATTAGGAAGGCAGGTATTTTGCAACCCATTTTCAGTATTTTTAAGATTTCTAAAACCTACAGAATAAATGTTCCTGTCTCTTAACACCAGCAACAGAAACTGAAACCAGATCTTCTGTCCCTCATATGGTCAAATTAATAAGATATTTATTGGACCACAGAGAGAAGAGGAGACTCTCAGGGAGTTCATCTGTGCTGCAGCTGAGTGGAGACCTGACTCCAGAGGTTATTATTCACTGAACATCAAATAGCTTCAACATAAAACATTGGGTGAGACGAACCGCAAAGGTTATAGGGAGACTGCCAATGATAAATCCCAATAAACTAAATGCCACCAAGCTACTTGTAGATCAAAAAAAAAATCTTTTTCTAATTATTAATTTCAGTTTGCATAAAATGTTGAGAGAAGCCATATGTATTGCAAAAACGCACGGCACACGATTCCCATTTGGATTTTACTATTTTAACAGTAGTCAAATTGATATTTTTAAACTCACAAAACTGTTCCTAATTCTTATCTGTTTCTCTATAATGCCTTCTAATTTACAGCAGCTCAGGAAGATCATAATTATGGTCATTTTTCTCAAATAAAATGGATTTAAGGAAATGGAAATAACCTTCCACGGCAGTAAAGAATTAACTTACATCAACACACGTGATTTGAGAGATCTATACAATCTGAGTGTCCTGTAACTCAGGAAAATAAACAACCCTAATCCTGTGGAGGTTACAGCGATCCTGACAATGAAAGGTTAAAATATTACCCAGTAGCATACTTGTAAATAGCAAGCATGAAGAAAAGAATACATAATAGAAGTGCTGACACTGTCTTAACCATTGCAGAGCACTGCTAAAATAGTCCCTTGAAATACAATCATGCTGCATGTGGACCAAACTGAATATGCAGGCTTCAAGCCAGCAGTATTCATTAAAGAGCTAACTTTTAGATTACTTTGATTTGGGAGTACTAGTCAGTACTACAAACAAGAGAACCCTTCTTTTAGAAGCTCTGCTTCCCAGCTATATTTTGACTCCTAGTTGCACTCGCATCTTAAGTTCCTGCACACTGTTCAAATTTTGAGAAGTACTTGTTCTTAAGCAATAACGATAAACAGAGAAAATAATTAACCTATTTAACTTGATACTGCATCATGGCATAAAGTCAGTTAGCCATGGAAAAGTTATTTGAAAGTTCCAAAGCACTGCTAGCTTTGGAAACAACGTCAAGATGGTCTCGGTTGCTACCTGAATCTATCACAGCAACATCTTTATGCAAAGATACGAGGGAGAACATCCTTTCGGTATGGAACTTTATCAGATTCTTCTGATGAAGAAATTCATTTAAAAGATCATAACTGAATGCTCAAGATAGTTTTGTTAAGTAACGGGGTTTTCTTCCTCAGTTTCCAACATGAGAAAAAAAAATAGGGTAGGTTGGAAAGCGTAGATCATCTCTTACCAAACACTGACTGTTCTAGCTGCAGACTAGATTGTTCCACCTTTCATTTTTTTCCAACAGCTCCCAGGCACTAATGTGGAAATATATTCTGCTATTTCCAGAAGTTAACAATTCCATCCTTGGTTATTAAATATTTATTAATTACAGCTACTACTATGTCCTTAGTAAAAATTGCAAAGTACTTGTTGCCCACAGACATCTTCTTCCAAGTTTATTTAAATGAAAATCTCATTGTTTTAAAGAGGAAGTCTGCTTGAGCAGGAATTTCTTCCTATAGTTTCACTTTCTTTCTGAAATAAAAGTACTTTTAAGCATTAAGCATTTGATCCATATTTGGTAGCTATGTCAAATCAGTCAAGGAGACAGCACAGGTCCAGAAAAACTTAGATATAAGTAAGAATTTAGATTTGAGGCATACCTGGGGCTAGGATTTATATTCATATTTGGCAGCAGGTGAATTAATTACAAATGAAAGCAGAAGAAATGTCCTGATCAGGCTCTTTATCCAGGATGTTTACTGCACTGGCCGCTAATACCACACATCTACTACCCTTTGTGTGCACTCTATTAAGGGGAATGAAAAATAATGCAGAAGCTTTCTGATTCCTTTTCTCTCTTAAATTACACCAGGTTTATAAGTATTTCTATCACACAGTCAAAAGAGAATATTGAAATTGCTGCTTGCTAGTATTACAAACACATCTTTAGATAGTAGTGGTGGATTTTGTTTTAAGACTATATTTTATCAAAGGTAAACGATAGGTCTGTAGCTTCTGTGTGTAAGCTGATGCCTTTCACTCACTGGTAAAGTTAGCTCACATTTTTCTGTTATCCAAAGTGCATCTGGATGACTTTTGATGTCAGTTTCAATTTCAGTTGTATTTATGTAGCTATTTCAATAGGTGAAATCAACCATGCAGGCTAAACTCAGCTTGAATTTTGGTGTTAGTAGGTGGTAGCAACCATAGCCTAATCAGCACAGTCTTGAACAACAGGTAGTTAAAGTGCTGACTGAGTAAAAGCTAAGGAAGACTCTACCCTAAGGTGTTTGCACCCAGACCAAGAAATCTGTAAAATGTTTACACACAAAAATAAATAAATAAATAAATAAATAATCCACAGAATAACAAATTAAGGATGAAGAAATGTCTAAGAAAATTGCTTCTTTTCAGAGAAGCATAGCCATGTAACAACTAGTATCTGTACAAGCAAGAGAAATGCAGCTGTTTTGTACTTTTTAATCAGTGAGCATCAGAAAGGCAAATTTAGTTTAAATTGTCCAGTCCAAGGTGAGGCAATTCAAGACGTTGGATATTTGGGATTGCTTGCAAGATGGAAGTCTGAAGGGACATGCTTGCTAAAGGCTTTAAGTTGAGAGGATGAGAGAAAGGAAAAGGGAGAAAGAAAAAAAAAAAGAAAAGGACACAGTGGAACATCTTTGAGATTTAGTATTGCATTAAAATGAAATCCCAAATGATTATGAAGACTTTCTTGAAATACTTATTTTGATTTCTTTTTTTTTGGTTATTTACTTCATATCATGGTTATTCCTTTAAAATTTGGAAATCAGCAAACACACTAAAGTTGCTGAAATTTGAATGTAAGGAAATAGTCTGAAACACTTCCCATATCAGAACTAACTCCTCATTTATTTTCCTATTTAAAAGAGCATTGCTCTGCATGCAAATGGGCTGATGCTTACAGCAGTGTTTCACTGATAGAATATCAGTATATGTTATGAATACTGATGAAATTCATATTCTCTTACACTGTAGTACTGCATTTTTCCAATTCCATTGTTAGGTGTCTTCTGATTCTAGCACAGGACTTGTATATATGCCTTTTCCAACATTCATTATAGTCAGTGTTTCTCTCAGTGTCTTCAATTAGATCCAGCCTTTGTTTGGAAATGGAATACTGATATTGTCAGACTCACTTTAAAGAGCATTTTAATAATATTCATGTTGTATATAGAGCTGTTAAAGGTAAAAACAAAGTAAACAAGATTTTAGATAAGATACCATATTTTCAAAGACTCTCAAGGGATTAGGATGATGGATTCCCCTTAGTTACAATGCAAATCAAACATTCAAATTCTTTCCACGAGATTGAAAACTTTAGATTAATGTACAAAAGCAAAAACACCTGAAATTAAAGTTGACTTACTGCAGTATCTGGCCTCTGGTCTTTTGTATCTTGGTGTATTAAGAAATTCCCAAACTTTGCAGCATCAATGCATCATCAAGTATATTTGCTCTGCAATTTCTGAGACATGATACAGCTGAGTTTTAAAACCCCTGTGGCACGCTATTAGGAACAGCTTTAATTTCTGGGCTTGTTTCTGAACTACAACATTACCTAAGCACATTATTTTCTGTTTCATTTAATTCATTTTTATAATGAAAGCATAACTGATATGGCACCACTTCAGTTTATATTGTAATGGTTTCTCTATAGATGTGCAGTGAAATTGGTTTTCTAGAGTAATCACACATTTTAAGGTTCAATAGAATTCTACTTAAATTGATCTGAGATTATTGTCATGCATATCCTAGCTATCAATTTGTTTTAATATTACAAGTTTACAGAAATAAGCCATGTAAGGGAAACTTCTCTGTTATGATGGTCCCTTTGACTACACAATATTTCTGAGATCACACCAGAACGCTATTTGCTGTTAGGGCACAGGAAGATATATGCAGAACAATCCCCTTAGAGCAACTGCAAAGTCAGTTCACTTCAGCAACAAAATTAAGATCACACATTGCTTTAGCAGAAGGAATAACTTGAGTAGTAGTAAGGGGTCATTTTTTTCCTATACTTCCCTCAGCACAACCTGAAAGATGATCCTATAGATGTCATTACATCATTGTAAGTAAAAATTCACCTCTCACACAAGAATTTTATCTACTCCAGGGGCTGCTAAAACTGCTTTTTGACAAACCAACCAATTCTAGTTCAGCATTTACCAAAATTTATGACACCACTTTCTAAGCTTGAAATGCGGTGCATTATTCCCTCCTCTGATAGCAAGTAAGCCATATTAGAAAGTCTGGACCAGTCAGAGTTCCACATAGAGTAGCTGAGCATTACTACTGAGACTGGATACTGAGAAAGAGAATTAAAATACTTTGAGGCTTGTACAATGGTTCCTGAACTCACTCCTTTCTGATTCTATGTGGTATGAAGTAAGAGCTTCTTCCCTGCACAGCTCAGAGTCTAGGAGAAAGGAATAAGATGAGATAAACCTCAAACATGTTTCAGCCTGGTTCCCTCAACTGAAAAAGAGTTGTAGGAACTTCGGCCAAGTCATACTCTAGCCAGCCTGCAGCTTTCAAAAAAAACAAGACGACCCCATTTTAAAGGTATTCTCTGTACCTTAACATACACATACAAAGAGAAGCACCCTAACCTCTTAGAAGCCAGTGATTTACACCCAAGTGCTGCCTGGCTCTTTACCCACCTGTGCACGTATTAACAAAACACTACAATTTCCCTTAAAATCAGTCTGTGTGTCTCCAAGTCTGAAATAAGTAGATCGTGTGACAGACTTCCTCTTTCCTCCACTCACACAAAGCCTCTTTCTTTTAGTATCTATTACCCCCATTATGACCTTTTATTATAAAAATGTTCTTAAGTGTGTTTTTTTTTTTATTCTATACCCACATGACCAGCTGTAGGAAGAATATTTCATGGTCTCTCAATAGGACAGGTGGGTGCTATAAAAATAAATGTGCTGTGGTTATGAGAAAGTTCAAATTTTGTTGGCTTTTAAGATTTTTAATTTTATTTTTTTTAACTACGATCATCTCTAGCTTTAGCACTAGGTTGAAAGCTATTCCTATGGCACACATGCAAAGCCTCATCAATTTTGACAGTATGGCTATGCAAATATTCTCTCTTCAAGTACCTTAATGAATAATTAATATTGTGCTTAGAGATCTATCTGAAAGCACCAATCAGAGGGTCCAAATAAATTGGATTGGTATTGAAGAAATTGTTCCCCATGCTCATCAAAAAGATTACTGTTTCTTTCAGAGAAAACTTTAACAATATGAAATAAAGCCCTCTTGGAATAACCTGCTGATATCTGCATGAATAATCAGACCAGCTATAACTTATCTGTCATAGTGCCGGCTGGTTTTGAAAGGCATCTTCTGTAAAGGTATTGTTTTGTAATGACAGAAATCAAAGTGATCTAGGGAAAGTAACAATCTCTTTCTGTCTTACTTTCCTTGTTTTTTGAAAAGGATACTTACAGCACACCAGTTATAAAAAAAAAAAAAAGTTACAACAGCCATTATTTTACTGCAGGAAGGACAGAAGGTTGCCTGGCTTTGGTACCAGATTTATACCAAAATAATTTTATCTTTACTTAAAGAATATTAACACTCTCTCTGTTCATAACTTTCAATAATCTGGGTTTCAATGTGGTTCATGAATCATACAGACACTTCATAAAACTGACGTGTTGAGCATACTGATACTGTGTAGTGTTTCCATGCTAAACACCAGTTCTGACCAAAATATAAGCGTTAAGGACATATTGGAAGACAAAGGCATAGGAGACATTTTATTTCCCTAGCAATAATTCCCAGATAATATTACCAGCAGTGAGAAATAATTCCTACTTAAAGACAGTGAAACCTTTAGATATTCTCTTACTTAAAATAAAATACCGAATCCAATTCTACATATTTTTAGATAATTACAGGTATTCTGGCTCTATAGCAATTTTTCTAAGATAGTGTAATTAAATTTAGCATGGTCCAAAAGGGAAAAAAAAAAGTGTATTTCTCCTTATAGAATTATTTTTTCTTCTTGGGAATATATCAGAGAGAAAGTGTCTTCTTCCCCCTCCCCCATGAAAAAGCCCACCAGACTGGAGAAAAAAATACTACTAATAATAATCTCATGTACTAGACGGGCCTGCCACCCTCAGAAACTTTAAGCATCAGTTTTGGAGTGTCTGGGAGCATACAGCCTGTGTTCTTTCTTGAAAAGCACTAGGGCAATTTAAGGTAATACAGCTGGAATCCATTTATACAGATGGACATCTGCATCCGTGAAGCTGTTCCAAAGCCATGCAAGTCTCAGCACACTCTATACTATAAAACAAAGTTGGCAGAGGAGAATTACTAGAGTAAGTTGCACTGGAGTGAGACCTATGTCACATATTGCTTATGCATTCAACATTAGCATAAATACATTAATTGAGCTTTCCCCATCAGCAGAAGCAAGTAGCTGCTGTTCTGCTCCAGCCAACCCTTTGTGCAACACTCTCAATTTGGACACCAAAAAAATAGTTCAAAAATAATAATTAAATATGCATTTTTAAAGTGTAAAAAGAATTAACTACTTTTACCAAGCTTGGTTTGGTTTTCTATACCTCCTGTAAGACTGACAGGTTAATGTGATAAATGATGAATGGCCACTCCATACTGGCTGTATTTGCTGTACTGTATCACAATTACACAAACATCTGTGCTTTAAAACTTCACTTTCCTATTGTGGGAAAAATCTTCCATTACAAAATGAAAAAATCAGGTGGCTATGAAAAGCAGTTGGTTTGGTTTTATATACATACAGGTTTGCTGAATGGCAGCCAATGGCTGAAAAATCCATAAGGATTTTTTGAGACTAATGTATTTTACTTTATCATTTTATTTACTGTACTTTTTGACCATTCTATAATTAAGTATTTATAGCTCTTTTTAAAAAGTAGCCCAAAGCTTTAAGGACACTTTTAGAACAGCTGTGAGAACATACACAATAATTATAAAAGCATATTGAAAGTGTTTAAAGGCAGTGTCTAGTAGCATTGCAATACCATTGCAATCACCAAATTTCTCACAAGCCTCTAGTAACTTTTTCCATCAAACTCAATATTTGGTTGGACAAGATTGTACATTTAAACAGATATTTTGTCTTAAATCAAAGTTTTTAAAGACATTAGGATGAAAGAAGACTGACATGAAAGAGTGAAAAATGTGACCTAACTTCCTGGAAATATAAACAAATATGCCTAACTGTAGCCAATTATATAAATCAGCTCAACTGTTTTTTGACCATCAGTGTGTCTTTGCTAATATGCCCAATCCAGAAAGTTAAATAAAAGATGTTAGAAAACTTGTCAGCATGCAAGTGGTACAGACCACCACAACTTTAATAACTCATTTAAATTTATTTTTTATTTTTTGAAAATTATAGAGGCATGTAGAATTTCTGTGGGTCTAGATAAAAAGGTAACTGGCACACTTACCATTCCTTTGCTCCTAACATCAGTGGGAGTATTGGCAGGAATTAACTGAAAACTAGGGAAAATAAATTAACATCAGGGCACAAAGCCTTGATTTTTACTGTTTCCAATGGTTATTGGCATGCTTAGAGGTCACATTTTGGCACTTTCTAGTCCTAATGAAACTCCAGATCCAATTCCTCTTTGTCAATTTAGCTTATAAAATGTAAAGCACTCTTGATTTATGCATCCTCATCCATAATCATCACTGAAAATGTAAATATTTTGCTGATGGCTGTCTCTGCTGATGATCAAAAGAGACACTGAAAATGACATCTTATTTTCACCACCAGACCAATGTATCCTAGCAAGAAGAGCAAATAAATTGTTTTCACCATAATGAAGTGTGACAAGAAAAAAATAGAGGGGAACAGAAATATGTAGGCATTGGTATTATGGAATAACTCAACTACTGAATGAATTAAAGCCAAAAATCTTCATATCTGAGGAACACCAATATGATTAATAAAAGATTAAATAAATTTATAAGATCAGAATACCACACTTGATTCAAGATCAAAATTGCATCTGCTTAACAGAGCAGGAGTTAGCAGAGGCATTCCTGCCCAGTTGTGTGGCTTTTCATCAAAAAGGACAGCTAAATATCTCTGATGGAGTTTTCTAAGGGAACGCAGAACTGCATAGCAATTAAATTAACAGCTTTGGTAACAGATCACCACTTGTTCGTGACAAGTAATTAAAGACAGGCAGTCTGAAAGCATCCTCTTCAACTTTACTCTTTGGCACACCTTTCCCCTTTACAACAACTTAGTTTTAATGCATAATAAACTTTTTTTTTTAAAAAAAGAAAATGAGCAGTCACATATTCGGTGAAACATAGCTTTTTTTTTTCCCCCTCAACCAAAATTGAAAATTTATTTTGCTTAATTTGGGAGCCTTCAAAAAATCTATTTATTTCACTTTTTTCCCCTTTTAATTTAGGTCAACATTTAAGCAAAGAAAAAACAATGGTGGAGTAAATAAGGTAATACTGAAAATGTCCAAAAGATTTTCCAAACAAACAAACAAAAAAAAGCAAACATTTTCTTCCAAAACAAGAAATGCTCCCCCAAACTATACTTTCTTTCCAAGCCCTAGAGACAGAGGTACTTTTTTCCCAGGCACCCTGGCATTCTCAGTTCAACCTATCGTCATGAATAGATGTTCTGCAGTATCACAGTAGGACTGCTAATCTGAATAGACTGCCTGTGCATGCAAACAAATGTTTCGGTGCTGTTCACATCAGCCTGCCAACACCACAGCTCCTCCAAACACAATGGCTCAAGCTAGCAATGAAACCCAAGTTGCTCACGCTTCACACTGCAGTCTCCTCTCTTTCTGTACTCGACTTTTGCCAGCTGACACTATCATTTTGCAGCCACTATGACGACGAGCCATGCTGTTCTCTCTCACACAGATATTCGTCTTTTAGTCAAACTTCACAGGTGTATGCACTGCTTTGTACATCTTCTCAAGCAGGCAAGAAAGCTGCCTGAAGCCATGATCTTCTTTCAAATGTATGCATTAATGGCAGGAAACGCTCTACTAAACGATCCCCTATTAAATGCCCTTCATCATCATACACTGTTCCTCTGCTCACAGTTGCATTTTTCCCTAGCACACAGGACCCCAGTTTGTCACTAGAACCTAAGCATCAAGTCTTGAATGTGTAACTATACTCACATACAGCTAAGGCCTGGGAATTCTCTGGATGTGTGAAAGACATTCCAGAAGAGCTGTTATCCTGAAATACAGCAGGGCAAGAGAAAATGTTAGCTATTTACTTATTGGCCAGTTGTGAAAAAAAGTTTGTGCCTCTTTGTGAAGATGTTTTAGCTTTACTTATCATGGCATAGAAATTTGTTTAGCTATACCAACACCATTTCTGTAATATTCCTCCCTCGTGGGCCACTAAGAGCCAAGAATTCAGCTCTGGCCCTCACTGTAACCCCAGAGGCATAAACAACATCCTAAAATATTATGAAATATGTCCATACACTACCCTTTGAATCATTAAAAAACAAACAAACAAAAATCAATACATAAGAAGGAAAGAAGGAAAAAAGGAAAGAACAAAAGAACGAAAGAAGGAAAAGCCAAAACTCAGAGGCCCTACAAAAACACATGCCCAAAATGCTGCCAGGAGTTGTTTGTAAGAGTTCCAGTCTAGAAAATATCTTGCTTCATAAAAATGGCCCTATCTGCACAGGCTAAATGCATGTGCAAAGCACTCTGAATATGAAAAATACTAATTTTGAATGACACTGATCATCATACTGTACTTCTGCATAGGATGTGCAGCATCTTCTGGAAGAGCAGCTTAACAAGATCAATGCAATTATAAATTTCTGTGCAGTGGAACTCAGGTTATTTTGCATTACATTAATTTATTTTTTAATGTGTTTTCCTCCTTTGCTTCCTCTGCAGGCATAGATCACATTCTAGTTATTTTCTGCAAAAGGTTCATTATACTGTGCTTAATAACTCAGAGGACCTGGAAATTTTATCAGCAAATATTTTTAATTCTTAAGCATGGCATAAATGAATACATGCACTCCTCAATATATGCATTCCTTCAAATAAGTCAAAATGCAAAGTGCTGATCTGCACTTGAATGTATTTTTGCTTCCTCTCTTCCATTGTGCCTTTGCTCTCTACATAGTACAAAAGAAGAGGCAGAAACCACAGAGGTACAGCTAGATTTCAAATAACCATGTTTACAAGTTGCACACAAATATGCACACCAAGGGTCATGCATGTACTGCTGTTCTGGCTGGCTTCTGGTAGTTACTGCAACAAAGCATGGCTCCCAAACTACTTAAAAGACCCCCAAACTATTTTAGTACTACTGGAGCCCAACTGCTTTTCTTTTTAAGAAACATCATTGTTCTTGTACAAGGCAAACAGTTTTGAGAGTCAAATCTATTTCATTAACAGCAGACTGGGAAGCAATTCATGGTATTCCTACTATAAGCAGCAAAAGTTCAGGGAACATCTGTGTAAATCCTTCCCAAGCATCTTCACCCCTCCCCAAAATATTGCTACTTTGGACCTGTGTAAATCCCCTAGTCTAGCACTGAGCAGCAACATTTATTGCGACCTTGCTGGAGGTAAATGTCACAACTGCAGCCTAGCCTGTACTTTTTACTACTTTTCAAAGAAAAGATGTTCAGTTCTTACAAAAACCTGTAACACTTCTGGCATTTTCTGCTTCCTGTAACAGGTATGAGCCCTTCCAGTTCCAAAGATCAGTTTTCACCAAAGTAAAAAAAAAAAAAAAAAAAAGCATGAAAAACAGTAACATTTCACCTGTTTATCACTTTTAATCTACAAGATGTACCTGCACACATAGACCCCTCTAACCTGTTCTCCAGTAAAGTAAAATTAATATAACAAAGGTAGGAAGTGAGTAGAGAACTGAAACATAAATGGGGAATGGACTTACTAGCAACTGGGGAAACAGCTGCTGCAGTTAAGGAACCACTACCAGCATGGAGCAGTCACAAGGCTGAAATACCAGTAGGAAAGAAATGTCCTGTCAAGCAGGATACCGCTAATCTGTGCCTCTGTCTGATGTATCTAACAGAAATGCTCCTGCCTTGCTCTTCACAGTAGCAGATGATGCACCCTGAAAGTACTCACGTATAACAAAGCCTCATGCCTTTGAACCCTGGAACCTTCAGTGGTTTCAGTAGTTTCTTTTTCTTGTGTTCCCCTTCACTGTCTCAAGCTGAGCTATTGAGGCTGGCAGTGCAGTGCGTCCTAGCCACTTGCTGGCTGTCAGTAATTCCCAGCTATTGTCATCAAGTCTGGGATTTCTTTGGATGACTACAAAGATTCAAGAATTTGTATACAGCACCACTAACACTAAATAAGGATTTTGCTTCTGGATGTCACATCTCAGATTTGGGTTGCCCCAGTGTGCAGGGAGTTCACATCATTAAAATCGCATGCCTGAAAAAGTTAACACATCCTCCTGGTGGATAAAGAACTAGGCAGGAATTCTTTCTTTTTTTTTCTTCAGGTTCCAGAGGAAGGAAAGAGGAGGGTGATTAATCAAAACGTGCCAATTAAGCAAAATGGAATCTTTTCCTAAAAACATATTAATTTTCACAAACTTTGTTAATAAAGGAACACCTGACCAAAAATTGCATCTGGGACTACAAAGCAAGAAGGCTTGCAAGGCTCCAGAGTTCTCAGCTTTTAAACCCACAGCTCCCACCCTTCATATGAACATTTTTCTCAAAGTCCAGACTACTCTAGCCCCCTACTCACATGAAACTTCCCTACTATTAAAAACATGTTGAAAAAGCTTTGTTGAAGACGAAAAAAGTTCTATATAGAAAGTATTAAGAATCTGGGATTTTTCTCAGTGCACATTATAAATGGTTGCTGTTTGGAATGAACCTGATATCGCATAATATTCATATTTCTCAAGGGAAGGGGAAAGTTAAGTGCCTAAGGGGGAAAATCCCCACAGCACTATTTTTTATTTTTATTTTTTAGTGTCAATTCTAGATGATAATTTTTATCTTCACTTTCTTTTGCCCATGTGGAACAAAGTTTCTGAATTCTTGTAGTCTTCCCCAGTCTTTTAATGCTCTTTCAACTATTTTTAGCAAAAACATATCACATCTAACTATTCAAGCTAATGGCATCTTCTTCATCCAAATGTGCCTCTGTGAAGACACTGCTGTCCAGAGACAAATACCTTTAACTAAAATGCCTTCAAAAATACAGTGGGAGAGAGGGAGAATGTTAAGATTTTAATCCTTTCTGGGGATAATTCCATGCAATCAGTACAATCCTGTCTGTTCCATTTAAGGTAGTTTACTGTGCTGTCATCAGAAAGTTTGCCATTCTATTATACTTCATAGTTTCCTTAAAGCTGGTTCAAATTACTAATGATCACACTTACTACATCTCTTCCTTAACTGGTGAAAAGAGCATACTTATGGAAATAAATAAATAAATTCACGCTTTCCCCTTTTTGGCAATGTCACGAGATGTTCCAAAAAGCTACTTGTGCTGCAAAAACACAATGTTATTTTACAAACCTCTTTGTACCTTCATATACCATTTCACCTACCTCATTTCTACCAGCTGTTGCCCTGGTGATTTTGCAGATGGCTATGTGGGCAGATGGACTGGAAGTTCACACTATAAACACACAGCAAAGGAAAATCCATGGTTTTGCACTGCTTCAATTACCAGGATCTGTAGAGATGTCAAAGACATGCTATTCCCCATTTGGCAATATGCTTTGATTGCTAATTAGTGCAAACAGCTTGTTGTCTACAGTAATACACAATTACTTCTCAGTGACCAAATGGCTTACAACAATTTCAACAAGCAATTCAGGAGCCAAAAGCATTCCATAACTAAGATGCTGACACTAAGCTTGTGTATTTTTATTTAAAGATGTAATATTATAGCCATCTGGAAAACTGTTTATTTAATAACATCCAGCAACATGGTACTTGACACCTGTTAACTGGCAAGTTAACAGCAAAACAGGTAACCAAAGGTATGAGTGGATCCAACATTCAGGACTAGGGAGGACGAAAGAGACAATGACTGACATAATGGCTTCTTTTTTGGACGACTTATTTTTAACAAAAAAAAAAAAAGGAAGGAAGGAATGAAGGAAGGAGAGAGAGAGAGAAAGAAAGAAAGGGGTGGAGAGAAAGAGAGAATAAGGGTCCAATTTCTGTGGAAAATAATCGTGGGGGGGGGGGGGGGAATCAAGCACTGGAAAGGTATTTTACTAAAAAAAAAAAGAAATCTCTTCCTTCCATCATTCTTCGAGAAAACAGAAGAGGGGTTAGAGCCATCATAATGAAAGCTTGACAAAAAACTAAAGCTTGGATTTACTGCAAGCTCTGCAGACCTACCAGTGATGCCATTTTGTGAGAACATAGGTTCCTCTTCCTCCCCAGCACACATCAAACTACAGAGACACTCAAACAAGCTTAACAATTTAGGGCTGCTCCACGAGGTAGTACACGAATGCTAATTAACTTTCTAGAGATTCTTCCCTTGAGGCCAAGCATTTTCTGAAATGGCCTCCTTGTAGTAAACACAACTGAAAATCCTTCCAAGTGCATGATTCATGTTCTGTGCTCACAGCCCTAATGGTGTTCAAACACAGAAATCTTTTTACAGAATGAGATGGCCAGAAAAAGTTATATAGCAGAGTGTGAACTGGATTTTCCATTTGATGAAAATATATTTAGGATCTAATGTACATTGCATCTATACGGAAATTATGCCCACAACCAAGGTAGATGAAAGAAACGCAGCTAGGATTTTAGGTTACATTTGCTAGAAGGGTTTAAGTCTTTAGAGAACACACCAACAAACAGCTTCTCTTTGCATTCCTATCATG
The DNA here is from genome assembly GCF_040182565.1 of Anser cygnoides. Taxonomy (NCBI): domain Eukaryota; kingdom Metazoa; phylum Chordata; class Aves; order Anseriformes; family Anatidae; genus Anser; species Anser cygnoides. Next base: position 20,842,448 of record NC_089883.1, on the reverse strand, counting down.
TCACTTTTAGTCTTTAAACTCAAAAAAAAACCCTTCATAAAGTGCAAACAAAAGTAAACAGGCCAACATTACTGTATTTAGACTTGTCTCAACACCAACACCCTCCACTAAAAGAAAAGCATTCCTGGACTACTCCGGGTTTGGGAATACACTTTGTCTTGAAGTCTATCACTTTCTCTAGAGCCAATGCAAGGATAGACCAGGGAGAGTTATTTTATTACCACAGCATCTATCTTCTGTTTCAGGACAGATGATGGCACGGTGGGATACTGCAAGGTGAGTTGGATCTCCACCAATGTTTGGCATTACAGAATCAGTAGAGTTGTAGACGATGACTTGCATTTTCCTTGAAAAGTTAAACCAGGGGACTAAACACTGATGGGGACTCTAAGAATTTCCTCTCCACTTGAATTAAGCTTCATTTCTAAGGCTCCAGTCCAACAGCCCAGCCAGAGCAGTATGCATTACTTCAAACAACATAGAACATGAACAGCTTATAAAAATTTTAGATGGTGTTTTTCTTAATTAATTAATTAATGAGATCTTTTGCTGCTTCAAACTCTACTATATTTTTTCAATTACAGATTATTTCCCCTGTAATATATTGAAACAATGCTGGATATTTTTAGACTTGTAGTTCTGAACACAGAATGGGAAAATTGATAGTTGAAAAACAAAGCATCAGTTTGGATGTATTTACTTTGAGTATTAACATCATACTAGAAGATGTTTAGAAGTTCAGACTAGACAAAAATGCTGGAAGCCCTTATCCTTTCCATAGATCACCTTACAACTGCACATTAACAGTAATTCTGATTAATGGCTGTCACGCTGTTTTAGTTCTGCATTAAGGCTGAGATTCATATATACCCTCTGCTTCCAAGACCACTGCCTGTCATACTAGCAGAGATACCACACAGTACAGTTAAACTGAGTTATAGTTACTAGTATTATCCACGAGATTTCAGGTGAGATCACAAAAAGCTGCTATAATGAGGTAGCTAGTAGAATAAAATTTAACTTGTTAACTTACAGGATTTTTTAACATGTTGAAATTTCTGTTGTCTTAAATAATCCCTGATAGTGAGACAGAAAACAGACACAGAAATAGGAAAATCATGCTACATTACAGCAGCGATTGCTTTATTTGTCCTTTCTCACGCAAACCTAAAGAACTTCCCCTAATATTTTCTTTATTACGTCATACATCCTATAAAACATCTTGGATTGCAATATTAAGAACATACTTTTTTTTTTTTTTAAGTAAAATCAACTCATCATTGTTCATATTGTAAAGTTGTAAGAGAAAGCTTGCAAAACAAAGCAAAGTAAAACAAAACAAAACCATAAAAATAATATAAAGCCAACTCACAAGAGACTCCAGCTTTGAAAGAAGGCAGAACTTAGAACTTCTAGATACCATCATATGGTGCTTTTGAGTTCAACAGTCCTTACTTTGAACTAAATGGCTAAAGAATCCATTATTTTAGAGTTCTCATGGATTTTTCATTTGTTAGTAAACAACAGTGCTTTTCTAAACATGATAGAAATTCTTTTCCATTGCCTGTAGCTGCTGATTGCTGTCTGTCAGCCAGCAGAGCTGAAGTAACAGAGCAACCAATCGTGTAGTACCACTAAGCAAGAATCAAGCATACGGTCCAAGAGACACTACTTTGTGAAATCATATTTGCACAGAGATTACTTAAGTAATTAATTACAATTATAGTCATAAAAATCAACCTGTATTATAAGCAACAAGTACTTGCTTATAATTTCTGGGCAGGAATAAGGGCCACATATGGCAAGTGAACAGTGATTATGAAATTATGATTCCACAGCTTTAAACAAACAGGTATTAAAATAAATATAGTATCTTAGTGGCAATGTTCAAATATATCACTTGCACGAAGTAGAATAAAACTTTTCTTGCATTTTCTAACTTTCCCTATATCATTGGTGAGCTATGCCATCCAAGAGGCTGCTGACATACAGGAATTAAGTTCAGAATCCCTAACCCAAATAATAGCATGTACAATTTTGTCACCAGTAGTGACATGAAATATCTGCAAGACATATGAGCACTAATTTGCATGGCTCAGCCATGCACAGATCTGTATTACATACACAGATGTAGCTTTAAAATACTGCTCAAACAACCATCACACAGGGAGAAAATGCAATATTGCATTCTACAAAGGAGACAATTTGCTTAATGTAATTCTAATCCTCCTTACCTGCTTCCTTCTACTGCCATAAATGCTTTCTCTATTTCCTGTTAATAGCCCCCATCACTTTCTACCTGTTACTGATGCCTTCATCAATACCTCCCTGCTACTTCAAGTACCACATTTCCAGTTACCTTGTCAGTAGAGCTGAGCCTTTTTCTAGTCTACCCACCACCCTTTTGTTAAAAGCATTATTCCCTCCCTTGCTGTGTCTCATTTAAACATCCAAACTGACAGTCTTTTAGGTGCTCTGGTGGCAGCTTCTTAAGAGATTGAGGCCTTTTGTGTGTCAGCCCCCTGACACACATAATCTACATGCAGCAGAGAAGTGACAGACAAAGAATCTCTTAAAAATCAGAGAGAGAGCAAGAGAGAAATTGGCAGAAAGTAAAACTGTTCTGAAAACATGGCTCTTCTCTGGAAGTGGAATTGCTGGCTCGCTTGGGGTAATATAGCTATTTGGATTGCCCACAGAATCAGCTTATAGAAAATCCAAAGAACCACAGATCTAAAGCAAGCATAGAGGAGTTTTAACCTTAAATGTTCTTCTTGTTTCTGAAGGCATTAACACTGTGATGGGTGCTCCCTGTAATTTCTTTGTGCTGCTAGAGCTGCATCAGCAGGTGGCAGAAAAGAAAACAGAAATGTCACTCAAATTATCATAAACTGGAAGAGAAAGAAAATCTTTGGATGCCATGACAAGGCCAGTGAACTGTATGCAAAGATCCTTTTTGAGGGGTATGAGATTGATCTTTTACTTGTTTGGTAACGAAGAACTCAAGCAGCTCATACACATTACCTACTTCTGCAGGTAACAGACACTGAGAACAGATACAGCCTCTACTGAAGGAACTTTTACTTTCTTATATTAAAGAATTTCCTTGTATTAACAGTACATAATGAAATAAACCACAGTCAGAACAAGAATGATGATGCCAACAACTCCATAAGAGCTATTCTTGTCAATGGTAAGCATTTCTTGACCTTGCCTGATTTACAGTCATTGCTATTATTACCTTTTAAGATCATCCTAATATGACAGTTATGATCTTTCCATGTATTATCAGAAATTATTTTTAGCTATTTCTTTTAATAAATATGATCACCTAGATAAAGGAATTAAGAAAAACTTTAATAACATTAAGAATTATTACTCAGTGTCCCGGTTTCAGTTAGGACAGAGTTAATTTCCCTCCTAGTAGCTGGTAGGGTGCTATGTTTTGGATTAGGATGAGAAGAGCGCTGATAACATGCTGATGTTTTCATTGTTGCAGAGCAGTGCTTACACCAAGCCAAGGACTTTTCAGCTTCTCGCTCTGTCCTGCCAGCGTGCAGGCTAGGGGTGCAGCAAGAGCTGGGAGGGGACAGACCCAGGACAGCTGACCCAAACTGGCCAAAGGGGTATTCCATACCATCTGACCTCATGCTAAACAATATATAGGGGTGGCTGGCCGGGGTGGGGGGGCTGGGTGCTCAGGGATAGGCTGGGCATCAGTCAGCGGGTGGTGAGCAATTGCATTGTGCATCACTTGTTTCATACACATTATTATTAGTAGTACTATTACAATTATTATTATTATTATTGTTATTATCATTTTCCTGTCTTAATAAACTGTCTTTATCTCAACTCACAGGCTTCACTTTCCCGTTTCTCTCCCCCATCCCAGAGAGGGAGGGGGGAGGGTGAGCGAACGGCTGTGTGGTGTTTAGCTGCCGACCGGGTTAAACCACAACACTCAGTTAAAAGTGTTTTTTATCTAACTCACCATTCTAGACAAAGCTCAGATGTTAGAAGTGATAGATGATATTCATACAGCTTCACTGCTGTAACAGGTGTCAAAGGAGGCAGCATTTCCCTGTACAAGAAAAAACAGCACTAAATACAATAAAATATTATCTAAAAAATAAATTTAAAAAATCTAAAATGACCAGAAGTCCCAAGCTCAGCATACTTCCAGCTCAGAATATTAAGAGTATTGGAAATTTTCTGAAAAAGTATCCATAGCACATAATTTAAATGATATTTTGTAGCTTGAAGTGGAACTTAGTCTAGCATTCACTATTAAGTAGATTCTTACAACATAGGTCATGGAGAAAAGCCTGTCATAGTCACTAAGACATAAAAAGAAAGAAATCATGCATTTGTTGTCGATCAACAAATTCCCTGGCCTTTTTTTTCCTTCCTTCCCTCCCCTCTCATCAGCAGAAATGGGAAATCACCAAGGGAGAGAGAACAGAAAAGCACTCTGCTTTCTCCCCTTCCTCTCTATTTGTTAATCTCTCTCCCCTACAGCACTTTCCTCATACACGTTTTCTGTCATAGGCATTTCTTTCCTACTTTTGAAAATTCATATTGAGAGCTCTTCTCTCGTCTAAGTTACTCTGCCTTCTTCTTGGATCACTGTAAGGTTCACTCTCACAAGTATCTTCCGTAAGTTTAGCATTTATCTTGTTGACTGAATTTGCTCTATTTGCCATCGTGCAGCAGGCAGGCTATGACTTGGTTGCCATCACGGAAACGTGGTGGGACCACTCCCTTGCCTGGCATGCTGCAATATCTGGCTATAGGCTCTTCAGAAGGGACAGGCAGCACAGAAGGGGTGGTGGTGTGGCTCTCTATATTAGAGAGTGTTTTGATGTTAGAGAACTAGAGGCTGAGACTGGGAATGATAAGGTTGAGTCCCTATGGGTTAGGATCAGTGGGAAGGCCAACAAGGGAAGCATCCTGGTGGGGGTCTGTTACAGACCACCAAACCAGGATGAGGAGACAGAAGAGGAATTCTACAGGCAGCTGGCAAAAGTTGCGAAATCGTCAGCTCTTGTCCTCGTGGGGGACTTCAACTTCCCAGACATATCCTGGAAACGCAACACGGCACAGAGAAAGCAGTCTAGGAGGTTTCTGGAGAGCGTGGGAGATAGCTTCCTGATGCAGCTGGTTAGTGAGCCTACCAGGGGAGGTGCCCCGCTAGACCTTCTGTTCACAAACATAGAAGGACTGGTGGGAGAGGTGGTGGTCGGGAGCTGTCTTGGGCAGAGTGACCACGAAATGGTAGAGTTCTCTATTCTTGGCGAAGTCAGGAAGGGGACCAGTAAAACCGCTGCCTTGGACTTCCGGAGGGCAAACTTTGAGCTTCAGGACACTGGTTGGCAGAGTCCCTTGGGAGGGGGTTCTGAAGGGCAGAGGAGTCCGGGAAGGCTTGGCACTCTTCAAGAAGGAAATCTTAATGGCTCAGGAGCGGTCTGTCCCCACGTGCCCAAAGATGAGCCAGCGTGGAAGAAGACCGGCCTGGCTGAACAGAGAGTTGTGGCTTGAGCTTAGGAGAAAAAAGAGGGTTTATAATCTTTGGAAAAGAGGGCGGACCACTCAGGAGGACTATAAGGATGTTGCGAGGCTGTGCAGGGACAAAATTAGAAAGGCCAAAGCTCATCTGGAACTCAATCTGGCTACTGCCGTTAAAGACAACAGAAAACGTTTTTATAAATACATTAACACGAAAAGGAGGACTAAGGATGATCTCCATCCTTTACTGGATGCGGGGGGAAACTTAGTGACGAGAGATGAGGAAAAGGCTGAGGTGCTTAATGCCTTCTTTACCTCAGTCTTTAGCGGCACGACCAGTTGTTCTCTAGATACCCAGTACCCTGGTGGAAGGAGATGGGGAGCAGAATGTGGCCCTCATAATCCACGAGGAAATGGTTGGCAACCTGCTACAGCACTTGAATGTACGCAAGTCGATGGGGCCGGATGGGATCCACCCGAGGGTACTGAACGAACTGGCGGAGGAGCTGGCCAAGCCACTTTCCATCATTTATCGGCAGTCCTGGCTATCAGGGGAGGTCCCAGTCGACTGGCGGCTAGCAAACGTGATGCCCATCTACAAGAAGGGCCAGAGGGTAGACCCGGGGAACTATAGGCCTGTTAGTTTGACATCAGTGCCAGGGAAGCTCATGGAGCAGATTATCTTGAGTGTCATCACGCGGCACTTGCAGGGCAACCAGGCAATCAGGCCCAGTCAGCATGGGTTTACGAAAGGCCGGTCCTCCTTGATGAACCTGATCTCCTTCTATGACAAAGTGACACGCTTAATGGATGAGGGAAAGGCTGTGGATGTGGTCTACCTTGATTTCAGTAAGGCTTTTGACACTGTTTCCCACAGCATTCTCCTCAAGAAACTAGCTGCTCTTGGTTTGGACTGGCGTACGCTTCATTGGGTTAGCAACTGGCTGGGTAGCCGGGCCCTAAGAGTCGTGGTGAATGGAGTCAAATCCAGTTGGAGGCCAGTCACTAGTGGAGTCCCCCAGGGCTCAGTACTGGGGCCAGTCCTCTTTAATATCTTTATCGACGATCTGGATGAGGGGATCGAGTGTACCCTCAGTAAGTTTGCAGACGACACCAAGTTAGGTGTGTGTGTCGCTCTGCTCGAGAGTAGAAAGGCTGTGCAGGAGGATCTGGATAGGCTGGACCGATGGGCTGAGGCCAACTGTATGAAGTTCAACAAGGCCAAGTGCCGGGACCTGCACCTGGGGCACAACAACCCCCAAGCAGCGCTACAGGCTGGGAGATGAGTGGTCGGAAAGCTGCCTGGCAGAGAAGGACCTGGGAGTGTTGGTTGATAGTCGGCTGAATATGAGCCAGCAGTGTGCTCAGGTGGCCAAGAAGGCCAACAGCATCCTGGCTTGTATAAGAAGCAGTGTGGCCAGCAGGTCTAGGGAAGTGATTGTGCCCCTGTACTTGGCTCTGGTGAGGCTGCACGAGTACTGTGTTCAGTTTTGGGCCCCTTGCTACAAGAAGGACATCGAGGTGCTCGAGCGCGTCCAGAGAAGGGCAACAAAGCTGGTGAGTGGTCTGGAGAACAAGTCTTACGAGAAGCAGCTGAGGGAGCTGGGGTTGTTCAGTCTGGAAAAGAGGAGGCTCAGGGGCGACCTTATCGCTCTCTATAGGTACATTAAGCGAGACTGTAGCAAGGTGGGGGTTGGTCTATTCTCCCATGTGCCTGGTGACAGGATGAGGGGGAATGGGCTAAAGTTGCGCCAGGGGAGGTTTAGGTTGGATATTAGGAAGAACTTCTTTACTGAAAAGGTTGTTGGGCATTGGAATGGGCTGCCCAGGGAAGTGGTTGAGTCACCATCCCTGGAGGTCTTTAAAAGACGTTTAGATGTAGACCTTTAATGATATGGTTTAGTGGAGGACTTGTTAGTGTTAGGTCAGAGGTTGGACTAGGTGATCTTGGAGGTCTCTTCCAATCTAGATGATTCTGTGATTCAATATGATTATTACTATTATTTACTTATCTATAAAGTTTCAGTTCCTTATTACTCTTATTTATACATGGAGCCCTTACTGAACCCAAAATTGTGTCAATACTATGTTCTACCATGGATTTGATCTTTCTATAATTCATAATAAAAATCAAAGTTTCACATCAACAGAAAACCGTAGATCGTACTGTCAATTGTTGTTTATATATATATTTATACATTTATAGTTTAGCTTTTATATCTGCAGCTTAGCTTTTTCCAAAAGTGATTCAGAACTAAGAATCACTAAAGATTAAAATCAACATCTTAGATATTCCAGCTCCTAATGCCTTAGTTTTCCTGGTCTCTCAAAACATTATTTTTAATGAACATTTCTATACATATATACAAAAGTTGTTGATATCTGTGATTGCCAACTTCTATGTAAGCTTGCTGTAGACCTTATCAGCCTACAGCCCATTTTATGAAACTTCACTGTTTAAGTAATCTATTTGTCTTGCCACTGTATTAAATTTTCTGCCGTTTTGAGCACTCTGTCCTGCCTCTCCAAGGAAAACACCAACATGCCCAAAAAACTGCAGAAATTGACTAATTTTTTTTCACAGATACATGAAAAAGCACTAAGTGAAGTGGACCTCTCCACTTAAGTGTGCACTACTGGCAATTTGAAGGGATATTTCACTCTCAGGAAACATTCAACTTTTTGAACTATGAACCACAGTAGTATTATCTTAATAATTTTAATAAGCACTCTAATTTCTTTCAATACAGACTTTTCCTTGAAATACTTCCATTTCTTAAGTCTTTTAATTGCTTCTCATATATTTCAATACCACTACTTTCTGCTGAGCTAGAAATTTCTTGTTATTCTCATATGGACTGGGTGAAAATAATTAATCTACTATGAGATAAAAATAATTGCATAATAGGCATTAAATAGGTTGTTCAAGGATTATCATTCAACCACTTCTATGATTCTTTACCTTATTACAATTTATTCTGTTTCAGAAAAGAAGAATCAATTCTTTCATGAAACAATAATCAAGAAAGCCTGCAAATCTGTGTTGAACAAACTGGTCTTTTTATCTACCTTTCCACAAAATTAAATTATTGAAATGATTGAATCCAAGTGATCACTGAAAGCAATCCATAGTTTCTTTTCTTTAAGTCTGTAATCATCCACGTGATGAGTTTAGAAAGTTTAGATTGATGGCTTTGTTAAAAAAAAGGGGATTTAATCCCTTATTGTTGTATACATCAAAAGACAGTACTTAAATTCCAGTATACTGCACATATCATCAAAGAAGTTAACACCAGACATTCTTCAGCTAAAAAGCCACTGTATTCATGTTTTCAACTATTACTGAAAATTCCAATATATTCTACAATGATATGAAATGGGACAGTCGGAGTTTAAAGACTACCAGTAAAACTAAATTATTCAAAAAAGTCTTGAATTATTTTCCAGACAGTTAGGCTACTAGAAACAGGACTAAAGTTCTTTCCATAGTCAAAAGCCAAGAACTGTATTATGCAACACCTTAGTCATCTGTAATATGTATCATGCTGAGCCATTCATCCAAGAATATCTTCTGCCTACTTTAGGCATAAGAAGTAATTTAACTCTGCACTAGCTCATTTCTCCCATGATTGCTAGTCTTATTAAAAAAAAAAAAAAAAAGATTAACTTTATGATGAGAATAAACGTGCATTAGGGAGAATATAAACCCACCTTCACTTTAAGGCTGATATACAACACTAAAGGAACAGCGTTTTTCAGTTTTGAAATTGCATCCTAAGTTGAAGCATCTTACTTACCATTAAAAGGTAACATATAAGTATTGTAGGTTCAGCAGCAGACATTTAAATACCTTACTGACAACCTTTTATTCCCTTTATAGACTATTTCATTGTAATGGCCAAAATCATTATGAAGGAATACACTCTGGGAGTCAACGTGTGTTATTCAGTATCCTTCACTTCCAAGGTGTTATTTCCAGCCTTGTCTAATACTTTATCTCTCCCCAAATCCTCTTTCGAGAACATAATTGTTCATTCATTTGGTGAGAACAAATCAGTCTCTTCCACAAAAGCCTTAGTACAGATACACATCACTGTACAGTTAGAACTTCAAAATGCTTTTCAAGCAAATGCATGCAACACGGGACAGTATCTTCACAGTACTGAAAAGAGGAAACAATGTGAGTCAAACATTAACAGGTTTGTGCTATTATGCATTATTATCAATAAAACATCCTGACTAAGCCAAGTTTACTTGACATTATCGAGTTGTTTTTTGTACTTAGTTACAGACACTAGTATTATTATTAACAAGTGCATGGCTATGACTACACAGCAAGGGAATACTGTTGACTGTGGAAGGGACACCAGAAATTAAATTCTTTATAGCACTGAATAAAACTCTCTATACACTTTGAAGCCTCATTCTGAAATCACATGAAGTGAGAGAGGTCTCATACTTGGTGATAAATTTGAGGGGAGCTTGAAATAACAGTTCTGGATCTCTACCCACAGAAGCAGGGGAAAAATCTGACTTCAAATAAGTTTAAGTGTTTTTCTAACCCCAGGGACTTCAGGGCTGAACAAGTGTAGAATTCCTACCCATGTCCACGTCCAGCATGTATGTGCTGAACAGCTTTCGACTCAAGAACAGAAGACTACTTCAGTATCTGGCAAACCAGTACTGCATTCAGGTGAACAGAGTAACTAAAGTGAATGAATGAAATCTGAGATACAGATTTATTCTCTATTTGTTGAAGCTAAAAGCAACTTAGTCTCAAGTCACTAGATGAGATTTGTTCATGTAGTGATTACATCCTAGCTAAACAGAAGTAACAAATACAACATACCAAATTGAAGTCACCATCCTAACCAGGTCAACAGAGAACAGTTGAGCAGCCCAAATGCCACAGAAATTACCACATGAACCAATGTTAAGGGAATGGTGAGTTTAGATGTCAGGAGGTATTTTTTCTGCATATAAGTAAACAAAAGTTCAAAATTATGACCCCTATGATTTTCTGATTCACATTATTCAATGCAACATAATTTACTCTCATGTTAGGTGAAAATTAAATGGACTTTTCTGAATTTTTCCATAAACTGTAATTCTTTCAATTTCAGACATACTGAAATTATTTTAATTTTGAGTTTTCTGCTGTTTGTGGTTTCTATCCCACTGACAAAGAACATTCCTGGATCATTTGGTTCTATAGTAAACCTTGAGAAAACCATGCAGATTTCTGACAGAAAGTAATCTGCATTGAGACAGAAGTTCAACATCTCTGATAAATTTTCACAAAATTGTTTTACTCTGATGAATCAGTGTTTATTTAAAAAGTATGTTTTATCCTAAAACTCCAAATCAGGAAGTGACCGAACATTTGACATACTCCCTTTATATACAAAAGGATGCATATTTTAAAACAGAAAATTGCCTTACAATAAAGTCTTCATAATTTGTCTATAATAACCATGGATTAGAATCATAGAATCATAGAATATCCCGAGTTGGAAGGGACCCATAAGGATCATCTAGTCCAACTCCTGGCACCGCACAGGTCTACCCAAAATTTTAGACCATGTGACTAAGTGCACAGTCCAATAGCTTCTTAAATTCAGACAGGCTTGGTGCAGTGACTGCGTCCCTGGGGAGCCTGTTCCAGTGTGCGACCACCCTCTCGGTGAAGAACCTCTTCCTGATGTCCAGCCTAAACTTCCCCTGCCTCGGCTTAACATCGTTCCCGTGGGTCCTATCACTGGTGATTACAGTGAATAGGTCACCTGCCTCTCCACTCCCCCTTGCAAGGAAGTTGTAGACCGCGATGAGGTCCCCCCTCAGCCTCCTCTTCTCCAGGCTGAACAGGCCCAGTGCCCTCAGCCGCTCCTCATATGTCTTCCCCTCTAGGCCCTTCGCCATCTTTGTCGCCCTCTCTGGACACTCTCCAACAGTTTAATGTCCTTTTTGTACTGTGGTGCCCAGAACTGCACACAGTACTCAAGGTGAGGCCGCACCAGCACAGAGTAGAGCGGGACAATCACCTCCCTCGACCGACTAGCAATGCCATGCTTGATGCACCCCAGGATATGGTTGGCCTTCCTGGCTGCCAGGGCACACTGCTGGCTCATATTCAACTTGCTGTCAACCACAGCCCCCAGAGCCCTCTCTGCGGGGCTGCTCCCCAGCGTCTCATCGCCCAGTCTGTACGTATAGCCAGGGTTGCCCTGTCCCAGGTGCAGGACCCGGCACTTGCCTTTGTTAAACTTCATGTGGTTGGTGATCGCCCAGCTCTCCAATCTGTCCAGATCTCTCTGCAAGGCCTTTCCATCCTCATCCGAGTCCACAACTCCTCCACGTTTGGAGTTGTCGGCAAATTTGCTCAAAACACCTTCTAGTCCTACATCCAAATCATTTATAAAGACATTGAAGAGGACTGGCCCTAAAATGGAGCCGATTCTAACATTCCATCTCCATAGCATACAGTTTTCCATACAACATACAACAAAATGCTAGTGCTCACAAAAGAACATTCAGATTCACCTTTCAATTTTCTCCATGTTTTCTTTCTTGTCTCCTTAGCTCTCTGATGTTTCTCTTAACTAATTTGCTGGAAAAGTAACTTTCTGCTTGCTATTAGTCAGCATACACAAATACGTTCTAAATTACTAATTCACAATACTCAACACAGACTTGTACTGTCACCTTATCTTCCAAAAGATAAGATGTGGTGGGAATAATTCACTAGACATTAAAATCATCTTCATGAGTAGAGGACATTCACAATTTCAGACACGTCCTAAGTTCCTTTACATTTTTCATAGTGTCCCAGGTGTCCCCTCTAACAAGGACTATATAGAGACAGTGACAAAAACTGGCAACATAATGGGAAAAAATAAAAATAAAAAATGAAAAATAATAATAATTAAAAACTTTATCTCCTTTGACTTTGAAACTGCAGTATATAATTCTAGTTTCCTGCACAACATCTTTAGTATCAAGAATTTTTGTATTCTCACTGATAATTGTTGCCACTGATAACTATGCCCAGGGAACCAGAAAAGAGCTCAAGGCTCTGCATACAAACTCACCATACAAACTTCAAAGCAGGTGATACTTTATGGAATGGGAAAAAAGGATCCCCTCTAATTTGGCAGTGGGTCACATTATGACACACCCTTGGCCAGCTTGGTGAAAACAGGTGAAAATCAGGTGAGTATGCTTTCAAATCAAAATATGTCTATTGAAGAGAAGGCAGCACAGGAAAAAAAAAAAAAAAAAGGGGGGAATCCATACAGTACTCACAAGGAGTTGTTTTAGAGTACAGCGAGTACATTAATAACATATCTTTCTACATCTACCAGTCCTCTTCTGTTCAGTCTTGTATGTCTCTAGCATTACCTGCTTGTCACCTCAGACTAGGGGTCTGCAGTCTGATACCCACCAAATCTGACACTGAAGACTTCCTGTTTACATCCATTCTCCCAGCCATGTAGACGTGCTTCCTTGGCTTTCCTTTTCACCCAGTGCTGTAATCTGGAAAACATTTTTCTCCTCTCTCTGATTCAACTACTGAAGCTAACATTACCTAACATACCTAACTGTTTACCTTTGAATTTCTCAATAAGCACTGTATAAATAAACTTTCCTCATTGTTCCTGTGCTCTGCCCACATTCCATAGCTCAGTTTTCACTTATCACTATCACCATGTTACATCCCTGATGACATCTTCCAGTGGCATGATATCAGAATGAAATTCAAGGTTAGCTGAGGTTACAGATAAACTACTAAATATCTGACCAGAACATTAGAACTGATATATGGAATTAAAATATTTTGTCAGTTTGATTAGTCAGTTCAGAATTTATCAGCATCAGAAGATTCTACATTTTTCACACCAGTAACTTCCTTTAGGGCCTTGGTGGTGAAAAACTGAACCAAAACCAAAATGTTTTTGTATTTTTGATGGAACAGAAATATAGATGTTCTATTTTTTCACTTTTCAGACAAACAAAAACTTACCATCACAACACCTGAATAATATACCTCACACACACACACACACAAAAAGAGGAAAATATTTATCCTACATCTTCAGCCTATTTTAAAATCAAGATATCCACCTTTCCATGAACTCCGCGTAACTATCGGACACAAAATACTTAGGGATAAAATGACCATAATTGACACTAGAACTATGAAACAGTCTCCTCATCCTAATTTCCACTGGAATTTGAATGCAGATTAAGAAGAAACTATAGCAGTTACCTGGCTCCTTTCTCAGTGCAGTCTTGTTTGGACATGATTTATTCTATGCCAGGTTTAAACTTCCATTATCATCCTTTCTTTAGAATTATCACCCACTCCTTAGGTGTATATAAAACATTACCCAATGGTGAGATTAACCATAGGAACGCGCTGAATTCACATTTGACACATCTGAAGACATTTGATTTTGCAAAAAGCTGAGCTATGATCGACATCTTCATATTTGCTTTTGTTATGACAGAACTTATTAAAACAATCTAAAATAACACTAAAAAGAATAAAAAATTGACCAACTCTTCTGCAAACCCCTAATCAATTCATAATTAAGCCCACGGAGCATATAAACTACGATCGACTTATGCTTTCCTATGCATTCTTGCATGTGAATTAAACATATTATTTATTTACATGTCTGTAGCAATTGTCTGCTTCCAGTTTCTTCTGTCCCAAAGCAAAATACTGTCATTGTCTTCTCCTTTTTCTGCCAATGCAGAATTATATGTGATGCCTTTCATCTTCCACAAGAATTTATATGCAGAAAACTAACTAAATTGTACAGAAATGTAACCTCCCTTCATTAGTGGGAAGTGAAAGAACGTATCCATGGATCTCACTCTTTTCACAAATGCAGAGTGCACATTAGTGGCTAATGAAATAATTAAGCACACATATAGTCATTAAGCTTATAAACTAGTGTTGCAGCCATTCTTTCTCTATTACTTTTGTATTTCTGATGGAGTAGTCTTAAGTCTTTTCTGTCAATAGCAGAGCAAAATTTTGTGGGGGCTAAATATTCACATTCTGTTGTGTCTTTTTGTACAAATACACATGGTGTAATATTCTTTTTATAGAAACTGATCTTTTTTCCCCTCAGAATATAAAGATGGTTGCTCCTAAAGATACTATGAAGGTTTAAGACCAGACAATCACCACTGTCTGCCATTTGTCTGATGTTAAAGCTACTAGTGTAATTTGCTGTCATGATTTCAAAAAGTGAGAATTATAGAAATTAAAACATCAGAGACACTGAATTTTTGGGTCTGCAGTGATACTTTCTAAAGCTACAGACGTTAGCATAAAAAGCCACATGGAGGGAAAACAGAATCATCAGAGTTGAGGTTAAAAATAAGAAGCAAAATTTTCACAAGAAGATAATTAGACATTAGTCTACCTCACC